>NC_083279.1:24878805-26335451 GCF_963506605.1 Zootoca vivipara | reverse complement strand
TGCCAATTCTACCTTTGCACAGCAGGCTGGTTCCTTCACACTTGCCCTTCTTTCATTTCATTTTTCATTTCACTTTTAATTTGTATGCTGCCTTTCTATATTTACTACACACAAGGCAGTTGACAGCAACAAAACATACAGCGAAAAATACGTACCTTATAATAATCAAACACAAAAAGTCATAATAAAACATACCTTTGAAACGGAACGATTTATATCACATAAAGTAAAACTCAACAATCTATTACAATATAATAGCACACAATAAAATTAACTTTCAATTAACACCGGCAAATAATAATCAAACAGAAATTCTCTTATTCCTTACTTCTATCTCTAGCCTTACCTTTTCCTTTCTTCTTTCTCTTCTTCTCTCCCCCCCCCATTCCCTTTATGGATTAACCTTTCTTCTTCTTCTTCTTCTTCTTCTTCTTCTTCTTCTTCTTCTTCTTCTTCTTCTTCTTCTTCTTCTTCTTCTTCTTCTTCTTCTCTTTTTCTTTTCTTTTTCTTTTTCTTCTTTTCTTTTTTCTTTTTCTTTTTTCTTTTTCTTTTTTCTTTTTCTTTTTCTTTTTTCTTTTTCTTCTTTTTCTTCTTCTTCCGTTTCTTCTTTTCTCTTTTTATGAAAATTGATGTATTGTAACTCTACGAATAATTTTCCATTGCATATCTTGTTGGTACGGTACATTTGGCAGTAGAAACAGAAGGATATTTATCATAGGTAAAAAAAATCATGCCTCGACAACTTAACCTACGGAAAAACATTTTTAAAAAAATAATAATCAGAATTTCACCAAAAATCTGAAATTATCCAATTCACTCAAAATGGTGCTAAACTGTTGCAAATCCTCCCCTGATACGTTTGGTGGTGGAAACAGAAGGGTTTTTATCATAGGCAAAAAAATCAGGCCTCGACAACTTATCCTGCGGGAAAACATTTTTTTATATAAAATCCCTGACCTGCCAGAATTTCACCAAAAATATGAAATTATCCAATTCACTCAAAAATGGTGCCGAACTGTTGCAAATCCTCCCCTGTTTCGTTTGGCAGTGGAAACAGAGGTTTTTTTAATCATAGGCAAAAAAAATCAGGCCTTGACAACAACCTGCAGAAAAACTTTTTAAAAAAACAACCCTTCCTGTCACAGTGTTTCCTGAGTCTCAGACAGAAGCGAACGTTTATTGGCAATCGTTGAATGGCGATGGACACCGACAGCAAGCAGAGGGAATCGGGAAGATGTTACTGCGAGCTGTTAGCTGTGTAATATGAGGTAATGCATGTTCTTTGTACTTTGTACCAGTTCTACCTCTCTTTCAAATCAGAACCAGTGAAGGCAGTGAAGGTCCCGCCTGGAGGCGGTTGGAGGATGGATGGCGGCTAACAGATTGAGGTTGAATCCTGACAAGACAGAAGTACTGTTTGTGGGGGACAGGAGGCGGGCAGGTGTGGAGGATTCCCTGGTTCTGAATGGGGTAACTGTGCCCCTGAAGGACCAGGTCCGCAGCCTGGGAGTCATTTTGGACTCACAGCTGTCCATGGAGGCGCAGGTCAATTCTGTGTCCTGGGCAGCTGTCTATCAGCTCCATCTGGTACGCAGGCTGAGACCCTACCAGCCTGCAGATTGTCTAGCCAGAGTGGTGCATGCTCTAGTTATCTCCTGCATGGACTTCTGCAATGTGCTCTATGTGGGGTTACCTTTGAAGGTGACTCAGAAACTAGAACTAATCCAGAATGCGGCAGCTAGACTGGTGACTGGGAGCGGCCGCCGAGACCACATAACACCGGTCTTGAAATATCTACATTGGCTCCCAGTACGTTTCCGAGCACAATTCAAAGTGTTGGTGCTGACCTTTAAAGCCCTAAATGGCCTCAGTCAAGTATACCTGAAGGAGCGTCCCCACCTCCATCATTCTGCCCGGACACTGAGATCCAGCTCTGAGGGCCTTCTGGCGGCTCCCTCATTGCGAGAAGCCAAGTTGCAGAGAACCAGGCAGAGGGCCTTCTCGGTGGTGGTGCCCGCCCTGTGGAACGCCCTCCCAACAGATGTCAAAGAGGAAAACAACTTCCAGACTTTTAGAAGACATCTGAAGGCAGCCCTGTTCAGGGAGGCTTTTAATGTTTAATAGATTACTGTTTTTTTATTTTTCCGTTGGAAGCCGCCCAGAGTGGCTGGGGAAACCCAGCCAGATGGGCGTGGTATAAATAAATAAATAAATAAATAAAAATAATAATTATTATTTTGTCCATTTACTGTATTTATTTTCCCTGAGTTGAACTATAAAACGGTGATTTTTCTTGAATCAAAATGAGAGTAACTCTAAACAATTTTATTTATTTATTTATTTTAAGGGTAAAAAAGCACTGCATAAAAGGGCAAAGGTCCTAAACTGTTAAGAGATTTATATAAAGGTAAAGGTAAAGGGACCCCTGACCATTAGGTCCAGTCGTGACCGACTCTGGGGTTGCGTGCTCATCTCGCATTATTGGCCGAGGGAGCCGGCGTATAGCTTCCAGGTCATGTGGCCAGCATGACAAAGCTGCTTCTGGCAAACCAGAGCAGCACATGGAAACGGCGTTTACCTTCCCGCTGTAGCGGTTCCTATTTATCTACTTGCATTTTGACGTGCTTTCGAACTGCTAGGTTGGCAGGAGCTGGGGCCAAGCAACGGGAGCTCACCCCGTCACAGGGATTCGAACCACCGACCTTCTGATCAGCAAGCCCTAGGCTCTGTGGTTTAACCACAGCGCCACCTGGGTCCCCCATAAGAGATTTATATACTAAAAGCAAAATTGTAAATGTGACCTGGCAACAGACCAACAGCCAGCACAGATTGTTGAGCAGAGGAGTAATAGGCTGCCATGATCTCACTGCAACTTGTGAAACAGCCTCAAGGGAAGGCCCATGTAGTAATCCATTTCTGTAGCTATCAGTGCTTGGATTACTGTGCTCAAGATGCAGTGACCCATCTGCTGGGAAGCTAGCATAGTGACTCCATCCCATCCAGCGATCTGCTTCTGGCAACTGGCCTATTTCTCAGATGCTGAAGCCACTCACCCACAGAGCCTCCATCTTGCCAGGACTCCATTGCACCCAGGCACTGGATATAAATGCAGATAAGGGCTTCCTGCCCATTGATGCTTGTGATTGAAAAACTATAAGAGAACCCACCCACCCAAGTAACGTTTGCATTATGGTCAGCTCACAGCAGCAACACCCCCCCTTTTTTTGCGCACAGGCATTTATTTACATAATTATATTTAGCCTGACTACTCTGATTCCACCGGCATCCTTGCCAAGATGATCACTGCCAATTCAATCCAATACAATAATGAATTGTTCAGTAATGAGTTTTCCCATAAAGTGCCAAATGGCATGTTATGGCTTGTAGAAACAGCTAAGTGACTTGCGCCTTTGTCTAGGAGGTAGAACAATTAATGTAATTTGCCGATAAAACCACCTTTGTCTTTCCAAAAGGGAACTAATAGGCTAAAGTCCTCCAGGAACAAGCAGCAACGCAAATGCATATTTTTCTGGAAGCATATATTTCGCAAGTGCAAAAATAAAATAAAAAAAATTCTGTGTGTTGCTACTGCTGTGCTCCAGCTAATTTATGTCTACATTGGGTATTTATTTTAACAAATCCTAAAATAAAAACTTTCACAAGGATGTAAATGGAATCACACAGCCTTATGCAAAATTACACACAAGTCATTATCTACAAGTTTTAAATACATGTTCTTTAATTTTGCTTTACTTTTTTCCCTGTATTACTTTCCTGTTGAAATTATTAAAAGACAAATGCAGAATCCCTTATGCACTTACAGAGTGTTCTGCGCTAAAAATGGAGTTCCCTCAGTAGAGGTGTATGAGAAATCAAGATTGGTTTGCATTTTAATGGGAACCTGCCTAATTCACACCTCTGAAAATCCGTACAGACGTTGAAGGATAGCTATGTTAAATATAGTGATTTACTGGAATTGGGAATGCTTAAATGCATTACTGTGTGTTTATTTCTGGAATGTTCCCCAGTAACTCTTGTGTGATGGGTTAACTCTGGTCACATGGGAGTTATCTTATTACATTCTCCACTTTGTTTTATTTGTGAGTGACTTGACTGTAATGGCTGCATCTCCATGAACACTGAGGAAGAGATAGTGGACTCAGCTACATTAGTAAAGAAAAAGCGTTTTATAAGTGTTATAACACTGTGACACCAGATGGAGCTGTGGAGTCACATCTTTCGCCAACGTGATTTCCCACTACAGTGGTACCTCAGAACTCGAACGGAGTCCGTTCCGGAAGTCCGTTTGATTTCCAAAAAGTTTGGGAACCAAGGGGCACCTTCCGATTGGTTACAGGAAGCTCCTGCAGGCAATCAGAAGCTGCAGAAGCCCCATTGGATGTTTGGGTTCCAAAGAACGTTCGCAAACTGGCACAATCACTTCTGGGTTTGCAGCATTAAGGAGCCAAAACGTTCGACTGGCAAGGCATTCGACTTCCAAGGTACAACTGTATAAGATTTACAATGCTGGTAAATTTTAATGAGGACTTTTCAATAAATTAATCAAAGAACTGAGCTTAAGAGTAGAAAAATGAGAAACTGGAAGAAACTGACAGATTTGTATACACACCCACACTCACCACTTGTTTCAACTGCATTTCTTTATGGTGTATTGAAAACACCATCTATGGCTGCTGTCAGGGCTGGATCAAGACCTTCAGAAGCCCTAAGCACTGAAAATATTCTGGTGCCCCCATACGTAAGCTCATACCAATGACAAACTTAGTTGGTCTCTAAGGTGCTACTGGAAGGAATTTTTAAATTTTGTTTCGACTATGTCAGACCAACACGGCTGCCTACCTGTAAATAAAATAAAAAGTTATTTTTTTAAACTGACGCAAAATTTACATGCATGCTGAAATTAAAACAGCTTTTTCTAGGTTTTCTGATTGCAAAATTTTGGATAAGTCTGTTGACTTGATGAAGCATGTCTGTTTCCATACACAGCAGGAAAATCAAGTCTGTCTTGACACACTGTTGTTCTGTGAGGGTTTTATTATTTTTAGCTGCCAAAGAGCATTCTGTAGAGCAGTTAGCAACTGTGAATGGGTTGTTGTTGTTGTTATCAAATTCTAAAAAGAAAAACAAACCCTTTTTTTGGTGCCCCTGCTTTGTTGGTGCCCTGAGCACATTTTAGTCTACCCACTGGATGATCCAGCAATGGCTGGTGTGGTGGGATAGAAATGCAGAATCAGAGTTTTAATCAGCTATACATAACAGATATAAACAGGGCATATGTGCAGGGCCAGTAGCAAATGGGCTATTAGGGGGTATTTTTTTGTTGCTGCTGCAAAAATAACTCATTACAGCTTGTTAGCACCTTGTTACCTCCCTGCTCTCATTTTCTGGTATTATATTTAGAGCGCAATGCGCAGGGATAGCACAGATTGTAAACTATGTGGCCCACTGTAAAATTACTCACCTTTTCCATTCGAGATATGCTGCATTTAGTTGTTTCAAAGCAAAACACAATACCCTTTATTCTCAAATCCCAAACTCAAAATAATGGGTAAATAATGTAACAGAAAACAAGTTTAATAACGGACTGGGGACTTGTTTCCTTGCAGAGTTTTCACACAGCATGAATGATTAAAGACGAACAATTATTCTGTGACACGCACATTCTCTCTGAATTTATGGGAGCCAGAAACGTACCTGTATATCTTCAAGCCAGCTTTTTCGACTTATGAGTAGTCTCTGGTTCTCATCTCGCTGATAGCAGATTTGCAGAGCTATAACTCCAAGATTAACCCAACTGAAGTCATTGATGTAGTCAGAGTCAAGCCAAATGTACTCTGAAATTCCATTTGCTGGTTTTGTAATGAGGAAAACGTTGCAGCCCGAAGCAGGGGGGAAACGGGTTTCTGTAATACTTTCTTGTATGGCAGCAAAGTATGAACATGGTGGGAAGTAATTTAATGTTTTGACCTCTCTTGATTACCTTCTAAAGTGCTTCCATGTGCTCAGAGAGCTCATCTGTGACCTGTGCGCTAGTGATTTGAATTCTGTCATCTGTTTCCATTACTCTTCCTGATTCTTAATCCCTTCCCTTATTGAAGTGTACAATCTTTCCCACACTCAACCAAACAGATTGGTGGGATAATATTCAAAAGATGGGAGAGAGAGATTAAGATAGCTTCTGTCAAATTTTGCAAGAGCCATTTGATGACAAGTACATTTTTATGAAAATCAGAAAGCTGCTTCCGTGAGCTGCGAGGTAGAGGAGGAGGAGGAGGAGGAGGGGAGACGGTGGGTTGTGAGCTGGATTTCTCTCGCATCAGATTCAACTGATGTGAAATGAGTTGCAGGACTACTGGAACAAGTGGTTTCAAATTGATCTACCCTCTGTGTATCCGTCCACTCAATTTGGTTTATGTAACTGGGACCCAGGTGGTGCTGTGGTTAAACCACTGAGCCTAGGGCTTGCTGATCAGAAGGTCGGCGGTTCGAATCCCTGTGACGGGGTGAGCTCCCGTTGCTTGGTCCCAGCTCCTGCCAACCTAGCAGTTCGAAAGCACGTCAAAATGCAAGTAGATAAATAGGAACCGCTACAGTGGGAAGGTAAACGGCGTTTCCATGTGCTGCTCTGGTTTGCCAGAAGCGGCTTTGTCATGCTGGCCACATGAGCTGGAAGCTATACGCCGGCTCCCTCGGCCAATAATGCGAGATGAGCGCGCAACCCCAGAGTCGGTCACGACTGGACCTAATGGTCAGGGGTCCCTTTACCTTTACCTTTAACCTGCTTGCAATGAATATGGGTTGTCACAAAATGTTAAACATTACATCATTCAGGTGAATCAGGCCTAAGGCAGCCTTATACCAATGTGAATGTGGCTACAGAAATATACACGCTTCTCCGGGAGTAAGTCTCACTGAACTGAACAGCACTTGCTTCTGAGGGGACATGTATAGGATTGCAGTGCATGTGAGTTGGGTGGTGTTGGGGTAGCAGGCTTCAAAGGCAGGAAGAACTTGAATTTGCTTTTAAAAAATGTGAATGAGAATGTTGTGTTTTTTTTTTTTACAAAAAGCAATTGAATGCCTCCCTTCCACACCAATGCCATGCAGGTTTCCCATTAGGGAAAGGACAAATTTTATGAATTGAAGTTTGCAGTACCATATGGCTGCACCATTTTTTTTTTTAATGTTGTCACTGACCTTTTTGCAGAAACAAATTGCATTTGATGGATGAAGAACAGGAAGTAGAGGACAGCTGAGGAGTTAATTTGATACCAGGGCCGGCTCTAGGTAGACACCCGGTGGCGTGGTGCGCCAGGGTGCCGGGCTGGTAGACAGGGTGTCGCGCGGCAAAGCCGTGTGGAAACCATGCTGTGCCCTGCGAGGGCGGGGGCGCCGGAGCGATCTCTGCCCCTCAGCGCCAGGGCGCGCAGTCTGCTCGAGACTGCCCTGTTTGATACCATAAGCTAGTTTGACCCTAAGAGTTATTCACCCACAAAAACAATGGCAGATGACTATGTCAAGTGGAATATTTGTAACATTATACAATGAAGCTGCCCCCCCTTTTTTAAGAAAAAGAGAACATCCCATGGATATCTTACTGAGGAGCTCTTCATGAAGTTGGAGCAGAGTCAGGTGGGGATGAGGAATGGTGGTGAGGTATTGGGACAGAGTTGTGTGGTACCATTTGTCCTGCCTGCATCCTCTCAGCTAGAGCACTACTCTCAAGTGTGGAGGATGTTGCCAGTTTTGAAGTGAGATTCTACTACCAGCCTGATTGGCTTCTCTTTTCCTTTGCCTCAGGCAGCAAAATATCTTGTGGTGGCTCTGACTAAGAGTATGAAATACGGGCCGTGTCCAATACCTATAGGGGTAGTGCCAGCCCTATCATTAGGCAGAGTGAAGCAGTCACCTAAGGCCTGGCTTGTTTCCCTGCCCTCAGCTAGTCTGCTGCTCTCAGGTTCAGGGGAGGTAGTGAGTGCTGAAGTAAGATTTAGCTGCCAGGCTTTTGTATGTAAAAGTGCAGGGTGGGGGAGACCATACAGGAGGCGGGGGGGGGGATGAAATTAACAATTACTTAGAAGACATCTGATTGCAGTGCTGTATAGCAGTGTTTCTCAACCAGTGTGCCTCCAGATGTTTTGGGACTACAACTCCCATCATCCCTAGCTAGCAAGACCAGTGGTCAGGAATGATGGGAATTGTAGTCCCAAAACATCTGGAGGCACACTGGTTGAGAAACACTGCTGTATAGGGAAGTTTTTAATGTCTGATGTTTTACTGTGGTTTTATAATTTACTGGAATCTGCCCGGTGTGGCTGGGGCAGCCTAATCAGATGGGTAGCAATCATCATCATCATCATCATCACCACCCTCAGGCTACAAAATGTCTTGCGGTGACCCTGCCTGTGGATAAAGAAGACAGATTCCCACAAAGTCACATTTTTAGCCAGATCACTTTGCACTTGTTAGATTCTTGTATCTGCCATTGGTAATGTACAGAAGGTAATAAACACAGCTGGCAAAGGCTCAATTTATGTGTAGGTTTCTGGCAAGAAATTGAATTATAAGTGTCAGCTCTCCTTAACCCTACAATAAATTACGCAGCTGGCAGTTTGGGAACAGCAATGCTAAGTTATGTAAAGATATATTATTTTGATTGATCTGATTGTTCAGCTCTTTGGGCACAGTCCAGCCAAAGCTTGCTAATTTCAATGGAAAAATTGACTCAGATGCAAACCTTTTGTCCACTGAAATAAATGAGACTTTAAAAAAAATACCTTTGTATCCTCTTATAAAAATATACATTTCCTTCTTCGGTTATAAAGTACAAGAGTAAGGCCTACACGGCACAGTTGGAAATGGCCTCGCCTCAACTCAAAACAATGTTCTGATATATTAGAAAATTGTTGAAAATAAAGCCAATATGCATACATAAGTAGTCTACCAATATTTTGGAATTGCATTTTTGGCATAACAGGTTTTTATTTATTTAAAAAAATAGCATTCCTAAAGAACCGCAACCTGAAAGACCTAACATCACAAAAATCATGTGTTTTCTGCATGGATGAGCAATTCTCTTTGAATTCTACTTCAAGGGATTGATTGCAAGTTGTGTGAATAACAGGAATTTTGCTATAGGGTTAAGGTGTCACAAGGTCAACAACACTCTAATCATCAGCTTTTCATTAGCGCATTCATGTCATCAATTGGGTTGCTATTTGAAGTGGTGAGGCAGGTGTTTTATCTGCATGGAGAATCACACTAAGAAAAGAAAAGAAAAGTGTAGACTTTTTGAGTAGTAAGAAATATATTGTCCTATATTTCAGAAGCCATTTCAGCTCTGGAAACTGATGGCTGGCCAGAGAAGTCATCACACATTATAGATAAGTCAATACCTTAACACTTTCCTCAAGGGATTTAAAATAAAACAGGTTGTTTGTTTGTTTGTCACAGGGCCAAACTGTAAGACTGGAGAATTTCCAGATAATTTTTTGGGGGGTTATCTAAAATAAATAAAAATACTCAGATAGGCCAGATTCCTGGTGGACATAATATAGATGTTCCTTGTGAGACAATCTGGAACCCTGCTGCTCTTTCCCTGCACACCTAAAGAAGAGTTGTAGAGAGGTGTGCCTGAAAGTGATCAAACCATGTGGGAAGATGCCTCATGCAAACAGTGATGAAGTTCCACTCTTTGGCCAGCTTTTGCAATTGAAAAGGTAAAGAATAGAATCGCGCACAGTTGCTGCTTCCTTTCCCTTGCAATTCCAGAGCTCTTACCCACTGGAAAAGCACCAAAGTCTAAACCTAAGCAGCAACCTACAGTGTTGCAAAAATACCTTTTGTTTGCAATGGTTTTAGGTTATTGGATTAAATAGCAGAGCACGTGCTTTTCTTGCAATAGGTTGCAAGGTATCCTAAACCTTTAGGGTGGAACAGGACGAAAACATTCCCCTCCTAGAACATCCTAAGCAATTATTATTATTATTATTATTATTATTATTATTATTATTATTATTATCATCATTATTATCATTATTATTATTAGCTTGTGTCTAACCTAAACCCCCACAACACATATAGGGAATAAAAGATTGCTGGAACACATCCCTAGAAACAGACTAGAGGTATTTGCCTCCTGTTCTGGCTGTTCTCACACAGTGGCTTTTTTACACTCCCCCCCCCCCCCCCATCCATTCCTACTGTTCGGGAAGCAGTGGCAGAGATAGCATCAGACCCCCCAAACTATAATGGTTGCCCTGTCACGATTTCTTTGTTTGGGAGTAAAATACACAACTCCGTATGCCGTAAACACAAATGGCCAACGCATCCTGGTTCCTTTACAGTATTGATGTCTATGAGTGTAGCTGAGATCTAATCAGGCAAAAGACAGAGAGCTACATTTCCCCGTGTCAATTAATCGAGGCTCCCATTACAGAGCAAGCAAGCGCAGCAGGCTCTTTTGCCACCGATCTCAATTAGGTTTAGGCTAATGCGTTTGGCCACAGTCTCTGGGAGGATGACAGGATTGTGCATCAATACACACACAGCACTCGAGGAACTATATATGCATCTAGTCTGTTCCATCACCTGGTTTAGCAGAAGTGCTTGGGTAGAACTGATTGGAAGAGACATGAATATTGTCATCCTGCTATATACTGCCCTGCTATGTACATGCTCAGGCTGGAAAATACTGCCAACTTGTCACAACATTTATGATGTTACACAGGCCACTACAGGGTTGTTATGATGGTGGCGCAGACTGGAAAGTCGATGTGTAATGCCCACAAAGGAGACTGTCTCTCCTCCTCGTCTTTTGCCTGCATTCAGACAAGATGTGATGGGACACTCAGCCAGTTACAGATTGCAGCAACACACTGTGCTGCCAATCACTTGCAGGGGCAGGGAAACACACACAAAAATGTGTGTTCTGCCTTACTACGGGCCCCACTGGACAGGGCATTGATCGTGCAAATGCAATGAGCGGGCCACAGTGGGTTTTCCTTGTTTATTATTTAAATAGGTAGATCTTAGGAAGGCTGAATAGCCTCAAGACCATGAGGGCTGGGATGATAGCCCCCTCAAAACACCTCCCCTCAAAAGCTGCTATTTGCCTCTCAAGAGATGCCTTATTGATGAAATCACTTTGTGAACAGTTAAATCGCTTTGGATAATGGGAAAAAAAAACTGCACATGTGATATTGTTGTGGATCCTTTATTGTGCATAGGAGCTGGACTTTCCCCCTGGTGTTAATACATATTTATTTATGTTAGAAGCTTTCGTATTTAATATTTAAATATGTCTAAGTTGTGGAATTTCCATCTCACAGAGGTGTGTGTATGGCACCTTCATTGTATAGTTTTTGTTGTATACTGAAGACCCACCTCTTTGTCCTGGCCTTTTGACAAGGGGCCTCAACAGCCGGAAGTGGCCAGGGCCTCTCTAGGTCCCTAAGAGGGCCTGAGTAAGCCTCTGAGCATATGCTAAGAGACTTGCCATCCCAAGACAAACCTCAGCTTATTGTCGTACAGTCAGCTCTGGATGGCAGCCAGAAAGCCCGCAGGCTTTTAAAGAGGATGCGACCCCCAGGACCACAATAACCAACAGGTGAATGGACAGAATTAAGGTATCGTATGAGAGCAGTGCTGATGGGTGGGGGGAGCCAGCAACACTCCTCCCCTATCCCGCATCTTGTGCAAATGGAACAACACACATCTATAGTCTGCCATCCTGTTTAAACAGCTGTTACACACAGAGAGAGGGGGGACGGACGACTTCTTTTCCACTTATTTGACTATCCAGTTAGGAAATGAAGTTACTCAGGGGGGAAAAAGTGACAACGAAAGATTAATTATAACAGAAACCATGCAGTAAGAATGGGAGAGTTGTGTGGCACTGCTGGAATTTGATATGAAAGAAGACTTATCAGAGTTTTTTTCACAGACTGACTTTTCCTTTCCAAGGTTTCCTTTTAAGATCAGAGTCAATGCCTCTTCAAAGGAAGATCGCAAACAAATCAGAGCTCTCCACGAGACTCATCATAGACTATTTCCCCCTTTATCAGTTCAAACACTCTCACACCAGACAATGCCAATGCTAGGGGAATAATGAGGGGGTGGGGGTCATGCATTCAATTCACATCTTACACATAAATCGTAGGCTTTGGAACAGGTGGCATCATGTTACCTAAATGAGTCTGACGGCAGCCATCTTGGCTCTTAGCTGGATTCAATCCAACACGGATTTCTACAGCATGAGCTCAAAAGCCCAGAATCACATTTTCAAAGGACAATTGAATTGCAATTCATTGTTGTGGAAATTGTTGTTGTTTAGTCGTTTAGTCATGTCCGACTCTTCGTGACCCCATGGACCATAGCACGCCAGGCACTCCTGTCTTGCACTGCCTCCCGCAGTTTGGTCAAACTCATGTTCGTAGCTTTGAGAACACTGTCCAACCATCTTGTCCTCTGTCGTCCCCTTCTCCTAGTGCCCTCAATCTTTCCCATCATCAGGGTCTTTCCCAAGGATTCTTCTCTTCTCATGAGGTGGCCAAAGTATTGGAGCCTCAGCTTCACGATCTGTCCTTCCAGGGAGCACTCAGGGCTGATTTCCTTAAGAATGGATAGGTTTGATCTTCTTGCAGTCCATGGGACTCTCAAGAGTCTCCTCCAGCACCATAATTCAAAAGCATCAATTCTTCGGCGATCAGCCTTCTTTATGGTCCAGCTCTCACTTCCATACATCACTACTGGAAAAACCATAGCTTTAACTATACGGACCTTTGTCAGCAAGGTGATGTCTCTGCTTTTTAAGATGCTGTCTAGGTTTGTCATTGCTTTTCTCCCAAGAAGCAGGCGTCTTTTAATTTCGTGACTGCTGTCACCATCTGCAGTGATCAAGGAGCCCAAGAAAGTAAAATCTCTCACTGCCTCCATTTCTTCCCCTTCTATTTGCCAGGAGGTGATGGGACCAGTGGCCATGATCTTGGTTTTTTTGGTGTTGAGCTTCAGACCATATTTTGCGGAAATAAGCCCTTCCTATTCCTATCAGCCTTCAGTTAAATCCTCTTTTCACCCATTTGCTCCAAAGCAAGAGGGCATGTGGGTTGTCATTTCTGAGTTTCAGCTCAAGGGCCACCATCAAAGGGCCGCTCACATTTGGGCGATGATTCCATGCATGTACCACAGGTTTTGCATTATTGTCTTCTGCCTAATAGCTCTTTCCAGTATATCAAAGGCTACACATGAAGTTCTCCTAACCTATCAGATAAGTAATGTGTGTCATTGAAAGGAGTGTATAATTGATGGTTGCAATATCACCAAGTAAATGATGTGTTGACAAATGATTAAAAAATAGGTTTTGAAGATAAAAGGTCCAAATTTCAAATAGAATTGTTGGAAGGCAGAATAAAATTGTTGTCAAAAATGTATGATTTGTTGTTAGAATGGTATACGAAAGATGAATTGACAAAAGATGTGATGATAAAATGGGCAAAAGATTTTGGGTATAATATTGAATATGATGCGTGGTTGAAATTGTGGAATCAAACATTGAAGTTTACTGCATGTACTGCCCTGAAAGAGAATGTTTTGAAGATGATGTATAGATGGTATTTAACACCAGTAAAATTGGCTAAGATGTATAGAATGAGTAGTAAATCATGCTGGAAATGTAAAGAGAAGGATGGTGAACTTTATCATATGTGGTGGACATGCGAAAAAATTAAAAGATTTTGGGAAATGATATATAATGAACTGAAAAAGATTTTTAAATACACCTTTCCCAAAAAACCGGAGGCTTTTTTATTAGGATTTATAGGAGAGGAGATTGTAAAAGGAGACCAAGTACTATTTATGTATGAGACAACTGCGGCTAGGACTTTGTTAGCCCCAAAAATGGAAAACTCAGGAGTTACCGACGATTGAAGAGTGGCAGACGAAAATGATGGACTATGCGGAACTAGCAAGGCTGACTAGCAGGATCTGAAACCAGGGATAGGCAAGGTTCCAAAAGGACTGGAGTAAATTTGTGGACTATATGGAGAGGAATTGTAGAAGTTTAAAGACACTTGCAGGACTGAAATAAATCCTACGAAATGATTTTAAGTAGATGGAGTAAAGGAACTGCGAGACAGGAGTGGATAAGAAAACCGAATGAGGGGAGGGAGGGAAGTCAAAGCTTGGCAGAGCACAGGGAATTTGAGATAGCTGAATAGATGTTAAAAGGAGAACATTTTGTGTTTATTATGTGTTGTTGTGTCTGTTGTTGAATGTTTTGTTATTGTTTAATGTGTTTATTTGAAAATTTAATAAATTATCTTTAAAAAAGAAAGGAGTGTATAATTAATATACAGTCAGAATGCAAGGCAGATGTATTTAATATATGTTAGCGATGCTGTTTTGTTTTACTTATTTGCTTGTTTTTATCCTGTATTTTATTCTGTGAAACTCCCTGAGTTATTATGATGAAGGGCAGTATATAAATCCAATTAACAACAACAACCATCAGTAGGCTATAATTAACCACCAGCCTTGTATCCAAGGCTCAAGAATTATAAGAAACCAACAAATCAGAGCAGTTTTGAAAGCATTTGTTAAAATCAATGCGTTCTTGAGAGGTTCGGTCTGTCATCTTGATTCAAAATGGCGCCAAATCATAAGCAAGCATAGGTGAAAAACCTGCTCCTTGATCTCAGGAACCATTGTGCAGAATTTGCTTAAAGTCAGGACAGTTTGCAAAAGTTCATTCTGCCCCCTTGATTCAAACTGGCATCCAATTGTATCCAAACATACATGAAAGCTTGCTCCTTGATTTCAGGAGCCATCATGCCAAATTTGGTAACAATAACTTAAGAGGTGTCCAAATGCATCACCAACAAACAAAAACTTTCCAAGATCTATACTACAGCATTGGAAGGCCGCCAAAAGACCATGTTTATTGGCCTAGGCAGATATAGTGCCATGAAAAAGTGACAGGAGCCTTTCAAAAGAAACCAGAATACTTTTTGTTAAGTTTACTACCGGAAAACTTTCCTGAGGATAGAAGAAACATTTTTCTTTATGGATGTGCAGCAGCAAGATTATTGATAGGTCAGAAATGGAAAAAGGAAGAGGCACCTAATGTAGCAGAATGGCAGATAAAAGTTGTTGAATTCATGAATTTGGACAAGATGACTGCCGCAATAAGAAATGTACCGAAACAAAGATTGATTACAAAATGGGAATATGTAGATGATTGTTTTGGGAAGAAAAATATTAAAACAGAATTAAAGGTTTGTTTAAGCTAGAGGACCACAGGGGATTTACAAAAGGAATGTGATAAGAAAGAATTATATAATTATGATAGACTTTAGGAAAAGGGTAACGCAAGAATGTGGAGAGTATGTGAAGTAAGTGATACGTTAAGAGTTGGGAAGTGGATTTTACTTATATATTTGATGTGTAGATTTTGTAACAAGACCCGAAAAGAAAATGTATTGATTTCTTTTTTATTGTATTGTTTTTAAAAATGAATCAATAAAGTTTACTTTTTAATCTAAAAAGAAAAAAAAAGTGACAGGAGCCATGAACAGAACATCTGTGTAGGATTGCTAGAAATTTGCTTCTATATAATGAGGCTAAACATAAACAAATATCAATTCAACGAACATTTACAAAAATGGGATCTTAGGAGGAAAACAAAGTAAAATGGACCCAATGTACAACAGAGCACGGTGTTTCTGCACTCAGCCTTAAATGGGCTTCACTGATAGTCCCTCACTGGGGACTGTGATTCCGAGTGTGTATGAAGGCAGAGAATTGTCAGAATCTCCAATAGAATTCCCAGCACCCTCACCAAACAACAATTCGAAGGATACTTTGTGCTAAAAGCTATGGCTGTGGAACTAGTATTAAACTAATGCACATTTGTAGGGTAGATAGACCCCATGGGAATGCGAAGGAAACAAAAATAAAAAGATTTCTTTGTGCGTTCTTTCTTGGTAATGTGTGCACACTGCCCCGCTTTTTTGGGGGGGGGATGGGGAGCTGATCTTCAGAAAAGGAAAGTTCCTTGGTGGATGAGTCTCGGGGGGCACGGTGGCAAGCGATCAAGAATGTCACTGCTTCAAAAAGCCACCATGACACAGTCTGAAACAAATGCCAGGCTGCTTAAAGAGAAGTCAAACAGTCCTTCTGTTTCAGTGACATGTCTGAAATTGCATTCTTTATCTACTGGATAATCAAACAAACTTAATTATACTGTCCCCTTCTAACTCATTTGCTTTCCAGTACTGGGTGGGAAGTACATGGGCTGGATATTAAATGTGGGGAGAGCTCTGCTGAATGTGCAGGGGGGTTGGGGAAGAAAGATGTTTCTAGCTATAGTGCTGAAATACAATCTCCCAAACCGTATACAGCAGCCTTACATTTTGGAGGTCATGCACCAAAATCTAGTGCATCATTCTGCTAGCAGCTACTTCCTGTCAGCAGCTGATAACACACCCATTGATTTTATTTCCCCAGTAATAATACTTTACTTATAGGAGGATGCTAATTTTTGCAGAACACAGCTCTTCAGAGTCCCACTAGTAGGAAAGTTTGCAGTTTTGCTAGGACACATTTAGAGGCAGGTGCATTTCTAATATTGATGAGTACAGATCGATGATTTGCCCCTTCTTTACTTTTTAGCTTCACTCCTTGCAACTAGAGAGGGGAAACACATCAAAAGGGGTCCAGCTTTCACACCACCTGTCTTTCATTCAATTACTCTTGAGCTTAAGTACATTCTCTCTCTCTCTCTCTCTCTCTCTCTCTCTCTCTCTCTCTCTCTCTCTCTCTCTCTCTCTCTCCATATATACTCAAACCTATCCATTCTTAAGGAAATCAGCCCTGAGTGCTCACTGGAAGGACAGGTCCTGAAGCTGAGGCTCCAATAGTTTGGCCACCTCATGAGAAGAGAAGACTCCCTGGAAAAGACCCTGGTGTTGGGAAAGATTGAGGGCACAAGGAGAAGGGGACGACAGAGGACGAGATGGTTGGACAGTGTTCTCGAAGCTATGAACATGAGTCTGACCCAACTGCGGTAGGCAGTGGAAGACAGCAGTGCCTGGTGTGCTCTGGTCCATGTGGTCACAAAGAGTCAGACACAACTAAACGACTAAACAACAACATATATCTCTATCTATCATCTATCTATCATCTATCTATCTATCTATCTATCTATCTATCTATCTATCTATCTATCTATCTATACACTGTGTGTGTGTGTGTGTGTGTGTGTGTGTGTGTGTGTGTGTGTATGTGTGTATATATATATATATATATATATATTCATTTGAATTGAAAATAGAAATAGCAAAAATAGAGAACAGAAATAGCATAATAGAAACCAGGGCTTAGGGCAGGAATCTATGAGCATCCAGGACTATGTGAAGCAATTAAGAAGAAGAAGAAAAAGACTGAATCCAATTCAAGACATTTGGTATTTATGTAGCTTGGATAGCTCAGTTGGTTAGAGCATGGTGCTGATAACACCAAAGTTTCAGGTTCGAAAGCTGCATATTCATTTCTGTACTGCAGGGGGTTGGACTAGATGATCCTCAGGGTCCCTTCCAACTCTACGATTCTATGGGCACTTAATGCACGAAGGAGCTAGTGAGAATATGCAGGCTAGTCCCATCCCACAGATGCCAATGCACACTCCAGTTATGCTTCTCTGGGTGATACATCCCAAGCGTATGTGCACATGCAGCTGGATGTACAAGCGTAGGAATTCCTCCACAGGGATGGGTAAATTGATCAACCAGGATCCCCATTTGTGTGGAGGGAGACCTCTACATGTGCATATGGCCTCCTTCAAACTGAAGTTGAACACACATTGGCTGGGAGGAATGTCTAGCAGATGGGACCCCCCCCCTTAATTCTCACTGGCTCCTTCACAGATGGGTATGAACCACCTGCACAGAGCTTGAGTTACAACAGTGCATCGCCATTCACTTAGAGAGCAGGGCTTGCAGTGTGACCTCCAGGCTAGTCTGAAGACTGGCCAGGGCGAACATCAGCACCTTGGTCAGCTCCTGGGACCTCCTTTTCAGTCTCCCACAATGCCCATGACATGGCATGACCCTGCGGCATTTTGGAAGCTGATGCTCACTGCAAGGTGAAAAGTGAGATGCCAAGAACCACTTGCAAGTGATTTTGATGTGAGCCAAGGAGAGACCATTCGACAAGATACGATTTTTTGATCATTATGAATTGCCACCTAAAGGTCGTTGGTGCGCAATGAGGGGATTGTGGAGAGTAATAAGAGCAAAATAAAGCGATCTTTCCAAGGCATCTGCTCCACCTCCCCTCCACCCCTCAATTTTATCAAGCTTTAAGCTGTTGTAATCCTCTGAGGTCTTCATTTGCAGTGCATGAAACCAGGTCATGTGTGTGTGTGTGTGGAAGATGAAAGAACGTTTACTGTCCGCTCATGGTGAGCAAATCAAAATATGGTGACCTTGTTGCCTTATTGATCCATGTGATGCAGGAGGCCAAAGCAAGTTTAAGAGGTTTAATGTGCTCAGAATAACATTTTCCCAGCTGCCTACCTGATCAATGGGAATGAGCCACTTCTTGAACAGTTTAGTCCAGAAAGGCAATGTGGAATCATATACTTACATTTTAGCAGGTGTCTGTGGCAGTTTCTCAGGTTATAACTCCTCTTTGACACATCCCTCTTTCCTGAAGCATTTGACCTAACCTTAGAGCCCTCAAGCCCAAGTGAAACAAAAACCTTCAAGCACATGGCTTGGATGAAGGCATTGAGGGGGAAGCTCGTAAAATTTGCAGATGATACCAAATTGGGATGGTTAGCTATTGCCTCAACTTTATTTTTTATTATTTCCATTTATCAATCAGACAATTTGTTAAATCAACATGCAAATAAACTGCCATACCTCTTGTATTACATGTCAATTGCATTTTGTTTCACAAAAACTAAAATAAA
The DNA here is from genome assembly GCF_963506605.1 of Zootoca vivipara. Lineage (NCBI taxonomy): Eukaryota > Metazoa > Chordata > Lepidosauria > Squamata > Lacertidae > Zootoca > Zootoca vivipara. Next base: position 26,316,460 of record NC_083279.1, on the reverse strand, counting down.
ATAAAAATTATTTTCCAAATATAACAATGTGTCAAATCTTATTTACACCTCCTCTGACCCTCCTATATATTCTTATCCTCTAAACTTGTTCTGTCGAACTGGGCTTCCTCTTTCTTTTCTCTTGGTTTTATTTAGCATCCTCCACGTTCTGCGTTTTATCTTTTATTGTCTGTCATTCACCTCAATCATTTCCATACATATATTATTGACAATGACTATATGCTTTTTATGTTGTGTTTTCAAAGCATTCCTACTAGTGTTTTCATGTTTTAACAGTATTCCTTTAGATATTCTACAAACTTTCCCCATTCTTCCTGATACTTTTGTTCCTTCTGATCTCTTATTCTTCCTGTCAACCTTGCCAATTCTAAGTATTGCCTCAAATGACAAAAATCAGGATTCCAGATGACCTTAACATATTGGAGAACTGGGCCCAAAGTAACAAAATGAATTTCAATAGGGACAAATGTCAGGTTCTACACTTAGGCAGGAAGAACTAGCTGCACAAATATAAGATGGGGGACACCTGGCTTGCCAGTACCAGTACATGTGAAAAGGATCTAGGGGTCTTAGTAGACCACAATCTTAACATGAGTCAACAGTGTGGTGCAGCAGCAAAAAAAGAAAAAGAAAAAAGTGAATGCTCTTCTAGGCTGCATCAACAGAAATTTAGTGTTCTGATCAAGGGAAGACATAGTCCAGTTCTCTTCTGCCTTGGCCAGGCCGCACCTGGAATGCTGTGTCCACTTCTGTGTGCTTAACTTTCACAGCATTCTGCATCATACAGTCCTGTTTTGTTTTTCAAATTTGAACTTACAAAGCATTCATTATAAGCAAAGTTATTCCCCGCAAGAAAGAGCTGCTTTTCTCTCTCAGTCACAATGGATTTAAATATTATGCATGCATCTTCCGAGCGTGGGACTTTGGGTGTAGTTATGAGAGCTAAGAATGTTGTGACAGCACATTGAGCTTCCTTTGGAACGAAGGGTAGCATTCACTGCTCTTTTGGTTTGTTTATTTGTTTGTTTTTAAATGTAGCATAAGGACTAACTGAACTGCAGAAGTGCCTAGAGTTGGTAATCGCCGAGAAGCTGCATATTCAAGATTACAATATGCTGAATTTTTATTTTTGTATGGCTGGCTGGGAGCAGCACATGATGTAGGTGGCGGTGGCAGCTGCCGGACCAGGTTGCTGCCAAATTTTGCCTAGTGTGAAAATCTGAGGTGAACTTGGAAGCTTACGGACTGGTGTTGAGTCTCATTTCGATATGAGCAACAGAACAATGTCTGCCCCCACACCAAGGGCAGTAAGCTATCTTAGGGGCTCCAGGGCAGGCTGTGTGCTACACACAGCTCGGCTCGCCAATAGCTCACCACTACTGCCCGTCCCCCAGTAATTGCTGCCTAAGGTAGCTGCCTGATTCTGCCTAATGGTAAGGCCGGCACTGGATTTAGGTAAGAAACCCAAGTGAAGCAAGCAGAATTCCAGTAACTCTGAAATCAATTTTTGGAAGAGTGGAGGCATTCCATATGTCTGTACAGTTGTACCTTCGCTTACGTATCCCTCAGGTTACGGAAACTTCATGATGCGTAAGCGGCAAACCCGAAAGTATCTTTCCGGGTTTTTGCAGCGCACACATGCGCAGAAGCGGTCTCTCCAGTTGCGAAAAGCTCGGGTTCCGGCCGGACCTCGGAACAGAACCATAGGTACCACTGTATCTGGAAAGTTCAGGTAAGATGTAAGGCATGAGGAAAATATATCAGGAAGTGGCAGGGATGCACTCAATGGACCTAACCCTCCCATGCTGATACACATAGTGGCCACATTTTTTTATTATCATTTTTTAGATTTCTTGCCTCTGGTGTCCTTTGCTCTGTCAGCAACACTGTGAAGCCCAGAGCTGCTAAAGAAAACCTCCATGCAGTTAGCCAAGTTGGTAAGACTCTAGTCTTAAGAGTCAAAAGTTCAATCTTTTGAGGTGAATACAAACCAGAGGCCCCAGCTTAGGAGAAATGACTTCAGGAATTGTAAGGGAACCCCAAAGAGTTTGATAGCTATCTCATGGGAGATCCACACATCTCTAGCTGGCACTGAAAAACGGAGTGATCTTTGGAAAGGCTCACACTGCCTAGGGGGAATCTGTGAACCAGGTGCTACGTGGACAGAAAGATCTGGCTGGTTTTAAGAGCTACTGGCTCTGGTAATTGCTACAACCAGCCAAGAAGTCTATTCCTGGCAGTGTGATATCAGTGCAATTCAGCTGCGACTTCTGTGAGACCTGAGCAGTGCTGATGAAAATAGGCAAGTGAAGGCAGCAGTACTGTTGAGGAAACTTGAACAAAGCTCTCCTATGTGGCTTCAGGCATTTGTTTGTTTGTTTGTTTTGCCACCAAGCAGCATATAAGTTGTATGAAATGTATTTACTGACTGTCAGAAGTCAGTAACTGCTACAGGCAGCCAGAGGCTTCCACACATGCTGGGCCTAGTTGACAGGCTTTTGCACGAATCAGCCCACAAGACAAGGATTAGTTGACATGAAAGTTAGGAATCTTCTCTTTGATCAGGAGCCCTGATGGTGCAAGGTTCTTGATCACAGGGAGGATCCTAACCAAGTCCAACTGAATGCATACCTTCCAACATTTCTCCAATGAAAATAGGGACATCCTATTCAACAACAACAATGGCAATTTTATTATCTATACTCCGCCCATCTGACTGGGTTGCCCCAGCCGCTATGGGCAGTTTCCAACAGATATAAAAACATAATAAAACATTCTTAGAAACTTCCCTATACAGGGCTGCATTCAGATGTCTTCTAATGGTTTCTTATCTCCTTGGTTTGGGGGTTGCACAACTCCATACCCTCAATTTCTCTGATGAAAATAGGGATGTCCTAAGGCAGGGGTGGCCAACTCCCAAGAGACTCTGATCTACTCACAGAGTTAAAAACTGGGAGTGATCTACCCCCTTTTGGGGGGTTCAGGTCAAAGCTGTTGAGTGTTTTTTTAAGGAAGGGAAGCCCTGTTTTGGGGGGTTTAGGTCAAACTTGTTGAGCTTCTTTTAGGAGGGAGGGAGGCCCATTTTTGTTTAGGGCTTCAGGTCATAGTTCAGCTTTTTTTAGGGAGGAGGAAAATTTTGGGTGAGCATTCTTTTAGGGGTGCCAGTGATCTAGCAGTGATCTTCCATAGACATCCAGTGATCTACTGGTAGATCACAATCTACCTGTTGGACGTGCCTGTCCTAAGGAAAAGCAGGACATTCTGGTATCAAATCAGAAACCAGGACAGCCTCTGTAAATCCGTCTCTGTCCCTGGAGGATAGGGACACTTGGAGGGTCTGGGAATGCAGCTAGAATCCTCCATCAGATCTCCACACTCAATGCATGAAGGTTAGGAGAGGAGGAAGGGCTTTAGCCTAACTGAGTTCGATATGTCTTACTTCCCTATGTTATTTTTGTCTTTTCAGAAGTATGCTACAGTAAGCTGGACAGGACCCATTCCCTGTTTTTGCAGACATTGGTATATTTCTCAATTGCTGCCAGTACTGAACTCTAGAACCTAATGACTATTAATTTAATCCAAGTTTGCACTTAATATTCTGTAAAAAATATATATGGTGTTCTACTTCAACAGTGAACTGATTATAGTCCTTTCACTAGAAAAGTACAAAAAAGCCCTAATTAAACTACAGTTCAGTAATCACTCTTCCATCTGAACTGTCTTAGTGTTCTAATTATGCAATAGTCACACTAGAACGATCAGTACAGATTTGTGGCCAGAGCTGTAAAAAGTTGGTGAAGAACCCCATTAAGTCTGGGCCAAGGAGCATGATTTGTTTAAAGGGAAGGGTTGTGGTCTGTAGGCTTTCCTTCAACCATTTGAGATGTGCTGTTATGTAGAGATAGAGCTTCTCCATTGTGTTCACTGACAACTGATCTAGAATTGCTTTTTCTAATTAAGCTTGTGACAAATATAGTCATGATTTGTCCATAACTTAAGGCAACTGAATTGAATGGAAGAACCTGTTTCTTGTGATTTATTGCTTTTCTTTATTCAGAAGACAGGTGCCCCACCACTTACAGGTTTCAGACAGGTTGCAAGATCATAAATGCAAAACCAAACAGAAAGTAAACACACACAAAACAAGAATACTCTTGCTTTAGAACCTCTTCTATTTTAGAAAAGACATTTTCTTTCCTTCTCTTTAACTTCCATCAGTCCGTTTAATTTGCACCAGCTCACTCTGCCCCACCCAGCTTGCACGGGGATGGGAGATTGCAAACATCAACCCTGGCATGTGAAGAATTCTGCAAATGAAGGAAAGTTGGTAGAAAACCTGGGAGAGGATTACTTTTGTGGAGTGAAAGTGTGTGTTTACTAATTCTTTTTATATGTTCCTGGTATTGGAAACAAATTCCTGCAGGGTTACACCTTGTCACAAATAGATTCGCAGAACAAAAGACTGCAGCCAATGTTGGTTCTACTCAGAGTAGACCCATTGAAGTTAATGAATTGAGGAACACCCGGAGAACTGTTAGTTGCCCCCTTGCAACAGAAATCTGACTGGTCTCAGGAAGCTTCTGTTACTGGTCCCACGTTGCATAATATTCTTCCAGCAGAGATTCAGAGGGGCACAATCAATTTTGACTTCCACACATCTCTTCAAGACTTCTTTATGCTGACTGGCCTATGAAGCTCTTTGAAGCTTTTTTTTTTTTTGGCAGGACAGTCATTTTAAGGATGGTTTTCTACAGTTTTTAATGATGTCTTATTCTTGTACTGATACTACAGTATGGTGAATGAGTAAGTATGCATAACTTAGGTCCATTAATTCCAGTGGGTCAACTTTGAGCAGAACTTAGTTGGCTACAACTATGGCAAGGGAGGCAGAGAGTTATGAGGGAAAGTATTTTTGTGGAGATCAGCTGGATATGGGATGAGCAAAACCAGGATCAGTATTTTGGTTGTGGGAGGAAAGAGAAACAGTGTTATTGAGATGTCGACAGTATGCTTCCAAGAGAGATGGAGATAATGCTTAATTTCTGATTTGCATAACTCAAAACTCATGCAATTAACCACCTAATGAGGTCACAGCCATAATCGTGCTCTTGCACACTAAAATGCCCCATATAAATTCATAATAACATGAATAATCTATAATAATGTACTCCATCTCTGGGAGTCTTATCTCTCTCGTCACCTTTTCTTTTCTTTTTTCTTTTTTCAGTGGTGGTGATGGAAGTGTAGGTGTGGAAAATATTATTGGAAGCTCAACCAGAGTGCAAGGAATTGCATAAAGTAATACCACCGCTTATGGAGCCATCAGTATATTTATGACAGTGCTACTCATGATACCAATCCTGCTCCCAACTGTAGGCAAGGTAAAGGTAAAGAACCCCTGGATGGTTAAGTCCAGTCAAAGGCGACTATAGGGTGTGGCACTCATCTCGCTTTCAGGCCGAGGGAGCCGGCATTTGTCCAAAGACAGCTTTCCGGGTCATGTGGCCAGCAGGACTAAACCGCTTCTGGCACAACAGAACACTGTGACAGAAGCCAGAGTGCACAGCAACACTGCTTACTTTCCCTATTTATCTACTTGCACTGGTGTGCTTTCAAACTGCTAGGTTGCCAGAAGCTGGGACAGAGCAACGGGAGCTCACCGGCACACGGATTTGAACCGCTGACCTTCTGATTGGCAAGCCCAAGAGTCTCAAAGGTTTAGATCACAGCACCACCTGCTCCCACGCTCCCAACTATATCCTAGGCTTATTTTCATGTATTTAGCCAACAACACACATCACAAAGAAATACGGAGGGCAAAGACTTCCACACTTAACAGACTGGAAGCAACGGGTCAGAGATAAATGAGGGCATACAGCAGAGATGGGGAAACTTTTTCAGTTTTCGAGCTCAAGTGGTCCTTTCCCTTCTGGGTAAGTATAATTGGTTTAATTGACACTGAAATGAAAATGTATATGTATTAATGCAGGTTTGAAATGGAAAATGAAATGGCTAAATGTGTATTGGGGTTTCTTCCCAGTCGTTTTCTAAGAGCACACTGAACTCTTGCTGAGTTGATAATTAACTGACTATTGTTCTCTGGTAGCTTACATATGGGTGTTGTAACCTTAGATCATGTGATGAATGTGCTGGGTTGCAAATCTTCATTTTAAAAGGGAGTTGCTTTTAGTGCTTGTCTCCCAAACTCCATGGAGTGAGGATGGAAATGAACCTCTCTTGAAGGAAGGGTAAACAGCCTAAGGTCAGTGGAGGTGGGAATACAGACTGTGGAGAGAGAGAGAGAGAGAGAGAGAGAGAGAGAGAGAGAGAGAGAGAGAGAGAGAGAGAGACTTCTGCTTTTAAGTATATTTGGATTATTTCATATTTTGTAAGATGCTGAGCCTATGCTGGATAGTGCAATATATTAAATGGATATTTTTGATGTTTTAATTCTGTTTTGAAGAAATTCTGCCAGTATATATACATTTATATACGGTTTTCATAGGTCTGGACAATGTTTCATTTTCACAGGAGTCAGTTCATATGCTTCCAATTGCTTCAAACTGCGCAATATTTTATATCTGCAACAGTTCACTAGTAACCCTTACAATAAATAATGTGGAGGAAATGTTTCCAACTCTTTTAGCCTCAAAAGTTGTCTTTCTTTCCCGGTTCCTTCTATTCAGTGGATTACCCATGTGTTTTGCAGCAGCTATCTGTGGTGCACCACAACAGTACTGATGACTTGTGGGAGATGAAGAGAGGCACTTCTAAACATGCTGTTCATATTTAACTTGCTTCCTTCTGAGATCTTTCTAATGTTCGTCTCAATTTTGAAGACATGCTGTATTCTTTTTCTCTGGGCCAGCAATTGCACATGCTGCTTGTTGTCTGGCCCAAGAGACCCTATAGCTGAGATGGGTACAGTGTGTGTGTGTGTGTGTGTGTGTGTGTGTGTTAAAATTTTTTCCCCTTAAACACAGCACAGTTCACCTGGCACAAGTGACAGACTGCTCAATTGTGAAATGGTTCTAACTGCTGTATGTTGCTGTCAGATCAAAGCGAAAGGGGCGAAGGGAGGGGAAAATGAGAGCCTGAAGAAAATTACAGCTGCAAGACAAGCAAATTCAGTCAGATTGTTGTAAATTATGGAAAGGTATATGCTGTGCAAGTATGATGCTTCAGACCTTCCTGTGGCACAGTATGTATTTGAAACTAAATGAAAACACTCATTAACTTGCAAAGCAAATCAATCAGTTCCCACTTCTGCTTTGACTACAAAAGGAAGGCTCAAAACATTTTCTTTCTTATCTGAACGAGATGGTGCAGAGCTGGAGTTGAGAAGCATGGCTGCAGTCCACGAGAAAATGCCCTCGTACAGCACTCCTGGAATGCACCGCGCAATAATTTTCGCTTCAATATCTCGAGACAAAAAAAGTAAACAGGTGATAAGTTACAACAACAAATAGTTTTCTGCTGGAGCTCCATCCTCTTCACACCATTCTGCAGGGATCATTTCTAAACCCCCTTCCACACATTTTATTTATTTACTTAATTTGTAAGGAGGCGATCCTAGTCCTGGCTATTGCCTGGTGGCGCTGAATGAAGTGCTGGGGTCACCGTTGTATCCACTGCCATGCAGAGTGGCTGAGATAGAAAGTAGATGCAAGCAGATGACTGCACCAGCCTGGATTAGGCCTGATGCCATAAAGGCTGGCTCTGGATCCTGGGCCAATGTCCTCCCTTCCCACCATCATGACATTGCTCAGGTTTGTATGAATAATCCAGCCTTGCCAATGCAGTCTTTTTCAGAGCAGATTAATTTCAGATAGACAGATATATGCATGCACAAAACTGCCAATATTAAAGGGCATGGCTGATGAACCTGAGAGGAGCTGATGATGCAAAAAAAGATAGTATTGGGGGGATATTAGGGGTGCATTATAAAGCTGGTGCTTTATAGGTTCCTTTTAACACTTGTTAGCTGTTTGTCCTTTGACTTTGCGAAATGTTGCACTTGTTTTCCTGCTGTAATGCTAGTGCTTCTGTCCTGTTTTCTAATGTCCCTTTCACTCTGCGGCATCTGCCATATTTCTGGGTTTTTGACCTGCATTCTGGCATGTTGTGCTAAATTTCATTCACACCAGTTGTCACAGTGAACACTAAACTTGCACTATATCCCTTTAGTTTTCTGGAAGTGACCTTTACATCACGCGAAAGCTCAAATCTACCATGGAAATTAACAGTTAGGGAAACATAAGGGAAAAGGGGGTAAGTAAGCTGTTGTGTGAACGCAACCTTTGTCAGCTGTGGACCTAGTATGAAACTAATGAAGCTTAAATTTCAGGGCCCCTAATCCCGGAGGGCCCCCAGAAGTGACTTTATTAATGCATGTATATAACATTTGCCTAATTTTCACCCCTCCCCACCAAGTAACTCCAAAATTATAAGGCATAAGAAGTTTTTATTCAAACCAGTGACTTTGACATGGACAGAAATTTAATTCAAAATCTGAGGTTTTAAAAAATAAATAAATTGTGGTGATCTGTCATGGAACAGCAACCCAACTAAAGACAAGAACAGTGGTTACTCAGACCTTATTGCTCATTGTGGAGGGCCCCCCATAACAGTGCCCCCCAAAATGTAGGTCCACCCCTGACCTTGGTTAATGCTTGTCATATGGTTACTCAGTGCTTAGCTCCTTTAACTCCTTCTTCTGTTGCAGAAGTTGTTTCCCCTCCTTTTGTAGGAGATGGAAATGGAGTTGCAATAAAAAAAAACACAAGACACTCATTAAATTGTGAAACAAATCAATCACTTCTAAACTCTGCTTTGACTATGTATAATAAAAGAAACAACATATTTGACTATGTATAATAAAAGAAACAACAACATAAGAGATAGTTCCTATTCCCCTCTTCCCTACACCCTGCACTTTTGAAAATGAATTCTGGACACTTTATAGGAACAGAAATCCTATCATAAAGCAACCATTGATTATAACAATATAACTCGCCCATTGTTCCAGCAGACACATTGCCTGCTTTGGCGACAGACAATGATAGAGGAAATGGGTTCTTTTTACCTGTTGTGCAAATGGAATACTAAATATATGAAATCTGGAAGTGAGTTTAATTGGCATACCTTAGGCATAACAATAGCCAATTGAATACCAACAGTTGTTTCTGCCTGGTGCATCATTGTCATTATTTGCAAAACTTTCCATACCACCAACCTTTAGATAAATAATAATAATGGCAGTGAACAGCATAAAACTAACACTAAAATTGCATTCATAAAACAAGTAACAAAATATATAACATATCAGCGGATCAGTTTAATACATCCAATATAGCTGGAGCACCTCTCAGGGACAGCCTGGGTGAACAGATGAGTTTTAAGCAGGCACCTAAATATGCTAGTACCAGAAGTGCCTGCCTGATGTTCCTTGTGAGTTCCTTGGGACCAGGTGGCACATAATAAAGCCCCTGGTATTTGTGGATGTATGACCAACCTCGGAAGCATAGACTCATAGAATTGTAGAGTTGGAAGGAACCATGAGGTTCATAAAGTCCCACTCCCTGTAGTGCAGGAATTGTTTTTGCCCAACATGGGGCTCGAACCCACGGCCATGAGATCAAGACTCTCCTGCTCTACCCACTGAACTACCCCAGTTCAAGCAGGTCTGGGTCAATATGGTGGGTCACTATGCAGGTGGGTCATTATGGCGCTACTTAAGAGTGTCTCTACCAAGGATCGAAGTAATGGGAGCAGAAAGCACCAATCCCCGGGACTGGAATTCAGCAGCCAGGGTAATAAAAGGTAGGGACTGCAGCAAAGCTGAACTATCACCCAGGCAATGTTCAAACTTGGCTCAGGAGATTTTTATTTAGGCAACTGCCACACCTCGAGCCCTTTTTCTTACAAAAATATAAGGGTAACTTCTTATGCAGAATACTTCTAAACAAGCTCTGCAAGTAGTAACGTTCCGCCCAGCTTGCTTGTGCACAAGTAATCGGTACGTACGGTAGGTGTTGTTCTATCATTCTAGAACTTGATACTATCAGCATCAATGAATTATATATGTATATATTAAGTCATTATGCACACATTAGATTTTTACTTACCGGTAATTACTTTGAGGTGGTTTTTTTTGGGGGGGGGGAGTTGTTCCACTGTTTGCCACTATACACTTAATACACCCACCAATACAACTGTTTGCCTATGAGCTGGCACCAAATTTACTGCTTTCTTCACAGCATATCTCCACCAGCTCTGCCCAGCTGTTTGCTCATTTCCCATTCTATTCTGCCTCTGCCCCCCCTGCTTTGTGGGGGCATTATATGGCACTTCCATATTCATTGCATGTCTTGCGAGCCCTTTCTTCTTCGATGGCCAGGGGTTTTTCCCTTTTTGTTGTGCTTTTTTAACTTCACTGTTTGCAAATGTTAACCAATGACAAGAAACCTTCCAAAGGTTAGAGACGGTTGGTTCAATTTGGATTAGCACTCACAGAGCCGTGTGATCTTATCCGGAGCGGATCTCTAACATTTGGCTGTAAAGACGCGGAGGAAGCCTGCTCTTTTGAGATTTCCAGCTAAATTTTGCAGAATCAACTGCTTCGTGATAAGCTTTATATAATCTTCTTCGCTATTAGGTGTTTATCTGAACAAAATCCAGATTTGAAACCTTTTGAGCTTTGCACATTCCCACGTTTACCTTCTCCCAGCGCTAATGAGCTTTTGACAACTTAAGCCACCCAGGTCTGGAATGTAAATAATTCGCTAAAGTGTTATGCGTTACACATCTTTGATTTGTGAAGTAAAAATTAACTTTGCAGGGAAAGCAGCTTAGCAGCCTGTGTTGATTGCTAAGGGCATTGTCCTTTAATACTTTCCGTGCGATTCATTTCGCTTTGCAGTGATCTCCTCCTGGATTTTTATTTTTATTATCTTTGTTAGCCCAATTACTTTGCCATGACAGAGCTCCATTGAGGACTGATGCACACAATGTTTTATATTTGGGGTATGGGTAATTGAGTACAAAATGCATTTGCCCCTCATCAAATTTCAAATTTTGCACGACCGTTTTACATATAATTAGGAGGGATTCAAGTCTTCCTCAGTCTTAACTTTCATCTATTTCAAAAAGGATATATAGACACCCTTCAAGCTTGAGATGCACTTGTTTTGTACTACTACTACTACTACTACTACTACAACTACTAATTTTATTATTTATACTCTGTCCATCGTGGCTGGGTTTCCCCAGCCACTCTGGGCGGCTTACAGCATGTATAAAAACATAGTAAAATATCAAGCATTAGAAACTTCCTGATAAAGGGCTGCCTTCAGATGTCTTCTAAAAGTTGTGTTGTTCTTTATCTCCTTGTCACCTGAAGGGAGGTTGTTCCACAGTGAGAGTGCCACAACCCTCTGCCTTCATATCTCCATACAGGTGGGATGGTAAAGTGATAATTGGCTCAGCAGTCTGTATCCAAACATTTCTCTCTCTTATTACAAATATTATTACCAAATGCAAAGTACCTGGAAACTCTTACAGCAGGCATGTCCAACAGGTAGATCACTAGACATCTGTGGTAGATCACCGGTAGATCAGTGGCTCCCCCCAAAGAAGCTAAAAAACTTTGGCTCCCCTAATAAAAGCTCAACATCTTTGCCCTGCACCCCTAAAATGACCTGAACCACCAAAAGCAGGGCTTTCCTTCCTAAAAAAAATAAGCTCAATGTCGCTTTCCTCTTCCCTAAAGAAGCTCAACAACTTTTACAAGAACCCCCAAAACAGGGCTTCCTTCCTAAAAAAAGCTCAACACCTTTGACCCGAACCTCCCAAAAGGGAGTAGATCACTGCCAGTTTTTTAACTCTGTGAGTAGATCGCAGTCTCTTGGAAGTTGGCCACCCCTGTCTTACAGCCTCTGGAAATCTGTAGTCTTGTCTGTGTTAGTTCTATAGATAAACAGAGAATATTGGGATTATGGAATTTGTATTGAAATCTAGTCTTAGGATCTCCCAAGCTTGTAAAGGACACAATGAGTTCCCTTCACCATCTCATCATCATCATCATCATCCATTTATTAATCACTTTCTAAACCACCATCTCAAGGCATTTTACATATAAGATAACTAAAAACAGCTCAAAACACAAAAACAACAGTCACATTTAATCAAGATCAAAACAGGGGTCAGCAAACTTTTTCAGCAGGGGGCCGGTCCATTGGCCTTCAGACCTTGTGGGGAGCCGGACTATATTAAAAAAAATTATGAACGAATTCCTATGCCCCACAAATAACCCAGAGATGCATTTTAAATAAAAGGGCACATTCTACTCATGTAAAAACATGCTGATTGCCGGACCATCCGCGGGCCGGATTGAGAAAGCGATTGGGCCGCATTCGGCCCCCAGGCCTTAGCTTGGGACCCCTGATCAAAACCCTAACAAGCAAACATTTGTGGTAGAACCCATTTTTTTCCAGCTAGAAAAGCCAGTTGGGGGAAAAAAACAACTGTATTCAATTGTTTCTGAAAATGCAGGTAAGTGGGTGCCTGTTGTTATAGCACCTGGGAACAGGTCACTGGGCACAGAAAGACTATTTTGCAAGTTTTCAGGGAAGATAAAGTCAATTCTGTGAGTATGGATTATGATGCAAAGAGAGATGGGGAAAGCGGGGAGGAAGCAAAAGAAGTCACCTGTCTACTTTTGGTTTAACACAATGTGTTGGGCAAGGATAAAGATAAGAATATTGTGACCAGCTACTACCCAAGTAAATAAAAAAAATAAACACTTAAATGCAAAAATGCATTAAGATGGCTAATCAACAGACTTGTGTTACAGACAAGGATTTATACCAACAAACACCAGACACATTCCAACCATTCAGGTTTTCCTCCGTGGTTCCTTAACACCTCAAACAATTTGTCATAGAAAACCTGGCCTCGAAAACCTGACCTGATCGGATTGCAATGAAATGTTAACAATCAGGCTGATGTAAAAGGCCTAATATTATAGATATAATTCTTATAGTGAGAGCGCCCAGTCACATATAGTTTGGGGCACCTTCCAAAATTGTGCTTTCTAACATCAGCCGCTGGCTACATCCACATGAAACTAGGCAGCCCCTGGGATACAGGTGCTTTAGCTCTACATCCAAACTGGGCAACAGTGGGCACTTAACCGCACCAGTGATGAGCCTTCCTCATGGACAAACCTGTTCCCGTACTCATTGACAGCCATCCTGACAAGAAGAGTGACCAAAGAAGATGTCACAAAGGATGCAGACTTCACCACGGTTTATTTTTGTTCAGCCAAAGGATTTCAGTGAGAAAGTGAGCTTTCAATTATTTAGTTTGCTGCTCTTTTGATTGCCTAGTTTTGGAAAGCTTGCATGTTTAATAGCAAGCATTTGCTCCTGCGCTGTGGGGTGTGTGTGTGTGTGTGTGTGTGTGTGTGTGTGTGTGTGTGTAGAAGTCTTTTTCAGCTTTAAACCAAACACTGATTATAAAACCATGGATTATAAAACAGGGGAGCATTGTGTTAAACAGGTGAAACTCTCACTGTTTCTATTTCTGCTGGCAACAGAGGCTGTGTGTCTCCTCAGGAACTTGTGTTTTCCTTGTGTGCCCAGCAACTAAGCTGTTTTTTGTTGAAGTGTATGTGTGTGTGTGTAATGAGAGGATTGTTGTTGTTTAGTCGTTTAGTCGTGTCTGACTCTTCGTGACCCCATAGACCATAGCATGCCAGGCACTCCTGTCTTCCACTGCCTCCTGCAGTTTTGTCAAACTCATGTTTGTAGCTTCGAGAACACTGTCCAACCATCTCGTCCTCTGTCGTCCCCTTCTCCTAGTGCCCTCAATCTTTCCCAACATCAGGGTCTTTTCCAAGGATTCTTCTCTTCTCATGAGGTGGCCAAAGTATTGGAGCCTCAGCTTCAGGATCTGTCCTTCCAGTGAGCACTCAGGGCTGATTTCCTTCAGAAGTTTTGATCTTCTTGCAGTCCATGGGACTCTCAAGAGTCTCCTCCAGCACCATAATTCAAAAGTATGAATTCTTCGGCAATCAGCCTTCTTTATGGTCCAGCTCTCACTTCCATACATCACTTCTGGGAAAACCATAGCTTTAACTATACGGACCTTTGTTGATAGGATAGCATCAGTCAATAATATTTGTGGTATTTTAAGAAAAATAAGATCAGCACCTTCCTACGTTTTCCTAGTCCACCCCCCCACCACCATATGCACGGTTCTGCTCTTTATAGCATCCTGAAAATAATTTGCTGCAGCCTACTGAATATGTTTTTTTCCCCTTTGAGAGCAGGACTAGCATCTCATACATTCGGGCTGCAATGTTTCCTCTGTGACTAGGCTAGAACCGTCCATTTACAACCCTTTAAAGTGACTACGAAAAGCACCTTCAGCTGGTAAAACTCATGGACTTATTACCTGAAAACAATGAAAGCGTGCACTTTTCTTTATTCACATGCAAATCTGTGCGATTTAATAGATCAACTAGATAACAAAAATTTGATTTCTCTAATTTCTTTTTGGCTGATAGTCCTACTATGTCTCCAGCTGTCTGTCTATTGAAGAGGAAGAGGCATAGCCAATAGCAGAGAACATGCTTCCAGGTTCAGTCCCTGGGTGGCCTGGGAAATTCCCATTCAGTATACTGTACTGGCAAGTCATGTCTGCCTGTCTGTCTATTTGCACTGAACCTATAAGTACTGCATCATTCAGCACCATAAGCTGCATTTCACCCTTTTGTTACCCATTATTTTGTTTAATAAGAATTCCTTCATTGCTCACAGCAGCCTTCCCCAACCTGCTGCCCTCCAGATGTATTAATGACAACTCCAACCTTACTGAACCATTTGACTCATGCTCTCAGGGGCTGGTGAGAACTGCAGCTCAAAACTTCTCGAGGGCACCAGGTGTACTTATTTTATTTAACATACTTACAAATTGCCCGTAATCATTGATCTCTAAGCAATCTAAAAGGGGAGGGGGGGAGACGGAATAACATTCATTGTAGACAAAATAACCAGAGTATTAAGAATGACCAAGTAAAAATTAAAATTCCTAAATGGCTTGCTGAAATAAAAACGCCTTCAACACAAGCTGAAATCCATGCAGTTTCGGTGTCTGCTTCATCTCCACTGGGAAGGTGTTCTATAATGCTGAGACTCCTGTGCTGAATGCGCAATTCTGCGTTTAGAGAGATTTGATTTCTGGGGATCAGGTTGGGGAAAGCTGGTTTTATCAGGTAGCATGAAACGGGCATAATTATCCAAGGGGACTTCCCTTCAGCAGAACACTTGACCGAAATACAGTTTCACCTTGAAACACCGAAAATGATTGAGAATTAATGCACAATAATCTGCAAAGAAATAAAGCCAGATGCATGGAAGCTAAACGGTCAGGAAACCTGGCTATCCCTGGGAACGGCAGGAGTCAGACCAAGGAAGAAAGATTATCCATGCAAACGCCTGGCTCATATAACAACAACAACAACAACAACAACAACAACAACAACAACAACAACAACAATAATATATTTATTTATACCCCACCCATCTGGCTAGATTCCCCCAGCCACTCTAGGCGGCTTCCAACAAAACATTAAAATACAGAAATCCATCAAACATTAAAAGCTTCCCTAAACAGGGCTGCCTTGAGATGCCTTCTAAAGGTCTGGTAATTGTTATTCTCTTTGACCTCTGGTGGGAGGGCATTCCACAGGGTGGTTGCCGCTACCGAGAAGGCCCTCTGCCTGGTTCCCTGTAACTTGGCTTCTCGTAGCGAGGGAACCGCCAGAAGGCCCTCGGCGCTGGACCTCAGTGACTGGGCAGAATGATAGGGGAGGAGACGCTCCTTCAGGTATACTGGACCGAGGCCGTTTAGGGCTTTAAAGGTCAGCACCAACACTTGGAATTGTGATCAGAAACGTACTGGGAGCCAATGTAGGTCTTTCAGGACCAGTGTTATGTGGTCTCAGTGGCCTCTCCCAGTCACCAGTCTAGCTGCCGCATTCTGGGTTAGTTGTAGTTTCCGGATCACCTTCAAAGGTAGCCCCACGTAGAGCGCATTGCAGTAGTCCAAGCAAGAGATAACTAGAGCATGCACCACTCTGGTGAGGCAGTCTGCGGGCAGGTAGGGTCTCAGCCTGCGTACCAGATGGAGCTGATAAACAGCTGCCCTGGACACAGAATTGACCTGCGCCTCCATGGACAGCTGTGAGTCCAAAATGACAGTTATCCCATTCAGGACCAGGGAGTCCTCCACACCTGCCCACTTCCTGT
Organism: Zootoca vivipara; assembly: GCF_963506605.1. NCBI lineage: Eukaryota > Metazoa > Chordata > Lepidosauria > Squamata > Lacertidae > Zootoca > Zootoca vivipara. Next base: position 26,300,147 of record NC_083279.1, on the reverse strand, counting down.
CTCCAACAAGTACTTCTGTCTTGTCAGGATTCAACCTCAATCTGTTAGTTGCCATCCATCCTCCAACCGCCTCCAGACACTCACACAGGACCTTCACCGCCTTCACTGGTTCTGATTTGAAAGAGAGGTAGAGCTGGGTATCATCCGCATACTGATGGACACCCAGCCCAAACCCCCTGATGATCTCTCCCAGCGGCTGCATGTAGATGTTAAAAAGCATGGGGGAGAGGACAGAACCCTGAGGCACCCCACAGGTGAGAGCCCAGGGGTCTGAACACTCATTTATTTATCACTTGATGATTTGCATCATCACTGTGTGGCTTGCATGTATGAATGTGTTAACACAGATCAAACACTTGCCCACAGAACCTTTATGTTGTCCAAAGGGCTGCTTTTCAACAGAGTTGGTTAGTTTACAGAGCCATGAGTCAGAAAGTGTCAAGTAATTTACTGATGACAAATCAAGATATGGTAATGCACATGTGATGACCTAGCTATAGGTCTCAATCCAAACACAAAAGGACATGGTGGAAATGGAGTTTCTCATTTTATTTACTTTTCTCATTCTAGTCAAGAGTCTTATCTAATATGGCTCCTTTATGTCCACCCAGACAAAAACAATTTTTGCAGTCTGTAAAGTGCCTCTTTTGTCAGTAATTGTTCTCTTCTCCAAGTGTCTCAGCTATATTCTTTGACCCCATGAGCCTTGCGATCAAAACATATTTTCCACTAATCTTTCCATCCAGTTCCCCTTGCATTTTCCACATGCTTTCTCCCCACTATAAAAAGTTCAGCTCCCAACTTCATTTTGTCATCATCTCTATGGGATCTATCCAGCCTCATATAGCTAACATGCTTGTCTAATTAATGCATGAAAGGGTTAAGACCATAGAGTAAACAGTCCTGCTAGGCTTAGCTAGGTCACACCCTTGGGCTACAAAACTCTTTGTTCTCTCTCTATGTGAACCCAACCAGTAAGGATGTCTAAGCTGGATGCTCCAAACTTCGACCATGTGGTTTTAGCAAGCCATCTTTGTGTTTCTATACAAATAATTTAGTTGAAACTAAATTGTACTGCCTGCCTTTTCTTGCTATTGTATGGACAAGCACAAGAATCTAACCTTTGAGCAGTTTGTAAGTAACTCATTTTTATTTTTAGTTTACCAAATGTGTGGTTTCTTTCTATGCTAAATGGGTGAGCTTTGGAAATGACTTAGAAGGGGGTATTGTAAAAGGGCCTATATTTCCACACTTTTCTTTGCTACATATTTTGTGATTTTAAATCTCTGCTGGGGCTCTCACACCAAAGAGTACTTGCCCTGAACCTTTATCGAGACATCCAGGGAATTCTCCTTTTATTTTTTACACAAATTACCAAAAGCCAACAATCTCCAGACTTTTACTGATGATGATACTAAATGCACTGAAATAGTGTACCAATGTAAAACACATCTTATTTTCTATGTGTAGCATCTAGAGTGGTAGATTGAAGTATATAGGAGGCCTACACCAAACCTTTTGTTGTGACCACTCACTTGGCCAGTTTAGAAGTATCTGGGCCCGCCATCATTAGACATTAGCCCACCTTGCCTCAGACAGCAGACTGGGAGTGGTGGTATATCAGAGTTCCTAGTCTGCCTGGTGCTGCGTCTGCCTGACTGCACACCAAACTGTGAGTTGCCACCATTTGCTTGCTGCTGTTGGCCCATAGCTGCCAAGTACCCCGTTTTCCCCGGGAAACCCCCTTTTTTACTTACCTTTTCTCGGTGGTCCCCCGTATTACTTTGTCTCCCGTTTTTCTCCGTTATTTTCTCATGCCAGCGGCCATTTTTTTTTTTCTGATTTGCCCTTCTATGGGCACCAAAAATGGCCGCCGGCGGCTTCAAAAGTCGCATCTACGCATGTCCGGAAGTGCATAGACGCGACTTCCGGTGTCGGCGGCGGCCATTTTTGGTGCCCATAGATGCACTTCCTGACATGCGTACAAGCAACTTTCGAAGCTGGTGGCGGCCATTTTTGGTGCCCATAGGGCAAAGCGACACCGGAAGTTACGTCGACGCAACTTCCAGTGTCACACGGCTGCCGGTCCTGGATTTTGCAGTCCGGGAATTGGAAGGTAAGTGTTGGCCATGCTCCAAAATGGATGACTGCCCACCCCTTTGGGCCATTGGCTGGAGTATCACCACGTCTCCTTTGCAGCAGCAGCAAAGAGATGGGGCTCCTCAAGCGCTCTCTGGAACATTGCTCTTACACCTTGATCTGAGGAAGGGTCTTTCTCTAGAGCAAGACATTCTGGACAAGGTACATGTTTAAGGTTCTGTAGTTTTGCCACCCCTGAAGAGAGGTTGTGGTAAAGGTATTGTCCAATGTCACCACACATGCAATGCCTATCCTTAGAGAGACATAGTGTGGTGCAAAACAGGCCAGATTGGTTTACGACCGTGGCTGCCAAGGTCAATACTGCCTAAAAAATAAAATACACTAAAATCTCAAAAGAGGAGGTCAGTGTAGGAGAGGGGCAAGGTAGAAGAAGGCAGCAAGACCATTTAACTCAGGAGACGCATGGTTTTGCAGTAGCCTTAACCAGAATGCTGCTGGAAACAGAATAACTTGCCCTCTAATTTATAACAGAACAGCTTCTTTTCTCATTTTTGCCTCTGTTCTTTTACCACCATCAAATTTTAAAATCTAAGTTCCTCGAGGAAGGGACCTTCTTTGAGTTATCCTTTAAGCTGGGACATGCCACGTGCATTGTCAGTGCAGTATATATAAATTAATAACCACCAACCATAAATTATTATTGTAAGGCACCAAGCACTCCAGCAAGGGACTCTAGCAGCAAGACCAGGTATGTTACTGGCTACATCACCATGGCAACTTGCAGAATCCGAGAGCTTCCGGCCTGGTCTGTATATAATGCTCACTCCACTGCAGGTAGTTAGAGGGTGAAATTGCAGCTCCCAACTCGGAAGGGTCAGGTGATACAAGGGACCAATAGGATTCCACCTAGCCCTATAAAGCTCCTAACTCTGGACTGGCTCCTCACACTGAGCATAAAGGCATAAAGTAAGCTTCACTTAGGACTATCTGCTGTTTTTGCCAGCTTCATTGCCACATCGTTGGAACAGGAGGCACTGGGTAGTTTTCCAGTGGCATTGTGGTAGAAACAGATAATTTACTGTTATTTTAAAATATTCACATGTTGCCCTTCAGTTTACAAAACTTAGTTTATCAAAACTACAACCTTCAGTTTACAAAACATTTCTCATACAAATGATAAGAAAAAATCGAGTACGATCAAATCAGTGGGACAATTGAGCACCCAAACTAGCAGTATGGGGCGGGGGATCAATTAAAAGCAGCTTCGGTGAGATGCTTGAACATTGGGGCAAATGAAAAAGTCTGGAAACTTCTGGTGGAAGATAAGCCTTCCTGGTGAGAGCATTCCATGTTTGAGAAGCTGGGACCACAGCTCAATGGCAGAGCATTTACTACTGTGCATGTAGGGATGGGAAAGAAATTCAACTCAAATGACATTCAATTCGTTTACATTTGCACTCCTTGAGACTAGCTGAATTTTGCGATACAGTTCTCCAATCAACCAACACTGACAAGAATGCATTTATAGGGGGAAACGAATATAATGCATTCCATTAGAAGAAATTGCTTCCAAAAATGTGTACATTTGTCAAAACAACAAAATGTTTTGGTTTGGAGAAATTTGCACTAAAATGCTGAAGAGTTTTCATGTGGATTCTATTCTTTCTCCTTAATGCAAATTACTGCAGAAACCTGGAGAACTTAATGTAAGGTGGGGGAAAACAGAAAGAACCAATTCTGACTGATCCTTCCATCCCTGTTTGCATTGTCTCAGGGTCTGGGCTGGCATCTCTAGTTTAATGATAGCAGTTGATGTTAAAAAAAAAACAAAAAACCTGCCTGAGACCCTCATGAGTTGCTGACACAGTACACAATACCAGGCTAATAAACAGTCTAATTGTCTGCCATAGCCTAAGGGAACTCTCCCAGTCCCTACACACATTTTCTGGCTACCACCTCAAAAAAGAAGAAGAAGTTATGCTCTCCCAAGCCCGCATTCCCAGCATATTCACACTTCTGTCTCATTGACGTCTAAGCCGGCTTGGTCATGTACACAGAATGGAGGATGGCTTAAGGCACTAGGCCTGTTGGCAGACCAACTCTGCATTATAAAGATGTCTGCAAACATGACATGAAGGCTGGCAACATTAACCCTGCTGTATGGGAATCCCTTGCAGACGATCTCCGCGCTTGGAGACACCCACAGAAGTGACCAGAGGAGGAATGACTGCTGGGAGGAGCGCAGAGAAAAGTAATGTCATGGTGCACCTGTAGCAGCAAAAGTGGACGCCTTCGTCTGCCCCTACCTGCAATAAAACATGTCTCCCCCATATTGGTCTCTACAGCCACAGCAGGTACTGTAACAATGGGATTTTTTCAGCCGGGACTCTGTTCCGGCACCTCTCAGGTGAGCGCCATTGCCATTATAAGAGAACAAGAGAGACATTCATTGTGGCACCTATTTTTCTAGAAAAATAGCACTCCAACAGTTTAACCACTCCAACATTCTCTTCCATTGTCTCCCTGCCTATCTTAAAGAAGTAGATTAGGGCCTCTGAGAATGACTGTCGAATCTGAACAGACTTCAGTGGGAGAAGAAAGTCCTTTAGATGTCCAGGTTCCAAGCCATTTAGGCCTTTAAAAGTAGGTACCAACACTCTGAGTTGTACTTGGAAATGGGCCAGCATCCATTGTAGTTACTTATGAACTGGCAAGGTGGCAAGTCCCACTTAGCTGCTTTGCCCCTGTGTTTTGAGCTAACTGACGTTTTTCTGAGAAGCCATCAAAGATAGAACAGTGTACAAGGCATTGCCATATTCTGATCTAGCAGTTACCTGACCATAAATGATCCCAAAATAATTCTGTAAGAACAGTAATAAAAACATGTCTTCAAAATATGAGAGGTTCTAATCCCTTCTTCCAATTAAAAAGCCAAGTGGCTCAAATAGAAATCCTTCTCTTTAAATCTCCGAAAGCCAGTAAACATTCTCTTCTTTTATCTCCCCTCCTCCACCTCTCAAGGTCTTCAAAAGAAATGAACAGCATATAATCTTATCAGATCCCAGAGATGAAAAATCTTTGACATTTTCTTCCTTGGCTTCTGGCAAGGGCAAGATGAAGCAACAGCAACAACAAAAAGCATAATAGTAGCAGTTGTGTGTATGCATCTGTAGTATGCAAAAAGAAAGAAAGAAACTTCAGCAATATGGCAATAATTTGTGGTGTTCGGCAGCAGCTCTGTGCCATTTATGAACTTTGTCTTTTCTGATAAAATCAGAAGATTACAACAAGAAAATGGAAAGATATTTCTTGGAGGAAGGGGAGAGAGAGAGAGAAAATTGAATCGATGGTTATTATCACATTACCAATATTACTGAGATCTTTGCGCTGATCTATTTTGATTTCAGGAACTCCAATAAGCTTTGGTCCTTTCCCTTAATGCTGTCTCCTGAACACCTCGAGGGCAGCAGAGAAAACAGGGGCCAAGTAGGGGGGATGCTGGGAGAGATTGTACAGATGATGCAGAATATTAGATTAACTTTTCCAACAGTAGCTGCTGAAGTTTTATGTGACACATTGCAGTAATATTTAACACAGGAAGTGACAATTCAGCTCACCGAGGCCCTCTTTCCATTGCCTGCATTCTGCCACAAACAGAGAAAACGATTTTTTAAAATCACTTGCAGCCTCTTCTCAAAGCACTCATCCCTCAGATATTTTTCTTGTTCTCTTCTCATAATTCACAATATTAGAGCCAATTCAGGGACTAGGTGTTGCTCATGGGATTTTTTTCCATTATGCAGTAAAACCTGGAGGGCAGACATGCCCCCCGCCATACAAATCCCACCTACAGCTGCCCATTCTTGAGCCCCATAGCTCCTTTGAACAGTTGCTGCATGAGCATTCAAAGGGCATGGCAGCAAGGAGCTCCGTGCACTAGCCGTTCCAGGCTGTGGGCGACTGGATGCCCTGCTTTTAGATGTTGAAATGGAAATCTCTCACCCCCCCTTTTTAAAAAGAACAGAATTAGCACACAATCGGCAGCCTTACAAGTACTCTTCCCCCCCCCCAAAAAGTGTGTTTCCACACTGGTTTTTTAAACCCAGAGCCATTGTTTGTTCATATAAGTTACCTTCTCATTTTTAAAAGAGATCTGGGTCTAGGGACCCAGGTGGCGCTGTGGTTAAACCACTGAGCCTAGGGCTTCCTGATCAAAAGGTCGGCGGTTCGAATCCCTGCGATGCGGTGAGCTCCCGTTGCTTGGTCCCAGCTCCTGCCAACCTAGCAGTTAGAAAGCACGTCAAAATGCAAGTAGATAAATAGGAACCGCTACAGCGGGAAGGTAAACGGTGTTTCCATGTACTGTTCTGGTTTGCCAGAAGTGGCTTTGTCATGCTGGCCACATGACCTGGAAGCTATACGCCGGCTCCCTCTGCCAATAATGCGAGATGAGTGTGCAACCCCAGAGTCGGTCACGAATGGACCTAATGGTCAGGGGTCCCTTTACCCTTTACCTTTACCTATGAGAGAAAACCTCAAATCATGAAGCTACAATTCCAAACAGCATAATTATGACTATGCAAATTGGATATGCTAAACTAGCATGCCTTGTTTGCACGATTTGCAACAGGTGCCTCCAAATCCAGTATCACATGCCATTAAGGATAGGGCAGTAGAAAGTTTTCGTTCATCTTACCAATTCCCACCCTATTTCAGATAACATTCTTATACAAACCGTGCTACCCTAGTGGGCCTCCCACCCCACATTTTTGGTTCCAATTTGTTTAGCATTTGTCACCTCTGTTCTTCCTACTCTCTTGGCTATTATGGAACAAAAGGCCAAGGGATGGCACTTAATATATGCAACACAAAAAAAACGCACCAATGTCAGGATTACTACTGAGAAAACAAGATGGAAATGTCTAGCAAGGGTTTGATGCATAAGCATCAGGCTGCAGAAAGCAGGGGTGTGCAAAATATGAACTGGAGCTTGCTCAAAGTGAAGAGGCTGTCCTCCGAAGTGGCCCAAACTAAACTGGTCTTTCCCAATTTTGCGGGACCAGTTTGGAGATTGGGAGAGGCATGGAGGTAGCATGTCTTCAAAAACATATACGTTCCCAGTTCTTCACGTAAAGGGAAAAAAGTCAGACAGAAGAAAGGAGGAAGATGAGCTGGGTGTAGTTTATGGCTGATTCTTTTAACTTCCAACCAGATAATCATTCAATTTCAAGCTCTCTCTTTTTTACTTCCAGTTAAAGAGCTTTCAGAAAGGATGCAGAAGGAACTTATTAGTTGCTGCCAATTGAGCAGAATACAGTAGTGATGTATGGAAGTGAGAGCTGGACCATAAAGAAGGCTGATCGCCGAAGAATTGATGCTTTTGAATTATGGTGCTGGAGGAGACTCTTGAGAGTCCCATGGACTGCAAGAAGATCAAACCTATCCATTCTGAAGGAAATCAGCCCTGAGTACTCACTGGAAGGACAGATCATGAAGCTGAGGCTCCAATACTTTGGCCACCTCATGAGAAGAGAAGAATCCTTGGAAAAGACCCTGATGTTGGGAAAGATTGAGGGCACTAGGAGAAGGGGACGACAGAGGACGAGACGGTTGAACAGTTTTCTTGAAGCTACAAACATGAGTTTGACCAAACTGTGGGAGCCAGTGCAAGACAGGAGTGCCTGGCGTGCTATGGTCCATGGGGTCATGAAGAGTCGGACACGACTAAACGACTAAACAACAACAACACAGTATTGCAGGTTGCTTACCTAGGGACAAGAATACAGCAAGAAACAGTCAGTATCTGAAATGGACCAAAATGCTGTTTCTTGTTTTACTTACCTAGGGGCAGCTCTACACTGAAAATCATTTTCATACAAATCCTCCCCCCACAAAAAAAAATTATAATGAAGAGGAAGTTAAACCACTTCTCCAAATTTTAAAGCTCCCCTTGTACACATCCTCACACCCCTCTGTTTGGAACCTGGCAGACTCCATTCCTTCAGAAATTTCCTGCATGAAATTCAATCCGATTTTATTCCCTCCCCCAAAAAGTTTGAAAACAATTCATTTTTTTAAAGAGCCCTCACTATTTCAAGGTTGCTCACATTCATAGAAGCCACTCCTAGGGCCCAAGAGGTCATTGCCCCCCCTAAAATATTTGAAGGGGCCACCCCCCAAAGTTGATGGGCACTGCCATTCAAATGGTGTCTGTGCACCACATCATGTGATCAATTATGTGGGACAGGGCTTACTTGGGCCCCCTCAATATTTTATTCAAGTTGGCACCCCCGGTCACATTAAAACGCCTGCACCTATCTGCCTGAAATTCAGCAGGGATCCTGCACCATACAAGATTGACAAGGAAGAGGAAACAGAAAATCTTGCTTCCACCCTTTAATTTGCTAATAGGAAAAGTAGGGACATGATTCTTCATTGGCTTCTGTTGTTTTCAATCACACTGAAGTCCTTGGTTTTCCATGGACCAGAACAAAGAGTCAGAAGGAGGAGGGTGCACCTTCATTGTATCGAGTAAAAGGAAAGTTATAGCCGTAACAAATTTATTTTTATGTCCCTTACTTTGATTACCGTATGTTTTGATTTGTTTTTCAATTCACACAGAAACTGTTAAGAAATTATAAATAAATAAAGATTAGAAGTGAAAGGAAGTAAAAGTGTGTGATAAAGATTGAAATGAACGATTGGCTTTTTAAAAAAGATGAAAGATGGTATTAATGTGATGGATTGCCCTCCATCTGATGCTCTCCTCTGTATTGATTGTAGGATTTGCCAAGTGTACAGTGTGAGTAGAAAAACACACACACACTGGGACATGGAGCTTAGAGGAGGCTGGAGAAATGTGTCTTTCAGTGCACACTGCTGTTTTTCTTCCAAGTTAAGTTAAAATTTCCAGGTGACTCCAAAATAAACAAATGACAATCATGCTCTACCTTGAATCACCGGCACATTCGTAATGAAGGAGGGGGAAATGACTGATACTTCTTTGTAAATCAAAGCTGAGCTTCATTGCATTCTTTACCCTCAGGAGCTCATTAGTTGCTATGGAGAGACTCCACACAAATATTTTATATGCAGCAATCCAGGACTGTAGCTAACTGAGAACTCCAGGACAAATCAAACACTTCAGTGAGATTCGGAAGGAAACGCTAGATCGGTTTGAATGATAAGTTAATATCATGCATGGGCACAAGGCATCTTAAAGGAGGCCCGGAGGAAACCTTTTTTTTTTTTTGCAGGTGACATCTGTTGTTACCAGTTGAAAATGTCATTTGCGTAAATAATGGGCCATGTGAAAACGCTGAAAATAGCATGTACCAGTTTGGCTTGGATGACAGATTAATCCAACCAGAGGTGTCAAGCATAAGGCACAGGGGCCTCATATAGCCCTTGAAGGATGCTGCTCAGTGCAGCCTCCAGGACCACCACTCCATGCCACACAAATATTTGAACCATCTTCAGGACTAGCAGGCTGATTTCATTTAGTATCACAGCTTCTAGTCCACCTTTCCAGTGGACCAGAGAGCCAGTGTGGTGTAGTGGTTATGAGTGGTAGACTCGTAATCTGGGGAACCGGGTTCGCGTCTCTGCTCCTCCACATGCAGCTGCTGGGTGACACTTCTCTGAAGTCTCTCAGCCTCACTCACCTCACAGAGTGTTTGTTATGGGAGAGGGAGGGAAAGGAGATTGTTAGCCGCTTTGAGACTCCTTAGGGTAGTGATAAAGTGGGATATCAAATCCAAACTCCTCCTCCTCCTCTTCCTCCTCCTCCTCCTCCTCTTTCCTACAAGGAGCTCAAGGTGGTATAAATGTTTCTCCCCCTGCCTTCTTCCTTCCTCCTAACCACAGCCCTGTGAGGCTGAGGGATGCCTTTGGTAGTTGAAAAACTGATTCATCTCTCTCTCTCTCTCTCTCTCTCTCTCTCTCTCTCTCTCTCTCTCTCTCTCTCTCTCTCTCTCTCTCTCTCATCTATCTATCATCTATCTATCATCTATCTATCTATCTATCTATCTATCTATCTATCTATCTATCTATCTATCATCTATCATCTACCAGATGTATTTTGAGAGTGTTTACAAAATAGGACAAAATTATATTCCCCACTCCCATAAAAAATGAAAAATGTAACATTAGAAACCCCCCCAAAAAAGTTATTCTTTCATATTTTGTTTGAAATTAGTTTACAGTGCCAGAAACCTTCATTCAATTCAAGGTTTTGGTTATCTTTTTTAAAAAATTCACTCTCACTCTCACATCTTGACTGTAGGGTTGTCACAAGGAACCAAAACTGCACAAGCTCTATCTTCTATACATTTTGCAAAATTGTTCACTTTGCGTTCGGACATTTCTTAAGATACTGTAAGCAAAATTTTGCATGATGGTTCCTGAGATACAGGAGCAGGTTTTCATCAATCGGATGCCAGTTTGCATTAAGATGGTAGACTGAATCTTTTAGCCTTGGCCTGGTTTTAACCAAGTTGTTCTGTGGCTCCGGAAATTGAGGAGCAAGTTTCTATCTGTGTTTGTATACAATTGGATACCTATTTGAATGAAAACAGGGGACTGAACTTTCAAAACTCGGCTGATTTTAACCAGTTATGTAGCTTAGGTTTCCCGGTTTCAGTGTGCAGCCATACCACTAAGGTAACCTCTGCAGTAGGCCTCAATTGTTGTTGTTTAGTCGATAATGGACCCCATGGACCAAAGCATGCCAGGCACTCCTGTCTTCCAGTGCCTCCAACAGTTTGGTCAAACTCATGTTTGTAGCTTCAAGAAAACTGTTCAACTGTCTCGTCCTCTGTCGTCCCCTTCTCCTAGTGCCCTCCATCTTTCCCAACATCAAGGTCTTTTCCAGGGAGTCTTCTCTTCTTTTGAGATGGCCAAAGTATTGGAGCCTCAGCTTCACGATCTGTCCTTCCAGTGAGCACTCAGGGCTGATTTCCTTAAGAATGGATAGGTTTGATATTCTTGCAGTCCATGGGACTCTCAAGAGTCTCCTCGAGCACCATAATTCAAAAGCATCAATTCTTCAGTGATCAGCCTTCTTTATGGTCCAGCTCTCACTTCCATACATCACTACTGGGAAAACCATAGCTTTAACTATACGGACCTTTGTCGGCAAGGTGATGTCTCTGCTTTTTAAGATGCTGTCTAGGTTTGTCATCGCTTTTCTCCCAAGAACCAGGCGTCTTTTGATTTCCTGACTGCTGTCACCATCTGCAGTGATCATGGAGCCCAAGAAAGTAAAATCTCTCACTGCCCCCATTTCTTCCTCTTCTATTTGCCAGGAGGTCATGGGACCAGTAGCCTTCTTCATGGATCACTGCCTCATTGTGGTGAAGGGGCTTGAATAACTGAGAGAAGCTATGAGCTATGCTGTGCAGGGCCACCCGAGACGGATAGGTCATAGTGGAGAGTTTTGATCCACCTGGAGCAGGAACTGGCAAGCCACCCCAGTATCCCTGCCAAGAAAACTCCATGGACAAAAACAACAAGCCTCAATATTTGCTGGCTATTAAGCAGGCTGCCTCAGGCAGCTGATTTTCGGGTGTTGTGAAAGGGCAGCAAATTGTTAGCTAGAGCACAATGTTCCTGCTCTACTTCAGGCAGCAAAATGTCTTGCACTAGTCTTGCTGGCCAGACAACCATGAAAGGTTATTGCTCGCCAGGTCACACATTTACAAAATGATATTCAATAAATCCTGTCTGTTTGCATTGATCCAATGCATTTCCCCGCCTCTGTTCACAAAGTTCTGTACTCTAGAGACATGAAATGCCAACAAATGTACACTCGATGTCACATATGACTTTACTAATTAACATTATTACTCTTTATAAAATGTGAGTGTGCAGTGGGTCTGAACATGAGGAGTTGTATCATATTCTATATTTCACTCAAACTATTCCCCCCCACAAAACCCCCACACATTTAATTTAAAGTTTAGATTTCTCTTGAGGATGTTAATTTTATCAAGTAGAAAGCAATGCCAAAATATCCAGATGGACACCAGTGACACACTACATTATAAGAATCCAACAATCTTTAAAAAAATAAAAATCTAATATATTTTCATAAGGGTTAACTTAATTAATGTAAGACTGGGGAATTTTCCCCGAAGGCTGGCCAAAAATCATTTAGTTGTAAACATGTTGCCAGGCAATAAATTTAAATTATTTAACGTGGTGAAGATGAGACATATGGCCTGTGAGGCTCATTAGCTCATCAAATATGGCTCCTTACTCCGCTTCATACTGTGGATAGCAAAATTCAGTTCATATGCTGCTCAGAGGGTCACTTTAGGAATAGTCTGAGGATTCTATGTCTCCAAACAATCTAAGAAGCAAAGGTTCAATGACTGCGCTATTCAAATGTGTTTCTTTCTCCCCACTAAAAGAAACATACATTGCCTCAGACAGAATCTAGCTGGAAATAAAGCAAATTATATTTTATTATTATATCTATATCCCATCTTTACTTGAACTTAAGAGTGGCTTCCTCAGCACACCTGTTACCAGCAGTAGGTTAAGCTGGGGAGCTGCTAAAGTTGCTGTATCAACAGGGGACCCAGAGCAGATAAAGAGTGCCGCCATCTTTGTTAGGCCTTGTGCAAATATTCAGGCCCCCATAAGATCCGTTGTTGTTCCGTTGTCCCAGTAACTACCAAGCGGGCAGCCAATAAGAGAAAGGGAGTAAGGTCCATTGGCCTGCAGTCAGTCAACTGCCCTGCTTTATACCACAATGTGGAAGGTGATGCACCAATAATATCTGCCATGTTGGACCTGAACGATGGGCTGCAACTATGAGATCTCAAAAGCAAATGGTGCTGGGTCATTTTTTTTTATCTCCACAGCATTGAATGTACTGTGATCTACATCACTCTTCAAAATGCAGAAATAAATATGTGATGAAGCAAAGCAAAATACCCAGAGAGGGAAGAGAAGAGATCCATTATATGCGTGGGAAGAAATATTATCTAAGGGAAAGTGAGGCCAAAGTTTTGTCACATATGAATTAGCTTGTGAACCGACAGAGACAGCAAAAATCCAAACCCAACAAATCAAGTTTGGCCATTTTTCAGAACCTATCACCTTCCTGTAAAACTGTACTTGTATACTGTTAAAACACAACACATTCTCAGTTATGTGCTGCATGTATTTACTTTTTTCGAAACCTATACTAAATTGCTATATTTACTACACTCACTGTATTTATTTACCAAGTATTATTTACTATATGTGTTATTTACTCCAACACACATTCTTCATTATGTTTCAGAACCACCCACCTAGAGAAACAAACCACACTATCCAAAAGGCCTACCAAACACATGTATAATTATATACAACCGCTTTAATTAAGAATACAGAAGCAATGATATATCCATGATGAGAAATCTTATCCGGGCTAGGCTCAGAAGGACTCTCCTCCCTTCAGAGGGGAGGGATTGCGCGCGGGGCCCGCCTCCCATATCTGCAGGGGGGGCGTGGTCGGCCCCTGCACCAGCCCCTCCCCGCCACCGCGTCATACCCCTCTGCCAGCCAATAGGGCTCACTGGGGGGGGGGAGAGTCCAGTTCTGTTTAAATGGCCACAGCAGCAGGATATTTTTTTCTTTGCATTCCTGCCCTCATCGGATCACCCGCCCTTCCTCCCTTTAGGCCTGGCTTTTCTTTGACCTTGCTGTGGACTTCGGTTGGTTGCCTTGGTTGCCCAAGGGGCCTGGTAGGAGTTTTTTATCCATTTGACAAATTGGCACTGGCCTATTGGTTTTTTCGCCTACCTCATAGCAATTCGTCACAACTTTTGGTATTGGCGCTTAGGCATTGGATTATTCAATATGTGATGTATCTGTGTTGTGTGTTGGAGGTCAGGTTAAGGCCATCATCTACCTCCTAGGGGTATCCCGTTAAGGGGATCCGGCAGTCATGGATCCCATCCGATGCCCTACTTGGGTTTTTTTGGGGGGAGGGGGGATTTGATATCCTGCTTTATCACTACCCGAAGGAGTCTCAAAGTGGCTAACAATCTCCTTTCCCCTCCTCCCCCACAACAAACACCCTGTGAGGTGGGTGGGGCTGAGAGACTTCAAAGAAGTGTGACTAGCCCAAGGTCACCCAGCAGCTGCATGTGGAGGAGCGGAGACGCGAACCCGGTTCCCCAGATTACATTGCCCTGCTGGTAGCTAGGGCCATGGCACGACCCCCGGTGACGTCAGGGGAAGCTTCCAGTTGTATTTGCATCAACAAGCTCCTCCCACTGTTCATTAACCCTTAAGTGTCTCACACTTAAAGTGGAGTCACGTGTTGCGTTCCCGTCCAATGCCTAAGCCAATACCACTCACATGCTACAACCAATAAAGTCGTGGCCTTTATTTACCCATTAGCCTCAAACCACATGTCCTTATTTACTCTACGCGGGTGACGGGTCATCGACGCGCAATGAGCTTGTCTAAAACAAGAAAAATTACTGCTCGGCTGAAATCAGGTCCCAAATAGCTCAATTTAAACCCATGCCACTCTGGGCTCCGGATCTCAATGCAGTGGCTGCTTGTGTTGTGGGTGGGCCTGGAGGCTCACCTGTACAGTATCTCCTGCTTTTTAACCAAATCTTATTATTCGAAAGCCATGAAATGAGTAGTTGCTGTTGGAGCTTTATAAGGCTGCAGCATTGTGGGCATAAAGCCCCCTGGGAAATGGGATTTCCTGGGTCCTCTGGTTTGACTCCTTGAACAAAGTAACTTGCAACTTGAGGGAAGACTAAGTGACTCGGAAACGATCAGTGTCTGCATTGCCTCTATAGCCTGACATTTGATAATAAATTATTATCCATAAATCCAGCACCATGCATAAGATAAATACAAAGAGAATGCAATCTAGTACAGGCCTTCAGGAGTTGAGTGATCCACTAGACCAAACTCACCTAGTTTTTTGTAATCCATAGCTGGCTGCGAAAATAGGATATTTATTCAGCCATTGATGATCTGCCATACGTGACTAAAAATATCACAAGCCGGGCAGTGTGACTATATTGGTTTGTAAATTGCCTTCTCCAGGTTTAAGCCAAACCCATGGTGGCAATGTGGACTTCATATTATTTCATTTTCAGCAACAAGGATAGACATTCTCTCTCCTTATGATGACAGCTGGCATTTACATCACGCCTACATGCTTTTAAATTTGGCACCCCATTAAGCCGATTTTTTGGGGGGGATGAATTTCACACCTCTCTTACTGCCATTGAATCTGCTAACTTGAAAATAGCTTGATAAGGCAATCCCTTCAAAGATCACCCAGCTCTTAAAACTTAGAGCTGAAGGGATGAAAAGAAAGTTAAAGCAAAACATACAAAGCAAAACATTCCAGACCTGGAAATGATATAAATCCATTTGAAAAGTATGTGGCTTGTGTGTGTTTGTGTGTATGCATTCTTTGGCCTTAATAGAGCAACCATTGGTATATAAGTTTATTTTGTACATGTCTCATAAATATGCATTTAAGGAAGATTTTTTCCTCCTCTGTGGAAGTCAAGTGTTTTTTTTTCCTGACAGACAAAACCCTGAAAAATCAGACAAGGAACCTGAATGTGGCTTGTGCAATAAATATGTTCTAGTTTGTGTTTTAAGATTGAGCAATGACAACATCCTTTGCATTTGAACTACACTGTGGACTCAGAAGACCATTCCTTGTTGATGGCTTTCAACTGAGCTCCATGTCCTCTGTGAATTAGCTGCTCCTAACTCTGGCTGCCAATAATGCTTCCAGCTAGGCAGGCTGGCCTCTTACCTAAGAAACAGTGTAGTTCTCTGCTGCTGGCTTTTGAGTCCCACAATCTTGCTTCCTTGCTGCACTCCCTCCCTCCCTCCTCTTGCGTTCAAATGCTTAAGAATAGATTTTCTGTTATATATGGATTTGTGCATGATGGAAAAATGACATGATTTTATAATGCTTTAAAAATCTTGAACTTTTTTTATAAAATTCT
The DNA here is from genome assembly GCF_963506605.1 of Zootoca vivipara. Taxonomy (NCBI): domain Eukaryota; kingdom Metazoa; phylum Chordata; class Lepidosauria; order Squamata; family Lacertidae; genus Zootoca; species Zootoca vivipara. The sequence continues at coordinate 26,284,053 of NC_083279.1, read as the reverse complement.
CTGGAAGTTTTGTAGGGGTTTCCATTTTTGTATTATTCTGAATTTTGTATAGATTACTTAATTCATTTGAAATATATTTTAAACGAACTAACAGGGCAGCCCCAGGGATGTCTCCTCAGAAGGGTTCAGTGCAACGTCTTTCCAGGATTGTAGCCTAAAGGGTGTTTTTTTAAAAAATATATATTTTGTTTTACATATTGAAATGCTGTTTAATTACACAACAGCTTCCCCATGTTAAAATGTTTGATTGTAAGTTCATTTTTATTGCCTTTGGCAAGAAAAAGCAACCAATAAATGTAATTCAGGATGATAATCATCATAATAAATGGCATAGTAAAGTTACTGTGGTAAAATCACATGGGGAGAATTTAGTTTTGTCATGTGTAGGCCATAGCTGTCAACTTTCGGATTTGAAAATAAGGGATCAGCAGCAGCCTCACCTGTCCCGGAGACATAGCTGCCAAGTTTTCCCTTTTCTCGCGAGGAAGCCTATTCAGCATAAGGGAAAATCCCTTTAAAAAAGGGATAACTTGGCAGCTATGCCCGGGGACAGTCTACGATATATCTAACAATCCAGGATAGCAGTGGCAAACAGAGCTGGAATAAGGGAATTTCCAGCAAAAAGGGAAGGCTGACAGCTGTGGCTTGGAATAAGGGAGTTTCCCGCAAAAAAAAAGGGAGGGTTAACAGCTATGGTGTAGGCAGATCTGAACCAATACAAATGTCTGGAATTTTGACTACTTACTAGGACTGTTTATTAATGCCACTCTGCATGTTTTGTATTTACATCTAAAAATGTAAAGTGTAACTGTGACAAACGTGTTTGTAAAACTGTGTATTTCACAGATACACTCTAACAACAACGATGATGATGATGATGATTTTATTTGTATGCCGCCCATGTGACTGGGTTGCCCCAGCCACTCTGGAAGGCTCCCAATCACAACAACAAATTATTAAATTTGTATACCGCCCTTCATCCATATATCTTAGGGCGGTTCACAGCATTATAATAATAATTAAAAAAATACATTATAAGAACAAGGACATGAACAAAACAAACCAATAACCCTGATACTCTGGTCAGGGAACTGTGATTGTCCTGCAACTTTTTGCTGCCTGCACATTTAGTGACAAATGTCTCTGTTTACTATGTGAAATGTTCCTTGGTTGCTCTCTTGTCAAGGATGAAACAGTATTTTATTATATATATATATAGGGTCTGTTTCAGTGAAGCTGTTCAGCAAATTACCTCCATTGTACCAGGGCTTTGTAACATCCCAGTCTCCACAACTGATTCCCTGAGTCTTGACTCTGAGGTTGAACCTGCGACGTGTCTGGAGCCTTTCAGTACTCTGGTAGCTTGGCAGGTAACACCAGACTATAGGCTGCTATGAAGCAATATTCTTTATACAGAAACTTGTCATATGCAATAATGTTACTTCAAAAGCCCCAGTAATATTTTTTATATTTGTAGGCACCTAGGATTTCACTTTTGTGCACAATCTAGTTAGACAGAATTAATGACTCCAAATATTGTAAAGCCAGACAGCTCCCCACCCCCTCCACTTCTATTTCTCATCTGAGCCTGTCAAACTTCGCTTTGGAAATGGATGGCACTCAAGTACCATTTCCTTCAAGCGCCTTGTCCTGCACTTTCTTAATTCCACTGTTTATAGGAGCTCATAAAAGTGTGTCTAGCATACAACCCTCTTTATCAGGCTAGCATTTCCCATTTAATGGGTGCACATGGCTGTTTCAGCTTCTACATTAATCCATTGGGTCAGGAGATGTTGTAATGACGTGTCCAGGCTTTTAACATCAGAAACTGGAATATGCTGTGTGGGTAAGGCCAGGTTGCAACTGGAAAGTCCAAATTGAGAGGTAAAAAGAGTTTTACCCTTTCTGCAAACAATAAAATGCCCACCCGCAGCTGCTATTTGCATCCAGAGAGAAAATCCCTGGGACTTCTCTTCACAAGTGGAGAGAGAGAGAGAGAGAGAGAGAGAGAGAGAGAGAGAGAGAGAGAGAGAGAGAGAGGAGAGAGAGAGAGAGAGAGAGGGAGGGAGGGAGAGGGAGGGAGGGAGGGAGGGAGAGAGAGAGATGGGCAAAAGCCCGATTGAAAGACAGCATGTTAAGCAGTGCTGTTTCAAGCACTGGATTTTAAAATACACGAGGAGTCACCAGGATGCAATGCAGCAACTGAAAGCTTCTGTGATACAGTAGTTAGCGTGTTAGACTTGTGCTGAGTTCAAATGCATAGGCATTAATCAAGCTCATGGGTGACCTTGAGCCAGTCAAACCATTGCTTCTCGGGGCCAAATTAGACATGCTGTTAATTGCAGGAATTCAATTAATGTGCACATTGTTCTGGCCATTTAAATGCAAGCCACGAGAACCTGAGTGGCACTAGGAAGGGAGAAATTAATCCTTCCCTTCCCTTCTGGGGACTTGATGAAGTTCAGCCACCACAAGCTGCTATTTGCTTCAGGAAGGGAACTCACACTAGCGCCAGGAAGGTGGGGGAAGTGAGAAATTGAAAATGACAGATTCATCCATCCTTGCCCGCAGCCTAACCTGCTGTGAGTGGAGGTGATGTTATGCCGTGTCTTGCATACTGCTCTGAGCACCTTGGGTTAAGGAGAAGACATAAATGCAAGTAGAAATCATCATCATCATCATCATCTCTAGGCAGCATGGACCCTGGAAAGAATCAGGGTGGATCCCCCAAGTGGAGAGGAAGGGCCTCGGTTTGTCGTGCTTACCAATTGCTTGGCAAGAGGGAAGGGGTTGTATATCACTGACAGGAGCAATTCCTGCTGTCCTTCCATAGAGCTGAATTGTGATTTTAGCAAGCCTGTTTCCTGAAGAAATCTATTTGTAACCTTCCTGTGAAATTTGCTTTCCCTGGCTTCATTGCATAGGTTTTACGAACATCCAGAGACTCTGGATAACCCTTCAACAAACAGTACAGTGCTTCTTTTTGTTTTTAAACGTCGGTCTAATTAAACTGGCTTTTACATTCAACTTTGGAGGGTTTGTTACAATCAAGGTCATAGTGATCATGTAACAATTATGTTAAAATTAGAAGCAGATTCTGCAGCCTATATTCCTTAATTGGTAAGGGAGTGCAGTGCCCAAATTTTAATATTTATAGTCTCTTTCATATTCACACTTTGCATTCACCTGACTTCTTTTTTTCCTTTGCTACTCTTTGTCTGTTGTATTTTATTTTATTTTTACCATGCAATCAATAGTCGTACAGAAAACCTGAAAGATGTATTGGGGAAATACGCTTAGATGCAGCGGAGAGTTACCGAGGAGAGAATAATTGAGGTTTAATTTAATTTAAATCTAGGTGTGTATTTTAAAGTACTATTTAGGACAATATATAACAAGGGCTGGCCAGATTTCACTTTGTTGGGAAGGAGGGGGAAAAAACCTTGCATGGTAATTTGCTTGTCAAAGTATACCCATATAGCAATATATAAAAAGGTAAAGGGACCCCTGACCATTAGGTCCAGTCGTGACCGACTCTGGGGTTGCGCGCTCATCTCGCATTATTGGCCGAGGGAGCCGGCGTATAGCTTCCAGGTCATGTGGCCAGCATGACAAAGCCACTTCTGGCGAACCAGAGCAGCGCACGAAAACACCGTTTACCTTCCCGCTGTAGCGGTTCCTATTTATCTACTTGCACTTTGACGTGCTTTCGAACTGCTAGGTTGGCAGGAGCTGGGACTGAGCAACGGGAGCTCACCCCGTCACAGGGATTCAAACCGCTGACCTTCTGATCAGCAAGCCCTAGGCTCTGTGGTTTAACCCACAGAGCCACCTGGGTCCCCTTATAGCAATATATAACCAATCTTATTTTTCTCTGTTTAATGGACGTGAACAACAGGCTTAGTCTGCTCCTGCACAAGAGCCGTAAAATTATATGTTCTCAGCTAGAAACAGAATTTTGGAATCCTGGAGTCCCTAAAAGGAAGCCACCACACGGCTTAAAGCAGATTATGGTAAATCAACCCAGCTGCTTTAGTCATGAGTATCACATTTGTTTACACTCCCAGGTTCAATGAAAAGGAAAATAATGCATTTGGTGGGAGAGAACTTGTAGCTCCTGCAACATTAGACATGTTCAGAATAAATTTCATTTGACACAGCTACCTTGCGTTGGCACAGCCCAGTGTGAAATCTGTCCATCATATTAATAATCAAAGGAAATGCAGATACGTTCAAAGCAAATCAGGTTTGCAAGTTACTTGAAGCAACAAAGCTTCCAGAAGCCAACCAGATGCTGCAGGATGAATTATTCAGAAAAAAAAAGAAGGGCTTTGACTTAATTCTGTGAAATTAGTTTTTGGATTTCTGCATGAAGCAAAGGCACCGAGTTTGCAATGAGAAAACAAGAAAAATAAATCAACGCTTCTGTCCTCGTCTTACTCCAATGTGTGGCCTTTCCAGAAAAGGTCAGATTCTGCTGCATTTATGGAGTTAGGTGTTACTTCAACTCTTCATGTGCCCTTATGATACAGTATGATAAATATGTACAGCAGTGATGCTGTAGTGAAATGTTATAAGAAGACAGCACACCGAAAACAACAAAAGCTTTCATACTGTCAGAACACAACAGTTTCAGTTCAGAGGTTACATTTTACATTGGACCACATGCTGAGCATTTTAGGTTCTTTCACAGTGGGCTGAATCTGCACCAGTCCTTTAAAAAAAATTGTCTCCGAGTGTGTCTATGAATACCTTCATATTAATCTCCACCCCCATCGTTCTGCCCGGACACTGAGGTCCAGTGCCGAGGGCCATCTGGCGGTTCCCTCATTGAGAGAAGCCAAGTTACAGGGAACCAGGCAGAGGGCCTTCTCGGTAGTGGCACCCGCCCTGTGGAACGCCCTCCCACCAGATGTCAAAGAGAAAAACAACTTCCAGATTTTTAGAAGACATCTGAAGGCAGCCCTGTATTTTATTTTTCTGTTGGAAGCCGCCCAGAGTGGCTGGGGAAACTCAGCCAGATGGGCGGGGTATAAATAATAAATTATTATTATTATTATTATTATTATTATTATTATTATTATTATTACCTGGGACTCAGCCGTACAGCTGAAAATAAAACGTTTTAAATGTGTTGTAACGTGCAATATACATATGTGACACTTAGATGGCGACAGTGAGCTATGGCCAATTCAATTTATTTTTCAAAACGTTTTTATAAAAAAGCATTTTCACAGTGTGTGTGTGTGTGTGTGTGTGTAGATTAAAACCTACCCTCTTTTCTGCCTTCGGGCTAATTAGCATACACAGAAATGAAAAGGGGAATGGAAATAATCTATACTCCACCAAAATAAGACCCCCAAACTTTGCGGATCTGTTGTTGCTGCTGCTAAGTAGCCGGACATTTATGTTGGGATTTTGCCTACGTGCTTTCTGATACAGCTTCTCACAGAAGTAATTAGTGAGTTGGCCGAAGGCCAGGAAGAGTGAGCAGGGGATTTTTTTGCCTAGAGATATGGGAGCCTTGGATACAACTCTGCTATTGGACAAGGTTACCCATATAGGCATAATGACTCATGACTTCTCCGTTGGCTTGCTGTGTGTGTGGGAGAGTCTTGGAGTTAGTTGAAGTTTGTTCAGAGAGAGAGTTAAGATCCATGTCTGTATCTTGTATATAGTAACTTGTGAGTCTGCTGTAAATAATAAACCTCTAAGTAACCAAGTTACTAGTGAGCAGCGTCTTGTTCCTGTTTCATCCAGTCAGCTTGCAACAAAAATGCTTCCAGAAAGTCTGCCTATTCTCTGCAGTATTCAACAATTTATTACATTTGGTTGCTGGGATAATTACTCTTTCATACCAGTAATGATCATTGTGATTGTAACTGGGTTGGGAAAGCCTACCCCGCACAATGTGGCCCCACTGAAAATGGATCTTTTCACTTACAAAACAAAAGGCACCGTGACTTCCAGGGATGCATCATGGGAACTTATGCTAAGTATCATACTGTAAACCTGCAAACTGTCAGGATACACACAAGCCTCATTATGGAAAACACTGAACAATGGTAAAATCCAGTGTTCTCTTCTAATGGCAATGGTGTCCACCTGAAAGTTGCTGGAACTGAGTTCTGGTGAATTCCAGCTGGAAAAAAAGGCCTGGTAAAATCTGTCTACTTCCTAGATGAATGAGGATTTGGATCTGGGTCTTCCTGGTCATAGTCCAACTCTTCAGTGCAATCTCTTATTCCTTTCCTTGGCCCTCTTCCATCCTGCTTTCTCAAGACCCCTATCACCATGTAACCCCTATTCTACCCAGATCCTACACACTGGTTTACCCTTAGCTTTAAAGGAACAGCTGTGTGTTTGAAAAATACATTGAATTTGTGTCCAATATTCCCATTTGGAAACTGGAATTTTTGTGCTACTACTGCAGCAGCTCATGTTTGGTTAAACTTGCCATCCTTTTGGTTCTTTATGTTGCATCATTTGACACCTGAGATGTGTGTTTTCAGGGCCAAACCTATTCCCATGACAGTAATATGCTTTAACTGTTTTTCGTACTGAATTTTAAATTGCGGTGACCTTCTAGTGAAGGCTTGTTAATAAATTAAATAACAGCAACCGCAGTAACACTTTTGATATTTTGTTGCCAAGTGTTTATAGAGAATTAATTTGATTCAGCGTTGCTCATTCACTCTGCATTTCACGATTTCGTGTCACCTTATGATGTTTTGACGATTTTATTGTAAATCACCATGACATTTCTCTTACAAAGTTGGCAGTTCTTATAAAACAAACAAACTAGATCTCCCATTACCCAAATGCTGTTTGGTTGAGATGTTTTTTTAAAAATGTAATCTCAATTCAAATGTCTAAACTGGATTATTGTGGTGTGAACTTCAGAAAGTTATGATCAAGCTCATCAGAATAAACATGAGACTGATATACAGTTGAAGAGCAACATTTTTCCACAAGAAGGCTAAAGGATTACCAAAATACAAACAAACAAGCAAACAAACCCAGTGTCTGATATAGTCAGAGTTTGGTGTATTACTAGATGTAAGCTTCACATCAATTTCGTTGGACTGGTCATGTTGTGCGGATGCCTGATTATCATCTTTGAAAGCAACCACTCTACTCTGAACTTAAAAATGGTAAGCGTAATTCCAGTGGTCAACAAAAGAGGTCTAAAGACTCTCTCAAGGCAAATCGTAAAAAATATGGTATAAACACTGACAATTGGGAAACACTGGCCTGCGAGGGCTCCAATTGGAGAACAGCCTTTATCAAATGTGTCATGGGTTTTGAAGACGCTCAAACTCAGGACAAAAGGGAGAAATGTGCTAAGAGGAAGGCATGCTTGGCAAACCCTCACCCACTGTGGAAGGATGTGTGGATCCAGAATTGGCCTCCACAGTCACTTACGGTCTCACTTTTAAAACCGTGTTTATGGAAGACAATCTTACTTGGCTGCGAGTGATTGCCAAGGAAGAAGACTAGATGTAAGCCTGAATGTCCCTACAAAAGAATATATGTCCCATTCAGAATTGCTGCATCCTGTCCTTACTGGTCTGAGGGGCAAATGCTAGCAGATCCCAACCTGTGTGCCAAATAAGTTCAAGCTGCATAACTGAAAAGAAAGGTTATATCACACCACAGAAGGACTTTCTGTAGTGAGATGACTGCACAGTTTATTCAAGCTAAGAGCTACTGCACTGAATTCACTAATCAGCTTTAACTCTGCAACAATCTCACATTCTAGCCCCAACCGTATACTTTTTATTATTATTATGCAGCCTGACTCTTCAGCTTAGAGATGCCAGTGTCCTGGGCTACTGAAATATTCATTGACTGGCTTCCCAGTGTTGCCATTTTCAACATCTGATTCCCTCCATTTGTTCTGTCATGTAGTGACTGCCCTGTCGGCTTATGTAAATAGCAGAAGGGCATTGTTGGTAAGCGATAGCACCTGTCATGTTGATAAATCATAGGTTTTTACTCGTTATATGTAGCATCCTAAGAAAGACACAGACTGCCCCTCTTCTTCTTCATATGTATATGCCATTCACATGCCCACTAGTCCTTCAGTGCTCATAAGGTGTGCTTGTTTTCTAACTGGACTCAGAAATAAATGTCTTGTAAAACAGCACCCCTTAGGCCAAGTCCAGACCAACGCTGATTGCGTGCCAAGACCCCCAGAAAATTCCCCCCAATAACTCAGACAGACACATTATTTTAGGTTTTGTTTTTGGCATAATTTTGGCCACAGCTTTATTCAAAATTACAAATTAATTTGAGTGTTGGCCTTAGGCTTTGGTTAATCTTCTGCCCCACGGTGGGACAGGACCAGCTCTGACTTCCTACGGTAGGAAAGTCAAGTAAACACCCCATGGTGGAGGAGATAGCTGAGACCAGGCCATCTCCCCCACCAGAAATGTTCCCCAAGGTTCATGCTCTGTATTGGCCCTAGCCCCGCACCATTGCGGGGGTGTAAGGACTAGAGCCCTGTAGCCCCAGGATTCCTTTAACGGAATACTTGTATAAGAGCAACACTGAGGGGCATGCACCTCCATGCGATGCCCCTCCCAAACTCATCAACCAAAGCCTAACCTGCCAACCTAACAAGTTGTGACTATTGCTAAGCAGTAGGCGAAAAACCAGATGGCAACAGCCAATCAGCCAAATGGAAAAAAATCCTACTGGCCCCTGAATACAGGCGGCGCCATAGCAAGGTCACTCTAAACCTGCAAAGAAAAGGAGGTGGGCGGGAGGGAGATTCAAATCACTAGCCAGGAATGAGCTTAATACAAAAAACGCTGAGTACTTAAGCACTCGCCCTGTCAATCAAGGAATGGATACATGCAATTTACCCCAGCAACACTCAGCCCTCCAATCTTCTTCTCTCTTTGAGCTTAGACCCACCCCTTAACACACACACAGTCTTTTCTGCTGGGTCCGGCCGCAACACTCATTATTCCCTATGGGGTTAATGAGCTTAGTAGTGATCTCCATCCTAGCTTCCCACTATCCCATTACAGTGTTGCATACAGGCTTTCTGGTTTTTTGGAATGTTGCAAAGGTTCCCATGCTTATTCAGAAGTGCCCTGGAAATAGTTACACATCTGGGGGGGGGGGAAATGAAAGCATTGAGGAACTAGTGTGTGTGTGTGGAAACGGGTGCAGCAGAAAGTGATTGATCCATCCACCCAAAAGCACAGAGAAGAACTAAATACCAAGTGGAATTGTTTGGTGTCCAGTTTTCCTCAAATTTACACTGGGGGGGGGAGCATTCAGAGTGGCATTGTTTGAGGGTGGCATCATGCGGACTATGCAGATGAAACAGGAATGCAAATAGTGCAAACAAGGCCATAGGACCATAGGGCAGTATTCAACTAACATACAAGCATTTCTATGTTGGGATTTCCCAACACCACATACCCCCCCCACTCCCTAAATCTGCTCTAGAGGGTTTGGGAACTCCTAAAACAGATTCATGGAGGATGAGATGTGGAGAACATTCCATTATGCTAGGAGAAATCCTTATGCCGACAGAACATTTTCACTATTTTCGATACAATCCACAGAATTGGGACCACAGAGTGACATATATGAGTTATCTAGGCATCACTCGGCAGACACTTGCAGACTTACTGCAGCCAATCAGGAGCCGTGATTTGGTTTCCGAACCTTTTTGGAAGTCGAATGGACTTCCGGAACGGATTCTGTTTGACTTCCAAGGTATGATTGTATTGACATAGCTCAGTGCAATGCAACAGTAAAAAGGATCAGTCTGCGCATTTCTTTCCAAGACCCCACACATCTGTGCAATCTCACCAAGCCACTGTTTGGCTTACTGTGCCATGCGAAACAGTCGTCTGTCTGAATTGAATGAACTGATCTGTGATGGGCTGATGAATGGCTAGCCCTGCCTTAGGGCAGGATATTGGTGGGAATGGCCTTTGCATCTCTTCCAACCGTTGATTAAATCTGATGTTAACAGAGTTATCCCTGCTTTAAAGCTTTTCTGCAGTGTCATCTTGAAGGAGCACCAGCTTGTCCATTTGCTGTTATAAATGAGGTTTAAATACGAGACAACAAGGCATCTCTTTATTTGTAAATGATTCACAAATTCCTTTGACCCATGCTCTCAATTCGCCTCATATACTCCATGGGCAAAATCAAAGCCATGTGGTTCTGCACCTGCATTTAGATTTCCGTTTTTTTTTAAAAAAAATGAACTACATACCTCCAAAGTCAAGGTCAGCATCTTGATGATTGATTAAAAGGTGAAAATGGAAGTTATCAGCAGATGGGAAAAGAAGGAGCTGCAGGGTTGAGTGGTGGTAGGACAAAAATTCTCCGCGAATACAAAAAGTCACCTCATTGGGGATAATGTACTCTACTGATGAAGATCAACGATGTGCATCTGAATGCTATTAGCTATCCACTGACAGTCCATCTTGGATGCATCTATAGATAGTGCAAGCTATTAACTTTGGAGGGCAGTTCTCCTTGCCCATAAGAACTCAACACAGAGGCTTTTGTTCCATTTCCCTACAAGGCTGTACTTTATTAAAAATTGTTAGATGATTGAGCTCAGGGAGGGAGGGAGCCCATCCGCCTGCACTTTTAACTTTGCAGGGAGAAGTCCAAAGAGCTCTCCAGCATATCATAATGATCTGTAAATGCACAAAGTAATTGCGGGTTGTTATTGCCGCCTGCCTGCCTGTGAGCAAAAGATGAACTGCTATCAGTATTATTTGCAGACATAAGCACAAGAGCAGAGGAGGGAGGGAGGCTGGGATAGCATAGCTGAGTTTCGGGACCACTGCTTTGTAGATGGGAAAGTCCCTTTCTCTAAGCCAGGAGTGACCGACATGCTCTCCAAATGCTGTTGGGTGAGAGCTCCCATCAGCTGTGATCATTGTCCATGATGGCTGGTGCTCATGGGAGTTGGAGCCCAACAATATCTGGAGGGAAACAGGTTAGCCACCCCTGCTCCAAACATAGAATGTGCTAGGATGGAGGCTACAACAGTGGCTGTGAGTGTTCCATCAACTTCTAGAGGAGCAGAATCGAAAGAGGCATGGCCCGCTGCTGTGCGGAGGCTCCCTGCCTGGGTCCTGGGTCCATCCCTTCTGCCTCCCCACAAACCACAGCTTTGAATGAAAGGGCTGGTGCCGAGCTGTTTTCATTGTAACTATTTGTATGTTCTAAACATACTTTATATATTGTTACTCGCTCCCCAATCTCTGTGCACAAGATTCCCGGGGTCTTGGCACTTAGCCGGGGTTGGTGTTCTTTTGGAACGAGGCACGGTGGAGTCCGTAGTGTCTGTAAGAAATACAGTTTATTTTGATGGAGGGAATGCAGAATATCACACCCTAATAATGTCTCTTGCTGCTCGCTTCATAGCTTCAGCAAGCTTGGGTCCAGGCAGAATCCAGCCATGCTCTCCAGTCTCTGTGTGCAGCTTCTCCCAGCCAGCCCTGCATGAAGATCTCCTCCTGCCCCATCTTTTAAACCTCTTTTTAAAAATGCCACAGTTTTCCTTTAGCCTACATCACTGCCCAGTGCCCACCTGGAACCCCCCCCCCCAAGCCTACATCATCAAATGCTGAAATTCTAAACCTGGTCTTTGCAATTTGAGGACCCACCACCTGCGTAAATAAGACACAGTGACACATGAATTTAAGTTAATGGGCAAAATAAGGCCACAACTTTATTGGTTACAACATGTGAGTGGTATTGGCTTAGGCATTGGATAACACAAGCAAGGATGACTCCACCTGGCTCAGCGGGGGGTCATTTGGGGTTAACAACCAGTGGGAGGAGCTTGTTGATGCACATACAACTGGAAGCTTCCCCTGACGTCACCGGGGGTTGTGCCACGGCCCTAGCCACCAGCAGGGAATCGTACAGGATCCACGACCGCCGGATCCCTTTAATGGGATACCCATAAGAGGAGGGGTTGGATGATTTCCACAACCTGTCCTCCAACACACAAGACATATACATATTCCAATGCCTAACTGTCAATACCATAAAGTTGTGATGAATTGCTACGAGGTAGGCGGAAAACCAAGAGTCTGGTGCCAATTAGCCAAATGGATAAAAACTCCTAATGGACCCCTTGGGCAACCAAGGCAACCAACAAAAGTCCATAGCAAGGTCAAAAGCATAGAACAGACCTAAAGGGAGGGTGGGCGGGAGATCCGATGAAGCACAGAAGCCGAATGTAGTTCAAGCGCTGCCGCGGCTGCTTAAATGCAGCCAGACCCCGCCCCCCAGCTGACCCTATTGGTCAGCTGAGACGCTTGGCACAGCAGCGGGGATTGGCTAACAGAGGGGGCCGAACCCGCCCCCCCCCCTGCAAGGAGGAGAGGTCTTGTCTGTGCTCATGGGAGGAGGGACTCACACTCCTCTGCTGCCCTGGCATAGGGTAACTGTTTGTGTCAATCGCCCATTACTTCTTTTGTACTAGGTTTACACTTCTAAGCTGTCTCGCACCAGGGTGAAGCATTTCATAATCTACATTTACAAATTCTGGAAATTAGGGGTGGGGGTCTGGTACTCAGGGCTTTGAGGGGAATCTGCCCCCCCACCCCACCCAACTCATAACAATAACAATATGTATATCATTTTGACTCTATTAATGTTCGATTGTTATTTCAATGATTGCTTTTTCTACATTTTTAGTGATTGTTGCTTTTATCTGTAAGCTGCCTTGAGTCCTGTCAGGGAAAAAGGCAGGGGATAAAATAATAATTAATAATAATAATAATAATAATAATAATAATAATAATAATAATGGAATGCTGAATAATTTTTTTCCCTTCTTAATTTCATGGTATCTCCTTCAGAGGCATTGAGCTTACTATTAAAAAGGTAAAAGGTAATGGTAAAGGTAAAGGACCCCCTGGACTGTTAAGTCCAGTCAAAGGCAACTATGGGGTTGTGGCGCTCATCTCGCTTTCAGGCCAAAGGAGTTCTTTGGCAACTTTAAGCTTATTTATACAGAAGTAAATCTCATACCTACGCAAACATTCCATGTCCCTCTGGTCGCTGTTAACACCCTTGCAACATGCACTGCACATTCATGTTTAACACTAGTGTTACCTGCTTGGACTAGCAGTTATTGGCATGCTAATATTGACACACAAATGGGCCATAAGTGATAAGTGCATATCACAGACACACATAGCAAATTTACATGGCCTGAAGCTTATCTAAATGTGACCAAAGTAATTTATTAACACATCGCCCCACAGCCATTTAATTTGTGCACACTCTTTTTAAAATACTAACAAATATTCAAATACAGCTACAGTTTTTATATTTGTAATATAAAATTTGTAATTTTATTATTTATATCCCGTTCATCTGGCTGGGTTTCTCCAGCCACTCTGGGCGGCTCCCAACAGAACACTAATAAATAATTCTAAATTATCCATTTTCTGGATGTGGACAAAGGAGTATCTGAAAGCTGCGAAGCCCCAGACCAGAAGATTGTCTTAATGTATCTGAAAGCTTTCCAGAAAACATGTAGCTTTTGATTGTCTGGACACCTGTGGAAAACCACAAAAGTGAAAGAAAAATGTGCTAAACATATTGTAAAATCACCCTAAACATTCACCCGAGGATAAAAAACAACAACTGCCTTTAAAAATAAAGTTAAGATCCCGAAAATAAAGGTTACAATACTAAGAACACTCACTTTGACATAAGTCTCATGTAGGTCAGTGTAAGTTCGTTTAGGGTTGGGTTGATTGACATAACAATAACGTGGATGACATGTACTAAGCTTTTGTGATAAATCGGAAAGAGTGTGCATAGTATGATTGACACACCAAAGAAAATACAGCGGTTACTTATAATTGTGCTTCATCCATCCATGCAAATGAATTGCTTCAGAGTACCGATGCCTCGTTAAGTGTTGGCCTGGAACCAGTAAACTCACAGACAACTTAGCTGCCTGGTTGGATGACTTATGGTCTATAACATCCCCTCTTTATTTAAAGTGTGCATGTTAACAATACATATTTGCACATTCTAACACATTCCAATAGGGACCCAGGTGGCGCTGTGGTTAAACCACTGAGCCTAGGGCTTGCTGATCAGAAGGTCGGCGGTTCGAATCCCTGTGACGGGGTGAGCTCCCGTTGCTCGGTCCCAGCTCCTGCCAACCTAGCAGTTCGAAAGCACGTCAAAATGCAAGTAGATAAATAAGAACCACTACAGCGGGAAGGTAAACAGCGTTTCCATGTGCTGCTCTGGTTTGCCAGAAGCGGCTTTGTCATGCTGGCCACATGACCTGGAAGCTATACGCCGGCTCCCTCGGCCAATAATGTGAGATGAGGCGCAACCCCAGAGTCGGTCACAACTGGACCTAATGGTCAGGGTTCCCTTTACCTTTACCTAACACATTCCAATACACTATTCCACAATCTTAGCAAATATCTGTCTCTTTGTCCTCCCTTTCTTCACAATAGGACTTACCGTACTTCTGAGCAGACATGGTTAGGATTGTGCTGTAAGTCTGGATCCAACTCATTGACTCACTGTGGACTGGCACTCGTGCGGCTGGTGTAAGTGAGTAAAACTAGAATCCTTTGTTTCCAGCCTTTGATTTTATATCAATGTGAAGATTATGATGTTGATCATTTCTCAGATGCACCTAAACACCTTTGTCAACACATTCCAAACGGGAGGGATGAAAGCTGGAAGAGATTTATGCAAGAGATCCATTCCCTACTCCCAGTTTTCAGTATGTGGAGTAGCGCATACTATTTGCTCTCTCTTATTTTTTTATCCACGAGTCATGGATGCGCAAGATAAGCAACATGTGTGGTTGATAGTACACTATGCCCAACATTATGTCCACATCCTTCTCCTCCCAATTTAAGACCGCTTTGGATTTATTCTCCACATTTCTAAGAAATTTCTAAGTAAGTAAATTTCTAAGAAAAACAAATTTCACCTAGGTACGTGTACTCCCAGAAACAGAAATCAAAGTCGATCTACAGAGAAAGATGTGTCATACATGCAACTCAACTATGAGGTTCAGTTTAGAAAGCTTATTTCAATTTATCATTAATAACAAGGCTATCTAGCAGTACAATTAGAGAAGGGATGGGCCCTGTCCCTCCTAACAGAATCCCCTGAATAAGCCTCTGTATTTCATGAAGCATTCATACTAACCCCCCCTTCCCCTCCCCCTAAAAAATCACCTGAGATTTCTCTTTTTCTGCAACATTTTTACAGAGTGCACACACTAATGGCATTTTTTTTATTAAAAAAAGAGACTATTCTTTATGCTTGCGTTCTGTTCCATTTTGCTTTGTCGAACGAAATAATTATAGGCTTTAATGCAATTTTCAGGATTTACACAGAGCCATATTATCTCGGTTAGAAAGAAGAAGAAGAAGAAGAAAAAATCACCAAATGGATTTTACTCGCTGGTCCATCCTGTTGCCAATGAACAACTGGACATTTAACAAATTATTCCTTGCAGCGGACAAGGCACGCGCACAAACTTTTCTCACCTGGTTGTGAAACAGAGACAATGGATGCACAGAACAGTCTCTGTCACTTAGAGCCAACCTGTATTGTTACTATTAATATTATTGTTTCGATTTATTAACCACCCTTAACCAGCGGTTCCTAAGGTGGGCTACAGCAATTTAAAGTGCAATATTAAAAACTAATTAAACAAATTGCAGACAGAATAGGGTGGGTCCTCCTATCTATCTATCTATCTATCTATCTATCTATCATCTATCTATCATCTATCTATCTATCTATCTATCTATCTATCTATCTATCTATCTATCTATCATCTATGTCTGGTGTCAAAGGCTTGAGTAAAGAGGTGCATCTTCAGCATGCAGACGGAAAGAGCATAATGAAGATGCCAGATACACCTCTGAGGTCAGAGAACCTCATAATTTAGCGGTTGCCAATTGTTCCAATCTATTGCTAAAGAGTGGGTTTGCTTTAAGCATGGCTAAAGTCTATATCCAACCCAGAGATTCATTGGGGTAGGTGGTACGGTCCCTGTTCTGCTTCTATATGCTTCAAGTCCTTATTGAGGGCTCATCCACACATCCACTAGTGCCCTGCCTAGAAAACACAGGCCCGAGCAGTTTCCCCCATTCTCTGGCCTCGGTCCAGTATACCTGAAGGAGCGTCTCCACCTCCATCGTTCTGCCCGGACACTGAGGTCCAGCGCCGAGGGCCTTCTGGTGGTTCCCTTCCTGCGAGAAGTGAAGTTACAGGGAACCAGGCAGAGGGCCTTCTCGGTAGTGGCGCCTGCCCTGTGGAACGCCCTCCCAGCAGATGTCAAAGAAATAAACAGCTATCTGACATTTAGAAGAAATCCAAAGGCAGCCATGTTTAGGGAAGTTTTTAATGACTGATGTTTTAATGTATTTTTAATCTTTTGTTGGAAGCCATACAGAGTGACTGGGGAAACCCAGGCAGATGGGTGGGCTACAAATAAATTATTATTATTATTATTATTATTATTATTATTATTACTACTACTACTACTTCAATTGCCCCTCTCCTCCTCAGCTGTCTCCATTCCAGCTGTCACTTAAAAGAAATGGTGCCTTTGTTTTCATCTTCTCTACCCACCTTTTTTACCTTGCTTAAATGTATGCCTGCAGGATGGGATTGTCTTAAAAAATAAACACCCTTATACAGTTGCTTTTAAAAATGGTATTTTATAAAGGAACAACAATGCATTTCATTATAATGCAAATATTTTTTTAAACTACCAAGCACGTGGTTGTCACGACTTCTGAACACTTTGGGCTGGTGGTGCATCTTCATTGCTCTGCTTTGAAAAGTTTGCTGATCAATACTTATTATCTGATGCATTTTGTAGAAATATACATTCTGCTCTGTCTTCCCCACTGAGCAAGGGTAAGGAATTTCAGCATTATTATATTTCAACGGCAATAATCTGAAATCAAAGAACAACCAAGGCTTTGGAAAGAAAATAGGGCCTCCCAGGAATTCTTTGTTGAAAGCCACAACCCTTTCTTCCACTAAGATGAGGCAGGCTCACAAAAAGCTTTGATAGTTCCAATTTGCTCTATAGATCTCCTCCTCCTGAGGAGTTTGGAATAATAGCAAGAATAAAAGCAAGGCCGGTGCATTTCTTTGGCTTTCATAGATACCACTTGGAATGTTCTATTACATTTCCACATTCCCTGCGCTTCCCTCCCCAATTCTCAGATGGAAAGTTGCGTAGATAGGAAGCTACTAATGACATCTTAGCTGTCTTCTGCTCAAAGGAAAAGAAGATAAAAATCTTGCTGCAGTATAATTATCGGAAATAAGAAGCTGTTTCCAGCAGACTTTCTCAAGAGGCGAGCAAAAAATAATGAGCAGAAACAAACCCTCTATGAATTCGGAACTTAGAGCAGAGCAAACCCATAAGGGTTTTGTGACCTGAGATCGCAACGCTCTCAATACAACATAATCTTCCCACAAGCCCAAATGAAAGCCATAATGGCATTTTAAAAGTCTTTCCTAAACAATGTGACAATATATTGTAAAGAGGGCTAAGAGAGTAACAACAAACACTTCTTTGTGCTTTTGTAGATTCTGCCTTTTTTTAATGAACGAAAGGATTTAAAAAAAATCATTCAGACTAGTTTTCTAGTTGTATGGAAATATAAATTCAGAACTGTTGCTTAGCTTAACAATCCCCACAGGGATCTTGTTTTTTTTTTAATATATATTTTAGAGTGATGCTCTTAATTCAATTATTATTATCCCTATTATACATAAAAGATGAAAAAAATAGATATCTACAGAAGCATGTATATATTTAACACATATATGTATTCAATTAAATTGTAATATGTAAATATGTAGACCATCATTGCATAGCCCTAGGGAAAGAAATGTAAATAAATGAAATAAAAATCTCCCAGACCTAATGATAATTTTAGAGTAACTGCTTCAAAATTCTTTTTCATGTTGTCAGTGAAGTTCAACTTCAATCATCCATTTTTACTGAAGAAAAAAATGGCCAGATTTATTCCTGTCATTCTTATTTATCTATCCCCAACCCCACGCCTGTGTACATGGCAACCCCTTTTTGATTAAGGATTTTGTGGATTTTGAAAGGCACTTGATGAATTGTTCACAGGCTGCTTAATATTAATAGTGATGATCTTTGTTGGATGAAGTTGTATCATTTCAATCTCAGCTGCTGGATTTTGTGATGATGCCAAGTAAGTTTCCATTAGCAGAAACTGCGCAAGCTCTCTTGCAAAGGAGAACTTATACACCCAAAAGACTCGAGATACGAGGTTTCTTGCAGATAACTGTGTAAACAGGTTATAAATTAAATAAATAAATAAATAAATAAATGATGTCTGAGTCCTGGAAATAAAACAAGGATGTGTAATTTATTTATTTTTCATATTCCAGCCTAGCTTAGATGGACCCTGGAGTGTTAACATATAGTGTGGAATCCCGGATGTTATTAGCCCAAAGATGGAAAGAAGTGATAATCCAGACAAGGAAATAATGGCAAGTCAAGATCCTGGACTATGCCGAAATGGCAAAACTTGCTGGGAGATTCAGGAATCAAGAAGACAAGGACTTTTAAAAAGAATAGGAAAAATTTATACGTTACCTAGGAGGACCACTGTAAGCAAATTAAAACTTTAGCTGGACTTTAAGAAACACTTGTAAGGTAACGAAGACTATTGGAAAAATGGAGATTGTTGAGAATGTACTGATATGTACTTTTAAATTCTGTTTTAAGGACCCATGTAGGGGAGTGGGGGGGGGAAGTCATGAGATTCAGAGAATCTCACAAAATGATTATACAAACTGTTTGAATGGAACTTTGCAATGACAAAAACAAATAAAATATTTCAAAAAGAAAAGAAAACATATAGTGTGGAATCCCGACTAAGTTGGTTGATCTTGAAATCAAAACAAAAAGTTAAACATGACTCATGACCGATTGGTTCCCGGGAGAACAGAATGCAAGCAGTTTAATCTCACTCTAAACCATAGCGTTTACATGCAATTGGACATGGGAAAAGTCTCAGACTCTCACATTTCTACCAAGTCCGCTCACCCTTTTAGTGCAGCAGTATTGCAGGACGGCGGAGGCCCCTCTCCAGGAGCTGGATCCTAGCCTGCATGTAGGATTGGGAAATGGGGATGCAGGCTTGGATGTTGGCTGGGCTGGGTGTGTGTGGAGCCAACGGGGCAGGAAGGCTTCCCTCGGGTCCGCACCCTGGCCATTTAAGCGGCCCACACCTGGTACCCTACCTGCTTTTCCCTCGTTGGGTTCTACCAAGGCATGCTGATACATTTCTACCAATGCATGCTTAATTTGACATTTGTATACATGCATCCTTCGCCCCCAGAACCCACCCACTTTCCTCTCTGTTGTGCTACAAAATGTGTTAGATGCATGGTATATATTGCGTGCCCAGAAATTCCGTCCTCTCTTGCCCCAGCACAAATATGGCACCACCTACACAAGCCAATATGTGGTGTGAATCAGCACTCTTGCCATGTTCATTGGTATGGGTACCCCACTATTTCTCTGTTTGAGGATATCTTTCTTTACACAGCTTGGACTCTCCGCTGTCAAAAACAGGCAAAGACTAGGAATGTAGAGGGAAGAAAAAAATAACTGAGAAATTCATCTTATACTGCAGGAATGGCTAAAATTTTGTGGCATGTGCCCTCTGGCTAATGCTTCTTGAGATCCAAAGTGGGTGTGGCCACCCCACATTCTTGGAGTAGGACCCACATTCATAGGCACACTTTATCCTGACCTCAGCTTCAGCCAGAACACTTCTTCAGTCTCACGGCTACCAGGAGCTTCCAACCACACCCTAGGGCTAGGTAATCTACTCTCCAGATTTACCCTCTCCCCTTTCCAGGTGTATTGCTACTCCCTTTTAATCACTGGATTGTAGGATCCCACTGATCTTATTCGATCCCACCGCTACCACCACTTTGCCTCCACCTGTACAGGACCCCCAGACATTTCACGGTCCGTTGATTCCTGCACAAACCACTTTATTATACCGCTGCCACCAACCAGTAATAAGTCTGGTAACTATCCACTACTTCAGACAAGGCTGATGTGTGAACAAAAGAGGTTTATTTAGAAATGGTACATAAGCATATGGATTCAATAGTTAAGTTCCTGAATTCTTATATAACAGCCTATTACCTCTAACCTTTAATAACTAAACTGTCAAACACTCTATCCTTTCTGATTACCTACCACCTAATGCCACTCCCTCAGTCTCTAAGCCACACCTCCTCCACCTCCCACACAACTCCCTCAACTCAACCCCCTCAACTCAACTCCCTTCTACCTCCCAGGGGTGGGTTTATATAGTCCTCCTAACCCCGCCCCCTAGGGTTCTAACTGACATTACCTGTTAACCCCTTTTATACCGGGCCTGACTTTAGGGTGATCGTCACACACACCCCACACCCCATGTTATGGGTATTGTGCTTGCAACAGGTGCCAAAATGTGTCCATGGGCCTCAAAAGGTTGGCAATCTCTGATCTAAGTTCAGATTGTACCATATTCCACAATTCCAAAAGAATAGGCAGTGTACATAGCAAGGGAAGCAAGGGTGAAGTCCCTTGTGAACACTGAAGTTCTGGAAGATTTCTGGTTTCAGATTAAACATTTCCCCCTCTGCAGTGCTGGAGGGTAGGATGAGAGGAGTCCCCTACCAGGAAAGACTGCACTCGTGTGCCCAAGACACAGACTCTATAAAACATATTATGCTGCACTGTGTGAAGTTCAAGCAAGCTAGGGCTGAATTGATTTCACCCTTGCTAGCCCCTATCCCAGGAAAATCGGAGGAGTATTATGGTATATCAAGTTCCTATTGGAAGACCAGTCAAATGCTAGAACATTAGCAGCAGCGAAGTTTCTATCGGTGGTTGCAAGAATCAATGATCCCAACTCTTAAGTTTGAACACAATGTTTTTGAAACCTGAAGGCAGGATGTCCTTATTGGGTATAGCTTTGTAACGAATTGATGGGTCTGTGGACCGCAATAAAGATTGTTGTTGAAGATTTCTGGTTTCAAAATTGAACTGCATACACATTATCTTGTTATTTTGCCTTATTACCTTAATAACTTTTGTATCTCTGCTCAGCACTTCAACAAACCAATGAAAGTTCCTCTACAAAAACTGGGCTAAATAAAAGCTTAATGTGTCATTTTTAAGCACTTTTTATCTTGTTGTACCTGTAGCAACTTTAATGGGATCTGTCTAGAATCTGGCAGATTGATAGATCTTGTCAGGTGAGTCCAGTGTGTCATGTTCCCTGTCATTAGGGTCAGGAAGGCAGAAACTTATTTTCCTCTGCTTTCCTAAACTAAAGGACTTTACTAAACTTCACAAGACTTATTACCTGTGATATTTATTCATATGCCAGGAGTCTGATTTGTCTTTATCTTTAGATCACTTGGTTTTAGAGCAATGATATAATTCAATGGTAAATAACAGAAAGGTTTTGAATTTCAGAGATGTGAATGTCTTAGCCTGATGCTTTCATCAGCTGAAAACACCGGACAATAAATAGCATTTTAACTTTACAGATTTGCTGTGATGCCCAATCACTGAGAAATAACTTATGGGAACTCTCTCAGTGCTCATAGCTGGGGTTTTTTTTAAAATTGATGATTGCCTCACTGTAGCCATAGATATAAGACATTTATCATTTGGTATCTCAGACACTCTGCCAGCTTTCCCTGCTTGGGAAATGCATTTCATCACAGAGCTGTCCAGCCAAATGGATGGTGTTCCTCTGTACTAAATTTATGGCTCAATTACAAACAATCTTATACTATCAGCTCCCAGTGCATGTATACAATTAATATCAACAAAATAGAGAACCATCATTTTAGGTGTCTTGCTACAAAAAGAACTAAATCAATGCTCCTTCTTCATAGATAATTGGCTTTAGCACATGATCTTCTGCTGAATGACAATTTTCACCTCTACAGATGTAACGGGGAAAGAGTCCGTTTGTAATGGTAAACATTTATTCTAGTTTTTGGCTATAGGGTGGGGTATAGAATTGGAATTATTATTAGAGGATTGAAGAGGGTATGATGCTCAGGCAGATGTAAAACTCAAGAGCTTTCTCTAGAAAAAAAGTATTGCTAAAAGACAGAGCATTCTTAATCCCCACGAGCATCCACAGGAATGTATCTGTAGAAGTGTGCATGCACACGAAAGCTCATACCAATGACAAACTTAGTTGGTCTCTAAGGTGCTACTGGAAGGAATTTTTAAATTTTGTTTCCACAGGAATAAAGCATCTTACGTAAATCTAAATAAATTTGCTTAATTGATTTTGATTAGTTAATTTCTAAACTGCTTAATATATTTAAAATATCTCTACAAGAAACTGAAGTAACAATAGACAACGTAAACAAAATATTACAAAAATACAGAGTTACATATAAAAATGATTGCATTAATATGAAGTTACTAATATATAATATCAGTACTAATACTAATACATAGTGCTTTTTTCTGGGGGGACGCAGGGGGACACATACTAAACATTTTGTGAATCTAAGTTTGGCCTCATTTAAGGACAGTCTTTCAATATGAGTAGGGAAATGAGAGTAACCCTAAACATGTTTTAAAGGGGGGGAAAGCACTGCTAATATATAAATCAATTCATTTTCTTTCTGACACACTCTTCTTTCCTTCTGAACCCCCCCCCCCCCAGCCTTCGGGTTCCCACCGAGGTCTGACCAAACTTTCAGGTCACCCACAAAATCTCACAATGCGAAGAGATCCTGGAAACAGTGGAATCTATACACGTGTTATGAACATTGTGAAAAGGCTTTTAAAAACACCGTTTTGAAAAATGCATTGAATTTGCTATAGCTCACATTCGCCATCCAGCGTCACAGTTGTATATTGCACTTTACAACGCATTCAAAATGCTTTATTGCAGCTGTATAGCTAAGTCCCTAGTCTCTCTCTCTCCCGACTTGATTTTTATAGGCTTTTGGAGTTTCCCAGGTGATCCAGAAGATGAGAAGAGGGGGCCCCTCCCACTCATAGCTCTTCCTTCACTCTCTGCACTCTCCTCCTCCTCCAGCAGCTTTTCTCGGTACCAAAGAAGAGAGAGCTTTCCTAGGCAGTGCGCTTCCTTATGTGTTGCACTCAAATGTAGCTGGTGGGATTCCTATTGGCATCTGGTTGGCCACAGGATGCAAGATTAGATGGGCCTATGGCATACAAATATCTGCTGGAAATGTGAAGGAACCTTTTATCATATGTGGTGGAAGTGTAAGGTAATAAAAGCATTCTGGGAAATGATATATAATGAATAAAAAAAAATGTTTAAAATAACTTTTATTTAAAAAAAACCTAGAAGCTTTTCTATTAGGAATTGTAGGTACCAATATTCCAAAGGAAAAAGAAAGACTTTTTCTGTATGCGACAACAGCTGCACAGATGCTATTAGCCCAGAGATGGAAAGAAGTCCCTACCAGAAAGGAATGGGAAATTAAACTGATGGACTATGCTGAAATGGCAAAACTGACCGGAAAGCTCAGGAACCAAGAAGAACAAAACTTTGACAAAGAATGGGGGAAAATTATAATTTATCTTGGAGACCACTGAAAGCAGATGAAAGCATCTGCAGGATTGCAATAACACTTGTAATGTAGCAAGCACTATGGAGATAATGGGTATATATAAAATATGGGCTAATGAAAAAGGTGCAGTAGAAAGGGTTTAATAATAGGTCCCACAGAAGGGAAAGTGGGAAGTCCAGAGATTCAGAGGAATCTCCAAATGTGTATGTGTATGGTTGTATTGTTATAATTTTATACTTCTAAAATCAAATAAAAATTATTTCAAAAAGTAAATAAAAAGATGGGCCTTTGGCTTTGATCCAGAAGGTAACCCCTGAGCTACACTGCAGGTAACCAAAGGGCTTCTAAACAACTGGAAAAATTACACTAATGCCTTCGTGGAAATGTGTCATTCTGAATTCCTTCTCAAAAGCAGCAGCAGAAGAGAGCTCAGGAGCATCGAAGCAGAGCTCCCTCACCCTACCCAGTCTAGCTTGCAGGCCTGCATAGCATCTTGGGATTTCAATGAAGGGAGGGCTAAAAGTAGCTCAGATAAAAACTAATCAATAGATATGAAGGATTCCAGTTGCCGTTATCTTGTGAATTGTATCGGCTGCTCTTCTGTTTCCTCAAATATGAGCTGCAAAACCTACGTTGCTTCAAGTATGCGATGTGGCCACAAGTTAGCGGTCGGATATTTCTATTCTAACTTCCAACAGTACTGAACAAGTGTTAAAATGAATGTTAGCCTCTGAGCACGGGTTTACTGGGGCAGGTGAAAATCAGTGTCGTTTCAAAGCTCCTCTCATTGGGGGAGGCAAGACAGAGAGAGACGGTTAATGCTTTCTAATTACCAAATTATTAATCAAGTGCAAAGGTAATCTATGGTCCTCGGGGTAAACAAGAAAGCATTATTAGATCTATTTTAACAACTGGCACCTCATGTAAAAATAGAACGTTAAGGTTTTCAAAGTCTCATTGTCATTAAAACTGCCACATAGCCCGAGGACTGTGCAGCATTTGGGATAGTAAAATAGAGCTTGGCGTCAGCTCTATAACACAGAACCGAGCAGATTCTAACAGGAAGAAAGCATGTCACGTCTCAGGTTTGTCACATACTTAGCCTGAGGAGGTAGCTTCATCATCCTTTAAATAATTGTGGTCACCAGCCTGCCACTTCAGATACTTAATGCTTCTGTGACTGGCTGAGACAGCTAATTAGGTAAATGGCAGAATAAGGCTCTGGTTAATGAAAGATAGCTGGTTGCTGCAGCATCTGTTGTTCCTACGCCTAGCTAAAAGTAAGAGGAAGAGTCAACCAATGATGATGATGATGATGATGATGAATTTATTATTTGTACCCTGTTTATCTGGCTGGGTTTCCCCAGTCAGTCCGGGCGGTTTACAATGTATCTAAAAACATAATAAAAACCCTCTGCCTAGTTCCCTGTAACTTTGCTTCTCGCAGTGCTGGAACCAGCAGAAGACCCACAGAGAAGAATCTCAGTGTCCAGGTTGAGAGCTGGGGGTGGAGACACTCCTTCAGGTATACTGGACTGAGGCCATTTAGGGCTTTAAAGGTCAGCACCAACACTTTGAGTTGTGCTTGGAAACGTACTGGGAGCCAGTGTAGATCCTTTAGGACTAGTTTTATATGGTCCCAGTGGCCACTCCCAGTCACGTCTAGCTGCCGCTTTCTACATTAGTTGTAATTTCCATGTCACCTTCAAAGGTAGCCCCACATAGAGCGCATTGCAGTAGTCCAAGCGGGAGATAACTAGAGCATGCACCACTCTGGCGAGACAGTCCGCGGGCAGGTAGGGTCTCAGCCTGCATACAGATGGAGCTGGTAAACAGCTGCCCTGGACACAGAATTGACCTGCACCTCCATGGACAGCTGGGAGTCCAAAATGACTCCCAGGCTGCACACTAGGTCCTTCAGGGGCACAGTTACCCCATTCAGGACCAGGGAGAGGCTGTTATGTGGGATATCCTCCGTAGAGAGTCTTAACTGGCACCATTACCACCAAGTTAAGACCTTCAGGTTTGCTTTCAGCTGAACTGTGTCCACACTAGTGGGTAATAATTAATGTGATGTATTTGCACTGTGTGTTGTTGTTCCCCTACCCTCAGTTAATAACCTCCCTACCCTCTCTGAGTACTGAGAACCTGAGGTCCATTGTGGGCATGTGCACAGGTATGTATTTACCTGCGAGGGTGGCCATTGAATCCACTATAAGCTGCCATGCACACACTGCCTTAGCGTAGCTGTAAATGAGCAGCAGAATGTTTTCAACAATCCACAAAGGGGAGCAGCTAAAGCAGGATTTCCTATCTTTGGCATTCAGTGTGAACCTGGAAGTTCCATCTAGCAACAATGGGGTAAACTATCTTTATAGGTTCAACTAACATCAGCATCCTGCCAGTTCTGGACTATTTCAGATCTTGCCATGAGTTGTTGTTCTTGTTTTGGTGTGGAAGGGGTGTTAAATATATATTTCTTTTCAATTATATATATTGCTGCATAGATTTGAGCATTTCACAGTATCTAGAAACCATGATATTATTTTTGGTGATCCCATTTTGCTTCCGAACTGATAGACACTCGTCCGTCAAGCACAAGGAAGCTTACATAACAGAGCACCAATCCTTAAACAAAGGGAAGAATCTTTTTGAAACAGTTTGCTTTGCATCCAATTTACCATGGAGATTACCATAGCTCTGAGAGGTGTACTTAACCAATTTACGATCAGGCTGTGTCAGATCCCCATAGTACAGAAGGAAAACTACTAGGGGATGGGAAGTTGCTTTCACACACATCTATTGATTCCACCTTAGTAGGATCACCAAACTGAGCATTATCAGTAGAAATGCAGGTGGTAGGCAACAATTTCTAAATATCAACTGCTGTTTATCCTGTTATATTGTACAATCACACTGGTGAGTTGTTGTTGTTTTCAAATGATGATTTGTAGTTTTACTCTGCAAGCCTTGAAGGGAGTGCAATAAATACAATATTTTGAGTAAGCAAAATATTATTATTTTCTATTACAGGCTGCAGGCAAATTGTCAAAAAGCTGCTGCAAAGGGATACAATTCATCAGCTCTCAAACTGCAATATCTCTACCGTTAACCCCCTCCCCCCAAATCTGTATATGTCTTGACCAAGGTATTAATTAGGAAATTAGTAGTTTATAAACGCAAACAAATTACAGTGTTTTGGGAAACCTCTGAAATGTAGAAGGGAGATATACATGCACACACGCCCTGCTTTTCAATCCAAATACTTCTAGAGTGGGTTATACAAATTGAAAACACAATAGCAACAGTAAAATCTATATGATGCTATTAACAAACAGCATTACCACAACATAAAAAGGAATAATTCAAGATCTAAATGGCATGGGCAGATAAAAACATGTTCACCAGGTGCTGAAAGACATGAAGCATGGCACCAAATGAGTCACTTTGGGGAGAGTGTTCTATAACAGGGCTGTGACCATCAAATAACCTCTGTCCCCAGGCACCCCAAACCCCACCTGAGAAGCCAGGGGCGATAATTCAACTCAGGCAGAGTTGTTCAGGGAAAAGTGCCTTTCATGAACCCTCATCCTGAGACATTTAGGAATTTAAAGTAACTGAACACCAACACTTGCTCAGAAACTGATCAGAGCCCAATGCAGTTCTTTAACTGGTTGGTGAGGCAACAGCTCTGTTGAACGTCACTGAGAGAATTCGACGGTGGAGAAGTAGTTCTTCGCTGCTATTGCTGACACAGACTAGATTAATCCTTTTATTGGAGAACATTTGATTGCAAATCAAGGCACAGTACAGTACAGTATATGGTGTTATAGATTTGCCCCCCCAAAAAAACCCCTCAGAAATTAATAAATGGTAGGATTTTAGGGAAGTTTTTAATGTTTGAAGTTCTATTCTGTTTTTAATGTTCTGTTGAAAGCCGCCAAGAGTGGCTGGGGAAACCCGGCCAGATGGGCGAGGTAGAAATAAATAATTATTATTGTTGTTGTTGTTGTTGTTTAGTCGTTTAGTCATGTCCGACTCTTCGTGACCCCATGGATCATAGCACGCCAGGCACTCCTGTCTTGCACTGTTTGGTCAAACTCATGTTCGTAGCTTCGAGAACACTGTCCAACCATCTCGTCCTCTGTCGTCCCCTTCTCCTAGTGTCCTCAATCTTTCCCAACATCAGGGTCTTTTCCAGGGAGTCTTCTCTTCTCATGAGGTGGCCAAAGTATTGGAGCCTCAGCTTCACGATCTGTCCTTCCAATGAGCACTCGGGGCTGATTTCCTTAAGAATGGATAGGTTTGATCTTCTTGCAGTCCATGGGACTCTCAGGAGTCTCCTCCAGCACCATATTATTATTATTATATCATCATCATCATTATTATTATTATCATCATCATTATTATTAGGGATGTGGAGAAATACATGCGGCAGAGGATTCTCTGCGCGAGCCTATGCAAAATGACCTAGGGCCCTTAAGAAACCATACAGGACCATTGAGAGCCATTGGTAATGCAAGAAAACTATCCTCCCCGCTTGCCCTAAGGTATGAACAGAGACAGGGAGTTGGGAAGGTTGCCAGGGTAACTGGGTGTGAGGTGATAGGTAGAGTTTTTAGCAGGGTTTTCTGGCAAGGAGAAGGGAGAAAAGACTGGGACCCACTGCTGTGGGGGACAATCCTCTCTTGAAATGACCGTGCTGTAAGATCTGGACTCCCTCTATTCAGACTGAAGGTGTAAATAGGTGAATAAATCATATTTCTTAAAGCTACGACAGTCTCCACTGTGTCTCAATTCTCCAAAGGGACACAGACCCTGGGTGAGTGCCTGGAACCCCCCAGGAATCTTGCAGAGAGTGGGGGTGGCACATGACTTTAGTAACAGTATATATTACAATATGTACTTACCTGTATCAAATCACTTTTAGGTTTTTTGCCTACCATGTTTCAACCATTAACCTATTTTGCTCATTGCTTTGAACTCCTGGGGAAGCCAAGGAGCTGAATGGACTCTATTCATTAGGGGTAGCTGCTGGGAAGAAATTGACAGAATGACCAGGGCATCAACGGAATGCTGTCTATGCCAACCAGAATCTCCATCTTAGGGAATTATCTGGATCTAATAGGGTCCAGGAGATGTAGACTCTTCAAATCGTCTACCATCCCCTGCAGAGGGAAGCAGCTGCTACAAGGCTAAACCACACCAGGAAACTTCATGGTTAGGACAAGGAAGTAAAAAAGACATCCCAAATGCAGATTGCTCCCCTTCTGCCACATACATACCAAGCATTAGAACCTACTGTTAGTTCTAAATTTACAGAATGTTGGCTTCAGTTTTGCACTACATATTAATGGACCATTGGTTTTGCATTATTTGTTGTTTCTTATTAAAATATTGATGAATAACCGCTGTTAGTGACTAATTTAATTAAGAAATACCTGCCCGAAGTACCCGAATCCTGTGCATTTTTCTTCACTGCTGCTAGGCAACTCATACAAGCAACAAACCCAATGGTGTTTACTTTGACAGCTGCAGTGTGAAGCTAAATGATTACTCAGAAGTTCCACAAAGTTCAATGTGGTTGTTTTTTAAGGATACAAAAGCCCAAAGCCACTCACCTTGAAAAACAATGGGTTTTTATCACAACAAGCAAACCAATATGATAAAGGAGGACTGTGAATGAGGACTGAAATGTTCTGTCAATTAATTGGTTACTTTTTAAATTGACTAAAAAGGTCAATAAATTAAAGTTTGAATTGCCTAATAGATGCATTAGCCTGTGGCTTTATTTTTAGTTATTTTAAATTCCAACACATAATGGTAAAGGACCCCTGGACGGTTAAGTCCAGTTGAATTTGACTATGGGGTGTGGCACTTATCTCCACTTTCAGGCTGAGAGCAAAAGTGCCTACTTGGCCCTACAGCCATGGGTGCCATGCAGTGTTCATGGCCTTGGCACCAAAATTTGTGGGTGCCCTGCCCCTTCATGGAGAATTTTGTGGGTGCTCTGTCACCCAGGGCTCCAGGGAGTTCGCACCTACGCCAAAGGAGCTGGCGTTTGTCTGCAGACAGCTTTCTGGGCCATGTGGCCAGCATGACTAATAAACCACTACTGGCTCACGGAGGACCGTGACGTGTGCCAGAGCGCACGGAAACACCGTTTAACTTTCCGCTGCAGCGGTACCTATTTGTCTACTCGCATGCTTTTGAACTGCTAGGTTGGCAGGACATATAAAAACTGCAGTTGGCAAACCCCATACGAAAATAAGCTTTTTTCCCCCCCAATGTGAAAGGAGGATGCTTCTTTAAATATTTCTTATGGAATACATGCATCTGAAACCAAGTACATTTTCCCCCTTTAGAATTATATTCCCCCCTGGCAGTTTTAATTAGCTAATTAAATGCATTTTACTTAATCAATCAACTGCATTTTTTTATTTTAAAAAAAAACACCTGGATGACAGCCACACTAGGAACCATTTATTAAAATATGTACTTAATACTTATTAACTTTCTTGGAACAGGTTGTGACACATTTCTTATGAACTATGACCAGGAACTTTTATCTTAATTTGAACAGCCTTTTCAAAATATATGGGGGTTCTAGGGTTTCTTCTAAATGCACAAAATACCTGGTTTCCTATTACTGGTAGCTGCATAAAGTGGATTTGTTGTTCAGTCACAATGTTCTGCCTTATTACATAAAAGCATTTTTCTGGCCGTCAAGAGATGTCAAAAAGGAAGGCATTTTCTTTCCACAGACTTTTGCCATACTTTCAACCGTTTCCTGCTGAGCTCAGCACATTTAAGAGCCTTAAGAGCCTCAGACATTTCTGAGGTTGCATTCCCAGCTTTGCCAGTTCACGTTATTGTCATGCACACTTACATTCTTGTAGCAGAAAAAAGACAGGTTGTCGTGGCCAGTGGCTAGTACAATAAAGTTATTCGGATTTGGAGAGAAAGACAGGAAGGGCGATTAAAGAGCAAAAGCAAAACCCAGTGAATTTCAACAGTACGTTTTTGCTTAGTCGCACATACATGTTCATGTTTAAGCGACTTGGAGGGAACTGAACACTTGCCCAGAATACAAGAGACTTGGGAAGGACAATTCATAGCTGGGAGGCGGGTGTGTGTGTGTGTGTGTGTGTGTGTTTGCACATACAATTCCCATGCTGAAAGGCCCTGGTTATTGACATGCGTACCAGGCATGTTCTATATTTGAAATGACCTTGTGCAGTATCGTGATTGTTGCAACACACACAACCCCCAAAATGTGTCTCAGGATTCAGGGACATAGAATCACTTAGCCGCTGATTAATAAGTAACCATTATGGCATACTTTCCAATATTTCTCTGGTGTGTGTAAACAAACAAACAAACAAATAATGTTGTTGTTGTTGTTGTTGTTGTTGTTGTTTTATACCCCGCCCATCTGATTTGCTTGTCCCAGCCACTCTGAGTAGCTTCCAACATATATAAAAACATAAAAAGGTAAAGGTAACCATTAGGTCCAGTCGTGACCGACTCTGGGGTTGCGCGCTCATCTCGCGTTATTGGCCGAGGGAGCCGGCGTACAGCTTCCAAGTCATGTGGCCAGCATGACAAAGCCATTTCTGGAAAACCAGAGCAGCACATGGAAACGCCGTTTACCTTCCCGCTGTAGCGGTTCCTATTTATCTACTTGCATTTTGACGTGCTTTCGAACTGCTAGGTTGGCAGGAGATAGTAAGACATTAAACATTAAAAAAACTTCCCTATACAGGGCTGCCTTCAGATGTCTTCTAAAGGGTGTACAGTGGAACCTCGGTTCTGGGACAGCTCATTTGATCTTCATTGGCACCCAAAAATAGTTGCCTTTTCCCTTGCCTATAGTGCAGTTATTACACCAGCATCCATCTAGAGCCTAGGTAGGTTTCTGTACAATTATCTACCTTGTCCAATGTAAGGAACAGTCCTGTGCCTTTAGGTATATGCAACATATTTAATGCTATTTTTTTTCCAGTGGGCAATAATAACTCCATCGTGTGTATTATAAAAGAGCAAACCGCTGAATTAATCTCAACACATGAAGAGGGTGATTTCTCCCTGCATTTCAGATATCTCACAGAATGTGCAGTCTGTTCTGTTTTGTAGCTTAATTGGCTTTTTACATGTTCCTTTTTCCTGTTCTTATTCCTCTTATTCTTAGTATACTGCATTCATAATAGACTAATAAGAAGCCAAAGCTGAGCATGTCACAGGCTGACTGCAATTTAGACAATTCATATGCTTCCGGCATAATTATTATTGTTTTGTACTTGCTAGAGTGCCGCAATTCTGCCTCCCATTTTCTGAAGATGTCTTCTAATAGTCTTCGGCACTGATCCTTTGACTGCCATTATTTTGATTTTACTGAGATTTTAACTTCAGATGATTTGTACATACTCACGCTGCCATTTGCTGCTATTTCAATCGTTTCGCTATGATGAGAGCTAAGGACGGACGTCAGATGCATATGCAATGTAACAAAAGCCCAACAGCTGCTTTTTCTGCTGAACAGAAAAGAGTTTGGGGTGGGTGGGTGGGAGCAGATCCCTTTCTCTGCTTCAAATCTAAGCTGCTCCCCTCCCTTTGTGAGTTGCGAACACGCATTTTGCAGGAGAAGCAACCCACCTCGCGCCACACTCACCTTGTGTCCAACAAAAAGTTCGAGTCTCTCTCAAGGAAATCTTCCCTATAGATGATGCAAATGGAAATGGAGTCAGTTAAAAAGGACAAAATCTATCCTGTTCAGACTGTTATTAATAACTGCCAGCTGGGCCACCATGATGACAAATGGTAGTTTCTCTGTGAAGTGGCTCTTCTTTATTAAAACTCTTGCATTTATCTAACAATATGCATTTATGAACCATGTTAGGGGGGAAATGTGCTCTGGGAAATGGGTGGGGGAAAATTCAGGGTATGTGTAGATACTGATCCTAAATTGCTGTGTGACTTTTAAGTTTTCTTCCTGATCCGTCCCCTTTATATTTATGTCTTATGAATAGTGTTTGTAAAGCTTGTGTAAAATCAGACCATTTTAAGACGGAAATAATGAAATATTGAAAGGTTTAACCATAGCTGTGAGATAAATAAGCATTTCCCACAGGCTTAAGAGCTGACATGTTCACAAACACTACTTAGGCCCCTCCGTCGTGCAGGGACAAACTGTGTCGTCCCCCCCCCCCCCATGGTGGAACTAATGGGGGGCATAACGGCATCGATACCTGCAACTGTATACAATGGTACACCAACCTTTCCAGATGTTTTAAAACTACCCAAGTCATAAAATGCAGAGGGAAAAGAAAATTAACAATATCATCATCTTTAAATCACAATTGTTTTTTTTTTCCTGCTTAAAGTCAATTGAATCCATTTGCTTATATATATATATATTTCCCCCCCTGTCATGTTCAGAGCGGAATATAAATGAGCCTTGTTGAAATGGTAACTTTTCAGTCTGCATAATTAGCATGAATGAAACGTGCACCCATTTTCAATGCGATTCTTTCAGTTCTGTAAAATAGTTTTTCAAAACGGATGAATAAAACTAATGGGATAATCATTGCGTTGAGTGTGAAGGAATTGGGAAATTTTGAGACTCTCTCCCCCCCCCAAATACATCTGAGCGAATTGAGGCATTTAAATACAATGATTGGGGGAAAAACACGTCCACAATCACAGACCACCAAGGGCAACCCATGTGCACAACTGATATAGATGGCGGTCCTACAGGACACAGGTGGTGCTGTGGTCTAAGCCACTGAGACTCTTGGGCTTTGCCGATCGGAAGGTCATTAGTTCAAATCCCTGCGATGGAGTGAGCTCCCGTTGCTCTGTCCCAGCTCCTGCCAACCTAGCAGTTTGAAAGCATGCTGGTGTAAGTAGATAAATAGGTACCACTGCGGCAGGAAGGTAAATGGCATTTCTGTGTGCTCTGGCTTCCATCACAGTGTTCCATTGCGCCAGAAGTGGTTTAGTCATACTGGCCACATGACCCGGAAAGCTGTCTGTGGACAAACGCCAGCTCCCTCGGCCTGAAAGCGAGATGAGCGCCGCAACCCCATAGTCGCCTTTGACTGGACTTAACCATCCAGGGGTCCTTTACCTTTTTACCTTTACTGCTACACAGTTTTCTGGCACTACACCATTTTTTTAATTTAAAAAAATCTGTTTAACAAGCTGAAGGACAGAAAGCATTTCCCAAGTTTTAAAGTATATTCATTGTCAGCAGCCATATCAGCAGGGAACTTTAAATGTTTAATGCGTGCACCTTTTATGCCAGGGAACTATATTAAGGACCACCATCTCTCATAAGAGCCCCTTGGTGTGCTCCATTCAGTGTCGGAGGCCTTGTACTGCTGCTGTCGTGAATGCTGGAAGAATGACCTGCTTCCTGCTGCAAGGTCCATTTCCACCTGGCCTAGGGGGCAGGGCCCACACTCACCCTGAAGAGCTAAAAGAGGCTCCTGGGAGGCCACTGGGATATTGCTGGAACAACTCTTGGGTTGGGGCCAGTGGAGGAACTAACTGCTCTGGCACCCAGAGCAGCATGTGCCCAGAGGCTAGCCACCCGCAGGGGCAGGGCAAGCGTCCCGGGGGGGGGTGCCATCCCTGCCAAGCATCCTAGGGGGTGTGCTGTGTCGCTGCCCGTGGTGAGCGTCCCAGGGCGGTGGGGCGGCGATGTCCCCCCCCTCAGGGATGACACCGGGGGTGGGCTGCACCCACTGCACCCACCTTGCACCGTCTCTGGTTGGGGCAACTGGCTAAAATGTTTTAAACAGTTCTAATTATGGTTCCTCTGTTTTGTTTTTGTTGGGTTGGTGGTTACTTTAATTTGGGTATAACTGTAATCTGTTTGTTGTTGTTGTTGTTTCTATTGATTTATTGGTTTGTTGCTTGTATATGATGTTTTGTTTTTAGTGTTTGATGTTTAGATAGATAGATAGATAGATAGATAGATAGATAGATAGATAGATAGATGTTGCAAGCCACCCAGAGTCGCTGGGGAAACTCAACCAGATAGGCAGGATATAAATTTTAAAATTATTATTATTATTATTATTATTATTATTATTATTATTATTATTAGCTGGCTGAGTGAGGCTTAGTAGAGATCAACAAGATTAAATTTAAGGCATTTGCATGGAAACATTACATTGTAAACAAGATGGAAGCCAGGGGGCACATCTGGAAACCCTGCCCTCATGTTCCTTTGTGGGGGGCACAGATACAGTTGCTCCACTGTGCTCCTGGGTATGCAGTTCCTCTTGAGACTTTAGAGCAATTGGCGCAAAAGTCCGTAGAAGGTTTCAAAGCATGGTCAATGCTGTCTGATCAGGTTTCCTGATTGTGCCTGGGGATGTTGAGGTGGGGTTTACCTGCACTCCTATCCTGGTTAACGATGTTGCATGTTCAGGCAGCCACTTCAGCAGAGCATCCAGGCAGGGCCTTTTCAACAGTGGTGCAAGCGGTATGGCATCCCTTCCACTGAGGTGGCCCGCCAGAACCCAACAGTTTGGTTGGTAGTCAGCTAAGTTTCACTTAGAGTTGTATGAATGGACTGGATGAGCATGATTCAGCTAGGGCCATTAATTTCAGTGGGTACTCGTGAGTAAAACCTAGTTGAATACACCATTTGGTCCTTCAGGGGTTTCTCTCTTATCTTTGCCTGTTTATTTTCTCACAAACTGGCTCTGGGTTTTGTTTTTGTTTTGTTTCAATATATTCTATACAGTGGTACCTTGGGTTAAGAACTTAATTCATTCTGGAGGTCTGTTCTTAACCTAATACTGTTCTTAACCTGAGGTACCAGTTTAGCCAATGGGGCCTCCCACTGCCGCCACACGATTTCTGTTCTCATCCTGAAGCAAAATTCTTAACCCGACGTACTATTTCTGGGTTAGCAGAGTCTCTAACCTGAAGTGTCTGTAACCCAAGGTACCACTGTATTTGCAATGTGTGGTTTGGAACTGAATGCCAAGTATTGTTCTGAGTTAACTTTTGCATTGTCAACGCATAATGTGTTTCGTGAGCTGCTTTGATTTATTGATTTAGAAAAGCCTTTTCAAAAAAGGAAAATATATAAAATAAGTAGATCTCATAGCCTGTCCCAGGCTGAAACAAGATATGACCCATCAGGCTGAACAAAGCTAATCAACCGCAAAAGGCAGCCTGCAAAGCAAAAAAGCAACAACATCGTTGGGTTGTTGTTGTTTGCTGCCTGCTGTAGATTTCAAAAATGGAAGTTTTCAAGCACTTGGCAGGTCACACAATCCACAGTGGAAAGGTGAACCGACCTGGCCTATCCTCATGGCATCTGAGAAACTTTATCATGGACTAAACCAGGCATATATTTCAAGGTTCTATACATATACCCAAAGACAAATGTAACTGCACAGTGATTCAGTCACCATGCAACACACTGCAGAACTTCTCACAGTGAAAACTAAACCACCAGGGCTATCATTTCACGTGAGTGAGAACTTTGATTAACCTGCTTCTAACAATGTATTTCTCATCAATCACATTTTACTTGCACTATTTTTAAAACATATTTTGCATTACTGGATGTCATTTACCAAATCCAGTTATGCATTGCTTAACAGGCAGTGATTGCGATCATTATTATTTTAATTACAGCACTGCTTAGTTCAGGGAGCCATTACCTTAAGTTGTGTATGCAAACCAGGAAAATAACAGCTCATTTTCCAAAGGTCTTTAAATGCTAATGTCAAGAGCAAAGATGGTGAAACAGGAGGAATCACTGTTATCTCCGTTTTATAGTTGGGAAAGTACAGTATGGTGTAGCAAGATGCTATGCTTTGTCCAAATTCACACTGGAAATCTGGACAAGATCCTTAGAATATATTATGCACCCCAGATCAGCACTTTAACTACAAAGCTCTCGGCATCAATTTCCAGGTTCTTCGTTTGGCAGAAATGGCAAGTATTTGGGGCAAAATAAATTACCATGCATGAATTCCTTCCAAAACCAAAGCCTTCTCCAAAGATAGCATTATTAACCCCTTGGGTCAACTTTGAACTGCCCTTCTGATCATCAGAATTGTAGAGTTGGGAGGGACCTTAAGGGTCATCTAATCGAACCCCCTGCAATTCAGGAATCCTGCCTCCAGCTGTGCCTGTGTGGACATGAACCACAAACCTTCTAACAGCCAGACCCACTGACCCAATGCAGAAGAAACACAACGGTGGTTGCACACTGACACTTCCCAGTTCTGCAAAAAAGAAAGCAGCACAATCATTTAACTATGGTGACACTGTGGCTTATGAACCTCATTAAACTAAGGAACTTAAATGAAATTCCAAAAGAGGCTAAGTAAAATTAAATGAAGAAGCTCCCGGTGTGCTAAGAAAAAGAAAGAACTTCCTCTCTGCTGGGGTCACCCCCCTTTGGTTGAAAAAGGGAACGTGGTATTGAAAACGAATAAGGACTAGGCCTTCAGTGGATAAACATGCTAGTCAATAATGAAGGACAGGAAGGCTGCTGTGAGCACACAAGGTTGGTGGCCCTTGATTCCAAATTAGTTTTGTGCTCTTCTGGATTGCAGCCACTCTGGGCGGCTTCCAACAAAATATTAAAATACAGAAATCCATCAGACATTAAAAGCTTCCCTAAACAGGGCTGCCTTGAGATGCCTTCTAAAGGTCTGGTAGTTGTTGTTCTCTTTGACCTCTAGTGGGAGGGCATTCCACAGGGTGGGTGCCACTACCGAGAAGGCCCTCTGCCTGGTTCCCTGTAACTTGGCTTCTCGTAGCGAGGGAACCGCCAGAAGGCCCTCGGCGCTGGACCTCAGTGTCCAGGCAGAACGATGGGGGAGGAGATGCTCCTTCAGATATACTGGACCGAAAAGCAAGATTGTGTGTGTGTGTGTGTGTGTGTGTGTGTGTGTGTGTGTGCCGTAGTACATACCGGTAGGTAGTGTGTTATGGCACTGTTTCCAAACCCGTGGGTCACAACCTACAAGTGGGTACCAATGCAAGTGGGCCAAGGGCTTTATAAGTAAACCCAAAATAATTACAGCACGGAAGATCTAAGTTCCAGAATTCATGGGACAACAAATCAATGGGTCACCATATCAAGGAGACTGCACTTGTGAGTCACCATACCCAAAAGGTTGGGAGCCACTGTACTATGTGAGATGTTATGTTCCACTCATTACATAAGAGCCTTCCACTCTTGAGGGCTTTTTTTTCTGTTCACAAACTAGAGCATTTTGACCCTTGGGGATTTTAAGGATATGCAAAAACTGGGGAAACCAAGCCAGCTCTTTTCCTTACATGCATAACTTAACCTCAGTGTCACCTCTGGCTTCTGCATACACCATCTTCTTTCTCTAGGCATCCCTAATGTTGTGGCATTTTGTTTCTACCCATCAGACTTGACAGCACTTTTGAACTCCTTTTACACAATAAAGAGTTTTTTGGTTGTTGTGAAGAAAGCAAAATGCTTCCTTCCCCCACCATCTAGAAACAGAAAGTATAATTTCCTGAGCTACACATGACTCAGTACAAGCAAGGGGGAAGGCACAACCTTATTAATTTTAGTTCAACTTTTTTGGTGTGTCTTGGAGACAATACAGATCAGCTATTTTTAGAACACAGAAACTCTTTTATTTTGTCTTCCAATCAAATATTTTCAATTCGAACCTCAGAGAAGGAAACAATATGCTAAATTTAAATGCTTGTACAGAAAGAAGATGCATATTGGGTCTCTTGGCAAATGGTTGTTGTTGCTGGGTTTTCTTCTTCTTTAAATGTATTCATCTGGCACATTTCTGATTCACCTTCTTCACCCTGAGTGGGAACATGCATGGTTATACCATAAACAAATAACATCTCCCGGAATGACTGATCTATGCTTAGGGGAAACTGTGTCTGAGTTTTTATGCATTAATTTTGTTAGCATTTCTCTTTCAGCCTGCTGACCCTGAGCAAAATTTGTCATAATAAGATGG
The DNA here is from genome assembly GCF_963506605.1 of Zootoca vivipara. NCBI lineage: Eukaryota > Metazoa > Chordata > Lepidosauria > Squamata > Lacertidae > Zootoca > Zootoca vivipara. The sequence continues at coordinate 26,245,405 of NC_083279.1, read as the reverse complement.
TCATCTAGCTTTACAGGCTAAGACAGATTAGTCAACACATGGCAGAGAGCAAAACCAAGGACTGGAACAAACCACCAGGAGGAAAACGGAACAAGGGGAAAGGATGCAGCACAAATTCAAACTGAAGGGACTTAAAACAGCATTGTAAAATGGTGTTTTTCCTCCCCCTGGGATAGAAGCACTGACAAGGAACTGCAAGGCCCTGGTGGTGGAACAGTGATGTCAATCTCATATTTTACCCACTAATCTCACATAACTGCTAATCCAGACAGGAAAGGGCTCACCCTTGGATGTCGGCTGTCTACCTGCTTCCTGCATAAGACTGCAATAAATGGTCTTTCTCATTTTGGTCTTTCCCTAACCAAGCCTCCCATTAAGTTAATGTCAGCTGTGTATGACTGAGACCCCTACTCCCCTCACAGAGCTACAATTTTACAGAGTTCCCTGGGAAGAAGAAGGGTTGACTATTAAACCACTCTGGCTATTGTAGCTCTGTAAGGCAATAGGGGTTTGCCTCTGTAAGGCAAACCCCTTCATGGATCACTGCCTTGTCGTGGCGAAGGGGCTTAAATAACTTAGAGAAGTTATGTTTTGACCAAACGTGATCCACCTGGAGAAGGAACTGGCAAGCCACTCCAGTATCCCTGCCAAGAAAACTCTATGGACAAAGACAACAGGCATATAAAAGTTATGACGCTGGAAGATGAGTCCCTCAGGTCGGAAGGCGTCCAACATGCTACTGAGGAAGAGCGGAGGACAAGTACAAGTAGATTCAGAGCTGATGAAGCGGTTGGGCCAAAGCCGAAAGGACGCTCAGTTGCGGATATGCCTGGAAGCGAAAGGAAAGTCCGATGCTGTAAAGAAAAATATTGCATAGGAACCTGGAATGTAAGAACCATGGATAGAGGTAAGCTGGATGTGGTCAAAAATGAGATGGCAAGAATAAATATTGACATCCTGGGCATCAGTGAACTAAAATGGAAGGGAATGGGTGAATTCAGTTCGGGTGACTATCATATCTACTACTGTGGGCAAGAATCCTGTAAAAGAAATGGAGTGGCCCTCATAGTCAACAAAAGAGTGGCAAAAGCTGTAATGGGATGCAATCTCAAAAATGACAGAATGATCTCGATACGAATCCAAGGCAGACCTTTTAACATCACAGTAATCCAAGTTTATGCACCAACTACCGGTGCTGAAGAAAGTGAAATTGACCAGTTCTATGAAGACTTACAACACCTTCTAGAAATGACACCAAAGAAGGATGTTCTTCTCATTACAGGGGATTGGAATGCTAAAGTAGGGGACCAAGAGATAAAAGGAACAACTGGCAAGTTTGGCCTTGGAGTTCAAAATGAAGCAGGGCAAAGGCTAATAGAGTTCTGTCAAGAGAACAAGCTGGTCATCACAAACACTCTTTTCCAACAACACAAGAGACGACTCTACACATGGATATCACCAAATGGGCAGCATCGAAATCAGATTGATTATATTCTCTGCAGCCAAAGATGGAGAAGCTCTATACGGTCAGCAAAAACAAGACCTGGAGCTGACTGTAACTCAGATCATCAGCTTCTTATAGCAAAATTCCAGCTTAAACTGAAGAAAGTAGGAAAAACCACTGGGCCAGTGAGATACAATCTAAATCAAATCCCTTATGAATACACAGTGGAAGTGAGGAACAGGTTTAAGGATTTAGATTTGGTGGACAGAATGCCGGAAGAACTATGGATGGAGGCTCGTAACATTATACAGGAGGCAGCAACGAAAACCATCCCAAGGAAAAGGAAATGCAAGAAAGCAAAATGGCTGTCCAACGAGGCCTTACAAATAGCGGAGGAGAGGAGGCAAGCAAAATGCAAGGGAGATAGGGAAAGATACAGGAAACTGAATGCAGATTTCCAAAAAATAGCAAGGAGAGACAAGAGGGTCTTCTTAAATGAGCAATGCAAAGAAATAGAGGAAAACAATAGAATGGGGAAAACCAGAGATCTGTTCAAGAAAATTGGAGATATGAAAGGAACATTTCGTACAAAGATTACCATAATCAAGGACAAAAGTGGTAAGGACCTAACAGAAGCAGAAGACATCAAGAAGAGGTGGCAAGAATACACAGAGGAATTATACCAGAAAGATATGGAGGTCTCGTACACCTCAGGTAGTGTGGTTGCTGACCTTGAGCCAGACATCTTGGAGAGTGAAGTCAAATGGGCCTTAGAAAGCATTGCTAATAACAAGGCCAGTGGAAGTGATGATATTCCAGTTGAACTATTTAAAATTTTAAAAGATGATGCTGTTAAGGTGCTACACCCAATATGCCAGCAAGTTTGGAAAACTCAGCAATGGCCAGAGGATTGGAGAAGATCAGTCTACATCCCAATTCCAAAGAAGGGGAGTGCCAAAGAATGCTCCAACTACCGCACAATTGCGCTCATTTCACACGCTAGCAAGGTTATGCTTAAAATTCTACAAGGCAGGCTTAGGCAGTATGTGGACCGAGAACTCCCAGAAGTGCAAGCTGGATTTCGAAGGGGCAGAGGAACCAGAGACCAAAAAGCAAACATGCGCTGGATTATGGAGAAAGCTAGAGAGTTCCAGAAAAACGTCTACTTCTGCTTCATTGACTATGCAAAAGCCTTTGACTGTGTCAACCACAGCAAACTATGGCAAGTTCTTAAAGAAATGGGAGTGCCTGATCACCTCATCTGTCTCCTGAGAAATCTCTATGTGGGACAAGAAGCTACAGTTAGAACTGGATATGGAACAACTGATTGGTTCAAAATTGGGAAAGGAGTACGACAAGGTTGTATATTGTCTCCCTGCTTATTTAACTTATATGCAGAATTCATCATGCGAAAGGCTGGACTAGATGAATCCCAAGCCGGAATTAAGATTGCCGGAAGAAATATCAACAACCTCAGATATGCAGATGACACAACCTTGATGGCAGAAAGTGAGGAGGAATTAAAGAACCTTTTAATGAGGGTGAAAGAGGAGAGCGCAAAATATGGTCTGAAGCTCAACATCAAAAAAACCAAGATCATGGCCACTGGTCCCATCACCTCCTGGCAAATAGAAGGGGAAGAAATGGAGGCAGTGAGAGATTTTACTTTCTTGGGCTCCTTGATCACTGCAGATGGTGACAGCAGTCACGAAATTAAAAGACGCCTGCTTCTTGGGAGAAAAGCAATGACAAACCTAGACAGCATCTTAAAAAGCAGAGACATCACCTTGCCGACAAAGGTCCGTATAGTTAAAGCTATGGTTTTCCCAGTAGTGATGTATGGAAGTGAGAGCTGGACCATCAAGAAGGCTGATCGCCGAAGAATTGATGCTTTTGAATTATGGTGCTGGAGGAGACTCTTGAGAGTCCCATGGACTGCAAGAAGATCAAACCTATCCATTCTTAAGGAAATCAGCCCTGAGTGCTCACTGGAAGGACAGATCGTGAAGCTGAGGCTCCAATACTTTGGCCACCTCATGAGAAGAGAAGAATCCTTGGAAAAGACCTTGATGTTGGGAAAGATGGAGGGCACTAGGAGAAGAGGACGACAGAGGACGAGATGGTTGGACAGTGTTCTCGAAGCTACGAACATGAGTTTGACCAAACTGCGGGAGGCAGTGCAAGACAGGAGTGCCTGGCGTGCTATGGTCCATGGGGTCACGAAGAGTCGGACACGACTAAACGACTAAACAACAACAAGGCAATAGGAAGATAGTTTCATCTGTTCATTTGTAACAATGGAACCCATCTGCACTATTCATTTAAAACAACCTCATGCCACTTTCAATAGCCATAGCTCCCCGCAAAGAATCTTGGGAAATGTAGTTGGTTAAGGCTGAAAGCTGTTAGGTGACTTCTATGCCCCTCACAAACTATACTTTCTAGAGTTGTTTAACGGCCAATCCCTCTTTTCAGCGACATTTATAGCTCTTTATCTCATGTCCATGGGAAATGATACATGGCTTCTTCTGTAGTGACACAGGGGACAACCCCTCTCCAGAAATAGGCATTACCCCGTTTTTAACTTTTAAGGGCCAGGTCAAAAGCTGTTCATTCTGCTGGGTGCTCTCGTTCTAGTTTCCCTGAGCCACCCTTTCTATTCCAGTTTATCGTATTTTGACAATATACACAGCTGGGCACTCTTCATCTGAAGGCAGCCTTTATCAGAAAGTTTTTGATTTTCGACGTTTTATGATGTTTTAATGAGTGTTGGAAGCCGCCCAGTGTGGCTGGGGCAACCCAGTTGGATGGGTGGGGTAGAAAAAATAAAATGATGATGAAGATGATTCTGCGTTACAGGTAGGTAGCTGTGTTGGTCTGAGTTGAAGCAAAATAAAAGAATTCCTTCAGTAGATCAAACCTATCCATTCTTAAGGAAATCAGCCCTGAGGGCTCACTGGAAGGACAGATTGTGAAGCTGAGGCTCCAATACTTTGGCCACCTCATGAGAAGAGAAGACTCCCTGGAAAAGACCCTGATGTTGGGAAAGATTGAGGGCACTAAGAGAAGGGGACGACAGAGGACGAGATGGTTGGACAGTGTTCTCGAAGCTACAAACATGAGTTTGACCAAACTGCAGGAGGCAGTGCAAGACAGGAGTGCCTAGCGTGCTATGGTCCATGGGGTCACGAAGAGTCGGAAACGACTAAACGACTAAACAACAACAACAAAGCACCTTAAAGACCAACTAAGTTTTTATTTTGGTATGAGCTTTCGTGTGCATCCACACTTCTTCAGATACACTGAAACAGAAGAGCCAGACCCTGTATATTCAGAGGGTGGTGGGGATGGGTGGGAATGGGTGATGGGCTGATAGGAGTGGTAAACCTGTTGATGGCTGTTAACGACTGCTGATGACTGCAATAGGTCCTGCAGGGGGAAAAGCAAGGGCTGAGGGTTTTATTTTATTTGTCATTTAGATTGTTATAAACAACCTTAAGCAGTTTGCATTTGAAAGGTAGTATAGAAATTCTTGAATCAAGGATTGGATCTTTTTCTTCCCCTCTTTGTAAACCAGTCAGCTCTCTTGTCTAGGCTTCTCAAAAGCCAAATAACTCTGAATGACTGGTGTTAGTGACAAGTGGCATGAGAAGGCCAGTGCTTTGTGAGCTGCTTGTTATCATGGAACTTCTGATTGGCTGCAGTTGGAAAGAGAATGCTGGCTTAGATATACAGTACCTTGTCCTCATCATGGGATCAATAATGTTTGGCTAAATAGAAGGATAGCAAGATAGATGCTTCTTGTTTCATAATAAATGATATAGCTCATATATGTTCTCAGGCACTAAGCCACGGACAGACAACATGGTGCCTTCTGGAAGTTTTGGACTACAACTCTCACCAGTCCTACCTAGCACAGACAATGGTCAAGGATGATGGGAGTTGTAGTCCAAACCATTTGGCACCAGGTGGACTCCTACTGACCTCAACATTCCATGAAGATGTAAGAACTCGGAAACAACATGGCTGCAAGTGAGATCCACAGACAGATTGGGCGAGGGCCTCTGTTTAAGTCCCAATTCAAGAGCAGTGGGAAAATGGAATTTAAAAGAGAATTGTTTATGCCGATAGAATGGCTGTTGGCTGTGCAAACAGCACCCTGCAGGAGGAAAATTGCATTCAGTAGGATGAGTTCAGATACAAACATTTTTATTTGTTGGTGAAGAAAAGTTTCTAATAGATTATGCAGCCTGATAAATTCAATCATCTTGCCCGATTGTATTATTAGACTGGAAAGCGTAAGGTGGTGCGGGAGGCAAAGAATGCAACACACAATGGAAAGTATAGATGTATGAAAAGAGAGCAGATCAAGAAGGACTGTTCGGCTTGGCAGGTGCCCCTCATGAATTTTGGAGTGCAGGCGCATGGGGGGGGGATGCTTTTTCGATTTCTTCCTTGAAACAAAAATTATGCTGTGCAAATCACCAGAATGAAAAGCAAGTGTTACATTGAAAGGCAGACTGATTTCATGGATGACGTGGTTCCTGCTCATATGGTTAAAAAGAGCACTCTTCAAAAATAATTGATTTTAAAATTTTATTTATCATCGCAAAAGCTAACACTAAGGGGGGGGGGGTAACCTATTTAACACTGCTTCTCAGAACGTGCAATCTCTCTATATAATTGAAAATGATAGGATATGAAAGATCACTTACTGGTGGATCTGAGTTGGCTATGAAGAACAGGAAATTGATGGGATTAGATGGGAAGGGGCTATTTATCCAATTAACATACCATGCAGGAGAATATTGTGGTGTTTCTTTTTTACAAAGTTCCTTTACTATACGTTTGCCTTCACCTTTATATTTTGCAGTTCTTTTAGAAAATATTTTTTTTGCTCCCATTGGTTGATTGCTCCCCTCTAAATTCTCTTAATTTACTTTGCAATCTTGGAGAGGTGCCAGAGTTTGTTTTTTGCAACTGCCTAAGAGTTCAAGGAGTTTTCATGGAAAATGTTGTCACCCTTATCTCCTAGGTTTGGTGGTTCTGGGAAAAAAAAAAAGTTAATCCAATCTGGATTTTGATTTGCTGAATTGGACATTTTTGACATTTCAGTTCAGTGATGTGATAACTGGAGATACTGAATTATAAATCACAAAAGAAAGATAGCAGGGCTTCCTATAGCATCTCAGAGTGATCCATACAGACGTCTACATCTTGAATAGGAATATTTATTTCTACCTCGCTGCTTTGCCATCACCATTTCCTCACCCATAGATCTGCTGGGAATTTATTTGTATTATTTTTACAGATGAGAGAGCAAAAAAACGACAATACTTCTGTGTGGCATCACTTGATGTACTAATTCATTGAAGCAACACATCTAGCAGCTCAAGGTCACCAAAAGTGTATTATTGCGTTTCAGGAAAACCTGCCACTGTACAAAGGTGGATTGATCTGGATATGTTACCACTGATAAGGTGTTTAAAAGCAAGACAGTAAATTTGGGTGGCATTTTTAGTCTAGCTGGAGCTAAATTGATTCACACTTTTCCTGAAAAGATACAGGAAACTGCAGTGCTAATCAAGGGAAATTAAGTTGTGAAATGACTTGATTATCATAGTCTTCAAAATGTGGAGCAATTTAAAAATAAAAATAGTTGTCATGCAAACATGGCAATGAAGAAAACTTCCTAGTTTGGAGGGGCTGTAGTGCAGAGTCAAACAAAACAATTCATGGCGATTGATTGATTGATTGATTGATTGAACATTATATATATATATATATATATATATATATATATATATATATATATGACCATTGGATTGAGAGCTGCTAACTCTCTCTCTCTCTCTCTCTCTCTCTCTCTCTCTCTGTGTGTGTGTGTGTGTGTGTGTGTATGTGTGTGTGTGTGTGTGTGTGTGTGTGTGTGTGTGTGTGTGTTGGCTAAATCTAAGAGGAATGCGTGGAATCACTCCTAGCACAATTTCCTACACAAGAAAGAACACAGGAGTCTTGCTGGCTCAGACCAAAGACCCTTCTAGTCTGGCATTCTGTTCACACAGTAGCCAACCAGATACCTATAGGAAGCCCACAAGCAAGATGTACGTGCAAAAACACTCTTCCACTCACAATCCCTCACAACTGGCATTCAGAAGCATGCTTCCTCCCAGAATGTAACAGCATGTGGGCATTTAGAGAGCAATGGAATGACCAACAGGAAGGGACTTCTCAAAATACACTGAACCATAGAAACAGAATGAAACAACCCCTAAAACTTCCCCAGGAAGCTTTGGCAGAACACTAGGAATGAAGCATCAGCGTGTTAGTCTATCAAAATCCTTGGGGAAAGGGAAAGGACTCTCAAACAATGAAGTCACTAGGCAGACCTCACTAATGAGAGCAGGGGTGCCAACTTGAATAAAATATTGGGGGGGAGGGGCCAGGTAAGCCCCACCTCACATAATTGATCACAAGCACACACACACACACCATTTGAACAGCAATGCCCATCAACTTTGGGAGGCTCTTGGCGCCCTAAATATTTTAGTGGGGGTGAAGGGACCTCGGCCCCTAAGGGTTGGCTCCTATGAATGGGAGTATTCCAGACAGGGAGCCACCACTGTAAAGGCCCTCTCCCTTATCACCACCTGCCATGCCTCCCTCGGGGGGGGGGAGCCTCTGAAGAAGATCTTAGAGTCCAGGTATATTCATATCTGAAATGACATTTCAAAATATGTTGGGGTCCTGAGCCATAAAGTCCTTTTATGGGTCAAAAACATCATCTGAAAAGCATGCAGCCAGCCAATGTAGTTATATCAGAATTTGTGTTACATGACCTGTTTGCCTCAACACTGTCAATAATCAGGCAGCTGCATTCACTACCAACAAAAGCTTCCGAACCATTTCATAGCTGCCAAGTTTTCCCTTTTCTCGCGAGGAAGCCTATTCAGCATAAGGGGAAATCCCTGTAAAAAAGGGATAACTTGGCAGCTATACCATTTTCAAAGGCAGCCCTGAGTAAAGCACATTGCAATGGCCCAACCCTGAGGTTACCACCAGAACACAGATTACTTTGCCAATTATCCCTGTCCAGATAGGGTTGTAGTTGGGCCACCCATCAAGGCCACCTGTGCCTCATGTGACAGCAATGGATGGTTTTAGATGAGTGGGAGAGCCTATTTCATTTATTAATTATCCTTTTCTTACTTGGGTAAGAATGCAAATGCCTATTTCAGCAGAGTTAAAAAAACAATGACGGTGATGCTCAGCTTATCTTTAGAAGCTTTTAGAGACAAGGCTTTATAGCCATCTAGAAAGAATTATGATATCCAAGGACGCTTAGGCAGACTTAGATCACCTCCCTTCTATCTTTTCCTCTTAACAAAGAAATTAATCCCAAACTGTAAACAAGAAAATATAAGATTCGATCACATTAAAAGACTGTGAGCCAGTGTGGTGTAGTGGTTAAGAGCGGTAGACTCTGGGGAACCGGGTTCGCGTCTCCGCTCCTCCACATGCCGCTGCTGGGTGACCTTGGGCTAGTCACACTTCTCTGAAGTCTCTCAGCCCCACCCACCTCACAGGGGGTCTGTTGTGGGGGAGGAGGGGAAAGGAGATTGTTAGCCGCTTTGAGACTCCTTCGGGTAGTGATAAAGCGGGATATCAAATCCAAACTCCTCCTCTTCTTCTTCTTCTTCTTCTTCTTCTTCTTCTTCTTCTTCTTCTTCTTCTTCTTCTTCTTCTTCTTCTTCTTCTTCTTCTTCCCAGGACTCAAACATATACAGTGATGAAAATCAGGCAGGCAATAATCTTTAAAAGTCACAAAAGTCCATAGTCCAACACAAAATGCAGTGTGCTCCTTTGAGGAGCACTTACTTCCATCTCTACCTCATCACAGGTAGGAAGAAGAGGGTGCAGTGATAGGAAGAAGATTAAGTTTTCTATTGTTCCCCTTCCCATCACAAAAGTTTAGAGGATACAACATCATACAGTCCCCCTGATTGTGACTCTCTAGCAATCATGTGCTTGTGATTTGGGCTGCAGATACTCCTGCACAACAGAACCCCCAAACCTCACCAAAAATTGAATCCCAACGTTTTGGTGCCGTCACCAAAAAGACCCTATTCTATAGACCAGGGTTGGGGAACCTCATGTGTGGGGAGTTGTTTGGCTCCAGGACTGTTCCCCAGGAACTCCTCCCCAATTACACCTACCGTATCTTTGCAGACCACATCCTCTGAGGTTTCCTTAAAAAACAACAAGCAGCCCTTCCAGGAAGAAGGTTATGGAGTGAAACATAGCACTTGTAAACGCTTTCTGTGAAATGAGAGGGAGGGTGGTGTGGCCACCTTGTCTATTTTTCCTGGTACTGATGACATAGCTGTATTTCCATGGTAAGCATAAGGTTGTCGGGGTGGCTGTCTCTCTAATTTTGTGTTATGCCTACGTTCCTCATGGCAGCCACTTTGTGCAATGACCCCAGTACCCACAACCCACCAAGGTACCACCTATTTTGTGACTGGCACCCCCCAGAGCTCTCTTTAAAAAGTGCCCGCTGTTCTAAAGAGGTTGGTTGGCAACTCCTGGTGTAGAGAAGCTCCAGAATAAGTGAATATACGTCTCTCCTAAATATACATCTTTCTCCTAAATTGGCAGAGTTTCAGCTTGGCTCATAGGGCTGTTTTGATAGAGCTTCTTTCTGTTTTGTGATCTGGTATGCCAGAGAAGTCTGTTCAGCGCTGGCAATTACGCTCCGCTGTTCTCTAAATTCACATTTTCATTTCTTGGCAAAATGCTACTTGCCTCATGGCGCAATGCTCTGGGGCTGCATTACCTTATTGCTCATAGCTTCTGATGATTAGCCAAAGTCATATTTTTGCCTGTACCTTGGCACAGTCAAGTCAAAGGATTCTATGGTGCCATTCTGACCGCTTTTCATGTTCCAGCCTCATTCCCTGAATTTTGCCTGACTCATAAGGAAAAAGTATCCTTCAACAGTGTTTGATAAAATAATAATAATCTTTTTTTTCAAAGCAAGCTTTGAGTGGAGTGTTTTCTGCAACAGAAAGTTGTGAGTTGTAAATAGAGATGATGATTCCCAGATTTTCTTCTTATAATTTGTTTTAATTGGCAAAATACAGCTTCTGTAACTAAGAAGTGACAGCAAGCTCATTAAGTGAAAACAGATCTCGGAGACATGCTGTCCCCAATTATTGCTAAATTATATAAGCTGAACAGCCTATCCCCTTCCCAGTCACTGAAGAAATGCACAGGCACTGAATCTTGTTTTGCACACTATGGATTCTGGAGGGGAAATTATATTATTCGGCTTCCTTTTTGCATTTGGGGATGTTTCTCTCTTCTCATAGGAAGTTGGTTTGCAAAAAAAAAAAAAAACCTCCCCCTAATTTGTTGAGCTTTAATATAGCTTACAGCGAGTGGCGGAGGAAGCCTCTTTGGCATCTAGTGCGGAGCGCCGAGGGGCGGGGTGAACCACCTATAGGGGCAGGACAAACCGCCCAGTGGCGCACGTGCAGCGCCCATACAGACGGCGCTCGAGCGGCACCCATACCGATGGTGCGTGTGCACCCTTGGCCACCCTACATCTGGGGAAGGGGAGGCAGCGGGCAGACAGCTGGAGCCTGCGGGCACCCGAGATGTGTGGCTCGGGCGTGCTGCAGGCCCCGCAGTGAGTGCCGCCTGCCATTTTGTCCCCCCCCTCAGGGTGACACCCGGGGTGAACCCCACCCCCACACCCCCTTCCTACACCCCTGCTTACAGTCCTATCATGTCCTGTATTGTCTTCTTAGAAGGAAATCCTATTAAGTTCACATCGACTTTCTCCCTGGAAAGTCTGGAGCAGGTTTTTTTTAAAAAAAACCACACACACCAAGGTTTCACTGTGTAAAGCAGAACCCAACGTGGCGATAACAGAATAAACGATGTAAGGAGAGAGCAGAAGCCCAAGATCGCAAAAGAGGTGGCAAGGGAACACCTAGCTACCTGAATTCAAATATCCCGATGATCTGCACCCAAAAGTACTAAAGGAGTTTGCAGGTGTACTCTCAGAGCCTCTGTCTATAATCTTTGAGAATTCTTGGAGAACAGGTGAGGTCCCTGCGGATTGGAAAGAAGACCCAGGTAACTACTGACCAGTGAGCTTGACATCAATACGAGGAAAGGAGCCTTAGAACAGAGAATAGCCATATCCTTAACAGTTAGCAACAGTGGGCTGGATCCAAACCTTGCTCCCACCAGTGGGAACAAGTTCTGAGTAGAGTTCTACTCAGGAGGCACTCCCATCTACAGACAAGGGAGGTCACTGCTATGGAGAAATTGAGGACCTTCTGGAATACTGAGCTTGGTGGAAATGGGATTCAGGGGGAGGGAGAAACCTCAATCAATGGTCTTCCACATACCCTCCGACATTTCTTCAATGAAAATAGGGGTGTCCTATTCCATAATAATATTATTAATTTTAATATTAATACTCCACTCATCTGACTGGGTTGCCCCAGCCACTCTGGGGGGCTTCCAATATATTAAAAAAAACATAATAAAACATTAAAAGTTGAAAAACTCCATTATAAAAGACTGCCTTCAGATGGCTCGGGGGTCAGATAACTCCATTGCCTCCAACATTTCTCCGATGAAAATAGGGACGTCCTAAGGAAAAGCGGGACATTCCGGGATCAAATCAGAAACTGGGACGGCTTCTGTAAATCCAGGACTGTCCCTGGAGAATAGGGACACTTGGAGGGTCTGCTTCCATAGATAGAAGGAGAATTTCCATCCACAGAATGTGAAGCCTAGATCCAACCCAAGTTTTCTAAAAATGCCTATGCTGTAATATATATATATATCTCACAAAAGAATTAGAAGTACGAGAGCAAAAATTAAATAAAACATGGCTCACACCCAAACCCATCCATACTCACACATTTTTAATTGTTGATCTTGGTTTTCGCTTGCCATCTCTTAGCTCTTTCACAACAGAACAGAATCGCAAGAAAATGTTGTGTGATTTCTCCTATTTTTGTCTTTAGGGTTTGCTTTTATTTTTCACACCAGCCTGTAGATGGAAGCTAAAAAAGGTGGCTGTTAGCTGAAAGAGATCTGTGCTGTGCCCCCACATCAGCAGGAGGGTCTTTTGGGGAAGGAGGGGGGGGGAAATGTTCCCAAAAGGATTCTGGAGAGCTCTGTAATGAAAATGAGGCAGTAATTCTCATTTAGGCTACTCTCTGTAGTCGCTTTTGAAGTGGAACTAGCTGACGAACAAAGCCAAGCATGAACGCCTGCATCCAATGTGTACATTTCTCATAAAGGCATCTATTTTTCATTTTTCATAAAAAATATATAATGCTGCTGCACACTTTTACACGGTCTGTGGCTAAGCACTGCAGTTTGCTGACATGAGCAACCAAGAGTCTGTAAACTTTACTTTTGCAATGGCAGGTAATGGCTATAGGGAATTTGATCGATAAATAAGCTCCCTCTTCTCTGGTGCTGCATACGTCTGCCACCAAATGACTCTGTTTAATGCTCTAAATGTGGCCAATTCTAGTTTTGTAATTCAGGAAGGCTGAGGGGCAGGAGTTCAGGGAGACCTGGATATGAAAGCCACAAGTCTACAGACAACAACTATTTCCCTGGAGATCTGTCAAAGGCTTTGCGGATAACCATAAAGGCAAGAGAAGCTATCATCTAGTCTATAATCTGCAGAAAGATTGAAGGGCAAAAATAAATGTGTTATATGTAAATCATGAGGTGTATCAACACAGAGAGTCAACTCTTTCCTCTCAGGGCAGACATAATAAAACAGAAGTTTGGAAATGAGCGCAGGGAATTCTTCTATTTTATTTCATATTATTTTACTTTTATTTATGCCCCTTTCCCAAGTCTTGTCTACGTGGCTATTTTATTTATTTATTTAAAAATACATACAACTTTCCATCAAGAGTGACCCCCCCAAAGCAATTTCCAATGACATGGTATTCAAAACATTGCCATAATACAACTAAAATCCCAATAATAAAACTACAAGAAATACAACAATATGGGAAGGTAGGCAGAATCAATTTAAACAGCCTCTGGAAGCATGGGAGAACACACGGTACTTCACTATGCAGTGAAATCCCACAAAGGTTGGAGCCACCTGTGCTTTTGTAACTAAGGCACCACCACAAAGAAGACCCTGCTCCAGGGGCCTGCACAACGATCTACATCCACTGGTAGAACTGCAGGACACAAATTCTTGACCAGTATCAGGGCTCAGGCTTGTTGATATGGGGAGAGGCACTCTGTCACATAACTAGGTCATTAAGGGTTTTATATGTTAGCACATATCGGGATCTGATAGCAAATAAGTACTGTAGCTTATGCAGATCCTGCAAAGTAGCTGTCATGTGACACTGCGCACGTGCTAGTCAGCACTCCTACAGCTGTATTCTGCACAGTTGCAGTTTTCAGACATGTTCAAATATAGAGCACATTACAGTAGTCTGAATCGGAGGTAAGCAGAGCACGCACAACCAGGGCAAGACAATATCAATCCAGGAATAGCCACAGCTAGTGAACCAGCCAATGTCAGAAAAAGGCATTCCAGACAGTGGCAGACCTTGAGGTTCCAAATTTCAGCAGCACCCTGTGCAATGCCAAAATTCAGTGTCCCCCTCCTCTCACGCTCCATTCTACACCATAGTTGTGGTGTCTCCGAGCTCCCCTAAATCTGCTCCCCTAAATCTGTCCCTGCTCCGGTCCATCCAGACTACCTGGGCCTTGAATGACAGGGCTGGATGCAAGAGTACCCTCAAACTACATACTGTACCTGTTCCTTCAGGGCGAGTACGACTCCTTTTAGATCAGGCCAGGTCCCCAGTTCCAGACATGAGAAATGTCTACCAAGTGTGCTGCTGCCTTGTCAGGATTCAGTTTATTAGCTCTCATCTAATCCAATACCACATCCAGGAACCAGCTTAACACCAACAGAGCTTCAGGTGATACAGAGACCTAGAACTAGGTGGGATCAGCATACTGTGGGATGTGATACATAAGAAGCAGTCAAGTACAACATTCCTTGTTCTCCTAGAGTGGACATGCGGGGGAATGTTTGGTCCAGCCAGTCGACAACTTCCTGTTTCCTCCTGGGGCTGGAACATCCTCCCTTTGCATGTGACTAGAGGTGGGTGTATCCTTACCTGTCCAGGTAACAAAAGGACAAGGCACGCAGCACACACTCTCTCTCTTTGACTTCCTCCATCGTTGGAGCAGCCTTTTAGCTAGAAATGCTCTGTTGGCTTTCAGGCAACAGAGGACACTGAGATTATCCCCATATGCAATAGATCCACATGTATACAGTATACAGTATCTGTAACTAAGTCTGCCATCAGGGATACCACTGTGAACTGATGTGAGTAAACTTCTTTTATAAACTTTAAACAAGATTGTGGTGTGTTTATTCTTTTAAGAGGGATATAAAGGAACTTACCAGGAACCTAATAGTGAGAGGTTTACACAAGCCTGCAACCAGCTATCTGCTGTGCATTTAAAAGGGGGATGCAAAGCTCTGCTAAGTAAAAGAACTTGCTAGCGCAAGTTGTTGTTGTTTAGTCATTTAGTCGTGTCCGACTCTTCGTGACCCCATGGACCATAGCACGCCAGGCACTCCTGTCTTGCACTGCCTCCCGCAGTTTGGTCAAACTCATGTTCGTAGCTTCGAGAACACTGTCCAACCATCTTGTCCTCTGTCGTCCCCTTCTCCTAGTGCCCTCAATCTTTCCCAACATCAGGGTCTTTCCCAAGGATTCTTCTCTTCTCATGAGGTGGCCAAAGTATTGGAGCCTCAGCTTCACGATCTGTCCTTCCAGGGAGCACTCAGGGCTGATTTCCTTAAAAATGGATAGGTTTGATCTTCTTGCAGTCCATGGGACTCTCAAGAGTCTCCTCCAGCACCATAATTCAAAAGCATCAATTCTTCGGCGATCAGCCTTCTTTATGGTCCAGCTCTCACTTCCATACATCACTACTGGGAAAACCATAACTTTAACTATACGGACCTTTGTCGGCAAGGTGATGTCTCTGCTTTTTAAGATGCTGTCTAGGTTTGTCATTGCTTTTCTCCCAAGAAGCAGGCGTCTTTTAATTTCGTGACTGCTGTCACCATCTGCAGTGATCAAGGAGCCCAAGAAAGTAAAATCTCTCACTGCCTCCATTTCTTCCCCTTCTATTTGCCAGGAGGTGATGGGACCAGTGGCCATGATCTTGGTTTTTTTGATGTTGAGCTTCAGACCATATTTTGCGCTCTGCTCTTTCACCCTCATTAAAAGGTTCTCATTAAAAGCGCAAGTTAGGAAGGATATTAATAAACAATATATCCTCTCCTGCCTCCTGAACATTCCCACACATACTGGTGTGATTTTATGTGGTCTGGATTGTGTGAATTTAAGTGAAATTTGGGAGAAGGGCAGAGAGGCCTCCCCATCTACTGTGATCTCTCTTGGAGGCCCTTTTGTATGCCTTCAGAAATACATGTAGGGGCAACCATGCAAATGGCGTTTTCAGAGACTCTGTCCACACTTAGGGCTTCTGGAATTTTTTTGAACTGGAATGTTTTCTGATGCCCTAAATAGAGCGTAATCTGATTTAGTGTGTTTATTTGATTTATATTTAGTTACGGTATGTCCCAATAGCCTTAAGTATTTGAACTGTAATATTTGATTAGGGAAAAATAAAACAAAACAAAGTACTTAAATGTCATAACCAAACAAATTCAAAGCTTTAAGTGGAAATTATTTTTATTGGAATACTTAGGGGAAACGTACTCAAAGAAAATGGCCCTTACATTCATTGTTTGAATTTAAACTGGGAGGAGTAAGAAAGTGCTGGAAACTGTTGGCACATCCAAAGAACTTTTAGCACTTGCATGGAGTCTATGCACACTTCCAAAATTGCATACTTCATTGGGAGCAGAATTACTCATTTCCCAAGGCTGAAAGTTTTGTATGATCTAGTTGAGATGTCTGCATTGCAGGGGGTTAGACTAGATCAACCCGGGGTACCTTCTAATTCTGTGATTCTATGAGTAATCAGGGGTTAGGTATAACAGTTGAGCGCTGTCAGAATTGAGTGAGGCTGATCAGGAAATGAATTTTGCGCAAATGTTTTGTTGCTGAAGATGCCCCATGCACATATGACTTCATAATCAACTGCTAAGTTAACTCTTAAAAACACACATTTTTTTTTAGTGTTGTCAATTGCGTGGAGTCCATAAAGCTGCCAAAAGGAAGGATCTGCATTTCTCAGGAAGCCTCTGAATTATTGTTGTTTAGTGTTTAGAATCCACATTTTGTATGAGTCTTTCTTTTTTTCCAAGAGCTTTCGAAAGAACCTTTCCAATGCCATATTGCTGTAGAAAAACTGTACTGCTCCCCCTGACCTGAACGCCAGCATGTGTTGTCGAAAGGTCGTGACTCCTTCAGTTCCCTATGAAAACAATGCTTTATGCATTTGGGGGGGGGAGGGGGGAATCAGAAAGGAATGGAAGCAGCATTGCTTTGAAACAAATGCCTTAGTCCCCTGGCGTAGTATTCACATTTATTGAAACTGAGTGTTTGTCAAGGTCAATATGAAAAAGGCTAAAGCTACAGGCATACGCATTGTTTTTCCAAAAACAGATATCAGTGATTTTCTTCTTGCATTTAACACATACATCTGCACAGTATGATATTCTGAAAGATGTAAACTCTCTGCAGCAGATGCTGAGGTTCTTTAGCTTCCATATACCAATGGAGCAAAGATACTTTACAAGCATCTGTTATTATAAACTTGGGGACGAGTCAGGCAACAGTTTCTCTTGAAAGCACCTAGTGAAGCCATTAAGATTTGTGTAGAACAGTTATGGCTGCAGTTCATAGCCCCCTTGACCTTAAAGAGAGAGAGAGAGAGATCTGAAACTATGTGACCTGATAATTTGCTGTTATTTTGACAATGAAATTTACATCTGCTTAAAAAGTATAACAGTCTATGAGACATAGCAGCAAATCCCTAGGCTGCTGTCTCATTTCTAAATTTGATCCTGCTCTTAACAATATTTTTTTTTGAGGGGTTACCATTCAGAAGATTTCAGTCACAATTCCAAGTCATATCCTTTGCATGGCAAGGGTAGAGAAAGTCAAGGTGACTTTTAAAGGGCTTGGTTTTGTTTTGTTTTTCTAAAAAAAGGATGCCACATAGTCAGGGCCAGCGCGCTAATGAAGGCAAACTAGGCCACTGCCTAGAGCGCCGAAATTGAGGGGCTCTTGCAGCCAATCAGAAGCTGCGGGCACCTCTGGGCTGAGCGGGAGGAAGCGGCCGGAAGCGGCCGAGGGCAGGAAGGAAGCGGCGCCGGCAGCGGCACGGAGACAGTGTCCGCTGCCCAGGCCAGCAACATGAGCTCTGTGCCCCTTTTCATCCCTCCTGCCATTCACACTGGGAGGGGGGGCGCCAGAAGGTGACCTCACCTAGGGCGCCAAAAAACCTAGCACTGGCCCTGCGCATAGTAGACCCTCAAAGTGTCCTTATCTTTCAGGGACAGTTCTGGATTTACAGAAGCCATTCCGGTTTCTGATTTGATCCTGGATTTGATCCGCCTTTCTTTAGGATGTCCCCATTTTCATTGGATAAATGTTGGAGGATCTGGAATAGGACACCCCTATTTCCATCAGAGAAATGTTGGAGGGTATGCGAACGGTCGCCAGAAAATCTGGTCTTAAAACCATAGAGTTGGCGAGAACCTTGTAGGCCATATGGTCTAACTTCCTGCTCAGTGCAGGAAACTCAAAGCTAGAGCTTCTCCAACAGACGCCTGTGTTGTCAATCCTTGAAGATCTCCAGTAAAACAGCATCTACCACCACCCTGGCCCATCTAGTCCAGTGGGCAAGCAGATGTCTATGAGAAGACCGAAAGCAGGACCTGAAGCACAACAGCACCCTCCCCACTTGTAATTTCCAGCAGCTGGCACTCAGAGGCATACTGACTTTGACAGTTTACCCACCAATTGGGTCTACTGTTGTTTTCATTACGATGAAGCTTCTTCCCGTGTTCAATCAAAATCTCATCTCCTGTTTAACTCCAACGGTGGGGCATTTAAAAGCTTTAAACATCCTTGAGCAGGTATCTCAAGGAGAATAGCACATGATTGACAAGGAAGGTCTTTGAAAACAGATAAGACAGCCAGGAGGCAGGTTGTTCAAGGGGACTTTGGGTGATATGCAGAAGTTTTGGTGAGCCTTGGAAGAAGGCTTCAAGGAACAGAGAGAGCCCAGTGAGCTTAGGGACTGTTTTGGATGATAGCACAAGCATTCTGTATAACCAGTTTTGATTTGTTTTTGCTCCAAGCGGAATATTTTGGGTTTCTGTCATTTCGGGGCATCACATTTCTTTCTCTGCGGCATTTTCAGGTCTTAGGATGCAGTCAGGTGGTGGTTTAGCCTATATTTCCTCCCCTCCCTTTCCTGCTTTTTTCATGATGTTTTCAGATGTGGCGCTACCCTTGTATTTTCCCCCTAGTTTCCCAGTTTCGTGTTTCATGGAGAAAATCTGTGTTGTTTTTTTCCATGTTGCTAATGTGGTGCATGGGTTCCGCCCTCTGCTTACCTTCTGGTCTGTGATATTTCCAATGGTGAGGCAGCATTTTGGAATTTCAAATGACCCAGATTCCCCCTCCTCTCCAGCTTCTATTCTGATGCTAAGATAATCTCTCCCCCACCTCCCAATTCATAAAACCTTGTCATCCACAAGCGGGAAAGGTCGGAATACCGGAGATAAAATATTATCCTTTTGTCTCGCTTTCTAATTTCCTTTTAACATTTCCTCTGGACCTTTCTCCCCAGGGGAGGGTGGCAGTCCTCCCCTCACTGCCCCTATTCCTCTGCTTTGTTGTTGTTTAGTCGTTTAGTCGTGTCCGACTCTTCGTGACCCCATGGACCATAGCACGCCAGGCACTCCTGTCTTGCACTGCCTCCCGTAGTTTGGTCAAACTCATGTTCGTAGCTTCGAGAACACTGTCCAACCATCTTGTCCTCTGTCGTCCCCTTCTCCTAGTGCCCTCAATCTTTCCCAACATCAGGGTCTTTTCCAAGGATTCTTCTCTTCTCATGAGGTGGCCAAAGTATTGGAGCCTCAGCTTCACGACCTGTCCTTCCAGGGAGCACTCAGGGCTGATTTCCTTAAGAATTGATAGGTTTGATCTTCTAGCAGTCCATGGGACTCTCAAGAGTCTCCTCCAGCACTATAATTCAAATTCACCATAATTCAGCACCTCTGCTTTACAGCCACCTTTATTCAGTGTGCAAGGAATAGCTACTACTGGCATCCGTTCAACCAAAAGGCTGTGGCATGACTAGGAGCTGGGGCAGACAAGAGAGGTGGTACTGGGCAGACTTTGGTGCTGAGGCCCACCTGAAAGTGATCCAAGGACTTTTGATTGTAGGTTCCATGGCAGCATTGCATTATAGAAAAAAAGAATAATTTGGGGGGAAAGGCTCATCGAACTGAGCCTCACTTGATGTCTGCATCAATAGGAGTATAGCATCTAGATCAAGGGAAGTAATAGTACCACTGTATTCTGCTCTGGTCAGACCTCACCTGGAGTATTGTGTCCAGTTCTGGGCACCACAGTTCAAGAAGGATACTGATAAACTGGAACGTGTCCAGAAGAGGGCAACCAAAATGGTCAAAGGCCTGGAAACGATGCCTTATGAGGAACGGCTTAGGGAGCTGGGTATGTTTAGCCTGGAGAAGAGAAGGTTAAGGGGTGATATGATAACCATGTTCAAATATATAAAAGGATGTCATATAAAGGAGGGAGAAAGGTTGTTTTCTGCTGCTCCAGAGAAGCGGACACGGAGCAACGGATTCAAACTACAAGAAAGAAAATTCCACCTAAACATTAGGAAGAACTTCCTGACAGTAAGAGCTGTTCGGCAGTGGAATTTGCTGCCAAGGAGTGTGGTGGAGTCTCCTTCTTTGGAGGTCTTTAAGCAGAGGCTTGACAGCCATCTGTCAGGAATGCTTTGATGGTGTTTCCTGCTTGGCAGGGGGTTGGACTGGATGGCCCTTGTGGTCTCTTCCAACTCTATGATTCTATGATTCTATGATTCTAGTAATTTGCTGCTAGAGTGGAAAGACAGGTACTACTGTATGTTTTTGTGAGCACAGCATCAGAGAAAGGGGAAAATTCATTGGATTTATAACAGTCCCATATCCTTTTGTTTGCATTAGCTCTCAATGTCACTATTGTTCCAGATGACGGGTGCAGAGTGGCTAGGCAGATTATATATATATATATATATATATATATATATATATATATATATATATATATATATGGGAGGGGGGACAGAAGTCTGATCACAGTACAGGGTCATGGACAGCAGTAAAATCACTGTAGGCAAATGGAAATTAACAGCCTCCGGTGAGATGGTCAGATAAAACGGAGCTCTGATTTCTTTCTGCTTCAGACTCCCTGTTTGGGAGCTGAAATTATTTTTCTTAACAGTACATCTACTCATGCATGCTATAAAAACTTGGCTATAAAAGCAAAGCAAAAGAATTAAATACATAATTATATTTAGGCACTTTCAGCGACAAGCATAAATGGAAATTATACACAAATGCAAGAGGTGGGGGGGAGATAATATCTGCTTCCAGTTTTGTTTGGGTATATATATATATATATATATATATATATATATATATATATATATAGCAATACAGTAATGTGGCTAATGCACTAAATGTTACCGGCAATGATGCAATTTTAGCAGCAATTTAGTTTGCCATTTATTTCAAAGTCTGAAGTGAAGCATGTGGCAGAGAAACACCTCTGTTTATGATTGGTATGCTGACTGATTATGAAGAATTTTGTATCAGTTGCTTGCATCTAGGGATGGGTGAATCTGTCAGGTTTTTGCTTGTTTGTTTCAGTTCCTCATTTTCCCCATCTTCTCATCTTCTCATTTTTCCAATCTTAAATTCACTTCACCACATTCCCACATCAGCTCGGGTTAAACAGAAGAAGGAAAGATGTCAGTCCATCAGCATTTTAGCACATGATTATCCAAATATATATACAGAGTTACAAGCACCTCAGGTTGCAAACGCTTCAGGTTACAAACTCCGCTAACCTGGAAGAGTGACCTCGAGTTGAGAACTTTGCCCCAGGATGAGAAATGACATTGTGTGCCGGCGGCGCAGCAGCAGCAGCAAGAGCGAAAGCACGCCTCTAGTTAAGAACAGTTTCAGGTTAAGAACGGACCTCCGGAACGAATTAAGTTTGTAACTAGAGGTACCACTGTACATTTTTGTATGCAATCAGCTGGCGGGTCATGGTATGACCTAAGGTGGGTTGCAGCAGCAACAAATTCTGCAGCTGTGGAGGGCAGGACCTGAACCAATGGGTTGAGATTACAGAAGGATTCCAACTGAACATTAGTTTTCTCGTGCTTGACAATGGAATGTTTGACAATGGAATGGACACCCTCAGAAGGTGGTAGGCTCTCCTTCATCAGAAGTTCCTAAACAGAGGTTTGATGGCCACATGTTTAGGGATCCCTGCTTTGCATGACTACTGCACAAATATATGGTGCACAAATAAAAAGTGGTTTCCCAGAGGCGTGTTTGGATGAAAGATGGGGCCCTAGTTTGAAAAGAGTGAGAGCTGTTGGCATATTTTTTGCAAGCAATTTTCCCTAACATGATGCATTTTGGGTATGCTCTTTTCACTAATATATCATTTTGTATTTTCACACTTGCCCCCCTGCCACTCCCCGGTATGCAAATTCTTGTACACATTGCTTGGTTGGAGAGCTGCACCACAACATTCAGAAAAGCTTTCATTTTAAAAGATAGCTGCATTTTGCTTAGCATATTGTTTCAGAGAGTGTGAATTAGGCAGCTTCTCATTAATATGCAAACAAAGCCGAATTTCTCCTCAGCCCCTGCTTCTATCATTCTGTCAGGCTGGTATCCTTCAAAATTATTATTCAGCATTATCTAATATTCAGCTTGAGGGAACAATTTTTTTTATCCTGAGCTGAGTTCTTAACACCAGATGTAAAAGGTGGCCCTTAATAAAATAAAAAATGAAAGAGGATGGTAGATGAAAAACAAATTGAATACGATCCTCTACCCTCCACAGGTGAGTTTATACTCATGCAGGTGATGACAACCATTGCATACATATAAATTAATGCTTAAGACCTCTCATGTTTGTTTTGTGGCATAGAAATTATAATTGGAGAAGAAAGCAAGAGTCTTACATATTAAGGGCATCTTTTCTAAATATAAGGTGCATCTCTCCTGGCAGTTATAGATAAAATTGTGCCAACTGTATGATTCAAAGCTTGGTTTTCTAGCCAGCCAAGATCAAACTAATAACAATAACCAAAGATTCCTAAGCACCATATATTCCTTCCTTCGGGAGGTCTGGCCCCTTAGTTTATTGGACAATAATATGTCTGATAACTGCATACAATGTCCCAGTGTAAGAGTTCAACCTAGAGGTTCTGGACTCCCTTCCATGCATAGGTATATCATCATCCTTGGCCAAGTATAGATTTGACCTACTGTACTCTGGGTCTGTTTACAGTACTCTTACGTGTAATCACTTGATTGTTCAGTATTTCAGGATGTGCAGCTGAATAAATGAACTGACTCCATGGAAAAGCATTGTGGAGATAAGTTTTATTGATTTGCCTAATGTGCATTCTGCCAGTGTGGTGTAGTGGTTAAGAGCAGTGGACTCGTAATCTGGTGAACCGGGTTCGATTCCCAGCTCCTCCGCATGCAGCTGCTGGGTGCCCTTGGACTAGTCACACTTCTCTGAAGTCTCTCAGCCTCACTCACCTCACAGAGCGTTTGTTGTGTGGGAGGAAGGGAAAGGAGCTTGGGGTACTTGGACTTGCTCCTTTTTGGTTCCAAAAGATTATAACAATCTCTGGCAGGCAAGCAGCCTGATAAGCAGCAAGGACTCTCCATCAGTTTTATGTAAGTTTATTGACAAGAAAAACACACCCAGAGCATGGCATTCCGCATGTTCTCATTAACAGTAGTTGCTCAGTCTGACTCATCGTCCTCCCCCCAACAGGAAGAATGCCAAAATCCCGCCTTTCTTCCCCTTCCCTTCCATTGTTCTCTAAGCTTCTCCAGTCTCCTTGTACGGGGACTGAATGGCTGGTCTGTCTCTTCCCCAGAAGACACAGCCTCAGACTCTGGCGTATCTGCTGGTTGCCTGGCAATGCTTTGACTGACTTCCAACTCTTCCTCTCCTTGGGAGTTAACCATGTCTTCCCTGGGAAGGAGGGGGACCGGGCTGTCCTCTCTAAACTCCGACAGACAGCTCTCAGTCAGCACCTTGCTCACTCAGCTCAATTTCTGAGGCTGACTCTTCTGCTGTGCTCTGGGGAGCCACGTTCCTGACCCAGATGTGATTAGCCCAGATTGAAACTGTGAGAAGTCTGAACCTAGGCTTTCCTGGTCCAACTAAGACATTCTATGAACCACATCATGCCATAGTCAGTCTCCGTGATATGAAACCTCCGTCTCTGTTGTTTGTTCTATGACA
The DNA here is from genome assembly GCF_963506605.1 of Zootoca vivipara. Taxonomy (NCBI): domain Eukaryota; kingdom Metazoa; phylum Chordata; class Lepidosauria; order Squamata; family Lacertidae; genus Zootoca; species Zootoca vivipara. Next base: position 26,221,357 of record NC_083279.1, on the reverse strand, counting down.
GCCATTCACACTTGCAAATCACCACCTGGTGCTGAAATATGCAAATGATAAACGTGCATGTGTAAATGAGTGCTAACTTTCTTCCTCTCTCTCTAGAAATACGATGGCAATTTCCCACCTGGCAGAGCTCTCCTAGTGAGAATGACTGAAACAGGATATCGAAAGGGCTAGGTAATAACAATTTGCTCTGCTCTGCATTTTTAAAGTATCAAGTGTGTAGCAAGTCTGCACTCTGGCTCATTAGCACCTTTCAGAGCCGCACTAGTCAAGCTCAGAACAAACTTGTGATAAACAGCAACTTCTACCGAATTCTTTTCTGCCAGCCTTTTAAACCTTTCCTCTCACGCTAGTGAGTTATCATACCCTGACCTTTTCTTCCTGTTGGGTGTAATGAGCTTGATCCGTAAAGCGAAGATCTGAGACGTGTGTCTCTGTGATAGAAAACACAATACATTAACAGGGCAGGCACTACTTATGAGCCACATACTTTTCCAGCACTGCTTACCAGCAAGAACACAAAGTCTTGAGCAGAAGATGCAATTTTCCTGCCTGGACACCATCATTTTTAAACATAATCAGTAATCTCTCCAAACTCATTCTCCTGCTATCCTAAACTTTGTAAGGTTACAGTCCCCCGAAATCATCAAGACATGTTCCTTTATTCCAAACTGGTTCAATATGCTGCTATAATACATCGAAACAAAAGCAGTAGAAAACAATCACCACCCCATTTTTTGAAATATGCTGTTAATATATTTCATTCCCAGCCTTTTCTGTTAGCAATTGCCGCTTACCTGCAGGCTGTGGGGAGGCAGTAGTTGCTGTCTGGCACAGGCTGTGGGTGTGGGTGCCTGTCCAGCTTTGGAATGGCTTGAGGAGGATGTTACTTCCTCCTCTTCCACTGGCCGCACTGACTGCTGGGTTGCTGCCCAATCACTTGGGGGCATGGCCTGAGGGCGGGCCAGAGGGAAGACTTTGTCCCTCTGGCTTCCCTCTGGTCCACTCCCTGGCTATATAAGCCAGCCATGACTAGGCACTGGTCTCAGTCGGAGCTTGGTCTCCCCACCCACCCTACCAGCTCTCTATGAGCTGGACTGCCTGAGGGTAAGTGGCCCTGCATGAGACCTTCCTATGGAAGTCTTTGGTCGCTGTATTCAGGGCCAGGGAGGAATTTGCCTTCAGACAAATTTCACCCACCTGGGGTTTTACCTTCCTCATAGCAATCATCACAACTTGATGGCAGCTAAGGCATTGGTGTCAGGGACTGGTAGGGTACATGGGGATGGTGGGAGGAGCCAGCTGGGGAACCCCCAAAGGAAGAAGGCTCAGAGCTCGGGGATTGGTGGTGGGATGACAATGAGTGGTTACAGGGAGAAGACTGGGAGGAGGTGTCAGAAGTTGAACAGGTAGCAGGGCTTCGTGAGAAGGGAGAGACTGTGGCAGAGAGAAGTCCAGAACCAGAAATGGAAGCAGCAGAGTGGGGTGAGGGAGGCCAAGAAGCAGAGAGTCAGGCTGGTGAAGAAGCATGGTTGTCTCCTCCTCCTGCTATGACAGGCTGCCCTCCCCCTGGTCTCCCAGGACCAAGAGAAGTATGAAGCGGGAAGAGCAAAGACAGCCATACAGGCACAGTCTCTGATATCTTGGGGAAAACCTTGGAAGGGACTTAGGTAGCTGTGGGACAGTGGGGATCTTCAGTCTCAGCAACTGCCTCATAGGGGTAAGACCTACTGAAGAAGAGTTGCTGTGTTCATTAGGCTTGGCACTCCTGTGCAGTTCCTGTCCCCCCTCCTAATAAAGAGTTAACTTATCCTGTGTGATTTACTGCTGGCTCACTCCTGTCAGTTGGAACAGAATCTTAGTCTAGTTCAGTGATGGCAAACCTATGACACGCGTGTCAGACGTGACACGCAGAGCCCTCACTGCTGGCACGCCTGGCACACGCGCCATCGGCCCATTCACACTGGGTCCCTCCCCCCATCACTGGTCTAGTTGGAAGGCGGTATCAGAACCCAATGCCTGTGTCAAGACCTATTGACACCTGCAATCAATAAAGTTGTGTCTTGTTTAAATTCCACGTGGTTGCCCTGTGTTTATTCCAATGTCCCCGTTCTTAGGCCTCGCTGCCCGTAGCTTTTCTGCGCCCGGGCTCCGCAATGCATTTAAATATTTCTAATATCACACACTATTGTCGTGGACCACATCAAACAGGCCAGTCTAATTCATATTCGGTACTGTATAACGTTTCAAGAAGAAGAGGTAGCAAGAAATGTGTATTAGCAGAATACAAGCCACATTTCATGGTCTCTTTCTCTCCATCTTTTTTGCTGACCCTAATATGCAGGGCTGTCAGCAAAGGAAACTTATCCGTGGGGCTTGGTACTGGGGAAATGCAGATACGGTAGGTTTCCTCAAGCTGGCAGTGATGGCAGAGCTGAGAAGTCTTAACAGTTTTTAATAGCTATTCAGGTAGTGCAGCCAGCTCTTCCCAGCTCTCTGTTTACACTCAGCCATGCAGATAGGCATACTCTTTCTCTCTCTCACAGGCTCCCTCTCTTTCACATGCAAACACATGCAACACAGTAATGAACTCTGTGCATAATTGAGACACAGCTCATTTCTACAAATTACAGCAGAGAACAACTTCCCATAACAGTCTATGAATGTGATCTCTTCGGAAAAGACACATTTCCTCGAGAATCATCCATCTCGCACGTTTTTATTTTCTTTTGCACCCGAGTCCTCTCGTGGGAGCGATGTCATTGAAGTATTTCATGTGCCTGTGTTTCTTCTTTGCAATTGTGATTTTCTCCCTTCCTCCTCACTCCCTCTCTCTTTTTTAACGATTAAAGCTTTATTGGGGAATTCAATCTCGTTTGTAGGCAAATGAGAACCATCTCTGGTTTTTATAGAGGCTGCAGCCTTCCAGAAAGGCAGTTCAGATCAATAGCTATGTGCCTTTAATGTTAGCACTTCTCCAGGAAGGTGTCTGGCTCTTTGCTAACATAGTCAGCCATCAGGCAGGTTAAGGAGGTTACGGTTCAGCAAATATAGCTATTATATCATGCATGCCCGTGTGTTACTCCACTTCTTAAGGAGACAGTGTGGTGTAGTGGTGAGGGTGCTGGACTAGGGAGAAGACAGGGTGGTGGTTCCCCTCCCTGCCCTTCCAGCTCTTAATGTGCTGAGTGGCAATTGCAGTAGCCCTCTGGAGAACTACCTCTCCCCCAGTTTCCCATGTGTAGGACAGGATTCAACTAAGATCTGGCATGCACAGAACGTGGTCCGCTCAATAGAACTTTCTGCCCCTCTTCTACTCTCAGCGGCTCTGCAGGTTTAAGCAGGGGGGAACCTAGAACAGGTTTCAGCATGTGCCGCAGGAGGGAGGTGTAGGGGGAGAGTCTCATTGCATGAACGGACTGAATTCTGAGCACTCATACACCACTTAGGAGATTTAGCTGCATATACAGTCAGCGTCTGTGGAAAGGGGTGGGGAACCATCTTGTTTTTCACCTTGGCTGCAAAATGTACTAGGCTGGCACTAATTAGGTGGGGCAAAGAAGCAGGGAGTCGTATATTCAGGTAGGCTTTAGGCCCACTTTATTCTACATTTCACGCTCCTTCTATGTGTAAAACGATCTCTTCCAGAATGCAGTTGAGAAAGCTTATTGCGCCAAAGCACAAAGGAACAAAAAGCTATGAGTGTATTAAATACAGCCAGCCAGCTTGCTTGTCTTCAACAGAACACCGACAAATATTAAAGAGGTATCTTTTAAAGCAAGGCTCCAAACAATTTTGTCTGAGATCCCTCCTGTTAAAAAGGCTGCAGAAAACAAGTGAGTTGGGTTTATGAAACAATGGCAGGGGGTGGGTTTCACCATTTAACTGCCCGAAATTCCATCAGCCAGAGCTGCAGCCGCTCGACACTCATGCCTGTGAGCGCAATAGCTAAAGATATTGTGATGGCTTACAGAGAAGGATATGGGACACATTTATATACAGAGGTTGGGTCTATCAATTGCAAGCGGTCAGAATAACTAAACAAATGAAAGCCCCCCCATATTCAGAGGCTTTGGACCTCTTAAGTACCAACTCCTGGGGATTAACAAGAAAGGGCTATGGCCTTTATTTGTGCTCACAAGAGATACCTGGACAGTCATTCCTGGAAACAGATTGGTAGACTGAGTTAATGGAGTTTGTTTTGCTCCAGTAATGCAGTTATTTATGTGATGGTGGAAATGTGGTAGTCATAGATGTGTCGTGTGTGTGTGTGTGTGTGTGTGTGAGAGAGAGAGAGAGAGAGAGAGAGAGAGAGAGAGAGAGAGAGAGAGAGAGAAAGAGAGAGAATGGTTGATTTGCAACAGATCGATTATACAACAGGTAAGCAGGGTTGGCCTGGTGTAGGCAGTGCCGGATTTACGTATAAGCTAAACAAGCTTTGGCTTAGGGTCCCACTCTCTTGGGGACCCCCCAAAAAATTGAAAGGGGAAAAATGGATGTACATTTCCAAAATATATGATAAAAAAACCAATAAAATAAAACCTACATACAGCAACAGTGTTTTGTTTTGTTCCTGTGCTGTAAGTAATGTGCCCCGCCTGCTAGCCTGCTCCCTAAAATATCCCTGGTTTGCTCCTTTCTATATAAAGGGTGCCTACATTCTGCATGGACTGGTTGCACGGCAACATGTAGCATGCAGCTGCAGACTGCAGTGCAGCACAGTTGAATGTCCTCTCAAGCTGTTGTACCTGTTATCTAATATTAAAGAGTGCTTGTAGACTGGTGATCAGGCAGCATAGACTAAGGGTATGAGCATCTATTCAACACAAAAAAGTAGTGACAATTTGTTGTTGACAAAGGACAGCTGGACACATAAAGGGCCCCATTACCTTCAGTAGCTTAAGGCCTCATCAAATCTAAATCCGGCCCTGGAAGTAGGGCAAGGATCAGGTCATCCTTCCAAGGCTTCAGATGTCATCTGTTAGCTCTGTGTTTATTTCATTATATTTATTCAGTGCAATGGGTGGAAGTCACTATCATTGCAGTTTGCCAGATGGGACAATCTCTCCTCTCCTCCTCCTGCAGAGTTTCTTCTGACCCTTCCTGAGCCAATTTGTGCTGTGTGTGTGTGTGTGTGTGTGTGTGTGTGTGTGTGTGTGTGCCAGGGGTATAAGGAGAGGAGAGCCTTGTGCAAGCAGAAGTGCTCATGCAAGACTCATGCTAATGGGACTTGTGCAACCCAACCATTATGATTATGATTTATTTTCAGCATTTTATTTTAAATATATACGGTATATTCTGGAAGTCCTTTGCAGAAGAGGCCCACCTAATACTCTTTGTGCTTTAGGAAATTTGTTTTTACGTATATAATTTTTAAAAAATAAAATAAAAAAATTGTACGTGCATTTTTAAAAAAGTTTGTTTCATTGCCTGCATTTCCTAATCCACCTTTCAATCAAAGAGATAAGAGTACACAGCGGTTTGCTGAGCCCAAGGCAGTGAAAAGCATTCTTTTCAATAAAGCTCTGAATGATCTCATCTGATGTGCAATGCATTAGTATGCTTTTATGGAATATTCCATGTTTTGATTTTATTTTATTTTAATCATTTTGAGCTTAGGTTAGGTCTTCTTTTCCTGGAGAAGAATGCCAGAAATTTGCCATTAAGTTAACAAAAGCTTAGTCTTGATTGCACCAGTTGATCTTAGCACACATTTAGGGATATATTCAGAACGAATAGAAATATTAGAAGAATAACTACTTTGCTTTTCTCATTGTGTCTTTAGTAACGGTTCAGAGGAAGAAGGCGGCGAGTGGAGGTCTCAGGGATGGGAAACTAAGCCAAAGAACTGCCATTCCATGCACAATTATATAGAAGCAATGATTACAAAAAAATAGGAGGAAAGTGTGGTGCTTTTTTATATACAGAATTTGTATTCAAAAATTATTACATTGCTTTGAAATTGGAGAGCCTTATCTCTGAGTAAACATGCTTAGCATCACATTGCACATTCTTTTTTGAAATCCTACACTTGGCAGCTATGCATTACTTGTCCAGGCTCCTGGGCAGGCAGTGATCGTAGACCACATTTATACTGTATACTACTTTGGGCACCTAGGTAAAGCACCATATAAATACCAATACATACCAGTACATAGCATATAGAAATACCAGCATATAACATACAGTATAGAAATTACCACTGTTCCTATATCACTATGAGGAACCTATAGTTGTTGTTGTTGTTGTTTGTTGTTGTTGTTGTTGTTGTTGTTGTTGTTTCCCCTTGACATGCAGGTCCCAGTGTGGGTTACAACAATTTAAAATTCAGATTTAAAAACAGTTACACGAATAGGGTGGTCCCTGAAAACACACACCTCAGGTGTAGATGGTCTGTGAAAAAGCTGCATCCCAGCATTTGCTGATTCCTGTATGGTGAAGAAGCCAGACACACCTCTGTGGGAGGAGAATTCCACAGCATTGGAGCTGCCACAGAGAATGACCTCTCCTGGGCTGCAATCCCTTGAACAAGAGGGCCCTTTCTGCTGAACTTTGCACTCAGGAGAATCTGTAGGAAAGGAGGTGATCTTTCAGATATTTGGGGCCTGAGTTGTACTTGGCGTTTAAAGTAAAAAGGTAAAAGGTAAAGGACCCCTGGACGGTTAAGTCCCAGTCAAAGGTGACTATGGGGTTGCGGCGCTCATCTCGCTTTCAGGCCGAGGGAGCCGGCATTTGTCCACAGACAGCTTTCCGGGTCATGTGGCCAGCCATGACTAAACTGCTTCTGGCGCAACGGAACACCGTGATGGAAACCAGAGCGTACGGAAATGCCGTTTACCTTCCCAGTGCAGCGGTACCTATTTATTTACCTGCACTGGCATGCTTTCGAACTGCTAGGTTGGCAGGAGCTGGGACAGAACAACGGGAACTCACCCCGTCGTGGGGATTTGAACCGCTGACCTTCTGATTGGCAAAGCCAAGAGACTCAGTCATTTAGACCACAGCGTCCCTGTATTTGGGGTTTAAACATGAACATGTTAAATTGAACCTGGAAACAAACTGGCAGCCAATGCACCTGTTTTATAAAAGGGTTATATGAGTTCTAAAGGCAAAGCCAGCCAGTTGCATGTGTAGACCTATTAACCACCCCCCAAAATAAAATCAGACAAGACTCAAATTTTTGGTTTGTGTTTTTGGCAGAATTTAGGCTACAACTTTATTAATTACAATCAAGTGAGTGGTTGCATAGGCTCTGGTTCAACTAGCTCCCTGCACCCTTGCAGGTAGCGCTGACCCTGGGCTCCAACCATAGGTCAGCCTCGGGATAGTGGAAAGCAGGAGCCCTGCTAGTCCTTCACCCAGATGTCCACTGGACTCAGGCTCAGGGCACAACCCCTCACAGGGAGGACCAACCAGTGAGTCTGTGGATTCCTTTAGTGGAATACCCATTACATAGGGATGGCCAGAGCACTCTGCCACCCCTATCCACCTGAACCGGAGCCTATCCGCAACCTTACAAGTTGTGACGATTTGCTACGCAGCAGGTGAAACCCAAGTGGCACCAGCCAATCAGCCAAGTGGGGAAAATTCCTGCCTTGCCCCTGTCCCAATGACAGGCAGCACACGATGGCATAGCAAGATCAATATAGGGAGAGGTGGGCAGGTGTTCCGATGCACTGAGCCCAAAAGAGGAAGCTCAAGGACACATGCATGGGCTTAAATAGAGGTCCCACGATCAATTTGATTGACATCCCAATGGTCAAATTGCACCCAGGATTGAGGGACCTCCAATAGGGTGTTTTGGCCACCTCAATGTTCCCACCCACAACACAGGGTCTAGTTGCCAGGTTGAACCGCAACATGTGCCCTCTTGTTACGGAGGACCCAGTTAATCTGGCTACTGCATTTTGGACTGCCTGATGTGTCTGAGTTGTCTTCAAGGGCAGCCACGCGTAGAGTGCATTGTATCAAGACAAGACAGCGAAGAGTTGTTTGGGGAAATACACACCGCATGAAAGTGACTTCTTTTCTTTCACGCGCTTGCAGCAAATTAAATTCACACATCCTGTAAAATCATACACCCCCTGCTAATCTTTTCCAACCTGCCTGCATATTGTGATGGCTGCAAGGCCTAAAGTTATAGTCACGTAGTGCGATCCCAAGCATGGTTACTCAGAAGTAAGTCCCAGTGAGTTCAAAGGGACTTACTCCTTTGTAAGTGTGCTTAGGATTGCCGCTTCCAGTTTGGGATAAAGTAACTCAATTCAGGTTGCGCCCAGAGGAAAGCAGAATGCTTTGCGACCTCAGCCGGCCTTCCTGTAATTTATGCCATCCAGTGACACACATTTAAGTGTGTGGCAAAGCATGCCTGGATTTTAATGTAAAACAGCAGAGAAGATTTTATGCCCCATGTTGCAAGTGATTTACAGCAAAAGAGAGGTGCCTTCGGTTAGTTTAGAGCAAACTGTGGGCAGATTCCCCCACCCCTTCATTTGCATGATTATAAAGCTGGGATAATTCCACTGGCTTTACTGGAACACTTCCCAATTTGGACTTATGCAAATAAGAATAGAAAGTGCCCTGCAGCAGCATAATAGAAAAATAAGCAACTTCTTGCTGACAAGTCTATATAATGGCATATTAAAGGATAGATTTCCCAGTCGGTAAGCAAACTCTGAACATCTCTAAATATTTGCTCGCGGCTTTCGTAGCTTCAAGGGGTGAGCGAAGAATCATCATTGCGAATGTTCAGAATGTCAGCTCTCAGTCTTTGTTCCTAAAGTCCCCAGAATTTGTACTCTTTGATGCAGTTGCATTGGAAGGAGTTTCCCCACTCCAAAAGAAGGGAAGGGATAGCAGAGATGCTACCAGTTAAATGGCCGTTATTGAGTCTAAAGTAGGAGTTTAATGCTCTCCTAAGCATCAGATGCAGCCATTATGACCAAGTTCAGTACGGTAATGATGAATTTAAATTCTTCACCCATTGATGCACCTGTGAAATAATAACAGGTGAGGAACCAGAGATGACAGGAATGTGTTTCAGGATGTCTGCACTACAGGTGCTAAAAAAATGTAACAGGGAAGCCACAGGTCGTGTTGACTGAAAGCTGGTCAAGAGATCATATTATTGTCAACGATTCCCTTGCGAATTTTGCAGTCTCCTTCATGAGCTATGTCTGCAATACCATCCATGCATACTGTGAGGAAGTACATCTTAATAATGTGTTTGAGGCCAACACTAGACAAGTCCTCCTCCTCCTGCCTTTCATGGGATCGTTATGACCAGGACAGTGTAGAGGTGCCCCCATACAGTCCAAGATTTTCGGATCTGAAACCAGGATGCACTGTGTCCAAAATGTCCGCAGCACCAGCGGCATCAGAATTCGCTTCTATGCAATTCTGGACATGCATAGAAGCAACTTCTGGCGCTGCGGACATTTTGGACACAGTGAAATGCATGAGGTCATTTGACCAGCCTACGAGCTGCCCCTGAACCAAGATCACTTCCGGACATGTGTTGAAGCGACGTCCGATGCCGCTGTGCCCATTTCCAAAATGTCCGCAGTGCCAGAAGTTGCTTTTACACACTTCCGGACATGCATAGAAGCGACGTCCGATGCCGCTGTGCCCACGTGCAACATAGCCCACGGACGGATCTCCGTGGGACAGATCTGGCCTAGGCAAGATAAACCATGCCAACCCCTGTTTTATAGAGGCCTGAGCAGGGGGGACGAGGCAGTCAATGACACCACAGAGATTCTGGACTCTCGATGGGGTCTATCATACATGGGCAGGCACTTCTGGACATACATAGAAGCGACTTCTGTCGCTCCGGACATTTTGGAAATGGGTAGAGCGGCGCCAGAAGTCGAAACTATGCCCTTCCGGACATGCGTAGAAGCGACTTCTGGCGTTGCGGACATTTTGGAAATGGGCAGAGCAGCGCCAGAAGTCACTTCTACGCACTGAGGAGGCCGGGCCGTCCTCTTATATACCTGCTGGGTATACCTGCTGGGTATACCTGCCCGATTTCCAGTGCCCAGACATAGGTGGCGTGACTTCCGGTGCCGCGCCACCCATGCCTGGGCACCGAAAATCAGGCAGAGCAGCACCTGAAGTTGCTTCTACGCATTTTCCAGTGCTGCGGTACCCATGTATGGGCACCGGACATGCGTAGAAGCGACTTCCGGTGCCACGTATGTATGTATGGGCTACCCATGTATGGGCACCGGACATGCATAGAAGCGACTTCTGGTGCCACGTATGTATGTATGGGCTACCCATGTATGGGCACCGGACATGCGTAGAAGCGACTTCTGGTGCCACGTATGTATGTATGGGCTACCCATGTATGGGCACCGGACATGCGTAGAAGCGACTTCTGGTGCCACGTATGTATGTATGGGCTACCCATGTATGGGCACCGGACATGCGTAGAAGCGACTTCTGGTGCCACGTATGTATGTATGGGCTACCCATGTATGGGCACCGGACATGCGTAGAAGCGACTTCTGGTGCCACGTATGTATGTATGGGCTACCCATGTATGGGCACCGGACATGCGTAGAAGCGACTTCTGTTGCCGCACCGCTGCTGATCCCACATTTTTCAGCAGGAGACTTGGCAGCTATGGTTATAACTGCATTTAGAATGTAACGATCACTGTTCTTAAATGTTTCAACTGTTTTCAGAGTGCTTTATAAAGGTTTTCTTATTATTTACCACCCTGGGCTCCTTCAGGAAGAAGGGCAGGATACAAACAGAGTAAGGTTAATGGTAATACTGATACTAATAATTGGCAAAGGACATGACTGGAGGGCACAACTGTACTTCCACATCAGTGCATGAGTGGTTTTCGTAGGTCTGCTCTTCTTGAGGAGAGCTAAAATTATGACACTAACTTGTAGGACTTAAAAGATCCTTTGTAGGGTTGAGTGTTGTTTTGGCTCGTCCCAGCATAACTTTATTTCTCCACTCAGCTGCTATGACTAATCTTGCGTCTGAGGGTTCACTTGACAGGTCAGTGTGGACGGAAGCAGCTGCTCTGTGTTGTATGTTTCTCCACACAAGTTGCAGACAGTCAGTGAAGGTCTTCTGGAGATTTTGACCCTACATTCATAATTGGTAGGAGCTTCATGAATAAATAAAGGGAACAGTTGTCTGCATTCTTACTATCAGCAAGCATGTTGCTTTAAAGTGCAAATGTACTCTGTAAAGCAGAACTAAAAATATACTCGCTGTACTCTCACTCAATTTCCTATGTTCCATTTGCAGCCAAGAGTTGGGTGGGTGCTTTCTTACTGGAATTCCGGGTTGTTTTCTAAGTGAAACTGTGATTTTAATGAAACATTTCCTTACACATCAAATGTGCATAGCTACCAAGTCTCCCGTATTCCCCGGGAAACAATATATTGTTAAAATGGTAAAGCGAAAACACAGCTCACATCCAATAAAGCAGCAATATAAAAACACTTCAGAGTGTATAAAGGGAGAAAGTTGTTTCAGCTGTTTATATATGCTGCTACTGCAGCTAGAATCCTGTATGTGCAGAAGCAGAAGTCCCAATGAAAGAAGAATGAATTTGAAAGTTATTGGACTATGTGGAGATGGGGAAGCTGACAGCAAAAATAAGAGATCAAAAAGATGAAAACTTTGTTGAAGAGTGGAGTTTCTAAATGAAATCCTGAGAAAGATCTGAATAATAGGCAAGGGAAGGAGAATAAATGTAATTTAAGTTATAATATAATTGAAAAGAAATGGTAGTTATGGCAGCAGATAAAGGAATACAACAGGAACATCACAGACGCAAGAATGGGAAATGAAGATGTAAGAAATGATTATACTGGAAGTGAAATGAAGAATGTTAAATTTTGTGTAAATAACTGATAAAAATGTATTATTAAAAAAATAAAATATAAAAGAGAGGTTCAGAGGATTCTAACCTGTAGAGCAGAGTCCAATGTTATAGGTCAGGGAGAGCCTGGGCAAGAAGGTAAATCATCACAAGCTATCTGAAGCAACTAATGGTTGCTACTTCACGTGTATAGCAGTGAATGCCTGTTTTTGGATCACTGCCCTATGATACTCTGTTGGGTGTGGTGCCATGAGTAGAATTCCCCCAGATGAACTAAGCGATCTTACAGATTTATGCAGAGGCAGGCTGCATAGTTCTGGCTATGTAGTGGCAGATAGTATGCCAAATCACTAAGTCGGAGGCGATCAAGTAGGATTTATCATACAGTCAAATGTCTGCATCTTATCGCCATGCCCAAGGACATCAAAATCCAGTGCTATCTTGCATCCTCTCATCCTGACTGTACGTAGAAGAGAAATCTTCACAACATAGATTGCACAGTGCTAACATTATTTTCCTTATTTACTGCCTAGTAGAATAAGAAGATGAATCATAAGATAGGGGGGGGCTGGAAAAGAAGGTGTCATGGATTCATGTTGCTGTCAACTACACACCACACATTCACACAGATTGTTGCCACCATCAAAAGTGTTATTTCTAGCTAGCATGAAACCTTAAGCTATACTGTTACTGGAAATCTTCTAGCAGAGCACCCTTGGAATCCCGAACAGAAAGTTTTCGCTGCCATAGCATCTTCACGTCAAAACAGAAAGTGTCCACTCTTTTAGAACATTTATCGATTCTCTCCATATATTAATGCTTCCAATTTATTAGTCCCTTCATATAAACCATATGCATTCCTGTGCTATTAAAAATCATTTCACCAACTCCTGTAATCTTACAAACCAGCTTTGTTTACTCGTACCAGGGATGCACTGAGAATGGGGATTGTCAGTTTCAGTCTCTCTGTTTCCAACCTCAATTTTAGTTCCCCAAATTTGCAAATCAGTTTGCATTTCTGTGTAAAGTCCTCATGAAACCTCGTCAGCATTTTAGAGTGAATTTCTCCCACTATACACATCTTAATTCAATATTGTCTAATATACATGGTGGTGCTGTGAACGAAACCACTGAGCCTCTTGGGCTTGCCGATCAGAAGGTCAGTGGTTCAAATCCCTGCAATGGGGTGAGCTCCCGTTGCTCTATCCCAGCTCCTGCCAACCTAGCAGTTCGAAAGCACCGCAGTGGTAGATAAATAGGTACCACTGTGGCGGGAAGGTAAATGGTGTTTCCGTGTGCTCTGGTTTCCGTCACGGTGTTCCTTGCGCCAGAAGCAGTTTAGCCATGCTGGCCACATGACCAGGAAAGCTGTCTGTGGACAAACACTGGATCCCTTGGCCTGAAAGCGAGATGAGCGCCACAAGCCCAGAGTCGCCTTTGACTGGAGTTAACCGTCCAGGGGTCCTTTACCATTACCCTTTTTTATAATTTAACATGTGTTTCTTTGGGGGGAGGTAATGGGTTGTTTTTGTTTTGTTTTTCTTATGCATTTTGTGTTTTTATATTGTGATTTTATGTTGTAACCACCCTGAGACCTGCGGGTATAGGGTGGCATACAAATGCAATAATTTGCAAGCAATTTCCAGCAATATTTTTAATGTTATTTACAGCATTTATATATGCATTTAGGCACACTTTACCTTGGTGTATGCATTTCTGTGTATTTGTGTCAGGGACTGAAGGTGGGAGGCACAGCCAGGGAACCCCCTAGAGAAGTCTCAGAGGAGGATGTCTCAGAGCCAGGGGAATGGTGGTGGGACACGGAAGGTGAAGATGGGAGGAATGGCTGGATGCTGAAGAGACAACAGGCTTTAGTGAGCAAGAGGAGATGCATGCAGACTCAGCAAATGAAGCAGAAGGGGCCAGGGGCTGCAGAAGCATCCACGGAGCTTGCCTTTGTTACTGCAGTAAGCATCTCCCTTCTTGTCTTCAAGGACAAGGAGAGCTATTCATGCAGCGGGGGGGGGGGGGGGGAAGCACAGGTGGCCCCTCCCTGACCAAGTTTAAGGCTGCATTGGAAACATCCTGTGTGTTATTACGCTTTTATATCTGTAGGAAGCCACCCAGAGTAGCTGGGGCAACCCAGACAGGTGGGTAAGTAAAGCTAAAGGGACCCCTGACCGTTAGGTCCAGTTGTGGACGACTTTGGGGTTGCGGCGCTCATCTCGCGTTATTGGCCGAGGGAGCCGGCGTGCAGCTTCCAGGTCCTGTGGCCAGCATGACTAAGCCGCTTCTGGCGAACCAGAGCAGCGCACGGAAATGCCATTTACCTTCCCGCCGGAGCAGTACCTGTTCATCTACTTGCACTTTGATGTGCTTTCGAACTGCTAGGTTGGCAGGAGCTGGGACCAAACAACGGGAGCTCACCCCGTCGCAGGGATTCGAACCGCTGACCTTCTGATTGGCAAGCCCTAGGCTCTGTGGTTTAACCCACAGCGCCACCCGCATCCCAGACAGGTGGGTAGGGTACATATTATTATTATTATTATTATTATTATTATTATTATTATTATTATTATCCAGCTGAGGGGAACACTTGGGGGGAGTAAGAGGCACAGATCATCAGTCCTGGCAACTGTTTCATAGGGGCCAGTCCTGTTTGTAGGCCTTGTATACTGTTTCCTTGAATAAAGAGCCATCTCTGCTGCTCGTCTCTGCATCTTGAGTGCCAACCTGCCTCTGAACCAGCCCTGGCAATTTGCAAGGAAGGAGGCTAGGGAGAAAACCTGACCTCCTAGGCTGCCCCGCCTATGTGACCTGACCTAGCTGCCCCACCAGTTCAAGGGGTCGCCAGCCACCACTTACTTCAAATGCATGACAAAGTGCACCTTTTCACGCAAGCTTCTGGGAAAGTTTGGTTGGTTGCAAACCCTGTTATTTGCGGTGTTATACCAGTTAACGATGAAGTGAGTTTAACCGTTATTGTTTATTTATATATTGGACTGTAATGATTTATTGTTTTGTAACTCCCTGTGGGACTTTCTGGTAAGGAGTCTGTACTTAAGGCATCTAACAAAATAAATAAAGAAACTTGATTTCAATACACAAAAAGACCATGTATATAGTTGGGGGGGGAGGGGATCCATCTGTAGAGTGAAAAAAGCAAAACCCACCTTTGTTCTTGCAACACCAAATGTTGTATTGCATTCAAATGACAGGAAAACCCCAAGAATTTTGAGAGGAGAGTCATGGTCGTGTTTTGACTCTTCAGTCAATTATTTGTTTTCCACAATTCATTCCACTAAAGTAATATTTGAGTACAGAAGTTTTCCCATTATGCATGTTTACCGAGTATCACCTAATTTTTACAATATTTATTTTATGTAAGAAGTATTATATCCTGCATATTTACACAATTCAACAAAACTGTTCCCCATACAATGAATTTTGATGCATGTGGGCAGATCAGTACTCAAAGTAGTCAAATCCAGCCAGACACAAAGGACCTGCCATGGTGGAGAAGAATCATTGACACCTCTCCATTTATGCTTAAAAGCTTCTCCCGGAAGCAATCCCTATTCACATTGATTCAGCCTGCACTGAAAATTTTTTAGTTTGAAAGCTTTAAATGCTTTAAATGACTAGCTGGTCTAATCATAGGCACACTTGCTACTTTTTTCCCCACCTTGGCAAGTCAGAAATAAATAGCCTGTTAATTTAGAAGAAAATTCTGTGGAGGTTCTTCAGTTACCATGCACTGGAATCAACTAGCCCAGAAAAATTGGATAAAGCTTCTTTTAATCCACAGTTTGACACTAACTGTACATTATTGTTCTTTCTGTCATTTCTCTTTTCATTTTGACCTTTTTAACTTCTGTAGGTCTGGACTAACATACACATATGTAAACCACTGGTAGATAGTACTTTAATTTAATGTTTTATTTACAGGTAGGTAGCCGTGTTGGTCTGACGTAGTCAAAAAAATGTTTTGAAAAAATCCTTCCAGTAGACCCTTAGAGACCAACTAGGTTTGTCATTTGTATGAGCTTTCGTGCGCACAAGGGGAAAAACTGTTCCTGTGCCTGGCTGATTTTGTATATGAAGACCTGTAGTGACGTCCAGATGGGAGTAAATCTAGCAGATTATGACCGGGATGTAAAGGATCTGCTGCAATTCTCTCTGCTCTCGTCTTAACTCTGGTAGCATAGATTGTCTCTATTGTAGGCAAGCTAGCACCAATTATCCTTTCTGCAATTCTTACAGCTCGTTGGAGCCTTTTCTTGTCTGTCATAATAATACTAATACTAATACTACTACTACTACTACTACTACTAATAATAATAATAATAATGTAGAGATTATTATTGTTGTTATTGTGATTAGGTAGAAAGCATGAAAGCAAAGTTTTAACCCAGAATCACATTTGAAAGGTGACTATTGACACAGGAGCACTTATTCTAGGGCAAGATTTTTAAACAGGAAGTTAATGCACAGATTTCAGCAGGAAATACATTATGATACATATGTACAGATACATTTACCTATAGATATGGGGGGGCAGGGGTCCATGTGTACTGTTGAAGTGTATAATGATGATATAATATGTTTTTGTCTGGAGCAAGCAGAATAGGAGAAATATCAGGGAACAGAATGGAAGAAAACGAGGCTTATCTGTCTGTTCTCTTTGAGAGAGGACAAGTGTTTCCAGGATGATGGGGGAAAAACACTGCCAGGAAGTAGGATTTGGGGGGGGGATTTGATTCAGTTGGCATTTAAAAAGGATCCCATCAAATCCACACTTTCCAAAACAATATGAGAAAAGAAGCACAGCTATTCTCTGAAATTTGCACTCATCTGAATTTTGCAATGCAGTTCTCTAATCAAGCAGTTTTTACAAAAATGCATAGGCTTGCATAAAGTTGAACACATTAGTAAAAAAAACCACATATAAGAATGCATTATAGTAGGGAAAATTGATTGCAAAACTGTTCAGTAGTCAAAACTGGATGCAAAAATGTGTATGTTAGGAGAAAATTGCACTAATTTTTTTACTTTGCAATTTGTTGCAAAAATGTGGGGAAGTGAATTTGAGACTGGGGGAAAACCAGAGAGAAACCAATTTCTCTTTTGGTTCTGGTTTGGGACCAGGTCACGTGAAACATAATCTCATCCCTTATATACCCAATCAATCACTGCAAGAGAGGGCCTCCTGCAGCTTCCATCTTATCAGGAGGTTTGTAATGCATAAAATAGAAATTGAGCCATTAGCTGTGTGATACCTACCCTTTGTAAAATAGTTAATGGGGGGAAATCCCAAACTACTGTTTGGTTGAAAGTCACTTTGAGTTGCCTTGGGCAAGAGAAAGCGACTAACAAATTTAATTAATAATAAGAGTAAAAATAATAGACAGGTACTATTTCTCTTGCCTCTTTGGTGCCTACTGAAAAACCTCCTTCAACACGCCTTTAAAAAATTGTTTGGTTTTTTTAAAAAACCAATGACAGTAGCAATGAACAATGATAAGAAAATTACTAAGAACCGGGGAAAGAGAGGTCAAGATTTTTCCAGAAATATATCACAAATTATGGGCTGTCAACCAAAAGAAGCCTTCCAGAGATGGCTATGAGTCAAAGCAGGGTGAAATCCGTGTTCCAGAACAGCTGCATATTGTATGAAAACAAGCTGCTCCATAAAATTTTACAGACATATGTTGAATCTTTCTGTCTTTTAATTGCCATGTCAGTTTCTCGAAGAGGGCAAGTTGCCACACTTGCTTATGCCAGTCTTTCATCAAATCCACATCCATAGAGCTCCAACTTTTTAGCAATAATCAATTTTGCGGCTGTTCGTAAAAATGAAATTAAATCCTTATCCATTTGCGACCGTGTCAAATCAGAATAAACTGTTAGCAGAGATAATTTAGGAGCAGGGGCAATCTCTTGACTTATAATTACCCACTTTCTCTGAAAATCTTTACCCAAAAAGAATAAACTTTAGGACATAACCACCATAGATGGAAATAGGATCCCACACCAAACTGCATGTTCACAAAAACTAATTATCAACAGATATAGTAGTAATTTTGCTCATCAGGCAGGGGATCATTATACCATTGGCATAAACTAAACATGTAGTCTACCATCGTATGCCCACTTGCCTGGGAGTAAGGGGGCTGTTGAGGTCAATGAGACTTACTCCCGAATCGTACAGCAGTTAGAGCAAAGAAAATTTTTGGTTTTTGACACCAGAATCAATAATAGATTCCTTATGCAAAGAAGAATATTTAATGGACACCTTACCAGTTCAGTTTGCAGGAACTGTGCCTAGCTGAATTCCCACAAGTGAAATAAAGCAATGACCTGGGTAAGAACTGCCCCATTATAGCAGGGCCACAGACAAATTACTATTCATCCCACTAGCTTTGCTTCACTTCCTGTTCTTTCAGAAATGTGTGATATTGCTGACGACAGCAATCTCGGAAAAAGTGGAGAAAGTTATTAAGCAGGAAGAGAGCTTTCAGAATAAAGGTTCACCAAAGTGCAGAGAGATGTCTGAATTTTTTTTTAAAAAAATTTGCTCCCTTGTCATGAGATGATGTTCAGAGCCACAACAGTTTGTTGCAGTTGCATTTTTATGCCGTCGCCAAGCCCCTTGCACATAGGTAAAGCTATTTTCACACATGTGTAAAAATTCAGACTTGGCTGTAATTCAGTTAGGTTTTCTTGCATTAGCAACATTTGTACTTGGCACACAAAGCACGATGGAGTCTGTTGGAGTCACTTATGAAAAAGCTTCCTGGTTGCTGCTGGTATGGAACCTGTGCATCCACTTGTGTTAATTAAGAACTAGATGTGTGTTGCGGGGCTTGTCAGGCTGGGCCTGAAGCACTTTAATTCACTCAAATGCTCCACGCTGACAGATGGTGACTTATTTCCTATGTTGGAACAGCTGTACAGCTTGAGGTAGTATCTAATTGGGGCACGGTGGAACCTAGACATTAGATATTCATTTTTAAAAGTATTTGATACATTCTTTATTTCAACAGTGCCCACATCAAGGGGTCCCCAAACTAAGGCCCGGGGGCCAGATGTGGCCCAATTGCCTTCTAAATCCAGCCCGTGGACGGTCCGGGAATCAGCAAGTTTTTACATGTGTAGAATGTGTCCTTTTATTTAAAATGCATCTCTGGGTTATTTGTGGGGCATAGGAATTTGTTCATATTCCCCCCCCAAAAAAATATAGGTCTGAGGGACAGTGGACTGGCCCCCCGCTGAAAAAGTTTGCTGACCTCTGATAAGCCCTGCATGAAACAAAATAAAGACACAGGGCCAGGACTTAAGAGCCAACTCCTTGGGGCCGAGGTCCCTTCGCCCCCCTCACCAATAAAATATTTGAGTAATAATAATAATAATAATAATAATAATAATAATAATAATAATCTGTTATTTTTACCCCGCCCATCTGGCTGGGTTTCCCTAGCCACTCTGGGCAGCTCCCAACAGAATATTAAAAACACGACAAAATATCAAACATTAAAAACTTCTCTAAACAGGGTTGTCTTCAGATGTCTTCTAAGAATTGTGTAGTTCTTTATCTCCTTGACATCTGATGGGAGGGCGTTCCGCTACTGAAAAGGCCCTCTGCCTGGTTCCCTTGTAACCTCACTTCTCGCAGTGAGGGAACCGCCAGAAGGCCCTCAGAGTTGGACCTCAGTGTGATGGTGGTGGAGACACTCCTTCAGGAGGTTTAGGGCTTTGAAGGTCAGCACCAACACTTTGAATTGTGCTCAGAAACATACTGGGAGCCAATGTAGGTCTTTCAGGCCCAGTGTTATATATGGTCTCGACAGGACAGCCACTCCCAGTCACCAGACTGGCTGCTGCATTCTGGATCAGTTGTAGTTTCCGGGTCACCTTCAAAGGTAAGTCCCCACCAAGTTGATGGGCAATGGCATTCAAATGGTGTGTGTCTTGTGATTGATTGTGGGGGGGCGAGCTTACCTGTCCCTCCCTATTCAAGTTGACACCTCTGATCAGACATCGGGCTTACAATCTCAGGGCAAGGGAATGGAAGGGGAAAAGAGAAAGTACTTAGAGAAGGATGCAAGGGAAGAAGAGATTTTACACAAGGCCTTGCACCAGCGTATCTTTTTCTGGAGTAGCTCCAGGCGCCACAATGTAAGAATAAGACATAAATGCAACAGGTGCAGAGGAGGGCAATGAAGGTGGCAGTCTGGAAGATAAGTCATGTGGGGAAAGGACAATGGAAATGGGTATGTTTACCCTCACGAAGGGAAAACTCAGGGGGAATAGTACTCTTCAAATGCTCAAAGGGCTGTCACAGAAAAAGGAAGGGACTTGTTCACTGCTGAACCAGATGGCAGAGGTAGAACTTCCTTGGAGGTTAGATGAAACTTTGTGATGATCAGAGCAGTTTGACCATAGATCCAACCATCTAGGGAAACCTTTTTAGAACTAAAATATCCACCTGATGAAGTTAAACAACAGATCAACAGAGCCAGACTGATACCTAGGGAGAACCTGCTGCAAGACAGACCCAAAAAAGAAAATAACAGAACACCACTAGTCATCACATACAGCTCCCAAGTTAAAACAGTACAACGCATCATCAGAGATCTACAGCCTCTCCTGGACAATGACAGCTCCCTTTCTCAAGCTCTGGGAGGAAGACCTTTCATTGCCTACAGACAGCCACCCAATCTTAAACAACTCCTCACCCACAATAATACAACCACCAGATTTAACATGGACACTGGTACCAGAGCCTGCAATAAACCCAGATGCCAACTTTGCTGCCACATACACCCGGACAACATCATTACTGGCCCCAACAACATCCAACATACCATCTCAGGACTATTTAATTGCTCATCTTCTAACATTGTGTATGCCATCAAATGCCAACGGTGCCCTTCAGCTCTCTATATTGGACAAACAGGCCAAACCCTACGCCAAAGGATAAATGGACATAAATCTGACATCAGGAACCATAAGACTGAAAAACCAGTAGGAGAACACTTCAATCTCCCAGGACATTCTATACAAGATCTCAAAGCAGCTGTTTTATTACAGAGAAATTTCAGGAACAGACTGGAAAGAGAAGTTGCTGAATTGGAAATCATTACCAAGCTTAAAACCATGGAAGCACCTGGGATGAATAGAGACATCGGATTCTTATCTCATTATGCATATCAAGCTTTCTTTAGCACCTCAGCCCAGGACTAATTGCAGCCATCAGCAGCCATTAACAGCCATCTACAGGTTTACCACTCCCATCAGCCCATCACCCATTTCCACCCACCCCCACCACCCTCTGTATATATATAGGGTCTGACACTTCTGTTTCTAGTGTATCTGAAGAAGTGTGCATGCACACGAAAGCTCATACCAAAATATAAACTTAGTTGGTCCTTAAGGTGCTACTGAAGGAATTTTTTTATTTTGCTTCGACTCAGACCAACACGGCTACCTACCTGCATCTAGGGAGGTGGTAGACTCTCCCTCCCTGGAGGTCTTATTCAGAGGCTGGGCAGCAATGGGTTGAAGATGCTCTAGCTCTGGGTGTTCTGCATCAGCAAAGGATTGAACTAGAGCTCCATGGAAAACAGCCATACTAGGAAATAGACCCACTGAAACCAATGGTTGTTAGTATCTTAATCAATTGATTTCAAGGGCTTTCTCTGTGTATGACTTGGTTATCACACCATGATTCTATGATTTATAAGCATCATTATATGCATTATATGACACCCCCCCCAAAAAAAATCATATATGTATATATCTAGAAAGGGCACGGTTTTGAAATGTTAATAAATTGAAGTTGTGACCTTTTAGAACACTCCAGATTATGCCTCATTTGTACAGCCATTTGCAAATTTACTATTACAGGAACATTTCCCTCAACAATTCATTTAAACTGCAAGTTTGTGCTACAACCACTTAGGCACCTTTGACTCATTTTTTATCAGGACCAATGCTTAAGTGTGTCCCACTGAAGTAAATATCAGTTGCAATTGCTTCACTTTGACAACGCTGTCTTCACATTACAGCTGTATCGCAGCTATATCACAATTGAAGTATTATGAACAGTTATTGATCAGAAAACTTAATTCATATGTTTTCTACCCACAGTATAGCTTACTGACAGCCTCACACTCAGCATCCTCAGCATTGCTTGGGAATTATTTAATGCAAAAAAAAATCAGCACAGTTTTCAAATTAGCAGTTAAACTCGGTACATATTTGAAAGGTTCAGTCCACCATCTGTATCCAAAAATAGATGAAAACCTGATCCCTGATCTCAGGAACCATCATGCAAAATGTAGTACGATATCGTAAGGATGTCCCAAATGGATAGTGAACAATAAACTTTCCAAAATATATAAAGTAGAAATTTGAAATGCTAACATAGGGAGACCGTGACCTTTCGGGATGCTGTGAATATTTCCTATGCTCCCTTATTCGCACTGTCAGCAACATTTTATGCAACTATTCAAGTGAACACCAATTCCTTAACACCATTTGTTAACAACCAGTATTTTTGCTGCTGTTAGGAGATTCTGTACTGCATAATAATAATAATCCATTTTTGAGGACATTAAGCAAGGGATAAGACAATTAGGAACATTAGCTCTCCTAGGAATGACACTGCGTATGTGAAAAACAATCCTAAGGCAAGGTACACTTTCTGTTACAAATATAGAGAATGTGGGGGAAGAATGTTTTCGAAGGAAAGGCTCGTCCTTATTTACCCAGGAAATATTTCTCCTTCTAATTCACTATTTTTGACCTGAAAATCAAAACTGGAGAGTATTCAGTGTAGTCCCAATTATAACTATTTTGTCTATAACTTGACATAAACTAATCCCTTGTTATGGATATTTTCATGAGTATTGAGAAATCTCTGAACACTGGACATATTCAGCACTGCTTAAAATGTTTGCAACCCTTACCTCCCAACCCCTATAAAAATTAACAAAATTCTTCAGATAATTTCTCAAAATTCATTTTGATAGTTTCTAAATTAAAATTTGCAAATCAAATGGGTTTTTTTTAAAAAAAATATATTAATGGGACTACCGATGAAGAAGCTTGTTCACCAATGTGAACTCTCATTTTCTGCAGACATATATCTGTCTTGGGTCAATAACCAGCTACTAAGTTAAGATAATAGATACTCTACTATTGTATAACATTAAAAATTACTTCCATTTCAATTCATACAGCTACAATTTGACTTCCTCCATGGATCTTTGGGTGCCATTGACTTCCCCCATTTTTAAAACTGCTGTTGTTCGCACGCTACACTGAACACATCTACAAGCTGTATCTATGCAACTCCAGGTGTTGTGTGGAAGAGTGTACACTCGTTATTTTGTAGAGTTCAACTGTTGTGTGCACAGGCAGTGCACTGATTGTACATTAATTGAAGAATACACATGAATAGCTGTAGGAGTATGCAAGCTACAGTAGTTGGGTACACAAGTACGTAGATTATACACTCATTGGATGCAACATGTGAGCCCCCCAAGTGAGTCGATACAGATGTTATTTGTGCTAACTAAGCAACTCAGAATAACATCTGTTCTGACTCACTAGGGGTAGTGATCGACCCATGTGACATCAAAGGGGCTCATGGAAGATTGCGGCAGCTGGTTTTATAAGCAGATAATGCTCAGCAAGCAGCTTTCGTCCACACAAAACTGCTGCAGTGGTCTATTTCTCTAATGATACACTGTTTGTATAAGTAGACTATGTGAACCAAGTGCTTATTTACACGGGTAAACTCTGAAAAATAATGTCGGCACCAGCTCTTTATGAGACCCCAATGAGATAACAATTCAGTCCTCCTGTTCTAGCTGATAACTAAACACTACCAGAGGGGAAATGCGATGGCCCGGGATTAACTGTGCAGTGCTTATTTGAACACCAAATATAATTGTGTGCGGTGCATTCTTTAAGAAGAAACAGTTCAGTTGTTGACAAGAGATTTTCATCTAAGTAGGGCATTCCATGACTCTGTTCAGCTGGGGATGCTGTGATTATAATTCACAGAACAACTTAATTAAAGGTAATCTGTGAAACATTTATGAATGCAATTTCCTCCTAACAACTTTCTCTCCCGTTCTCATTTTTTTGGTGTCACTTTGTTGGTACATATACAACAGTTAATAGCCTGATAGCTCTCAAAATGAGAAGAATCGATTTATTCCCCAAGCTAATTCATTCTAGTATTATAACTTGAACTTCCTTTTGGCCAACCCAGCAGTGATCTCAATCCTGACCTCAAGCACTTGACCCTAAAGTGCAAGATGCAATTTAGTTGCTTGTTGTGCCAATAGACAGCTTGCTATCTTCTTTTGGGCTACTGGAGAAGCTCCATCAAAGGAATCCTTTTGTCCTTTTTGCTAGCAAAAACAGAGCAGAAGAAATGGGAAATGTTATTAAGGACCACTGGGGGCATTATTCATGATTCAGACATTACAGACATGGGTGAAAGTTCATTCATTCCTTGCACCACCCTCCAAAATGTCATTCTGATTTGGAATGTCGAATGCAAAGTCAGTCAAGGGGAAGTGAATCCACAGGGACAGTAAAATCATAACTTTGTTAAAGCCAAAGTTCTGAATGTGGCAAGTGAGTCTTTAAGTTGTACAAAACTCTTCCTCTAGTTGGCTTTTTCAAACATATAATAGTGAAGCACAGTCAGCAGTCAGGCATGTTCTAGCAACATCTGTATTCTAGCAACATCTGTAAGGCCATAGATCAGGCATCCCCAGACTTTGGCCCTCCTGATGTTTTGGACTACAACTCCCATCTTCCCCGACCACTGGTCCTGTTAGCTAGGGATCATGGGAGTTGTAGGCCAAAACATTTGGAGGGCCGCAGTTTGGGGATGCCTGCCATAGATTCTACACCAGTCCTGTAAAGGGCTAATTGGGTTGGCAAATTTAACTGATATTTGCAGTTTAGAAAATTATTTTTTAAACACACACACATTATGTGAACGTTCTGAAATGGGAACCTTCCACTTTTACTATAAAAAAGAAAACCCAGCAGATGCCTAATGAAAATAAATAAATACGTAGCATCATGGTCTCCCTAAAAAGGGGAGGCTGTCAGCTAATACAGATCTGCCTTTGGTACTGTAGCAACTGCATGTTTATTTTTAGTGATATTCACTGTTCTCTCTCTTTCCTTCCCCTCCCACCCTTCTTTCTTCCTTTATGTTTTCCCTCTTCTCCCCTGGTTGCCCAATTTGTGATGTCTCCAGCCGTCACAAGCAATATTGTTTCTGGAACTTGCATTATTTATTTAGATGCTGGCTAATGGTGCAATGTTTTACCTGTCAAAAGAACTTGATGCCTAGACTTAACGCTTTATTTTAATCTGCATGATAAATAACGTTGCACATGGTGAAGGGGGGGGGGAGAGAGAAAGAAATAAAGAAGCTGAAGAAAGCTGAATAATGGCCAGTTCGACAGCTTATCAGACCTACCTCAGGGGAAGAGCTTTGCTCTATAATATTGAACAAACAATCTCTCTTCTGCTGCATGAAAAGAAGTGGCTTCCAGAAGTGGCTTTTTCTTTCTTTTTAACTTGGAAAGCCATCAGAAGAATTCCTCCCTCCCTCCGAAAATAAAGGGAGGCTTCCCAAACTTTCATTGACTGTAAGGGGATCCTTAGGGACAGTGCTTGTGTTAGGTCTGGATAGAGGAGACATGGATTAAAATTGTTTCTCAAGTATGGAGCTCACTAAGGTGACCTTGGACAAATCACTCTCACTCGCTCCAGCTTTCCTCTGCAAGCTTTTCTGAGGATAAATAAGAGCCGAGATAAAGCTGGACGCTGCTTCCCCCTCCCCTCGTCTTCTTCTCTGCCCCCCTCCCTTAAAAAAAAAACCTATCTCTTTTTGGCTCCCTTTTTGAAATGGTCCTTCGCAAACTGTATGGGTTTTTTTAAAATATAAAAAGGCTATCTAAATCATGAATTGAAACAGCGATAAAAGTAAAGTTGCCGTTTCTTGAAACTAAAAGGGAAATCATTGGGAATAATCAGGGGCGTACCCAGGATCAAAATTAGGGGGGCAAGGGGTGGGGGCAAGGGGCGGGAGGGGAGGGGCCACAGTGAGAATGTGGGCGGGGCTACGTTGCCTGCACCGCCCAGGTCTTCCGAGGAGGCGGCCCCAGGCTCCCGCTCCCGGCGCGAAGCTCCAGAGGCGCACGGGGAACGCGAGCCTGGGGCTGCCTCCTCCGCTTACGCTCCCCGCTCCTGCTTAGCGCTCCTCCGCTTACGCTCCCCGCGTCTCTGGAGCTTCGCGCCGGGAGCGGGAGCCTGGGGCTGCCACGCTGCGCCCCTCAGCCTTTTGCTTCTAGGGGGGGCAATTGCCCCCTCCTGCCCCCCTGCCTACGCCCATGGGAATAATTCAATCGTTCAAAAGTGTGTTATATATCTACAAACTTTTTATATGCAGACTCTCTAGGCCCTGGCTGTTCAGAAGGAAGGAAGGAAGGAAGGAAGGAAGGAAGGAAGGAAGGGTGAGAAGAACTGTTCCTGCTAGCCTTGCCCCCAACACTTAAGTGTGCATCATGCCCCTCCAGAAGACATACATACAATGTTGCTATGGTCACATCAGCAGTATACACTGGAAGCACCACTTTGTTAACAGTCATGGCTTCCCCCAAAGAATCCTGGGAAATGTAGTTTGATAACGGTGCCGTGAATTGTTAGGAGACCCCTAGTCCCCTCAGAGAGGTACAAGTCCCAGACTAAACAGCCTCGGTCCAGTATACCCGAAGGAGTGTCTCCACCCCCATCGTTCTGCTCGGACACTGAGGTCCAGTGCTGAGGGCCTTCTAGTGGTTCCCTCGCTGCGAGAAGCCAAGTTGCAGGGAACCAGGCAGAGGGCCTTCTCGGTAGTGGCACCCGCCCTGTGGAATGCCCTCCCACCAGATGTCAAGGAGAAAAGCAACTACCAGACTTTTAGAAGACATCTGAAGGCAGCCCTGTTTAGGGAAGCTTTTAATGTTTAATATACTTTTGTATTTTAATATTCTGTTGGAAGCCGCTCAGTGTGGCTGGGGAAACCCAGCCAGATGGGCGGGGTATAAATGATAAATTATCATTATTATTACTATTTTTACTTCCCTGGGAACAGGAGATTGTTATACTGCTCTAAGTTGTCTAAGTGTTGTGGCAACTCAGGACTGGTCTCACTGCCAGTCTAGAGAGTGGTTCCTGAAGCCCATTGGGATTGGCAGAGAATGCAGGGAGACCAACAGTAGGTGGAGCCAGAGGCAACCAAGTGTTCTCTGGCTTGGGACCAAAAAGTGGCAGCAGTAGCTGCTTATTGAATTTAAGGAAGGACACACCTCTGTCTGTTTACCTCATAAGAGATGTGCGGGAGTGAGTGCTCATTTGCTGAAACTATAAAGGAACAACTCATCAGAGTTGACAACATTAAAAGAGTGAGGCCAGTCCAGTGAGAATAATCGAACGACACCATTTAACTTTCAGAAGATGTGGCTTTTTCAATGCTTATTTTGGTATGCATTTCCCAGGAATTGCTTCATCTTAACTGATGTGAGATGCACCCTGCTTCCTCCCAGCCCTGAAATATTAGTAATATATTGACATTGCACCCAGGGTTTCACAGGCTTGGCTTTTGCTTTAAATCTGTCCTAGCATCTCCAAAAATTGTTTGAAGATGTCTTAAAAGGATGTGAAACGACCCAATGATTGCTGATTAGGGCTTAAAGGGCCGCAACTTAAAGAATGCCTGACAACTTTGCTTTTCTTAAGGGACCTAATTAAGAACATGTAAATCTCATTCTTATTCTTGCTCTAGTTCAGTGAAATTTGCTGCTTCTCCTCCCAGCTGTCTAACAATAGCAATTTTGCTGCAGAAAGTGTGTGTGTGTGTGTGTGTGTGTGTGTGTGTGTGTGTGTGTTTCATGTACATGTATGTGTGATACACCTACAGCAAATTTTATTTTTTCAGGTAGAAATCAACCAATTGATTAATATTATGCCTCAGTATGGGGCCCAGGAACACTAATGCAAAGGAGGAGGAGATTTCAGCTGTACAAGTTGACTGTGAATGTCCTCAATTAGGCTCCCCTAGCAAGTATGGAAGTGAGAGCTGGACCATAAAGAAGGATGATTGCCGAAGAATGGATTCTTTTGAATTATGGTGCTGGAGGAGACTCTTGAGAGTCCCATGGACTGCAAGAAGATCAAACCTATCCACCCTGAAGGAAATCAGCCCTGAGTGCTCACTGGAAGGACAGATTCTGAAGCTGAGGCTCCAATACTTTGGCCACCTCATGAGAAGAGAAGAGAAGAGAAGACTCCCTGGAAAAGACCCTGATGTTGGGAAAGATTGAGGGCACAAGGAGAAGGGGACGACAGAGGACGAGATGGTTGGACAGTGTTCTTGAAGCTACCAACATGAGTCTGACCAAACTGTGGGAGGCAGTGGAAGACAGGAGTGCCTGGCATGCTCTGGTCCATGGGATCATGAAGTCGAACACGACTAAATGACTAAACAACAACAATCAGCAAGAAAAGCAAAGTTTTTTGCTTTACTTCTGGCAGCAGTTTTCCAAAGTGGCCTTCCATAATGCAACATCCACACTAACGCAAGGATAGGGAACAGGGTGAGTGCTTGAAGACTGTGGCTGACCTTATCCATTATTTCACCAATACAAATATCATTATGAAAAACCAAGATTCTCCTGTGATCAAAAACAGAAATATTTCCTATGGGAGACCACAAAGCATGAGTTCCTTTAAGTCACATGTTGTGGACTCCAATGCCCATTGTCCCTGACCATTAGCCATGCTGATCGGGGCTGATGGGAGTTGGAGCCCAGTAACACTTGGATGACAAAAATACTTGCTACTACTGTTTTAAGTGTTCCTGACTAACCCAAGGAAGATTGCAAACATGGAGAGGGGCAAGTGAAATGGCTAGAGATTCCAAGGCCGGGAGCTAACTGGAGTTGGAGCAGCTCAGTTTTTCCTATGCAGGGCCAAGCAAAATGAACTCATGGGAATCTAGGCAATTTTGAACAATGTGGTCTCTCTCAGGAGACATGACTTTCTGAGATGAAAGTTGATTAGATTGAGAATGAGGCTAGTGGGGGGGGGGAAGGTATCAAAAGGTGGTACACTAATTGATGAGGTGCAAATTTCCCACCAGGTTTAAGGGACAAAAGTGAGTGTGATAACCCAACAGAGACAGAATGTCTTTAACAAAAAAATAAATAAGTAAATTCCTTCCAGTAGCACCTTAGAGACCAACTAAGTTTGTCATAGGTATGAGCTTTCGTGTACATGCAGAATGCCAGATACTTCAGAATGTCTTTAGTTGGTGCCATATTTGAACTTGAGTGACAAGGATGTCCCACATTCAGAGCAGAGGTGGAGGTAGACATAAGCATTGTTTAGGTTACTTGGTAAGGTGGTGCCAGTGAGAACGAGATTTTTGTTCTAATAAAAGCTAATTAGTTGCTAAATAGAGGTTCATGCCCATGTTAGCAATTAGAGAATGGATCAGGTACCAAATTGGGCAGAAGCAACATCTGGAGTTTTTGTCCAATGAGGGCAGGCTTATCTACTATCGGTGAGGGCAGCTAATCTATGCCAAGGTTTGCTTCCTCTGTGTACTTGTAAGAATCTTCTCTCTTTGGACAGTTAGCCATTGAGTGAAGTTAAATGAGCCAAGGAGTTTTAGGTCATGTACATAGTACCAGCTGATATGAGGACCAAGAGCTGCCAGGCTTGGAAGCTTAGTCAGGAAAAAAACAATAATAGCTCTTCCTGTCACAAGCTGCTCTACGTTTCTCCTCATTACTGTAGTTGTCAAAGTTGGGAGAAATTAAAGACTTGGATGCTCGGCTGCAGCCTTGGGATATACAGTGCTACCTTCGGAAGGTAATGGCTTCTCATCAGTCTGTGTTGTCTTGAGTCTAAATGCCCTGGCAGTGGAGAGACTTCCTAACTACCTCCCAAGGCCAGTTTATTCAATTGGTGGTATATTTCCCATCAGAGAAGAATCGTGCAATGGACATTAAAACAAATGCTATGTGAAAAATCACTCTCCTGGTTTCGCTGCAGGAGCCTGAGCTTCTGCAGATAAAATTTCAACTCATCATGCACTGCATTAATAGCTTCCTACTCTTATCCATTGTCAAAATCCTGCTCTTGGAAGTGGGCCAGTGGAGAGACACTTTGGTCCAATGCAGTGCTCACAATGTGGGGTGAGGGATTGGGGAGGGGAGGGGAAAGAATTGGGACAGTTTTGTCTCAAATTACATCAGATTCAGTTTAGCTTGTGTGTTCCATTTACCACCTGCACAATTTCTGTGCAGAAGGGCTGGTTTTGGATCTTGGAGATACAGGCAGGCACTCAAATAAACAGTTTCTGTTCCCTCCAAGGTCTAATAATGGCTTCAGTTATTAGGAAAAACTTACATAAAGTGTAGGATAAATACAAAAAGTAGCTGGAAAGGAAAACACCATTATGGCTTTCAGCCACAGAAGCCACAACATATGAGTGATGAATGGGTAACATATAGAGATTTGCTAACAGAGGTGGAAGGTGAGTTCAAATTAAAGATCTTTGAAGAAATAGCAGAAATAGTAACGAGTTGGTTACAATATTATCAACTTCATGAATTGGATAAAAAGAATGGCTTTACAAATCAAACCTCTCAACTAGAAAAGGACCTGCTAGAGAATAATCAAAAAGTAATGTCTAATGTATAGATGGCATCTGACTCCTAGTACAGTGGTACCTCAACTTACGAATGACTCGACAACCAAATTTTTCGACTTACGAATGGGGCAAATGGCCGCGCGCTTACGAATGTCTCGACATCCGAAAGGAAACCGCAGCAGTTTTAGATAGGGATTTGTCAACTTACGAATTTTTAGATAGGGTTGCTTCGACTTACGGATTTTTCCGTTTCCAATGCATTCCTATGGGAAATTGCGTTTCCAATGGCGCTTTTCGACTTACAGATTTTTCAACCTACGAAGGTGCCTTCGGAATGGATTAAATTCGTAAGTCAAGGCACCACTGTAAATGAGCAAACATGCATAAGTCAGAATCAGATACATGTTGGGAAAGAAAAGGAGGGTACCTTTTCCCATGTGTGGTGGCCATGCAGGGTAGCAAAAGCTTTCTGGGAAATGGTTTATAATGATTTTTGGGGGGGGGGATGCTGAAGAGAACCATTGTTTTAAAAAACAAAACCAGAAGTTTTTCTTTTAGGTATAATTGGTGGAGAGGTACCCAAAGAAGGGGGGGCGGTATTTATGTACGCTACTAAGGCTGCCCAAATGATTTGTGTCTAGAGATAGAAAGAAGAAACAGTTCCAATGAAAAAGGATTGGCAATTAAAACTGATGGAGTACGCAGAAATGATGAAACGTACCGGAAGAAGAAGAAACCGAGGAGAGAGACTTTTAAAAACCGAATGGGGAAAATTTATTGATTATTTGAATATGTAAACAACTTAAAACATTAGCAGGATTGACATAAACACGTGCAGTAAGAAATAACTAAAAGGGAATACAAAGGGGAAATTAGTAAATGGGTTTGAACTGGATATGCAGTAGCAAAATATATTAAATAAATAACCACAGAAAGAGGGGAGGGGAGGGGATTATGTAAAGACTTGGTTTTTTGTTAAAATATTTGTAAAATGAGAAAATGAAATTATTTTAAAAAAATAGTGGCTACAGTTATTGGAGGAAGAGGAAGCTGGCTGTTCAAACACCTGCGTTTCCCAGCTCCACAAAATACATTGCTGTTTTTCATGGGAAGAATAAAGACTCAGATACCTGGTATTTTTTATTGTGCTCATCAATTCTGGCTCATGACTTCAATAAATCATATCAGCCAGAAGTCTTCAGAATGGTGAGCTTGAAACAACCGATGAATCCTGGACTCATTCAAAAAGGAACCAATAAGAAATCTTTTGATTACTTCTGAGTCAGTGTGGAGTCCTTGGTCTATGCTGTGCCACGAACACAATTTATATGTGGATTGGATAGGGCTAATCCCCAGTTACCTTTAGCTCAGCAGTCCGACGTTTCATATCGGAATACACTGCTAATCAGCTAATGGACACATTCTCCAAAGTGCAGTGGGAATCCTGCTAAATAACTCTTGTAAAACTGGGGTGTTGTTTTTTTTCATAAATAAAAAAGAAGGAAAAAAAGAAAAAGTAAACCACACACACACATAAACACAGGAGAAAAGACCCAACTTGAGAATTAAAGCCTCTTTCATGCAGAGGAATTAATCCCCTCCATTCAAATGTTTATGTCAATGATCAGATAACCAGACTCTTTGTTCTAAGCAACTGCTCTGATGCCAAATTGTTCAATCAATCACTCCTGCTTGCTTTGCACACTGATGTTTATTGGTACTTTGAATGTGCCATTTCAATTAATGGGCTTGTGCTGAGACTAAAGGAAGTATCGTGTGACTTTCCAGCTAGTTTCTGCGCTTTGATTCAAATGCGGAACTTGTTCACACATGCATGTTTATTCTTTGACAACGGGAGCATCAGTTGGCGATCCGTGTGATTAATTGTAATATATTCACGTGTAAGGAAATCATGGAAGACTGAAAACCGGTGGTCTAACAACCTATATTCCTAGTGCTGTGCTGCAGTGTAACTTTTATGAGTTTAATACTCTGCTACTGAGGCTCTCTGTGCGCAAGCCCCGCATTTTGAATCCACACACCAACCTGATTATTTTGGGTCCACACATGGGTCTACAGGGATTCATATATTTTAATTTCCCACAAGGATGCTACAAGTGCATGGTTGCTGACTGACTGACTGACTGGCTAGCTGCCTGTTCTGAAGTCAGTCCCCTGTGAGCCACAGCCAGCCAGTCAGCAAACACACTTGCAGCATGCTAAATGAGACTCCCTTGGCAAAAATGTATAACACAAATACAAATACTTGCTATACAAGGTACCTGTTATCATATGTGGTGGACTTAAAAAGTAGTAAAAGCTTTCTGGGAGATGATATACAGTACAATGAATGGGGGAAAATGTTTAAAATAACTTTTCTTTAAAAACCAGAAGCTTTTTCATTAGGAATTACAGGTACACTGGTACCTCGCAAGACGAATGCCCTGCAAGACGAATTTTCCGCAAGACGAATACGTCTTGCGATCTGATGGTGACTCGTCTTGCGAATCGCGGTTTCCCATAGGAATGCATTGAAATTTAATTAATGCGTTCCTATGGGCAAAAAAAAAAAATTTCAATGCATTCCTATGGGAAACCGCGATTCACAAGACGAATTTTTCGCAAAACGAATTGACTCGTGGAACGAATTAAATTCGTCTTGCGAGGCACCACTGTACTGACATCCCAAAAGACCAGAAAAGACTCTTTATGTATGGAACAACATCTGCCTGGATGTTATTGGCCCAGAGATGGAAAGAAGACAAAGTCCCAACCAGAGAAGAATGGCAAACTAAGCTGATTGAAAATAAAAAAATTCCTTCAGTAGCACCTTAAAGACCAACTAAGTTTTAATTTTGGTATGAGCTTTCGTGTGCATGCACACTTCATCAGATACCATCTGATACCATTTTGGTATGAGCTTTCGTGTGCATCTGATGAAGTGTGCATCTGATACCATCTGATGAAGTGTGCATGCACATGAAAGCTCATACCAAAATTAAAACTTAGTTGGTCTTTAAGGTGCTACTGAAGGAATTTTTTTTATTTTGTTTCGACTCAGACCAACACAGCTACCTACCTGTAACTAAGCTGATTGACTATCAAATAAAAATGTTTTTCAAAAAAAAAAGGGTGGGAAATGAGACTCTCCTTGCCACCACATACTGGTTTCTGGTAAGTTTTGGGGTTCCTGTTTCCCATTCCTGCAACAATAGCTAGCTCTTTCTACTTCCAGGCTGCTTTACTGTCTTCTGTTGTGACCTATTGATGAGGGCTGGCTCTAGGGGTAGTCCGCCCACCAGCCGCGGCAAGAAACGGAGCGGTGCGGGGGCGCTGGAGCGATCTCCGCACCACGGCGCCAGGGTGCCCAACGTGCTTGAGACGGCCCTGCTATTGATATTGCTAATAGATCTTTAATTGTCTCACAATATACCTTTGGCTCTGTGAATTGGACAATTGTATGACTTATCATCATAGGCAAATATGGGAGTCACCCTTTTAACGGATCAAGGCCAGAATGGGAGCTGATTCAGACAAAGAAGCCTCATTACTTAAAGAGTCTTGATGGGTGCTTTGATTTTAGTACGTCTGTTCCAGACTGACATTGGCAAATGAGGAGGCTCATTAGTCCGGTGCTTTTTATTTTTCAGTATGTCAAATAATTATTACCAGGATGTTATTAATAACAATGGAAAAGGAAAGAGAGCCTCCTTTGGGTATCATAAGCTTAAAAAGAAATAAACACTGCTGGTTTCTTATTAAAAATTTAAGAATATAATTAAAATACATACTGCTATTTTTAAAAATTATGAATAACTTATGGCACAGTTAGGCTTTTGCCAGAACGCTGTCTTCAAAATATTTAGAAAACTTTTCTCTGAGAGTAATCTGTCATTTGTTCAGTTTTGGTTTCTCTCCTACAAAAAGATTTAACTTCATCTTAGTACATTGTGTAATGTGCAAAAGCCCACTCTGGGTTTTTCCAAAAGTTCTAGCAAACCAGAATCTGGGCCATTTCCAGGCCAGTTTAACTTAGAACTCAGGACTCCCCTACTCTTTATAAGCCTCACTCCAAGTACTGATTAATTCTAAAGTTTTGTGTCATCTGTAATTTGGATACAGTTTCCCTCCACCTCTGCTCTTAAGCCACCAGTAAAAAAAGGTGAAGAGTACCAGACCAGGACACAGTTCCATGGCACCCCACTGTAGCTTCCCTCCAGTTTGATGAGGCGCCATGTATTAGCACTATTAAATTATGGTTTTCTAGCCTCCTCTGAAACCACTATCATCTAACCTGCATTTAACCAGTTTGCTAACCAAACTATCATGGGGGACTTTGCCACATTCTTTACTGAAATCAAGATAAATTATGTCCATAGCATTCCTACAATCCACTATGTCAGTAACCCAATTAAGAAAAAAGGTAATGACAGGACAATGCCACACAGGCTCCTACTTATCATTGTGTTATTATCAAGATGCTTACAATTTGACTCCTTTATGATCTCTTTTATTGTTATTTTTCCATTACTGAAGTCAGACTGACTGACTTGCATTTTCTCAGATCTCCATTTCCACCCTTTTGAAGACTGGGACATTTGTGTGTCTCCACTCCTGTTGCACCTCAAATATTCTCCAGGATTTCTTACATATGGTAGACAGAGATTCTGAGTGTATAGAACCTTTAGCACGTCAGCATATTCCCAGCTGCCGAACAATAATATTACCACAACACAATTGCCTCTTCCTTAGAAAAGCATTCAGTCCAAATATGTAACATACTTCCCAACATTTCACAGGTGGAAGAGTGTGTAGTGAGCTGGCCAATGCTTGAGAGCGGCCACTAGTCAGTGTAGACCAGGCATCCCCAAACTGCAGCCCTCCAGATGTTTTGGCCTACAACTCCCATGATCCCTAGCTTACAGGACCAGTGGTCAAGGAAGATGGGACTTGTAGTCCAAAACATCTGGAGGGCCACAGTTTAGAGATGCCTGGTGTAGACAGTACTGAACTGAATGAAGCCATGGTCTGACTCCGTTTAAGACAGTTTAATGTGTTCCTGTGGTGAGATACAAGTCATAGTGTTGCATCAGTGCAACATTCCAGGGGCTTTTAAAACCACACCTCAAAGGAGAGGCAGGCGTTCAAGACCCGCCTCAACCATACTGACCTCATCAATTTTCAGGCTGTAAAGGGACCCTCTCTACTTACATTTCAGCTTGGATGGAGTAGAGGCACTGAGGACAGAAGAAGAATTTTCTCTTTCATCTCCCTCTATCTCCATCTTCCTGACATTTCCCCAAACACCTCAGGAGATTCATAGTTAGGGGCAGTCCCTTTGGAGTTAGGAACAGTGCTCTGAAACTCTCAAGGTGCTGTGGATCACTTCAGAAGGATAGCGAGGGGAGGAGAAAGAAAACACAACATCCTTTCTCCCTCCTCAACTCCCTTGTCAGCATGTCTCTCTTTAAAAAAAAAGGTTAAAGTATTTTGGAGGGGAAATTGTATGCAGGGGGATTGGTTCAAGAAATGAGCCTATTTCCAGTTTCCCTCTACAGAAGAATTGGTTCATTTTCTGAGTCAGTCTCAAACTGCTCAGGGCCGTTTTCTCAAATTCTGCTGTTTTGAAGTCACTTGGTTCACTCATTTTCTGTTGTATGGTGCTATGCTTTTCATTGGCATCGAAATACAAGTATGACCTGTAGGAAATATATATATCGAAAATGAAACCCTTTCAATCCACGTCTATGTTCTGCCTCCCTGGTTGAATACCAGTTGCTGGAAACCACAGGAGGGAAGAGTGCTTTTCTGCTTGGGTCCTGCATGAGGGTTTCCAGCAGGCATCTGAGTGGCCACTGTGGGGTGCTAGGCAAAGCAGGCCACTAGCAGGCCCGTCCTAGCCATAGAGGCTAGTGGCATGGAGAACCACGGCGTCGGGCACTGGAGGGTGCTGGAAGGACGCCAAGTGAGCGCAGGGTTCTGGCGATCTGGCCAGGACTGCACTCCTTCTCCGAGGACTCTGTGCTGCACCTCCTTCTCGTTTCCCCAGCGCTGGGTTCCGCTCAGTCGGTGCGCGCGCTGGTGGCAAAGCTTGACTGAGCGGAACCCAGTGCTGGGGAAACAAGAAGGAGGCGCAGCGCGGAGTCCTCGGAGGTGGCCTCCTGCTGCTGCCGCGGTCCGCTTGCCACTCCCAGGCTCTTGGAGAGGCTCTGGAGGGGGGCGCTGGAGGGACCTAGCGCCAGGGTGCTGGATGGGCTTAAGACAGCCCTGGCCACTAGCATGACCCACCAAGCTCCTCTTATGTTCCTACCATATGACATGCAGTTCCTTTTTGTCTCTGGACCTGTAGATTAATTTTACCCTTGCCCTGGATTGTTGGAAACATCTGGGCGAATGTTGTACATAACATTGTACATTGTCTCATTTATCTGAAGGCCTATTCTCTAGGATTTGAAGAAATGGGATACCACCCCTTCAATACTTTCTTTCCTTACTGTGTCAGCACTTCATGTTAGCTTTTGATCCTTCTCAGGCGTCCAAATATGAATGGCTTAGATAGAATGTTTCCAATAACCTTTTCCAGAAGACAATCTCTTTAGAATTCACATGAAGTCCAGGCATTATATCTTTTTCTTAAAAAAAGTAACATTCTTATTCAAAAGACTTAATGCAATCTGTAAGGGGGAGAGAGTATAGAGAACCTCCCCCTATCATCAGGAGCAGCTCCTCCCCAAGCAGCCATGGGGAGCAGAGAGGGAGAGCCAGGGCTCCGGCAGCAGGGAAGAGCCCCTGCTCCACAGGCGGGAAGAGAGAGAGACGGAAAGGGGGGAGAGGGAAAAGACGGAACGTAGACCCTTTCACCCGGCACCGGAATTAAGGAGGAGGAGAAAAGGGAGGAGATTCGCTGTCCCCAGGCTCTTATGTTGGTCCAAGGAGTGAAAAGGGGCAGTGCCGGATTCTGACACGGAATAGCGGACATGAAACCGACAGCTCATCACACTGTAAATAATGTGCACCAATAAAGACTCTGAAATACAAGTATGTGGAGAGTCGTTACTCAGGAGTAGCCGTAATAACCTCTGACACAATCCTTTCACACGAAGCCGTTTAACAACTTTTTTTTCTAGAATTGTGGCCCACATACAAGGCAACTTAAAAGAAATGCTTGTGATGGGGTTTCCTAAGGAAAAGGAGAAGAGCATGGGACATGTGCACACACCATCAGGGGCCAGTCAGGGACACGAATGTATGACCTGTACAAATATATAGCCAAGCCCTAATAAGCTGTGTGTTTTTATTATGTCATCATTGCAATCATTAGTCATAGGTCAATACAAGAATGCAAGAAACATTAATGCTGGCAACATAGGGCCTGCATTTAAAACAGTTGGCTTTTTTTGTTTTGTTTGGAATCTGTAACATCTGGATAGCATCAGAGCTATCTTTTTTCTCCCTCATATAAGCTCTTCCTAAGTTTCTATAAGCAGGGAAGCCACAATAAGTATCAGTTATTGCAACAGCTATATTAAAAAGGAAATTAGTATATCTCAGAAATAATGGAAGCCTGATGTAATGAAAACTGGTGTGCTGTAAGTGCAAAGAATATGAAGAACTACTGGCTTTTGAAGCATTTCCAGGCCTGCTGCAAAACCATTCTTGCAACCTTGCCTTATGTAAGGGTGGAACTAAATGTTAGGGCTGACATGAGGACTCTGCCCTCTCCCCCAGGTTATATTAATGATCATTTTCCCTGTGTTGTGTGGCATCATCACAGTGTGCAGCTCCCCTGCCCCATGCACACGAAAGCTCATACCTATGACAAACTTAGTTGGTCTCTAAGGTGCTGCTGGAAGGAATTTTTTTTTATTTTGTTTCGACCACTTTGGGTGGTGGAGAAATGCACAGTGTGATGGAACCACACCATGGGCAAGGGGAATGAGCTGGTTCTACGTGCTATGGGGGAGAAAGAAAGGGAAAGTACATAAAGGATTCTACAATCTTTTAATTAGGGGGTCACTAATGAGAGTATGAGAGAGAGATAAAGATTTAATAGAACGAAAAACACCTTGTTGACTATCACCAATTAAAGCTTCGTTACTCAAACCGCTTGGCAAAAAGGAAAAGTGGCCTACATATAGAGACCTATTGAGAGATCAAGAAGGAAAATGGAAAGACTATGATGAAATTAAAGACTATCTTCAGAGCTGGTTGCATTACAAAAAACTAAATGAAATATACAGTACAAGGAAGACAACAAAAAGGGGTTTAGTTATACAATTTCTAGATTCCAAAAGGAGGTTATAGAAGAAGACATGAAGTTACTGAAGACAGCATATAGTATCCTGCTAGAATGGGAAACTAAAGATGAGGAGATTTAAGCGGTGATGATTAAATGGGCACAAGATATAGGACACAATATACAATTTGAGGACTGGGAAAAACAGTAGAAAGTAGATTCGAAATTTACGGACTGTTTTCTTTTGAATGAAAATTATATGAAAATGATGTATAGATGGTACATTCACCAGTAAAAATAGCAAAAATATACAAAACTGGGTCAAATATATGTTGGAAATGTAAGAAAAAAAGAAGGTACCGGTACTTTGTATCATATGTGGTGGGAATGTAAAGAATTTTTTAAAAATTGGGAAATGATATGCAATGAACTGAAAAAGATGTTTAAAATGACATTTGCAAAAAACAAACAAACTCAGAAGCATTCTGGTTAGGGATTTTAGGACAAGATCTGCCAAGGAAAACAAAGAATTTGTTCGTGTATGCTACGACAGCGGCAAGAGTCTTGTTAGCACAAGGTTGGAAGAATGAGGAAGTCCCAAAAAGAGAACAATGCCAAGAAAGACTGGTGAGTTATGCGGAACTGGCAAAGTTAACTTATAAACTACGAGAGAAGGACAACTGTGACTTTAAGGAAGAATGGGAACTTTTCGCAAATTACTTAAAAAGACAACAAAATGACTTGGACCCCTTGGCAGGTTTTGAATAAACATCTACAAATTTATTAGTAGAACACAGGATAGACAAGGTATAGATACTGGGGAAAAAAACATGCAGAGAATAATATGTGTAAACAGATCAGAGAGAGGAGCTGAGGGAAGTCTTTGGAGGGTGGGAGAGGGAGGGGTGGGAGGGGGAAAGGGGGAATGTAATTGGTTATATTGATTGACATTGATTTGGTTAAAACTATTTTTAAAAAATTAAGAGCAATCTGTCATCTATAAGAACACAAAATTAATAGGTTTAGAATTAATTAAAAGGAGCAGGAGCCCCAACAGAAAAAAGTCCCTGTATCATTCTTTATTTTTCTAAGGAGGCAATTACATTCTCTACAATGGGAACAAATTGCCAATAGCAGAACACTTTGGTTTCAGCAGCGGTAGCTCCTAAATAGGGATGTGTCAACTGCTCTATTTGCATGATATTTTTGTGTAAATGGTGCAATTTTTCAAGTACTGCAAAGTACACACCACTTAATTGGAATGTGCTTAATCAGTAAAGTCATTTAATTGGGACATCACTCAGGGATCCATTTTAAGCCCAGTGATAATTAATAGCAATGAGTGCTGGGTAATCGGGAGTGTAATTCTGTTTTCTGGAATGCTCTCCAAAGATTCAGTGCTCCTAACGTCTTTTCTGCCTCAATTACTGTTTGTTCTAGCAATTTACATCTCAAAGAACAGGTTTCAATCTGATGCACAAAAAGGAAAAGGGAAAACAAAAAAGACGGACGGATCAGTGACTGATCGATGACTGCTCCTATCTTCAGGGCACGTGGATCTCATAGAGCAATCCAGTATTCAGCAAAGTCGTGGGGCAACTGTGGTTTGTGTGACTCCATATCCCATCAACCCCAGCCAGCATGGACGCCAGTCAGGGATGATGGGACAACATATGAAGGACCAGCAACACATAAAGGACCACAGGTCTCCACTTAACTATTTTAAACATAATATTTAAAGGCTATTCATAGCTCTTAGCCATGATGGCTATGCTCTGACTCCATGGCCTGAGGCAGTAATGCTTCTGAATCCGAGTTGCTGGAAGCCACAGGAGGAGGAGATGTTATTGTGCTTGCATCCTGCTTCCTGGGCTCCCACAGACATCTGGTTGGGCATTGTGCAAGTAGGATGCTGGACTGGCTGGGCCATTGGCCTGATCCAGCAGGCTCTTCTGAGGTTCTCATAACAGAGTCCAGAGTTCCATTGTACAACTTGCTACTGGAAAATGTATACACACAAAGATTAGTCTTAAACATAGAAGTACATTTCACTGGGGCTAAAGGGACTTGTTAGACCCTTGTGGTGTTACCAAGCAATGCAGCCTAACCAGTGGCATAGTAATGGGGGTCGGGAGGGGCTTGCCGCCCCGGGCAGCAGGCTAGGCGGGGGGCAGTGGGCTGGACAGGAGGCATACGCCGCGGCGCCATCAAGGAGAAGCCCCAATGCAAGCGAGACTGCCTCACTCCGCGGCTTGCTCACGTATGCCTCCTGTGTGCACATGTGCCATGCGTCATGACGCGTGTGTCGTGCGTTGTGCATCGTGACGCGCGATGCACGCATGCGACAGACACCCCGCCCCCCGGCGGGGTGCCTTCAGGTTCGCCACCCTGGGCGGCC
The DNA here is from genome assembly GCF_963506605.1 of Zootoca vivipara. Taxonomy (NCBI): domain Eukaryota; kingdom Metazoa; phylum Chordata; class Lepidosauria; order Squamata; family Lacertidae; genus Zootoca; species Zootoca vivipara. The sequence goes on along the minus strand of NC_083279.1, from coordinate 26,180,130 downwards.
AGGCAGCTAGCTACACCACTGAGCCCAACACAATCATTTTTGTAAAAGAACATCTGGACTGAGGATATGAGAGTACAATTTTAAGTTTAAAAAATAATATATTTACATTTACAGCTCCAGGAGTATTTAGTACTTCATCTTATCAAGATCCTGCTTATTTAACAAATTAATATTTCAGAAAGAACTATTTTTAAACCGTCTTCATATAAAATGCTAAATGCATTGTAAATTCAGATAACTGTCAGGAAGGAGGCAGCACAAAGCAATGAACTTCTGGGTTTTTCTTGGTACATTTCCAGATCTTCTTAAAAACACAGAGAACATTTTGTAAAAGATCTTTAAAAAAAATCTTGGAAGCTTTTGTTTCTAAAAACTGTCAGAACAGCTTGAAATGCGATCACTAAAGAAATTACCAGGGAAGAAATGGTATCTGAAGGGCACATTTTACACAGCTTTCAAAGAAGAGACATAAAAACGCTACTCAAAAGAATGCTTAATTTTTACACCTCCGGTTTTATAATGTGCATTGTGTCTACTGAAAAAGAAATACTTAGAAGCAGCTTGTATATAAATGACCTGGATTCAGTAATAGACATGCATTCTGAGCTTGTAAAGATAGGCAGGCGTTCATTTCTCTTAAATAAATCACATTAGTAGGTGTCACTGAAACATTACATAATTTGCCACTGGTATGGTACCTTATATGAAACCTTCATTCTGCCCCTTGCACTCCACTAAAAGTGACCTTATCAAATTCAGTAATGACTTCCTTAGGTATCTAATCCAAAGGTATCTAATCAGTCCTTACCTTCTCAGATCTCTCATGCTCAGTTCCCCTGGTTTCTGTGATTTTGTCCTCATTAAGTTCTCTTCCTTCAAAATGGCTCTTTGGTATCTAAAAGGATACCAAAGTCAATGATATGAAAAGCCACCAAGAAATCCAGAAGAATCAACACTTCCTCCTCTCTCTCTCTCCATGCTTGGGTCATCCCACAAGGTGACCAAGGCACGTCCAGAACAAAAACCTGAACTCCAGTTGGAATGGATCTTACAGAATCAGCTCCTTTCAAGAATATATAGATTTGATCAGCAACCATGTATTCGACCACAAGAAGAGGACAGAGTCCTGACCAGAGAAGAATGGCAAACCCAACTGATAGGCTATGCCGAAATGGCAAAGCTGACTGGAAAACTCAGGAATCAAGAGGACAATTTTTTTATTTAAAAATGGGACAAATTTATAACTTACTTAAGAGACCACTGTAAGCAGATGGAAACATTGGCAGGATTTTGACTTCACTTGTAGTGCAATAATTGTCATGGAAAACATGGATTGATATAATAGTTAGAATTTGTAGAAAATGCAGTTTTAAATGTTTTAAATGGGACTCCAGGGAGGGGATGGGGGAAATACTAAGATTTGGAGGAATATTTGTAAATGGATGTGTGTGTGTGTGTGTGTATTGTAAAATCAAATAAAAATGTTTTTCAAAAAATAAATAAAATAACAGTCTATACTTACTAAAATCTTACAAGTCCAATAAAAGCTTCTTGAGCTGAAGAACGAGATGAGAGATCATAGCTCCTTCAATTCATTCCATACTTGGCTTCCTAGTTTGAGCAAGCCATAATTTGCTATTACTGTACATCTGACTCAGCAAGCTATAGTTTGCATTTACTGTTCAAACCATAATTGGGAACCACATGTTAAGATGGGTTTCCATTTCTGGCTTTTAAGGTCAGACCAAACCACAGTTTGCTAGTTCAAATTTGATGAATAACTAGGAAACAGGTGAGGTGGGTGAGTTTCCTCCTCCTGAGAGGCTACAATACAAACCTGGTAGCGCTATTGGTTTGGTTGGTCAGAAAAATGCAGTCCCAGCCTACAGACTACAGTGAGAACTCTGGGAAGGTATTTAAGAAGACTGCATTGATTTGAGTCAGTTGCATTGGAACTAAGCAAGCTGTGCAAGAAGAGAAGATGATTGCTTCTTGAATCTTTTAGAGGGAAAGAATTGAAGTCTGAAGGCAGAACTGTAGGGGTCGAGATGGGCCTGTTACAAGTACCTTATAGGATTTTAGCCAGCATTGATTTTCTATCAGCTGCCGCACAGTTGAAATATGGTCCTCTTCTTGCCATTTCATTGCATTCATGCAAAGCTTTGGGAGACAGAAAATCCAAACTTTCTATTGAAATAAAAAACGATGTGAAGTGGTACCCAATCCCCAGCTGATTTCCACTATAATGCAGGTGCTTTTTTTTTTATAATATTGATGTTGATTTACAACACTAGGAAAAAAACAGGATGCTCTATTATCAAGGCAGGCTTATTGGAAGGACAGAAGTGCACAGAGGGTAACAGAAATGAAGAAATGTTTTCTTCTTTTGAAAATAACACTGCCTTTGGGTGAGGACAATGAACTGCCTTGCTGCTTAAAAAAAAAAAAGAAAACATTTGAAAAATGATCTGGATAATTAAAAGTGGCAGGAGCTCAAGTTAACAGGGGGCAAGAAAGTGCCAAGAAAACTTACCGGTAATAAGCCAGAAGACAAAATGCAGGTGACATTGATGTTGTATGAATGCTCTATTGAGTAAATGTAATAACCGTGTCATTAAAAAACCAGGCTGTCCTGTTAGCAAATATCACCTGTATTTTGTAAGGGTCTGAGCTCTCAGATGACTAACACAATGGTATGCTTTTAAAATGCATTTCAGATGCGACTTTAGCAGAGGTGAATGTGCTGCAATGCAGTTGTGTCCCGTGTTTGGGGTCTGCACTTATTTTGCGTGCCCTGTTGCCCTGAGCCCGACCACCCTGCACCATGTGTGAGATCGAATGACTACTCACGACAACATTACATTTGGTTCAAATTAGGCCACAACTTTATCAATTGCAGATGTCAGGGACTTTGGCTTAGCTATTGTGTATCACATGTACAGTACGCCTGCTGGTTAATTTACCGAGAGGTCGAGCCAATGGTGGCAGAGTCCTATGGCATACATCAAATGGGCACTACCCCACTCAATTCACTTTAAGAGGAGTGCTATGGGCCTCCCTCCCACCCCACCCCCCAAAAATTGCATTCCATTGCTAGGAAGCCAATTTGATGAATGAATCCCAGCTATGTCCAGGATATTCAGGGTGTAGGGCAGCTCATTCCTAGTGGTCACAGCAACCCTTTCCAGTAGGTCTTGCTCCAATTGTAAGGAATGAAGGCCCGCCTTCCCACCGCTCTCTAAGGCTCCTCCCCTGGTTTCTTCCCCAGCAGCCTAAGGCTCTGTTATCTTGTCTTTCATTGCTCTGCTCTCTTCATTACTCTGCTTGTTCTGGGAGACCAGGGGGGAGGGGACTGGTTGCAATAGGAGGGGATTCTTCAGCAACCTGTCTCATCTCTATCTCCTGGCCCCTCTCTTCTCCTGCCTCTGAATCTGGACTGCCCTCCGCCCCAGCCTCTTTCTGCTCCCTAAACGCTGTTAACTGTTCAGCTTCAGACACTTCCTCCTCCCAGACTGCTCCCTCTTCTCCCTCTGACCATGTATCACCATCCACCACCAACCCCCTGACTCTCAACCTTCTTCCCCTAGGGGTTCCTTTTGGGGTTCACCAGCTGGTGCTTCCCAACACTCCTCTGCATCCAGTCAGTCAGTCTATGACACAGACCAGATTGGAAGTTTCTCAGCCGGTGGGAGAGGCTGAATGACTTAGCTTTTGGCTGTTGCAGCTGCAACTGAACCAAAGCAGAAGCTCAAATGGGGCGAGAGCCCATAAACTATTTTGTGGAGGGCAAAAACCCTGCTTGATGTTGCTGTCCTCATGCAGGAGTCCCCCTGCCCATTCATCCTGAGCCCAGTGGTTGTTCTCCTCTGTTGCAGATCAGAACTGTGTGTGCCACACACCCTTCCATGCTCCCCCTAAACCTGGCTAAACCATGGCTAGCATTGAAGTACGATTCAAATCTACCACTAAAGTTGGCCCAGTCCAATTTCCATCTCTACCCTTACATGCCCAAAGTTGATTTATAATTTTTGCAAGGCTGTTACACTAATGCCACCTCCCAAAGTCCGTAAAGGAGTGGCCACCGGTGGCCATCCCCGAAGCAAAAAACAGATGTAGTACAGATGGTATTCATTGTTCGGTTCATCACTACATGAGTTGTACTTGAAGAATTTTATAGTGTGCAGTGAAATCTACTGATGAGTTATATGCAGTAGCCTAGCAGAGACTGAGGCTAACAATGAAAATGTAGTAACCGCTGGGAGAAAAACCATGTCAGCTGCAGCTGCATCTGTCACACACAGCTTTGGTAGCATTGGCAGAAACAGTGGGGAAAAAAGAGAATAAGTCAGCCTTCCTAAGCCATCTGTGCCAGGCATGTGTTTTACTGTAGCTGAATCTGATTGAAAATCAACAGTTATCTATGTCAAGCTCAACTGTAAAGGCAAGCAACAAAAAGGGCAATATATTCTTGTAACAGCCAATGTATGGAAATCGAGGAGGAGGGAATGGAGCCAATTTAAAAAATATCGGTTCACTTTTCAGCCTCTGCAAGCACTGTTTCTTGCATCCAGTGGATGTGCACATTGCAAGTCAGCTGTATGCAGTGGGCAGCCCAGGTGCTTCTCAGGAGTAACTATGAGATGGACAAGGTAGCTTTTCTTGCATAACGCATCACAGGCCCATTGTCAACTTCCCATGTGGCAACAACGAGCCACACACACACACACACACAACAAATCGCTTCGACAAAAAAATAATTCCAACTATGAAGACTGATTTCAGCGCAAAAAGCGCTTGCATGACTCAGGCAGGTGAAACCAAACAAAAATTCCCAGGAACAATAGGATCGTGTGCGCCGTCATTGCATGTGCACCAACAGTATGAGCGAGGAGAGAAGTCTTGGAAAACAGAGAAGCTGAAAAAATGCAAAGGCAATTCTAAAACGAGCCACAGGGCATTGGCCTATCACTAGTTCCTAACCTGACTCACACAGATGGTGAGTCAAACACCCCCCGCCCCCATTTCGACTTATGAAAAGCTACTGTAGGATGGACTAATCAATTAGTTTCTACTTTGTGCCACTTCCACATGTGTTCACCCATATGTCCATTTCATCACATTTCCGCATTAACCTATTTATATTTTTAATCTCCACGCAAATTTGCATTTAATCCACATTTAGGCACGTATTTTGATAATATTTTCTTTCAAAGTTCACATTTCTAAACATACTACCTTCGCTTGATTGCCAAATAAGCATTTTAAAGGCATTTTGATATTGTTTGCAACGCTCAGAGATGTGTGAAATTTGATGCACAGCGGCGTTCGGTTCTGCCCATTAGTCTGTGAGCAGCATCAATCTGCGTCAGAATTTACAAAGATCAAATTCCTCAAGAGAAGACAACTGTGGCCACAATTTAAAGGTATCACATTTAGTGTGGTGATGAGATACACTGCTTCACATCCATATATTTCAGTTAGGAGTGCCTGAAAACTGAATCTCTATGGGCAAACTCCAAATCAGCACTTCCAAAGGAATTCTGAAGGAATCAACATGCTGTAGGCTAAAGTGATCAAGGCAACATCAAGTTACAAGGCAGGATCCGAAAAGGGAAAGGAAGACATATTAGCCTTCTCTTCAGACTCAAATGGCAGAGTTGGCCGGGCTGCCAATGTTCTGTTTAGGGTCACTGCATAGAATAGCAATTTCTGAACTCCCCCCAATCAAAGGGTTAGCAGAAACTGAGGAGAAAAAAGAGAGAGAGAGAGAGAGAGAGAGAGAATTCATCCAAAGAATATTGATTTATGTTCCTTTTAATCCCAGCATGGTATGTACTGTGCTCAGTAGTAAGCATGGGGCATTATTAATTTATCAGTGCTACAGGCATTTACCATCACTGTTGTAACAGAGATCTAAACTGACATTGATGCGCATTTAGATCAAATTATGGCTGGTTCACACACAGCCTCGGCATGCACCCTTAGTGTAAACCTCTGGCATAGGTCTGCCTCTTAACCATGCCCAAAGTATAACTTATGATGTGAGTATAACTGGAACACCTCCCCTATGAGGGAAGGTTGCAATGTTTTACGCTTCTTAGTTTAGCGAAGGAGCAAATTAAGGGAGGGGATAGGATGCATGTATTTTAAAAATTGCATGATGTGGAGAAACTGAAGAGAAATGCTTTTCTCACTCTTTCATAATACTGGAGCCCAGGGTCACCCAGAGAAGCTGACTGTTGAAAGATACACAACAGAGAGGAATACGGTACATCTCCACACAGCAAATAGTTAAACCATGCAACTCACCATTACAATAGGACAAAACACTTTTATTGACCCCCTCCCAATTTTACCTACAAATTAAAACAAATTCAATTTAAAAATTCCAAAAAATGGTTTCTGTCCTTGATGTGTTCAAAGTTGCCTCTTGTCGCTGCTTTATTTTCTGAGTTGTTTCTAACACACATTCCATTCAACTTATTTGTCCTCAACCATCAGCTATCCACTTGCCAATTCCCGCACGTAAAATATTTTAACATTTGCAATATCTAGGAGTGAGGTTACTCCACAAAATATCGAATCCACAACAAATCAGCAATTATAAATTCTGAAATCAATTCCTTTCCTTCCTTCTGCAGGTATGAAGCCCAAGAGTTCACTTTTGCTAGATGTTTTTGTTCTCCTCTTATCTGCGCAGTCCACTCTGTCAGAGGTTCTGTCCAGAGTTTGCCATTACAATATGTAGTGATGGCCACCAACTTGGATGGCTTTAAAAGAAGATCAGCTAAATTCATGGAGGATAATGACCACTGGCTGTAATAATAAGAACAAGTTTAAGAATAATCTTATTATTTGCACCCCGCCCATCTAACTAGTTGGCCCAGCCACTCTGGGCAGCTCCCAACATATATAAAAGCATCATAAAACATTAAAAACTTCCCTAAACAGGGCTGTCTTCAGATGTCTTCTAAAAGTTGTGCTGTTATTTATCTCCTTCGTATCTGATAGGAGGGCATTCCACATGGAGGGCACCCTTTCCGAGAAGGCCCTCTCCCTGGTTCCCTGTAACCTCACTTTTTGCAGTGAGGCAACCACTAGAAGGCCCTTGGAGCTGGACCTCAGTGTCCAAGTCAGAATGATGGGTGTGGAGATGCTCCTTCAGGTATACATCCTGTGAGGGATAAGAGCTACCGACAGCCCCCTCCCATCTTGAACACCAGCTCCTCCCCCAGCGGGGAGGGGGAAACTTCGAGTGGTGAGTCAGGAAGTGGAAACAGGAGCGTGAGTACCCTAGCGGAGCCCAGGCACCGCCGGGGAAAGGAACAGGGGAGCAGGGAGACGGTGGGAAAGAGGCCGATCCCACCGACCCCGGAATTGCGTAAGAAGCGCCGGGGGAGGAGATTCAGTATGCCAAGATTACTTTGCTGGAGGAAAACGCGTGAGTCGCCATTCGGAGGTTCTGTGCAAGACTGACAACATGTACTGACCATCTGTAAATAGCACTGTTTTCAGCACTGTAAATACACAGCACCAATAAAAGGATAAAATGCAGAGCTGTGTGGAGTCGTTACTCTGAAGTAGCCCACCCCGGCCACTGTGACACATCCTGTTTAAGTTGTGATGGTCTACCTTCACTGGTTGCTGGTAACTGCAAATAGGTAGAGAGTTGTATCACATAGGACCCACCCAAGGGATTCCCACATGCCTTTCGTTGGCCACTGTGAGAACAGGATGCTGGATTAAAGAAACCTATGGTCTGATCTGACAGGGCTTCCGTGTTCTTATTAGGCCGATACTCATAGGCTCTATGCTGCCTTCATCAAGATACTACTAACCAGTGTCATTATACGAGCTGAGCATGCAGGAGGCCCCATGTTCAATCCTCAACTACTCCATGTAGAGCTGGGAGAGATTTCCAATCTGAAAGCCCTGAGAGCTAGTGCAGAGAGTACTGAGCAAGATGGACTTGGGATAAAGTAGCTTCCTCCATTCCCTGTGCATGCATAAACAATTGCATCTGTTACCAGAAATAGTTGGTTTAGCAGCAATTCCTGACACTAATCTGATCTCATTTTTCGACAGAATTACAAGCCTGGTAGATGAAGGGAATGCTGTGGATGTAGCCTATCTTGATTTCAGCAAGGCATTTGACAAGCTGCCCCATGATATTCTTGTAAAGAAGCTGGTAAAATGCGGGCTAGACAATGCTACCATTCAGTGGATTTGTAACTGGCTGGCTGACCGAACCCAAAGGGTGCTCATCAATGGCTCCTCCTCATCCTGGAGAGTAGTGACTAGTGGGGTGCCACAGAGTTCTGTCTTGGGCCCAGTCTTATTCAACATCTTTATCAATGACTTGGATGATGGGCTTGAGGGCATCCTGAGCATGTTTGCAGATGACACCAAATTGGGAGGGGTGGCTAATACCCCAGAGGACAGGATCACACTTCAAAATGACCTTAACAGATTAGACAACTGGGCCAAAGCAAACAAGATGAATTTTAACAAGGAGAAATGTAAAGTACTACACTTGGGCAAAATTTTTTTTGAAAGGTACGAATACAGGATGGGAGACACCTGGCTTGAGAGCAGTACATGTGAAAAGGATCTAGGAGTCCTGGTAGACCACAAACTTGACATGAGTCAACAGTGTGATGCAGCAGCTAAAAAAGCCAAAGCAATTCTGGGCTGCATCAATAGGAGTATAGCGTCTAGATCAAGGGAAGTAATAGTACCACTGTATTCTGCTCTGGTCAGACCTCACCTGGAGTACTGTGTCCAGTTCTGGGCACCACAGTTCAAGAAGGATACTGACAAGCTGGAACGTGTCCAGAAGAGGGCAATGAAAATGGTCAAAGGCCTGGAAACGATGCCTTATGAGGAACGGCTTAGGGAGCTGGGTATGTTTAGCCTGGAGAAGAGAAGGTTAAGGGGTGATATGATCGCCATGTTCAAATATATAAAAGGATGTCATATAGAGGAGGGAGAAAGGTTGTTTTCTGCTGCTCCAGAGAAGCGGACACGGAGCAATGGAGTCAAACTACAAGAAAGAAGATTCCACCTAAACATTAGGAAGAACTTCCTGACAGTAAGAGCTGTTCGACAGTGGAATTTGCTGCCAAGAAGTGTGGTGGAGTCTCCTTCTTTGGAGGTCTTTAAGCAGAGGCTTGACAGCCATGTGTCAAGAATGCTTTGATGGTGTTTCCTGCTTGGCAGGGGGTTGGACTGGATGGCCCTTGTGGTCTCTTCCAACTCTATGATTCTATGATTCTATGCCACCTCTCCCCAACTTTCTTTTCAGAAGGCAGGTGAGCCTTCAGGGGACAGTTGAGTAAAACCGATTTACCAAGGAGACCTTAATTTTTCGAACTGAGGCCACAGATGGAATAAGCAAATCATTTATAGAAAAGTGGGGGGTTGGGAGTTTGCTCAGCAAATTTTTCACTCTTGCTGTTAGAAAATTATTCATGTACTCTAGGCATTTGTTTTGTTAGCACTGTACCAAAAATAAACTTAGAGAAGCTCATTTTGTGCACTGTAGGTTGGATTATGTAGGTTAAAGGAATTGGATCTGGGTTTTTGTTTTTTGTTTTGATAAGTTGATTATGAATCATCCTGCCTTCTCCTTAGAACTTATGACCTTCTAGTTATTTGAAGCTGTATTTTTCTACTGCCTTACAAATAGTATGAACCAGTGACATATATTGGCCATGATGCTAAGGCTTCCCTTGTCATCACTGGCTTCCATTTCAAATAGAGCTGGGCCAGATTTTCTCATGAAAATATTGGGGTGGGGGGGTGGGGCGAATCTTACATGAACCGCCTTACCTTATTCATGTGCTCTTCGTTGCCTGTTCTCAGCTTTGGAACCCTTTATAGATATGCAAAAAAGCATCATCATCTTGGTGTGATCCCAGCCAATGGTGCAGCTGCCATGTCATGCAGCTGATCAGATCTCCTTATTTGATGAAATCATAAAGCCAAGTCAGAGTAAAGGCTGGATGCATTGCCTGTATTCTGAACAGCCTTCTTGATAATACCACAATTAAATGGTGGCATCACAAAGCAAAGCCTGGGCAGAAACAAGGCTTCCTACCCTTCATTCTATAGGGGGCCTGCATTTTTACCCTATTCTACAGTCTCCCCTCCAAAACTGATAAAAGGGTGGGGGGGACTTTACTGTGACAGGCAGAATGGCCTCACACTCTAAAACAGTTCTTCCCCCAAGTATTTATTTAGGGGCATCAAAGCGACCCATAATATCAACTCTTTCCCCCCCTAATCGAGTGGCGGATGAGGTTTGAAATCATTTTCAACAACTTTAGTGGCTTAAAATGCTGGGATGTGGAGAATTTTATTCTTTCACAAATGTAGCCAAGAGTTTCAAAACAGCGGGGGAGAAAGGGACTGGTATTTTGGAATTTAAGAAGCTGTCAGGATTTTAATCACATTTGTACTTAAGGCCTATTTAAGCTTGAGGAGACATACCTCATCTGCCTTGGTTCCCAGATAGCTTTATTTCCTTATAAATGTCAGTTGTGACCCTCTTTACTGGAGAGACTAATCAGGGATGTAGCCTCTAATGAAGATGATCTTTTATTACCAGAGTTGCTTGACTTCATTAAGGCTGAGAGAAGGACGTCAGTTTCAATGAATGTGTCTTGCAGGGGAAAATTTGTTTTAAGATTCAACTTGAATTCTCTCTAATAGTGTGTTACAGAAATAATCTTATCTATGTACTGGATAACATAGTAGTAATTCATGTGTACATCTTCTGCAGCAATGTAATCCCTTATGTTGACCCGCCACAACTTTATTTGACTTCAGAGATACTAGCCTGCTTCTAAACAATACAGAAGCTAATGTTGCATAATAATCAAAGCAAAGGCAGCCACCACGACCCAAAATGAAGATTCCAAAATCAACATTAAGGCAATACCTGTATTTGGCCAATGAATAGGATGTTAAATAAGGCACAAGCTTCTGAGTTATTAAAAACTCTTCATCAGGCTAGATGGCAAATGAGATGGGAGGAAGGTAGGAAGAAGTTGGCTTGTGGTGGAGTCTGCATGTAGTATCTATTTAGCCACAGTCTTAAGAGGGATACATTCAAGCGAGGCTTTGTTATTTAATTAATCAAATAAATATATTCATTACCTGCCCTTCACCCAAAGGCCCCAGGGCGTTTTAAAAACAGAAAAGAAGAATGCCGCAACTCATAATATTTTTTTTAAAGTGTCCCAAAACAATCAGAGTCATTAAAACCTTAAACAGAAGGGTAAACAATCAATTAGAATTCCCAGAAGTGTGCGTTTCAAGAATGGTGCTGTGTAAATATCAAGTTGCAAAAATAGCTGCTGGGAAGAAGCAGGAGCCCGGAGAAACTCTAGATATTCTATGCTAACCTCAAAGAAGAAAGGATCCCAAACTCCTGAATTGTTCATGTTTATGCTCATTTCATTCATTTAATTTGCATGCCGCTTTCCCACAACAGATCATGTTCAACATGGCTTACAACACAGAAAAGTGCAACTTACCCATCCACCAACCCACCCCTGAGTCCATCCATCCACCAGGCCTTCTTCCACAACATCTATCTCCTCTTTCCCTTCCCTTTAAAATTCCACTTAATGGGCCACTGGTAGCAACAGTAATTGTGGCAGCCATGAAAGGCAGAAATGAGGGGAGTCTTCTCCTCACCTCTTCCCTCTCTGTGATTGCCCAATTGGCTGGATGCTGCTGCTACTGGTACCCAATAAGTGATATTTAATGGGGAGCGGAGGGAGGAATGGGTGCTATTAGGATGACAGGCAAAGCAAATGATAGCCTTGGAAATAAGCAACCTATTTTCCAAGACTGTTTTTTGTTTTTTGAATAAAGCACCTTTCTAGATCAACACACATCTTTTGGACATTTTCTGAGCCCTCCGATGTCCTTTTCCAAAATTAACATCACATGTAGGGTGCTTTTTTAAAAAAATGTGTACTGTAATTCTCACTTGCACCTACTGGGACTCATTTTCTAACCTGAGAGTATACTTTCTTTATAGATCCACATAGCCCTCTCGCTATTGACCTGTCATCTCGGGATGATTGAGTTCTGCAACAGCCCTCCACTGCCCTCTTCCTCTCTTCACTCTCCTCCAATTGCAGTGAGTTTCCAAGCTCATTCAACTTACCGTAACCGCATTAAATCAGAATGTCTTAACTGCTATAAACTTGTTCTGGTGTTTTGTCACATCCTGAGTTAAGAGCTCCTTGACATAAGCCATAAAACACAGCAGTTGTTTTTAAAAGAAAGTTGCCCCCCCAGGGGCGTTCCCAGGATCAAAACTAGGGGGGGGGCAAGGGGTGGGCCCAAGGCATGGGAGGGGAGGGGCAAGGGGCGGGGCCAAGGCACAGGAGGGGAGGTGCCACAAAGTGGGGACGTGGGTGGGGCTACAGAGCCCAGGTGAAACTGACTCCAGTCTAATAACATCAAAAGGGGGGAAATCCAGGGAAATAATAAGGAGGATCAGAGAAAGGTCAGGACAAGCAGCTATAAAAAGGGACATTCTCAATGAGCCTGCTGAGGACCAGCTGTGGTTACGCAAGAGCAAGGACAAGGCATATCCCATACTACGCACATGGGCACTCATATTATGAATGAACAGCATCCTTTGACAGCCTGGCACCTTCCACGTGCTTTGGACCACAACTGCGCTGCCAGAGGCAGATGGGAGTTGTAGTCCAAAGCACACGGAGGGGAATCAGCTTAGCAAAGAAATAAATTAAAGTTTGCCTGCTTTTGCCTTATCCCATCTTTTGCCTTATCCCATTCTGGGCTGCATCAATAGGAGTATAGCATCTAGATCAAGGGAAGTAATAGTACCACTGTATTCTGCCCTGGTCAGACCTCACCTGGAGTACTGTGATTCTATGATTATATGAAAAGTATTGAGGGAATGGAGGAGGGGGGGCAAACTGCAAGTTTTAATATTGTTCCATGCCACCCCACTATCCACAACAGTGAGATTCCAGGGGCCCAGGCACTTACCCAGGGTTCATATTTCCACAGTGGAGATAGCGGTGTCTTTATGATGTATTGCTTATTTACACATATTTATAAGCTGAGCCTACAATACAGGCGCTACATAATTATACTTTGTCCATAATAATTTTCACACAACCATCTTAAGAAATCAATCTATGCCTAGGTAAGCCTGTATAGGATAGCAGCCTGAAGCACAGAAACTATCTACAGCCGCTCCTTTCACTTGAACCCCTCACAGAAATCCTGTAGAGCTGGCCTGAAAGGGACCCCCAGGGTCATCTAGTCCAACCCCCCCGGTAATGCAGGAATCCTGCCCACAGCAAGACCGACCCCTTTCATACGTCCGGATTCCTTTAAGCCTAGCAAGCTGAATACACCAAGGTCCGGACTCTTCTGCCCTGCGAAATGCAACCCAATTGTCTGAATGGTGGACAATGTCAGCAAAACAAATAGGCAAGTTTGAAGACATGGAAAACAGTGGCAAAGTTCGTTATGAGAGGGAGATGGAAAGTTATATTCCTCCTAAAGGAGAGAAGAAGAAGTAAAAGGACTCCAATTCCCCCAAAAGTCCACCACCTGCTTTCTTCCTGTTTTGTTCTGAGCATCGCCCAAAGATAAAAAGCGACTGTTAGGGCAAAATTCTGGGTGCGAGAATGCTCAGCCACCCAGCTCATCAGGCAAGGGCCTGTGGTCGTTGCAGAGTATAAAAGGAAGGAGTCCAGCCACGATCCGGAGCAAACAGCAAGGTTTATTACTGCGCAGCAGGTTCAATGCCAGACTGAACACCATGAACAGGGCTGCAAGAACTTTTAAAAGTTCCCACCACCATCCCATAATGTACATCGAAAGCATCATACATACATCACTTGTGACAGGGTAAAACGTCAGAAAAGGGGAAGGGGCAAGGGGCATTAGCATACAGGTAAACAGGAGGTAAACAGGATTAACATACGGTAACAATGCACGATGTCCCAGAACATTGTTAAGCAAGTACCAGTATGGCTGTTCCCTGCATCCCTGAGAGCCCTTGGCCAGAGTAGCAAAATGGGGTTTCATTTAGAAATAAAGATACACTGTATTCATTCATAAAGAAATATGGTTACATAGAGTCTCAGGCAACAGAGAAAGGGTAGGAAAGGGAGCCTTTATTACACAGGGCTTGATCTTGAGGGGGTTCGTGTTGGTGCGATACTAGAGTGGTGTTGTAGGATCAAATGGGGTCCCCTTGAGGGCATTTGTGCCAATCTTGATTCCCAAATGAAGCCTCGTTTGGGTGCCCCCCCCATAAAATTCCCTAACAGTGACCACCCAGGTTTTTCTATTGGTGAGACAGCAAAGAAACTAAAAACCGTAATACATAACAACATAAAAAATATCTGTTGTCAATGCCAACATACCATCGCTTTCCAATGAAGCTACATGCAGACTCTTTATAGCAGGGGTGGCCAACTTCCAAGAGTTAAAAACTGGCAGTGATTGATCTACCCCCTTTTGGGGGTTCAGGTTGAGGTTGTTGAGCTTTTTTTTAGGAAGGAAAGCCATCCATGTTTTAGCGGGTTCAGGTCAAAGTTTAGCTTTATTTAGGAAGGAAAGCCCTGTTTTGGGGGCTTCAGGGCAAAGATGTAGAGCTTTTTTTAGGGGAGCCAAAGTTGCTGAGCTTCTTTGGGGGGAGCCAGTGATCTACCACAGACGTCCAGTGATCTATTAGTAGATCATGATCTACCTGTTGGACATGCCTGCTTTATAGCAATAAAGGGGTGCTGGCCCTTTAAGGCTGAAAGAGAAAACTGAGACATCCATGCCCACCCTTTCTAACACACATCTTTTAAGATCACATCACACAGTGGCTGCCCAAACAGCTTGGATGATAAAAGACACAAAGGAGGGAGGACAATTGGGAAAGATATAACACCATTGCATTCCCATGCCTTCCAAGCCTCCTTATGCAAAACCACCCAGTTAAAACGGAACTCCTTTCACACCTCATTATCGCTGAAGGTTTCATTAAACTGATAAAGATCCCCCCTCCCCAAGGACAAGAGTAAAAGCTGTGGTGCCGACCATTTGCTACCTGAAACAAGGAAACAAATTGTATCTTAAATACTGGCACAGGAGCTTTGGAAGGCTCGCCCTGTCCAGCCTCCTCTCTTTGTGCGCGCGCGCGAGAGAGAGACTTCAATCCTTCAGCAGCCAGCTTCAAGTTCTCTCTCTCTCTCTCTCTCTCTCTCTCTCTCTCTCTCTCTCTCTCTCTTCCCCCCTCCCTCCCACCGCGATCCCTGGGAGGAACATCAGAGTGAGTGTGGTGTTTTACGTACAGTGTTTTAATCCACACCCCAGCTCTTCCAATTCTGGTTCTCCATTCCCCCCTCCTTGTTTGCTCTAGTAAGAGCAGCAGCAGAATGAGCTGAACGAGCGAAGGCTGTGGGGAGGCAGCCCGGGCGAGCTCCAGCAGGAGTGTGTTGCGCTCTCCCCCCTCCTCTCCCTCGCTGCGTCCTTTTGCTTCTAGAGAGGGGCAGCTGCCAGCTGGCTTCTAGAGTAGGGCAGCTGCCCTAACTTGCCCCATGGTGGGTACGCCCTTGTGCCCCCCCCCAAAAGAACTGCCTCCCACATCGAGGTTAATAATGCTTTCCTATGTCAGATGAAGCTTTAATTGTGTCTATGTGGCTGTCTACAGCGTAATGTTCATCAAATGTGATTTCCTCGTGCACCAAGAGCCCAGGGCATGTTGGAAAGGGCACCAAGTAAATCAGGGTTGTTGCCGACAAATGAATTCTGACACTCGGCATTTATCTCACTTATCGCCAATATGCATGAGAAGTACTTTAGATGGAGAGAGTAGGTGAGTGGGAGGAGAGGAGAAACATCTGCACTGATATCATCTGAATGAAAGGGTCGTCTCCTTATAAGAGATGGAAAACTTGCTTCAGGCTGCTCAGGGTGACCTAAGACCCCAGCATCCTTTTTAAGAACCCTCAGTTTTGCCGCAGCTAGGAAATCCCAGAGGAGACTGATGGGATAACATGTGAAAGTTTTTGTATACAGATGCAGCACATAGAAAACGAGCAACCACACAAAGAGGCTGTGCTCATCTTGAAGCAGCATCAGTCCCTACCAAAGCAACAGCATCAACCTTGTATTTACACACACCCAAAGCTGCTTCTTGCCAGTCGCCTCCCCGATCTCTAACAGCTCCCCGTTTTCTGCACAAATTCAAAATGTACAAATTATTCCTTTCAGGTCCAGCTTTGTAGACATATATGATGTCAATTGCTTTTCACACTGATGGAAGAACACAGAAAAAGAAGCCTATCATTTTGCTTGGCAGAGCAGAAGGCGACGGCCTGTTTTCAAGAAGTCGCTTTCCTCTCAGCGTTCTTACTTTGGTTTTGTGCATTCTGAGAAATTGCTACATGTCAGGACTTCTCACCTGGGATGTCATTTCACCTTGCATTGAAGAACCGGATTACAGGCTTTCAAAAGGGCTCCACTTATCAGGAACCACTTCTTGAGCATCATTGTGTCACCGTTTTCTGAAGGGATGCCCAAACTACTGAGGAGACAAGTAGTATTCCAGGAATGAGGTCCTCACAAACCGCAGTTCCTGGCTACCCATAGGAGTGGCGCTGTTGCACGCTGTTACCATTTTGCTGCTCCTGACATATGATATTGAGGGAAACCTGTTGCAGATATTAATATTGCACAGTTTGAAGTGACTGGATGCATTAAAAAACCCCACTCCTTTTGGAAATGAAACATTGCCCAGACCCATTAGTAAAAGGTAAAGGGACCCCTGACCATTAGGTCCAGTCGTGACCGACTCTGGGGTTGCGCGCTCATCTCGCATTATTGGCCGAGGGAGCCGGCGTATAGCTTCCAGGTCATGTGGCCAGCATGACAAAGCCACTTCTGGCAAACCAGAGCAGCACATGGAAACGCCGTTTACCTTCCCACTGTATCGGTTCCTATTTATCTACTTGCATTTTGACATGCTTTCAAACTGCTAGGTTGGCAGGAGCTGGGACTGAGCAACGGGAGCTCACCCCGTCACAGGGATTCGAACCGCCGACCTTCTGATCAGCAAGCCCTAGGCTCAGTGGTTTAACCACAGCGCCACCTGGGTCCCAGATATTATTAAAAGGTTTACTTGCAGAACTTTCTTCAAAAACAAAACGAAAGATGCATCAAAAATATCCACACAATAGCTTGTGCTGTACAGCACAGGCTCAGCATCTTAGAAATAACTTTAACTTAGAGCTGACAAACATAGCTTTCACTACCTCTCAGGATCCATTGCCTGCATCCCAAGCCAGCATCTTGCCTTAGGCTGTTTACTTGGAGAACTTCATTTACAGCCTCACTCCATGGAGCCTTGGGAACAAAGAACTAGCCACCACCCTTCCAAGACAGCGAATTTGCCATCTTTCTCACATGATCTGAGTTTAAACACTCACATGCTAGCTACTAGAGAACAACAATCGGTTAATTATCAACTCAGTTAAAGCTCAGAGAAAGCTCTTCTTGCCGTTCTTTAGCTTTAGTGAAATTATCCAGTTAAAGCCTTTCATCAACACACAGGCATTCCCATTTCAGTGTGAATTAATCCAATTATACTTAACAAAACTTTGCTGCTGGATCAGACCAAAGACCCATCTAGTACAGCTTCCTGTTCTCACACTGGCCAACCAGATGCATATGGGGAAGCTGCAAACACGACCTTAGTGCAACATGCGAGTTGATCCTAAATGGTGTGGCTCTCACTGACCGAAGGCAAGTACAAACCATAGTTCACCATCTCTGAAGTAATAGTAAGCTAAAGTGGATGCAAACCTTAAAGGAGAGGAGGAAGTATATAAGACCAAGGTATGTTCCTGATCCTGCTACCCATAATTGAAGCATTCAGGGTATTAGGTGAGAATCAACCCTTTGTGGCATAAAAGTGTATAGCTATATCTTTGATGATCTTTCTTATGTAAATCACTATATTTTGCTAGGGCTGAAATTAAATTAAAGGAATGATTTGTACTATTTGTACAGTATACATTTAGATAATGGCATGAAAATATTGTATTATAATTTATCCTAGATTTGAATCTTCTGTCACTCCAGATTTAATGGGGAAAATCAATTTATCACCTTGATCAATCATGGGCTGTTGCTAGTCTTTGTGGTATGCACACACTATGGTGTTTGAAAATCCACCTGATGTAATTTTGATTATATCCTCAATACCCTTCAGACTTTCAAAGATGGCGAGAAAAAGGGAAGATTACATTTCATTTTCTGCACTATCAACAATATGCTAGTGTTTGAAATAGCTTAAGGAAATGAAATGGAACGACTATATGAACAACATTCTAATAGGTGCTTGATAATGTAGTACTGTACCAAGCCAATATGCTATGTTAAATATTTGACATTTTGCAGTTCCTGAGAGTTACTTATGACATAAACCAGCAATATCTCTTTTCTTCTGTGAAGATTAAAAAATCTTTACTCTTCACCTAATGTGAAAGCTGAGGAAAAAAATAAGAAGACGTTTCGATTTCCATGTCTTTGCTTTCCGTCTTCTTTGTGTTTGAGACAAGTTTCTTATAGCAGCATTGGAAATGGATACTCTTGAACCAATTTAAAAGCAATTCCAGAGCTTTGAGAAAACATATACCCAGCCTAATGTGAAGACTGCATTATACTTCTGAAGCCGAAGACAAAGCAAGAAATAAAGCACTCAAGAGAAATAAGCAAGCCTGCATGCAAAACACTCCATTTCTCCTCCACACTTTGCTATTCCAGATTTTACCATACAGGTGTACCTGATGTGAGGTAAAATCCTTCTTCCTGTTTGGTTGGGTGGTATCTAGGTAACCATAGCTGCAAGTGTTGGAGAATAGATAGATAGATAGATAGATGATAGATAGATAGATAGATGAAAGATAGATAGATAGTTTTTGCAAAAAAAATTCCATACATCCTTTAACATTCATTCATATCTTATGCAATATTTTTTTTGGACTTCCATCAACCACGTCTAAAGATTTCCAATCTTCCTAACTTATTCTTGTATTCCCTAATTATTCTTTTCCGTCTCTCCCCCTACCCCCACTTTGCATGGTGTTTCTTTTGTACTTAAATGGATGGGCTTTGCAATGAAATGAGTGGTGTGCAGTGATGTAAGGACAATATACTTAATAGCACAATTAATTGTTTAGAATCCTGGCACAGCTGACAGAGAGATAAATAAATAATGTGGTTTTTTTGTCAGAAGGCGAACTGCAGTGGAATGGAAACAGCACTGCTTGTGACAAACACAGGACAGAGTGGAAATGGATGGCTTACATCCCTAACCATAGTCCACTTCACAGACAACTCAGGTGTAGAATTAGAAGTAGGTTTGCCTTTAAATGTGAACTGAATCAATTTTTTTCCACCATCCCTATTTCTGAGTACAGTACACGTTTACAGGATTGCACCATTTCTGGCACACAGAACCAGAGGAGCAAAGTCCTGATATGCATTTTTTTTTTAATTTGAGTACCTGGTTTGCAATTGTTTTATGGGGTATCCGGATGCACTTTTCCATTCCCTGGTTTCTATTTCAGACATCTTCATGGGACATGTTGAACTCTATGATTTTTCAAGTCTGAACCTGCACCTTGTACACAGGAATGCCTGTTCAATGGGCTGGCAGAGAAAATGCAGAATGGGAGTGCATTTGAGCAGGATTCCTGTCTCCCTGCTACCTGCAAGGCAGAAATTCATTATGTTAGCTTTTTTTCTGGCATGAAGATTCAGCAGTCAGCCTCTAACACAGCTCTTCACACATGCCCAGTGCAGGATCACGGAACTTCAGGCACAGAAATGACCCGGAGGGCATCTGGTCCTGCTTTTCGCACACATCCCACTTTTCAGTGGTGGAAGATCAATAACTGTCAGCTGAAAATGCAAAAGGCTGACGCATCCACCTACACTCCAGGAACCTCTCACAGAGGAAGAGAAATTAGGCCAGGGATTTCTGCCTAGTAAAGAACTAGAATAATTCACACAACTCCCCAAAATGACTGCACCCAGCTATCTTTGTGGAAAGGCAAGAGCTTGACACCAAAATGCAAACACAAGGATCTGAGAAAGAAAATGGCATCTGAACTAAGATGTACAGCTACATTTAAGTCTCTCTATTAGGGATGAATCAGGAGTGGGGGTTCTCTTCATTTTCACTTTTGCTTCATAATAAAACAACTTCCCCAATGGCTAATGAATGCAAGGCTGGAGATTTGGAGGAAGCTTGAGCATAAGTGAAAATACGAAAATTTAGCATTAGCAGCAATCCGTTTCCATTAAATGCATTTTGGATGCCTGAGAATCTCCTCTGCTATAACAGGGCAAAAACACTAACGGAAAGCTATAAATGCATTTAGGAGTTTGGTCATTTCATATTTAAGCCGGTCACACTTTGCAAAGAGAGCAAAGGTATTTTTTAAATTTTGTTTAAAGGCAAGGATGGAATAACCCTGGTCTTATTATGGTGGAATTTTGAAGAAACCTTTGCCAAGTGGCAACGGGAGTGTTGCTAAGGTTCCAAGAATGTATATACGAAGCCAGTAACAGAAAATGTGCTTTTATCTGCTATAAGCACTGATAAATGAGCATCTAATTAAAGCTGACATTGATCCTGGCACCGCAATTGCTCTGGTCTCAGACAAAGAACTCAGCAAGGAAAGAATGAAGCATCACATCCCACTGGGCAAAGCTTTGAATCTGCATGTTGGAGCAGTTTTCTCCTCCACATCTCCCCACCTAATTATATCCCATGTCCGAAATACAAATAATTGCACATTCTTCAAATTGCTTTGAGATTTATGGAAGACAAAGACAATATACAGGGTTGATACTGCATCAGGGGTACTGCTCTGAGAGCTGGGTTTTTTTTTCTTTAAACAACCCAAGATAGCCTTTCCCAAGTTTTTGCCCAGATGTTGTAGTCCAAAACATCTGGAGGGCACCTTGGCAAAGGCTGCTGCCCAAGAGGTCTGCATTACCATATTATCTGGAGAAAAATATTTTGGTCATGATTCTTATTCTGCTTTTTAACCCATCCCCTCTTTAAAAAAAACACACCCTTTTTTTTCTTTGTATCACAGTGGCCATATCCACACCATACACTGAAAAAAAAAACATTCATACCACTTTATCAGTCATGGCTTCCCCCAAAGAATCCTGGGAAATGTAGTTTACCCCTCGTGGAGTTAAAATTCCCAGGATTCTTTGGGGAAGCCATGTGCTTTAATTGTATGGTGTGGATGTGAGCAATGCATTCTCCTCTGCACTATGACAGGACTTGCTGAACACCTATCTTTCTGCAGTTATTACCCAGACGTAACGATCATGAGAGTACTTCACACCACAGCAAACTTCACTTCCAAAGTAACTACTCTATTCCTAACTCAAAAATGGAAAGCGTAATGCTGGGGGTCAACAAAAGAGGTTTAAAGACTATCTCAAGGCAAATCGAAAAAAATAAAATAAAAATTGTAGTATAAACACTGACAACTGGGAAACACTGGCTTGTGAGAACAGTCTTTACCAAAGGTGTCGTGGGTTTTGAAGACGCTCGAACTCAGAATGAAAGGGAGAAACACGTTAAAAGAGGAAGGCACGCTTGGCAAACCCTCATCGTGATCAACTCCTGCCCGGAAACCAATGTCCCCACTGTGGAAGGACGTGTGGATCCAGAATTGGCCTCCACAGTTACTTATGGACTCACTTTTAAAACCGTGTTTATGGAAGACAATCTTACTCGGCTACGAATGATCACCGAAGAGGAAGAAGAGGAAGAAGAAGAGGAGGAGGAGGAGGAGGAGGAGCTTCACACCACTGACTTTATACTTGCCCCGAGCTTCTGTAAATAAAGGGGGAAGGGGGACCTTGAGTCAAATGAACTCAACTCTGAGCCTGATTTTTCTGGAACTTCTATAACCTGTGCTCATTCCCCAGCCAAAATGGCCTCATCCATGCATGAGCAGGAGCTTTCAGTGGGCATAGAGAAACTCCAGAGTTTCGTGATGGACAGAAAGTCTTTATGAGAGGAGGGGGGAACCCTCATGGGGGAACCACAGAGAGCTTCATAAGAACTGGTCGTACTCAGTGGGTGCAGTTTGCCGCTGGACAGGAAAAAATGAAAGCCCTTCGGGGAGGGAGAATGAAATGGAGTGTTCTGGGAATTGGCATAGCTGGCTGGAGCCCTGGATGTGAGCAATCCACACTGCAACCATTTGTTGCATGTCCTGCTGCTACCGGCTACATTTCCCACCTTTTTGGGGGAAAACAGCTGAAGCCGACTTTTGAAATGTGGTCCTGATGAAATGTCTGCATAATCATGTCATCGTTGCTTCTTCTCTTCTTGGACAAAGGTAGTTTGTGGAGTTTGAGGGCATCCTTCCCGCTTAACCTATTTCAGCCAGCTACACTGCATGGCCCACTTCGTTGGGGCTAATCCAGGCATTCCCAAACTCAGCCCTCCAGATGTTTTGGGCCTACAACTCCCATCATCCCTAGCTAACAGGACCAGTGGCCAGGGATGATGGGAATTGTAGTCCCAAAACATCTGGAGGGCCGAGTTTGGTGATGCCTGGTCTAATCCAGTGTGTGACACAGCAAGGATGAGTGGCGACCACAGGAAAGAAGCTGGTCAGGAAACGAGAGTGAAGAAAGAAAAAAGCGGTGATTGACAAACGGGTGCGTGTGGTCAGCCCTCAGAGCAAGGAAATGAATGGAGAGCTGTCAGAGATGCCATTGGTGCAGAGAGAAGAAGAGGGGTCAGCAAAAATGGAGCTATGTGGATGGCAGATGGGACAGAAAAAGTAAAGAATAGCTAAAGGAAAGGACCAAAGTGGGGGGGGGGTAGGTGAGAGCCCACTATGGAATAATAGGCAGATAAAAGGAGACATTTTGCTCACAGAGTCCAGAGTTCTGTGGAGCTGCAGAGAAGAAACAGCTTAACAGAAACAGCATTAAAATTGCATCAAAACTGCTTTTCTGTGACAAAGATGCAGGCCTCTTGAGTTAATAAAAATGGAAGGCACCCCTCAGAGTTGATGCCACTTGGTCTACAGGTTAATATTTAGCTAGGTTTAAAACTGTTTGGTAGCAATTGTTGCTACTAATCCTGGAACGCTCTTTTTGCAGCTTCATTGGGCCTGCTTATTTTTAGCTGAGCATCATTGCTAGGCAGCCGAGCAATTTTAAATTAGCATACAGTTAAACAAAGTAGCATATGCAAATGAGGAATGGCCAGTTTGATTTCCCCACTCTGGGAGAGGTGGAGAGTGCTGTACTCTGCCTCAGTATCATCTGTAACAAAATATAAATTTGGAAACCATCATAACATAGGGAAATCAAGCTGCAAAGCCGCCTAGCTGTGCTAATTAGAATTCTATTTCAGTGTTTCAGCTGAAATGTGATTCTTCACATTTTAAATATCAGTGTGGGTGCATCTTATATGCACATAAAGCCCTTTATCCAGGCCTAGCGCATTTTTCTTTTTTGATAAATGCTCCTGTAGCTTTAGCATTCATTTTCTTGTAGCTGCTCCTATTGTTGTGCCGCAATCCAACCATAAATGGAATTTGATTTTTTTAAAAACAAACAAACAAACAAACAAACAAACTGTTTTGTGTTTATGCATTGGCTTTTTTAACCAACCCGATCAGCATCCATGTACATTTTTTTAAATGTTATTTGGAAACTATGAGTTTTCTTGGATCAAGCTGTGAACACGATCTAGGATTTCTCTTGGGTGGTATTCAGCTTTTGGGGCGGGGCGGGGGGAACAGGGGTGGTACATCCCATTTCGCTGCTTGAAGAGAAACAGGAACACACCACTGCACCCCTGTTCCCTGCATTGTGTGGCTGCACGGTAGTGCTGACTCCTGGTTAGATCTAGCCAGTGTCACAAGGTCCCATGCACTCTGTGAGATCTCATGAGATTTCAGTGAGATCTTGCCGGAAACTGGTGCTACTGGCTGCACTGCTTCTCTGCTGATGCCAGAGGCAGTGGGGCAGAGGGGGCTGAGGCAAGCCTTCCACCGCTTGAGGCAGGTGAGTTCTGCTGGGGGGAGTTGCATTGCTAAGAAATCCAGTCCTCCCACATTGTAACATTGGCTTCCTGCTTCATAAATCCTGCGAAAGGGAAGACCGACGTGTGAATCAAAACAACTGAGCTTTTCCACAACTCTTGCAATGTAAAATGCCTGCTGTCCTAGATTTCTATCCCTTGCATGGCATTCCACAAAACTGGTTTCCTTCACATAAACATGTGCGGAACACGTTGGCTTCTCGAGAGCATGGAGATGAATGCTCAAGCAAGTTGGATGTTTATTCCTCCCCACAGCCCAGCCTACCCCTATTAATGGGATTGCATAGACATTCTTCATCATGGACTGGAGCGTACAAGGATGGACACAGTCCACAGGAAGCAGCTCTCCCATAATCCAGCTAGCAAAAGTGCCATGAAGACTGCAGTGACCAGCCTTCACAGCTGTGGCCAACTTTGCACTGTGATTTCCCCATGCAATCCTATGTGGAGAAAACGAGGAACCACCTCATATGTATGAAGCATTCTTAAGGATATTGAACCCCTTTGAGAGATGCTGCCTATGAAATATTTAAAGAAGAATATTGCAAATAGGCTAGAGTGAAGAGATTAATTCATGGATTTATCCAGACCACAGCTGCATTGATTTTTCTATAGAATCCCCAACCAGAACACTGCTTGTTCTAATTTGTTTTCAATAAAGTATCCACCACAGATCAGTTTTTGCACTGTATTAAAAGGGTGATTGGTTTTATTTTTAGTGCACTAAGTGATTAGAGCCAGGTTGGAAGTTGAGACAACAGACCTGCCATTATTTAACATGCAGCACAGTTTGATGCATGGTTACTTGGTGAGTCCCACGGTGTTCGGCGATGCTTACTCCCCACATATTTCACAGGGAGCAATTTATTAATTTACTAGTGGGTGGATTTAGCAATGCTATCAAGGAGAAGAATATAGCAGGTGGAGAAGTGGGTGTTTACTTAACACAAAAAGAGCCCTCGTGGGACCAAAGGCCCACCTGGATCAGCATCCTCTTCCCACACTGGCCAACTGGATGTCAATGGGAAGACCACCGGCAGGACATGAGCACAGTCACACTACTTATGCTCTTCAGCCACAGCAAACTAAAAATAAGTTTAGAAACCCACAGGATCCAAAATTTCAGGTCGTGGACGATGACAACAACTAGCATTGTGGTACCAGTAGACATCTCTTTTCTCCCTCGTCATCCCAAATGAGTCTTTTTTTATTTCCACTGTTCTTAATTCTTGTTGGTTGTCACGTTTCGATATTGTTGGTTTTTTTATGATCAGCATTGTGTTTTATATTCTATTTCTGCACGTGGTTTGGGCATTCTCTGACTGCCGAGAGGTTTTTCATTTCTTAATCAATCAGGCTTCCTTTGGCATGTGCCTTTGGCATGTGGCATATTCTTCATTTTCACGATCCTGTCGGGTGGAGTAGAGAATTCTCTTCCGAATAAGATCTATTCATTTGTTTACAAATATATATATGTAGCAAGCTTGAAAATATGCAAAATATCAGCAGACAGAGCGGAGCATCGTTTACAGTGGGAAACAGGGAAGCAGGACTCGCTTGCCCATGATGCATGCTGAAGCCGTTGCCTCATGCTTGCAGGGGCATCAGATCCGCCCACTCCAGAGAGCCACCTCTGGCACTTGTCACCCTCCTCTTTGGCTGTACACACATCCCCACTGCCTGCTCTTCTCCGGTGTCAAGACTGGAGTCCTATGCAGGTCAGCATGAAGAGGCAGAGTTGGTTGTCAGTGAAGTTCACTCTCCATTCAAGGAAACAGCATCCAACACAGCACCACTTCCCAGGTGGTTTTGGCCCTATGGAGCAGTTGCCAGGGCTGAAGGTCCCTGCAGTTCCACACCAATCTCAATGTGTGTCTGCACACCTCTGGTCTCTGTTCTGCACTCCTCATTATCCTGTGCATTCTTGGAGACCAGGCAGGAGGGGAACTTGTTGCAGTCTCTTGATTGCCCTCCTCTGCTTCAGCCTCGGAGTCTGACCTGCTCCCTGTCACGGGTTTCTCCTGATCACTAAACCCTGTTGTTCTTTCAGTATCTAGCATCTCCTCCCAAGCCTTCCTCTCTGTCCTCCTCTCAGTGTCCCACCACCAATCCCCAGGCTCTGAGCCTTCTTCCCCTGAGATCTCCCTTGGGGATTCCCCAGCTGGCGCCATACCTGCCAAGTTGCTGTCAGAGAAATAAGGGACCGGCCGGAAATAGCAGACCGGAAGTAGCGCTGCCACTTTTTTGGAACTGGGTGGAGCATGCTCAGAAGTGACTTTTGATGCTGCTTTGCCCAGTTCCAAAATGGCTGCCGCACCAGAAGTCGCACTGCAGCCATTTTGGAACTGGGCAGAGCAGCATCAAAAGTCGCTTCTGAGCATGCTCCGCCCAGTTCCAAAATGGCCACCGCGCCAGAATAAACCGGGAAAAAACAAAAAAATCCATTTTTTCAGATAGGAACAGCTGGGAAAACGGGGATTTCCCAGGGAAAACGGGAGACTTGGCAGGTATGACTGGCGCGTCCCACCACTCCTCGTTGTCCAGCCAGTCTCTGACATCTGGCTTACATTTTACTCCTCAACCACCTTCCCTGGGCCCACTCTAGTTGCCTCAGGCAAAGGCACTGGAGTGGTGGTGGCAGTAGCAATGGTGGAGCTGGGGCAGCCTTTTCTGTTTTGCACCAAACAGCAAAGCATCCTGGGCCAGCTGTGCATGGTTCTGTTCCTCGGCTTGCATGACTTGCCAAGTTACCTCAGCATAGGATTGTTGTGTGTATACAAAAGATGCAAATCTTATCTTCAGGGAATGGGAAACTGAGCCCATAAACTCTGATCAAGTTGGCAATGTGTGCTATTTGCAGGCATTATAAAGTTATTACAGATAACAAAAGGAAGGACGGGGTGTGTGGGAGTGATGACTTGCTCTGCTAGGCACTTGAGGCTTAAGAGAGAAATTTTCTGTAGCTGGGGTTGGTCTCTAATGAGCTGCTCATCTTTTATGGATTAGAAATTTCCAGTATTTAAGCAATGGTGGAGGTATATTAATTAATTTTCCTCAGATGTCTCTAAATGGCCTTCAGACACTGCCGACAAATAAGATAAGCAGTGCAACTGTGGTTTAATTATTTACCCAGCAACAACTAGGAATCAATCTACCCTCTCCAGTTTGCTGCCAAATCATAATCTCCATTCTGTCCATTCAATTGTATGCTGCTAACGTCAGAAGACAGGAGTGATTTTATTCTTAACATCTGCTGAGACTCCAATATTGTTCTGGTGAATAATCCAGGCACAAGTGTTCAGTCTCTGCTTATTATTTGAGGGGCGGGGGTATTAAAAATTCGTCACCACCTTAAAAAAATTCACACCCTTAAATCAAATTTTGTAACGGGTGATATTGGCATAAATAACCCCAAATAATTAAAATGCAATGTTTGGGATTCTTTCTCCTTACTTTCCTGCCTCTTGGCCTTTACTGAAGTCAACCTGTTTCTGGCAGGTACCACAACAATCTGTAAGTAGGGGCTCACGTAATCAAATGTTCTTCCATGCTCCCTGCAAATGCCCTACATAATTGAGAACAAGTGTGGTATAGTGGTTAGAGTGTCAGACTAGGACCTGGAAGAGCAGAGTTCAAATCCCCACTCAGCCATGGGGCTCACTAAGTGTCTTTGGGTCAGTTCACTGCCTCTCAGCCTAACCTACCTCACAAAAATTTGTTGTCAGGCACTTGATCCAGAGCCTCATATGTGTTCCAGTGCCCCAATGGAGTTCCTCAGGAAACAGCTTTCCTCATTCGCATCCTTTTAAATGGATGCACGCACTGAAGTGAATGGGAAAGCCCTTGTTGAGGCTTCCCCATGTACACATGGAAGTTTCCATAGCAGCAGGATCAGGTCCTTTGAGTGCTGTCTTCCTCTCTGTCAAGGAGCTGTCAAGGAGCCAGGTCATCCACAGAGCAGGCACAGAACGCGATTAGCTTTTTATTAGCAGGGGGAAAAAAAACAATACATCAACGTCCCTGGTCTGTGTTAACTCAATGAAGGCACTGCTGAAACTAAGTACTAGGTATGTCCTTTCCCTCTTACTCTGGATCCCTCCCAAGCAGACAAAAGCTACATCAATGGGGTGGGCTCCTCTTCTGGGCCTGTCTGGCACGTTGCTCAGCAATGGAAGTACCCTCCTTAAGTGGGGAGTCAGAGGGGGAGACAGCAGGACTGGTACTGTCTGTGTGCACACTGTGACTCTCAGCTTCTAATCCTGTCCTGGAAGATCCTTCTTCTCCTGATCCTCTTGATTGCTCAAGTCTTCTGTTTCTATCAGCTCCGAGCTCATCCCTTCTGCGGCCTGCTCCTCAGTGTCACACCACCAGGCTCCAGGCACTAAGGTGTCATCTTCAGAGCCCTCCCTGGGGGGCTCTTGAGTTACCAGCTCCCACCACACCTCCTCACCCAGCCTGTCCCTGACACTCTTAGTCAAAAGCTAGGCTCTCCATCCCAAATCCCCTTATCAATCCATTGGTCGCATGCATTTTAATGTGGACTTACTTGACAGGGTCCTGAACTGAGGCTGGACTGATAAAACAATTCTGGTTCCATTTCCTCACTCCAAAAAAAAAAAAAAAACATAAATCGTATGGACAATTTTAAATTAACGGAAGGAAAATATATAAAAAAGCAAAGTCAAATCTCCACAGTATATCTGTGCACTCTGTCTTAGCATCAGCACCTGTCCAGGTGACATACAGCCTCTGTAGAAACATAAACATGTGATGCATTAAACAAAAGCTAACACAGAGAAAACTCTTCTTAAGCGCCTCTATCTTTTTGCAAGTAAAATTCCATGCTGCCGTATTTAAGGACCCAAATTTTACGTGCAAATGTTAGTGCCTAACTACATAGGATTGGGAATCATGTTGTCGCAAATCATATCAGGGGTTCTTGTAAGCATTATTTGTTTATTTTTATTAGGAAGAAAAAGAAGAAAAGCAATGACAAACCTAGGCAGCATCTTAAAAGGCAGAGACATCATCTTGCCGACAAAGGTCCGTATAGTTAAAGCTATGGTTTTCCCAGTAGTGATGTATGGAAGTGAGAGCTGGACCATAAAGAAGGCTGATTGCCGAATAATTGATGCTTTTGAATTATGGTGCTGGAGGAGACTCTTGAGAGTCCCATGGACTGCAAGAAGATCAAACCTATCCATTCTGAAGGAAATCAGCCCTGAGTGCTCACTGGAAGGACAGATCCTGAAGCTGAGGCTCCAATACTTTGGCCACCTCATGATAAGAGAAGATTCCCTGGAAAAGACCCTGATGCTGGGAAAGATGGAGGGCACTAGGAGAATGGGACGACAGAGGATGAGATGGTTGGACAGTGTTCTCGAAGCTACGAACATGAGTCTGACCAAACTGTGGGAGGCAGTGAAAGACAGGAGTGCCTGGCGTGCTCTGGTCTATGGGGTCACGAAGAGTCGGACATGACTAAACAACTAAACAACAACAAATTATCAGGAGCACTCAAGAAGCCACACCTTTATTTGGGAACACACTTCTACCCTAAAGAGTTTATTGCAGTTATTTTTACCTCGGCACTATATTTCCTGTTGCGTGCATAATTAATCAATTTTTGGAAATGCCGGGGCAGTGAGTGGCAGTTTTACTTTCCAGCTTGGAAAGTTTACGGACATGGTAATTCAGCATTCAGACATAATCCAGGGACACAAAGAATATGTCACTGCATCAATAGAACTGGAACAATAATTTATATTTTACTAAGTTGCTTTACTAGGAAGAAATAAAGCCTTGGTGCTACAATTAGGTATACAATTCATATTGACAGAATAATGAAAACGTGTGATTAAAATGTGGCCCTGTGTGGAGAAAAATCTGGATTTGTGTGTAGAGCAAAGCAATCGCTGCTGTAACTTATTGCACACAATAATTCATTGCACCCTGCAGTTGTTAGTTATGAGATCAACAAAAGAGATAGGATTCTTCATTTATTCCTAAGCACTGCCTAGGGTGTGGTGCAAGACATGCTTGCAATATTTATTTAACATGAAATGTAAAGGGCTACGGATATACAAAACTAATAGTAAACATTTTAAAGTTGTACAAGAATCTGTGCAGAAAGGCAGGAGGGCCAATAGATGATAAAATGTGTAAAGCTGGAAACCGCAGAAAAGCTGAATGAATTATTTGCATTTACCTTTGCAACAGAAGAAAATGAGAAACGGCTGTACGAAATGTGGGTGGGCATTAGGACCTAGGGATGGGGAAGAAATTTGACTCAGTTCACATTGAAAAGTGAATCTACCTAATTTGCACTTCTTGAGAAAAATACACAAAACAAAACACAGCCAACCTTCAAAATTTGCACATCTCTGAATTTTGCAGCACAGTGTGATGTGCACAAAAATACCTATACTAGGATAAAGTGTGCATATAAATGCACATCTTGGTGAAAATAATGTATAGAAGAAGCAATATGTTTGGGGGAAATTGTTTTGCAAAAACGTGTATACCGTGGAGAAATTCCGCAGAATAGAAAAATGCCCACGCCAGGGAAATTTGCACTAA
The DNA here is from genome assembly GCF_963506605.1 of Zootoca vivipara. Lineage (NCBI taxonomy): Eukaryota > Metazoa > Chordata > Lepidosauria > Squamata > Lacertidae > Zootoca > Zootoca vivipara. Next base: position 26,149,388 of record NC_083279.1, on the reverse strand, counting down.
AATGCTAATGACTTTCCATGATGACTTTGACAATAATAATCTTGAACTGGTGTGCAAATGTGGAGAATGGAATTGATGTCTGGAAAAAATGAGAAACTGAAACTGGCACATTCCCTGATCAGGATGCCCTCTCAAATACCAATGGCAGAGGTCTCTTTTTAAAAGGGGGAAGAAAGCAGCAGCAGCAACAACAACACCAGGGGACTGAATGGGACCTTGGTCCTGGGGAAAAAACCACAGGCAGCATGGCATAAGAGAGTGAAAAGGTGGTGTTTCCCCTTCGCAGTAACTCTCCAACACAGTCAGCTTGGTATTTTCAGTCTTTATTACATATATACAAGAAACAGTTACAGTTCAGAATTACGTGTCCGAACCCACTGAGTCAGATTCGGGGAGTGGCTTCCTACTATTTCCTTACGCTTCATTTCCCTCCTTGTCTGCGCTGATTAAAAAGCCCCCTCCCTTCCTGAGTCTGAGCTTCCTTCCGGAGCCTCTGGTTGGTTGCAGGGCTTCCTAGCATCCCTGAGCCCCTGCTCCACCTGGCTACTTTCCGCCCCCTCTTCTGCTTCCTCTGTCTCTGGGCGGTTGTGGGGCTCTGCAGCATCCCTGAGCCCTTGTTCCACCTCCTCTGTCCGTTGCGCCTCTGAATCCTCCCACAGAGAGCGAAATCAATTTATAGACTCATTAATACAGCCTTCCCAACCTGTTCCCCTGCTGATGTTTTAAACCACAACTCCCATCACAGGGAGGATAAGGATCTATAAGAAGCAAATGGATGGTTTTGGGGAAAGGGAGATAAACAGTGGGGTGGTTCAGATGCAACAATTTCAGCTTACTAAAACATGCCTCATTAGGCTGAGAATGAGCATCATGCCAGTACACGCGCCCCACTCCCACAAAAGGCTTCAGCACTTTTATCATGGCTTGTTCAAGCTTGTTCCTATTAGATTCAAACCAGAAATTGCCACTTCATCACAGATTTAAACCACGATATGATACCAGGATCTTATCGTTCATGCACAGCACTCACTAATAAACCAATTTTTGGGGGCCCAGATCATTACGCTGGAACCAGCCTCATATGTGTGCTGTTTTTCCTTTCTGCAAATAAACCGAAGTCAAGCTGAGGTATCTGAGCCAAGGTAAAACCTTGAAGGATGTTTATCAGTGACTATTAGGCATGGTACCGGTAGCTAAATGGACCGTTCACATTCAGAGGCTGTTTGCCAGTGAATACACGTTCCCAGTGAGCAACATTAGGAAAGGGCTATAGCTTTTCAACCCCACTGGTGGGCTTCCTGGAGGCATCTGATGAAAACAGGAAGCTGGAATGGATGAACATTGGACCAGACCCAGCAGGGCACATTTTTGCCAAAGACATCCAGTTTCCCAGATTGGTAGAATCCTAAGCTGATTGCATCTCCACAAGGATCTCTCAGGACTTCCTGCTGCAGGCTTTTTTGATAGTCACTGCAGTAAATTGTTGTTTTAAAAAATAAAAATCATAGGTGGTCTATCAATGCCTCTTAAGTGTGGTAGTTATACATTGGTCCTCCATCTGATTGACAGATACTGGAGGAGAAACAATAAGAATCGATTATCATCACCAACTGCTTGCAAGTTTCGTGCATGTTATCCCAGCATGACAATTCTGCACATCTGTGCACATTTACGTGGGTGGCACTGTGGGTTAAACCACAGAGCCTAGGGCTTGCCGATCAGAAGGTCGGCGGTTCGAATCCCCATGACAGGGTGAGCTCCCATTGCTTGGTCCCTGCTCCTGCCAACCTAGCAGTTCGAAAGCATGTCAAAGTGCAAGTAGATAAATAGGTACCACTGCAGCAGGAAGGTAAACGGCGTTTCCGTGGCTGCTCTGGTTAGCCAGAAGTGGCTTTGTCATGCTGGCCACATGACTTGGAAGCTGTATGTTGGCTCCCTCGGCCAATAAAGCAAGATGAGCGCCGCAACCCCAGAGTCTGTCACAACTGGACCTAATGGTCAGGGGTCCCTTTACCTCTACCTTTAAGGCTGAAATTGAGCAGCAATTGGTTGAGCAGGGACCCCTCTCGACAACCAAGTTGTGGGGGGAGGAGAGAGGTGGTGGAGAGATGCTGTAGTGCACTGGTGGAAGTGCCTGATTGGCTGTGGAGGTGCAACTGTCCCATGCTGACCTCACTGCCACCTTGTCCTGCCCTCTTTTCTTCCTAGGATGCCAGAACAACAAGGGTGGTGAGAGGTCAGATAAGCAGCCCAGCCCTGCCAACTGCTGCTGTATTATGGGGTGCTAGGGGAGATGTAGTACCTCTGGTGGGGAACACATCATGCTCCTTCTGGGGTAATTTGTGCACCTTTGGTGCCCACCCTGCACTCAGTTCTCACCTGTGGCTGTTAGAAGCTGCCAGCATTCGAAATGGTTTCAACGGGCTGGCTAAACCAGGTGAAGGTAGCCAATGGGTCTCAAACCCTTGGTGAGCTAGGGACTTCCCCTGCATGCAAAGACAAGGGTCTGGCAGATTGAGCGGACAAGGCCAGTAGTGGGTCAGGAAGGCAGTTTCTGCACCTGTAGTAGAGGAAAGTGAGGGGCACGTAGGAGCTTGTCAACCTGGTAAGGTGGCCCATCTACATAGCTGCCAAGTTTTCCCTTTTCTTGCGAGGAAGCCTATTCAGCATAAGGGAAAATCCCTTAAAAAAAGGGATAACTTGGCAGCTATGCCCATCTAGGAGAAGGAAAACTCTCATCCTAAACCTCTGCTGCCTTGTGGGATATTCTTGGGAGAAGAATAGGCTAAGGAGCAAACCCTTAGTCCCTAAAATGGTATGCCTCCTTCTGGTAACTCCTGCAACCAAGCTGGAGCCAAACATATTGTTCTGTGTTCCTTTGGGGCACATCAGTGAAGCAGAGATGGGTGTCTTGTCCATCTCAAGGACCTTAATCCACACTGCTCAGGGGTGTGCCCCAGAAAGGTCACACAGCAGTGTGACCCCCTGCCCCCAGAGGAACACTCCATTGTCTCTCAAGGCAGATGGGTGGCAATAACAACAAACAAATGGGGCTTATTTCTGGACAGATATGCAGGGGCTTGCACTATAAGTCTTGTTGGACTTACTTCTGAGTACACCTGCACAGGAGTGTATAAATCCAAAATGTTAGTCTCAGCATGCCAATGCAGCCAGACCTTGGCCATGTTTAGCATGCCATTTTTCAAACAATACAGCTCCTCTTTTTTTGCATGTTTTGAGGACTGATCTGTTGTGATGTAGACTGTGTGTGTGTGTGTGTTGTGACGAGTTTCCAAAACTCTAGTGAAAAGATTGTCCTATATCTCTATCCATCCCTTTAACGATGAGAAAAGAATCATTTTTCCTGGATTCCCAGAGTCCTCCTTTCCCCCTCAATGGACCCACTACCTCATTTTTATAGATGAAACTGCTGAATCGAATGTTATCATCTAGCTGGTTCATCTTTCGTCTCTCACGTAAGGATGAGCTACAGTGAGTCTCTGAGCGAGGCGAGAAGGCAAAGGAACGTGTTCTCCACCAGAGCTTGGGTTTCTGGGGAACAGCAATCACAGCCTTTCTCTGCCTTTGGTGTCGTTTTGCATATCCTTCGCTAGTCCTTCCTGCGTTCTGCCTAAGCTAACACAAAATGATGGCTCTGCCCAGTTAACTCTGAGCGCCCTGACTTCGGCTTCATTACTATGTATGAGCTCTATTTTCACTCCAATTTAACATTAATAGGCTAATTTGCAGGCCTCTTAAGCATAAATCTCCTGAACGACCATTTTATTTGCTTTGTGGGAGCCAAGCTTAATATTTACCATTTCTTCCAAATGAGTTTGTACAACTGTCACACTTTTATTTATTTTTATAATCTCTGTATGAACCACCTTTCATATTAAAAGCCAGTCACATAAAGATTTACTTTAGTTGTCTGCCTGTAACAAAGTAAAGGTAATTAGGCTGGCAGTGACCAGTCTTGAGAAGATTCCTTCCCTGGAGGAGGAGTTTGGATTTGATATCCCGCTTTATCACTACCCAAAGGAGTCTCAAAGCGGCTAACATTCTCCTTTCCCTTCCTCCCCCACAACAAACACTCTGTGAGGTGAGTGGGGCTGAGAGACTTCAGAGAAGTGTGACTAGCCCAAGGTCACCCAGCAGCTGCATGTGGAGGAGCGGAGACGCGAACCCGGTTCCCCAGATTACGAGTCTACCACTCTGAACCACTACACCACACTGGCTCTCTCCCTGCTGTGATCACTGCCTCCCTTCAAGAGGAGAGGATGCATTGTGTGTTGGGGTCAGGATAAGAAGGATAAGTGCTGTTTTTCTAGAAAAATAGGTGCCAGAACTCACTATGAATGCCTCCCTTGTTCTCTTATAATGGCAATGGCACCCAGCTGAGAGGTGCCAGAACCGAGTTCTGGTGAGTAGTGGCTGGCAAAAAAAAAAGCCCTGAGAAGACTAAAAATAGATAAATTTTCACCAGAATCTCTTTGTGATATTAATGCCTAGCTGTGATGAACTTTGATTATCTTAGGAATGTGACCGTTTTTAATTAATTAAGCAATTAAAGATCTATTACATCTAGATCTGGAGCTATTAAAAATTTTAGCCATTGCAACTTTACTACCAACTTGTTAATTAGTAGAAGTCAAGGAGATGGATTAACAATCCAAGCCCGTTCACAGTACTCAGAGATATAAGTACCCTCAAGTTCAATGGAGCTTATGTGTAAGTAACCACTGAGATACAGGTCATATCGCTTGCAGACGCTGACCAAGCTTTTCAGATATCATGCTTTCAGTTCTCACTACTACTTTGTTTTCTCTAAGCTCTGCTTTTCAGTGCACCTTGCTGATTTTAATATTCTGCATGGTTTTATGCTGATTTTTTTTTTTTTTGCTGCTGGTGTTGCAAAAAATTGATTGTTTTTCGTACTATTGGTTGGATTTATTGATTTCAAAATGGGGTGAAACCACAGCAATAGCCTCCTGGCAAGGAGGAGGAGGGAAGGTCACGGCCATGTGGGTGCTAGATTGGCTCCACCAGTGGGTCCATACATGCCCCCCCTCCTGCCCCCTCCTGGTGAATGGCAGCAATGCTACTGCTGGGAGGCTATTGCTGTGTTTCTGCCCCACTGGGTGAGCAACTCCTGGTTGTATATCAGCAAGAGGAGACAGTTGATTGGAGGGTATGGAAATGTTCCCCTGTTTTTCTCTTGGCTGCAGTGCCTCCAGAGGCAAGGATTTCCCAAACTGCCTAGCTGTAATCAGAAATGTTTTTTTTTTTTTACAAATATATATGTCTCACAAAAGTCAATAGTACTTACTAGATCTGGCCGGGCTGGTGCTAGGGTTTTTTGCGCCCTAGGCAAGATCACCTTCTGGCGCCCCCCCTGCCTTCCCGCTCGGCGATTGGCCAAGGAGGCGCGTGAGGGGAGGAGCTTGGAGTGTGGAGCGTGTCCTCCGCCACCCCGCCCCGCCCTGCCCCGAAGGCCGTGCGCTCTTTATTCCTTTTCTTTTTTAAAAATCCATCTGCCTAACAACTGGGCGCGCGCGCACTCAAGTTCCCCCGCCTCCACGCCTGCTTTGATTGATTGGTTTGAGAGCGCCCTCCCCCCGATTTCTGGCTCTGTCATGCGGTGCGGCCCTGCACCCCCTGCAGGGCATTGCAGGGAAGCACCTCTGCAGCAGCAAGCAGCAGCAGGAGCGAAAGCGGCGGCGGCAGAGAGAGCGTTTGCGAGCGGGGAGACACACCAGCGCCCCCTCCATTTTGGCGCCCTAGGCAACTGCCTAGTTCGCCTTAATGGACACGCCGGCCCTGAGATCAGGCATCCCCAAACTTCAGCACTCCATATGTTTTGGACTACAATTCCCATCATCCCTGACCACTGGTCCTGTTAGCTAGGGATCATGGGAGTTGTAGGCCAAAACATCTGGAGGGCCGCAGTTTGGGGGTGTCTGTACTAGGTAATATTGTTGCAGGATTGCAGGGTGGGTGGGATTCCTTTGCATGTTTTCCAAGCCTTGTGGCTTTGTGTCTGTAGGATGGGAATCTGTGGTAGCACAAACTGCTGAAATGGTCAAACTAACCTTTTTGTTAAGGGCCCTAGCCAAGCCTGTTATGCAGCCTTTTTACATGTCTAAAAAGTCAGTCAAGTACAGATGTGTTGCCTTAGAAACAGCTAGCTAGTGATGCCTTCAGAAGGAGGAGGTAGGCCTTTCCATACCCCTCATCTTTCTATAATAATTTTTATTAGTTTTCAATTACAATCCAATAATAGCCTCATTATAGCAAGACAATCATTAGATGCCTCAGCATCCTAGAGTCTTATTGGGAGCTGGGGAGGTACAGATGCATGGCTTGTTCTCTCTACTGAAACCAGAGCTGTGAAGTCACCATTCATTTTGATGGTACTTGCCCTTTGTCTCAAAAATCCATTCTCCAGTGGTGCATTGGAGGGTAGGATTTTTTTTTATTTTTTAAAAAGGTAGAATGCTCTCTTTTCCTCATGACAAACATGAATATGTCTTCTGTCCTTTCAGCCAGCATTGCAGCTATTCAGCTCATTGAATCCCCGACTTCAGAGCGTGATGCACTATTCATGTATTCCTTTTATATCCAAAGTACAAGGAGCTTTTTATATTCCCTTGCATCAATGTACAAAGAGCTTTATATGGAATCTCTCTTAACACAGCATATGCTTCCCCTCCTCTCTTCGGGATGGAAATACCTGTGAATTTCATAAATGATGAACAGTGGATTTATATAATCCCACTAATCTTTCAGAGACGAGCATCTGGGGCAGAGAATCATAGAGCTGTGGCATCAGAGGGAACCCTGAGGGTCATCTGCTCTGACCCTGTGCAATTCAGGAATCTTTTGCCCAGCGTGAGGCTTGAACCCACGAGCTTGAGATTAAGAGTCTCATGCTCGGCCAACTGAGTTGCCCCAGGTAAGTTTATTTCTCTGGAGACACCGATTCTGCTCTTGGGCAAATTTAAACACTTTTTGAAACTGGAGGAAGCTGCCCCCCCCTTTACTGCATTTCCTTAACAGTTGACGACAAGGCTATTTGCTTTCCCCCACCCTTTTCTTGCCAGTGTGATGTCCTCTGATTGACAGGCTGTTCCCATAGTGAGCAATTTTAGAATATTGAAAAATATCAAAGAGAAGATAAACTCTACTATAGACATAGCAATGTTATTAACCTGCAACATCAGAGGGGTATTAAGAGCCTGTTGCTGAATGATAGGAACTTGAGTGGAACTAAAGCTTGCTGATTAGAAGACTCATCCTTCAGACGAGGCAGTTACAGAACAAGAGTGCATTTTCAGCAGTGTGAAGCGTGCTCAGTGATACATCTCGAGCAGCAGCAACTTCACACAGTCCTTTGCTTTGAGAGACCACCTTTAATCGCTACTAAAAAGTACAGCATCATTACAGTGGCCTCCTAGAAAAGCACAATTAACTCCATTGCTTAATATGCAAAGGATCCTGAATTTTGTGTGCTAGAAGTTAGCAACTGGTCTCTGCTAGGCAAAAACAGCTTTGTGGTGTTTTCTCCTTCTTGCACAAGATCTATGTCATTACAAATCTGAATGCTATTTGCACTCAGGAACGTAAGGACACAGAGGAGTCCTTCTGGATCACACCTAAGGTCTATCTCGTCCACCATCCTGTTCTTTTAGTGGTCAGCGGGATTCATTGATTGCATGGGAAAGAAGCTGTGAGGGACAGGGGATATCGCGAAGTCCCTCCCCTCCTGAGTTCAAGCCCGTCCCCGAGCAAAGGGGAAAGCAGGGAGAGTTCCGATTCCAGTGGGGAAGCAGGAAGTCGTGTCCGAGGCTCAGGCAAGGTAGAGGAGCCAGGGTCCCAGGTGGGACAGGAAGGGGCAAGTAAGGGGGGAAGACCCATCCCCCCAACTCCAGAATTACGCAGGAAGAGGAGGGGCAAGAGGATGGGTCTGCCAAAGCTTTTGTGCTGGAGAAAGACGCGCCAAAAGCCATTAGGAGGTTCTGAAACCGACTGACAACATCGCTCCGTGTAAATAGCAATGACTTGAGCACTGTAAATACGCAGCACCAATAAAAGAATAAAATGCAGAGCTGCGTAGCGTCGTTACTCTGAAGTAGTCCACTCCGGCCACTGTGACAGCAACCTCCTAATCATTTTTGGGCTACTTTGGAGTTGCCGGGATGAGCGTGTCAGAGGCGGAGAAGTGGCGGCAGATCGCTGAGCAAGCCCAGCTAGAACTGCAACAGCTGTCGCTGCAGGCGCAGGGGGAATTGAAGGCAGCTAAAGAGGAGACTAAGAAGGTCCAGGACGACCGGCTACAACTTGCGGAACAGGTGAGAGAGCTCCAGGAAAAAGAGCAGCATTTAAGGGCGGTGGCGGTAGACCTCCAAAACAAGCTGGATGCAGAGAAAAACAAGGCGGGAGGGGCACCCCAAGTCCAAGTGCTGCCAGGAAGGAGAGCCGGGACCCTAGTAAGCAAGTTCAATGGAGACCCGAAGGAGTTTCAGGGCTTTGAGACTGAGATTGTGTATGCTCTTGAGCTGCACCACGATGAGTTCCCTGATGATGAGCACAGAGTAGCGTTTATTGTGGAGCACCTTACAGGGGCGGCCAGGGAGTGGCTAAGACCGTTAATTGCAACAAGGAATCCTTGCATGAAGAATGTCAAACTATTTCTAGAAGGTTTGAAAACGATGTATTCGTCCGATAGTCATATGGACCAGACTAAGGAGGAACTTCATAATTTACGCCAAGGAAATATGACAGTTCGCGCGTATTGGGCGAAATTCACCATGCTGGTGCACAGATTGGGGTGGGATCTGGAGTCTGCCCCAATGCAAGCGGCGTTTTACTTGGGGTTGCATGAGGAGGTGAAGGATGAGCTCTCGAGAGGTCCAAAGCCCAGTAATATGGATCAACTGAGCAAAGCGGCTCTGGCGGTGGGGGTGAGGCAGGAATCCAGATGGAGCGACAAGCAAGCAACGCGCGCAAAGCGGGCTTGGTTCCCACGGTCGCAGGAGAAGCCACTCCCTCAACAACCCTTTCAAGCCACGCCTGGGGCCAGTCAGGACCAGGAACCCATGCAGATTGATAGCGCGCGCGCGCGGGCTTTTCAAACCCCAGCGGCGCCAAGACGCAAGGAGGGAAGGGGTGGGAATTGCTTTCTCTGCAACTCCCCCCAGCATCTCGTCAGAGACTGCCCACATCGCAGGGAGTGGCAAGGAAAGGCGGGAACGGTTGTGCCCTCCCCCACTGACGCAGCACCACAGCAGGGAAACGGGAAAGCCTGGCTGCAGGAGACAAGGGGCGGCAGCCAGGCACAGTCAGCAGACAACAGCCCCAGCCCACCCACCCGCACAGAGAGGAGCAGAGCCAGCCCACCCCTCCCAGAGCAGGAGTGGTTCTAGAAGTGACGCTCACGCTCCCAAATGGCTATCCATTGACGGTCCTCGCCCTAATTGACAGTGGTGCCTCAGCCAACTTCTTCTCGAGAAACTTTGCAGAAGAGCACCAGATCCAGCTTCTGCAGCTGGATTTTCCTCTGCACGTGGCAACCATTGACGGCAGAGAGCTGCTGGGAGGGGCCATCACTCATCAAACCCCCCCCATGAGAATGACGGTTGGAAGGCACTCAGAGACACTGGCATTCAACGTCACCACCATCTCAGACCCCCCAATCGTTTTGGGCATGAGCTGGCTGGCGCGCCACGACCCCTCCATAAGTTGGCATCAGAGATGCATCACTTTTGGATCGGACTTTTGCCTGGAACATTGCATGCAGCACCAACCAGGGGAGGGGCCTCCGATAGCCACGGTGGCCACCATGCACGTCAAAGGGGGTGAGGCGATACCCAAACCATACTGGGACCTGCAGGAGGTCTTCAGTGAAGCGGAGTCCGACCACCTGCCCCCACACAGGCCTTTTGACTGCCAGATCAACCTGGTGCCTGGGGCAACTATACCCCCAGCCAAGCTGTACGCCATGTCAGACCAGGAACTGGAGGATCTGCGCGCTTTTATCGACAAGAACCTCAAGCGGGGGTTCATCAGAGAAAGCAAGGCAGCAGGGGGCAGCCCGGTCTTCTGGGTGGACAAGAAAGACACGCAACAGCGCCGTCTTGTGGTGGATTTTAGACGGCTGAATTCGGTGACAGAGCCAGTGGCTTTCCCCATGCCCAGAGTGGATGATCTCCTGACAGCGGCACGCAGAGGCAAGATTTTCACCAAGCTAGACCTGAGGGGGGCGTACAACTTGATCAGGATCCGGGAAGGCGATGAGTGGAAAACCACGATGTTCACGCCTCTGGGCTCTTTTGAATATCTGGTGATGCCCTTCGGGTTGCAAGGGGGCTCAGCATGCTTCCAGGCCTTCATGCACCACGTCCTGGGGTCCCTACTCTTCAGGAAATGCTTGGTCTTTCTGGATGACATCCTTATTTACTCCAACGACCCAGTGCAGCACGTGAAGGACGTCAGGGAGGTGTTACAGCGCCTGAAGGAGAACCACCTGTATGTGAAGCTGGAGAAGTGCAAGTTTCACACCAAGGAGGTGGACTTCCTGGGCTACAAGCTGTCAGACAAGGGGCTGGCAATGGACAAGGACAAGGTGCAGACCATCCTGGACTGGCACAGCCCCAGGACGCGCAAAGATGCCCAACGCCTACTAGGCTTTGCCAACTTCTACAGGAAGTTCATCAAGAACTTCTCTCGAGTTACGGCTCCCATCACTGACTGCCTGAGAGGCAAGCAGAAGTTCAGGTGGACACCAGAGGCGCAAGCAGCGTTCGAAAGCCTCAAGAGGGTGTTCGCCTCAGACCAGAACCTGTTCCACGTGGTTCAGGACGCGCCCCTACGCATTGAAACAGATGCTTCTGATAAGGCTGTGGGCGCCATTTTGTTGCAACTGGACGCCAACAGAGAGTGGAGACCCTGTGCCTTCTTCTCCAGGAAGTTGACCCAGCCCGAGCGAAACTACACAGTTTTTGATCGGGAACTTCTTGCGATCCACGCGGCGTTCCAGCACTGGAGACACTTCCTGGTGGGCGCCAAGCACCCCATCCAGGTGTGCACAGACCACAAGAACCTGGAGTTCTGGAGAACTGCCAGGGTGCTCAACCAGCGGCAGATACGGTGGGCGGAGTTCTTCTCGAACTTCAACTTCTCCATACACTACATCCCAGGAGAGCAGAATGTCAGGGCGGATGCCCTCTCCCGCAAGCCAGAGTACATGGAGGAGGAGGCGCCACCAGCCCCAAGGCACATTTTCCCCCCGTCGGCATGGTCCTGCGGAGCAGCAGTGGTGAGCGAGGCAGAACTCACAGCACTGACGGCAGCGGATGAATTTGCCAACCGCATCTTCAGAGAACTGAGAGGGGGGAGGGAGCAGGCAAAAGACTTTGCAGAACGCAGAGGGCTGCTTTTCTACAAGGGTGCGCTGTACCTACCCACCACCCAGCTTCGACGTACGGTCCTCAAGCAGATGCACGACAACCCTACAGCGGGGCATTTTGGAAGGGACAAGACCACTCACCTAGTCATGAGACACTTCTGGTGGCCAGGGGTGAGGGAAGATGTTCGAGACTATGTAAGGGGCTGTACCACCTGCCAGCGGGCGAAGGTGGTCAGAGCAGCGCCACCAGGGTTGCTGGAGCCCTTAGCCACACCACACAGGCCGTGGGAAGTGGTGTCCATGGACTTCATCACAGATCTGCCTTCGTCCAGGGGTAAGACTGCAGTGTTGGTGGTGGTGGACCTCATGTCCAAAATGTGTCACTTTATACCGTGTGCCAGGGCAGTCTCGGCAGAAGAGACAGCCAAACTGTTTGTTGATCACATTTTCAGACTGCATGGATTACCTTTAAGGGTTATTTCGGATCGTGGCCGCCAATTTGTTTCCAGGTTCTGGCGGCGGCTCATGAACCTCCTGCAGGTGGAGGTCAGCTTGTCGACGGCTAGACACCCGCAGACCAACGGACAAGCGGAGAGGGTCAACGCCATTCTGCAGCAGTACCTGAGATGCTACGTCAGCCAGCGGCAAACGGACTGGGTGGATCGCTTGCCACTAGCAGAATTTGCCTACAACAATGCAGTGCACGTCTCCACAGGGGTGTCGCCCTTTAAGGCCAATTACGGGCGCGACCTCAGATCTTTCCCAGAGAGGGAGAGGGAGGAGGAGGAGGAGGGCCCACAGGCTGAGGATTGGGCAGAGGAACTGGAGACGGTGCACCAGCAGCTCAGAGAACACTTGGAGAGGGCCAAGGAAGCGTACAAAAAGGGGGCAGATCGCCACAGGCGACAAGGGGAGGTCATCAGGGTGGGGGACAAGGTGTGGTTGTCCTCGGAGGGCCTTCCCACCAGAGGGAGGTGCAAAAAGCTGGCACCCAAATGGCTGGGCCCCTTCACGGTCACGCAACAGGTCAACCCGGTGGCATACAGGCTGGCACTGCCAGAGGACATGAGGGTGCATCCAGTGTTTCATAGATCGCTGCTGTCGCCGTACAGGGAAAGCAGCAGGCTCAGAGACAGCGAACAAACCCCCGAGGGAGGGGGGGAGAGGGAAAGCAGGGAGCAACTCAATGAGGCCACGGCCATCCTGGATTCAAGGTGGGGGGTGGGGGGCCTGGAGTACCTCATGGCATGGGAGGATGCTCCACCGTCCCAGAATGAATGGGTTCCCGCCACTCAGATACAGGAGGAATTCTTGGTGGAAGAATTTCACGCCCTCTTTCCCCACAGACCCAAGCCCTGGCACATGGAAAGGGAGGGGGAGGAGGAGGAGGCACGGGAGAACAGCTCACCATGGCGCTGGGAAGCGGAGTTTGAGGAACCAGAGGATGAGGTATGGGTGTCGCCAAGATCCACCCAGTCAGAGGAAGGAGCAGATTGGCAAAACATTTTTACCCCCACCAGCTCTGACGCCACGGACTTTTTGGGATTCCCGTCCTCCCAGGCGGAAGGGGGGGGCTCGCAGGACTGGGGGGAGGTGTTCACACCAACGGGCTCGGAGAGCACCGAGTTTTTAGGCTTCCAGTCGTCACCGACACATGGGGGGGGCCTGGGGAGGGGTGAAGGAGAGCTTGGGAGGGGGGTGGATGTGAGGGACAGGGGATATCGCGAAGTCCCTCCCCTCCTGAGTTCAAGCCCGTCCCCGAGCAAAGGGGAAAGCAGGGAGAGTTCCGATTCCAGTGGGGAAGCAGGAAGTCGTGTCCGAGGCTCAGGCAAGGTAGAGGAGCCAGGGTCCCAGGTGGGACAGGAAGGGGCAAGTAAGGGGGGAAGACCCATCCCCCCAACTCCAGAATTACGCAGGAAGAGGAGGGGCAAGAGGATGGGTCTGCCAAAGCTTTTGTGCTGGAGAAAGACGCGCCAAAAGCCATTAGGAGGTTCTGAAACCGACTGACAACATCGCTCCGTGTAAATAGCAATGACTTGAGCACTGTAAATACGCAGCACCAATAAAAGAATAAAATGCAGAGCTGCGTAGCGTCGTTACTCTGAAGTAGTCCACTCCGGCCACTGTGACAGAAGCCTTTAAGAAAAGTATAAATATATGGGAATATCAGTAAGAATATTGATCCACTAAATCTGTGTATTTCTGTAAGCCTGTTCCACGCACATCCCCGAAAGAAACATGTGTGAGCTAAAGTATAAACACCATCAATACGCAACGATGATATGCTTATTGCAAAGTAAGAACCTACAAAATAGTATGTGCTGCAAACACTGGGTTTGATTTTTTTCCCTTCCAGTGGCTTTCAGGGGGGTGGGGATAGCTGCTTCTAATCAGGCTTCTATATAAATAGATCTCTGGGTAACAGCACAGATTGTTTGTTGTGCCAATTCAGCCATACTAACATTATATGTGTGGAGTGAAGTCTATCCTGTAAATTACCATCCTGTCATGATGGCCGACTGCAGTATATCAGCTGCATAGGTTGTATCAAGGCAGTTGACTTCTTGGAAATTATTCTGCAACAAGATAAGCTTTAACGTGGCAATCACTGCCTCTGTTTCTTGCATTTCATTTCCCTCTCACCTCAGTATAGACGCCCATGTGTTTGTTTACCTGCGAACTCAGGATAATATTCCACGCATCTGGTGAACTAAACTCTGGGCCATGAAAGCTTATGCTACCATCAATGCATTTGTCTGTAATGTTCCAGAAGACTCTTGGTTGTTTCTGCTGCCATAGCCTAACATGGCTACCCCTCGTGACATGGTATGTAAGAAACCCTCGATTTTTCACATCCCCTTGCTTTGTGCATCGTCGGTTGTTCCACTTCAGGTAATAACAACTGTTGCTGGTACAGCAGTGTTGATTGATACTGTTGCACATCAGTAGAGTGTCAGAGTAAAACCACGTACAGTATTCTGACAATTTGTCAGGATACTTGTTCTCGTAGCAAATTCTCTGCACACTTGCGGTGCTTTGTATGATAGCAACAACAAGGGAAATGTTTGTGTTGTACCCAAGGGAGGGAAAAATAGCTTTTGGATTAAGGGATGCGGTGTGCTGTAACGATTGACTGAGCATTTCACTATCTGTGGTCTGAAGAGCACAATAAAATGGAATTGAAAGCAAGGTTCTGTAGCCTGGGCACTGTACCCAATACCTGTGTTCACAACAGAGCATTCTGTCCTCACCAGTCCCCGACAAAGTTGTACAAGCCATCAGTACAGATAGCCCCAGCTGCTTTTGCATATTTTGCTCCATCACACTGCATCATGTACATTGCAGTCCAACATTGCTCCATAAGCATGTCTGAGATGTATGTACGGTACATATGTGTGACTATGGACAAAGGGTTGTGTCCAATGGTACTCTCTGTAACTTAAATGGAACAAGTACGATGCTACCAATGGCATTACCAGAAATTTGGCGGGCCCAGCAGATTCTCCACCGAAATATGTGGCTCTGGGCAAGGCATACCCCAATCTGCTTGAAGTAACACATGTCTACTTTGCACAGGAACTCAGTGGCTTGCAATGAGTGGAACTGCATATGGTGGTGGGTGGGTTATAAGTTATATCATTTTTCTTATATTCAATATACTTGAGATAAAAGGCACTGGAGTTTCCGGGTAAATTTGCCAATAAGGGCTTAATTAGTTGGTTCTTGGCTTGTTTACAGAGCCCACAGTATAGTAAAATATGTTTCATGCAATAAAAAAAACCCTGGCCATGGCAAAAATTTCTCTTGGAGGTAGTAAGAATTAGAAATCAACATGTCTTGGATAAAACACTAATAATGCCTAATAATGTCGTTTTCACATTTTTGCTGTAATTTGCTTTTGAAATTGTTCTGCGAGTCTTTGGACCAGAATAAAGAATGTTTGTTGGTTTGTTGGTTGCGGGGGAGGGGGGAGTTGTTACATTTGCTACACCTTGCTACATGTGAATATGCCTTCATATGGTTACATATGGATCGAGTAAGGAATTGTATTACTCAACCGATGTGAATGAGAATGCATTTGTCTAATCGAAATTGGATCCTCTCCTGATAGTTATCCCACTTGGGTTCTCGTGGCTAACATGAGACATATACTGGCAACATATTAAATGAATGTGTCTTTATATTCATAATGGGACTCTGATGCGGCTCTGATAAGTATTCTGGCTGCACTGGGCATTCTTCATGAAAGCATTAATTGCTTAAGTACACAGGGAGAGAAAAGGCCTTAACAATTCATGTGATTGGTGTGATGTGTCATGCATTATATTGAACGCTACTAAATCAAGCTTCACTAGATTAGATGGCATATTTAACAAATCTAGTCATTTTGGAGCTAATGATGATGAGATTGCGTGTCACTTAAAATTTGAAAGACAAGGGTGGCATTCTCAGAGGCTGCCGGAGAAAAGGTTCGTTCGCCTGCCCTGTCTTTAGAAAACTCTGCGTGCCTGGATAAAATCTCACCCCAAAGCCAACTTGGGAAATTTTTAAAATTTAATTTTACTTGCTCAGTTTCAGAAATCCATGTGGACACTTGGATCCCTTGCGCATAGACTGTCTGATACACTGCGGTTCCTCCACGGAAATGAAAAAAAGGAACATGCCATAGGAAGAGGGTTTCCATGGGCATATGGAAGCTGATACCCAGGAGAGGTTGGAGGCCTTTGCTTCACCTCCTCCTTGATAGTTTTTTTCTGGTTGCAGCGTAGACCTTGAACTCCAATAATCTTGCTTCCTCGCCCAGACGATAGAGAGGGATATGTGGATACCCTCCAAGTATCCTATTTTCCAGGGACAGTCCTGGAATTACAAAAGCCATCCCAGCTTCTGATTTGATCCTGCAATGTCCCTATTTTCACCGCCAGGGCCACCACCATCGAGCTTGGGGAGGAGGAGGAGGAGGAGGAGGAGGAGGAGGAGGAGGAGGAGGAGGAGGAAGGGCTGGTAGTTGTCCTGAGTGATGGAAACAGCGGCAGCTGCAGCTGGAGGGAACATTTCATTGCCTCTCCTCCATGCCCTCTCCATGGCTGCTGCTGCTGCTGGCTTTCTCGCTTGGCCAGCTTGTAGTGGCTGCTACAATTATAGTCCGATAACCTATGGATGGCCATAGCTTCGCAATTGCTGACCTACAGTACAAAGCACTTATTGAAACAAGGCACATAGTGCTTCAGAAAAAAGGGGGGGGGCTCATCACGGCATCCATAAATAACATGATTTTTTAAAAAACTATACAGCTCTGTTTCGTTTTGAGATGAATACAGGATATTACAGCAAGAATTAGTGTATTGGGGGGTTGCCTCAACATGATGGGTGCCCTTGAATAAAGGATTTCAGTCTTGATGGAAATGTCGTGATGAGATAAAAATTGCATAATAAATACATAAATATTCATGGTAAGATGCGACCTTGGAGAAATATATCCAATATATTCATAGAGGCAGCATGCAATGCAGGATTGTACAGGACAAAATCTCTCCCATTTCACTCCAAGCAGCCTTTGCTATTGTCCTGGTGCCCTTCATGAGACATAAAATAAGATTCTTTCTTTCTCGAACTGCAGCAATCTGAAACAGTACCAAGCTGAGAATTAACCTGATCACAACTAAAAATAGCACAAGAAACAATATGAAAAGGCAGTGATTAGATGCCACTTAGCAATGTCCTGCCTGGTAAAAAGACATTTGAATTTCTCCTTCCCTCCTCACTGCACAACATGTATGCTTCCTGGCCATATTTACTCAGCAGGTGAGCAGTTGCTGATATTGGTCCAGCCAGGGAAACAATTGCATGGCCAGGGGACAGAGCAGATGAGTGAGCAGTCCACCTGAAAGTGGACTGAGACCCACTGGGTTGCCTCCCCCCATTTGAGAAACACTGGTGTGGGTGACACAGAGGGACACATGCCATTCCCAGAATCTCCATCCCCACTTTTAACCTCCCAACGTTGAGTGGGAAAATCTGTAGGGGGTTTATCAATGTGCTTGGATGAGCGCACTTAGAAGCTCCTTGCAATTGGGCTCTTCTGCAGTCAGGTGTGCAAAATAAAAAATAAAAATGCCCCTTCAGATCTTCTGTCAATTAAATTTAGGCTTGAGGTTGCTACTGACAGGGGTGCTTGAGATGGAGAGTGGTCAGAATGTGTGGCCACGCACCTCCCTCAACACATTTCCAAGTGACCATCAGCTTCATGCCTGCTTCATATTCAATAGGCCTGAGGTGTATCTAACTTGCTCCAGGCAGCACTCAACTGTCTTTATTCAATTCAGCAATGGACACTACAATCCCCTTACATAACCTAGGGTTACCAGCCCTCCCTGTTTCCTGGGGACAGTCCCCGGATTTGCGAATTTGTCCCCGGACAAATTCCATCCCCGGAATGTCCCTGGATTTCATCTAATGTCCCCGGGAAACGTGGCGGCAGCAGCAGCAGTCTCGGCAGCCCGGAGCCAGCCTGGTAGCACAGTTGGCTCTGGCTAGTTTCAGGAGCTGCCCGCTACCGTGGTGCCCGCCATTTTGCCTCACTGGAAGTCCCCATATGATGTGTTGTGCACAAGACACATCATGTGGGGACTCGGAGTAGGGGCTGAAGACATGGTGCTGGGTGCTGGGCGCCGGACGAAAGCTGCGTGGGGTCGTTGAGCTCAGTGCGCTGCTGCAACTTGGTGCTCAGCTCGCCGTCGGCACCGTTGCCCAAGGCCATCGGCTTGGGCTCCACCTCAGCCTCCGGGTGGTGCTTGGGCTGCTGCTCAGCTTTGCCATTGTGCTCCTTGACTTGCAAGCGGCGGCTCAGCTTGTTGGCCAGCTCGTCATTGGTCATCGCGGACGAGTGGCGAGCAGGAGACAAGCTGATCTGGCCCCAGAGCGCCTCCTCCCACTCGTTCGTCGCTGGCTCTGCCCCAGACCCACTGACTGGGTGTGCCACGGTGCGGATGGGCGGCCGCTGGATGATCCCTGCATAGGAGACGCCCAGACAGATGGCCAAGGCAGCAGCAGCAGGAGGGGGTTCTGCTAACACTTATTCCTGAGTAAGCCTGTAGGGCAGGAGTGGCCAACTCCGAACAGACTGTGATCTACTCACAGTGTTAAAAACTGGCAGTGATCTACCCCCTTTTCAGGTCAAAGTCATTAAGCTTTTTTTAGGGAGGAGGAAAGTCCCATTTTTTAGGGGTTCAGGTCAGAGTTGTCGAGCTTTTCTGAGGCAGGAAGAAAGCCCTGCTTTTGGGGGTGTGTGTGTGAAAGGCTAAAATGTTGAGCATCTTTAGGGGAGCCAACGTTGTTGAGCTTCTTTGGGGGGAGCCAGTGATCTACCAGTGATCTACCACAGACGTCCAGTGATCTACTGGTAGATCACAATCTACCTGTTGGACGTGCCTGCTGTAGGGGATCATAGTGCAAGGAGGGAGGGAGGGGGGAGCACGGCTAGTGCTCCAAGAAAGGCCGGGACCCAGAGGAAGGCCGCACAACAGAGGAGACCACAGAAGAGAATATATTACTTCCTTATTTTTTTAATGACTTTTTCCCTCTTTTCCATATATATATAATTATTTATTTATGCATTTATAGTATTTATTTGTTTGTTTGTTTTGTCCCCGGATTCATTGAAATAAATCTGGTAACCTTAACATAACCACATTTGTGGTGTTTTTGGGTGGTAAATGTAAAACACATTTGTATAATAGTAATTTTGCAGAACTTGCGCTGCTTAAATATTCATTACAAAAGCAATTAATGTGGATACCACTTTATGGTAAGAAAATCTTTATTTCTGCACTGTGTTCATTAAGAAAAACGGATAATGTTTGTATGAATTCTAGCTGGTGCCTTCTACCACGGGCTAAAGAGCATTATTGATCCACTGCAATGGAGCAGTTAGCATATCTTTCTCCTAGTCTTAATTGGTCAGACCATTTCCAGATATTAAAATTTTCTTTTTGCCACAGCCATCCATAAACTCTATGTACCTCCATGGAAATAAGCTTTTAAATTGGCTAATTTTTCTCTCACGGTTTTTTTTTAGTATGCTACTGCTTGTATCAAAAGTGAGACTCAAATATTACGCATGGCTCCTGACCCCCACACCAACTCTGTTGTCCTGCTTATACATATTCATAGCATTTTGTCTTAATGTATTAGCACTGGGAGTAGCAATTTGGTTTCCAAAGTGTCATGCCACTGGAGGCTCTGTTATCATCTAGCTTCATCATATATATTTTTATCTACATTCTGCACCAAATTCAAGGTCACACGGAGAAAAATATTATTAACTCTGTATGGCAGGAAACGCAGCATGTTTGGGCCAGGAAGAGAATCTTGGTTTCTGCTCTTCACAAAGGCTCATGCAACAACAACAACAACAACTACTACTACTACTACTTATTTATACCTTGCCCATCTGGCTGGGTTTCCCCAGCCACTCTGGGCGGCTTCCAACCAAATATTAAAAACATTACATTAAACATAAACATTAAAAACTTCCCTAAACAGGGCTGCCTTCACATGTCTTCTAAAAGTCGAATAGTTTCTTATTTCCTTGACATCTGATGGGAGGGTGTTCCACAGGGTAGGCGCCACCACCGTAATCTCTCTTCTCGCAGTAAGGGAACCGCCAGAAGGCCCTTGGTGCTGGACCTCAGGCTGAACAATGGGGGAGGAGACGCTCCTTCAGGTATACTGGGCTGAGGCCGTTTAGGGCTTTAATGGTCAGCACCAACACTTTAAATTGTGTTCGGAAACATATTGGGAACCAATGTATGTCTTTCAGGATTGTTGTTATATGGTCTCGGTGGCCGCAACTAGTTTGTCCGCACAGGGACTGCAATTATCACATGATAGTTTGGTTGTCCATCACCTGCTAACTCTCTCAGTGACCTGTTAGGCAGGAGTTAAAAAACTGATAGAGTAGTATTATCACTGCTCTTCAATATATTATATTTTGGAAAGCCAGAATCTGCTCTCAAACTCTCAGCACCCCACCCCGCCCTTGAATGGCTTCGTTGTTCTGACTCTCCATTTCCCATCAAGCCTCCTGCTTCTACCACCTCCCAACTTGCCCCCTCCTCAGACCTGTCCTCAGTGTCCCACCACCACTGTCCTGGATCTAAGTCTTCTTCTGTGTCATCCTTGGGGAGATCTTGGACTGGTGCCTCCCACCGTTCTTTGCCATCCATCCAGTCCCTAACCATCACCTAATTACACCTGCCTAGCTAGTCCTAATGCAGCAGAAAAGAGCAGCATGCAAAACCACCAACAGGTCCATCTTTCATAGGTGTTTTAACAGATACTTCTTAAAGCACGAGTAATTCCTTACCCCTCCCCCTTTTTTTGGAACCTTTTTTTTAAAAAAAAGCAATTTATTAGATTTTCCCATTAAACACATTTAAACAAAAACAAACCACACATACAGCCACAAACACAACAACACATAATAAACATAATAAACACAAAAATTTTCTTTTTAACATCTTATCAATCATTACAATTTTCTTTGCTCTGCCAAGCTTTGACTTCCCTCCCTCCCCTCATTCGGTTTTCTTATTCACTCCTATCTCGCAGTTCCTTTATTTCATCTACTTAAAGTAAATTCGTAGGATTTATTTCAGTCCTGCAAGTGTCTTTAAACTTCTACAGTTCTTCTCCATATAGTCCACAAATTTACTCCAGTCCTTTTAGAACCTTGACTCTCCCTGGTTTCGGATCCTGCTAGTCAGTCTTGCTAATTCCGCATAGTCCATCATTTTCGTCTGCCACTCTTCAATTGTCGGTAACTCCTGAGTTTTTCATTTTGGGGCTAACAAAGTCCTAGCCGCAGTTGTCGCATACATAAATAATACTTGATCTCCTTTCATTATCTCTTGTCCTATATAAAAAAGCTTCCGGTTTTTTGGGAAAGGTATATTTAAAAATCTTTTTCATTTCATTATATATCATTTCCCAAAATCTTTTGATTTTGTCGCATGTCCACCACATATGATAAAATTCACCATCCTTCTCTTTACATTTCCAGCATGTTTTGCTACTCATCCTAAACATCTTAGCCAATTTTACGGGTGTTACATACCATCTATACATCCTTTTTTTGGAACCTGGTAGAGGCTGTTGATGCAAATGCTTCCAAACTTCCTAGATGGGATTGTTTTATCTTCGAAATCTAAAACTAATTATTCAGTAAATTGAAGTGATTTGACAAGACCTTTAGTCTTCAGTTCCCAGGAGATGTGCACCCTCTTGTCCCCAAACTGTCAACTTGGGTTTAATTGGATCACCTGCCAAATGGAGGAGTTGATGGAATCTGAGATGACTGGCAGCAAATAACTCTGATGAAAACGGCATTGGGGGGGCCTCTCTTATCCTATCTAACAGATGGCATAACTTGCAAGGTGGGGGGGAGGCGTTGAGGAGAGAGAGGAAGAGCCACACAGGGTTTACATCGGCCGTATTTCCCGTGCTTACCTTGGAACGCTTAACAGCATCCTGAAATAAACAGAAAGTCACCATAATGTAGCTGGCTTCCTGGCAGGGTGAGTCATTCAGCAGAAAGCAATTATCAAGCAGTCTTAAGTAGAAGCCTGCTGCTTTCTTAAATGACCTGCTTGCCGCGTGGATGGCAGGATGTGACAGGGAGCAACACAGAAGGGTTGAGAGCTTGAATCCTGCTTTTCCTAGTCATGGGACAGCAACAGAAATGAGACTGTGCAGTCCGTAAGCCCATAGAAGGGATGCAGAAGGAATTGGTTTTGCTTCTAAAATGAACAAAGTGCCTTACGGAGAGGTATTAGTGAAATCACTCCCAGAGAAAATTATTTTCAGCACCAAAATGAAATGAAATAAGAAGGACTAATCCCCTGAGAATGCTCTGCTTTCCCTTTCCCTTTTCGTTGTTAAAACAAACTTTTGATTCTAACAGAAATGTTAACGCTATTATTGACTATGAACGCTATTCGTTATGAATTTACCTATTTAAAATCCTTAGCAGACAAAAATCTGAAATGTAACCTCGAATATTAAATATGTTCATCATGGACGGCTAGCATCTATCATAATGAGAAATACACCACTTTTCTCCAGTCTGGGATCCCAACGTAATGTGAGTTTGGATTTAGATTCCACAAACAACAACCCCTAATGTTTCATAGCAACTCATTTTCAAATGGAAAAAGCGCCTTCAGATCTGCAACCTGCTCTTCAAAGGGGAAAAAATGAAGCAGTCAAAAATCCCACTGGGGTCTCCAAAACCCTTTTTGCATGTTTAAGTAATTCTTTGGATTCGAGGAAGCATTAAATGATCGTTTTCAATATTATTTATGAGTAGCTGATTATGCCAACCTGCCTGTTCAACATTGATCTCTTGGACATTTGAGTATCTGCGGATCATTCCAAGGGTTAGTGCTGACCTTTAAAGCCTTAAATGGCCTCAGCCCAGTAGACCTGAAGGAGCGTCTCCACCCCCATTGTTCAGCTCCAGCTCCAAGGGCCTTCTGACGGTTCCCTCGCTGCGAGAAGTGAGGTTACAAGGAACCAGGCAGAGGACTTTCTCAGTGGTTGCGCCCACCCTGTGGAAAACCCTCAATGAAATAAACAACTATCTGACTTTTAGAAGACATCTGAAGGCAGCTCTGTTTTTAATGGTTGATGTTTTATTGTGTTTTTAATATTCTGTTGGGAGCCGCCCAGAGTGCCTGGGAAAACCCAGCCAGATGGGCAGGGTATAAATAATAAATAATAAATTGTTGTTGTTGTTGTTGTTGTTGTTGTTGTTGTTGTTACCAGCTGCAATCGGCAGGGCAGGGGTGCTTATCTGGATAGAACGTTGCTGGGTTCTGCAAGATTCTGCTGGGTCCTAACCTGGTTCAGCTACTTAAGATGGACCTAGTACAGGTCTCTCTGCAACACCAGCCTTGACCTTGCACAGTGACAGCAGGCCTTTTTGTTCCCTTCCACCGTCCACCATGGTCAGCCCCAGTGGCAGAGCTTCAGGTGCAGCCGTAACTCTGCCGCTCTGTTCAGCCCTGTCGCTCTGTGCCAGGAATAAGGATCATTCTACATGCTTAAAGCGGCAGCCTCAGTAAGATAGCATTGCAGTCAATGCCATTCAAATGTACAGAGTCCTATATGAAGGAGGAAGTTTTATAGAGGAGATTGGCGGAAAGCAATATACAAAGCCTCCCGAAAGATTTATCTGCAGTGCAATACAGATCGCATTTCGAGAATAGCAGCAGCTCTTCACATACAGCAGATAAAGCCTGTGTTAGATACTGTCCAGAAGAGGAATATATATTTTTAAAGGTGAAGCAATATGCTGTGTTTCCTGTTTTTGCAATGGCCTGGCTTTCTCTTTTCTGCCCAGGCTGAAGGTGTTATTACTAACATGGGTTGGGGGAAATAGAGGTCAACATGCTGCATCTTAGGCAAACATGGGCCTGGTTTGCACATAACATTAAACCAGGGATCCCCAAACTGCGGCCCTCCAGATGTTTTGGCCTACAACTCCCATGATCCCTAGCTAACAGGACCAGTGGTCAGGGATGATGGGAATTGTAGTCCAAAACATCTGGAGGGCCGAAGTTTGGGGATGCCTGCATTAAACCATGGTTTAGTGTTACAAGCAAGGACTGGCTTATGCATTTCTACTTCTCCTTTCTTCCTTGGGTAGGGACACAAAGAGGAGATTGGAAGCTTCCTAAAGCATGGAAGGGATAGGTTAACGCATTTTGTCCTTGCACAATCCACAACCCCAATCCTGCTCAGGACCCTCGTGTGTCTGCTAGACAAGTGACAGAGAGGCTAATATGCATGAGAGCCAGGGGGCAGCCAGGTACAGAAGGGAATGGTCTCCTGCACCTGCAGCAGCTGCCGAAATTCCCTCTTCTACACAACCTTCAAAGGTGCACAGGCCCTCACCTCCTTTGCAGCTGGCACCTTGCCCCTCCATTTCTATAGCTCATACATTTTTCAACTTTATAGTTACCTCAACAAAATGGCTAGAAAAAAAGCACTCAGGACAGCACTGAAAAAGAAAAAGAATGTTTCTATTTAAATAATAATAATAAATAACCAAAGAGAGGGAACCCCCCACAATAATGAGCTTATTGTCACACTTCTGTACTGTTATGTTTATTTATTGTATGAATTTTCACACCATCTGTCAATTATTTTACCAGGGCTTTTTATAAAAGAAGAAGAAGAAGAAATTGTTTCCTATGCTGACATGCAATTTTATTGAGTATATTTGTATGTGTTTTATAACTGTTGGTTTTCATAAGCTTATTATAAGACATCTTTCATAAGTGAATAATAATAATAATAATAATAATAATAATAATAATAATAATAATATTTATACCCCACCCATCTGGCTGGGTTTCCCCAGCCACTCTGGGCGGCTTCCAACAGAAAAATAAAACACAGTAATCTATTAAACATTAAAAGCCTCCCTGAACAGGCTCCCTGGGTTTGTACGTGTCATGACAAACCATGGTTTACTGTGATATATGAACATAGTCAACATCAGCAGCTATTTCACCTATCTGCATCAGTGACTGCTGAGACAGCAAGGCCTGTTCCATTGGCTCACGGGGGTTCATTTCCCATTTGTCTCCTTTCAATAATAATAATAATAATAATAATAATAATAATAATAATAATAATAATAATATATTTATACTCCGCCCATCGGGCTGGGTTTCCCCAGGCACTCTGGGCGGCTTACAACAGAAAAATGAAATAAAACAATTAAACATTAAAAGCCTCCCTAAACAGGGCTGCCTTCAAATGTCTTCTAAAAATCTGGTAGCTGTTTTCCTCTTTGACATCTGTTGGGAGGGCGTTCCACAGGGCAGGTGCCACCACCAAGAAGGCCCTCTGCCTAGTTCCCTGCAACTTGGCTTCTCGCAACGAGGGAACCGCCAGAAGGCCCTCGGTGCTGGACCTCAGTGTCCGGGCAGAATGATGGAGGTGGAGACGCTCCTTCAGGTATACTGGACCGAGGCCATTTAGGCACATATAAATTAGTGCATGAAAATTTGATGCATGTTTGTGTCTTGGGCCTGTGCCCTGAGTCTAGCAATGCCTGGCACACTCTCTCTATCTCTATCTCTCTAGCTATATCATCTATATATCTACTGTATATCTCTATATCTAAATCTATATCTCTACTAGTAGACTCACTGGTCTTACTGTAGCCACATATTAAATCCTGTGGGTTTTGGAGAGGGGGGAACCAATTCTACTGCACAGTTTTGCTATTATTATTATTATTATTTTCCTGGGTGAACAGTAATAACTGAAAATTCAATCTATGAGAACGGTCTGAAGCTTTTCTCAACAGCGTTAAAAGGACATGCTAAATGAAATGCTAGAACGGCAGGGATCTGATTCTCTTTTAAAACCTGTAGCATGGCTAATAACAACAGCATCCTATATTTCTCTCTCTCTCTCTCTCTCTTTCCCTTTCTCTATCAGGCTTCACCATATGGCCGGACCATCACAGCTTGAAAAGCGAGAGAAACTTTGTTTCTGTGCCAGCCACCTGGATACACTACAGGTGTGAGAGCGGAGGCAGGCAGTGCAGCAGGCTATGCAAAATAGATTCAGGTATTAATAGCAGAATGCGCAGAGCATGTAATTGTGTTTGTACAGGGCCCCATCAGAATATGAGGAAGGTCTGGGTGCAATAACGGTTCTCTGGCGGATACCGTGGGCCTGGCTTTTTCAAACTGAATCAAAATTTAGTCAAAAGGTTGTCCACAAAGGGTCAGTTTCAGTTACTAGAAATTTGTTTCTCACACAGCTATGGCGCTGAGAGTACTGTCTATGTTTGAAAACTCATGCGCCAACCCAGAGCCGCTAGTGCACACCACAGAGCTCCACGGAATCAGCAGCTGATCCATTCTTATCCAAGTTGGGAAATGTTCTACATGACCAGCAGTTAGGGATGAGGGGAGTCCTAGTCCAACAACATCTGCTGGACCATAGGCTCAACATTCCAGGTATAAAGGTAAAGGTAAAGGGACCCCTGACCATTAGGTCCAGTCGTGACCGACTCTGGGGTTGCGCGCTCATCTCGCATTATTGGCCGAGGGAGCCGGCATAGAGCTTCCAGGTCATGTGGCCAGCATGACAAAGCCGCTTCTGGAAAACCAGAGCAGCACATGGAAATGCCGTTTACCTTCCCGCTGTAGCGGTTCCTATTTATCTACTTGCATTTTGACATGCTTTCGAACTGCTAGGTTGGCAGGAGCTGGGACCAAGCAACGGGAGCTCACCCCGTCACAGGGATTCGAACCGCCGACCTTCTGATCAGCAAGCCCTAGGCTCAGTGGTTTAACCACAGCGCCACCTGGTCTCACTCTATATAAGACAACTTCCTTTCGTCCACCACATTTTTGCATCTGTTAATTGGACCATAATATTGATCACGTTGCCATATGTATCTCAAAATGCACATTGGATTGAAAATTGTCTTTCTTTGCTTCCAGTGCTGAATTTTTTTAAAAAAAGAAAATCATGTATGTGCACAAGTTCAATAAGAGAGACTATGAAGCGCCCTGAATGGCTGTTTTTGTTTTTGTGTTGTTGTTGTTTTTTACAGAAAATGCACAATGTCCAGAACCGCGTCCTAGAAAGATCCATATTTTCTGTTTAAACTGATTTATTTCTAAAGTTGCTTTTTTTAAAATCTTGCCTTGCCGTGCATCTTAAGGTATGACTCACTGTTAGTGCCAAGCTGGAAATGTCTCACACCTCTTTCTTTTTTTCAACCATTCTCCATCAATTAGTAAGAAAACAAAATGTCTTTGAAAACTATCAAAGGGGAGAGAAAATTTCGGTGAAATTATCGCGTACAGGGTTTGTTGTTAATGTTGTTAATTAAATTTGTATACCGCCCTTCATCAGAAGACCATAGAGAACACAAAATGCATAATAAAAGAAACCAGTAGCTCCCCTCCCACAAACCCATTTATAGAATATTAATCAGCTAAAGGGCTTGGTAATAGAGAAATGTTTTTGCCTGGTACCTAAAGATATACAATGAAGGTGCCAGGCGAGCCAAACTGGGGGAAACATTCCACAAATGGGGAGCCACTTTTTGTGTTGCTCTGAACCTCTCATGGAGGAAGAACATGAAGAAGGGTTTCCAATGTTGATCACCTGGTCTAGGTCAGCCTAGGGCAGTGATGGGCAACCTTTTGAGCTTGGCGTGTCAAAATTCGCCCAAAACCTGAGCATAACTCGGGTGGTGTGTCACTTCGAGGAAAAAAACCATAATTTTGTGATATTTATAGTTTAAATACCGGTAACAAAAATGTATAATTGTAATATATAACTGTATTTAATAAACCAAAAACTAATTATTTAACCAAACCAAACCAAAAACCCCTTACGGTATTTATCACAAAGTGCACAGAGTTGTTGAGCTTTTGGGGAGGGGGAGCTGCTAACCAAAGTTTTGGAGGTTTTTTGGGGTGTGTGCAAAAGTTGCTTTGCTTTTGGTGGGGTGCCCCAAAGCTGCTGCGCTTTGGGGGGGGGAGAACAGAAATAAATGACGAATAATACCTTCGCTGGAACTAACACGCAGCACCGACATACTCTGCCAAAGCGCAGAAAAATAGAAGCCCCTCTTGTAGGCGAAGAAATCTTTCAAGAAAGGGTACATTTTGAAGCAACTGTATTCCCTGCTCATCCACGGGCCCTACCTTTTCGAAAAGCTTGCCTAACGTTAGCTAATTCTCATGTCGCATATAAGGGGGAGAGAGAAATGGCTTATTACTGGAGCACTACTGTTATGGCTGTGGTGCTGCTAAGTGGATGGAACATAAATGTCACCGCCCAGATTTGTCTTTGCCAGCAACTCGTGCATCCTTAAACGGCTGTTCATGACTCTCAGCTCAATTTTAAAATCCCTGGAGAACCATAGGGCAAGGTTTAAATTTCTCGGCAAAGACACACCAATATTCCATAGTGGAACAATTGGAATCAGAAAAAGTTACTGCTTGCCACCTCTTTCGGCAGCTCGGAAAAGACAGAAAACCTTTGTGGCCTAACACCAGTGATCTGATGCTTTTGTTGTTGTTGTTGTTGTTTAGTCGTTTAGTCATGTCCGACTCTTCGTGACCCCATGGACCCCCATGGACCATAGCACGCCAGGCACTCCTGTCTTGCACTGCCTCCCGCAGTTTGGTCAAACTCATGTTTGAAGCTTCGAGAACACTGTCCAACCATCTCGTCCTCTGTCGTCCCCTTCTCCTAGTGCCCTCCATCTTTCCCAACATCAGGGTCTTTTCCAGGTAGTCTTCTCTTCTCATGAGGTGGCCAAAGTATTGGAGCCTCAGCTTCACGATCTGTCCTTCCTGTGAGCACTCAGGGCTGATTTCCTTCAGAATGGATAGGTTTGATCTTCTTGCAGTCCATGGGACTCTCAAGAGTCTCCTCCAGTATTTAGTTAATACTAGAAGCAAATTCCACTGACTTTGTTCTGTGGAGCATTTAATAATAATAATTTTATTATTTGTATGCCGCTCATCTGACTGGGTTGCCCCAGCCACTCCCAACAAAATATTTTAAACACAATCAACCATTAAAAACTTCCCGGTACAAGGCTGCTTTCAGATGTCTTATAAATCGTTATTTATCTGTTTGGCATACGATGAGAGGGTGTTCCACAGGGCAGGCACCGCTACCAAGAATGCCCATTTCACAGTTTGTCTCTTTTTCACCTACCCAAAGTGCAACTGTGGGTGAAGAAAGACCCCTTGCATAATTTAAGAGGTGAATGAAATTACGGCTAGTCAGAGGAACCGCCACCTAAAAAGAGCTCTTCTGGATTAGATCAAAGGCCCATCTAGAGATGCCTACTGGAAGCCCAAGAAGGGCAAAAACACAACAAGTCTCTTGGAATTCAATGGGTAAGTGGGCACAGCATCAATGACACATGGAAACTAATTTCTACATCTCTCTCATCCACAAAACTACTATATATTGCATTTCTGTTTGGTTAAAAGCAGTGATATGTCTTTAGTCCTTTAGATCTCTCCCACCAGCTACAGCTCAGAATAGCCCACCAAATAGTTAATATGAGATCAATGCAGTCTGCATAAGCAAGTCTTCCTTCCCTCTCCACCATTCAAGCCTGATTCACATGCCTGAAGGAGGCAATGAAACTTGTGCAGCACTGACATTCTGTCCTGTCTGTGCTAGAGTGCTGGCCTCTATTACAAGATAAAATTCACATTATGATATTCAGCTGCTAGTCCCCAAATTTTAGGATCACCAAGACCAAGGTTGGACTCACAACATCCTTGGGAAGACGGCAACTTATTTTAAAGACAGGGAATGACCTAGAAAGGTCATTCAACATGTATAGGCACAAATAAAGTATTAGCATTTGGCTAAGGTTGCAAAATGTTAGTCTAAAGAGCACAGACTAAAGCTACCAGGGACTCAGCTATACAGCTGCAAATATAACATTTTAAGTGTGTTTTAAGTGCATTATTCAAATGTGGCACTAGATGGTGGTGGTGAGCTTATGGAAAATTCAATATATTTTAATAACTTTGTTAAAAATAATTTTTTGCAGTGTTTTTTATATGTGTCTAGATTCCACCCAGGAATCTTACTCAGAGGTAAGCCCTGTGGACTCAGTGGGCTGGCTCCCAGGTAAGTGAATTTAGGATTACAGTCTAAGGGTTGTGTTCAAGAAGCAGATTATTCCTTCTGTACCCTCACCAGCAGCCCTCTTAAACTTATTCCAGTGTTACTTGCTTCTGGGTTAACTCTCAAACATGAATGCGACCGATAATTCTTTTAAACATCCTAGTAGCTTTGCCAATTTGTTCAGTTGTAAAATACCTTAAGGCTTTCCAGCTTCTATATCTCTCATTCGGACTTTGCTTGGGTTCACTCAACAACATCGAAATGCAATGAAGTGCATCGTGTTATCTCTTTTCAACCATCAAAAGATGACCCAGTTGCTTTACATGATTTTGCCATGTGTAAACATTCTTTTTAAATGAATGAGCAAAAGGAAAAATGGGGGGGAGAAGGTAGCCCTTGTAACCTTTTAAGTTGATGGGACTTATAGGTTCTAGGTCATTAAAATAGTTCTCAGGTCAAACAGTTATGCAGCTTCAGGGATTGGAGGAATGTCACATGGAAGAAGACCAAACATTAAGGAAGATGTGTGTGGTTATTTATAGCATTTCTTGAACATGGTCAGAAAAATCAGCACTTCAGTGATCACTTGCAAAAAAATAAAAAATGTTGGCAATGCAAATGCAAACATACCTCAGAAAGCTTTTTATTCTGGGAAAAGAATAATCCTTCTGAATGGCTCCTCTCCCATTTTTTTCTAAAAAAATCACACTATGTGCTCTTTTTTTGTATGTAGCACAGCTCTAACAGCCTAGAAAGAAATCAGTCTAACTAAAAGCATGAGATCCTTGTAGGAGTGAATCACCAGGAAGATAAAAGCATTTTTTTTAAAAAAAATGACTGGAGAGATCTTTACAAGGTTCCATGCCGACACATGGTATTTCATCTACCTAGCGACTGAACAATAAAAGGACACATGGATTGTTTATGTGGGGTATTTTACCCCATGAGTTCTGTGAACTTATTGGTCCATGCAGATGATGATCACATGACAGTGTGTTGACAAAGCAGTTGCTCTCTGTGAAGTTCACAAATCATGCCGGTGATAAATGACAGGGCAAAGGGAATTAACCTTAACCATCTCCTAACAGCACCACACATATCAGCTGGTACTCTTTTAAACCGTAGCAAATCAGAGACTGCTGATTTGAATCTGTGGCTATTGGTCTGGCGGAAGAGATAACCAAACTACATGGCGCTATTATGTGTAGGCTTGTGAAAATCATTCCGTTAGAATGGACTGAACACGAGGGTGGGGGGGGCTAAAGATGTTTTGTTTTAGGAGGCAAAGGATGAGATGGTGTGTCCTGTCCCCCCCCCTCCATTCCTAGTGGACAGGCAGCTGGATCTTAATTTAACACTTGAGATGGGACAGCATTCTCCAATGCACTGGTAGCAGACGACCTTCGGGGGCTCAGACAACCCTGTCTTCATCCACACAGCTCTGACTCTAAGAGAGGGGAATGGCATCTGCTCAGGAGGAATGGCAGGGGGCAGATTGGTTAACAGTGTTGTTGTTGTTGTTAAAAAGTGTGGCGTTTACTGCAACAACTTCATGGTGGGTACCAGCACCCCTT
The DNA here is from genome assembly GCF_963506605.1 of Zootoca vivipara. Lineage (NCBI taxonomy): Eukaryota > Metazoa > Chordata > Lepidosauria > Squamata > Lacertidae > Zootoca > Zootoca vivipara. Next base: position 26,117,699 of record NC_083279.1, on the reverse strand, counting down.
TTTCTAGAACAAAAGCACTGGTGGTAAGAATGGCTGGTGAGTGAGACTTTGCCCAGTGTCTACCATTTTAGGCAGCTGCCACACTCTATCTAATGGTAGGGCCAACAGTGGAGCTGGTGTACAACACATCTGAAGCTTCAATCAAGTGAATGAAGCCACAAATGTATTAAAAAGGCAAGACTCAGATGAAGGTATTTGGGGCCCTGAAGTAAAAATATATATATAATGAACATTCATTTATATGCCGCCCATCTGTCTGGGTTGCCCCAGCCGCTCTAGGCGGCTTTCAAAACATTAAAACATCAACAGAGTAAAACATCAGACATTAAAAAACTTCCCTAAACAGGGCTGCCTTCGAATGTCTTCTAAAAGTCAGGTGGTTGTTTATTTCCTTATCATCTGATAGGAGGGCGTTCCACAGGGCGGGCGCCACTACCGAGAAGGCCCTCTGTCTGGTTACCTACCCCTCCAAAGGCTCAAACAAATAATAAATTAAATACCCAATCACTTGCCATGTTTCAGTGGCTCAGAATTTTTTTTTTCCTGAGACACTCACTTCACGCTCCCTCATAGTAAGGCCCACCCTGAAGGCTAACCACTTCCTGGTTCACCTCCCTAGCTAAACTCAGCAGTGGAAAAATCCCTCATAGTACCCGGAAACTCTAACCATCAACTCTTCTCAATTATCATTGGTTCAGGACACGTCTCCAAGATGCTCAGCCACCTGTTCCTGTCTTCTTGGGTTCCTTGCTCAAGTTCAAGTAGTGGCAAGGAAAAAGAGAGAGGGACCAGGGATACGTAGGGGGATAAGTTTTCTTGACCACAAGTATTAGGCCACATTTCCATGGATTCAAATGTTGTCCAGAGTGTCAGCTTCTCTTTCCAGAAGGAACCCTGGTCCAAAATGTATCATATTCTGAGCACACAGGAAAATTGCACGTGATAAATGACTTCTCGTGTTATGACTTGAGTATTGATAGGAACAAGCAAGAATTCAGGAAACATAAGAAAGTGGTCCGGGTCTCTATGTGGGAAAACTTGGTGGTTTGTGGATAAAAGTTCACTAGGTTATTATCTTAAGGCTTACCAAATTTCTAACATATAATGTGAAAAACCAAAAGTTTTGTTGTAGCAAGCTACCTCCAATTTTTAATAACATATTTTAGTTAGTTACTATCTTGGCACATTGCACTCCCCCCCCCACTTTAGAAACATAATATCTATTGGCAAGAAATGCCACATTAGAATATGGGGGTCCTTTTTCTTTTGGCTTTTTCAGAGTTAGAATGGAGAACAAAATGGAGCCCAGTTATATCATCTCTTTGTAGCTAGACCCAAAAGATTGTGGTTGCAGTATCCTTGAGCCAAGGAAAGGAAAGTTAATAGAATGTATATGTTGGACCACTTACTGTATTTTTCTGAAAGAGCTGGCAATAGGGAGAGCAAGCAACACAAAGTTTTGGTGCAAGCTGAAAGTGATGTTTTGGGATAATATCGCCACAGGGGAATTGGTAATGGTATTCTGCTTCCACAGAGCTAGACATAAAAAGGAGCTGAACTTTCTAATGTATCCAATTACCATAACTATAAGAAACATCTCTTACAACCTCCTGAAACCTTGCTCCACTAATACTTCTGTTCCATTTGCTCCCGCACCCCAGATAGGTAGATGAAACATTCATCATTGGGCTAACAAGGGATGGGGGAGAAATTTAGGCTAGTTTGTATTTTCTTGTGAACTTTTTATTTAACTTGTACTTCCTGAAACAGTCTGCAAATGGAAATGGATCTATCCTTTGAAATTCATACCCCCTCCAAATTTTGTGATGCACTTCTCTAAGCAAACCATCTTCACAGAAATGTGGACAGTATATTCAGGAAAAGAAGGCATTAAAACCCACATGTTAGTAAAAGCAGCCTACAGACATTATATTTGGAAAATTTGCTTGTACTAAAATGCCAGTGAATTTTAATGAGCCCCTCCCCCCCAAAAAGCAGATTAACATGGAAATGTGGACAACTTAAATTTAAGATTTGGGGGAGGGGGGATGAGAAACTGGGAGATGCCAAAACTGACAAGTTTGTCAATCTATACTAAGGATTCCACTTTATTTAAATAATAAATGTAACAGAGAGATGCAGTGGATCCTATCAGTGCAGGACACTATAAGAATGACAGAGACACCCTACAAGTATCCCACCCACCCAGTTGAGTTATACAAAGACTATACTGGGAACAAGGAGGAGGAGGATAAAACTGACAGCCGGTGCCATGTCTTGGACAGGTTGGAAGTAAGAAGGGGGCAGGTGTGGGTTTACTGGGGGCAGACTGAGGTTGTTGGGGCAGTGCCCCATTTTCCTGAATGAACCTGCCTCCACTGAACATAGGTATCAAAACAATGCTTCAATCCATTTCCTTTATGCAGAATCCCTGCAACCAGGGCCGGATTCAGGTTTGATGAGGCCCTAAGCTACTGAAGGTAATGGAGCCCTTTATATGTCCAGTTGTCCTTTGTCAACAACAAATTGCTGCTGTTTTATCTGTTGAATAGATGCTATATGGTAATTTATGGACCTAATAGGTATCTAAAGCCATTTGCACATAACAAAATATGTATTTTATCAAAGTAATTGTTGAACTTATCTTATATTTTGGAAATGTACATCCAGTTGTGGTTTTTTCCCCTTAATTTTTTTGGGGCCCCCAAGCGAGTGGGGCCCTAAGCTATAGCTTGTTTAGCTTATATGTAAATCCGGCACTGACTGCAACAAGACCACATACGCAATGAGCAACCACCAAACTGGACAGGCAACTAACTAACTAACCTCCTAAAGACAAATAGAGCATAAAAAAGAACAAATTCTGATTAGTTGGCTTTGGAACTTGTAGCATCCTTACAAAGCTGAGTCAGCAAACCATTTGAACGACAGATCTCCAACTGCCACAGTATCAACTAACTCAATCATACGCACCTTTAAGCTCAAGACTAATTTGACAAATTCCATAGAATTCATGGCCTGTAATTCACATCGAGACAAAAATCTGAACACAGTCCTGAGCAATACACATTGGCCCAAGTATGAAGGACCACAGCAAACCATTGTCAATGACTCCCTGCTTTCTTCGTTCGAAATTGTATGTACAGTATATGATATGGGAATAACTTTAACTCAAATGCTGGACGCTGCCCTGGAATCTTCTAATGAATGTCAGCTAATTGCCCAGAGAGAGGCAATAAATAAATCATAAATCTTTTAAATAAATAAAATGCGGTCTTTTCCTCAGGGTCCAATCTCATCAACACAGTGAGCTCTAATCCATGAGCTTATGCTGCAATAAATTGTTTTGTTTTTAAGGTGCCATGATTCTTGTTTTTTCTTTTTCTTTTTTGCTGCAACAAAGTCTCACAGATGCCCCACTGGTTTTCAGACTCTTATTCAGTTACCACAGGACACTGCCATCAAAACGCCAATGACTATGAATCAGCCCTAATTCGACTCCTGTTAAAAAATAATTGGGACATATCCCATTAATTTAAACCAAGCAATGATTGCAGGCCCGGGGAATAATTTGGGAGGCCATTCATGAGTCATGGGAGTTAGCCAAGGGCATTCATTCATTCATGGATGATTATTGAAGCAGAATGTGACTTTGTACATATATCGATTTTCCTCTAGTCCCTTATTCATTATTTACTATGGTTTGAACTTGGACTAAATAGAGGCCACTGAACCATATTTCAGAGGGGCTTGTTCATGAGTTTCTCTGCTTAAGGATGCAGCCGTTAATTAATGTTATCCGTGTCATCATAAGAAAGGGGGGGGGGAACTCTGCCTTACGCAAATACATTAGCAGACTGCACGACATAAAAAAACAACTGGTATCAAGGCAGCCACCTTGTAGAACGCAAATAGAGAAGAGATGCCTTGTGCTGCCACACTGACCATAAACACTCAGGGGGTAGAAGGTATGCTTGGGCACCATTTTCAGCCTGGGGGTGGCATTTCCTTCTGGATAGTATTCCAGGCAGGGCCAGCCCAAAACATTTGAGTACATGCAGTGCCGGATTTACGTATAAGCTAAACAAGCTATAGCTTAGGGCCCCACTCTCTTGCCCCCCCCCAAAAAAAAATTTAAATGGGAAAAATACAATTACTTTGATAAAATACATATTTTGTTATATGCAAATGGCTTTAGATACCTAGTAGGTCCATAAATTACCATATAGCATATATTCAACACAAAAAACGGCGACAATTTGTTGTTGACAAAGGACAGCTGGACATAAAAAGGGCCCCATTACCTTCAGTAGTTTAGGGCCTCATCAAACATAAATCCGGTCCTGGGTACATGAGGTGGACCATAAAATGGTGCCTCTCCCCTCCCTGTCAGGGAAGAAGGGGTGAGGGAAGATCTACATCAGAAACAGGGGGCTGGGAGAGAGCAACATCTGCTGCCCATGTGGATCTTGCTGTCTGAGGCGGTCACGTCACCTTGCCTCATGGGTGGGCCGGTCCCACTTCCAGGAACCACACGCCTGGATAGGCAGAACAACAAATGTGAATTTTGACTCTGTACACTCACACGATTTATTTTTTGAAATTCCTCATGATAAATCATCAACATTTTAGTGTGAATTTTTCCAAATGTACACATTTTTGGGGGGGGGCTGCAGCTTTGCCCAACACACACATTTTTGCAAAGCAATTCTCCCTTACACAATGCACTTTTGTAAGCCATTTTCACCTATGTATGCGTACGTACACTTTACCCCAATACAGTACGCCTCGGTTTGAGTATTTTCAGTTTAAGTACCCCGCGGACCCGTCTGGAACAGATTAATTCACTTTCCATTACTTTCAATGGGAAAGTTCGCTTCAGTTTAAGTACGCTTCAGGTTAAGTACAGACTTCCGGAACCAATTGTGTTTGTAAACCGAGGTACCACTTATATTCCTTTTCGTACACATCATTTGGCTGGAGAACTGCATTGCAAAATTCAGACATGGGGATTTTGAAATATGGCTGTGTTTGGATTCACGTATTATTTTGAAATATATGGATTCATTAGGTCTGCCTTGAAATGTGAACTGAACGGAATGTTTCTCCATCCCTACCTGATGGCTAGGCTGCCTTCCCTTAAGTGAAAAAGTATAACCCCTACTTGCAGTCTGATTTTTTCTAAATCTAAATTTCTGAATTTTTCTAAACGTGAAGCTCAGCTCTTACAGACAGCAGTGGTTGTAATACAGCAGACATATAGAACTGCCCACATGAAAGTCATTGTTTTATTTTAGGACTGGTAGCAGGGCAGCTGTATTTTGCAGCTCCATGTTTGTTTAATTTCTGAACAGTCTGTTTTGTGCAATTTATCCATTGACACAAGTGTGATTTATCAATTAATAAGACGTTGTTGTTTTTTAAAAAAAAATCAGACATTTTGCGAGCTTTTCCTTTTGTTTATTTTTTCCTCTCTGGCTTGTAATTAGAGCAATCAACATGCTTAGACAAAAAAAGAAGCAAAGCGATATCAGCATTCCTATTCTTTCCAGAGCGAGCCTCTCCTGTTTGAATCAGTTTATCACAGATTATACTGTACATAATTACCAAGTTGGGAGGGAGTTTTTGTTTTTTCGAGTCTCAAGGGATTCTGCAATTACCTTTTCAAATTAAAATTGATTAAGCCTGAGTGTCGGAGGAAATGAGAATTAAAGGTTTATAATGTGCAGCCTGCTACTGAAGGTTGGTTGGAGTGTATATTTTAATAAGTCCTGCCGGACTTCGGATGAAAGACTGCCATGAATTCATTGACAGAGTAGGCATTTGGGTCAGATGGAGAGGGTGTTTAATTGGCAAGTATAATCTAGGAGGCACTAAATTCAATTGTTGAGGCAATTTTGTAGTATTGTTCTTTGTGTGCGCTGTGCGATCTGAAATCTACGGGGCTGTTCACTCTGTGAGCTTCCTCCGTGTGATTGTGCATTTAAAGTACACAACTCCATGGAGAAAGGCTGGTGTTATTTGGGTTTTACACACAATTAACTGGCCATCATGGAGGGAGGAAACCTGTGATTGGCTGCCCAGACAGGTCACAGATCCAGCTATAGCAGAAGAAGCATTGAGGCAGTCAGCTAATACCTGGAGGAGGCTAAGTTGATTTCATCATGCAGCTTGTTAGGGTGGGGCTCTGTCCTGAGGGATAGCTCAGTTGGTAGAGCACAAGACTCCAAATCTCAGGGTCGTGGGTCTGAGACCCACGTTGGGTGAAAGATTCATGCATTGCAGGTTGGACTAGATCAGGCATCCCCAAACTTCGGCCCTCCAGATGTTTTGGACTACAATTCCCATCATCCCTGACCACTGGTCCTGTTAGCTAGGGATCATGGGAGTCGTAGGCCAAAACATCTGGAGGGGCGCAGTTTGGGGATGCCTGGACTAGATTATTCTTGTGGTCTATGATTCTATGATTCTGCCAATAAGTACAAAGCCCGGTTGCATAGCAAGTGAAAGAGGAAAGTTGTGCCTGGGAGCTCTGCACTAGATCTAATAGTGCTGCTCTTTCTTCAAAGGCCCTTCCCCACTGGGACTTGGATAAGAGATTGGCATGGACAGAGTTCATTAACTCTTGAATGCTTCTGGGGGAAAGCGCAGCTCATTTCTAGAGATGGTTGTCTGACTGCAACATTGACAGCCCTACTGACATTTATCCATGCAATGATGAAGCTGTCTATTTCTGATTCACAAAACTTTTGCGTGTTTTGGGGTGTTCTTTTTTGGCCATAATCCTGTTCTGTTCCATTTCTGCATTTTCAATCTTCTAAGCATACAATATTTAAATGTCTCTGTATTTCGGGGAAGAATCCAGTAGGTAGTTATGATCCAGTCTACGTATTAGTTCTGGAGGGTAGAGATCAGGTAATTTCAAAGAAGAACGCAGAAAGATCAAATCCCTCAAGCATCCCTAGTCACACTGTCAAACTACAGAATGGTAAGCTGGCATTCATGTGTGTATGCATGTTTTAAGCAGTGCCTCACATCCACAGAAATCAAGCACTATTGTACCTCTGTAAAACATCTCTCCTGTTGAAAACACTCAACCCTCCTTATTCCATTTCTTACTCCATTGCCAGCTCTCTGCGAACTTCAAAAAAGACTCCTCTGCCATTCCCCCACTTTCCAGTTGTCAGTATCTGAAGTCAGTAGCTTGATCTAATATGCTCGGATCTCATACAAGGGGACTGAAGAAGCCTGCTGAAGAACCTTGAGGCAAGGGATTTGCTACAATATTTATTGTTATCGATTGCTGAATCAGCGAGCCTGAATTGCTGCTGCATACAGTGACATTTGCTGCTTTGAAAACTGTCTCGCTCTCTTGTATCAGGCCACACAAAAACAACTGGCTTTTTAAAAACAAACATTATATGTGTGGTCTGAGAAAGGAAGATGGCAGAAGTTAACCCCCCCCTCAAGGTGGCACCTATTCCTTCGTCATATGTAGCGTGTTATAAAAAGGCACATTAATATATAACAAGGGCAGAAGAACGATGAACTTGTTATTTTTATTTGCACCAGCAAGCTGCAGCCTTCCAGATGGTATTCGACTCCAGCTCACATCAGCCCCAGTCAACATGACCAACAGTCAGGGGCGCTGGAAGTTGGAGGCAAGCAACATCTGCATGGCTACAGGTTCCCAACCCATTTTACATGGTGGCAGTTATCCATGTTCATTGCTGCCAATGATTCCGGGGGGGGGGGGGGGGTATTACCAAGTTCATACTCAGTGTTGTTGTGTGTACACACACACACACACACACACACACACACACACACACAGTACAGTGGTACCTCAGTTTAAGTACACAATTGGTTCCGGAAGTCTGTACTTAACTTGAAGCGTACTTAACCTGAAGCGAACTTTCCCATTGAAAGTAATGGAAAGTGGATTAATCTGTTCCAGACGGGTCCGCGGAGTACTCAACCTGAAGCGTACTTAACCTGAAGTATGAGTGTAATTGGTTCCGGAAGTCTGTACTTAACCTGAAGCGTACTTATCCTGAAGCGAACTTTCCCATTGAACGTAATGGGAAGTGGATTAATCCGTTCCAGACGGTCCGTGGAGTACTTAAGCTGAAAGTACTAAAACCGAAGTGTACTTAAACCAAGGTATGACTGTATATAAAAGTGCTGCCTTGTTTGCAAATGCATTATGCTCGAAGTAGTTCATAGGAAGTAGACAGCCATCTGCAATAAGGGGACTGAACATCAGAACATCAGAAAAGCCTTGCTGGGTCAGGCCAAAGGTCCATCAGGGCCACTATTGTGTTCTCACCATGGGCAGCATCACCGTGAGCACTACCATGGGCACACATGCTAGCTTCTGAATAAGAATGGGGAGCCAGTAGTGCTCAGCACATGATGCTGCATCCACAATGTCCAACGTTGTGTGTGTGACATAAAGACACCAGAGGAGCCGGGGCAGAGCCAAGCACAGTGTGGCCGCAATGGCTGCAGTTCCTCCTCCTTCTTCTCCTTCTCCTCCTCCTCCTCCTGTAGTTCATGGTGGTTCCCTGCTACAGATGTTCACCCTTCAACTTGTGGAGAGCTATAATCAAGGGGAAGATGATGCGCCAGAGGAGGTGCCCATTCCTCTCCACTCTCCCAGGACCAGCCCACCCATGAGGCAAAGTGAGGTGGTTGCCTCAGGCAGCAGGATCCACAGGGGCAGCAGATCCTAACATAGATCTTGATTCCCCCATTGTTTCTGATGTAGATCTTCATCGACCCCTTCTTACCTGATGGGGAGGAGGGTGCCATCTTGTGGTTTGCCTCAGGTGCCAAAATGTGCCAGGTGGGCCCTGGCTCTCTCTCACCTGATTTTAATTGTGTGAGGAGAAAGAAAATCTTGAGTAAGGCTTAGGCCTCGCTGATTTCAGTGAATTAACCTCTGCTCTGGATGCCGAGAACACAATTTGACCATGTGGCAAATATCTACTCGTGTAGAATATTTTTTCCCACACCAAGCTTTCTTCCAGAGTTCCTGCGTGTGCGGAGATTTTCAGTTCTTTTTTGTGGGGGGGGGAGGAATCAGATGCTCTCAGTGAGTAATACTCTCAAAATATAACTCAGCGCAAAGGAAGTGGCATGACTCCTGAAGCAAGAACAGAGCCTGGTTAATACTTTGCCCATTGTCAGCTGACAGCTGTCATTTGTGCGCTAATTTAAATCTCAAACCTTTAGAGGGTGCCTCACTTTGAGAGATTAGTGGAAGAGAGAACATTTCCTATTGGATAATTAGGGAAGTTGTATTGCCTTAATTGAGAGTCTACATAAATAATCCATCTGTGCTGCTAAATCATAATGCACGAAAACCAATCCCTTCGTTCAGATGTGCAGTTGTGACTGCCTCTCACCAACCTTTGAGGGAAGGCAGGTCAACATTGCGCACAAATGCAAAACACTAGTAGGTTAAGAGTATGGAGCCATATGACAATCACTCCTATGTGTTCTACATGCATGGCAACTAATTAAATTAATGAAGGTCATTGAATCCCAGGGCTAAAGCAAGCTCTTGCATAGTTCCTTTGGAAGCTAAAAGGCAAGGGAAGAAGTGGGGTAGGTTAGCTGATGCCTGGATTATTATTATTTTTTAAAAAAAATCTTTGCGAAATGTGCAAGCTGTAGTAGCTGGGGGGGGGATATCTCCTAATTAAACTCGCATTCACAATAATAATTTCCCCCCCCCCCTGCAAGCTCAACCCATTCTCTTCTATGCCCACTTTTTGTTTTCTTGCATTGGTACAGTCAGTGCCATTCCAACCATGCAAACATTTCTGCTTGCACACATCCATCCATTGTTCAACCAGGCAAGCAAAGGGTGTCACTGCCGTTCAGGGACACATTCCAGCCTTTACCGTGGCATGTCTGGAGAGATGCAGTTCAGTGTGAGGCAGTCAAGTGTTGGCCAATGTGGCTGCCAGAATACCCATATCTGAAAGTCTATGAGTCTTTCTCTCTGCCTGGATGTCTGAACGGAGCAGATATCTGCTTATAGTTCTGTTTCTTATTTTATGTGTAGACCAGTAGTGTTGTGCAACTTGTAATGTAAATAATAAAGACTTTAGAGAAGAACTGGATGGGTGAGGTGATTATTCCTGTCATGGGAATTCACCAAGAGAGGGCTGGACTACTGCTGCTGCTGCTGCTATAATAATGCAGGAATACTTTCTGACTAACTCTGTTGAGACAGAGAAAAGGGAACCCCAAGAGTTGATGCTCACGCACTAACAGAGGAGAGTCTTGAGGGACAGATTCACTGCATATATGTAAAGCACTAGGATGCAACTTTGAACAGTCCTGGTTTCCCCTAAAGAATTATGGGAGCTGTAATTTGTTATGGGAGTTGTTAAGCTCCCTGTTCTGCTCCCAGAGCTACTGTCCTCAGAGTTTTCTGTGAAGAAGAACTGACTATAAAACCACTTTGGAAACTGAAGCACTGGGAGTCTCCTGACAACTGTCAGTGCCCTTAACAAGTTGCCACTCCCAGAATTCTTTGGGGGAAGCCATGACTGTTCAAGGTGGCGTTTGAGAAGGATTTTAACTTGGGTCTCATCGGTCCAGTTCTTCATTCCCAGCGCCACAGAGCCACAGTTGTCGGGGGAAACCTAACTCACTGCTTCCCAAATCCACTTACAATGTCTTTTCGTACTGTGCTGTCTTGCAGAGATCCATAGCATTTCTTGTTTTGCTCTGAGACCCTTTATAGGCCTTTGTTTCTCTACACACATCTACCTTCAACAAACTTATCTATGCAACAGAATGAAGTTACTACAGAAAGACATGCAAAGAGTAGAAGCTCCTGCAGGTGTAAATGCCAAAGGATTTACACGGGCACTTTCACGAATAACGCCACAATGCCACGTGACTGTTTTTCACATGAAAATATAGCTGGTGCATACAAATTGGGGAATCGGCCATTTTTACGTTCAGTGATATGGCAATTCAATTTAAATTATCTGATGTACCGTACAGTTGTTTTTCTTTGTACAGATGCAATCTTAGAGCTGTTTCAGACCTCAGTCCCCTAACACCTCAAGCTTGTGCAGAGCTAGCAGTGAGTTGCCACAGAAGTGCTAAGTGCGTTGAATTGGTGCCTCCGTATGAGTAGTATCCTAATGTCACAATGCTGGTGGACTCAAACCAATGTTGACTCCCATTAACAGGGACTCGATACAGGAAGCCAGTCCCATACACCATCAAAGCAATTGTATGGGATCCTCATTGCCATTCAAGCCATTTTCTTGCCATTGAGAAACAAAACATGGGGGCCTCCTTTGAGAGCTTGGTCTCTCTGACATCAGGGATTAGATTGCATTTTCTTTTTCAGAACATGTGGCTTGGTGTAGCGAAGTGGTGGGGAAACCTCCCAATTTTGATGGACTACAACTTCCATCATCCCCAACCATTGATAATGCTGGCTTGGGCTGATGGGAGATGGAGTCCAACAACTTTTTATTTTGCCAATTAGCTTTTATTGCTTTTCAAGAATCCAACAGCATCTGATGGGCCACAGTTTCGCCACCACTGGGTCAGTGTCTTTACAGACATTATCTTTACAGAGAGATGACACATACAAAACCCAATATGTTCCTTGTGGGGGGGAAGCCACATGCCACCGCCCCTAGAACTGTAGAGTTGTTCCCAGCCTAGGCAAATTAATTCACTTTATCTTTCCCCTCCCTGCTGTTTGTGTTCCGATTGACTGCTCTGCCCTAGGTCTGCCGGATTACATGACCACTTGCACATTCTGTAAAAACAGGATCCGGTTGGAGGGACGGAACTGCCTGGAAAATCAACAGTTTCCACTCCTTTAGCTGCACAGCTTGACAGAGACAGCCCATAAAATATATTCTTCACTGGTGGTACAAGGCAACTTTCTCTTCCACCCAAGAGTGCCCTAATTTGCCCTAATGTTCTTTCATGGTCCTCCCCCACTAGCGATCAGCCCTCTGTCAGCTTACACGCCATGCTGAGATGAATGGAAGCCTACTGAGTTCAGAACGCTGCAGCCTGAATGCTAACCCCTCATTAAGAACCATGAAATGCATTATTTGATATGGTAAGATTATGGGCAATGAAGAAGCAAATACTTCAGCTTGTGGTTTATGAATAATAAGCCCTGCCTTTGAGCCAGAACAGATTTCAGTCATTTAGGTAAGTCTTCATTAAAACAAAAATAGCTGTGAAAATATGCGTGTACCTTTTGAGGCCAAGGAGTATAAAGCTGCGATAGGGTGGGGGGAGCATTTTTCCTGTGCCTTCTACCCGAATCTCCTAGATTTCCCCAAAACTGCACACGACATAAACTATGTAGCATCCCTAAACACCAGATTTGCTTTCTTCTTGTTGTTGTCACAGACCCATAGATAAGAACAAATGCCTTTTTGTCAGGGAAAGTGCAACTTCCTGCATATATTTTTTCCCAATTTGCCTCCTGTCCTCTGCAGTAATAGCATTTAGGATGAATCCCATTTTCTTTCTGGCAGTATATTTAAAGCCACCTCCATGATGTTTTTTCTGATTTAAATGCAGCCCAGAAAAGGCAGGGGGGGGTGATAAATGCATGAAACCCAGGTCAAATGGGTCTGGGATGTGCGAATTTCCTCAGAAGTGTTTGCCATTAATAACAGCCTCCAGCAAATGCCTCCTTTAACATTGCCCTTGAGTCTGATGAGCTATTGTGGCAAAGAGGCTTCATTTAGCTTCATTCTGTCTTCTTGGAAACATTTCCTTTGAATTTAACTCACTGAAGAATCACTCCAATTTCTTCTCTCATCTTCGTCTACACAGAAATAAGGATTTAAAAACATTTAGGCAATGCATCATCCCTCTCTCCCACCTGTACTATAATTTAAAGAAGCATCATGCCACCTTAAACAGTCATGGATTCCCCTAAAGAATCCTATGAGCTGTAGTTTGCTATGGGCACCAAAAGTTGCTAGGGGATACCTAATCCCACGATAGAGCTACAATTCCTAGAGTTCCCTGCAAAGAGGGATTGAATGTGAAGCCACTTGGGGAACAAGTCTCAACACCTTTACCTTAACAGCCTGCAGTTGCCAGGATGTTTTTCTGGAACGGTATGAATGTTTAAAGTGGTATAAGAAAAGTATTCTCCAGGACTTCATTCCCACCTAAATGCATACAGACAATCTGAGTGCAATAGAAACCTGCATGCTAGCACCTACATTTGTTATTTCTCCATGGGCCTTTTCACTTGTTCATAGGTCGCCAGTATTTTGGGGTCAATGGATAACACCTGAAGAGTTGTTGTGGGTGCCAACCATAAAATGGTGCCTGGGTGGGTTTGTAGCAAAACACAAAGTGGCAAAAGGTATCCATGAGTCCCTAAACATACAGAGGATGCTTGTTACTGAGTCAAACAATCAGAGGTCCCTGGTATGTGTTCTTGATTGGGTCGGGACTGGGATCTGCCCTTCATACTTAACCGTTTTTGTGCACGAAATCCGAAGCAGCCATGGCACAAATAATTGCATGCCTTCTGAAATTTCACACATCCATCGCTCATGAACGGACGTTGCTAGGATGTTGCCCAGTGACATGGTCTGTTGGTAAATAGGGTCAACACAGACTCAGATGTGCCACATGCCGAACAGAAGGCAGAGATGAAAAGAAACCACATGAAAACAGATGGTTCCAGTTGGCAAAAGTAGAGAATCAAACTATAGGTGGCAACACAAGGCACCACGTTGCCACTTAGACCATTTAGGGAACCACCAGAAACTTTGCTGTTGCTAAGAGATTGAACGTCACTTCACACGTTATGTTTTCAAGCGTTAAGATGCAAAAAGCAAAGCACTGAAAAGTATAAACTGAATGTGGCAAAACCCAGGTGTCACAAGCCCTTTTCCAAAGCACAGGGCTGATGTATGGATTGAATGGGTGAGTGAGAGGTGAGGCTGCCCTGGTGTCATGCTCCCTGCTGCCTCTGGACCTAGTTTCTACATGGCAATTCACAGTTTGCAAAGAGGAAGCCTTTGCACTTGTGGCCATACATGCAAAACCTATCATGCGACAGGGATCCCAGAGTCATCTGCCGTGGGCAGGAGGCAGAGCTGGAGATGCACAATATTAGGAGCAGGTGCCCCGCTGATCAGAGTGTGAACTGAAATGTCCAAAAGCAACTCTCCTGATACAATTCATCAGGAAGCTTTGGCTGAGCATCAGCATGTTCTCAAGTTTGCCACTACATCATGGCTCCCATATGCTACCGTTTTCGTTTCCTTCTCCCCCGCTCCCCTTTGCATTTGCTTTTCCTAAAGAATATTGATTCCTTATTAGGGTAGTTGTAAGCTACAGTTTTATTAAGAGTCATTAGAGTTAGATGACACTGTCCATTCTCACAACCATTTTAATGTCCTGTCACTGGCACATTTGCAAGCTGAATGCTTCCTTTCAGCCAGGGATGGGGAACCTCAAGCTTATCCGGCCCTCGGGACTCTCCCCAGGCCATGCCCCTTTTCTTCCCCAGGCCACACCACTCACCAGCCCTGCTTTGCATGCTTCTCAGGTGTTTCTACCTGGCTAGAAAGTTCCCTGGACTGCTGACAGTGCTCCTTGCATGCTTGGAGGGAGAGTAGAGAGGGGTCTGTGGTTGTGCATAAAAACAAACCTACCATACAATGGTAACATTTACATTTGTTGCTCCACCCACTTTTGTTTCTGGCCCTTCTCACCATTGGCATGTGGCCCCTGGGAGGTTGCATGTGGCCCTTGAACAATTTTCTTTCCCACATCTGCTTAGGGTATTCTCATACCCTACAACTTTTCTCCGATGAAAATAGGGACGTTAATAATCATTTTATTATTTATACCCCACCCACCTGACTGGGTTGCCCTAGTCTCTCTGGTGGCTTCCAGCATATATAAAAACATCGTTAAACATTAAACATTTTTTTAAAAAAAAAACACTTCAGTATACAGGGCTGCCTTCAGATGCCTTGGGGGGGGGGTCACATAATTCCATACCCTCCAACAGTTCTCTGATGAGAATAGGGATGATGTAAGGAAAAGCATGGCATTCCAGGATCATATCAGGAACTGGTACAGCTTCTGTAAATCCGGGACTGTCCCTGGAAAATAGGGACACTTGGAGGAGCTGCATTCTACAGACAACTGTTCCAGGTTACCGTCTTCCCCTCTTTAAAAAGCAGCCATCAAGCAAAGCCACAGCGCTGTGCAATCGGACAAGGGTCAAGTTTTGCAGAGTGCCCCTACATTCTCCGCCTGGCAGTGCATCCTCAATGCAAGGAATGGATTTCCCCCCACCCCACCCCAAAATGGCAGGCCCTGAATAGAAGAAACGTAGCTTTCAAGATTGCAATGCTGAAATGAAGAAGTTGTCAAAGGTGAAAGGAAAGGGGAGCTTTTGTTATCTGTTCGGCTTTCTCCTCAACGCGATAGCCACGACTCTGTCACAAGCTGGCGATTAGCTACCACGAAAGAGGTGAGTACATTTTGTAAGGGCAAAAATTCAGCTTGGACTTTCCGTGGGCCTTTTTGCCTAATCCCAAACAGTACTTACTCGTGTGGCATATAATTTCCACAAAGCCTTCTTACCGGCTTTATGCATTAAATTAATACCTTTTCAAACTGTCACATGTCTGTATATTATCTCCGCTGGCAGACAAACTGCTTAATTTTCTATTAGAAATGTGTTCTATTTTAGGTACACCGGCTTGATTTATTTTGCCTGCGGTAATAAATGCAAACCCTGATTCACCCTTGCTCATTCTCCTGTCTCCATTCCACCAGCCCTATCTTTCCACACAGAGGCTCCAAAATGAGCAGCTGCGTCATCCAAAATGTATAACAATACGGAACACACACCTTGAAATGAAGAGTCCAAGAAAGAACAAAAAAAGGTCTCTTTAATCAAGTCCAATATGGATTAAACAGAAAACTGGCTTTATCTCCTTGGCAAATCTATGGGGTGCGAGTTTGTAAATGGATTACAAGAAATATTTTTATATTCTCTTTCCTCTCATTGAAGCCAATGGCATCACACAAACTCTCAGATATATTTCTTTCCATTCCCCATGTCAGGACAAATCTCCCTTCATTCTTCACTTGCTAAGCCCAGTTCTCCCTAGGCTGTACTCCAGGAACAGTACTAGCCATTTGTAATGTTGATGCTTTTTTCAGATTAGAAAGATTTCTCCATGCTGGTTGTAAAGAACACATGTGCAATGGCCCTCAAAAATGGACTGGAAAGGTTCCCTTGCTTCAGCAAAATGGGTCTTCTTCCAATGGAAGAACTCATTTTGTCAGCAGAAGATGCTTCCCACTGGAGAAAAATAGGGAACTTTTGGATCCAACACTATGTTTGGAGAGAACAAAAAGGGACTTCTGGGGGTCATCAAAGGCTAAAAGCCCTCTTCCCAAAAATGGGAAAGAAGCAGAAGTCCCAGCAAAGGAAAAATGGGTACAAAAACTTATGGAATATGCAGAAATGTTGAAACTTACTGGAAGAATAAGAAATCAAGATAACAATTTTTTAAAATAAAAAAATTGGAAATGGTTTATTGAATATTTACAGATAAATTATAAACAGATAAAAACATTGGCAGGATTATTGTAATAGCCTGCAGTTTTATAAGAGTACTAGCTGGCCCTGCCACGCGTTGCTGTGACTTAGTCTGTTAAATGGGCCCTCAGAGTCCCCCTTCAGTCTCCCCTGTTGGCCCCACCATGGATGGGCCCTCAGAGTCCCCTGTCTGACTCCTCCCCCCACCCACCAGGTTCATCCCTGTGGTTGACCCCACCCTGTCCCGAGCCATGACCTTTCCCGTCCCTCCTCCCCCATCCCCCACCAAGGGGAGCCCCCACCTCTATTCGGCCTAGTCTACAAACCTCTACTTGGCCTCGTCTGCAAAGCCAAGCTGAGCTGCTGTGGAGTGGGAAGCTTTCCTACCTGCAGTACCAGTGTATCTGCCACTAGAGGCCGCTGTTGTGCAAGGTCTCCTAATTCTATTTCCCAGCATGCACTTTAGGGTGAGTTGTGTGTTTTTGAACATGGGGTTTTGGGGTTTTTACATGGCCCAGGTGTGACATTTGTCTTTGAAAACGGTATGGGCTTGCTCTTGCAATCGCATTTGACTTTGTGTTAAAATTTGAACGCAAACGGTCAAGCGGTTTTGTTGAACATTGGAGAGGAACACACATGCCCAGTTTACATATATATATATGTAACATATACATATATATATTTTGCTCATTTATTTCATCTTTATATATATATATATATATATATATATATATATATATATATAAAGATGAAATAAATGAGCAAAATAAGTTAATTTAGATATGCAGAAGATATTAAAAAATAAATCTAAGGAACTGCAGAAAGAGGGGGAAGGAAGTCAAATTTTGAAATATCAAAATGATTGTAAATATAGTGAAATGTATAAAATTAGTGAAATGTATACTTGAAAAGTATAAATAACAAACAAACAAACAAACAAACAAACAAGAATCAATTTGAAAAAGAAGAAAAAAGAAGGCCCTGTTCAGTTGCTGCTGAAAGTTGCTCCAAGACCACACACAGTGCTACTTTTCTAGAAAAAGAGGTGCTGGGACTTACTATGAATTGTCGTCTTAGAATGGAAATGGCGCCCACCTGACAGGAGCCGGAATCCACCTGAGAGGTGCTGGAACTGAGTCCTGGCAAGTCCTGGCTGAAAAAGCCCTGCCCACACACATTAAGCTCCACCCCCAAAGTTGAATGGCTCCTCCTGCCCCACCCACCTACTGTCACCATGATGGGCATGGCAGCTGCATTGGGTAGCTTGATACCCAGGTATAGGAGGCTCTCTGTGTGATTTAGAACCCCGATCACCCAGGGCTCTAAACCATGCAGAAAGCCCCACCACAGAAAGCAAAGCTTCAGCAATTATGCCCAACAACTTACCAAGGCTGTATTCCTATCCACAGTTAATTAATCCTCCTGAATTCTTAAAGTTCTAGCAGGTAGAGAGTTAACTTACTCATTGCCTTACAATTGAAGGAAAGAATGTTCCCTGTAGCGAGTTAATTGGCACTGTGAAGGGGGCGAAGGGGGAATCTCTGCTTTCTTATTGCCACTGGCAAAACTTCAAATATTCAGCATAGTTGGCTGCTAAAAGCAGTTACCTTTTTAAGTAAGGCACAGCGCTGAATGCAGAGGTGAACACAGACTTTTCAGAGACAAAGAGACATATATATATATATATATATATATATATATATATATATATATGCCCCTCTTTTGTGAGGCATGCTAGTATTCTGTCCGCTCCTTGAATGGATAAGAAGGTCTGGAAAACAAGGTCTAATATGCACAGTATACAAGAGCTGAGGTGCAGCAAACAGAAAGGAATGGTTCAATTTTGCTTATAGCAAGCTCAACAAGAACAACTGTTGATCACCCTCCAACAGCAACATCCTATTATTCATCATTTGGCTGATGTGCTGTACCTACTTGTTGTGACACCTTCAGAATATGTTCCTGAGCCTTCACTGCAAGTGATATAAGACGTTCTGATTTGGACAAACATATGTGATATGCAAGGGTCTGTTTTAGTAATGCATTTGTCAAATCCTTTTTAATTCATACTTTGTTGTTGTTGTTGTTGTTTAGTCGTTTAGTCGTGTCCGACTCTTCGTGACCCCATTCATACTTAGGCTGCTATAATGTCCACAGTTATGAATCCGTGTGCAAATGTGCAGCTTCAGAAGCAAAACTTGCTGATTTCAATGAAACTTCCTAATAAATAACATCTAGGTATATGGAAACCACTTTTTAAAAAGAAATCCAGATGGGATCCAGGATATTATGGGCCAGGAGTTTAATGTCTGCTCTGAGGGAAATGATAGGGCAAGACCTGTCCAACTGACTTTCCAGAGTTCTTTGAGTGCGCCAAAAAACATGTAAACTGTCTACCTGGACTTTCCAAAAGCTGGTAGTGTTATGGTGATGGCTGACAGATTAATGGTTAATATGCCAGAACTGTGGCTGCGAAGAGCTAATGAGATATATATGTAATATATAACTGCTGGAAATTTCAGTGTGTTTGAGTCAGATACCCATCACTTCTCAGGAAGGTGGCACCTTACGCTCCTGCTAAGGGGAGGTGGCTGCTGGTTTGTCTGTCTTTTGTGTGTGAGAGAAAAATGGCAGGTTTTGAAGAGACAGGGGCAAGGAGACTTCTTTGAGCTGGGTGACAGCTGGGCTATCTGCTGTGGAGCAACAGGTCTTCTATCCTGTTGGAGTGCTTATTTGCCTCCATTTATACTATGCCTGCACATTTGCAAATAGGGCAAACCTGGGAAAAAAATCTGTTCTGTTTCTGGAACTTCTTCAGCACTCAAGGAAGTGGGCAGATCCTCATACTATTAAGAGTGATGAATGTGTTAAGTATACCGTAATTGAATAAGATGTAATAAATACTCAGTATGCTTAAAGATACAGTACGTTGAGCAAGAGGGGGTGATCCTGAGAGGGAAGAATCAGACCGTTTTCCTATCCTGCCTCACTGCCTGACAGTCATGAATCACTCTGGGCTATCCAACCTGACTATCTGTGAGTCTGCAAACCCAGCTTGTCCCTCAAAATAGGCCCAGTTTGGCTTGGGGCTCAGGCTTCAGCCAAATCTGGTGCACAGCCCTAAAGTTTGCAATAGTATTATTTTGCAGGTAAAGGAAAACAGAAAGAGCAAACACATCTAGAAGTGTCATTCATCTCTTCACTCACTGACAAAACCTTGCCCTGTCTGCTCAGACAGCTTCCAGCTGGCAGGGCAGTTAGTAAAAAAAGAAACGAAAAAGGGATTTAAGGCTATTATTACATACAAACTATTTTTGAGTATGTGTGTTTGTGTCATAGCGACATTCTCCAGATAATCAAAATCTTAACTGAAACACAAAGCAGTATTTGCCTTTGGGAACAGAAGCAGCACAATTCCTGTAACTAACAGGGATACCTAGCCAAAATAAATAAATCCAATGTTTGTGTTGTGTATTCGAACCTCATGTTGTACCAGTGCCTTCCCATTTAAAAACGGTGTGTATTTTGTTCAAGAGAGTTGTCATTTAAGGAACACATTCTTAAAATGGTGGCTCACTGGGCGAAGGCAACAGTGGTGCTAACAAAAAACTGTCTCCTGTGTTCAGATAGGCAGCAGGGTATTATTTTCCTCCCATTATATTTAACAGTGCTTCCCAGAAAATGATTTAGAGTTGGATTGATTTTTTTCCTGCTTTGGGCATCGGTCCCTACTGCATCACTAAATTCACTTTTATGCAGATTTCTGGCTAGTGTTGGGTAGCAGTAGGGGCTAGCTTCCTTTCTCTCCATTAAACCTGCCCAGGCATTATACCTGAGCAGTGTATATGGCAACTTTTGTAGAGGGTTTGAGCTCAACCCTGCTTCACCCACCTGTTGCCAAACTCCTACCATTCACCTGGGAAGGACCTCATGGAGAAGCTGGAAGGACCTTGTACTATTTGACTGCCTGCCTTGAAGCAGCCAACTGCCCTTGCCTTCTGTATTTATCCACAACCAGCCACAGAGACCAAGACAGTGCAGGACAGCTGAGACTTCCAGACTATCATCCAGAAAAGGCAGACTGAATAATTCCCAAGCAGGAGAACTGCCCACCCACATCACCTCTGCCTTATTAGGATTCAGCCTTTGTTTGTTGGCTGCTGCCTAGCCCACCAGAGAGAAGGGCCAGGGTCTTCTGATAAGTACAGCTCTTTAAGGAGAGCCCTTGCTCTCTTCGTCAGCTGAGGAGAAAGAAAGGACCTCATCTCCATTGTGATAAGCCTCAGATAATTCAGATGCAGCAAGAAGACTCGTGGCTTTATGAGTGTCCCCTGAGGTTCAGCGCAATTCCCTTTTCTTGCCATTCTCTTGGGCTGAAGTCAACAAGGCATCATGGAGAATCCTCAATCTCCTCCTGGTATGGAAGAAGGGCACCAGTTGTCCTTGACCTTGTGCACTCACCAGAGCAAAAAAATGTACTTAGCAGTAGCGAGCTGGTAACTGTATTTGTAGACCTTGTTTACCAGTATATCTACCTATAATACAAGAATATGTTCATGATAAGTTGCTGGGTATGGTCTACTGAAGGCATACTGAATGTTAGGATTCAGTAAGGCTTTTCATATGCAATTGGATGAATAAAAAAACAATAGGCATGAAAGCACTTTTCTCCCCAACAGCAATGGAAATATTCTGTGCTTATTGCATAGATGCTCCTGAATGGCACACAATTTAAAAATATCTGGCCCTGAGTGCAGCCTGACATTTAACAAGGGCACTGAAACAAATTATTGTCACCCTCTGCCCATTAAATCTGAACATTTTGTTATCATGCAAAGTCACATCTTCCAGAAAGGTGCAGAAAACCAAGCATCGGATTCGCTAGGCTGCTTCAAATCTGTTTTTCAAAATATTTCAAAAGCTAAGATTGCAGTCATAACATCCTAAATGGTGTCATATTAAAGTGATACGTAAAAAAAAACCCAACCACCTCATAGTTTACTACTGCTCTGAATCCATAATGTCAGCATTTCAAAGAGGCCCTGTTTCAAACAGCTTTAAAAAATAATCACAGCACAAAATAATCACAACACACAAAAAGAGAAGCCAAACATGCACACTGGGGAAAATGTATTGTAAAATTTTACTGACTTATTTTGCAGGCTGTATTAATAGTCTTCTCAGCTTTAAAATAGTTGCCCGTTAGGTATTGGAAGCAGGAGCAGTAAACTTTATAGGTTGTTCTTCACCTACATTCCTTTCCTCCATCCATATAAATACTATTTAAAAGATTCCCAAGAAGGACTTTCTGAGGTCATCTGAACACACCGCCTATCCTGATACTGAGCAGAATTGTTGGCTATCGAGTCCCACAGGAAGTTGCAGAAGGAAAGCTTTCAAATCAAGATGAGTCAGGAACATAATCAGGGCTTTTATGAATGGACTAGACCAAACCTTAAAGGCTTAATCTTCTGCTACGTGCATGTCTAGGAGAAAGGAAGTTATTCTAGCCCCCTGATAGCGAACCTATGACATGCGTGTCAGCACTGACACGTGTAGCCATTTCCAGTGACACGCGGCGATCTCCGACTGGCGGCGGAAAGATCTCTCCTCTTTCAAAAGGGGAGACTTTGCGAACGGGATCTGCTTCAGCAGGGGGCGTGTTTTGGCCCCCTGCTCCAGCCTATCCCTGCTGCCGTGCCGAGCCTCTTGGCTGGCCAATAGGGCCGGCTGGGGGGCAGGGTTTGACAACGTTTAGGCCGGCGCGGCAGCATTCAAACCATATTTCTCTGCTCAGCAGCTTCTTTGTTTCACGCTTGCTGCCGGCATCCCAGGGAGGAACGTCCCCTGCCTTCGGAGGGAATTTTTCTGCAGCCTCTGCTGAGCCTCATTACCTTCCTCCTTCTCTCGTGGCTAAGTATTGGCTTGGTAGCCGTTGTGAGAGTAGCTCAGGGGGGATTATTATTTTTAAAAAAATATTATTTTTTTAAAAAATAAGTTAAATAATTAGTTACAGGTAGGTAGCCGTGTTGGTCTGAGTCGAAGCACCCCCCACCCTCTGAATATACATAAGGGTCTGGTGGATTCTGTTTCAGTGTATCTGACGAAGTGTGCACGCACACAAAAGCTCATACCAAAATAAAAACTTAGTTGGTCTTTAAGGTGCTACTGAAGGAATTTAAATAATTAGGTTTTGGTTTATTAAATACAGTTATATATTACAATTATACATTTTTGTTATTTAAACTCTAAATATCGTGAAATTATGGTTTTTTTCTCAAAGTGACACACCACCCGACTTATGCTCAGTTTTTTGGCGAATTTTGACACACCAAGCTCAAAAGGTTGCCCATCACTGTTCTAGCCCATTGATTCCTTTCATTGAAAGACTATAGAAAGAGGAGTGCCCTAAGGCTAAGTTCCCATAAAGGCTAAGTTCATAGCATTGTAGAGATAGAAGTAATCTTGGATATCGTTCAGTCCAGTCACCGATCCATCCAGGATACAGCAGTACTATTTTTTAGAAAAAGGAGGTGCCAGAACTCACCATGAACACCTCCCTTGTTCTCTTAGAATGGCAATGGCACCCACCTGAGACGTGCCGGAACTGAGTTCTGGTGAGTTCCGGCTGGATAAAAACCCTGGATATGTAAGCACAGCAGAAGTGGCTCACTGGAAGGGGTGGAACAGCTACACTAGCTTCCTGGTAAGAAGGGGTCGCTGTTGCTTACTAGGAGGGTTAAGGTGGCAAGCAGGTCAGCACAGTGCAAACACACCAACAGGAACGCCGGAGTGGTTCCAGTGGTGTCTGCACTGTGCCAACCTCCCCCTCTCCTTGCCAGTTAACAACCCACCTGTCAGGAAGCTAGTGCAGTGGTTCTGCTCTACCCTTCAAGGCACTTCTGAACTACAGCATCTCTGACTGATGTCCACCCAGCCTTATACCTCCAGTCCAGGACAGGCTACTGCTTCCCAAGGCAGTCTGTTTCACTGTCAATAATCTGCTTCCCTGCATTTCCCAACTAGTGATTCTAGTCTGATGCTTTTCAGATGCAATCTAGAACAGCCACCCCCAGCTTTTCCTGACTGGTCAGCAGTGCAGAGTCTGCAGAGACTTTTTCCTAGGTAGAAGGAGAGGCTCTCTAGGGAAAGGGTGTTGGTCTGCAACTCCCATCATTCCTAACCATCTGCAGTACTGGTTGTGCAGTTGGGAGTTGGAGTCCAACAAAATCTGGAGAACCAAAGCTTTCCACCCCTGCTCTTGGGGAAGGATACCACAGCAGAGACATTGTCCATTGTCCAGCTACTGCACTATTCAGCAAGGCTGCTTATTTAAGCAGAACGGACTATAAAAAAAAGACTTCAAAAAAGTGGGAAGAGACAAAAGGACATTCTTCATGTCAGTGATGGAAGTGTTCTGTGGCTCCAATCTTGCACAGCTAGGATGCTCAAATCCCATTGAAATTTAAGGAAATATATGCAGGATTGAAGCTTACGTTACTTGATAAATGCTATATACCGTAGTAAACACATACTATACTATACTATACTATACTATACTATACTATACTATACTATACTATACTATACTATACTATACTATACCTTTTTTCCAGGACACGCCATAGGTTGGAATGTGTCCATAGCTGCCCATGCTCCATTTGAGCTCAAGCCAGAAGTTTGATGCTTTCCTGCTTGCTACTAGCCGTTGTTCCTTTCTCAACTTTTCGATGAGCAGAACCTCTATGGTGCTTCTGAGACTGCTCAGTAAATTATTGCCCTTGACATTTAGTGCATGCATTAACAATAATTTACCCACCATTAATCAGGAGCATCAGATCCATACTTCTCAATCATTCTAAACCTTTGCTTTACTAGTTGGCTGGAATATTTTATACCGCCATTAGTCTCAAAATCTCAGCAAACAGCCAGTAAATCTAGAAAGAGCCTGGGATCTTGAAATGCACAGTGCCCTATTTGTTTCTAATTTATAGTCTGTGTTTATGTTTGTGCCAGATCTTGGGCTTTACCCATGCTCATGCTCTGAAATATGGTGTCATAAAGTCTGCTCTTGTGTTGGGCCATTAGATTAGCAGGAGGGGGGTAGAATCTTGTTCTTTTTACTGAAATCATTAGTTGCAGGGTAAGCTCAATATCTAAAAGCTCATATCTAAAAGCTGTCCGGGATGAATTACTGTATCACATGACTTTACTGCTCAAGCAGTTTATTGCACAACAAAGTGAACTTGTTTGTCCATTGTTGTATGCAATCTGTACATCTTTTCTCAGGGTTGCACATCTGCTACTGAACACAGTCACTGCATTCAGATATCACAGTAAACAATGGTTTACCATTATGGGGATGAGTCTAACCTCTCACCTGGCTTGCATGTTCCCTCCACCCCTCTCTTCTGATGTGGCTGTGAGGACAAATTCAGAAACTTTCATTGTGATTTTTCATTAACTAAAGCTTCTCATATTTTCTGAACCCAGCCAGTTACGGTTTGTCTGAAACATGGCTACTTCAAACCATTAGTTATGATGAAGCTGGCTTATTTAACTTACCAAATTTAGGATTAGCAACAGTTTATGGTTTAGGTGGCATGCTAAACTATGGAAATGAAAGCAGAGGTTTCTGATTTCCTCCTTGCAGTGTAGGAGGATAGAGAAGAGGAAGCACGAGAGCCTGAAGGGAAGCTGGGTTTGTACGTGTCATGACAAACCATGGTTTACTGTGATATATGAACATAGTCGACATCAGCAGCTATTTCACCTATCTGCATCAGTGACTGCTGAGACAGCAAGGCCTGTTCCATTGGCTCACGGGGGTCATTTCCCATTTGTCTCCTTTCTCCCAGAAGTGTCTCCATCAGTGGCTGTTTCCCCCTGATAATTATCACAATGATGTAACATTATGCAAGAATTTTTCCTCCTTCTCTTGCTATTCCTCTCGTTTTGTATTTACAGTAGTAGAATACAAACCTATTTTGTTTTTTAAAAGTACCTAGAAGAATTCAGTAGTAGCAGCGATACTACTACCACTACTACTAATCATCATCATCATCATAAATAGAAGTAATAATTTATAGCATTTCATGGGGAGGGGGGCAATCCATGTAATGTATTACTTCCTATCCGCCACTAACAGTGATATTCAAAAATATCTCTAAATAATATTCATGTAGTATATGGGCCAGATGGAGCCTCCAACCAGATTTCCCCTGACTCTCTGGGTCCTCCCTCAATCACTTGCTGTTCATTGAAGAGTAGTCGAGATGGGAAAGGGCTTGGATGTTGCGCAAAGTGTTCAACTGCAGCTCCTTCCTCTGCAAGATCTGCTCCAGGAAGATCAAAGGAAATGTCTCAACATATCTGTGCTCCTTGCAAACATGCAAAAAGTAGCCTGGGGATTTTGAAGTTGCATACACGCAGCTTCAAGGCACAGTTGCATGTTGGAATTTTGGGCAGTTCTTGCAGTTCAGCTGTGCAAAAACCATATTTGTATACAGTACTGAGGATTTTTAACCTTTTGCATAGTTGGAACAGATACAAGATTTTGCTTTCTTTTTCTCTGTAAACTTTGTGAAATAGAAAAGCAAGTATATGGAGAAAATAGATGGTGAAATTAGAGCGCAGTTGCTAATACAGTGGTACCTCGGGTTAAGAACTTAATTCATTCCAGAGGTCTGTTCTTAACCTGAAACTGTTCTTAACCTGAAGCACCACTTTAGCTAATGGGGCCTCCCACTGCCGCCGCGCTGCCACCGGATGATTTCTGTTCTCATCCTGAAGCAAACTTCTTAACCTAACCTGAGGTACTATTTCTGGCTTAGCGGAGTCTGTAACCTGAAGCGTCTGTAACCTGAGGTACCACTGTAATTAAATTTATGCCTGTTTCCATGGGCATGGTTTATGTATGGTTGTACAGGTATATATTTGTGTGGTTGTGTCTGGGCTGGATAGCTCCTCAATCTCCACAAGTTCCTGGCTCCTCAATCTCCACAAGTTGAGGGCAATTCCCACCCCCCCACCCCCCACCCCGATTTTGGTAGTCGAAATCCCTGGATCCATTTTTAGCTTTCCCTTGGTTCTTTTTCTTTTTAAAGAACCGTTGTACTTCCAACCATCAAAAACACATAGTCAACAAAGTCCTTTTCAGAGCAGACCCACTGAAATTAATGATCTCAAGTTAGTCATGTCCATTAATTTCAGTGGGTCTACTTTGTGTGGGTCTACTTTGTGTGAATACCCAAGAGGTATTCAACTGAGTCCTACTCATAGCAGAACTAGTGAAAATAATAATGATGACTAAGTTATTAAATTCAAAGTGTCTGCTCTGAATAAAAACTTAGTTGCTTGCTACCCATTTTCTTTATCACAACTAGGTCTTATTCAGCACAGACCCTAAAGAAAAGGTGCACAAATAATCTCTTTGCATTAGTTGCTATCATACCAAAAATAAAAATCACCCAACATCTTTTTCCTGCCCATTAAAAGGTAATGGTGCATACTAAGCTATAGTTCACATAATGTCTTCCATAAATTTGGCAGTCCGGTTGTTCCCACAGTAATAATCACATGCTCTTGTCCTTTGCTTGCAGGGGAACAAATAAAATAATGAGGGATGGTGGAAAGAAGCTAGCATCAACCTAGCCAGCTGCTTAACAAAGCACAGATCCCTAATTGCAGGAACATCACAATAATCACCCTAAGGGTGCCCAAATGGGGAGGTCTTGGCACAGGCCCTACCGCTGCTGTATAAAACGAAAGTAAATTAAAATTGCACCTGACACAGATGCTTTACCGCCTTTAAAGCTGTGGAGTCTGAAATGGTCAAGAACTGGCAATTCTGCTGTTCTCATGTCCATTTATTCTTGTATATTAATAATAATAATAATAATTTATTATTTATACCCCGCCCATGT
Organism: Zootoca vivipara; assembly: GCF_963506605.1. Classification (NCBI taxonomy): domain Eukaryota; kingdom Metazoa; phylum Chordata; class Lepidosauria; order Squamata; family Lacertidae; genus Zootoca; species Zootoca vivipara. The sequence goes on along the minus strand of NC_083279.1, from coordinate 26,090,171 downwards.
GGCTGGGTTTCCCCAGCCACTCTGGGCGGCTTCCAACAGAAAAATAAAACACAATACTCTATTAAACATTAAAAGCCTCCCTGAACAGGGCTGCCTTCAGATGTCTTCTAAAAGTCTGGTAGTTGTTTTCCTCTTTGACATCTGTTGGGAGGGCGTTCCACAGGGCAGGCGCCACCACCGAGAAGGCCCTCTGCCTAGTTCCCTGCAACTTGGCTTCTCGCAACGAGGGAACCGCCAGAAGGCCCTCGGTGCTGGACCTCAGTGTCCAGGCAGAATGATGGAGGTGGAGACGCTCCTTCAGGTATACTGGACCGAGGCCATTTAGGGCTTTAAAGGTCAGCACCAACACTTTGAATTGTGCTCGGAAACGTACTGGGAGCCAGTCACCAGTCTAGCTGTCGCATTCTGGATTAGTTGTAGTTTCCAAGTCACCTTCAAGGGTAGCCCCATGTAGAGCGCATTGCAGTTGTCCAAGCGGGAGATAACTAGAGCATGCACCACTCTTGCTAGACAGTCTGCAGGCAGGTAAGGTCTCAGCCTGTCTAGCAAGAGTGGTGCATGCCCTAGTTATCTCCCGCTTGGACTACTGCAATGCGCTCTACATGGGGGCTGTACATATTGAGACTGTCTGGTAAACAGTAGGTGGCAATTGCTGGCCAATGATGGCATATCTGGCACTGGTTAATCCCTTGATGACATGGCTAATATAATTCAGGTTTCCACCTGAATTATATTAGCCATGTCATCAAGGGATTATATGCACATATTAAAAAACGTTCTGAAAATGCTTTTTTAAGTGTGTGTTTTTAAAAATACATTGAATTTTCCATAAGACTCACCATCGCCATCTGGTGTATATTGCACTTAAAACACACTCAGAACGTTTTATCTGCAGCTGTACCGTACACTGGTACTTCGGTGTACAAACACAATTGGTTCCGGAAGTCTGTACTTAACCTGAAGCGTACTTAACCTGAAGCGAACTTTCCCATTGAAAGTAATGGAAAGTGGATTAATCCGTTCCAGACGGTCCGCGGAGTACTTAAACTCAAGCATACTTAACCTGAAGCGAACTTTCCCATTGAAAGTAATGGAAAGTGGATTAATCCGTTCCAGACGGTCCGCGGAGTACTTAAACTCAAGCATACTTAACCTGAAGCGAACTTTCCCATTGAAAGTAATGGAAAGTGGATTAATCCGTTCCAGACGGTCCGCGGAGTACTTAAACTCAAGCATACTTAACCTGAAGCGAACTTTCCCATTGAAAGTAATGGAAAGTGGATTAATCTGTTCCAGACGGGTCCGCGGAGTACTCAACCTGAAGCGTACTTAACCCGAGGTATGAGTGTAATTGGTTCTGGAAGTCCGTATTTAACCTGAAGCGAACTTTCCCATTGAAAGTAATGGAAAGTGGATTGATCCGTTCCAGACAGGTCCGCGGAGTACTTAAACTGAAAATACTCAAACCGAGGCGTACTTAAGCCGAGGTACGACTGTATAGCTGAGTTCTCTGTCTGATAATGAAGTAAAATGAGTTACACTTGTTGAAAGCATGTCTGGATTCCAATATGTCAAATGGCTTCTGTGGTTGGAGTGTTTATGTCTAGCTTATGCCTCTTCTTGGACCAGGAGAGCCTGGCCTCAGTTGCCCATGCTATGGTGACCTCTTGCCTGGACTACTGCAATGTGCTATATTGCAAGGCTTCTCTTGAAGATGAACTATAGGCAGCTAAGTTGGGTCACCCTGATGAGACCCTGTAAATTAGCACACCCAAGTCCAGGTGTAGAAGGATACAAAGCCCTAAACAGCTTGGGAACCAACACTTAAAGAACACCAATAATAAGCACCTCAGGCCCTACCATTGGCAGAAGAGGACTTTTGGGTGGTGCCACTGCTGGGAACTGTCCAGTCAGCACTGACTCCTGACTTGGCCTTCCTGGTGCAGTGCCCTCCCTGCTGAGATCCATCCATCTTCTTCACTATTAACCGAGGGCCTTCTCGGTGGTGGCGCCTGTCCTGTGGAACGCCCTCCCATCAGATGTCAAAGTGAAAAACAGCTACCAGATTTTTAGAAGACATCTGAAGGCAGCCCTGTTTAGGGAGGCTTTTAATGTTTAATTGTTTTATTTCATTTTTCTGTTGTAAACCGCCCAGAGTGGCTGGTGAAACCCAGCCAGATGGGCGGGGTATAAATAATAAATTATTATTATTATTATTATTATTATTATTATTATTATTATTATTATTTCAGAAATAGCTTTTAAACATTCATTTTCACTCAAGCATTTAATGACCCAAAGAAGCTGATCCTGACAACCTTGAAATTATGAACCTTTGAGGGAATGTGACGTGACAGCTTTACATGTTTTTTCCTGGTTTCAAATGTTGTCAATGGTTAATCATATTTTAAAATTGTTTGTCCTTTATTTGCAATAGTACCGCTTTACCGCTTAGGCGTTTGCCACGCTGGGCTGCTTTGGGAGGGACAGAAATCTAATAAATAAATATAAAGCACTTGAAACACGACAGTTGTTGTTTGTTGCACAAATATTGAAGGGTCGAGATCCCTCCTTTCGATTGCACCTGGCCCCTCTTAAGCTGTTGGCAGGGCTAACATCACCACCGGAAACCAGTTGAAATAAGGTGGTCTCTATATTGCTCGCAAAAAATTGCTTTAGCTGTGCTGGCAGCACAAAAAGTTCTCTAATTGTGCAGCAGACACAGAGTGAATGGTAGAGACATGCGGGTGGGGGCATGCTTGGCTGATCTGTGAGACTGTGATGGGATATGCATGCCTCAGTGATCTCACTATCGCCATCAAATAGTTATCAGATGTACCGGTAAGTGTTGTCCAAATCTGTCGCATAGCCCGAATGATAAATCGTTAGTGATAACGTAAAGCTTCTCTGTAAGATTTCAGCATTTTTCAAATGTGCACACAGACATAGGAAGCTGCCACTAGATAATGTGATCCTGCAACAAGCCAATATGTGGGTCACCTTTGCAAAAAGGCAACAAGCAACTTAGCAGCATTAAAATGAGCACATCATAGATCTGTGTCTAAAATGATGCACCCCAAATAACTCCTACCGTAACAGTAGAATTGTAAATGCCTCTCTAAAAATATAAGGTAAAAGATGAGCATCTTCTTTTTCAATAACTTCCATCAACAGCCATAGCATTCTGTTATTTTGTGGCAGCTAATACTGTACACATTTACACTTCAAAGAAACTAATAAACCTTATGAAAAAATTATGGCATTGGGATCATTTAAAAGCCATTCATTTGCCTTCTCTCTCCTATTAATTGAATTTCTGGGTAAAATTGTGGGAAATGACTTCTAAAGCCAATAAGCCAGTGTAACAATGCAGGTTATTTGGAGGGAATATTGTGTCTTCCGACAATCATATCAGAATCCTATTGGCTCTTCATGTGGTATTGGCAGCACGTTGGACAAAGAAAGTTGAAGAACTGAGTGCGAGAAGAGACATTGGTGTTAGGCAGCATTAAGTAAGTTGTAATTTGAAATTTAGATTCTATGATTCCACTTTCTAAGTACAGTAGAGGGTTTTTAAATGGCAGCACTTGCTTTCTGTGGGTGCAGTTGTTTAGGTGTTAGACTAGGACTGGAGAGACCCAGGTTCATCCCTGGAGCTCACTGTGTGATCTTGGGCCACTTACTAAGCCTAGCCTGCCCCATAGAGTTGGTGTGGCGATGACAGGGGGCATGTATGCTGCCTCCAGCTTCATTGGAAGACGTAGGGCTCAGTGGCATAGCATGGAGGACACAGGGGCGGTGGCCCTGGGTGCTAAATTGTTAGAGGGTGCAAAATTTTGACACCCAGTGCTGCCTCAATACAGCTGCATGCTTCCATCGTTGGGCTCCATTGAAAATGGTTTCTCCATGCGGACCAGGAAATGACCTCTCCCGGCAATGGAGCGACTCTTCTTTTCTTATCTCTGCAGCTGTGATCTCCTGGGTGAAGTGTATGATGTTAGGCAGTTGAATGCGCTTTGCATACTCTGTCTGTGTTCCTCCAACCCCAGGTGCAGGTAACCCACGCTATGCTACTGATTGGTCTAAAGAAGTAATAAATCATTTTGTAGATGGGGAAGGATAGATGCCAGTGTTAACAAAGTGCTCTTAGAGTGCTGCCCCAAAGCAGCCAGCTTGATGCAAATGTAGAGTGGTTGAGGGTGGGGGTGTCCAGTATATTAAGTCCAGAGTCTAGAATTGCTTAAGTGCACAACTGCTCTGTTTGGGACTGGGCCAAAATCTTTCTCCGGATCCATCTAGGACAGTCATGGGGAACATGTCACCCACCAGATATTGCTAGACTACAGCAGGCATAGGCAAACTCCAGATGTTTTTGGGACTACAACTCCCATCATCCCTCACTAACAGGACCAGTGGTCAGGGATGATGGGAATTGTAGTCTCAAAACATCGGGAGGGGCGAGTTTGCCTATGCCTGTATAGCTTCCATCATTCCTAATCACTGGCAGAGTCCAACAACATCTGGAAGGCTGCAGTTTCCCTATCCCTGCTCTAGGGGAGTAAGGTGTTGCTCTTCCTGTGGGATTTGGCTTAGCTTACATATATTTTGTTGCTGGGTAGCAGAGGCCAGGGTGGGGGGCAGCCAAGTCTGGATTGTATAGGATGATCAGTGGGAGGGATGGTAGATAACAAGTCCTGCCTCGTGGGATGAAGAAGTCAGACCGTATGACCTTCTGAACCTTCCATTATTCTACGCACTTGATTTATAGTCAAACAGGTCACCCTAGTTTTTCCACTATTTTGCACAAATTCCTTTACAGCTACATCCATTTAAACTGAAAACTGGTAATGTGACATTCTTAGCAGCGATTTTTGAACTCATTTCAAGGTGCCAATGAACGGTCAGCATGTCTAATGAAGTAACTAGATAGCTCAGTCGGTAGAAGATGAGGCTCTTAATCTTAGGGTCGAGGGTTCGAACCCCACGTTGGGCAAAAAGATTCCTGCATTGCAGGGGGTTTCACGGTCCCTTCCAACTCTACAGTTCTGTGTTTCAAAGGGATACTGTCTCTCCATGTTAAATATAAGACTAGAAGTGTCAACTTTGCAGATAATATTGGATGAATTCTGGTTGTCTCCCAGATCCTAAATGTAGCGTGTCTTGTTCAAACTGCCTATGTGGCTGTTGAATGGCTGTAGGCTAACAGGACTGCAGAAACATAATTTCGAAACTGTGACCTGCCACCATTCATTTACATCACTACAATTTCTGCTGAATTTGTTAAATTTTCTTTATGGGTGGAAGAGAGAGCGCTAGTATGATAAGTACATAAATCTCTACGCCCAAATGAAGTTACATTTTTTTCTGATTGGATTCTGAAAGAACTGTGATACTTGGGAATTAAATGACGAGGGAGGTATTATTTATTTCTCAAGCCGTGGAATTTTTCTGCAATCTAGCCATATAAATATGCATCATAAATGTTTCATAAGCAGACTTAAAAGCAACGGCTGCATTTTCACTAAAAGCACAGCACAGTATAACTTTGGATAAGAACTCTTATGAAATGTCTACTTATGAAGCCCATGTTTTATGAATTAATCATATCCATTCCTTTGAAATATCACAGATACAGTAATTGCAATATAGGAGCAGCACTGAATATTTTTGCTGAGATCTGCTAAGGTGTCTATAAGTTTCTGCAAGGGCAGTGAACCTTTACCCCTTACCTTACAGCAACTGCTTTCTAAAACTTAGGGTTTTACTTGTGATGTTTATTTTTGTGGGGGGAACAATGAATAAAACAGCCAGCTGAAGGTAGAGAAAAGGTTCCTTCCTGAACAAAAAAAATTCACCATGCACAGAAGTCTATTTCTTTGGGTACAATTCAACAATCATGACTGTTTTGCACTCAGATTAAAAAAAAACCACACACACAGAGAGAGAGAGAGAGAGAGAGAGAGAGAGAGAGAGAGAGAGAGAGAGAGAGAGAGAGAGAGAGAGAGAGAGAGAGAGAGAAGTATGTGTGTGCAAGCAAAGGTATGACAAATTTGGTTAAATATCCCTTTAGAATCACATTTTAAATTCTTAAATTTAAAGCCAGTGTGGTTGGTGTAGTGGTTAAGAGCGGTAGACTCCTAATCTGGGGAACCGGGTTCGCGTCTCCGCTCCTCCACATGCAGCTGCTGGGTGACCTTGGGCTAGTCACACTTCTCTGAAGTCTCTCAGCCTCACTCACCTCATAGAGTGTTTGTTGTGGGGGAGGAAGGGAAAGGAGTTTGTTAGCCGCTTTGAGACTCCTTCAGGTAGTGATAAAGCGGGATATAAAATCCAAACTCCTCTTCTTCTTCTCTTCTTAAATTGTGAAATTCAAAAGAGGTTATCCACGTTTACCATTCCTGCTTTATAGAAATCAATAGACTTATCGTGAGTCATGATGACATGAGGGATTTACTTAAGTTCCATTGATTTTAATGGGTGTATTGTAGGCATGAGTAGGTCTGGATCTGCCCAAAAGTTGAGTGAGAAGTTTCAGAAGTTCACATGGACCAATTTAAGCAACAACAACAACAACAACAACAAGCAATACAAGTGGTTAGAGCAGGCTTAAAACTAGTGAACCGCCAAATGGCAAAATGTGCATTGCATAAGTCACAAAGAGAAAAGTGCAATGTTTTCACGAGGGTCAGGTCATGCCTGTGTCACGTGTGAATGCAATTTGTGATACAAGAACTGTGGTGGTGAGCACCTCTTTGGACTTGAATGGTTACTCTGCACAATCTATAACAAGAGATCACAGTAAAATATGGTGTCTTCTTCATGTTAATAAGAACTGGCCCTCGCCTCCAATTTCCAAACTTCTTGCATCATGCTCCCCTGCAGACAGACAGACAGAACAGGGTGATCTTCACATTTTCCACTAAACACATACTGATCTATGAATAGTCCCCCACTTACTAAAGCAAAGGCATATCTTGCTTTTAATGTAGTATTGTTTGTTCTAAAGCACAATTACCCCGCTGAATATTGATGCAATGCACTACCCAGAGGCCCCATATTCTTTGCATGCTCAATCTTGCAACCACGTTTGAGGGAATAATGCAAGGTCGGGAGCAAGAAGGTTTAAAAACCTGGAGTCTCCATTAATAAGAGAACAAGCAGAATATATGTTTAAAGAAGAGTGGAGAACGTTTAATGAATATACGGGGGGGAATTGTGTACATTTGAAAACACTGGCAGCATTAAGATAAATTCAACAGTGTAAATAAGTTTCGATGGATGTAAAAACGGAATACTGAATGGCTTAGTAGTTCATGTAAAATATGCAGGGATCTATGGCATGCAAATTGAACCATGGGAGAAGAAGGGAAGCCACTGATATTTTATGGTTGTTCAAATGAATACTATAAAATGTAAAATAGAAAAACTTAATAAAAATTATATATTATACATTATATATTATACATGGAGCCTGGGAGCACCAGGCTGCTTCCAGATATACACAAACCATTAATACCCTTCCCAAGTTGCTTAGCTATTTTGGCACTTTTGTTTTGTTTTGTTTTGTTTTGTTATGCTGGTTGTCACCTGTTTTTTTTTGGGGGGGGTGTTCCTGCATTGTCTCTGTTTTATTTGCTTTGCAGGGTTATATCTTTTGTCTATTTTTGAGTCTGAGTCTGAGTATCTGCAGTTTTTCTCCTGTACAATCGGTATTTTGTGTTGGCACTGGCAGTTCCTTAAATTTCCAAATGTGCCATTGAGCCGGCAGAGGGCAACTTGTGTGTGGACAGGAGTGAGGGAGGCTGAGTGTCAGTCAGTTGTGCCCTTCATAGAATGAGTTGGCAGGCCAGGGAAGGGAAAAATATGCTAAATGAGATGCTGGGAATTATGCTGGTCAGCTTTGAATTTGGGGAAAATGCAGCTCTAAGCAGCTTCGCTGAAGCTACCTGATCATGCGAAGAGAGGCGTGCAAAGAGCTTGGGTGCCTGGCACAGATTTTGAAACCTGCCTGAGAATATCAGAAATAATTCAGCAATACCTAAAAGTTTAACTCAAAATTATGTGCGCCTTTTATTTTAATTGTGCTAGAATGAGAAACCAGCACCCAGAGAGGCTGTTGAATAACCGAGCTTTTCATTAACTTGGACTTAAATAGGCTAAGCATATCCATTAGCTGTTTAAAGAGTTGGGCAGTAATGAACGGCTAATTGGTCCGGATGACAAAGAGGAAAAGCCATAGAATGTCAGGAAATTAAGGCATGGATATTGCAATATGAAAAATTCAAAAAGGCTATGGCCACAATCCAAATCAGAGTTAGAGGTGTGCATGAGCCCATTTGTTTTCAAAGGGCTGTGGCACACCTGGTTCTGTGATGGATTTTTGCCAGTCAATTTCTGGAAAGAGAAATACTGCAGTACTAAGAAGTTGGAGGGAGGGAGGGAGGAGAGGGAGAGAGAGAGAGAGAGAGAGAGAGAGAGAGAGAGAGAGAGAGAGAGAGAGAGAGAGAGAGAGAAGCACGCTGAAAAAGGGCACCTTCATTTTTAAAACAAAGCCAGTTGTCATTATGACATACTACCAAATATGAAACAAATTCCATGAAATAATAGAACTTAAAAGATAATAGCCATAAGAACAAGCATTCTGTTTCCAGCCCAGCATTCTGTTTCCAACAGTGGACAGCCAGATCCCTTTTGGAATCTCACAAACAGGGAGATATGGTGATTCTGTCAAGTTGGGTTTCTTGTTTTTCCAATTTCAAGTACATTTCTCCACATTGGTTTGCTTTTTTTTAAAGTGAAAATTCACCACCATTTCAGCTTTTCCTAATGTACACACTTGTGAGTGCAATTTTTGCCTAATATGCACATTTTTCAAAGCAAGTTTCCCTAATGCAATGCGTTTTCATATCTCATTTCCTCTAATATATGCATTTTGTATATGTTAATCGGCTAGAAAAAAATCAGAGAACTGTGAATGTTGCATAGCTGCCAAGTTTTCCCTTTTCTCGCGAGGAAGCCTATTCAGCATAAGGGAAAATCCCTTAAAAAAAAGGGATAACCTGGCAGCTATGATGTTGACCTAGCTCAGTTCTGGCTAGCTCAGTTGGTTAGAGCAGGGTGCTGAAAATGCAAATGTTGCAGGTTCAGTCTCCACATGGGACAGCTTGGGCTACAGTAGATGATTCTTAGGGTCTCTTCCAACTCTATGATTCTATGATAATAGTGTAGACAGCGCTAAGCTAGATGACATATCTAAGGCAGCTTTCTGTGTTCCTATCAGTCAACAGCACACTCTCATATAAAACTGCAGGATAAGAGAAATTATAATAATATAATAACAATAATTTATTATTTATACCCTGCCCATCTGGCTGGGTTTCCCCAGCCACTCTGGGCGGCTTCCAACAGAAAAATAAAATAAAATAATCGATTAAACATTAAAAGCCTCCCTAAACAGGGCTGCCTTCAGATGTCCTCTAAAAGTCTGGTAGTTATTTTTTCTTTTTGACATCTGCTGGGAGGGTGTTCCACAGGGCGGGTGCCACTACTGAGAAGGCCCTCTGCCTGGTTCCCTGTAACTTGGCTTCTCGCAGCAAGGGAACCGCCAGAAGGCCCTCAGCACTGGATCTCAGTGTCCGGGCAGAGCGATGGAGGTGGAGACGCTCCTTCAGGTATACTGGACCGAGGCCATTTAGGGCTTTAAAGGTCACCACCAACACTTTGAATTGTGCTCGGAAACGTACTGGGAGCCAATGCAGGTATTTCAAGACCTGTGTTATGTGGTCTCGGCGGCCGCTCCCAGTCACCAGTCTAGCTGCCGCATTCTGGATTAATTGTAGTTTCTGTGTCACCTTCAAAGGTAGCCCCACGTAGAGCGCATTGCAGTAGTCCAAGCGAGAGATAACTAGAGCATGCACCACTCTGGCGAGATAGTCCGCAGGCAGGTAGGGTCTCAGCCTGCGTACCAGATGGAGCTGATAAACAGCTGCCCTGGACACAGAATTGACCTGCGCCTCCATGGACATATGTGAGTCCAAAATGACTCCCAGGCTGCGCACCTGGTCCTTCAGGGGCACAGTTACCCCATTCAGGACCAGGGAGTCCCCCACACCTGCCCGCCTCCTATCCCCCACAAACAGTACTTCTATTAAATCTAACAACACAGATTAGCAGTTGACTGTGGTTAATGTCCATAGATGGGCTGGTCCTCTGTACTTGCAAATTGCTTAGAAGCCATTTTGGAATATAAGTGGTATATAAATTAAATAACAACAACAAGTGGTATATAAATTAAATAACAACAACACATCTAATAGAACTAGTTCCATCATAATCCCCAGGGAGCTTCAAGGCTGTCTGCTTTTTGTCAAACCCCCTTCCTTCCCTGCCGCCCTTTCTGTGTTGCATAGAAAACTACTCCAGGAACTGATGCTCAAAGGTAGTTTGTGATCTAAGCTGGGAATCAGCAGTTCCAAGAGGAAGAAAGGGGATCCTAAGGGCTCCATGCATGAGCTTAAGAAATTTGTTGGGTCCCAGCCAAGATTTCCCTATAACCTACTTGCCAAGCAAGGCAGGAAAAGTTAACAAGCTGCCATTATATTAAATACATGCTGTAAATATTAAAAGCCACATAAAGCAGCTCTAGGTGACCTTCCCAGGTATGGCAGTCCTGACTTACATGTCTGTTCCTTGCCCAAAGAGTTGTGATATAATTATGTTTTTATAACGGTTACAAACACTTCATCTATAGGCCTTTAGGCTGCTATGAGAGAAGTATTTTGTTTGGGGCCCAAATATAGAAAGACATGTGTTCTTATGGAATAGCAGCTGCTTAAGTGATCCCGACAACCTGACAAAGGAACGATTGTTCAGCCATTTCGAGCCAGCCAGCTGCAGCTAAGATAGTTCATTCAGGAAGCATGTTGTAGTCTTTCAAGTGATGGTCATTAGGGTGAATGCTGCAAACAGAGAACAACTGAAGTTCGTGATCTCTGTTGTGTTGTCAACTGATTGGTGAGATGACCCAGAATGTGATGACTGGTGAGAACGTTTAGCTTCTTGGGAGGGAGACACTTTTCAATCCAGCTTCTGTGAGGGAAGGAAAGTTGTCAGTTTGGCTGGGAACAACACCCCACGGATGGGATGGCCAGAGGCTGAGAAAAGGTAAAAATGTAAGAAGAGTCCTATCTAGTCCAGCATCCTCTTTCCCACAGAAGCCAACCAAATGCCTATGGGGGAGCCACATACTTATGGAAAACCCAGAGACACCTATGGGATTCTCTTTCTCTCCTTTGTTCCCCTGCAACTGGCATTCAGAAGGAGTCCCAAGGGCCTATCAGTGGCTCCCCCAAAAATTCCTAGAGTGACTAGCAAAAATTCCTGGAGTGGCTAGCAAAGCCCACATGGTGGAAGTGGGAATGCAGCCGCCCAAAAAAAAAGAAACGGAAGAGTGTGGAGCAAAGTTGTCTTAAATAGCCTGGACTCTGCCACTTCCCCATACTCTTGCCACTTTTCTCTCCTGGATCTCGTCTTCTTCCAGAGTAGGAGAGTGTGGTAAATTTGCCCTTTCCCAGAGGGGGAAATAGCATGATTAGAGGAAAGTGTGTGTTCAATGTATATTAAATGCACGAGACATATACATTACTGAAGGTAGCATTCAAAATTGCATTCCATTAGGGAAAGTTGCCTGGAAAAAAAAGAACAAAATCATCACATAGTTTCTGGAAAAAATTCTCTGCAGTTCCCAAGAGGGTCAACAAAAGATTACCATTTTGTTTGCTTGCTTTATAAAAGTCTTTATATATACCATCCACTCACATAAACTGCAATATATGTAAATGCAATAAAACATAAATTCCTGTAAAACAATACAAAAGAATCCCAAGGATGACTAGCTAATCTAGAAAAGGAAATTAAAAACACATGCATTTATGTGTGTATTTCTTTGAAATATATTTACGCCGATTGTCCGTCAAAGTAACACACAAGGCAAAAAGTAAAAAGGTGCTAGGTGTGGTATTAAAATAATCTGATAAAATCTATTTCTATATTGTTACCTTTCTGATTGCTCACAACATTTTTCAATCAAACTCTGGCCTTGAAAAGATAATTAGATTTGGTATCGTCTAAGATTCCTGGTACAGAACAAAGCAAAGTAGTGCAGAATAAAAAAAGGGGGGGATATAAAAGGAAAATGATCAATAACATACTATTATTTTTGACTCAAAAGTAATTCAAACAGTCCCAGCTTTGAACACATAATGATATTTTACAGGTTGTTCTGTATTCATTAGTATATTTCATAATCCCATTAAATGTAAGTCTGAGCAGCTATCTTCACTCTCATCATATTAGTTTCATACGTCTGCCACAAGTATACCAGTGACTTTGATATCGTTATGTTACAATGAGTATTTTATGAATTTTGTATGAAGAAATGAAATGAAATAGTAGGCTGGCTGATTTAATAAGCTTTTTGAAGCTGCATTGTGCAGATTTACTACCATCACACACACACACACACCAAAAAAGAGGTTCCTATTTATAGTTTTACACTCATCTTTTGGAAAAGAGCTTCAGCTTTTCTGTAATATTTCCTGCCTGATTCTGTGAAGATTTGTACGTACACTTAATGTTGAAGTCCTTAGGTTTTGGGGAGGGGGGGGAGAAAGAGAGGGAGAATCTTCAGATATGATGGCACAAAGAGCTACAGCAGGATATTCTTGCCATTATACTGAAAAAGAATACCTTGTGAGCTATAAATGTGTGCAAAAACCATCAAATTCTCTTGAGCATTGCTTTTAAAAGTGTAAGAGGGGGAGGGACATTATGGGTCATACAGGCCCATTCCCTAATTTGCCTTAATGGAGAAATGTTAATACTAAGAAAGAATTAGATCACATTTTTCAAGAGGACAAAACATTTCATCAATGCACACACACACACACACACACACACACACACACACACACACTGTCATAAGTAACGCATTGCTTTCATTACCGGCAAAAATGGCACTAAGGGAAATTTCTGTATGTGAGGGACTTGTTCCTTAGATACATTACTTGCACGAAAAAGTTGAAAACCATAAAGAGAGCTAATCACACAATGAGCCACACTGCATGAAGCCCATTACCCGACCCACTGATTTTCACAAGATATTGACTTATTTATAGCTGTGTGCCAAATATAATCTGCCAGCGACTTTCACCCTTCCCACATTGTATAGGAAAGGAAGGATACACTGATGGCCCATTTAGAGACCTTCCATTTCTGTGTACGCTTCAGAAATGGCCCCCTGGAGTAGTCTCAGCATTTGCTTGCCAGGCAAGTCCTATTTGCCACTTCATTTATTCATATGCAATGGAAGTTCTTGAATAAATATCATCCCAGTGAATTTCAAGAAGCAGTTCACAAAGTCCTTTAGACATAGACCTGCAATTAAAATCAAGTAAAGTTCGAAGTGATGTTCCACTGGGGAAACCCCCAGAAAGGACATTGTGAGTTAAAATGCTGAGGATGTTTGGATTTAAATGCAGCCAAATGACATAGCACATTGAATGTGGAGAAATTATCAAGTATCTCAGCAACTAGCATTAAAAAAAAACAAAAAAACTGCCATTATGTTGTTATAATTATCCGATATTAGGCCAGATGGCAAGTAATTTCTGAAGTCACACCAGGTGTTCCAAGATGCAAAGCTAATCACAAAGCTGATGACTGTGGTGGAACTAATTAAAAATGTGTAGCAATAGCAGCGTAAGGCTGTGCAGGAGAGACTGACCAAATAATAACAAGACGGCTAAGAGAATTTGACAGACACACTGACTGCGCAGATTGAGAAATAGGAAGCAAAAACAGATACAATTGAATTAATCTAACTCATCAAAAACAACAACAACAAAAAGAAGAGGACCTCACTCAGTTTCTCCAGATCTTAGTCTGAAGTGGACTTGTTTGTAAGATGACCTATTGAGAACAATTTGGAGGAAGATAATAAATAGGTTGGGGTATAATGTGCCAATAAATGGGCTCTTGATTCAGATTCAGACTAGACATTGAAACTGGCTGAGTTCTGGCTGGAACAGTTTCTTTGCTGAGCTCCTATAAGGGACCCAGGTGGCGCTGTGGGTTAAACCACAGAGTCTAGGGCTTGCTGATCAGAAGGTCGGTGGTTCGAATCCCTGCAACGGGGTGAGCTCCCGTTGCTCGGTCCCAGCTCCTGCCCACCTAGCAGTTCGAAAGCACATCAAAGTGCAAGTAGATAAATAGGGACCGCTCCGGCAGGAAGGTAAACAGCGTTTCCGTGCGCTGCTCTGGTTCGCCAGAAGCAGCTTTGTCATGCTGGCCACATGACCTGGAAGCTGTCTGTGGACAGTTCTGTAGGGAAAGGATGGTCCCAAGTACCAGCAGCTGCTGTATAGCTCCAGAATGGGTAAGACATGGTATACTGCATTTATTTAATTAAAACAGTTGTTAATTACTCCACACGAGAGTATTTAGACATATAGCTTGTCCAGTCCTCATTACTCTGCTCTGAAATTGAGAATATTTCCCACCAACTAATATCAACAGCAGTTGCTGTTTCATGAGACCACTTAACAGTGTTAATTGTAGAACCTATTACACAAACCTTTTGGCACTCTTTGAGCATGCAGTAAGTATATTGATAGGTGTGATCTGGTAGACACTGTGTATGTAGACTTTCAAAATGCTTTGGACAAAGACCATCACCAAAGACTCCTTAGGAAATGCAACAGTCCATGAGCAGTCTGTGAGGTGGGGTGGTATACCACATTGGCACTTACTGAGATGGGCCAGGAGTCAAGTATTAAGGTTGGGGCTGTGACTAGCATCATATATACTACCAAGTGGATATCTCAGTGGTTTCAAAGCATCAATCTGACCCTGCCATCTTGTTTCATTCAATGGCTTAACAATTATACCTAAGTCTGATACAGTTTTCCCCACACTAAGTCAATACAGAGAAATAGTTACAGATCTGTTGAACCAAACTGAAGAAACTACTGTAGTTGCTTCTAGAAAACACTTAGTGGCATCATTGACTACCAAATTTAAAGAGTGTGCATTGCAGGGCACAGAAAAGGCACGTGGGTTTACGTCCAGGACTCTTTGTTATACACCACTTTCTTGGCCTTTTATGTTACTCCCATTATCATAACCTTGACCACATAGATTCTCAACTGGTAATCCCAGTTGCTCAAGCTGTCCAAGAAGAGCTTGTGTCAGAAAGGCACCTGTAAGTCTCCTTTACTGGAACAAATCCCAAGGAATGTTCTCTTATAATAACCTCGGGCTCAGGCCATCTCATTATCTGATGGTTTCATTACATCACCATAACGTACAGTCACTGTTATTTGTTCAATATGACTAACATCAGGTGTGCAGTCCAGAATAACTGAGTAGTATTTGGCTGAGTTTGCTTAAATTTTCTGCTTTATAACACCATATATATGTATGTATATATATATATATATATATATATATATATATATATATATATATCACATCAATCAACTCTATGGTCTATCTATTTCATAAATGCATAAAAAGTCATTCTAATGTATGAATTACTTCACTGCTCTATGCCCTAGGAGGCTGCCTAGTCGGCCTGATGATATCACCAGCCATTTTTATAATCAGAGGGAAAATTGTTTATTTTCAGTATAATCATGTACTTCTGAACCAGATGTTGTTTGCTTATTGTCTCCTGAATAAATGATCAATTTGTGTTTATTCCAGAACGCTTTCCTTTCCTTTCCTTTCCTTTCCTTTCCTTTCCTTTCCTACCTTGAAAACAGATGAATAAACGTGGGACTGACAGTTGTTTAAAACAAGCATGCCAAACATAGCAATGCCTGAAACTTAAATGTAACAAGACAAAGGGCTCTCTGTAACCGTTTTGGACATTGTCGCAAGTTATTAACTGAAGCCAACCTAAAGTAATCTTTTCTTTGTTTACAGATGTTACAAAATTCAAAATGATTTAGCCGAAAAGAGATACTATTAATTAGTTGAAGTAGCAGGATGCCCTTTCCATAACACTGTGTAAATGTGTTCAAAAAATAAACATTTGCAGAATGCTTAATTTATGCAATCCATGTGTCCAGCAGCAAGGAAGTGATTGGGACTACAACATTACTGCAGTCTAAGGGACTCTCTGCTTTAGCACTACATTTCTAAAATTTCTGGGTTTTGCTGTTTCATGTATGACTAGCACATTATGATGAGTGGGAGAACGTGCACAGCTTGTAAATTGCACAGAAGTTGCAGCTGTTTACTTTTCCCCGTTGGAAAGAATGGGAGCCTTGCATGTGTATAAGAGAAAGAAGAAGAATTCGCTCAGGAACACCACCTGGCCAACCCCTGCTGACCCCAGCCATTAAGAATGAAGTTTGAGCTTATTTGCATAGCCTCGCCCCTCGATGTACACAGCACCATTCTGGGTTCAGTTCTCAGTCACTCCAAAGGGTGACAGAATATTGGAAGAGTGAGATGGAGTGTCAAGAATGAGTGTCTCCACCCCTATCGTTCAGCCCAGACACTGAGGTCTACCTCCGAGGGTCTTCTGCTGGTTCCCTCCTCAGTCGCTGGATCATCACCTTGTTGTGGTGAGTGGGCTTGCTTGTTCTTATGACCCTTGTGAGTGAAGCCGTCGGGAGTCTTGTACTCGCAGCAGGGTCACCCAAGGTGGTAAGGTCAAGGGGAGGAGCTAGACAAAGAACAATCCAAAAAGTCCTCAACGGCAGAACAGGCAGAAGATAACAAGCATTATGTTACAACGGCTGTGAAGGCAGATGAAGGCTGCAGCAGATAAGCATCTACCAGTCGTCATGATTACTCATGCCACCAGTATAGAGCCTTACTGCGAAGACTGTGTGTTGGTCAGCATGCACTGATCGACACACATAAAACAAATTCATGCACGGGCATCTTCCAAAAATGCGCTAAGGGGAAGGCACACTTGGTAAACCCTCATTGTGATCAACTGCCACCCGGAAACCTGTGTCCCCGCTGTGGAAGGACGTGTGGATCCAGAATTGGCCTCCACAGTTATTTACGGACTCATTTTTAAAGCCATGTTTATGGAAAACAATCTTACTCAGCTCTGAGTGAGAAGAAGAAGAAGAAGAAGAAGAAGAAGAAGAAGAAGAAGAAGAAGAAGAAGAAGAAGAAGAAGAAGAAGAAGAAGAAGAAGAAGAAGAAGGTGCAATAAGTGAAGTTTCATGGAACCAGACAGAGGGCCTTCTTGGCAGTGGCATTCTCCCTGTGGAATGCTCTCCCATCAGATGTCAAGGAAAAAAGAACTACACAACTTAGGAGCTCTTCCAACTCTGCGAGTCATGTGGGAACACTGCCCCAAAAGATGCACCTCCCTGTTTTCCTTTGTGGCATGTTTAGGGACCCAGGTGGCGCTGTGGGTTAAACCACAGAGTCTAGGGCTTGCTGATCAGAAGGTTGGTGGTTCGAATCCCCACGACGGGGTGAGCTCCCGTTGCTTGGTCCCAGCTCCTGCCCACCTAGCAGTTCGAAAGCACATCAAAGTGCAAGTAGATAAATAGGGACCGCTTATGGGAATGTTAGGGATGTGGATTAGGATATATTATTAGATAGATCCTATCCAAGCTTGTGTTAGCAAGCTTCCAATATTAGCAGAGTGACATTCCCCTTTTGTGCGCAGCAAAGCATGTGCGTTAGATTCGCTAGAATCTCTATAACAATATTACACTTTATAGTTCAATATTACACTTCCTGGCAAAGGTCCCCTTTGTCCCTCTTAAAAGAAATACACAACACAGTGTTTATAAAATAAGATAGAGTTTACTTACAGTTTCATCCTGAGTTACAGCATAATCTCAGAAAGGCAGGCTTGCTTAGAAAAGTTACAAGTATATATACATCTAGAGACTACTTAGTAAAGTAAGACTCCATTTGGTCTCACTCTTGGCTGCAGGCCTAGAGTGAGAACCATGCTAACTAGAGATTCTCTGGAGATGTGTCCTCATCGAGGGAGGAAGTAGCTAAGAGAGAGAGTGATTGCAGGCTAGGGCTTTTGTCTAATCCAACTCATTTGCATGTCTGAGGGAACAGGAACTGACCTGTAGTCAGGTGTCCCTCCAGGTGAGTTCCTGTTAGTGGACACTCTAGGAACTGTTGTGACTTGTCTGCCCCAGTGTTCCATCCCACAAACCCCTTCTCAGGCAATTCACAACATTCATTACATACAAAACAAAACATAAGCAACTTTATTCAACCACCCAAGAGTCCCAGCTTGACACGCAGGTTCTGGAAACTCTGTCTTGGCAGGGGTTTTGTTAGGATGTCTGCTGTCATCTCCGATGTGCAGCAGTACGACAGTTCGACAAGTCCATCTTGTATCATCTGGCGAACGTAGTGGTACCTGACCCCAATGTGTTTTGAGCGTGCTAGGAACTTCTCATTCTGCGCCAGCTTTAGACAGCTTTGGTTGTCCTCCAGCAGGCTTATAGGTTCCTTTCTCTCCACGCCAAAGTCTGTTAGGAGTTGGTCCAGCCAGGAAATCTCTCTGCACGCTTCTGTAGCCGCAACATATTCCGATTCTGTAGACGATAAAGCTATACATTTCTGTTTATAACTGCCCCATGTGATAGCTCCGCCCCCATACAAAAAGACATGCCCGCTTGTGGATTTATAATCAGAATTATCACCCGCCCAGTCAGCATCAGTGTACCCAATGAGCTTAGGGTCACTGACAGCTGGTAACTTTAATTTACAATCCATTGTACCCTTAAGATATCGAACCACCCTCTTCACACCAACCCAATCATGCTCAGTGGGACTACTCACTTTCCTGCTGAGAATCCCTACTGCATTGGCTAAATCAGGTCTGCACGTGGTAACTAAATACAAAAGTTTACCAATCGCGGACCGGTACTCTGTGTTGTCTGGCAGCAGCTTCGAATCCTCTTGGTTCTTTAAGAAGTCTGTAGCCATCGGGGTGTCAACGGGTTTTGCATCCTGCAATTGCATACTCTCCAACAGTTCAATTATCTTTTGCTTCTGATTAAGTAGAAATGAACCATCCTGTTCTCTTTCCACTTGAATCCCAAGGTAATACTCAACTGGTCCTAATTCCTTCACTTGCACTTCCTTGTTGAGGTGCTGGACTACATTTTTATAATCCCTGTCATTTGACGTTGCGATTAAAAGGTCGTCAACGAAGGCAAGAATATAAGAAAATTGTCCATTACTCTGCTTAGTGTACAAACACTTGTCAGCTTCACCTTGCTTGTACCCAAGTTTCACCAGCATTCCATGCAATTTCAAGTTCCAGGCTCTGGCTGCTTGTTTTAAACCATACAGTCCCTTTTGAAGCTTGCAAACCAAATGTGCCTCATTTGGCTTTATAAAACCTTTAGGCTGCTTCATGTAAATTTCTTCAGAAATTTCCCCATGCAAAAACGCAGTAGCTATATCGATGTGTTTCACCTCCATCCCTTTTGATGCTGCGATGCTTAAAAGTAATCTTACGCTACTGTATCTCACTGTCGGTGCAAAGACTTGGTCACAGTCGTGGCCATATTGCTGTGAAAAACCTTGTGCCACTAGTCTTGCTTTGTAACGTTGCACCTCCCCTTCTGAACCCCTTTTAACCTTGAACACCCATTTGCTCCCAATTGCTTTCTTACCAGCAGGCAATTCTGTGAGTGTCCAGGTCTTGTTCTTGTGCAGTGCGTCAATCTCCTCCTGCGCGGCTTTCCTCCAGAGACTGGCTTCGGTGGCTGGCATCTGCTCTACCTCTTCCCAAGTGGAAGGTTCTGGTGGAGACGCCGACCCTGCAAAGTAGGACAGTCGTAGTGGCGGAACGCCCTTGTTGGTTCTGGATGAGCATCTGACCTCTGGTTGTGCAACCGCATCAGCATCCTCATCCTCCTCCAACGCTGGCATGTCCACGTACAGCTCCTCCTCTTCGTCTCTGGTGCCGCCAGGGGTCTGGACCTCTGCGTCTTCTGGGGTGTCGCCTGTAGGGGGTGTTGTGACACTAGAAGGTATATTAGTTCCTTGTGCTAAAGGAAAACTTATAAACTCTTCATCTGGTGACTCTCTAGAACAGTCAATAACAGTGTTCTTTGTATCAAACTTTCCTAGTTCATCAAAATGAACCACATGGTATGGGTCTACTCTGCCACTCTTTGGATCTAGAACTCTATATCCCTTTCCTCCAGGAGCATATCCAACCAGGATACCTGCTTTTGCTCTGGAGTCAAGCTTGTGTCTGCGCTCTTTGGGCACGTGGTAATAACAGACACTTCCAAACACACGTATGTGCTGCAGACTTGGGACTCTCCCGTGCCAAAGTTCAAATGGTGTGCGTTCTGCACCCTTTGTAGGCAATCTGTTTTGCAAATAAATCGCCGTATTCGCCGCTTCACCCCATAGCTTCTGTGACAAGTTGGCCTCTTTTAACATGCACCTTGTCATCTCCATAATAGACCTAAACTTTCTCTCAGCAATGGAGTTCTGTTGAGGCGTGTAAGCAACTGTAGTTACATGTGCTATGCCTTCTTGTGCCATGATGGCCTTCATCTGCCGTGAGCAAAACTCTCCACCATTATCCGAAATTAAGGTGGAAGGAGCTCTCTGGAATTTGTTCTTCACCATGTTTAAGTACAGTTTGAACAATTCCTGTGTCTGACTCTTTTCCTCTAGAAAATATCCAACACAATATCTTGAGAAGTCATCTATAAATATCAGAATGTACTTATTGTTTCCTAGGGAAGGTACATTCAGCGGACCACATAGGTCAGTATGAACAGTGTCCATGACTTTTGTGCTTCTCTTCTCTGTACAACGTGGGAAGGAAGGCTTGACTGCCTTTTCAGTTATGCAAGTTGTACAGTTTGGCATTGGTGTACTGCAATTCTTTACCTGTAGACCTTTTACCAGATTTTCCTTCTGCATTTTCAGGATAAGGTTGGTATCCCTGTGTCCAAGCCTTTTGTGCCAGAGTTCCAGATCTGGTTGATCCTTTCTGCTGGGTTGTGCAACCCTTGCAGACTCATTCTCTGAAATATCAATCTCATACACATCATTGATTAGTTTGGCTTGAATAAACACTTCACCATCTTTTATCACATTGCATTGTCCATTTTTAAATATAATTTCAAAACCTTTCTTGTCCAAGCTAGACACACTTATTAGATTACAGTTCAGCTTTGGTGCATACTTAACATTACTCACTGTAGTATCAAAAGACTCATTGTTCACTTTGAAATTCAAGTTCAAAGATCCTGCACCTATTGACTTTATAACATTTCCATCAGCAATTTCAATCTCAGACTGTTTATTATTGTCTATTTCATTGAAATATTCCCTTTTATAACAGAAATGGCTGCTTGCTGCACTGTCCAGAAGCCACTTATTGCGCTTTCCTTCACAGCTCTGGAAAGCTACATTTCTTTCTTGCAATATCATTGCACGCCCACGACCCCCCTTCTTTTCGCCTTTTGGTGGAAAGGGGCGGGATTTATTCCTAGGTGCCCGGCATTCCTTCGCCATGTGCCCTTTTAAATTGCAGTTAAAGCAAATTATTTCCTTTGGCGTTTGTCTGGACCTTTGAAAATGCTTGGAAGCATAATTAGTGTCCTTTCTCCCTGTATTCCTTTCTAAAGAATCAAGGTAATCTCTGCATTCCTCTCTCAAATGATCAATCAGTTCTTCAAAAGTCAGGTCCTTTTTGTGATCCATGCAACTCTTGAATGAACTGAAGCTTGGTCCTAGAGATGCTATCAAAAATGAAACCTTTGTTTCTTCATCAAGGGCTTTAGGAGTAAGATCAATCCTCTGAACAATTTCACTAAATTTGCTGATATGGTCAGTGAATTCTTCTCTTGAATTCATCCTCAGCGCAGTTAATTTGCTCATCAAATTCCTGTAGGAGTTCTTAGTAGATGCTCCATACCTGCGCTCAATATCTTTTAAGATTTTAGCTGCATCATCTTTGCTATTAACTGATGTTAGATGCCTGTTGCGAAGTCCACTCAAAATTATGTATCTGGCCTCGCTGTTCATGCGTTTCCAATTTGCTATCTTGGCTAAATCCTCTGCTGTTGTGCCAGTAGGCATAGGTTTTTCAATGGCATCCAAAACATTCCTTGCATCTAAAAATGCTATCAGGCGTTGTTTCCAAAATACATAATTGTCATCATCTAGAGCCATGAATCCTGGCTTAACTCCACTATCAAAATCTGCAAAAGCCATCTTGGAATCTCAAAATTCTAAAAATTTCTCAAAATTCAAAAATTTGCCAAAAATTCCAAAATCAAAATCTCTAAAAATATCTCAAAATGCAAAATAATCTTCACTGCCTCTGAGTTCTCAGTGCTGTAAACTCTGAGGGAGGGGAGGGGTAGCTAATCCCCTAGGCACACTGGAGAACAATAGACCATGTGCTCACCAGGAAGTTCTAACTGAAAAAATCCTACTCAGTTCAAAATCACAATCCAAAGCAATCCTTCAAAAATACACAAAAATACGCAGTCCTGGGCCGTAATAACCCTTTATGGGAATGTTAGGGATGTGGATTAGGATATATTATTAGATAGATCCTATCCAAGCTTGTGTTAGCAAGCTTCCAATATTAGCAGAGTGACATTCCCCTTTTGTGCGCAGCAAAGCATGTGCGTTAGATTCGCTAGAATCTCTATAACAATATTACACTTTATAGTTCAATATTACACTTCCTGGCAAAGGTCCCCTTTGTCCCTCTTAAAAGAAATACACAACACAGTGTTTATAAAATAAGATAGAGTTTACTTACAGTTTCATCCTGAGTTACAGCATAATCTCAGAAAGGCAGGCTTGCTTAGAAAAGTTACAAGTATATATACATCTAGAGACTACTTAGTAAAGTAAGACTCCATTTGGTCTCACTCTTGGCTGCAGGCCTAGAGTGAGAACCATGCTAACTAGAGATTCTCTGGAGATGTGTCCTCATCGAGGGAGGAAGTAGCTAAGAGAGAGAGTGATTGCAGGCTAGGGCTTTTGTCTAATCAAACTCATTTGCATGTCTGAGGGAACAGGAACTGACCTGTAGTCAGGTGTCCCTCCAGGTGAGTTCCTGTTAGTGGACACTCTAGGAACTGTTGTGACTTGTCTGCCCCAGTGTTCCATCCCACACCGCTCCGGCGGGAAGATAAACGGTATTTCCGTGCGCTGCTCTGGTTCGCCAGAAGCAGCTTTGTCATGCTGGCCACATGACCAGGAAGCTGTCTGCGGACAAACGCCGGCTCCCTCGGCCTATAGAGCGAGATGAGCGCCGCAACCCCGGAGTCGGTCACGACTGGACCTGATGGTCGGGGGCCTCTTTACCTTTACCTTACTGCCCACTGCCAAAATCACCCATTGGATGAGGGAGATCAGAATCAACCCCACTGACAGAGCTGTTCACCCCCACCCCCGCTGTAAAGAATCAAGAAATAAAAAAGGGGTGATTATACGAAACTTCTAATGAAGAAAACTATTATATATAAGCACAGCCTACATACGAATCTAGGACAAATCATATAATACTGATCAGCAGAGTTCCTCATTTTATGTAGCGGTGACTATTTTTACACCAACATAACACTGTTGCAGAAATGATCCGTCAGCAAATAGCACATATAACAAAGTTGCTGCCAGGAAATTTAGTGCCCTATTATATCTATGAGTCTGAAACATTACCGTGGAATATAAAAGACAAAAACATATAGGACCCAAAGTGTCATTATTCTTAAGAAAATTACTCACAATAAACCAGCTATGTAGTATATTGGTGAATAGGAGACAATGGGGACAATATTTGATACAGCAGCTCCTTCGATGATAACACCTGATAACAGAGGCCTAAGAAGTCTGCAGTGCATGGAAGAAGCTCATGGAACTGAGTACATGTGAAAGCACTTGGAAGGCAGCATAGCATTCTCAGTGAGTATACCTAAAGCTTTTTGCAAAATAGTGTCTTGGAATTCCCCACTATATTTGTGAGCAGAGAAACTAGGGACAATTTCACCATATTTCTCCTGGGAAATGAAATATTCCCCAGGGGGTGGCACACAACTTTTTCCTGTTCTTCCTACGGTTTTTAGGGTTTTCTCCTGGTACAAACTTCGGCCCTCCAGGTGTTTTGGACTACAATTCCCATGTTTCCTGACCACTGGTCCTGTTAGCTAGGGATCATGGGAGTTGTAGGCCAAAACATCTGGAGGGTCACAGTTTGGGGGTGCCTGTCCTGGTGCAAGCAGCAGCAGCAGCTGTGTTACTGTCCTGGCCATAATTTTGCATTCTCTACAATGTTCCAGATCTAGTGTCATTCTGGGGTAATGAACCCGATTTTTGGGGGGGGGGACGACGACACGGTGTGGAATATTTGGAGAAAATTCTATCAAGTGCCTTCTTGTTCTTGGTGTGGGAGAAAAAGAAAAATCTCAGGAATGTTCTCAGGAAATGTCTTCTGATAAATGTTGGCTCAGCTCAAGTTACACGTGAACTATGTCTACAAATGATCTGGTGACGCATGAAAGGCCATCGGAGGCTGCCTTTCACTGAAAATTTAAGGTGAGTCCCCCACAACAATATTTTTTTGTGGAAGTTTTGAGAAGTTCAATACCATTGCCATTTTGGGTGCAAATGAGAGATACAACTAGATAGAGGAAGGAGAAGAAGCACCATATGGAATTGGTCATCAATTCCTGAGCAAGTGGTGTGGGGTACTTGACGGCCATGTGGCCAAAGATTTGGCCACAACTATGTTTCAGTGAGGAAATCCACTGCATCAAGTACCCTGTGGACTTGCCAAGCAATACTCTCCAGTACAGAAGAGGGAGCCCTATTCCCTACAAAGCAATAGCAGGTTGCCATCTTTATTTTAAATGATCCCTGTGCCTCTGCATTTGACCCCTCTGAATATGAGTTCATGATCAGGCCCACATCAAGCACACCTCCACCTGCAGATTTCTGTGTCTCAAATGGCTGTTAAAGGTGCATGAAGAGAACAAGGCCACTCCCCGCCACCCAAAGGCAGTGGTGGTGTCCAGGTTGCGCATTCGACCCTGTTCCTTTCCGCTGCCTTTCCCCTTTCCCCATAATAGCTGAGAAATAAAAGCATAATAAATGAATCACTACCGGTACCTATCAGGAAGATAAAAAGGTGGCTTAACTATATGTAACTAATTTTGAATTGATCTGCCGGAGTCGTTTGAAGAGGTAAGCGCTCCCGCGTGTCTGCAGGAGCCAAAAAGGGGTGATTTATCAAGCACTAAGAATAACAAGCATGTTTACAAGCCTGCTATTATGTTTTAACTGCCAATTTCTCTTCCCCGAACTAAAGCAGTTTACTTTTACTATTATCTGAGCTAATTGGAACTTTCTTTCGGGGTAGTGAACGCAAAGCAGGTTGTCCCGGAAATGAAATCCACTTAACTCTCTGGAAATATTGGCCTTAAGACATCTTCACACCTGAAATGGAATATGAGTCACTGGCCTCCCTCCCCTTGAATGGAAGTCTCTGCTTTTTTAAAAGCGCTCCGTCCACTTGCCTTTAATTGTCTCAAAGTGTGTGTGTTCCCTGTGCCAACAAACAGGCCTCTCTCCCACAAGATTCAGTTTAAAAACTCTTTCCCTAATTGGAGCAGCTCTTCTCCACCTCCATCATCTTTTCCTTGCTAACAACTGCCAGTTGTTGTTTTTCTTGTGGCATCTACTCTCAACTGTTAGTATTTCATGCCTCCGATGCTGCAGATGAGATTGGTGTAAATCACATGCCTGTCTGGGAAGAGTGTAGGAATGGAAGACAGTCTTATCTCTTCCGCTGTGCTAGCCCAGTAGTCTTCCATATTTTCAGACCTGAGACCTACATTTAACTCAAACATGCCTGGGGGCCATATTTATTTATTTATTTATTTATTTAAAAAGTTGCCATATATTTGTCATAAAAATTCTACTCAGTATTGATCCAGAACTCCGGGCATATAGTTAGCAAAGTAAAAACTTAGACACGTTGAAGGATTCCCCAAAAATAAACCAGAGGCAATTAATATTTCATCCAGCAGAGCTTTATTGCTACTGAAGGCAAATGAGCATAATGGTCACAAATCCAATACATTCGGGATTGGCACTGTCCATAAGAAATCCAGTTGCAGCAGACTTAACTTAAACCTACAATAACTTATAATGAGTTTAAACCTTAACACTATATACAGAACACCACACCAAAAGGAAGAGAGCTAGAAAGAGAATACAAAAAGCCAGGCTCCTTCTGGCCTCTTATTATGGTCAGCATGACCTTGAACATAAGAGATAACAGAACCAGTTCAAACCAGCTGCACTCAGCTTCTCTGAAGGAGTAACCCAAACATCACAAACCTTATGCTTGTTTCTTTCACACAGAGAAGCTTCCAGAACCCTCTTGAATTAATTCGAATAGGAAAGATCTCATCAGATCAATACTTTCTGTACCAAGAAATGCAAACTGACAATATTGATAGAATAAATTACAGTGGTACCTCTACTTACAAATAACTCTACTTACAAATTTTTCTACTTACAATATGAGAACCAAGGTTACAAGTGTTTGCACACAAAAATCCACTCCTGGTGCCATTTCACCACACTACCCTGCCTTATTTTTCAGCATCCTGTTATTGAGGGGAGGCAGAGCTTTGTTGCTGCTGCCATCATTAGATAGTTGAAAGTCAGAAACATTTGCCGGTCTACTGCAGATCACCCAGAGATTTCCTAGTAGATCCTAATAACAGAAGAGGAACCCTGCTGGATCAGGTGAAAGGCCCATCTGGTCCAGCATCCTGTTCTCACAGTTGGCCAACCAGATGCCCTTTGGGAAGCCCTCAGGCAGGACATGAAGGCAACAGCACTACTCGCTCCTGTTGTGCACACAAAGAACTGGTATTTAGAGGAATGCTTCCTCTGATTCTAGAGACAGGACACAGCCATCGTGGCTAGGAGCCATTGATAGTGTTATCCTCCGCATTTTCCCCCCTAATTGTCTTCTAAAGCCATCTAAGTTAGTGGCCATGGCTGTCTCTTGTGGGACTGAACATAATTTCACTATGCACAGTACAGTCATACATAAGGTAAAGGTAAAGGGACCCCTGACCATTAGGTCCAGTCGTGACCGACTCTGGGGTTGCGCGCTCATCTCGCATTATTGGCCGAGGGAGCCGGCGTATAGCTTCCAGGTCATGTGGCCAGCATGACAAAGCCGCTTCTGGCAAACCAGAGTAGCACATGGAAACGCCGTTTACCTTCCCGCTGTAGCGGTTCCTATTTATCTACTTGCATTTTGATGTGCTTTCGAACTGCTAGGTTGGCAGGAGCTAGGACCAAGCAACGGGAGCTCACCCCGTCACAGGGATTCGAACCGCCGACCTTCTGATCAGCAAGCCCTAGGCTCAGTGGTTTAACCACAGCGCCACCTGGGTCCCACACAGTCATATATACTACACAGCATTTCCGTGCGCTGCTCTGGTTCGCCAGAAGCAGCTTGGTCATGCTGGCCATATGACCTAGAAGCTGTACGCTGGCTCCCTTGGCCAATAACGCGAGATGAGCACCGCAACCCCAGAGTCGGTCACGACTGGACCTAATGGTCAGGCGTCCCTTTACCTTTACCTTTAACAGGAGGCACTTCATGTTGAGTGCAATGCTGACATGTGTGTGTTTCCTTTCTTTTCACTGTACAGTCATACCTCGGTTTAAGTACGCCTCGGTTTGAGTACTTTCAGTTTAAGTACTCCGCGGACCCGTCGGGAAGCGATTAATCCACTTTCCATTACTTGCAATGGGAAAGTTCGCTTCAGGTTAAGTACGCTTCACGTTAAGTACAGACTTCCAGAACCAATTACACTCATACTTCGGGTTAAGTACGCTTCAGGTTGAGTACTCCGCGGACCCGTCTGGAACGGATTAATCCACTTTCCATTACTTTCCATGGGAAAGTTCGCTTCAGGTTAAGTACAGGCTTCCGGAACCAATTGTGTACTTAAACCGAGGTACCACTGTACGAAGAACTTTATTTTTTTTTCTGCCCTGCCAACATTCAGCTTCATCCGAGGTTCTAGTATTATAAGATCTATCTTCTGCCCTATCCTATATTGCTTTTACACACTCACAGGACATTTTGCAATAACCTAGAACCTGGAAGTGTTATATTATTTCACTGGTGTTCGGTCCACCACAGAATGCAGTACATTCACAGAAGTTTAATGTGTTTTAGTGATAATGTTCTTTTGAAAAATCTATAGAGAAGCTATTTCTCCTCCATAGAAAGACCTACATACATCAGATTTAGGGGATAATTACATTCATTAGATTAATGGAAGAAAGCAGAAGTGCTCCTCCTACTCACTATTCCTATAAATTATAAATAACATTCAATTTGCTGTAGCTCCATGGAGGAGACAGTGCCCTTAATCTTCAAATGGATTTCAAGCTTGAGTTTTCATTAATCAGGGGGGTAGGGAGGGGGGGCAGAGAGAGGGAGAGAAAATGGTTCTTTCCAATGTATTTCATATTTTAGCAAGAAATAGCAAAGGTGACAGCAAGTCTTAGGTGGGGAATAAAAATAAAATCTTGCTGAGGAGAAGCCCACAGAAAGAGATTGAAGATTACTCTAGAGAACTTTCAGTAATGTAATAATATTCTGTGTCAAGAACAGCCTTAAGCCAATGGTTCATATCTCATTATTTTAGAGGAGAGGCAGCCCGTGGTAGGTGACATTCTGAGATTCAAATCTGAGGGCACGATGGTGTTCTCATTCAGCTTTCTGATGTGGAGCTAAAGTCTCATGATGACCTGACGTATTTTGATTTAGCAAGCCATGGTGCTTAGCTAGAGTCACAAAGGCACTGGTTTTTTCAGGCTAAATCCACCGCCACTTTGGGCTTCTTAGCATCTTCTCACTGATCTCGCTGCAGATAAATGGAGATAAAACAACAGGTAGAATTAAAGCAGCTAAAACTGACGGATTATCTAGGAGGTAGCGAATTCTAAGCAGGGAAGAGGGGCACCAAAGAGCAACTGGGAGTACATTTTCTGTGGCATTGCATTCTTAAATAGACCATGCTCTGAACTCCTGAAGCAATTGGTGTGCATAGCAGTTGGTTATACAGCCAAAGGCCAAAGTGGATGGAAACTGGAGGTTAGAACTGATGGGGAAACAATATCAGTAGAAATTGGAACCAGGGAATTCATGGAATTCGTGAAGGCTACTAGGCATTGTTCAGAAGTTCTACTGAGTTCAGTGGGTCTTACTTCAAGTGCAGCTTGACACTGGAAATTAAATCTAGGGTTCTTGAACCATTATGCAGGTCACATAAATATGTGGATCTTTAGGGAGGCCAGAATCGAAAGAGGACTGGGCTCCTGCACTTTTAATAATTACTGTACATGGAAAAGAAACATTCAGGGCAATGCTATACAGTAAGTCAGAAACATACGTGAGGGTAACGCTCTAGGGATAATAATAATAATAATTTATTATTTATACCCCGCCCATCTGGCTGGGTTTCCCCAGCCACCTAAATCCAAAATTGTGTATGGTCAGAACACATTGGGTTCAATGATAGGTGGGATTGCCAAAGTTATTTTCCCCAGATGCCTTTCCCCTTTTTATTTTTGGAAAAAAATTTGGCAAGCCAATAAAGCTGAATGCACACAAGTTAAATGTGTGCAAATTGTGGCTTTACTGTACAGATCTACTCAGAAGTAAGGCTCCATCTGCACTATAGATTTAAAGCAACATCACACCACTTTAAACCATCATGGCTTCTACCAAAGTATCCTTAGTTTGTTAAGGGTCTAAAGAGTTCTGAAAAGACCTCTTCCCCAGACATATGTTCGGAGGACAGAAATTGGAATATTGGTTGCTATATGTTGTGTAAAAAAAGCTCAACAACTTTGAGGTTTTCAAAAAAAAAAAAACACAACACTCAACCATTTCTGTGGTTTCCATTTCCTACTTCACAGAGGTATAATAATTCCTTACTGTCAGAAAATTCTTCCTGATGTTTAGTCAGAACCTCATCTCTTGTAACTTGAATCCACTGGTTCAGGTCCCAGCCTCCGTAGCAGAAGTAAAGCTTGCACCATCCTCCATGTGAAGATGGTTATCCTATCTCCTCTCAGACTCCTCTTTTCCTATCCAAACACCTTCAACCATTCCTCATAAGACTTGCTTTCCAGACCCTTTATCATCTTGGTCTCCCTCAGTAAGGAGCTAGGAGTTGGTTGGTTGGTTGGTTGGTTGGAGGGAAGATTTGATCTGGCTCAGGTTAAAACTGGGTCATACAAGAAGGTGGGGTGGAGGGAAAGACTGTAATGCTTGTTTCTTAAGCAAGCATTATGGATCACCAAGGTCATATCCCAAGCCAATGAATTATGGCACTTGACAAATCCAATCATTAAGTAGAATACAAATATTTATTTTTGTACCTCTGGTTTCCTTTTCGCTGCCCTTTCCTGTCCTGTGGTGTATTCCTTTAAAACGTTGTTTTCAGAGCCACCTGCTTTATTGAAGATTAAAAATGCAAAATGTAGCCTGAAGCGCTTGGGTTCCCAATCCCTTTCTCAGCTACAAGTTGGGACCATCCAGCATCTGGTCACCTTTTGCAGTACTTTGGTATTTATAAACTATTCATACTGATATCCCACAGTTACATCTCCGCCCTACCATGTTCTCTGAATATACTGCTCTGCCTTGAGCCCGAAATGCAGCAACTATTTCTTCTCTTCTCTTTTCTTTTGTCCTTTGTTTTAAAATGTTTAAAACTCCCAGAAAGACAGTTTGGGACCTGCAGCTCCGTACTGCAGATCATAAAACCAACAGAAATAATTTAGCTTGAATTTGTAAGCCTGTACCTGCTAGCGATCCATATTTCATGGCAATGTACATTTTTTATGAAATAAAGAACAGCATTCCATTCCAGAACAGAATGAAATGAAGAGAGACTATAAATGAAGAGAGTACATTTCCGAGCACAATTCAAAGCCCTTAATGGCCTCGGCCCAGTATACCTGAAGAAGCATCTCCACCCACATTGTTCATCCTGTGGAACACCCTCCCACCAGATGTCAAGGATATAAACAATCATTTGACTTTTAGAAGACATCTGAAGGCAGCCCTGTTTAGGGAAGTTTTAAATGTTTGATGTTTTAGCACAGGCATCCCCAAACTTCGGCCCTCCAGATGTTTTGGGCTACAATTCTCATGATCTCTAGCTAACAGGACCAGTGGTTGGAGAAGATGGGAATTGTAGTCCAAAACATCTGGAGGGCCGAAGTTTGGGGATGCCTGTTTTAGCATGTTTTTAATATTCTGTTGGGAGATGCCCAGAGTGGCTGGGGAAACCCAGCCAGACGGGCGGGGTAAATTATTATTATTATTATTATTATTATTATTATTATTATTATTATTTTCTCTCTTTTTAAAAGTGCATCTCCTGACTTTTCCTATTCAGAGTTCTTTGACTTCTGTTATGGTTGAACCTTTCCCATATAGACCAGGTGAAAGGTACCATCATCCTACTTGTGTCAACTCTGTAGAAGCTCAGGTATGGCTTGTTCTGCCAAAGGTGTTAAAAGCTTCCCATCTGGATTCTGCCTCCATAGGTCTGGGGAAAGGCTGTAGCTCCTTAGGGGAGCTTCTGCTTTCCATGCAGTACTTCCCCAGTTCAATCTCTCGCATCTCCAAGTAGAGCTGCTGATAGATAGATAGATAGATAGATAGATAGATAGATAGATAGATAGATAGATACTTGATGTTGGGTATCTAACACATATTCCAGTCTGAGGCCCACATCTGCTTCTGGGCAACCTACCAGAGACCGCATTCCAGCAACAAGCAGGACAAGAGACACACACAAAAAAAACCCAGGTATGGTCAAAGGCAAGAGCTGGCAGAGAGCAATGAACATGCATTTTACCCTTGTACAGGAGGACAGTTTCTACTGCACACAGCTCTCTCTCTATCCTCCATCTAGGCAACCAAAAGGCATTGTCAGATCTCAAGGACAGGCCAAAACACTAAAAAAAAAAAGTGCAAAGTGCATGGTGGATGACATGACCCCTTCCCATAATACCTCCCCTTCAGACTACTGGCAGCTGTGTACTGTAGTGTTTTTAAGATACTACTTGCATAATATGGCCCTGAACTTTATATTTGTAAGGGAAACTGAGAAATAAAGAGTACATATTTTATGAAGAGAGAGGCACACAAGCAAATCCCTTTCGCGTTCTTCTTCTTTTTTTCTGGATCACAGCCACTGCTGCAGATTCCTTTCGAGAACAGGCATACGATTCAGAGAGGAAGGACCCCAGTCTGTGAATATAAGTGGTGTTTTGTTTACTCCTCTCCACATCTCTCTCTCCCCCCCCCCCATTTTTATACTCAGTTCAAAAGAAGATATTATCACTGTTAGAGAGTCTGAACAAATGAGATTTGGAAGGGAATTAATTTGGCCACACGCAAAAACAAAAACAAAAGAAAAATGGAAAGAAGGCGCTTGAACTCTTACTTAGACCACCTTTTTTGCATTTGGGATGGGGGGACATTGGCAAGGCAATATAAGGTGGCAAGAAACTGAGCTGCAGATGTCATTGGCAGACCCCTCCAGAGGAGGAGGGGAAAAATCCTCTCCTTTCATAAGAGTTGCACAAATGTGCAGTCAGCCACCTCCTAAAAGGAATAAGGGTGGAATTATCCAAGAAGCTGGCCGACTGCCATGTTGTTAGAAGGATTAATATACTGTATGCAGAGATACTGTATTTATATTTTGATTCCAAAACAACTTCCTTTTTTTAAATAATCATTATTATTATTTTTAACGGCAGCCGAAGTCGAACCTCATTAGAAGGAAAAGGCTGGTGTTTCACTCTTCGGAAGAAAGACAAATTGTAGAAGCCGTCCAGAGAAGAAAGACAAATTGCAGGAGCTGTCCAAAGTGTCAGCTAATGGGGCCCCTTCCCCGAGGAGGAGACGGTTTGCGTAAACTTTTTAATTGGCTACACCAAGGCAAGATCAAACCCTCTAAATGTTTTTGCTTCTCATGATGGATGAGCTCTTGGAACCACCACCAGAAGGCTTATTCTGCAGGCGGGACAGGGGGCAGTCGAAACAAATAGCATGATTTGCCTCCATGTTGATTTGACATTTGAGCGGCAGGAGTTGTTTTCCGCAGCCGCCTGCCCAGACTTCAGACACATCCCCTTTGATTTGCTCAAGCTACCGGATCCTTGTCAGGATTTTTTCTCCTACAGCGCCCTCTGCTGAAAGGAAAGTGGCATGGAAAGGCCAATAAAATAAAATAACCCCAGCCATTCTCCCTCAGAGCCTAATAAAGGTATTGGATTTGAAATTAGGGCTTTAACTGTATTGATTAGGATTCGTATTAGATCACTTCGGTCAATTCCAGGCAGGCAATCCCGCTGCCAACTGGCCTTTCATGTCAAAATTCGGCCGAGGACTATCACTGCCTTGATGTGTTTTAATATTGCATTTTTTTGACTCTTCTTGTTATCTGCCCTGGGATCTTATAATGAAGGGTGGGTAAGAACTTTTTGTCATTATTATTAATTTAATTATAATTAATTAACTCCACCACACCTAGTTAGAAAAAAGACATGCATTCACTACCATTATCTATTTACGTTTTGCCTGTTTTTGTAAAAGACAAGGCTACAAAAAAAATTATTATATTTTATTCCATTTCAATACTTCTAACATATATAGTCAAAACACAATTTTGTCTATTCTCTTCTTTTTGTCGACTTCCCACCCCCTTTTCCATGGAGTTGTTGCCCATAGCTCAAATCCTACTCCTGAGTTCATCATACTATAATATTTCTTTAAATAGTCCAAAAAAGGTGCCCGTTCTTCCATAATACACTCTTCATTAGATTCTCTTAATTTTGCTGTTGATTTTGCCAGTTTTGCATACTCTATCATCTTGACTTATCCATTCTTCCTTTGTTGGAATGTCTCCTTCCTCCCATTTCTGTGCATATAGAATCCTAGCTGCTGTTGTTGCACACATAAAAAACTTTAACATTTGGGGTGGGGATTTCTACCCCTGTAATCCCCTAACAAAAAGAGTTTTATATATATATATATATATATATATATATATATATATATATATATACACACACACACACACACACACACACACACAATCATTTTAAATATCTTTTTTTAAAAAAAAAAAACCCTCATTCTGTATCATTTCCCAAAATGCCCTTGCTTTCTTGCAAGTCCACCACATGTGAAAAAAGGAAAAGGAAAAAATGATCCATTGACCTGTTTGCACTTCCCACAAGGCTACAAATCATAAATAGCAAACTCATGAGAAAAACACCCCCAAAGGTTGCTGGCAGGACCGCCTTTAGCATATGTGCCTCCAGGATGCAAAGATCCACCCAGCGCCCCAAATTGCCCCGCACTCCTTGGCCATTGTCCTGAGCCCCTGTGGCGGGAAAGAGGCTGCCTTGCGGCTGGCCAGGCACTGAAAGGAGCTGCAGAAGGACTGTGGAGAGGTGGAGGAGGACGACGGGGAAGGT
This sequence comes from Zootoca vivipara, assembly GCF_963506605.1. Lineage (NCBI taxonomy): Eukaryota > Metazoa > Chordata > Lepidosauria > Squamata > Lacertidae > Zootoca > Zootoca vivipara. Next base: position 26,055,560 of record NC_083279.1, on the reverse strand, counting down.
GAGGGCAAGCAGCAGCCACCTCCTCTGCCGGTGAGTAACTCTCTGGGGTGCCACCACATCGGCTACGAGATCTTCGCTGACTTCACAGTCGCTGCCCGGCAGAGGTGGAGATACTCCTTCCCCTTGCTGCTGCTGCTGCCGCCGCCACTTGCCCTCGTCATCCTCCTCCGCCTCTCCGCAGTCTTCCTGCAGCTCCTCTTGGTGCTTGGCTGGCTGCGAGGCAGCCTGGCACGCCCCAGAATTCGGTGCCTGGGTGCTCCACACCCCTTGCACCCCTGGGTAAAGACGGCCCTGGTTGCTGGGTTAATGGCCATTGTCTGGTGGACCACCCAGTGCTTTCCTGGTTTCTAGGTCCTTGCCAAGGATGCTGTTGAACTAGCTGTACCTGGAACAACTCCAACAAGACTCCATGTTCTGCAGCAAGAATGCAGACAGAAGATCAGCTGGCGCAGATGAGTCATGCCTTAACCATGAAAAGATAGAGATATGCACTTACTCTGACATTTTAAAGCACATCAGTGGATGGAAATCCTTGGCACAGGGGAGATTAAACAGATTGTGCCAGAAGACTGCAGCTAAGAAGACTTCTCTCCACTGTGCCCATCCACCTATGGGTCAAGTTTGGTAGCCCCATCACAAGCCACTTGAGGAAATGGAGTCTTCATAAATCAAATTAATTTTTTAGCAAAGAAGAATGCACAGAAGAACAGAAGTAGAATGTAGGAAAGGGCTGTCAGTCGTGGAGCTAATTGGAATTGATGTCTAAATGGTGTGCTGTTAGTCAGTTTAAAAACTCTATTGGAGTAGCTCTTGTTTCAGGCTTCAGCATCAGTTGTGTCTCAATTAATTTGAGTCACAGGAAGTAACAATGGAGGCCAGCAGCCAAGCCAATTATTTACAGCAGGCAGACAAAGATCTTCTGTGCAAAGGCGTGCAGGGAAACAGAAATTTACAGTAGGTGAGTCATGAGCCTTTTCCTGTGAAATGTAGATTTACTGTGCAGAACCTTTAAAAGGGCCATGCATGGCGGCACATGCTGATCTAAGGCCAAAAATACATACTGGATGAGGTCATTTCAAGGCTGTTAGCTTACTATCGAGTATTGCACATGAAAGATATTCCATTTGCCTGCTAATGCAACACACATGTTAGTTAATGTCTTTCATCTTTATAATTTTCAGGATTATGTAAGACATGCAGCAAATATTCTCGAAAGGGGCTCAGTTCTACCACCAAACAGCTTGGTACAGTTGCTGCTCATGACCAGGAAAGTTAGTGGTGGATGAAATCAACCACAGATCTCTTGCCATTCAAATCTGTCTCTGGAAACTGTTGTTTTTTTTTTTAGAAAGAAAGAAAGAAAGAAAGAAAGAAAGAAAGAAAGAAAGAAAGAAAGAAAGAAAGAAAGAAAGAAAGAGCCAAATGGTTACAGATACAGAGATCTAGATCTAGATCTAGATATCCCTCCTAGGGACACAGGTGGCGACACAGAGCCTAGGGCTTGCTGATCAGAAGGTCGGCGTTTCGAATCCCCACAACGGGGTGAGCTCCAGTTGCTTGGTCCCTGCTCTTGCCCACCTAGCAGTTCGAAAGCATGTCAAAGTGCAAGTAGATAAATAGGTACCACTCCGGCGGGAAGGTAAACGGCATTTCCATACGCTGCTCTGGTTCACCAGAGCATGCTGGCCACATGAACTGGAAGCCAGCCAGTAAAGCGAGATGAGCGCCACAACCCCAGAGTCATCCGCGACTGGACCTAACGGTCAGGGGTCCCTTTACCCTTTACCTTTATCCCTCCTAGGCCAGTGGCTTCCAAGTGTCAGGCTGCTGCCACCAACTCCTGGCTGGTTGCCCAGGAACGTACAAAGACAAGGGAATGTTTCTTACCATCCTATTTTTATTCAGTATTTACAGAGAGAAGCTATAGAACCCAGCCCCTTGGATAATGGCATTATCCCAAATGAATCTCCACACATGCCCTGTGTCTCTCCTACTTCTTCATTTGTCATCCCTACGGGTGCTGCTACGTGCCCTTCTCCCATACCTTAAAACAACCTTCTCCCAAACCTTAAAGCCCCACCCCAATGCAAGGCTACCTACAAGCACAGATAGCTGAACACTCAACTCTGTGTATTAAATGCATTTTTCAAAATCACCTCCCTACCTTTCGGAGTATCTACAGGAGTATCTACCCATCACCAACCATTTCCAGATCCTGAGGTCCTGCAAGGGCGCCGTTGGGTCCAAGGCCTCTGGCACTTCCTTCCCTCAGGTTTCACCAGAAGTGCCTATGGGGTCGGGACTGTTGTGCGTGCCGTGTTTGGCATGGGAAGAGGGTGGAAAGGGGGTGGAACTGGGCAGAATGGGGCAGAATGGGCAGGGGAGTGGAATGGGGCAGGGTGGGCTTCCACATGCTCTACCAACACGTGCAATGGCCCAAAACGTAACCCCTGCGTAAATGGGGGTGGGTTGGGTTGCCTGTACAATAGTCCAATTTACATCAATTGCCCCACCCATTTCTGCCTGTGGCTCCACCCACCAATGGTGTGCAGTCCTCAGAAGGTTGTCCAGAAAGGAATGTGGCCACTAGGGGAAAAAAAAAGGTTTCTCATCCCTGCTCAGGTCGATGCCACGTAAGGGGAGTACATGTGGCAAGAGAAAGGTGAGACCCGCCAGCGGCAGAAGGACCAATGAGAGGAGCCCAGTGGCCACAATATGCTCCTCCCCAGGAACCCTCACCCTCACACATCCATGGAGCCAGATTTGCACAAGAGCTGTGTTGTGTTTAACAGGGCTTTTTGCTATCCACAGCATTACAGCCTCTGTGTGAAGCAGCCCTTGCTTGTTATAGATTGCATTCAAAGAAATGGCACTTACTTCCAAGTCTGTTTAGGATGCCACACAGTCACAAACCTTAACGATTTGAATCACAGAGAAGTTCCAGCTCACATACGATATCAGGGAAGTCATAAAATAAGATAGGGATGCATTTGGAACCTTAGCGACCTGTATTTTCTGCCTTCTCTTTAGTTTCAAAATATGCTACCTTTGTCCAGCAGGGGACACTATGCTACCTATTTTACTGCTGCTTGTATCCCACATAAGCAACTTTTGTCATGACGTCTGGGGAAAGAACTATTTGTGTTTCAAATTTCCTGATGGACAACATTGATGATCAGTATGGCAGGCATGACTCTTTTTTTAATTACATACATGAAACTATGTGTCAAATTTGTTCCCAACTCAGAGGTAAGAGGCCATTTTGAAATTTAACAGCAACCTAATTCTGCGACTGACTTAACTGTCAGGGGTTCTTTACCATTTTTTAATAATAATAAAGACCCATTAAGTCATTTTAACAATTCTAAAGTCTGTTGTGTTCATTATTCCAAACGTTTTTCAACGCCTGGTTGTTTTAAGAATGTGCCAGTGTGATTTAAATTGTATGTTGTATTTTTGTTTGTTTGTTTGTTTGTCTGTTTGGTTTTTTGTTTTGTTTTTCAGTGACCTGCCCTGAGATCTACAGATGGAGGGCTGTAATAATAATAATAATAATAATAATAATAATAATAATAATAATAATAATAGCTTCACAACCTGGCCCCAAGTTTGGCCCTGCCGTTAGCCACAGTGAAGCCACTACCTCTGGCAGAAATAGGGATAAGGCAGAAAATTGAGTCAGTTTGCATTTAAAGGCAAACTTACCTAACTTTCACTGTTTGAAACAAGATGAGGATTGAAGCAAAGCTGCAAGTTGCACTTCTCCAGGCAAGTACTGTACCATTTACAAAAATGCATACACTGAAGTAAAGTGTGCATATAAATGCATACGCTAGTCCCCCCCCCAAAAAAAGGACATACAGAAATGCATTGTATTGTAGGCTTTTGCTTTGCGTATTAAACAAAATTGCATTCAAATACCGTATGTATATTAGGACACGGGTGGCGCTGTGGGTTAAACCACAGAGCCTAGGGCTTGCTGATCAGAAGGTCAGCGGTTCGAATCCCTGTGACGGGGTGAGCTCCCATTGCTCAGTCCCTGCTCCTGCCAACCTAGCAGTTCGAAAGCACGTCAAAGTGCAAGTAGATAAATAAGTACCACTACAGTGGGAAGGTAAACGGCGTTTCTGTGTGCTGCTCTGGTTCACCAGAAGCGGCTTTGTCATGCTGGCCACATGACCTGGAAACTGTACGCTGGCTCCCTTGGCCAGTAATGCGAGATGAGCGCCGCAATCCCAGAGTCGGTCACGACTGGACTTAATAGCCAGGGGTCCCTTTACCCTTTTATGTATATTAGGAGAATTTTGCAGTAAAATGCTGGTGGGTTTTCATGAGGACTTCTTTTAAAAATGCAAACTGTGCCAGAATGGGGAGAAGTCCTGAACTTCAGAGTAGAAAAATGAGAAACTGAGAGGAACCAAAACTGACAGACTCCCTGCCAATTACCTCTGCTGTCCCTAATCTGGCCTGCTGCCTCAGGTGTGGCAAACGATGCTCTCCTGTCACCAGAGGTGAATCAAGATTCAACTGCCAATCCACTTGACTTCTGCATGACAACTTGTGAAGGGATGCCGTCCTTCGCCTCAGGCATCAAAATATTATTGGCCTGCTCTAAAATCTCACTTTAAGCATTCTGCAAGGCGAATGGATTTTATATGGAACTATACAAGTTCTATAAGTATAGATATAGGTTTAAGGCATTTTGTTTTGGTCAGTACTCCCAAACTTCAGTGTAACTCCACCCCCACCCCCTACAAACAAACAAACAAACACCTCTAATTCCACACCTTCCAGTGCCCTTTCTTTCTTTGCTTTTGCTCCTCGCTAACCAAACACCCAGACTTCTCCTCTCCCATTTATTTCCTTACCCCCCTGAGCTCTATGCCTGATCAGGAGTCATAAGCTCTCATGGAACTGGCATCCAGTAAAGTGTGCAGATGTTCCCGTTGGGATGATTTGCATGAGAACAAAACTTCAAATGCCTCATGGAAAAACAACGCAAAAGTCACCATTCAAAGCCTCACTGCCTCATCTGAGAAATGCATGAGCCAACGTTGTCCAGGAGTATGGCTGTTTTTATCCCATTGGCATTTGTGTTTGGCAATGCTTTGTTTAATTTTTATAGTCAATGTCCTTAACAAAATAAAATAAAAGCACATCATGAATCGGAGGGTGTTTGTTTTGTTTTGTTTTGTTTTTTAAGCCTCATTGTTCTGGTCTGAATTTCAAACAGAAAACACCACTGTATATCTCTCCAAGTAGTTCTCCAAGTGCCAGGACTTGCCGTCGCCAAAACGGCACCACCCACACACCTGCATGGGGAAACGTCAAGGGTTGCGGAAGTAAAACAACAACAACAATTAGAGAGAGAGAACACCTATGGGAGCAAAAACCAAAAAAGGAATAAAAAGCAGCCTGTCTGAGCATCCTCAGTGGTTCATTAAAGGGAAAATAAAATGGGGTATCTTGAATGATGAACTGAGGAACTCCTCACTGAACCAGGAGGCAAGGTCAGGTGACTGCCTCAGGTGGCAGGATCCACAGAGGCAGCAAATTAGGCCTTCACTGAATGCATCGCCTGCTCTGGTGGTGGCAGCGACAGCTGAAGTGCTCTCCTTGGAGGCCAGATCTGCTGCCTCTTTGTAACACCCCCCATGGGCGTACCCAGCGAGGGGCAGGGGGGGTCAGCTGCCCCCCCAGAAGCAAAAATAAATAAAATGGTTATAAAGTGATGAAACGAAACAAAATTAGGTAGGGCGATGGCGAATAATCAGTTGTTTACCACACTGAAATGGTGTAAAAACCAAGAAGTATCTAGAGCCACCTAGCGAATGGTAGAGGAATCTATGTCAGCCAACCATTGGGATTCAAGGGAGGGAGAGGTCTCTATCGGGCTCTAGCAGAGAGAAGAGGAAATCTTCCTGGGGGGGTCTAGTGAGTTCCGCGTCACTAAACAGAGCCGCCTACCACTAAACTGAGCCGCCCGCTATTAGTTTACCTTCTTATTTACATTTAGAAGACATCGAGGCTGTCTAAATGGATATAAGAAACTGGCTCCAAAAAGGTAAGTTAAGTAATTTCTGTAGAAAATTAAATTGTAAAGGGTAAAGACCTGGCTCAGAAGTACAATGGGAGAGGACAGACTGACTGGGTTGTGTTTGATGAGCGTCCATCGGAAATTCTTCAAGGAAAATCAGGACTGGATTGAAACGAAAGTTTTGAACAAGTTTTCTTCAAACCCAAGAAAAATGATATTAGTATAAGACATGTAACTAGAATAAAAATTTCAAGCAAATAATTGTAATAACTACCGTAATAAAGCACTGCTATAATTATATATAATTTTCTTTAAATTTTGGTTTCATTCGCCTTTTCCGTGCTTAAATGTCACAACCTGAATGACCATGGCTTGCCCCTCCCCCCTAGTTTTGATCCTGGGTATGCCCCTAACCCCCCCTCCCCCATTTAAACATCTACAGTGACCTGTTGGCGCTGGTGGTCTTCTCCAACACTTGCTTTCAATGTAGATCTTTATGCTGCCCCCCCCCCCCCGTTCCTTCACTCAGTCCTTCTTCTCTGGCTTGGTGAGACACCATTTTGTCGTTTACCTCTGGTGTCAAAAATGCCTGTTAACATTGTCAGCTCTCTTGAAACTGTTCACATGGACTTGAAGGCTGTCCTCAGATAATAAACTTGGCTCAGAACTTGTGGAAAAGTTGTGACACTGTGTACAAAACTGCAATCTGAGTAACATCCTCCGAGTTAGCCGAAACAGACAGGACTCTTAAGAAGACTAATAACATTTATTGAAGCATAAACTTGCCTGGACTAGAGTTTACTTAATCAAATGCATTAAGTATTATCCTTGCTTGACAGGAGTTTTTCTCTCAGGATCCCAGAGTTCCATTCCTATCAAAATTGAGCAAACAGGAACAATAACAATCAATAGCTTATATGCAGAAGTTGGCAGGCATCCTGAAGGAATTACTTTAAAGGTATTTCAAGAAAGGTAGGCATTGAAATATTTCAGCATACAATTTTTTTAAAAAATAAATAAATATTCCAGCTCAATGAATAAAATGTTTGCACAACTCTGCTCTGCTTCATTCGGCTTGCTTGGCAGTAAACTGATGGGAATCACATCAATGCAAACATGAGATAGAATATACTACTTCTTACTTTGCTGCAAATAAAGAAAATTGACAGTTTTAATATCCAACAGGCAACATTATAATGTCTGCACCCATGAGGGGAAACCACTTTCCCCTCTGTCAGAGGGGGGGGGGAGCAGAGTTGGCCTCCATCCAAGAGTACATGATTATACCTGTGCAAGAAAGTGGAGAAATTTCAGGACATGATAACAGAAATGTAATCGGCCAGTAGGTTTTTATGAATAGGAGGCAATCGAATGACATGCCCTAAAATAATCTTCTGCAGTAGGCAGATCCTGTAAAAGATAACAAAACTAACTTGGCTGCCCAGGTTGAGGTTGGAAGAACACCTGGATTTCCACAGACCTGGATTGGTATCTACTTATATGTGCTTTATGTGTACACATCCCCTCTCTGTGTTTCTGTCTGTCTGTCTCCCTTACTCAATTGGGATGAGGGTGACTTTGAAGCCATCAAAAAAGAACTGTCAATATAGCACTCACATTACAGTATTGTTTGTGCTTCTATAATTCATACAAGTTCATAGCTTTGATTGGAATTTTGATGGAACAGGTGCCCTGATTATTGTCATCTGGACAAACAAATTTCAGGTGGCTAGCTGAGTTCTGGGCAAGCTTCCATCCATGTTTACCATTTTGTTTTTGTTGCTGTTGCTCAATTGCCTTCATAGCATAGTTTTTCTGCCTTTTCATAGACCCGGTGAAATTATCCTGTTTTGCTCTCCATATTTCCTCAGGTCATTTAACATGCTTGGCTATATTTCCTTTTGTGTTGCTGCATAAAAGATTGATGTGAGGAAGGGGGGGAGCATGTAAGAGACGAGTCATTGTCAGATAACAGATTTTGGCAGAGAAAAAGTCAACTGACATATCCTAGCCTTCTTTAAAACATTATTGAGATTCTGGATCAAATTTGTTTATTTTATTTATAGAGTGAGGGGTCGTTTCTTATTTTTGCATCCCAATATTTGATTTATTGATAATATATGGATGTACAATGGTTTAGTTGTGTTCGGTTGCAGCATTTGTTATGAAATCTAAAAGTACAACAAAAGAATTAAAAAGCAAAACATTCAGGGAGCTGAAATGAAAGAGCATAGGAATATATGAAAACACGAAGCTGCCTTATATTACACCAGGCAATTGCTCCACCAGGTTCCCTGTGTCTCTTAAGCCTTCCCAAATTAGTCTATTTTATTGTTGCTGTTCTTAATTTTTGATAGGGTTTATGCTTTAACATTGTTTTATTATCTCTATAGGGTTTTGTGTTCTGTTTCTGCACACCATTCATGTATTCTCTGAATGTAAGGATGTTTATAAATTCTGGACTAAATAGACATATTGTCTACACTAACTGGCAGTGGCTTCCCAGGATTTCAGACACTGAGTTGTATCCATAGCTGCACCAGCATGGTTCCACTGGTACAATGGTCCCCAGCCCTCCAGAGATGACTTAGTGCAAAGATTCTGGAGGTAACAGAAGGCTGTTGCACCAGTGGAATTACTGCATCAGATACGGCCCAGACATTCTTTCTTAGCCTGAAGATGCCAAGGTTGGAACCACATGCGTTACCACTGAGCTATGGCTCTTCATGTTCTCTAATTTTTTGAGATAGCAAAGGTAGATGGGGAAACAGGAATTTCAATGTGGAACTCATCTTTTTCTCCACTTTCCTACCCTTTGTCACCAAGAATGACAGGCCCAGGGAGACGAAAGGAAAGCAATGGGGTGTGTTCTGTTATAAAAACAACCAAATTAGTTTTCCTTCAGATTATTTTTTTTAAAAAAAATCAAGGGCACAAAACCTTCTTTGACAAATGCTATCCTCTCACAATCCCTTTGAGTGTACTGGATAATGTCTTTCTGATCCCCAAAATTGGCAGTCTCACTCCCAGCCTTGTGTGTATAAGATTGCTGTTTTAATAATGCTTTACACCAGCCATAGGCAAACTCGACCCTCCAGATGTTTTGGGACTGCAACTCCCATCATTCCTAGCTAACCGGACCAGTGGTCAGGGATGATGGGAGTTGTAGTCCCAAAACATCTGGAGGGCCGAGTTTGCCTATGCCTGCTTTACACAGACTTTCCAACCTGATGTCCTCCAGATGTTTTGGACTACAGCACCCATCTCCCCTGATTATTGGCCATGATGGCTGGGGCTGATGGGAGTTGTAGTCCAAAATGTCCTCACAACATCAGGTTGAGAGGAAGGTTGCTTTAATAGAATCATTCTATAAAGAGGGTCTCTCAGTCAAGTGAAATTCACTTATAACATGAGATGACTAACCTGTAGCCCTCCAGATGTTGTACTATAATGTGTATCACCCCTAATCACCTAACATGTTGTCTGGGAGTGATGGGAGTTGGAGTCCAGCAACACAGGTTTTGAAGCAAGATTTGTTTTAACATTTTCTCTTGAGGACCACCTCTCCCCCCCTAAAAAAGCAGGTCCAGTTTGAAAACTTCAAAAGTAAATGCAAAAATGAATGGGGCACTTTGCTCTCTGTCCATGGTGCTGATTAGCTGTTTGCTTTCTATTTCTCCAGCATATAATAAGCAGAAAATAGGAATAGCATTTGCACCTGCTGGATAACAAATTAGGTATGTTACATAAACATATTACATCCAATTGCATAGTCACTTCTGGGGAACCTCAACTGCATATCTTTTATCTGAACTGAGCCATAATCCTTTCCTCGGAATATGGTATTTAAAACGATTACAAAAGGAATTGAAATGGTTGAGTAGCTTTGGGAAGATTAGTCCTTGGATGTTTGTAGTAGTCACATTTCAGATATATTGTAGCTGCAATCCTATACCTATTTACTATTTAATTTAGTGGGATATCTTCTAGGTGAGCATGTAGAGGTAAAGGTAAAGGACCCCTGACAGTTAAGTCCAGTCGCGAACAACTCTGGGGTTGTGGCGCTCATCTTGCTTTACTGGCCAAGGGAGCCGACGTTTGTCTGCAGACAGTTTTTTCAGGCCATGTGGCCAGCATGACTAAGCCACTTCTGGCGAAACCAGAGCCATGCATGGAAACGCCATTTACCTTCCCACCGGAGCGGTACCTATTTATTGTACTGTAAATAAGTAGAATCCAGTCTAAGTTAACTGCACCCAAGTCCTGCCAAAATCAATGCAAAATGTTAGTTATGATTTAACTCATCTCACTGGTGTTAGTGGGAACCAAGTGGGAACAACGTGGACCAGACCCAACCCAATATATCCAGCCTTCACTTGCACCTTGGCCATTCCCCTCCTTTTCTCTTCTTTTCTGACTTCATTGTTGTATGCCTGTCATATCCCTTTTCGTGACATAAACTTGTGATATCTTGAAAGGCCAGATATTGTAATCCGATGTACAAGCTTTTGTTTTTAACAGAAAGGGCAAGAATAAAGCAAAAAGGGAAATTCACAAAATCAGCACATTTTCCCTCAAAGGGCAAAATGTGATCCCAAAGCAATGTTATCTACACCCTGGCAACACTACCAAATGCTAATCAAGGTGTGGTTGAAAAAAATGTTGATGGAAAAGGACATTGTTTTCAAAATTGTTCAAGACAGGCATAGTCCACGCATGCTCCGGGCATCCAATATGTGTGAATAGCTTTTCCATCAATGGTGTTGATCTCAAACGATCTGACAGTATCACATCATCAAAATGTATAAATAAAATATCCATATCAACATAATATCAAGAAAACAAAAACAAGACATGTGACTGTAATTTGTTTTAATATTGATTTTTAAGTTGTTGTACCCCACCATGGGGACGCGGGTGGTGCTGTGGGTTAAACCACAGAACCTAGGGCTTGCCGATCAGAAGGTTGGCGGTTCAAATCCCCGCAACGGGGTGAGCTCCCATTGCTCGGTCCCAGCTCCTGCCAACCTAGCAGTTTGAAAGCACGTCAAAGTGCAAGTAGATAAATAGGTACAGCGGGAAGGTAAACAGCATTTCCATGTGCTGCTCTGGTTCGCCAGAAGCGGCTATGTCAGGCTGGCCACATGATCTGGAAGCTGTACACTGGCTCCCTTGGCCAATAAGGAGAGATGAGCGCTGCAACCCCAGAGTCGGTCACGACTGGACCCAATAGTCAGGGGGTCCCTTTACCTTTACCACTCCATGAGACCTGATGGTGAAAGGTGGATTAAAAATGGAATTCATTCATTCATTCATTCGATCATTCATTCATAACAAGTTCAAATACATAACAAATAATTGAATAATAGAAAGATTCTAAATACAAAAAAGGTAGAGTGTTAATACATGTAAATGTAGAGGGGAAAGACTAACATTCACAGAGTGACTACTTATTATAGATCTAGAGCACATGTGACCTAGATGCAGAAAACAAAATGGTACCCAAGAGGAGTGCAATTGGCTGCCTAAACAACCCTGGCCTGAGTGCTTTCAGGAAAGGGCAAAAGAAAAAAAATTCAACCAAGTTGCAGAAACGCTTCTTCTGGGACAGGAGTGGGGAACCTGTGGTCCTCCTGGTGTAGCTGGATCTCAGCTCCCATCATCCATGACACTTGACCACACTGGCTGGAACTGATGGGATCTGAGGGGCAACAACAACAGCTGGGTAACCAAAGGTTCCCTAACCCTATGGAGCATGAGTAACAGAAAGGAGAGGGCCCTTGTGAGACTTTGTGAGGGGTTTGTCAGTAAAAACTGATAGAATTAGCCCCCATGCTAAATATAGGCAGCCCTGGCATGAGTAAAGAATGGAATAAGAAGCATGATTTAACTTTGACTTTGTGAGGCTTCCTTAAACATTAGCTGAAAGGATTTCAGGTTCTTGTAGGTTTTATGTCATCTATTTGAATCGCACAAGGCCTCTCATGTTTTCTCATTAGGTCTAACAACTGTGTCGCTTGCATAGTTCCAGTGTATACATAATAAATTATGAACCACTTTTGAAATATGGTTTTATAAAAAGCTTTCCGGGCTGGGGGTGGAAGAGGGGAAGCATAGAATCTCTGTGTAATTTGTTTAAAGTTATAAAAGCAGAGGCTGCAACAACCTCCTAATAAATCTGCAGAAGCACCAGTGTACTAAAAAGCAGCTTTGTGAAAATAGACTAATTTATGGCCTTTCTGTCTCACTTCTTTATGGGCACTTCCATCTACAGCGTCAAAAATGAATACAACTGGAGAAGACCTGGAAAAGCTGAGTGAACCAGGTCCAAATTAAACATTGCAAATCCATGTTATGAATCCACATGTTTCTCCTCCCTGTAATAAATAATAATAACAATTTATTTATACCCCGCCCATCTGGCTGGGTTTCCCCAGCCACTCTGGGCGGCTTCCAACGGAATATTAAAATACTACAATCTATTAAACATTAAAAGCTTCCATAAACAGGGCTGCCTTCAGATGTCTTCTAAAACTCTGGTAGTTGTTGTTCTCTTTGACATCTGGTGGGAGGGCATTCCACAGGGCGGGTGCCAATACCGAGAAGGCCTTCCCTGTAACTTCACAACGAGGGAACCACCAGAAGGCCCTCGGCACTGGACCTCAGTGTCTGGACAGAACAATGGCGGTGGAGACGCTCCTTCAGGTAGACTGGACTGAGTGCGCACGCACACACACACACAGAGGGGGGGGACACACTCTGTGGAACCTGCCCCAGCCATTTTGTTGGCAGGGACCCACTCCCAGGCAGCCCTGACCCCTCCCCTTCAGAACAAAATAAAACCTATATAAAACACACACAAAACACCATAAAACAATACAAACCAAAAATAAAAATTACAAAAGTAGTAAAATTAAACACATTCCCAAACCCAACTAAACTTCCATCCCACCCCCACACCACAAGGAATTTAAAAAGGTAAAAAAAAAATTAAAAAAAACATTTTAAAAAGAACTCGGCGGTGTTCTGAATCCTCATGGGCAGCAGCAGCAGCCGCCACCCTTATGAGGCCTGTCAGGCCCTGCCCTGGGCCAAGTGGTGAGAGGCAGGAATGCGGCCCTCAGGCCCTCAAGTAGGGGAGTCCTCCTGGGTGGCAGCAGCAGTCCTTATGAGGCCTGTCAGGCCCTGCCCTGGACCAGGTGGTGAGAGGCAGGAATGGGGCCCTCAGGCCCTCAAGTAGGGGAGTCCTCCTGGGCAGCAGTAGAAGCAGAAGTCCTTATGAGGCCTGTCAGGCCCTGCCCTGGGCCAAGTGGTGATAGGCAGAATGGGGCCCTCAGGCACTCAAGTAGGGGAGTCCTCCTGGGCAGCAGTAGAAGCAGAAGTCCTTATGAGGCCTGTCAGGCCCTGCCCTGGGCCAAGTGGTGATAGGCAGAATGGGGCCCTCAGGCACTCAAGTAGGGGAGTCCTCCTGGGCAGCAGTAGAAGCAGAAGTCCTTATGAGGTCTGTCAGGCCCTGCCCTGAGCCAGGTGGTGAGAGGTAGGAATGGGGCCCATTCCCTCAAGCACTCAAGTAGGGGAGTTCTTCTGGGCGGCGGCAGCAGCAGCAGCAGCAGCAGTAGTCCTTATGAGGCCTGTCAGGCAGGCCCTGGGCCAGGTGGTGAGAGGCAGGAATGGGGCCCTCAGGCACTCAAGTAGGGGAGTCCTCCTGGGCGGCAGCAGAAGCAGAAGTCCTTATAAGGTCTGTCAGGCCCTGCCCTGAGCCAGGTGGTGAGAGGTAGGAATGGGGCCCATTCCCTCAGGCACTCAAGTAGGGGTTTCCTTCTGGGCGGCGGCAGCAGCAGCAGCAGCAGCAGTCCTTATGAGGCCTGTCAGGCAGGCCCTGGGCCAGGTGGTGAGAGGCAGGAATGGGGCCCTCAGGCCCTCAAGTAGGGGAGTCCTCCTGGGCGGCAGCAGAAGTCCTTATGAGGCCTGTCAGGCCCTGCCCTGGGCCAGGTGGTGAGAGGTAGGAACCTCAGGCACTGACGGCAGGGGAGTCCTCCTGGGCAGCCTGTACAAACTAAATAAGCAAATATGTTCTCTCTATACAGTGGTACCTTGGTTTACGAACTTAATCCGTTCTGGAAATCTGTTCTTAAACCAAAGCGTTCTTAAACGAAGGCGTGCTTTCCCATAGCAGCGGCTGACTCAATTTACAAATGGAACACATTCAACAGGCAGTGAAACATGTTCTTATTCCAAGGAAAAGTTCACAAACCAAAACACCTACTTCCAGATTTACAGAGTTCTTAATCCAAATTGTTCATAAACTAAGCTGTTCTTAAACCAAGTTGCCACTGTATATGATTCTTTATTCTCCTTTATTCAGCACACAGGTATAATATGCAGGCCCTCTGAAGTATTATCCGGACATGCTTTGGGCATGGTCAACGAACAGTACTGGATAAAAGGTATGAAAAAAATATAAAGATGTGCCAAACAAAGCTTTGGCTGTTGGCCTTAGGCCAGGCATCCCCAAACTTCGGCCCTCCAGATGTTTTGGACTACAATTCCCATCTTCCCCGACCACTGGTCCTGTTAGCTAGGGATCATGGGAGTTGTAGGCCAAAACATCTGGAGGGCCGCAGTTTGAGGATGCCTGCCTTAGGCTTTCAGTGAGGTGAGGAGTAGCATGTCAGTGAGGTAACTGAGGCCCCTTGATTAGGCCCTGTGCATCACAGCTGTCATGTAGAGATGAAGCCTTTAGGCAAGGCAAACATGGTATTAAAATGGTAAAATGGCTGCACCATCCATTTATCCCACAATGGATCAAATGATGAGGGGAGAGGGAAGGCCATCATAAAATCCTCCACAAGCCCTCCTTGCAATTTTAGCCCAAATATACGTATCTTTCTGTTAGCATCAATTTAGGGTCAATCACAAAAGGTGAAGGGGCTGGTCCACTTCTAATTCTAGCTCTGTCCTTCCTTCTGCTGGCTGTGTGGACTATTTGCTTAACACTGCAAGGAGCCTCTCAACTCGCCCTACTCCAATTGGACTGAATGGGGAAAGGATAACATTTCCACTCCACAACCCAGATGGTCAAGCACAACTTTTTTTAATCTCTCATTTAGGAGCAAGACAAAATGGCTGTGGCTCCTCCCACCATTTGCAATGCTTTCTCCTGCTCCCTCCCTAATCTGCTCCCTGAAATCTGTAGACCATAGCAGGTGAGGAAAGGATCTGATAACAGGACCACAGAGTGAATAGGGAAGAAGAGCTGCAGTAGAGCTCATCTACTACTTTAGTGAAAGAGTGAACAGGGTGTGTCCAGGATCCAGATTGTGAGATGTGAACCCTAGAACGGGGGTTTCACCCTTCAGATAGGTGACAGGTGAACCTGTAGCAGAGGTTAGGAGACCAGGCTAATTATTGTTAGTACCCCAGCTCCTTCCTAACTATGCTTTTGGGGAGTTTGTGGCTTAGTTCTAAAGTGTGCAGTTAGGGTTGCCAGACTCAATAGTGGGCAGAACTTCTGTGCCTTTAATTGCCTTGCTCTCTTTTGAGTCTGGAAAACTTAAAGAGAAACCAGCAGACCCGTTGTTTAATTTCCAAGCAAAGGGTCTGCTGGTTTCTCTTTAGTTTCCAGACTCAAAAGAGAGCAGGGCAATTAAAGGCACAGAAGTCCTGTCCACTATTGAGTCTGGCAAGCCTATGTGCAGTCCTCACAAGGATCAGTCTCTCTGCACAGCCAATCACCATGGCTAAAGTAAGGCACTTATCTCAGTCTTATTATTGTATTGATTGTCAAGTATAGCCTACTTTTCCTCCAGAAGGAGATCAGAACACCATGTGCTAAAAATACTAAAACAATATAAAACAAGGAATGGCAAACTATGTGTAATCAAACTGAAAATTGAGCTTTCTGTTAGGATAGGCTTTCCCATTAAAGCCAGGTTTACAAACTTTTTGGGTGGCAGATGCTTAATTTAAGAAATGCTTTACAGCAGAATTATCAGAAAGCATACATACATACAGAAGTAAGGCCACAGACTGAAATTGTGGCTTTCAGGATGTCATTCATCTTGAGTGTCCCAGTACAATTTCTTTAAGCAACTACAGAGTCCCCAAAGAAATTATCCAGCCATTGATTAGACAAACCACCTGCCTGGAATTGAGGGGGGAGGGGAAAGGAAGGCATGGAAATGGAAAATATTTCTGAAGGAAATCAACAGTCACTGATTGCTTTGAGGGAAGATGTGGATGGGCTCGTGTGCTCTTGGAGTCCCAGAGAGCCTATATATCATAGTGATGAGGTTCTTGGTCATAAACTCACAGAGAGCAAATGAGACAGTTTAGTTGCTTCTTTCATTTGGGTAATAGTCTTCTACTCCATATGAAAGCACACTACAGTACTGTACTTTGCTTAAGCCTGTTTTGTGTAGGGTAACTAATCAGAATACTTTCAAGGGAGGGGGTGAACCCAAAACACAACTGCCACCTGCCACATTATGATACCTTCATTGGGTATATTTTCACTCTTTTTCCATGTTACATAGCCTTATTTAAAAATGAAAAATGTTGGTCTACTCCCCTGGAAAGATATCTGTTCCATCACTTAAGGATGCATAACAGCCTGCACCATAAAGGAATTAAGTTTGCAAGGGATGTTATTCTAAGGACACTTATTCAAATGTCAGTTCTGTTCAAGGAAGTCAGTAAGCTGAATGTGCTGAATGTCTCACCTGCAATATCCTACTTAAAAAGTCCTGTAGACTTTTGTTAATATGGCACGTAAGGAATAGGGCAAATATCGGATTTTGCAGAATTTGTCATTTGAATTTTTCAGCTAGTTTTGTAAGCCGCTGTGAGAACGCCTGTGTGCAGTACAAGTGCACAGATTTAATAAGGTAAAACAAATGTCTCTGAAATGTAAACCCAGCAGCTATAATCAAGCATCTATATATCCTTTTGTGATTTCTGATCTATACAGCCGGTCCTGTGCATGCAAACTTGAGCAAGTTTCACTGATTTCGGTGGAAACTTGTTTCTACAAAAATGCCCTTAGGATTTCAGGCTAGTATGGCAATAAATAAAACAAGTGTAATACAACTTCTTGCAGTATTATTATTGTTTGTTTTGTTTATCTCAAGCCAAGTGCCTGGATAATGTGCCCTTGCACCTGAAAACTGCCATTGTTCAGGCAGTCTGGATCCTAGCCCTCTTAAGAGCAGACTAGGTACAATTAAACTGCGTGAGACATGGGCTTCCTCTGCCCATACTCCACACAATCTTCATGATTGCCCACCCCTCCCACTGTATTCCTTCCTCTTCCTGCCTATAGCCTGATCAGCAATGTCCCTTGCACAAGCAAAGACTGCAGGCAGGAAAATGAAGGGTTGCTTAAGGGTTAGAAATCAGCAGCCTGAGCCATGGATGGATATTCATATATAATGATCTAATTGTTGGGAAATAACTGGGGGATACCAGTTAATTCTGAAGTCCCACTTGTGTGGGAAACTACAAAAGTAAAAAAAAAAAAAAGCTGACTGCCTGAATTAAATAATGTGGGCTTGACTCACTCTTTAGCCAAATTAGACCCCAGTAGCATTTTAAACAGAAATATGTACAGTGTTTGCAAAGTGTGGGACATATAGGTTGTTAGACCTGCAAATATCCCAGTGTTAAGCACTGATAATGTACTTTCCCACCTCTACCCATCTCAAAGTGAATAGACTACATCCTTAAGTAAATTTAAATGCTTTAAATGCTTTACTTACAGCAGGCATCCCCAAACTTCGGCCCTCCAGATGTTTTGGACTACAATTCCCATCTTCCCCGACCACTGGTCCTGTTAGCTAGGGATCATGGGAGTTGTAGGCCAGAACATCTGGAGGGCCGCAGTTTGGGGATGCCTGACTTACAGTAATCAGAGTGCTTTTGTGATGCTACACCAGAAACATTAGTAAGGTATTCTTGGTTACGAAATACAGAAGTTTGGAGCCCCAGCCTCAGATGTCTGCTGAGTTACATGGTTCAAAGGGGGGGGAACAGGAAACAACCCTTGCTTGCTTCCTCCCTCCCCCAAGGTGAGAAGTCACAACCAATCTGAGTCTTCTCTACCCAGGCCTGGCTCTAGGGGTAGTTTTGGTGGCGCGGGGCGCCGGGTCAGCAGGTGGACGCTGCGCCCGCCCACCAGGGTGGGGCGCCAAAGCAATCATGGCGCCAGGGCGCCCGACCTGCTTGAGATGGCCCTGTCTACCAATACAGAACTTTGTGATCCTTAACCCCTTTCTTACTGGTGAATATGCACTATTATGTTTGGCTGTGTAATATCCCACACTAACCACCCAGAGAAAGATGCCCAAACAATCTGGGATAGTAGGAGCACTCATTTTATGATGGGGTCACTAATATGTAACTCCATCTGGAGCTATTTACTAAAGCAGGGATGGGGAACCTGTGTCCCTCCATATGTTGGGGGACTTACTCCCAGGCTCTGCATCTACACTGCTGCACAGCTGCTTTCTCATACACTGGGAGTAAACATTTTAAGTTTTGACTCTGTCTTCTTGGCAAATGAAATAATAATAATAATAATAATAATAATAATAATAATAATAATAATAATAAATTTATTTATACCCCGCCCTCCCCAGCCAAGGCCGGGCTCAGAGCGGCTAACACCAAATATAAAACAACTAGTTAAAATACAACTCAACAACAAAACTAAATACATTAAAATTAAAAATAGATTATTTGGGAATGGATGGAAATTATAGGAGTTGGTTTGCACGGATTTTGCCATTTTATGGCAAAACACTATGACAACCAAGTTACTGGGACAATAGAGAATCCCCATACTGATGTTAAAATTCCTGAATTCAGCAAAAGTAATATGAATGCTCTTTCCTTTTTGTGCAGGCAAGTCAGGATAAAAATCTAATAAATCTAATCATTTTACTTAAGCCGCTTGAATGTTTTCGAACAATGTTACAAACACACAAATACACACACACACAGTGGAACTTCTACTGCTGACGAAGTCTCCCTTTCCCGATTGCTCAGTATACAGTCTTGGACCCTAAAACTCACCCCTTGGCATTTTGTCTCATGTTCCGTTCCCACACTCATTGTCTTTTTCCACTCTTCTCTTCATTCTGTCCCCCACGTAGCAGATCACGCTCTGTTGAGTCATTTCTGCCCCACAGCCCCCATTTGCCCTGTGACGTGTTTGTCCCAGCTCTGACGGATGCAATCTCCGCACCCCACTCCTTTATAATGGAATCGCCTCTTTTAATCCAATAACCACATGCAGGCCCCAAAACGAGCATAGGTTCAATAGGAGGGGGAGGAGAAGGGAAACAGCATCTTTTCTGCACCTGTTTCAGTGGGCTGGGTAAACTGGGTTAATCCAGGCCAAGGGCCTTCTGTTTTGCTGTTCCTGATCGGCTCCTGAAAGAATTGCTGCTCCCTTGAGAGTGGAGCCCTAGGTAATTCTCCCACTGAGGATGGCTGATGCTCTGCCTCCATAGCTGTAGTCTCACAGAACCATTGGGAACAGGGTGAAATAGGAGGGAAGGCACCAGTTCCCCAAAAGTGAGGAAATTCAGCCTCTTAGGGAAGATGTCTGGCTTCCCTTCTGTGCTACACAGGACCCTGGATGTGTACAGACTAGCCTGAAATTCTCGTAGGACTGGAGCTCTTTGCAATTGTGCCTGTCCCTTTAAAGAAAGGGAAAGCTGCTTCTCACACTCTGCCTCTGTGGGTGAACACAAGGTGCTGGGATTGAGCTGCTTGATGCCAGATCAAGGGAAAGTAGAGGCAGAGCACAGAGGAAGAAGGGAGAAGAGGATATCTGCTGGAAAAAGAGGTGAATTGGGGATGAGGATATGTGAAACAAAAGGGGGGGAGTTGGGAGGAGGTGATAGTTGTGCCGGGAACAATGCCTGTTTTTGCAAGGGTTGTGAGTAATCCAATAAATCTAACTTGTTACTGACGCTAGTCTGGGAGTTTAGAAATTGGCTGTGTAAACTCAAATCTCACCTCTGGCAACCTGCTTTTGCTCAAACTTTAGAAGCTGATCAACAATTTCTAAGGAAATAGTCACTAATGATTGGGTAGAGGGAAAGGAATTACCAAGCCCCACTTGGATGCCCCTGCTTATGTCAGCTAATTGGATCACACTTTACTCTGATTCTTACGGTACGGAGACTTAAATATTTATGTCACACAGAAAACCTTTCATGGACATTCTTCTTTTGATTGAAAACACACTTTTCAATTCCATGTTAAATGTAGGTTAGCTGTGAAAGCAAAAGTAAATTCTGAAGGAATGGGGGGGGAAGGCACAGTCTAAGGTACATCAACTGTTGATAATAGTTCTACTCTTTTTTTGTCATTCATTCATGTGAGCTATTGATTTTGTTGGATTCTATTAACACTTTAAATCTTCTAGTGATGAGTTTCTCCTAATGGCAAACTTGAGGCAGACCTTCTCAAGGCACAGAAATGTCATTCTTATGAAAATGAAAACTACGCTTGCAAAAGTGGCAGAAATAACTTGTTCGTTTCTGACCTTCATTCTTTGAGCTATAATTTATTTGTTTTGTTATACTGGTTTTTGGTTAAGGAAGAGCTGGCTCTTTTTTAACCAAAAAAGTAAATGTGCTCACCATTGTATACCATTTTAAGCTGCTTTTATCATATTCTTGAGGTTTGTGGAGAATTCTTTGATTTTGAACTGACATTTCGATTTTATCATCTATAAGAAAGATTTAAATAAAGTGACTTTATTTCAACCAAGTTTCTAGCCGACACTTTGATTTTTAGATTGAAATATTTGTTTGGAGATGTTGCAATGTTTAGGAAATGTGTGTGGATTATCTGAAACAAAAGAGGTTACATCTGAAGTAGCATAATCATATCAGGATGAACTGTAGGATAAGACAATCATGTTATTGTCTGATTTGGACTTAGGGTTGTTGGGTTTTTTTGCCATGTACAACTGATATGCATAATATGTTATTACCTTTTGTCTAGCTCTCATGTTAATGAAATAGCAATCCAGAGAAGTGTCGAGAGACTTCAACATGGCTTTTCATGTGGCGGGACTGATTGCTATCATTGTGTTCTACCTGGCTATCCTCTTTGTTGGAATATGGGCTGCATGGAAAACCAAAAACAGTGGTAGTGATGGAGATCGTAGGGAAGCTATTATAGTTGGCGGAAGAGATATTGGCTTGCTGGTTGGTGTATTTACCATGACTGGTATGTTCCTCTCTTTTTACCTGTTATTCAAGTGTCTACATCCTTCATCTGACATGAATTTAAATGTATGCCTTGCAAAGGCAGAACTTCACGATGCTGCTTAGCCGCCAGTAAAATTGCATGCCACATAAATAGTTCTGACAGGAAGGCTTCAACCAGTTGCTTCTGAGTAGTCACACTGAGAACTGTTTTCTTTTTACCTCTGGAAAATGCACCCCACTGGGCTTACTGAATAATGCAGTATGAACAGGTCGATATAACCATGATTTATCGAATATCTAATGAATGAGTCGCATCTCCTATTACCTTCACAATATCCAACAGGAGCCAGAACAGTTTATCAATGGGGCTTGCATCTTTTATAGATATATTTTTATTGCTTCTGAACATTACACGGAATAGGACAAGCATGTTGCATATAGGGAAGGATCAAAATATTTGACAGATGCCATTGTAGGTGCACCAAGTAAAATCTAAACCAAACATAGCCATCAACTACAGTAGCGCTTCACAAAGAATTTCACTGGGCCAGCCTTATTATAATTTAACCAAATAATTTGGGATTTCACATGGTGATCCTCAAAGCAATTTAGGCAAGATATTTTCAGTTAAGCCAACATAGTTAAGTAATTCATGCAATGCAATCTGGTACATGTTTACTCAGAAGTAAGTCTGACTCTGTGTCATGGGACTTAGTCCCAAGTGAGTCACATAGGATTGTAGCCTTCATGTTGCACAGATATCAGAAGAAAATGATGGGTCAATCTACATGTCTACTTTCCTATACACAATGTCAGGCCGCATTGACTCCATGATGACATCATCAGAGAGGGCAAAGGAGCCGAACGGTGAGTCATCATGCACCAAAATGTTTAAAATGTTTGTGGCTGGGCCTTCAGTTACAAGAATTGCCAAAGTGACATTTCAGATTGATGCAAAATGGCATGAGATATGAAATGTCCCCACTCTACTTGTTATAAAGGGCTTTGCTCCAGAAACAAGATGAATTCATTTGAAAGAAAAACCATTTCAGTTCCAAATTTGATTATTCTTTCATTGTTTTCTTCCCCTCTTTTTGCAGTCGTTTCAGGTTTACGATTAAACTTGTCCAGCACTAATTTGCATAACTATGTTGAACGGATGAGTTCCTGTTGATTTCATTTAAATTTTCATTCAAATACGGGCTGGGTTGGGGTTCAGATTTGTCATTGGGGAGGGAAAATAGTATATCAGTTAAAGCAAGTAAAAGTCTGCCTTCTTCCACCATTTTGATTAAAAAATTGGAGCCTTTATTCTCCTTTTACTTCAAGGAGTAATTATTGCTCATGATTTGAAAGGCTGCCTATTGTGAACAAAAATTCCAGAGTAGTGGCCACATTAATCTGTGGAAGCAAAATCAACAAGGAGTCTTGAAGGCTAATCAATTTATTGTGGCATTAGCACAGATGAAGTGGAGAGTCGCAAGACTCTTTGTCTAAAATGTTAGATTCTGGAGCCATGCACTCGGGGTCCCCAGCCTTTTTAGGTCCAGGGACACATTTTTAAAATCTAAGAAACAGTTGTGAACACCACAAAATACTCATTTCACAGAAGAAAAAGTGGCGATACTTTGAACAACAACACCCCAAATAGGCAAAACATACACACACACCTCACAAATGAAAGAAATGCAGACAAAAAAAAACCAGGCCATACTTCCACAGCTAAATACCTCTCCTGGAAAACTTAAATTTTAAAAATTGGGAGGGCAGAGGACCTTGGTGTATGCCATGGGAGTTTCTAAGATTTCCAGGGTGACTACAGCTGCCACATTACAGAACCCACTCATACACCATGTAAAGAAAAGAGAGTATTTGGTAGGGTTATAATTCCCAATTATGCTGGCATTTATACTTTTGCAGTGTAAGTAATTATGCAGTGATTTTTAGTGTGCAAATTGTAAAATAGCAGCCAGGGGGATGTTTGCTGATCTGTGTTTTGTCAGCCAGGAATAAAAGGTTCTAACATTTCAAAGGAAACTAGATGCAGTTCTGTCAACAGAACTGATTGCCAGCCGTGAAAATTATGAGAATTTTGCAGGCAGTTTCGTCAGGAGAAGCACCAGCTGTCCACTGTGATTACTGGTGTTAATAAATATTTAGAAAGTGGCAAAATGTCTTCAATGATATCTACAAGACAAATAAGACTGCAAAACATCTAAATTTTAGAAAAGAATTCAAAGCTAAATGTGTCTGTTCACAAAATGCAAACAAATCCTACTGGCGGGACTAAAAAGAAACAACACATTTAAACAGATTTAGACACCAGGAATAGCAAACACACATTTAACTAGCACCACATATATAATCGTTTTTCCTAGTATTAAAAAAAGTTAAAATCTCATCTCCAAAATAAATGAACTTCCTGAGTTTGGAATTGATTGCATTCCACTAAAATACAGGTGCACACTTTTGTCTACAATTCAGCTACACATTTTGTCTACACACCCAAGATAGTCAACGAGCTTGTTCTTAGATTGTTGTATTCTATTTGCCCCAGAAGCTGATCCACAGTAGACCCCCATGGACTGTAATAAATAACAATACAATCCTATGTGTTTACTCTGAAGTAAGGCTCACAGGGTTATATCCAACTAATATATTCAGAGTAGACCTTTGAAATGAATGCACCTAAATTAGTCATGTCCTTTAATGTCAGTGGGTAGGGCTCTGAGGAGGAGACTGGCATTGGAGACAACTCTCTGTGTTAAACAGGGATTACTCTAAAGAGGCAGAAGATTGCAGTCTGTTTCCTTCTCTCCTTAATTACCTACCCTTTTGCATAGTTACATGTATTCTTCCCTTTTGTTGACTGAATTTGTAACTTTATTTCAATGTAAGATTCCCTAATTTTAAAATACCCTGAGTTAAGATTACCAGGGGTGGGGAGGGACCGCCTTGATATTAAAATCAAAACTCTGCCATTTGTCGCCCTAGCAAATGCTCTTAAAACCAGATGAAAGACAGCTCCAGATTCAGATACTGTTTTTGATTTGCTAAATTTATATCCCAAACACCAACTGCGGGTGTAAGAAATGGGCTCCAAAAGAAGGCTGGGGGGGGGTGGACATTTTAAAAAAACAAACCTGTTTTGTTTTATGTTTGCTGAACTGGGCTTCTTGTGAGGAAGCGTGAGGGAGAATTGTAAATAACTACTACAACAATATACAATGAATCTCTATATGGCATAATGATAACAGCTGCATGACTCTGGCAATATCTATCTGTAACCGTGTTGCATAGGAGACAGACTGTGGCTTGTAGAAACCCTCGGCTCTATGCAGAGTCTCTGAGGTAAGCATACAGTTCAGCACTTTGCTTAAGGGAGATGAAACAATCTTAGTGCATGGATTTTGGGGGGGGTGAGTAAATTTGTCTGAAAATGACTTGGGAGTCATTCGCACTGACAGGAATGTTTTTGGCAAAGTATAGAAATTGGCTGTAAAGCAGGTCTGGTATTTGATAATCCTCCTGTTGAACAGATAACAATAAAGTCGTGGGGTGAATTCTGCTGTTAGTCATACTCAGAGTGAAGGCACTGAAATCAATCTTCCCATGTAACTTAAATCCACCAATTTGAAGCGGTCTAATCTGAGTATTACTTAATAAGGCATCACCCTAGGTGGTGGTGTTCTTTAATGGATTTAAACAACAACAACAACCCCCAAACACCTCAGATATGAACTGAATATTGATAAAATGAAATTAACCTGAAGAGTCAGCAGTTCTGAGCTTCAGTAATTGGCAAAATCACTCAGCAGATCATGTATGTGCTTCACTTAATAAAGAAGATTAAGAATCTACCCATATATCTATAACACACGGACACACACAAAGGATTGTTAGCGGTATTGACCATCTGTGTCATCCCACTGCATTTTCTTGACAGGCAACCATGCTAAGTACACGGCAAGCTTCTCTGCCATGACCACAAGCAGAGCAGATAGCAACAGAAGTTTTGCCATTATTTTCCCCATGCGACTCTTCCATTGTGGGGAGATTGGTAGCATGTACGGAATTAGTATCAGGATACATGCTCCACACAACCTCTGTTTATGTCTGTTATCCATCACTAAACCACCAGAAACATGGTACTGGATGAATGCTTTATTGTATCCCTTTCAGTCTGTGGGGATTTTATCCCACAGTGAGTCAGGAACTAGGTGGTGGTGTGCAGTCTGATGATAGACCAGCAATTGCCTTCAGCAAGATCACAGGAAGAATAACTACCCACATTATGTTATGATGTTATACTACTACATCAAGCTTTGCTTCTAGCTTACATCACTCTACACTCTGCTCTCAACTACCCACAAGTTGGGGGAGGGCGCCCCACCCATTTGCCATCTCACACAGATCCACTTCCTTTGTTCCCCCTAATGGCCCATCACCCAGGCAATCACCTCATCAGGAAGCTAGCCTGGCTATTCCAAGAACTAGAGGGAGACCCAGGCAAAGGATCTCAGCATACAGCATACAGCCTATTCCTCCCCCACCAAACTCATAACAATAACATATCTGTTCTGTCTGTGAGCTGCCTAAGAGCATTCAACACCCCCCAAAAAAAAATTTGATGGAGACGCCACTGAGAATCAACTCATTAGCTGCTCAGGAGAGAGCTACATCACAGATGCTGCCATTTCCTGTGTGTGTGCAGGCAAAACATAAGAGTAAAGCCAAAGCTTAATTCAGCCATGCATCTGAAATAAAATAGCAAATGATGTCAAGGTTAACACATGGGTGGGTGTACTAGATTATTACAGTTTACCTTTCTCTCTCTCTCTCTCTTAGTTATCTCTAGTTCTGTAGAGTAGCTAAGGCTGCAGTCCCAAGCCACTTACCTGCGAGTAAGCCTTGCTGAATTCAATAGAATGAATGTCTTAGTAGATTTGATTGAGTATGTGCTGTAAATCTACTACCAGTATGAATTCTTTAGCCGAGATGCAACTTTTGTTCCTCTCTACGATTCTGTGTTTGATGCACAAATAAAGGATGTTGTTTTTCTTTTTCATATCTATGACATGCTTTAATGCTTATCTCCATTTCTTCAGCCACCTGGGTTGGAGGAGGTTATATAAACGGGACAGCGGAGGCTGTGTATGTACCAGGCTATGGGCTGGCCTGGGCCCAGGCACCCATTGGATATTCACTTAGCCTTGTCGTAGGTAAGCTGGAATTACGACCCAAGCAAATGTCAAGTTTAGTTGATACACTATAGTTGAAGCTTAAGCTAAAATGAATTGTTTCTCTGAGCCCACCAGCTAGAAGACTGTCTCCTTGTTCCTCTTTTCATTACGACATATTTCTGGGTAATGGGAAGGAGGGACTCAGCACTTGAGACATGACATGCCCATGGGACCTATGTTTAACTGGCCTACAGTAAGACATGGGGCTTCTCCGGACATCATTTTACTTGTGCATTCTTGGTGATTTTCTGCTCATGATGTTATTGGGACAGTAAGACTCATTCCCACTTATAACACTGTTTGGGGCAGTCACACTGCTTCAACCTGAATCAGTACATATGTCATAACTTCCTGTTGAAATCCTGTAACTTGTTATGCCACAAATGTTTCAGTTTATTTTTGACCGGTTTTTGTTGCACTATAAGACAACAATAATGTGATAGCATTGTGTTAAGAACAAAGTTGCAGTACATACCTGCAATATAACAGCAGTCTTGTTTAAGTACACATTGCAAGGATCTTGGAGAGGAGGGGAGCTTTAATACAATTGTCACAGGTATTCTCTGTGATGTGTACTTTTTTTCAATACACCTTTGTGATGATGAGTAAGGCTGCCAGCAACAAGAGCCAATCCCATGACCAGATTGCCATTTCTTTGGCAGTAATTAGTAACAGTGCATTGGACAGTTTATTATGGGTAGAGGGAAAGCCCTAGTCTGTGCTTAGACACCAGTTATGTTACTCACAAGCTTAGTAATGTAGCAGCACATTAAAACTGCTAAGCACCATCATTATTTGGTTGCCTGCACCAAACTAAGGAATTCATGAGAATCCAAAATCTTTTCAATGCTTTCAGCACTTCACAAAGTTAACATTTTTGCTTGCATCCCGAGACAGAATGCAATTGGGCATAATCTGAATTTGAATGGTGCAATTATTTACTTCATTCAGGTCTGTCTCAGTGGCCCTTAAGGAGGGAACTGTTCCAGAGTCTTGAATATGGGAGGGATTTTCCTTCTTCTCATCTAGATGAAAAGTAATTTGCAGTCGATACATTCACTTCCCCCTATGTGAACAGGATGTTTTCTCTCAGAGACAAGAACAGGAATCATCTGCCTATGTATGGTTGTGAAACATGTCCATAAGTTCGAGGTGGTACTTATAATCAAAATCTCATGGTCCCCTTTGCTGAATCACCGCCACTTACCAAAACGGGGGTGGGGGGTGGGGGTAAGGCAGTGGGGAGATCGGTGTGGTGCAAATGCACTGGCTTGCCTCCACCAGTCCATTTGCACCCCCCACCTTCCTGCCAGTTCACCCCTTTCCCTCTCCTCCCAGCGGTGACTCAGCTGTCAGGAGGTCAGGTGAGCACTGCAACCCCAAGACACCACTGAATATCTGAAGTCTTCTATTAAATGGGAAAATATATTAAAATAGTGCAGAACCACAGGTTTTGATTGATTACTGGAGATGGGGCTTACATGGAACCAGGCATGTCTGAGATCACTTGCTATTATTCATGTCTATTGTCTTTCTCATGTTTGTTGCTTCAGGTGGTTTGTTTTTTGCAAAGCCCATGCGCTCCAAAGGCTATGTGACAATGTTGGACCCCTTTCAGCAAATTTATGGAAAACGAATGGGAGGGCTTATCTTCATACCTGCTGTAATGGGGGAAATGTTCTGGGCTGCAGCCATCTTTTCTGCATTAGGTAAGGAATACGGGTAAAGAATTAGGTAAGGATGCGGGTGGGTGGGGACGTGGGTGGCGCTGTGGGTTAAACCACAGAGCCTAGGGCTTGCCAATCAGAAGGTTGGCGGTTCGAATCCCTGCGACGGGATGAGCTCCCTTTGCTTGGTCCCAGCTCCTGCCAACCTAGCAGTTCGAAAGCACGTCAAAGTGCAAGTAGATAAATAGGTACCGCTACAGCGGGAAGGTAAACAGAATTTCCGTGTGCTGCTCTGGTTCGCCAGAAGCGGCTTTGTCATGCTGGCCACATGACCTGGAAGCTGTACGCCAGCTCCTTCGGCCAATAACGTGAGATGAGCACCGCAACCCCAGAGTCAGTCATGACTGGACCTACTGGTCAGGGGTCCCTTTACCTTTTACTAGGGGTCCCTTTACCTTTTAGCATGGAGCCAAGAAATCCAATCAGTGGCTCCAGGACAACTTTTGAAAAGCGATCAATACAAATGCTAACAATCCATGTGGTATAGAGCAGTCTTCTTCGGCTTTGGGTCTCTAGATGTTGCTGGAATACAACTCCCTCATCCCTGATGTTTGGCTAAGCTGACTGGGCACAGTGGGAATTGAAGTATAGTAATATCTGGAGACTCAAGCCTGAAGTACACTGGCATAGAGAAATGCTAAATCCAAATGCTCACCATAAAATCATGTGACCCTAGTCATGTGGTGATACTTGCTTATCAGAAAACTGACTGCAAAATAAGAACCATCGTTATTTATAGTAACATTTGAGAAGATTCATCATGAAAGGCTTTAGCTACCCAACTTGTTTTAATATTAAAGAGATTACATTGCAATTGAAAATGCTCTTGTTGATTTAAACAATTCAGCCTTTGTAGTGAAGGGCTCAAAACACAGCAATTATATCTTTCATTACTAGTGTGTGGGTATTGTACTTTGATTACCATAGAATATTTCATGGGAATTTTTTTTTTCATAATTCTGCTGCATGCAATGAACTAGGACTGATCAAATAATGTAGAATACATACAGTGGTACCTTGGGTTACAGACACTTTGGGTTACAGACTCAGCTAACCTGGAAGTAGTACCTCGGATTAAGAACTTTATCTCAGGATGAGAACAGAAATCATGCGGCGGTGGTGTGGCGGCAGCAGGATGCCCCATTAGCTAAAGTGGTACCTCAGGTTAAGAACTGTTTCAGGTTAAGAACGGACCTCCGGAACGAATTAAGTTCGTAACCAGAGGTACCACTGTATATCTTTTAATCTGAACTAATGATGTGCAATGCAATCCTATACAGATCTACTCAAAAATAAGACCCAATGAGTTAAATAGAACTTACTACCAGATAAGTATAAGATTGCAGCCTTAAAATCTAGGATCTAGTTTGGTTGGTAGAGGAGCTAGTGGCATGTCCCACATATGAAAGAGTTAACATGCTACATACCTACAGGATTGTCTGTGCACACATAAACCTGTGTCTGTGCTATTTCTGCATTTCATATTTTGTATAAAGAGTGTGAGAGAGAGTGTGTGTTTTTTTAATGTGTGTTTGCACTTCTCTAACATGTGAAAAAGATCTTTTTTCAACTGGTAGTAATGAAACTGCATGATGCATTCCATTGAAACTTCATGTACAAAATTATTATCTAGAGTTTTTGAAATCACTGAATTTCAGTCCCTGGTGGAATTTTGTATCTGAATGTTTTTCATTCTGTTGCAAGAACCAAGTTAGATAGCTCTTCTAGCATTTCGGGGGGGGGGCATTCAGATGAATTACTGTAAGTGACCTTTGCAACTTTCTCTACTTTAAAAAAAACACACACACACACACACATCAACTGCATATATAAAGCTGTTTGGTGTTGCACTCTTAAAAATAAAATAATCAGCCTTCTTTCCAACTGTGCTCTGATTAACTGGAAATCAATGGGGAGCTTTTTAACCATAATTTTATTGCAAGTGCTCAAGAGTCTGAGAATAACTGCATGCTGAGGTGATGGAAACTGAGTGGCTTAAACAGGGAATTTAAAACGTGTTCTTTTGTTCCTCTTTTTTAAAAAGCACAGCTCAAACTTAATAAAGATTTTCTGTGGTTTCACAATGAGAAAGCGAGCACTGTGAATGCCTTTCAATCTGGTAGGCTCATAAAAGGGCAACTTGCAGTCTAGGAGCTAGGTGGAATTTATCAGTTATAAGTGTTAAGGCAACAAAATGCATGGGCAAAATCAACTCTGAGCTAGGACCTTGGAGAGCAACATATTCAAGTATACCATAAGCTTGTTGGTCCTTCCAATCCACTTAGTGTTGGTTCACTCATACATGTGTGATCATGAATGCTCAGAAAGACTGTTGCAGATTTAACACCACAGATAGAACTGACACATCACCTCAAATGCAACATTTTAAGTGGGGTCAGGTAACCCCACTATTCAGCGGCAAGCCATCAAGTGCATAGCAATTAAGTGCAGTGAAATTGAGCCATAGTGTGGATGACCCTATTGTGCCAAAGAAAGTGAACAGCAAGTTGTCACGTGAAGCCTCTCCATGAAAGAGAGGCTATAGGAGGTGTAGCTGCCATATAGCATTATTGAATGTCAAAGGAAAAGATCTCTTCTGGGTGGATAGATTTTTTTAAATTCTAGATCTAGGGCTATCAGATCACAACTCAAGAGATCGTGTGTGTGTGTGTGTGTGTGTGTGTGTGTGTGTGTGTGTGTGTGTGTTTAGGTTCTTTTTCTGATGGAATTATCTCCCCTCTTCCCCCACCCAAATGCACTGCCCTGAGAGCTGACAACACACACACAGACACACACACACACACACAGCTAATGGAGGTGAGGAAAAGGGGAGAAAGCAGAGGGTTTAATTCCTGCTAGCACAACTATTTAGTTGAATCTGGCCCAGGCTTTTGACTTAAACCCCAAAGCAGATCGGCGCCTACCCCTCTAGGTATGCCTTTAGCATTTCATCTCAGAGACTGGAGCTGCCTTTAAAATTAGAGTACAATATGTCAGCATACACTGAACATTTTTGCCTCCTAATTACTTTGTGCAAGTTTGGAGAGTTTTGTTGTTACAGAACTCAGGGTTCGCCAGATCTTCTTCCTTTTTCCTGTGCTTTCTTTTCACAACTCTACATGCAGGTGTCACTTTTCAAACAGGATAGTTTGTGGTGATATCGGTAGTGCTTCATGCAATTCTTCTGCTTGGCCTACAGAATTTTCACACCAGCGCTGAATGCTTCTAATGATGGCCAGTGGAGACTTTGAAACACTCTATCATGTGGAAGAGCAACCTGACAGTGGTAGTTTTGAGAAAATACCACGTGGATATATTTTCAAGAAGCAACCACTTTTTAAATTAAGAAATCAATGTACCTTGGACTTCTAAAAAGACATAGTTGTAGAACAAACAAACTTGCAGAATGCAAAAAAAGTATAAATTCCCTACAAATGATTAGACTATTTCTGAATCTGTCCTAAAAGATTCCAGCAAGCAGTAGTGTTGTCTTAGAAACTGGGGCAAACTGAAACACATTGAAAAGGGCATGCATTTCTAAAATAGGTTTGTTTCCCTTCCTTAACCCCAACCTCTGCTGCAGGTGCCACCATAAGTGTGATCATTGATGTCAATATCAATATTTCAGTTGGTATTTCTGCCCTAATTGCAACTCTGTACACACTGGTGGGTGGACTTTACTCAGTAGCCTATACTGATGTGGTCCAGCTGTTCTGCATTTTCCTTGGACTGGTAAGTTTCTGTATAATATTTATGTGTCTGAAACTATGGTTGTCTTGCAAATGCTTTGTTTAAGCCTGAATTGTGAGAGAGGTGCTGAATAACTCTGTGGGTTGGTGGAAGGAGGGAATTATGTTCTCATCAGTCAAACTGTACAGGTGCAATTATGATTATAGTATCTGTAGTATGTGCAGAAGGAACATGCCTTGTTCCTTTGCAAAGTTTACAGTTTTAACTGACTCCTGTTGGTCAGGAAAGAACTAGAACCAAATATGTTTTGTGCCTACCTCTTTACAACAACAGGACAACCTTACCGCAATAGCAAATTGTCCAGATTGAATACTATTACTGTTCCCACAGTGTTTCTCAAACTTGGGTCCCCAGCTGTTATTAAACTACAACTCCCACCATCCCTGACCAATGGTCTTGCTAGCTAGGGATGATGGGAGTTGTAATCCAACTACAGCTGAAGGCTCAAGTCTGAGAAACACTGGACTCTTTGTGATTCCCTTGTGACCCTTAAGGCTGGACTACTATAATGACTTGTGTGTGGTGCAGCCCATGATACGTAGTGGTAGACACAATTGTCTTCTGACAAGAGTGATTACTAGACCACTGCTCTGTTCCTACACTGGATCCCTATTATGCTTCAAGTCAAGAGGCTGGCTTTGACTATATATATATATATATATATATATATATATATATATATATATATATGTCAGTTTATATTTTACAGCTATTATATCCAAAATTAATCAGAGCAACACCTTAACTTTGTGTTTAATTCATGTGATAAGGGTGCACAGAGAAATGTCCACATTCTTTCCCATTGGAAACTTAGCAGAATCAGAACCCAAGTATCTTCCAGAGATACTTCATTGCCATTTGATTTTGGCTTGATGTTTGTTTGAAAGGGAAAATCAATGTTTTATTTTGGTGGGTCTATCCATTTTAAAGCTTAGTTTTGTTGATTTATAGCTTGTGTATGCGTTTTGGTTGTAAAAGACTGCATAGTGTGTCCTCACTCTTCAGAAGAGAATATCCTGCACAATACATGCTGGACATGGGCGTAGGCAGGGGGGAAGTTGCCCCCCCCTAGAAGCAGGGCCGCTGGCCAGCCTGCCCCGCTGCCCGCCCGGTGCTGTCTCCCTTCTCCCTGGCTGTCTGTGAGGCGGGTGGAGGGAAAGCCCCAGAGCCGCGCAAAGCGTTTGGCTGGCTTTCCCTCCGCCCGCCCCACAGCCAGCAAGGGAGAAGGGAGACGTCCCTTCTAGTCGGCTGGCTGTGGGGTGGGCGGAGGGAAAGCCAGGCAACCGCTTTGCGTGGCTCTGGGGCTTTCCCTCTGCCCGCCCCACAGCCAGCCAGGGAGAAGGGACGTCTCCCTTCTCCCTGGCTGGCTGTGGGGCGGGCAGAGGGAAAGCCAGGCAACTGCTTTGCGCGGCTCTGGGGCTTTCCCTCCACCCGCCCCACAGCCAGCCAGGGAGAAAGCTCCCTTCTCCCTGGCTGGCTGTGGGGCGGGCGGAGGGAAAGCCAGGCAACCGCTTTGCGCGGCTCTGGGGCCTTCCCTCCACCCGCCCCGGCGATCGCGGAGGGGGAGGAGGGAGTCGGAGCAGCCCGATTTCAGGCTGTTCCTGGTGCCCCCTCGCCCCTGCCATTCGAGGAGGGGGAGGAGGGGGTCGGAGCAGCCCGAAATCGGGCTGCTCTGATCCCCTCCTCCCCCTCCGCGATCGCCGGTGCGGGTGGAAGGAAAGCTGGCAAGGGAGAAGGGAGCTTTCCTTGCCCCACTGTGGTCCCTCCCCCCGCCCCTTGGCCCTGCCCCTTGGCCCCGCCCCTTGCCCCTCCTAATTTTCATCCTGGCTACGCCCCTGATGCTGGATCTCTCAGTGACTTTTGATACCATCGACCATAACATCCTCCTGACTGTCTAGAGGGGCTGGGAGTCTGGGGGCACTGTTATACAGTGGTTCCGCTCCTTCCTCCTGGGCCATGTTCAGAAAGTGGTGGTGGGGGATGAGTGTTCAGACCCCTGGGCTCTCACTTGTGGGGTACCTGAGGGTTCTCTCCTCTCCCCCATGCTTTTCAACATCTACATGCATCCGCTGAGAGAGATCATCAGGGGGTTCATCAGTATGCGGATGATACCCAGCTCTACCTCTCCTTCAAATCAGAACCAGTGAAGGCGGTGAAGGTCCTGTGTGAGTGTCTGGAGGAGGCTAACAGATTGAGGTTGAATCCTGACAAGACAGAAGTACTGTTTTGGGGGGGACAGGAGACGGGCAGGTGTGGAGGACTCCCTGGTCCTGAATGGGGTAACTGTGCCCCTGAAGGACCACGTGCGCAGCCTGGGAGTCATTTTGGACTCGCAGCTGTCCATGGAGGCACAGGTCAATTCTGTGTCCAGGGCAGCTGTCTATCAGCTCTATCTGGTATGCAGGCTGAGACCCTATCTGCCCGGGGACTGTCTCGCCAGAGTGGTGCATGCTCTAGTTATCTCTTGCTCGGACTACTGCAATGTGCTCTATGTGGGGCTACCTTTGAAGATGACCCAGAAACTACAACTAAACCAGAATGCGGCAGCTAGACTGGTGACTGGGAGCGGCCGCCGAGACCACATAACACCAGTCTTGAAAGACCTACATTGGCTCCCAGTACGTTTCCGAGCACAATTCAAAGTGTTGGTGGTGACCTTTAAAGCCCTAAATGGCCTTGGTCCAGTATACCTGAAGGAGTGTCTCCACCCCCATCATTCTGCCCGGACACTGAGGTCCAGCGCCGAGGGGCTTCTGGCAGTTCCCTCGCTGCGAGAAGCCAATTACAGGGAACCAGGCAGAGGGCCTTCTCGGTAGTGGCACCCGCCCTGTGGAATGCCCTCCCACCAGATGTCAAAGAGAACAATAACTACCAGACTTTTAGAAGACATCTGAAGGCAGCCCTATTTAGGGAAGCTTTTAATGTTTGGCAGACTATTGTATTATAATATTTTGTTGGAAGCCGCCCAGAGTGGCTGGGGAAATCCATAAATAATAAATAATAAATTATTATTATTATTATTACATTCACAGGTCTTTATCAATCTCATTCAAGGTAGGGCAGGAATTACACCTGCCCTATAAGCTCAGCTTAGAAAATATCCTGTCTGCAATATACTCATTTTATGTTTCCATTTTAATCTGCTGTTACCTATGTTCTGTGTCGAATTTTATTTCTGGTTGAAAGAAATCCTGGTGATCAGAAAAAGTAATGCCTGTATTTTCTTAGCTATAGAAATCTATATTTGGACCTGAATAATGCTAAAAAGAAAAAAAGGGGGATATTAAGTAATCTTATATTGCTGCTATTTCTTCATTATTTCCTTAGTGCCCAGTTTTGAATGATAGCTTCTCTTTTATTATAGTGGATCAGTGTTCCATTTGCCATGTCCCATCCTGCAGTGACAGATATTGGATACACAGCTGTACACAATGTCTTTCAGGAGCCTTGGCTTGGAACCATTAAAAAACCTGATATCTACAAGTGGATTGACAATTTCCTCTTATTGGTGAGCACTCCTGTGACAAACCATGGCCTGACACTCACAGTTTTATTCTAAAAACTCTACAATTACAAACCAACTAAGCAAGAGATGCTCAATTACTGCTTTTTAATTATCTAAGCATATGTTGAAGCAAACCAACACGCCACTTAACAGTTATCATGCATTAATGTAGCAGTTTTGAAAAAGTGTTGCAGGTGACTTAGGAAACTCTTATAATATTTGGATTGTCTGGATACTGAGGTACATTAGATGACTGAATCTGTACTTAAAGGGAACGAGAAGGTGGGATACCAATACAGTGGTACCTTGGTTTGCAACCATTTTGGATTACAACCATTTTGGATTACAACCATGTCAAACCTGGAAGTGTGTGTCCCTTCTTTTGGATTACAACCAGGGTTTTTGGGGGGATTACACTTTGTTCAGAAATAAGAGAGCACAAGTGTTCCTGATGTTAAAAGACTGAGGGGTCGACCTTTCCTGCTGTGTTTTTAACAAGTGTGGGATGCTGAAAATTTCCATCCATGTTCTCCTCTGATGCTGCTCTCTAGACCCTTGGGCCAAGGAGCAATGGTACCTGAGCAAATCTAGCTTTATGGGAGCAAATACCTTCTTGCCTCAATCCCACATGTTGCCATCATGAAAAAACCCTTCCAATATTTGTTTTTAAATACATTTTCAAGCTGAAGGTGCAGCTATTTCATGATTACAGGTTTAAATACTGGGTGAAATCATTCTGAAATAGTAAAATAGTAGCATTCAAATGAACTCAAATGATCTTCTTGTTAGCCCAGAAATGATGGAGGGTTTCCTTATTTTTATTTGCAGACATTAGGAGGAATCCCATGGCAAGCATATTTCCAGCGAGTTCTCTCTTCCTCTTCTGCTACCTATGCACAAGTGTTATCCTTTCTGGCAGCTTTTGGATGTCTTGTGATGGCAGTGCCTGCCATTCTCATTGGTGCCATTGGTGCATCAACAGGTACACTGAGTGTCCAGATCGCCGTTACTTAAAGCAGGGGGTACAAAGGGAATGCCATTACTGCAGGGACGGCGAAGAAATCCAATTCAATTCTCATTTAAAAGGAAATCTATAGAATTTGCACTTTCTGAAACAATATGCAAAATGAAACATAACTATCCATAGAAATTTGCACTTATCCCAATTTTGCAATGCAGTATTCGGACAATGATCAGGACCACAGTGAGTGGTGAAAGGGATTAGCACTTTCCCTTCTGCTGAAGATATTTTTTGACCCACCAGGGAAGCTGGTACTGGCATAAATAGCAGCTTCCTTTCTGGGCAAACAGCAGCTTTGTAGGTGAGGGGGGAAGTTCCATCGGGACCATGACATGGAGGGAAAGGTCCTCTGCACTGCAGTCTGGATTTGATTCCCCTTGAAGTTCCTTTTTTAAAGCACGCAGAGATGCATAGAACATTTACATTATCACATGTTAAATGTGTGGATGTCCCCAAGGTCACCTACCAAGCAAAGGCTGAATCGAGGTTTTCTAAGGGTCAAATTGTTTATTAAATGTGACCATACATGTAGCATCTAGTTTGACCCTTAGAAAATCTGGATTCAGCACTTCGGGTGGGGATATGGGGATTGTTAGTTATGTGTATTTTTAGAAACTGGAAAATAAAGTAGTAAAAAAAATACATATAGGTGGGTGATCTTGGGAAGTCTTTTTTCTCCCCATCCCATCCCATCCCAAAATCATATAGATAGATTAGAGATAGAGATATAGATAGACCCACACACACACACACCCCTCATACTTGGAAATACTACTCTTATAAAAGAAGGGTTAATGCAGAGGTAGATAACATCAGGCTCAGGGCCAAGATGTAGTCCTCCAGGCGGATTTATCTGGTCCTCAGTTGTTTCACTGCCTCATTGCTCCTGCCAAAGCAACACCTCTCCTTGCTTTTGCCTCACACCTTCCTTGAGAGTTTTTGCCTAGCTGGAAGGTGTCCTTGAACTGTGACAATGTGCTCTGCTTGTCTGGAAGGAGACGTGAATTGGTGTAAAAACCTGAGTTTTAGGTGAGTGCGACGTAGCCTGTTGTCAAAGGTAAGAATCGCATCCATTGATCCACCCAACTTTTGTCTCTGGCCACAACCACCACTGGCAGTGGACACCCCTGAAAAAGTTTCTCCAAAATGAAATGCAGTCCTTGGGCTCCAAACGCTTCTCTCAGTGCAGAAGTTGAAGCTTCATTAGTGGATCTGGTCATAATACTCACATGTTTGCATTACAGATTGGAACCAGACGGACTATGGTAATTCAGACCCCAAGGACAACTATGAAGCTGACATGATTTTACCCATCGTCCTCCAGTACCTTTGCCCAGTATATATCTCCTTCTTCGGCCTCGGGGCAGTTTCTGCTGCTGTCATGTCATCTGCTGACTCTTCCATCTTATCGGCGAGTTCCATGTTTGCCCGGAACATCTACCAGCTTTCTTTTCGGCAAAGTGTAAGATTCACTATTGCAACCACAGTTTCGTTCTGCGATAGGATTAACCATGCTGTCAATAGTGGCTGGTGACACAATGAACAGAGAAAGAAAAATGAGCACTTAATTGTTTCTGAGCTGCACAAAATATAGAGATATGAGCAGGGCGGGTTTTTTTTCAGCTAGAACTCACCAGAACTTAGTTCCAGCATCTCTCAGGTGGGTGCCATTGCCATTCCAAGAGAATGTGGGAGGTGCTGATTGTGAGTTCCAGCACCTCTTTTTCTAGAAAAATAGTGCTGGATATAAGGAAGCTACAACTGCAGCTTCTGATGCCCTGAAACTCTGGGCTGTGTGCAAATGCCTTCCCAGTTCCACCCATAAGGAACAAGGGAAGGCAATTCAATACCTTGAGCACACATTAAATTGGTACACAAAGAAGCCCAGATTTTCTTGGTATACTCAGTGGTTGTATATTCTGAGCAATGATCGTCTGCCTCAGTTCAAGCTAGCTGTTGAAGATGATTCACAGTCCTCCCTTCTAATTTTGCTGTGGCACTGCACTGAGCTAAGTCATAGTTTGGCTTAATGTGTCTTCCAAATCTGGGATCACTGTTTAGGTCTCTCCAGATTAACCTCATGCTGCAACCAATGTTTGTTCTATTGTATACAGCTCATAGTCTGTGATATTTCGAGATCTGTTCTTAACTTCAGTAATATTAAGTACCATGTCCTACAACGGGATTTCCTCTCCAAAGCTCTGTAGTCATTGGAGATTTGAAGAGTGAACTTGATAAATATCAGAATCCTTTCAGGTCACTTTGGTTATGGATGTCTAAGATTCAAGTGTTTCTTTTCCGCTAATTGCGTTAAATCTATATATTTCTGTCCTTTATGGATATTCTTGTAAGAAAACTCAGTGGTAGAAAACAATACAATCCCATTCCTTTCTTTTACAGGCGTCAGACCAAGAAATAGTCTGGGTCATGCGAATTACCATTTTTGTGTTTGGAGCAGCAGCAACACTAATGGCCCTACTAGCTCAGTCGGTTTATGGGCTCTGGTACCTCAGCTCTGACCTGGTTTACATCATCATCTTCCCCCAGCTCTTGTGTGTCCTCTTCATCAAAGGAACCAACACCTACGGTGCCGTTGTAGGGTATCTGTTTGGTGTCATACTCCGAATTACTGGAGGAGAACCGTATTTGCACTTGCAACCCTTGATTTTGTATCCTGGTTATGATCAAGAACAGCAAATTCAGAGGTTCCCTTTTAAAACAATAGCCATGCTTACCTCTTTCTTCACTAACATTGGAGTATCCTATCTGGCAAAATACTTATTCGAAAGCGGCACTTTGTCACCCAAATTTGACTTCTTGGATGCCGTTGTTGCGAAGCATAGTAAGGAGAACATGGACAAGGCCACTCTTGTGAAAAGTGACAATATTGTTTTAAACGAGTTGGCCCCTGTGAACCCTCGGCACAGTTTGGCTCTAAGCACCACCTTCACAAACAAAGAGGCCTTCAGTGATATTGATTCAAGTCCCGATGTATCCACAGCAGAAGATAACTGACAACGGCCCAACGGAGGAGAGAGGTCGCTTTCACATCCCCCACAATGCAACAGGGTATGCAACAAAGGGAGATCAGAGGCATTTTAGTTGAGGGAGAAAGAATGGACAGGGAACAAACAAACAAATACCACTGCACAATCCTCTTCAACTCATTTCTAGGAATAGTCTGTGGAATAAATTGTTGTGCTTTATGATAAAATGCGGTGGAATAGAATAAGTTGCTCTGCTAGCATTTGAATGAAGCCAAATAACTTAGTATTTGGGGGGGGGGGGGTGTTTGAAAATAAAAAGATTAAGTAACCTTTTTAATTTAAAAATTACTTTTATTCAGGTACCTGAAAGAATCAACTATAGCCATAATGAATGTTCAGCATCTGGTTCGGAGGAAGTGTAATAAGCAATCCCTACTACAGATGAACAGGAGCCCCATGCAATTAATTTGTTGCTTGGTTGTACCATTTCAGTGTCTAGGACAGTACTGAATGTTTCAATTAAACTTGGAAATGAACTGTGAATTGGAAGGGCAATTGGAGAGGCATCACTCCATTGAGTTTGGGTCCATCTTAAAAGATGGTTTAATAATAATAATACTAATAATTTTATTATTTTTCCCCACCCATCTGACTGGTTTATTCAGCACCTCAACTGCTAGGCAGTCCTCCCCTGCCAATCCTCCATTCCCAAGCAATAAAAACCTTAATTTTGCAAAGGGAACATGAGCAACCAACATCAGGGAGGGTCCACTACATAAGGGAGGAAGTTTGTGGTGCCTCCTTCTAACTGAAACTGGTGCTAAGGAGTGTTGTTTCCCGCTGGGAATTAGGGAGTTTGTCATTTTCTCCCTTCAATTTGAATTGGGAGGCAGGGAGAACTAAAAATGCTATGCATCTCAGCCAGTATTTGCTGACAAAGATCATGAGTTTCAATTCGTGAAGCAGAGAAGACTACAAATCCCATGGTCCCCTGTGGAAAACTATATCTCTTGGCTGCCACTTCTAGCTAAAAGCATCCCTGACCATGGGCCATGATGGCTGAGGAACAGGAATACAGTACAAGGCTTAGATCTCCTCTTTCCCTAGCCCACTGATAATTCCATTTAGGAGAGCAAAACTACATGGAGAGATCCATTACATAGCACATGATTTGATCCTGAGTAGATCCAATAATGGGATAATGAACTGTGCTAATTGTTTCATTTCAAAATTAAATGATGCAAATTTCCATCCAAAAGTATTTCATTTTTTAAAACATTTATTAATATCTCGGGAGTTCCAGAAGTTCACTCTAAGAACTACTTCACCCTGCCCTTTATGAAATGGGGGACGGGGACAAATAATGAATTGCTGTAAATGTGCTTTCCTGAGTGTCAAAGCAAAACTATGGATAAGTTAGGGCATTTTTAAGTAATAAGATTTTTTTTGCAACTTGGTACATTTCTAGTGTAGCAGGTTCCCACATTTGTACCCAGGTTTATCATGGCTCAGCAATCAGGACTCATCTTCCTGTATCACATCAGGGAGTATTGTAACAACAACAAGAAAGTAGGGATGTTTTGAGTCTATCACACACTATTTCAAGTCAGGACATCTGACACAAGGTAGATGAGAAGGAAGCAATATTTTGCGGTGGCTTCCATATGTTTTCTGCAGAGGGACTCTCACAACATTGATGGCCAAAGGTTCAGAGGGCCTCCCTAGTAACATAGCCTTCCCTATGGTCATCTCTTAAAATGATTGTACAAGCATACACTGTTGCACAACAGGACAACCTGTAGCTTTTCACGGACAAAAACCTCGCCATAGCACTGTTTAGAGCACCACAAAAAGCTGACAAATGATCTGTAATCATTCTGCTGTATATGCCAATCTTTGAGCCAATTGGCTGGGTGCACATTTTTGTCACCTGTATCCTGAGATATATAGAAAGAAATGTACAACCAAAGACTGAAAGGTAATTCTTGTGCTGAGTTTTTCAGGTGCTGGGAATTTCCAAAACTGGGAACTGGCCGCTCTTCCCTCTATGACCTTTTCATATCTTCACACAAAACATTTAATGCATACTCTTAAAAATGGCAGGCCCATCTGAGCCCCGCTGCCGAGGAGGCTGGGGCTAGAAGTCTCCAAGAAACATTGGCCTGACAGCCGAATCCACATCTGAAGTCAAGTCCATTCTGAGGGTCGAGCAGGCAGCAATCTGCGTAGTCAGTTCAGAGGACAGAGAATTCACAGGACCAAGGGTCCAGATGGAGAGCAGGAAGCAGCTAGGTTGGGCTGGGAACCACAGGCTGCTGCTGCCGAGAGCTCCATTTAAGAATGCCAGAGCCAGTTGGGTCTCACCAGTGCCATCTCACCCATTTCCTGATCAGCTGAAGGTGGAGTCACTCCGCCTTCTCTTCTTCAGGCTGCTGTTCAACAGGCAAAGCTGACTCCTGGACCAGAACAGGCCCAGTCCATGAA
This sequence comes from Zootoca vivipara, assembly GCF_963506605.1. Taxonomy (NCBI): domain Eukaryota; kingdom Metazoa; phylum Chordata; class Lepidosauria; order Squamata; family Lacertidae; genus Zootoca; species Zootoca vivipara. Next base: position 26,013,579 of record NC_083279.1, on the reverse strand, counting down.
GGAAGGATTCTCGTAGGCTCAACAGAGACCTCGTTGCTCCCCTGCCTTTGCACCTGCAGGCAGGGAGGAGGGGTGAGAAACAGGGTCTCTTGCAATTACAAAAAATCCTCCATTTATGTGGGCACTGTGCCTTTGTGGGACTGGATTGCACTCTTCCTTATTTTTATTTGTTGTTTGTTCTTTCTGTACATGAGTGAGAGGGAGCCTCCCCACCATGACTTCTGATAGCAATGGTTATTGAAACTGTATGTCTGTTGCAAGGAGCTCAAGCACTGCAGTAACCCATTGTTGTTGCTGCAAGAGCAACATGGCGCAAGAGCCCAGCCATGTGGCTTTTTTAGGGTAGGAAAGTCTCAGATATGGACAGGAGAGCCAAGCCCTGTAAAGCCCACAGAGTGGGTCCTCCATCACTCCATCCTGTGCCCACTGGAACGGGGAACCAATGGGTCACCAAGAACAGGTGGAACCAGAGCCAACAGCAGTCAGAGCCAACTAATGCTAGTTTCATCCACATCTTACCCCTTGCTGTGTTGAACAAGGGAAGCATTGAGACTTTGAGGGTGGAAGCTGATAGTCATGGTTGCAAGAAAGATGGGCAGGTGGAAGTTGCCTGGGGACAAACTGAGATTGGTAGGGCAGTGTCCCATTTGCCCAAATTGATCAAGTTTCATTGCTATTAACAGTGGCACAGCTTTGCACAAGCTAGAAGCTGCAGGACTTCTTTTTCTGCAATGCTAACAGAAGGTGATAAGACCAGGTTCTAAGCCTGTCCACAGATGAGGCCATGTCAACAGTACAATATTATTTTATCTCTTTTTGCCCTTAAGGGCTGGTGATAGATATACATTACTAACCCTATGAGAGCCTCATATGAATGTAAACGTTAATGGTGTTAATCATATACACAGCAACAATAAGATCTTAGCCTTTTATTTTCATATAGTACGGCCATTTAATCTTTGAAATGTATCTAAAATATTTTAAATCGTAGAAAGAAAATGGTCAAGATCACCTGTCTACCCTTCAAGCTGATTTGACTGAGTTAAATGTGCAACTCATCAGTATATAATTGTAAGTCTGCTATTTAAACAGGGTAGTATTTGTGGCTATTATTTGTTAATAGATGTATATTTTTGTCTGTGTCAGAAATATATTAAAAATGGCTGGATCTAATAATAACCATGCTGTAGATGTGTAAGTTCTCTCTCTGGCTGTGTAATGTATTTCAATAGTGCCCAAAGGTTCAGAGGGGAAATGTCAAATATTGTCTAGTTTTGGCTTTGTTTTTGTCCAGCTATTTAAAAAAAATATACATTTATTTTATTATTAAGCAACGTGTATTGTGTCTGATATATAATGAAACATTTTGCTCTTGAAATATCTGCACAGTTTTAAAGAAAAGAACACCTGGAATTCCTGGTCATTTATGGCTATCAGACAGATTTCTAGATACAATGCCATTTTAGCTTCCCAACAACTTTGTGAAGGAAGTATTCTAGGACGTTTGTGAGAATGTACATCTGAGGCCAACAGTGAGGCTGGCTAAGTGTCTACAATTCAATCTAATGTGGAAATAAAATTTCCTATCTCTGCTTCCTGGCAAAGGTTAAAAAAGAAAGAAAGTCAACCATGTAATACATAAAGACTTCTTAAGCTAGAAAATACAGTTGTTTGCTTCGACGAGCAGTTGGTAAGACAATCAACACAGAAACAAGACATCTTCCCTTAGGCTTCATAAGGTTATCTTTTCATTCAATAACCATAAACCAACCTCACACTTCACCCTAATTTTGCCTCAGTGAAATACAGATTCCTTTTTCTTTCCCTCACTAATTAGTAGAGACGTTACCTCTCTCATGGACGCCAAATATGTCAGAAGGAAGTGGGTAGCCTGCAGTTAAGAGGCTTGTTCTGTATTTTCAATTAAGGATCTCCGCATTAATTTGAAATAATAGGCAGAGAAAGCATGGAAGCTTTGGCTACCGTGCCGTTCTCACCTGCCACGCGTGCACCGTAATGAGGGGAATCAAGTCAGCAAGACTGACACAAGAGGACCACTGACATGAATAATGGAACTTCTAACAAGCTGTTCATGACAGCCAAAGATTTCCTCTGGTCTTTGTCTCAGGACTTTATCTCCTGTGCATTCATGTTCTGCCCAATACTCACCCCAATGAGTATCTCTCTGATACAGTATTCATTTCAGGAAAGGCTGAAAACTGGTATCAAGACTAGATTAAGATGGTAGAGATGGTGGGGTCCTGGGCTTAAGCCTGTGATGGAGCCTCATCAGGTCTGGGCCAAGATATGTTGCCACCTGAAGCAAAAGCAATATGGTTTCCCCTCCCCATTCCACATACAGAAGGCCACTGGACTGGCAGCTGGATCTTACTTCAACACTGGCAGTGGGACTGCATTCTTCCACTGCACCTGAAGCACCAGGATAGTTTAGAGGCCCCGACCAAGCTATGTGGCTTTCATAATCATCTCTGTCCTCCAACAGAGGTCAATGGCAGCTATCTCAGGAACTATAGCTAAGGAGCTACCACTGCTGCCTGAGGTGGGTACCGCACTCCATAGAGTCAGTCCTGAAACTCACACATCTCTATAAGCCATGGTTTCATTAAATTAACACACTCATGTCACACGTACATCAACACACAATTGTGAAGATTTAATAGACCTCCAGTTGGCCCTAGCCTCTCTCAACATGTCATGGTGAGCTTCCTTGGGGAGAAGTGGCAGTGCTTTGAGAAGTGGCAAGCAGCTGAGTCTGGCAGTGGCGTAGCAAGGGGGGGCTGTGGCGATCAAACAGGGTCCCCGGACGTTTTATGGTCAATTGATCCCTGTGCCACCACTGGTTTCCCGCTGCCACCAACCAGGCACTATCTGGTAATCACTGAGTCCAGTCAGAGTTTGAAAGTGAACATAAACTTCAGTTTATTTTGTACAGAGAACAAGCGTATGCAGGGCCGGCTCTACGTAGACCCCCGGTGGTGCAGGGCACCATGGCGCCGGCCCGCCAGGAGGGCGCCGCGAGCTGCGCCCACCCGCCCACCGCGCTGGGAAACGGGACGGGAGGGCGCCGGAGAGATCGCGCTCCGCCCACCGCGCAGGGAAACGGGGCGGGAGGGCGCCGGAGAGATTGTGCTGCGCCCACCCGCCCACCGCGCTGGGAAACGGGGCGGGAGGGCACCGGAGAGACCCAGGGCACCACGGCTCCAGAGGCGCTTAAGACGGCCCTGAGCGTATGGTTTCTTAAATGGTGCTCAGACAATATATTAACTTGGTTCCTATACCGGCCTATACCTTCCTATAATTTCCTCATTTGTCGCTACGTAACGACGCTGCGCATGTGCGCTACAAGCGATGTCCCGCCCCTGGGTGCACGGCAATTTACCGCTCCGGGTGACGCAGCGGCTTCCTACGCCGCTGGAGTCTGGTACCCTTTTCATTACTATGTCCCAGTGCCACTCTAGGTGTGTCATATCAATAGAGATTCTGCCGTACAGGGATGCTCATCAAATTTGCAAATGACACCAAACTAGATGTTGCAGAAGACAGAATCAGGATTCAAAATGACCATAACAAATTAGAGAACTGGGCCCAAACTAACAGAATGAATTTCAATAGAGACAAATGTAAGGTTCTGCACTTAAGCAGGAAGAACCAGTTGCACAGATATAAGATAATAATAATAATAATAATAATAATAATAATAATAATAATAATTTAATAATAATTTATTATTTATACCCCGCCCATCTGGCTGGGTTTCCCCAGCCACTCTGGGCGGCTTACAACAGAAAAATGAAATAAAACAATTAAACATTAAAAGCCTCCCTAAACAGGGCTGCCTTCAGATGTCTTCTAAAAATCTGGTAGCTGTTTTTCTCTTTGACATCTGATGGGAGGGCGTTCCACAGGACAGGCGCCACCACCGAGAAGGCCCTCTGCCTGGTTCCCTGCAACTTGGCTTCTCGCAATGAGGGAACCGTCAGAAGGCCCTCGGTACTGGACCTCAGTGTCCGGGCAGAACGATGGGGGTGGAGACGCTCCTTCAGGTATACTGGACCGAGGCCATTTAGGGCTTTAAAGGTCAGCACCAACACTTTGAACTGTGCTCGGAAACGTACTGGGAGCCAATGGATGGCACTTGCTAGTGGTACATGTGAAAAGGATTTAGGGGTCTTAGTAGGCAACAAGCTTAACATGAGTCAACAGTGTGATGCAGTAGCAAAAGAAAAAAAAAGATGATGCTATTCTAGGTTGCATCAACAGAAGGATATTGACAAGATGGAATATGTGTAGAGGATGGCAACCGTGATTATAAAGGGTCTGGAAACCTAGCCTTATGAGGAACAGTTGAAGGAGCTGGGTATGTTTAGCCAGAAAAAGAGGAGAGTTAGAGGAGAAATGCTAGCCATCTTCAAATAGCTCGGGGGCCGTCATATGTTTTCTCCTGCTCTGGAGGGTAGGACCTTAGCCAATGGCTTCAAGTTACAAGAAAGGAGCTTCCGACTAAACGTACTTTTTGACAGTAAGAGCTGTTTGACTCCCTCAGGAGGCTGTGGACTCTACTTCATTGGAGGTTTTTAAGCAGAGGTTGAATCTGTCGTGGATGCTTTAGCTGAAATTCTGTATTGCAGGGGGTTGGACTAAATGACCCTCAGGGTCCCTTCCAACTCTACAGTTCTGTGATTCTATGAAATCCATAGCAAGGGGAAGGGGGTTGCAGCCCAGCTGGCTTTCAATTACAATATTTCTTTATTAAATGCCCTACAATGCAAACGCAATGTAAATTTGTCAGCGCAGCTCAGAGAGTAATGGCATGCCGGTTGCATTATGACAGAGGATGTCATAAAACCAATATTCAGAAAACACTCGAGTCAATACAGAAGACCTGACAGCTGAAGTCTAGCCTACAATATCAGGAGTCTGGTGAACGTGTGTTTTTCCCGAGCGGCATAATGAAGATAAACAGGTGAGCCTGGCTGCTTGATGAATTCCAGAGATGGTGGGGTTGATAAATAGCAGTTATCCAATTAGCAGAGGTAGGTACAGAGTGTAATTTGATATTGAAAAATTAAAGCCGATTTAGAAATACATTATTCTTGATCATACACTGAAACAGATCTATCTTACGGCATGGGGAGGCCTCTCCCACTCAGCTGCACTTGTCAGAACGAGGCAGCAGACATGAAGACCGTGGAGTATGGGGTCCACATTCCTTTGGTGCAATCTTTCGAGGGCCACATGCCAGAGGCGAAAGGTCAGAGGCAAAAGTGGGTGGGGCAATTAATGTAAATTTTGCCTTTGTGCAGGATGCTGGTTTCTAGACGCACCCAAACAGCTCTCTCCCATCCAGATAAGCAAGAGAGGACCCAGATGTTCAGTGGGGCTTGTTCCATAGCCAAGTGGCTGGGAATAGGACTGCAGCTCATAATATATTAGCAGTCCACTTACACCTTGTTTTTGTTTGCCAATAGATCTGCCTTTCCCAAATCACTGCACATCATTTTTTAAATTATTATTTTGCGATTACAATACAAGCAGTTTAACTGGATGTAACATGACTTTGATTAAAGATGGTGAGGTCATGCCAGGCTCTGAAAACGGAACATTTTAGTCTTAAACACTGATGCAGACATGAATCCAGCCCTGCTGTTTGACAGCATGAGGATGAGTGGACTTTTCATAGCTCCTGTACAAAACCATTCCATGGGGCTGGAGATCTCACACTAGAAGACAGGCAGGAGCTTGTCCTTAATAATCCCAAATGCTGGAAAACAACGTACAGTATGAGCAATTGGCAAGAGGACACGTTTGACTGTTCATATTAGAAGCCTGAGCTACGAAGCCCCAAGGCAAGGTCTGACAACCAAACAATCCTCAAGAAAAAAATACAAAATGAGGAGGAGGAGGAGGAGGAGGAGGAGGAGGAGGAGGAGGAGGAGGAGGAGGAGGAGGTTTGGGAAATTACCCTAAAAGGCTCAAGAACACCCACCCCATTTCAAATTGAGATTTGACTGACTTCTCTCAGTCTCCTTCTTTCTGTTTACCTCCCTCCCTCTTCTTTCTCTTTCTTCTCCTCCTGCAAGTGATAATCATAGTGCTGGTGGTGCAAGTCACTTTTTGTCAAGTTGATACCCAGTTACGGGTCACCAAGTGACCCCCCACCCAAGTGAGATTCAGCAGCTTAAAGAGCTTCAGATTAATTCGTCACACCAACAGGCTCTCTGCTGCCCCACTGTAGGCAGCTAAAAAGTTTGACGCCGTTCCCACAATGCTTTCACTTCCTCAAGTTAAAGTGGATGGCTTAAGGTCACTTTCCTTAAAGCCTTAAGCTTCTTATGCATTAGCAGTTGTTATTTCAGTGTTTAAGAGATTGGGGACGATTTTGCAGTTTAGTTGTTTCTTAAAGAAATCAAGTGACTCCAAGCAAGGAAAATGAAGTATAAATCACAGCCATCAATTCTGATCCATTCGCAATCAAAGCTTCAAATGCAAGGTCAATGCCGAGAAGGACATGGAAGATTTCGCATGATGAAGATCTCCCTCCCAGTACATAAAAGCAACACTGACTCCTCAATAAATCATGTATTGTGTAACATGATTCCATTTTGGATATTATTTTCTACCCACTTTTACGGGGTTAGTAATTGTTTTCCATGCAGTATCATTAACAGCATCCTATAGCATTTTGGGGGGAATGGCTAGTTATTGTGGTTTAAGCTTTGGGGTTTAGGTGTTGCCCTGTTGTATTCCATTACATTTGCATGTTCGTTTTAAAGTGGCTGGGGTGATGTGAATTGGTTTTATTCACACTTAGATGCACTGTGGGTGCGTGGTGTGTTAGGGGAGGGGCGGTACCTCTGGTGGAAGACATGCCATGCTCCTTCTAGGGTAGTTTGTCCACCTTTGGTCTCCACCTTGCAGCAGTGCAGCGAGCCGCTGCAACACCTGGGGTGGCAAATTGCCATGCACCCAGGGGGGTGGCGTCGCTACGTAACGATGCATGCGTACAACGTAGAGGGGGATCGCGCCCCCACGACTTCTAAACGGAGTGTCCAGGCTCAGGCGCCGATCGCAGGGTGGGGGCATGGCCCCGAGTGCCAAACCCCCCCTCCAGCAGGCACCTGCGCGGCACCCAAAACATCGCTCGGTCGGTGCGCCTGCAGCTTTTTGGGGTATTTTCCCCCAAGGCTGCCGTGCAGAGGCAAGGGGTGCGGTGCAGTCCCGAGTGACACCGCCAGGGCCGGCCCTACGGCCAGGCTGGGTGGCGCAGGGCACTACGGCGTCGGCCTGCCAGGGAGGCGCCGCGAACTGTGCCCACCCGCTGGCCGGACGGTCCGCCGTGCAGCTGCGCCCACGGCAACCGCGCTGTGCCTGCCTGCCCACCACGCTGGGAAACAGGGTGGGGGGACACCGGAGGGATCCGTCGCACCACAGCGCCAGGGGTGCTTAAGACGGCCCTGGACACCGCCTGTTCTCACCTGTGGCTCCTGGAAGCTGTCAGCATGCGACAGGGGTCACATCCTAGGAAAAGGCTGTAACTGGCCAGCGAAACCAGGTGAGGGTAGCCAATGAGTCTCAAACCTTTGGTGATTCAGGGACTTCCCTGAATGTGGATTCAGCAGACAAGACCGATAGTGGATTAAACAGTCAAGAAGGCAGTTTCTGCACGTGCCATAGAGGGAAGTGAGGGGCAGATGTGGTTTGTCAACCTGGGAAGGTAGCCCATCTAGGAGAAGGAATTTGTGGGGGAAGTTGATAGGCATTGTTATTCAAATGCTGTGTATGTGCCACATCATGTGATCGATTATGCAGGCCGGGGCTTACCTCGATATTTTATTCAAGTTGGCACCCCTGGGCCGACTACACTTTTAGCTGGAGACTTGCAGCAACTCCTTAACCAAACCTGCTAACCACTCTAAACAAGTGTGCTATAAACAAACACTCCTGTGAGTATTGTTCTGTTCCAGGGAAGAGGATCCCCTGTACTTTCAGATACCCTTGTGCATCATTTCTTACATTTAGTGAAGAGCAAGGTGTGTTTACCTTCGCAAGCAGCTCTGATATCAAAGAAGAGACAAAAGCTAATCTCTGGCAGCGTTCTGTTAACTGCTCGGCCTCACAAAGTGTTGTTTTATAACATGTTGGGAGCTGGTGGGGAGTCTGAGAAAAGAGGTGCCCCCATTTTCGCTGCTTGCAAACTGTAAATACAGGCGAGCAAAAAGTCAGATGGATGTCTGTCTGGAGGGGCTTTTAAGAAGCAGGAGCCTTAATAAGCTCATCACTTATAAAAGCTGAAAACCTGCCTAGGGGTACATGAGTGAATGACAAAGGCATAATGTGGCTGCATTTCTCTTCGAGGGTAACCTTCCAAGACTCAAGGTTCAGCTCATTTTGTGATTTCAGCCAAGCAAAATAACCTGTGCTAAGGCAAGACAGAGTGAGAGAGATACTTCCATAAGCCAGAAACACATTTTGGTTCTGCAGTGGTCTTCGCGGGAATGCAAACCTATGACCAGGGATGTATTGCTGATGCTAAGACTCCCTTTGCATAAATTTTTCTTTTATGGAGTAGCAATGCCGCCACAAATAATGTTGCATATATTCTATTGAGGATTTAGCATGCATTTGCTTCCCTCCTCTGAAGCAGTCAAGCTTAAGGAACCAGAGCTCAAAATACTGGTACTCCCTCACCTCCTCCTCTGCACACTGAATAAACACAGTTGCTATTCTTTCACGCACGCATCTATTAAATTAATCTTGATATATTAGCCGAAAGGCATACATCTCAACGGAGGAGTTTGTTCTGATTTCTTTGGCATATATTTCTACCTTGGTGCATGAAATGAGAAAAGGGATTTCACATAAAGGTACGATCACCTTTCCCCTCCTTTGCTAATTGCATACAAGTAATGATAAGAAAGGGACGCGGGTGGCACTGTGGTCTAAACCACAGAGCCTAGGGCGATCAGAAGGTCAGCAGTTCGAATCCCCGCGACAGGGTGAGCTCCCGTTGCTCGGTCCCTCCTCCTGCCAACCTAGCAGTTCGAAAGCATGTCAAAGTGTGAGTAGATAAATAGGTACCGCTCTGGGGGGGGGGGGGGGTAAACTGCGTTTCTGTGCACTGCTCTGGTTCACCAGAAGCAGCTTAGTCATGCTGGACACACGACCCAGAAGGTGTCAGTGGACAAACACCGGCTCCCTTGGCCAGTAAAGTGAGATGAGTGCTGCAACCGCAGAGTCATCCGCGACTGGACTTAATGGTCAGGGGTCCTTTACCTTTAATGATAAGAAAGGAAGCCTGCAGGATTCAAGTTTCCCTTTCTTATTTAACTTGAAAAATTATTATCCCACAGAATCATAGGATTTTGCCAAATACAATACATTTCTGCATAATTTTCACTAATATCTGCATATATATGCACACAATTACTTGGCTGGTGGGCTGTGAATTCCATCAAAGTGCATAACTTGCTGGAACTGTCTGATTTGTTCCCTGTGTGGCTAATAAATTGGAACAAAATGTGTCTCTTTTAATTCGTTCCTTGAGTAGGGGCACCTTGTGAGTTGATTTTTCCATGATTGCCAAGAAGCAAACTTGGTCAGGCCTCAACAGATACCTCCCGCAAGATACCTGCCGACACAGAAAACAGCAATGCACATATATGATCAAACTGTGAGTGACATATTACTTGGACTTCATAAAAAAAGACTGGTGCTGTGGATTCGAGAGGCTGAAAATATTTTGCGGCGCAGTGTAGCATGTTTGCGTTCACAAAATCTGTCCTTTGTGCCAAAACTGCAAATGAATGATTGAATACACTTCTAGGTAGCAGAGCATTTTCATTAGCTAGCTAAAAGGTCCTCCTGACTGACTGGCAATTTGTGTCGCCAAACATTGCACAGCAGCTGACCTGCCGAGTGGCAGGCTTTTAGGCTCCAATGACTAATGTGCATTTTCATTAGCACTAATGGCATTGAGAACTAGCCAAGATCTTCTGGCTGGGCTTTCTCAAAGGTTCACGGTTTCTCTTGCCCTTTTCATAATACAGTCACGTCCATATGGTGGAATCCCAGCTCCTAGCTGTGTCACGTGAATATGATGCAGCACAACTCATTGAAGCAGAAGGTCTTGTTCAACATCAGGATCTGAGGTCTCAAGAGAAGACATTGGTTTCTGAATTAAGTTCCTGGGATTCCCCCCCACTCCACCATCTTCTTGTCATTACCTTCTTTGAAATATTGTAAGTTTAAAAAGCCAAATGTACTTCCCATAGGATTAATATTAAAGTGTTTGTTTGTTTGTTTTTAATATAAAGTTTGTCCATCCATTGAATAGTTGTGTTCAAGTTAGGACTCCGGATCCTTGCTGGTCACTCTAAAAAAACAAAAAACTTATAGTTATTCAGTATTATTTCAGTAACTGTGATAAATAGAATCTGAGGGTAGTAAATATCCTGGATTTATCAGTACAGAGGAAACAAATGTGTCATCCTGTGTAAATATTATGTTATGGTTTATTTATATATTGCGTTTTGGTCCAAAGGGACCAAAAAGGAGAATTATTCAACAAATATTTCCAATTCAAAATGACATCTAAAACACATAGATTAAAAACTCAGTCTGCTCCGAAATGCAAGTATGTAATGTGCTCATAGGAGGGAATGTACTACTACTAATAATAATAAAAAGATTAGCTACACCTCCTGAAAGTCCATCTTCTACATTAAAGATGGAGGAGGCCTGACCTCTTTTTCATTGGGCCACCATAGGCAGGTGGCCCGTAGCATTTCGTCACCTGAGGTGAAAGGGGAATGTGCCATTCCCTGCCCTTCCCTGTCCCACCCCTCCCCAGCCTCACTGCCACACTTCCACCGCTGCCAGAATGTCCCCCTTCTCACCAAACGCAGTGAAAGATTCCTCAAGGGATTGCTGCTCATCTTCTCTGCCCCAGGGCAGCGAATACAAGCAACAACACTGTCTGCAGAAACCCTCTGGCTCTCACTGGACTCATCGGGAGCCAGAGGGTTTCCACTAAGCATAGCTGCTCGTCTTCTCCACCCTAGGAGGGGATGAGTGTCAATGCCACACACCAGAACTCCTCCCTCTCACCAGCGAGAGGAGAGTGTTCCAGCAGCGGTGGAAGCAGTGGGCCGGGCAGTTCTGTCACCTGAGGCGAGTGTTTCACCCCACTTCATTGGCGGACCAGCTCTGACCATAGGTCTATGAGTGCAGGAGAGGGGGAAGCACAGATTGGTGATTCAGAAAAGAGAGAGGGAAAAGTAGTGAGAGAACTGAAGGACCCTTAGGGTGCGGGACACCTCTCTCTGGGATCTGGTGGGCCTATTTGCAAACAAAGCAAATATAATATGTTTTTGTAATATCTCTCATTTGCAAATGAAAGTAAACATGGGTTGTGGTACCCACGCAACAGTAATTCCCCAATACCATGATATATGGATCTCTTTATTCCTGCTACTGCTGTTACTATTATCAACATCATCCATGATCTTTATCCAACAAGGTCCAAAATCAGGTAACAAAACATGTCCAAATATACACATCCTATATTTTCATGCATGTTTTAGATCAGGTTTGGGCAGTGCTTTTTTTCTAGGAAAAGAGGTGCCGGAACTTACAATGAACACTTCCCTTGTTCTCTTATAATGGCAATGGCGCTCACCTGAGTGGTGCCCATAGCTGCCAAGTTTTCCCTTTTCTCGCGAGGAAGCCTATTCAGCATAAGGGAAAATCCCTGTAAAAAAGGGATAACTTGGCAGCTATGGTGGTGCCAGAGCTGAGTTCCAGTGAGTTCTGGCTGAGAAAAAAAAGCCCTGGGTGCAGAGAGCATCTCTCCCTCCAGATGTTGTTGAACCACAGTCCCTGTCAGGAGTATGGGCAGGAGCCAGGCCATGCGACCTGTAGGGCTTTGCAGGACTGGGGCCCTCCTCAGCTTGTTCTGGAGAAGCAAGGCGCGGCCGCTCAGGTGAGGCCACTTGGTAATTCACTGCGCCTGGTGGCAAGAGCCAGGGAGGGATATAAGCTCAGCATTTTCCTCCAGCTCTTTGCCACAGCAACGTGATCCCTGCCTTGTTGTGTCTAGCCTCTTGCTCCTTCCTTCTCGACCCTCGGACCTTGCCTTCGAGACGCCCTGCTTCCCGACCTTCGGTTCTTCGACTTCATGACTCCCTGCTGTTTGACCCTCAGCCCCCGCACCACCTGGACTCTCGTTCCTGCTTTCACACCGCCATCTTGCACCCAGTCCTGACGTCCTTAGTTGGGACTGCTACCTCCCACCGACCGGACCGTGACAGTCCCTAACAGCCTTAGCAAGCATGGTTAATGGTCAGAACTGGTGGGCGTTGTAGTTCAGCAATGTCTGGATGTCCAAAGGTTTCCTTCTAATGCAGTTCTATGTACCCGGATTCTTTTTAATTCTTTGCCGACTTTGCGAAACAGAAAACAAAGTATGGAAGGCAATCAGAGCTGATTATGTAGGTCTGTACAATCATGCTTGGATTAACCACATGAACACCAGTCTGAAGTATTTAGGGGATGAGTGGCAATTGTGACTGGGTGTTGTTGCTCATTGCAGTCCATGCTCCAAGATTCCTCAGCAGGCCATTGGGGGGGGGGGATGACTTTGTTGTTGTTTTGCTTTCCAAACCTCTGCTCATGATGATAATGACAACCACCACCTCTAGAGGAAAATCAAAAACTCTCGAGTTTTGCTCTCTGCAGAAATGATTTATTGACTGTTCATCAAGTCAGGGCTGCATTCCATGATTTATTTCTAGTTCTGCTGTTATTTTGTCCTCAGAAAGTAGGTGTTGGGAAATATGAAATGAGTGCTATGCAAACACAGGGTTCTCCTCCGATGACTAATCTTTGGTTTGGTACCAAATGTCATGACAGGTTATCTTATGTATATTTATTGCCAGGAGAAAGTCAGTTGTTTTGACAGAAAGAAAGCAAAGGTTTTGAATTTTTATAAAATGCGAATAACACCAGCACCAGACGCTGACGCTGTCAGCTTCTCCTTTCAATTCACATCTAGTGGGACTGAAAAGACAAAAGGATAAAAAAAAAGTGCAATAAAACATCAAGAACAACATATAAAACCAGAGGTTTGCTCAAAACCTAGTGCAGATTTTGGAGACTCTTGTATTGGTTTGTACAAGATATACCATGAACATTGGTCCCTAGGAGTTCAACATGTCTCTCAATAGCCTAGAAGAAGCTGGTTAGTCTGTCACACAGAGCATCTGCAGTTCCCTTGTCTTCTACATTGACACAAAATTTATTGGAAAGTCATCCTACTCAGAAAGAGGGCTGACATGATAAATGGGATAGCTTTTTTTTTTGCTTTTTTTTCCAAACTCACCGAGAATGTTTTAGATCCTTTTGTGAAAAACACAATAAATTCTCCAAACGTCCCAGAAAAAATTATTTCCCCTACCTTATAGGTTTTGTTATAGGACATGGGTAGGCAACCTAAGGTCCAGGGGCCGCATCCGGCCCAATCGCCTTCTAAATCCGGCCCGCGGACGACAGTCCGGGAATCAAAGTGTTTTTACATGAGTAGAATGTGTCCTTTTATTTAAAATGCATCTCTGGGTTATTTGTGGGGCCTGCCTGGTGTTTTTAGATGAGTAGAATGTGTGCTTTTATTTTATTTTATTTATTTTTATTTTTATTTGTGGGGCATAGGAATTCGTTCATTTCCCCCCCAGAAAAAAAATATAGTCCGGCCCCCCACAAGGTCTGAGGGACAGTGGACTGGCCCCCTGCTGAAAAAGTTTGCTGACCCCTGTTATAGTATGTGGGGGGTTGGTTTGGATTAAGCCAATGATTTTCTATCTGTAAAGCTGAAGAAGGAAATGCTAAAGTGGTCAACCCGGTTTCTTTGTTGCGTTAACAGCCCTAGTCCGGCTTGTAAGCACCCCTTTTACATGTCTAAAGTGTTGGTCAAGGACAGATGAATTGCCATGGCAGCAACTAGATAGTGATGTGCTTTTAGGAGGGCGTAGGCCTCCATCACCATTTAGGGGTAGAAGAATAGGCCAGGGGAAATGATTTATGCAGGATCCCAAGGCCATTCAGCTTGGTCATGTGATCAAGCAATCCAGTGTAAGTTCTGCCCACAAAAAGGTGGTGTAACTGAAGCTATATGGTGGGAGTTGATGGGAAATGCCTGATCCTCAGAAATTGGGCCCCAGCTCACCTGGCAGGCTCCCCACAATTGCAATCATTCCGAGTTTGCTCCATTTTGCCCCCCTGCAAGAACCCTAGCTATCTCCTATCTCCTTGTAGAGCAGCAATATTCCCATCACCAACATCTCATACTGTTTCAGTCCTCTTCTACAAAACCAATTCAATTTAGCTGTTGATCCAGACTATGTTTTGCTGGTGTGGTCCACTCAAATACATTTGTATCCATTCCATGTATTCTGTTCTGTGATACATATAAACTCTTGCTTTTCCTCACGACTGGAACGTATGATTTATTACTCATGTAATCATTAGCCTGTGTAAAAATAACAATATCTTTTTAAAAAGAGGCAGCAAGTTGTAATCATTGCTGGCCCTATTCAGAGTAAATTTAGAGAAACCGTTCCAGTTCCTGGTTTGATCCTGAAATGCATAGCTGCCAAGTTTTCCCTTTTCTCGCGAGGAAGCCTATTCAGCATAAGGGAAAATCCCTTAAAAAAGGGGATAACTTGGCAGCTATGCTGAAATGTCCCTATTTTTAGGATGTCCCTATTTATTTATTTTTGGGGAGAAATGTTGGAGAGTATGGAGTTATCCAACCCCAAGCCGGCTGAAGGCAATCCTGTACAGGGAAGTTTTCTTAATATTTCATGTTTTGTTATGTTTTTATATATGTTGGAAGCTTCCCAGAGTGGCTGGGGCAACCCAGTAAGATGGGTGGGGTATAAATAGTACAATTATTATCATGGATGGGACGTCCCTATTTTCATCGGAGAATGAAATATAATAAAATATATTTTTAAAAAACCCATCAAAAACATCATTGAAAATAACAAATGAATTTTTTAAAAATGCAAAGTTGACACCCATGACAGGCTGGATGCAACCCAATATCTTTGTGGTGTACAAAGTTCCTAAGCCCAAGATCTTGTGCTTTCATTTCTGACCTTTGTAAATATCTATGTACAAGCACATGTGATCAAACCTGTGTGTTGATGGGATGCAAATAATAAGCAATTGAGATAAGAATTCAAGCCCAGGTCAAAAGTAGACCAGCAGCTCTGCATTTTGGCCTGGAAGGTAATGTACAAGTCCTTCTTGTTTACAGGCAGCAAATCGTGAGATTTATCAAGTCCCTGGCTGGAAGGCAGTAATCGTGGAATTACAAGCTGTGCAGGCTTTATTTAAGCCTCTGCATTTTCAGCAACTGAATGCCAGTTCCATGGCTTCCTAAACAAATAACTGACACAGAGTCTAATATGCTAAATGGCTAATGGATAGGCCTTTTGGGGAATGGACTCAGTTGACTTTATGGGGAAAAGACATTGCATTACAGGAGATAGAAACCAATACCCTTGGACGTAAAATAAGGGTTCTGATATGCTATGAGTGATTTATTTATTTATTGGAAGCTCTGAGAAACCATAAGACAGGAACCCATTGTGATTTGTTTTGTTTTGTTGGGATAATTGCATCCAGATTGATGTGAGCACTGTCCCCCATCTTAAATCACTGCCATTTGTTCAAAGGGCTCATTATTAAATTCTGTACTGTTATAATTGTATGAGAATGGGTCCTAAACAGGAGAAGAAAAAGTAGTCCTTGCTTAATGCTAGGCTCCATCCTTAGAAGTTAGCTATTAGTCATATGTGCATTTCTCTTCCCAAAGGATGAATAATCAGTTATATTTGCCCTGGGCAAAGAGAAAAGATATACTCAGTGTTCCGAGACTATAGTAATAATTCACAGGAGGAGCTGTTTTTCACTAACACCGAACAAGTGATGATTAAAAACATAAAAAAGGTCTTCTGGCAGAGGGTTTTTAATTTTGTACTAAGAATCTCAAATTGTTCAGCCAAAAAAAATCCACATTGGGACTCTAATAAATTATGTAAACCAGATACATAACCATATATTTTCTTCATTAGCATGACTTCCATGAAGCATTTCCCAACTCTTCTTTGGTTTCACCAAAATATTTCTATTACAGTTTGCTGGGTTTTTATTATTATTTCTGGGTGCGACATTTGATATTTATTACATTTTTCTGGCAATTGTATATTATTAAGGCTGTTCAATACCCTGCAATTCTTTATGTATATGTCTGGGATATTCTTTGGGATAAAAGGAGAATGTAAACTTACAAGCCCTGGAACACACTGTGTAGGTTTAAGAGCTGTGATGAACGAAGAAGCCCTATTGGATCGCATTACCCACCATTTGTTTACAACACTTGCCTGCGAGTGCTCCAATTGGAGAAGAGCCTTTACTAAATGTGGCATGGCCTTTGAAGACACTTGAACTCAGGACACAAGGGAGAAACATGCTAAGAGGAAAGCACACTTGGCAAATCCACACCATGATTAACTCCTGCCCGGTAGCCAATGTCCCCACTGTGGAATGACGTGTGGATCCAGAACTGGCCTCCACAGTCACTTACGGACTCATTGTTAAAACCGTCTTTATGGAAGACAATATTACTCAGCTACGAGTGATCGCCAGAGAAGAAGAAGACGACGGCAAGGGGCTTATAAGGAGGACCTCCAGGAGGATTATACATTAGATCTTCTTAAAATTACCTTTTATTTTATCATTGTTGGTAATACACAACAAATATACATACCGTATATCATTTTCACAACAAACTTCCTCTATATATATAAAAAAAACCAATTTCAGAACAGGCCAAGTAGTAGATTGCAAAAGAACAAAAAATATCTTCACAGGATTCGTTCAGACAGTATAGCCCAGGCACCCCCAAACTGCAGCCCTCCAGATGTTTTGGCCTACAACTCCCATGATCCCTAGCTAACAGGACCAGTGGTCGGGGAAGATTGGAATTGTAGTCCAAAACATCTGGAGGGCCGAAGTTTGGGGATGCCTGGTATAGCCCATATCATCTGAAATAAGACACAATCAGTTTCTCACTTTCTAGTTGCAAATGCAACTGCATTCACACCCAACATACATCAACACCTTGCTCCTAATCCCCTAAGCAGTAATTGCATACAGTCACACCTCTAGCTACGTATACTTCAGGTTGCGTACGACATGGGATACGTACGTGCCAAACCCGGAAGTAATAGAACAGGTTACTTCCGGGCTCGGCGATTCGCACATGCACAGACGCGCCGAATGACGTCATGCACATGCGCAGAAGCACCGGATCGCGCAGGGAGCATGCGTAGATTCGGCACTTCAGGGTAAGTGCTGCTCTGGATGCGTACGGGGCTCTGGATGCGAACGGATCCCGTTCATATTCAGAGGTACCACTGTACTAAGTACCGTGCAACTCAATTAGTAGAACCTGTCTAACAAAATGCACATTGCAACCATCAACAGTCAACCAGCTATAATAAATATCTGGTCTTTGCAATGCTCAGAACATTTCTCTGAATCTTTTTCAGCTCACCCGTGCCTTTCTTGAACCACAGGGGGCCAGAATACCAAATGAAGTGCTGAATTGAATGAAATCAGTACAAATGCTACACATTTGACTCCTTGGGAATGTTTTAATACAGATGTGCTCAATCATGAAAATACAGTGAAATGTACTAGAGCACAAATACTTCTGGAAACCACTTTTAACCACCACCCAGTCATCATTATTGCGGTCCTCCTAATGGTGCAATCAAGTTAGGGTTGCTGAATGAAAATGTGAGCAATCCACGCAGGGCCCTGTTAGTGTCATGGTGTGCTTTCTTGTGAAGATTGCAGAAGCCTTCGTGATCTAAAGAGTTAGTTGTTTACTTTGTCCATTTTTAAACCCAGCTGCAGCTTTCCTTGCACGCTGCGAGGGCAGAGAATATGAAAAGTGTTTTTACACTTCAAGCCACAGCAGTAGTTCTCTCACTTAGCGTCTGAGTAGTTTGTTTCATCAACATAAGTGTTCTATTTTTCAAAAACAGAAAGCGCCCCCCCAAAAAAAATCAAACAAAGCTACTACTGAATAAATTGGCTAGTTGTGATCCCAAGTCATGTATGCTGGAAGAGCAAGAACTATCTGCTGTTGGTAAATTCCATCAAAGTTCAGCATTATTTCACCTCAAACTTTCTGTATATGTAATTGTGACTGATGGGGATTGGAGTCCAATGTCAGGGACTGGGCAGAGGAGGAATGGTGGAGACTGCCTCCCCAGCCTGATCCTTTAGACCAGGAATCCCCAAACTTCAGCCCTCCAGATGTTTTGGACTACAATGCCTATCTTCCCCGACTACTGGTTCTGTTAGCTAAGGATCATGGGAGTTGTAGGCCAAAACATCTGGAGGGCCGCAGTTTGGGGGTGCCTGCTTTAGACAGTTTAGATTTACAACAGGGGTTTGAGGGAGGTCACAGCTCAGAGGCAGATGAGGGGGAAAGTTGGGAAATAATGGGAGAGGAGAAGGAAGAGGTGGCACCAGGGGCAACAGCTGACAGACACAGTGTCTTTAAAAAGCATTCCAGACCACCTCTCCCAGAACCCGGTGAGTCGTAAAAGTAGGAGAGCAAAGAGCTCAAAGACAGAGGGCACTTATCAGCACCCGTAGGGATGACGATGTGGTTGGACAGTGTTCTCGAAGCTACCAACATGAGCTTGACCAAACTGTGGGAGGCAGTGGAAGACAGGAGTGCCTGGCGTGCTCTGGTCCATGGGGTCACAAAGAGTCGGACACGACTAAACAACAAAGGGATGACGAATGAGGAAGTGGGAGAGACAGAAGGTGGAGATTCACTCAGGACAACGCCATTATCCAAGAGGCTGGGTTTTATAGCCTCTCTCTGTAAACACTGAATAAAAAGCAGACGGTAAGAACGTTCCTCGTCTTTGTACATTCCTGAGCAACAGGCCGTGTTAGTCGCTGGCAGCAGCCTGACACCCAACAACATCTGGAGAGTCACAGTGTCCTGATCCCCTGGCTTACCTGGCAGCCAGACAGACCAAGTCCCAAATCCGAGGATCAATCAGCACCCGCAAAGTCCACAGTCCAAAATCCAAAGTCAGGAAATGAGGTTCAGGGTCAATCCTAGTCCAAAGGCGGGATGCAGTCCAGTGTCAAGCCCAAAGTAGAAACCCATGGAGGTCCAGGAATATCCAAGACAAGGCCCCTCATCATAGGCAGCTGAGCAGACACATTACCTCAGCTCTGCTGCCTTCTTATACTGTGCCTGCTGATTGCAGCATCTGGGCTTGATGAGGCGTGTGACCTTCACCTGCTTACTCCAGCTAAGGAGTCACATGCCTCCTTCCCCATCTGGCCAGTTAGTGAACTGGGTTGCGGGCCTTGGCCTGCCTCTGCTTCCTGAAGTGCCCCGCTCGCTGTTCCCTACGTCTCAAGACCCGCCGTGTTCGTGGGGATGGTGGCCCTTCCGGTTCTGGCGAGGGGTCCCACTGCTCGACTTCCTGTGAACTGGCCCCTGTGCCCTCATCATCCCCTGTCACCCTGTGAGTACTACCTACACCAACCTCTCCTTCCCCATCCCCAGCTTGCCCCCGTGTGTGCCAGTCCCAGCTAAACCCCTCGCCAGGATCCACTTCCTCCTTTTTCTCCTCCCTGAAGTCCTGCCAGTGTGGTGTAGTGGTTAAGAGCAGTAGACTCGTAATCTGGGGAACCGGGTTCGCGTCTCCGCTCCTCCACATGCAGCTGCTGGGTGACCTTGGGCTAGTCACACTTCTCTGAAGTCTCTCAGCCCCACTCACCTCACAGAGTGTTTGTTGTGGGGGAGGAAGCGAAAGGAGAATGTTAGCCACTTTGAGACTCCTTCGGGTAGTGATAAAGTGGGATTATCAAATCCAAACTCTTCTTCTTCTTCTTCTTCTTCTTCTTCTTCTTCTTCTTCTTCTTCTTCTTCTTCTTCTTCTTCTTCTTCTTCTTCTGCCAGTTCTTGACAACACAGCTTCCCCCACCACTGCATATAGTCTGTGGTACCAGATGTTAATGAAGGAGGAACAGGGAACTTAGCACAGGACAGCTTGGGAGACAATACATCTAGGGATGAGCGCCATTAGGGAAAATCTTTTTTATCTTCTCTAAACTGTATCATCGCTACTTCATCATTTGTCGTGTGTGTGTGTGTGTGGTCTATTAAAACAGAAGATGCTACTTTCTATCCCCTTTTGTTGTAGGTCTAGTTTCCTATCCAATGAAGCCACTTGGAAAATAAATTCTGAGTGTCGGATGTCGGCTGCTCTACAGTGATTTTCTGAACGCAAGAACCTTGCCATTGTAAAATTGCCCTTCCAGCTAAATCGGTTGACATCCTATCGGTATTCATAACAAAACAAAACAAAAGTCAGAGAATCTGTTTCTGTGTAAGCAAGAAAAAAGAAGTCAAAAGAAAAGCCCTTCTGCCATTTCTCCATCTCATGCAGCAAAACAGAAACAAAAACAAATTGCAACTGTCCAAGCCATATGTCAAGGAATGAAAAGAAAGGAGGTCACGGATGCAGCTGTCTGCGTCACTCTCAGTTCAGCTAGACAGAAGGCATTAAGAATATTTATGGGCTTTGGGGGCAGAGTCGTCTGTAATGCAATTGCAACTCATTTAATTGATAAAACAGGAATGAAAAAATGCTTGCCTAGACATGACTGCTTAAGCCATATTCCGATTTACTCCATTTGTATCAATACAGGAAGTCAAAGAGGCAAATTGGATTTATGGAGAAATGAAAGATAAACCAATTATGTCAGGAGAAATCCCAGCTGCACTGCATTCAGCTCAAGCTCACCCACGTTGTTTTTGTATGTCAGAATATGTGACTGTGTAGTTTTGCTATTCAGTGTGTCTCTTTTTCCTGTGTGTCATTTACCACATTCCAGGAAGGTTTCTGTGACTAAAATGTGTCTAAAATTCATATAAATGTGCCATTTTTAATTGGTTTTAAATAAATACAAAAACTAGAACCATTAAACACTTATCCAGCAGTACATCTGATGATGTTTGTTTTATCCCTGGACTCTAGATGTAAATTTACACATTCGACCTTCAAACATATTACTTAACGTAACCTCTCCACTGAGAATACTGAGTGGTTCTTAGTCGCCCACAGAGAACTTGGATCTCTTCTTCTATAGCTTTGATAGCATGGAAGCAAGCAGTTACAATGCCAATTTTCTCCTACCCTGATATGGCTTTTTCCAGTGATGCTTCATACCCCTTTTCTACCACCACTACTGAATTACGTGATTCGGTGTCCATGTCTTACTAAAGAACCCAAGGATCAGTCCAGCAAGTCTATTGAGCAAGACCATGGCAAGTTTGCTGAAGCAACAGGGGAGCTGTCCAGCTAAGGGTCAAAATAGACAGGACAATAAGCACATAAACATATCCAGTGCTTTTCTTCTAGAAAAAAAGGGAGGTGCTGGAACTCACCCTGAACATCTCCCTGGTCCTCTTATAATGTTGCCCAATCGAGAGGTACTGGAACTGAATTCCAGCTGAGGGGGAAAGCCCTGACTGTATCTGACATATTTCTGTTTTCTTTTAACAGTAAAAGCCAGGTGGTGAAGCACATCAAGACTGCAGCACACAGGGAGGGATATTTCACCCTTTCCTCTCATGCCACGGTCCTGGGAGCTTCCGCTGTCATCGGGGGGGGGGAGTACAGCAGGGTATTAAACCCCTCTCCCTGCATACCACAGTCCTACTTTGCATAGCTGCCAAGTCTCCCGTATTCCCCGGGAAATCCCCGCTTTTCCAGCTGTTTTTTCCTGGTTTATTCTGGCACGGCGGCCATTTTGGAACTGGGTGGAGCATGATCATAGCTGCCAAGTTATCCCTTTTTTACAGGGATTTTTCCCTTATGCTGAATAGGCTTCCTCGCGAGAAAAGTGAAAACTTGGCAGCTATGAGCATGATCAGAAGCAACTTTTGATGCTGCTCTGCCCAGTTCCAAAATGGCTGCAGTGCGACTTAGGGTGCGGCGGCCATTTTGGAACTGGGCAAAGCAGCATCAAAAGTCACTTCTGAGCATGCTCCGCCCAGTTCCAAAATGGCGACAGCGCTACTTCCGGTCTGCTACTTCCACCCGGACCCTTATTTCTCTGACAGCAACATGGCAGGTTTGCCTACTTTGTAGTGTCTGATTGGCACTTAAAATTTACTCTCCACCTTGACCTTTTTTCATAGGGGCGTTGTTCATAAAAGGTACAAATTAAATATCCTAAGTTGTTTCCCCCACAATTGCCTCTCTGCCTTCTAGGAAGACCCCTGGTGGGTCAGGTGGAAGACCGATATTGTCCTGCCTCCGGTTTGACGCCCTGGCCAGCCAGGAATCCACAAGAAGGACACAAGTGTACTAGAACTCTCCAGGGCTTGATTTATCTTATAGTAATCCCAGGGCTGTCTTAAGCCTATCCAGCGCCGTGGTTCAGAGATCCCTCTGGCACCCCGCCCCCCCTTTCCCAGCCGGAAAACCTCTGGGGCGTCGCTCCCCCCCCCAACACCACCATGCCGTGGCTTCTGCTTTTCGCCCGCCGCAAGCAGGACCAGCAACGGTGACGCCGGACTCATGCTCCGCTGGGCAGGGCCAGGCACAGCAGGCCACCGGAGGGGGTAGCCTGACAGGCGGGGACGCTGCCAGCTGTGGTCCGCCTCCTTGGCCAAAGCGGTTGTGCGGCGCTGCCGTCCAGGCAGCCCTGGCTGCAGCACCGACGGGAGGCTCACGGCCGGCTACCCCACAACGGCGGCCACAGCCCAAGAAGAGGCGGGCGAGGGCGGCGCTGCCGGCAGGGCTTGAGTGCTGCTCCTCCAGCAGGGAGGAGGCTCTGGGCACAGCGTGGCATGGCGGAGGCGCCCTCCAAAGCGCCTCCAGAACTTGGCGCCGTGGCGCCTTGCGCCAGTAGCTTCTATGGCTAAGACGCCCCTGAGTAATCCTACACACTTTACAATGAGGAGCAGTTCATTGGAATTAGCAAACAGAAGGGAGGGCTTTGCCATTCGCCTGAGAACTGAGCCTGGAACTGAGGCTGTTGCTTCTTAGTTACACTGATCATAAATTCATACTCCAACCGTATTGTCAGATAGGTTAATCAGCACACACAGGGGGAGCAGGTTCTCTTTCTATGCCACCTCTGCATTGCCGTATTAACAAACAATGCAGCATTTGTAAAGGGCATGCAATTATTAGAGGCCTGAACTGTGCAACAGCCTATTAGTCACATCTGCCAAAGCATTATTTTTACACACAACCATGATTTCTGGAAATGTACAGGTATTTCGACTCCTAAAGGAGAGGGAAAGAACTGTGCCAGCAGGCATCTTAAGTTAGCAAATAATAGTGTCACTGAGTGGTTATAAAATTAATGTGAACCTACCCTAGAAATCCATTTAGTCCTGTCATTATTCTTCCTTTTGAAGTTTCGTTACACAGAAGCAGAAAAATCCATTATACACGGCAAAATGTTAAAGACAAGTGTGGCACTCAGAACAGCTGGGCAGCATATTTTGGAGAATGTGCTTCCCTTCTTACCTGTGGTGTCACAATCCAGCACTCTATACTGCTCACGTATCTGGTTATCCACGGTATTGCTTGCTGCACACCTCCAACACTGAATATCGGACAGAATTTAGCTCTCTGAGAGCTGGGAATGGGGAGTGATACTCTATGATTCACATCCCTGTCTCGTTCATATCTTAAGTAGAGGGTGGTTCTAGGCTGGCCTTCTCCCTGCTGTACTAATTTTCTACTTGCGGGAAATTTTTCAACTACAGTTGGGGTGGAAAAAATGTCCGGATGTTGTTGGACTCCATCCCTAGTCAGCATAGGCAACAGTCGGGGATGATGGGAATTTGTCTTATGGCAAGGGGCCAGAGCTTCCTAAGCAATGTACAGTCATACCTTGGATCCTGAACGCCTTGTTACTAGGATGTTTTGACTCCCAAATGCTGTAGTTCCAGTTTGCGAACGTTCTTTGGAACCTGAATGTCCAACAAGGCTTCTGATTGGCTGCAGGAGCTCCCTGCAGCCAATCAGAAGCCACGCTTGGGCTTCTGAACGTTTTGGAAGTCGAATGGACTTCTGGAACGGATTCCGTTTGACTTCCAAGGTACGACTGCTGTAGTACTTCACATTGGCAAAAATAATGAAATGTCAAGCTCCCCCCCTTCCCACAGAAAACCCCAAAAACCAATATACACGAGATGAAACTGAAAATACTCAGAACCAACTGCAGCAATCATCCTTTAGATGAAAATGCTGTTTGCTTTAACAAGATTTTTATTGGAGAAATGTTGCATAATCGTATCTTTCTTCTAAAAATAAAAAAAAGGTCATGAACTCTCTTAAGATCTTTTATTCTCTTTAAAGTTGTGCTTAACATTCCAGGTGAGTAAGTGTACAAGCAAAAGTCTGCACCTGCCTACTCAGAAGCGAGTCACATGGACTACAGTGGGGCTTACTTCCAGGTAAGTGGGTATAAGATGCAGACTAACTCTGTGTTGGATGGTCAGGGATGGAAGTCGGACATTTGGTGGGAACCACGTTCTCCTCCGCTGCTTCACGCAATAGCATTAGCAGCAAGATTTCTGGCAGACAATTTTATGCAATCTTTTACCCCACTATGTCATCTTCCTTGTGTGCATACACAGCCCTATGTTTACTGATGCAACGAGAATTGTTGGGAGATGACACCCATAAGGAAGAATCAGCACGGAACGAGATTGTTTAATCATGTCTGCCAGTTCTCCCCTGTAAATCACTCCTGAGCATTTTTAGCACAGCCAGACTTGCTTCCAAACTATGCCACAGGCTATTGGTGGGGCCTTTCCAGAGAAGAGCCAATGAGTAGGCAAAGGATAGGATACCCCATCCCCTTCGACCTGGCAAATCTTCCTTATAACTGCCTCTCTTCCCCCCCCCCCAGCTCTGACATTAGGGTTACAGAAAACCAACAGGAAGTTAGGAGAACAATTTGTCTTGAACCAAATATTTCTATACTTAAAAGTGAAATGGCTGTTTCTAAAGGGGATGGGGGAGGCAATAACACATGTTTTCTGTCAAGCCTAGATGCATAGATGGGTTCAACCACACTAGAAAATTTATCAACGTGTTCTCTACTACTTTAATATCTGAAACAGGCGGTCTTGGCCGTTCAAAGTTATCGACATGTTTCTCTTGCTTTCTTTTCTACCACATTGTAATTGTTTGAGTTCATCTGAACCTGTTGTTTACTTCTTGGCTGACGTTCCAGTGATCTGGATTATTTTTCTCTTCACTGAGACATTATTCAGGATGAAAAGAAGGAACCTGAACAGCATTGCAACAGGGGACTTTATTTATTTATTTATTTATTTATTTATTTATTTATTTATTTATTTATTTATTTATAGTGGCACTCTTCACTACATATTCAATAAAAGGTGATAATTGCTTGCTTGAGGTGAATTAATTGCTTTATTTCTTCTTCTTGGGAAAGTAATAGTTCTCACCGTGGCAAGCCAACATACTGCTACCCAAATGACCGCTTCATCATGTAATGGAATAAGCAGCAGGAAGATATGAAGAACACTGCTAGAAAGGAATCTGTAGCTCTTCAAAGGGCTTTTAAAAATAAAAAGGCAAAAAAACTCATAACCCAAGGGGGGAATATTTCTTTCTATTTAGTTTCCAACAGAAAGTAAGCCTTTGTGAAGGGTTGGTTAGCAAAAATCATATTAAAAGTGTTACTTGTGCAACTTGGAACTTTCATACTTAAAAATATTGCCTGTCTTGTCTCTTAAATCCTGTTATATAAGATAGGCCCTCAGTGTCATCTTGTGTATCCCATTGCTGTCCCATATCTGCACATGGCTGCCACAGAGTGCACCCATTAATTACTGGCCAATCTCTTTCTCTCTTGGAAATGCACCTGAGCTGTGTTCCAAAAGCATGGAAAGGTGTATAACAGTCTGTTGGACTGGCTCTTACTAGTAGAGGGTTTCAAGGACTGATTCACACATCTCTACATTATCCAACAGGACATCACTCTGTGACTTACCATGTGGTTTCTCTCTGTGTGAATTGCCTCTTCTGGGTAGAAATGTATTTGCAGCAAAGCGAGCTGCGATTGAAGCCCTATCTGTGGTGGCTGAGCTGTGCATGTGCAAAATAACAGCTGATAAACGTGTGGTTAAAAGCAACAAAACTGAACTGAAACATGCATGTCTGAATTCTTATACCGGCAACCCGGAAGGGAGTAAGAGGAATAATGCTACAGGTATCTACAAGGGTTTTTTTGTATTACACGCAGAGGCACCAACTTGACTGAGGGATCACGCGTGACATCACACATGTGATGTTGGGGCATCATGACATCAGGAGGAGCCAGGGGCAGAGCCAATCACAGTGGCAGTGAGGCTCCAATGACCGGTGGCCCCTCCTCTCTCATGCTCAGCCTCCTCCTCCTGCTGCTGCTGCTGCCACCACTGGCCAGGGAATGCTTCCCCCAGCTTTCCATTCAAGAAGAGGAGGAGCCTCCAGCCACACCAAGTTCAGCTCCACCCTCACCTCCTCCACCCCCTGATTGTTCAGAACCAAAAATATTGCAGCCCCCAAAGAACTGGATCCCTAGGAGTTGGCAGCACTGATTACACATATGAAGAATTGCAATGGACTCCATAGGAGCTTTCCACAAGGTAATTTACAGGATCAATAACCCATCATTAGAAGCTCGGGCAGTTCACATACCCATACATCCAATCCCTGACCAAGGGCTGAACTGTTCTTCCACAAGTCTATCATCCTGTACCAATATTTATGATTATGGGGCAGGGAGGTAAAAAAGGTAAAGGACCCTTGGCCAAGGGAGCCGCCGTTTGCCCACAGACAGCTTTCCGGGTCATGTGGCCAGCATGACTAAACCGCTTCTGGCGCAACAGAACACCGCAGCGGAAACCAGAGCACACAGAAACGCAGTTTACCTTCCCGCCGCAGAGGTACCTATTTATCTACTCGCACTGGCGTGATTTCAGAATGCTAGGTTGGCAGGAGCTGGGACAGAGCAACAGGAGCTCACTCCGCCGTGGGGATTCGAACCGCCGGCCTTGCAATCGGCAAGCCCAAGAGACTCAGTGGTTTAGACCACAGCGCCACCCGCGTTTTGTCAATTAATCATGATACGTGTGGGGGGGGAGGGAGAGTCTGTAGATGAATCTGTGCTCTGGGAAGTCTTTCTGGCTGCAGAGCAGAGTGAAAATGATTGAAGTAAACAAACAAATAAATGGGGGGGGACGACTGCAGAGTGCAATTTCCATCTTGAAAGAGGCATTCTCCCTTCCCCCCAAACAAAGGAATCTCTAATTATTCTTGCTATTTATTTATTTATTTATTTACCCATTCCATATCGTGTCTCAAATCCAAATGATTCCCAAAGCATCTTATAATAAATCACAAACCACAGAATGCATGCAACCCAGCAGCCCTTCACCCCCTGGCTGATGGATGGGGCCAGAGCTCTGTGCCCATGCATGAGCATGACATAATCTGCATAATCTAAATACAACACATGCATCTTGCTTCGGAAATACTGTTTTTATCTGTATGCAAAAAATATAATCAATAGATTAATCGACTAAAATCCACACAATAAATTAAAATGCTTTTTAATCAGGTTGCATCGGAAATGTATCAATTTAGTGAATTAAATGATCTATTTTGCCTCCTCCAAAGCAATCAGAGAGGATAATAAGAAAAATAATGAACTGAAGGATCCAGATTCTGTATATTAGCTTTATTTATCAGCTTGCGCCTACATATCCAGTAACCAATATGTCCCCCATTTTTAGAATAACATTTATTCTGTGTCTGACTTCAGACCTTAGCTGAGTTTACTGCATGAATGAATGCCATAGTGCTCCCTTACCATTTCATGGCTGGTCTTAAAGTCTTTAACACAACTGAAGCCAGGGTGGGGGAGGAGGTTTCTATTGAGTAGAACCAGCCTAACATACTGATATTTCAGAGAATGCACCCAGGGTATCTTGCAATACAGTAGAAGGAGAAATATCAACGAAGAAAAGAGATTCTTAATCATGTGAGCACAACTTTTGTCTTCTCTTTCCCACTGAGCCAAATCAGTAATTAAGACCATCCAGATGCTACTGTGTCAGAGAAATACTAAAGCAGAAAACATGAAATATCTCTTCATTGTCCAGGGATGATTAGATTTGCAAGAGATGGGCGACACATCTGCCCAGGTAATTTTAAGACACATGTACACACTGCATCCCCAAGTGTATTGATCAGTGTGTTCATGCTCTTCCCTTAAAGTATCACGTTAGATTTGTCCGTTCAATCTAAGTGTTGAGAGATTTTATGTTTTCCCTATATTTCCCCTTCTGTCCGTTCTAACTCACTAGCTTCAAAACATTTTGTGTCTTCTGGGCTAATGCACACAATCTATCTCATGCTGCAACTAAGAGCAGATTGCATGGGTCAAAATTAAACTGCCCGTTTCTAATGAGATGACGGCTCCCATTTGGGCAATAAACTAGTATTGTGTTGGGGGGGGGCAGAATCAATACAAAGTTATGGTCCCTTCCTCTTCATAAAACTAAAAGCGAGAGAAATGGAGAGTTGGGGGGGGGGAATGCTTGTGCTCTTCCTCAGAGACTTATAAAGGCAACTGAGCACATACAGATATAATTAAGGCATTCGGCAAGGCTTTGAGATGCTTAGCAAAAGAAGCTCAGAACAACATTCAGAATATTTACATACACAAAAGAATAGCAGCCCTTGCTAAGAGATGGGTCACGAGCAGAAAGTCATCCCTTGGTGACTTCATCAGCCTGTTTGGCTGATGAATTATTACAGATCAATCATCTTTAGTATCTACTCAGTCTACAATAAACCCAGTTGAGTTCACACATTCAGCTGCCAATCACCAGGTGGTGAGAAGATGCATGTCTGAACATGCATGTCTGAACTGAACCAAAGAGTGTGCAGTCTTGGGGCTGACGGTGTTGTCGTCAGTATGTTGGTGATACCCAGCTCCATTTCTCTGAAACTTCTGGATAAGGTGTGGACAAGCAGGACCTGAGCCAATGTCTGAGCCACTCTCTTGTTGGAGAGTAACAACAACAACAACAACAACAACTGTTTGGGTTGCCCCAGCCACCATGGGAGGCTTCCAAAAAAAATCAAAACACAAAAAGCATCAAACATTAAAAAACCTCCCTGTACAATGCTGCCTTCAGATATCTTGTAAAAGCCAGACAGATGTTTATTTCCTTGACATCTGACGGGAGGCCATTCCATAAGGTGAGCACAACTACCGAGAAAGCCCTCTCCCTGCTTCCCTGTAGCTTTGCTTCTCACAGTGAGGGAACTGCCAGAAGGCCCTCAGAGTTGGACCTCAGTGTCCAGGCTGAACGACAGGGGTGGAGACGCTCCTTCGGGTATGCAGAGTGTTGCCATTGAAACACCATTCAGAGAAACAAATACTTGTTTTATTTAGTAAAAGCAACAGGTACCAGATACACATAAAATTTATTATTTCTTCTTTCTACTTTAAAGAACCATGTAATATTTGGACCGAGCAGTTCATCACAGTCTGTGCAATGCTTTGCTCTCCCCTAATGCCATTAGAACAAATTCTGACAGTAACCACTGTATGCTTATTACAGGGTGATTATTTCAAGTCGCTACCTTTGTCTGGCTGTGTTCCTGAGCCTTGTAACAGCTCTGTGGCAGGTAGACATTTAATGGATGACACTAATTGCATTGGCACAACTCCATGCCAGGCTCACTACACCTGTTGAGCTTCTCCGTATTATATAACTATTAAAGACACAGGAGACTTGCCAAACAAGGGCTAGCACCATAACTGAACTCCGTGACTGGTCTTCTTGATCGAATACTCTGTTTCTGCAGCAAAACTGAAGACAGCAGTAAGAAATATGTGCAGGAAACAGCTCTTCTAGACATATTGCTGTTTTCTGCTCTGTAGTTAGGTATCGGGGTAGAGTGCGAGCTTATTTTCAAGATGTGACCATTTGCTGTGGTCAAATGCAGTATGAACTCTTGCCACTAAACTAAGTGTGGTAATAGACCCTGCAGGTTTCTCAAAAATGACATAATTGATATTTACTGGGTTACTGCAGTTGTTGTTTTTTAAAGGCAATAAAATCTGATCGGGCAATATATTAATCTATTTGGGATTTTATGCACAGTGCTAAACTTGTGTCCCAGCTTTCTCCAGGCTCAATTATAAGCCCCCCAAAGAAACTCCAAGGCTTCAATCCTAAAAGGACTTACTTGGGAAGTTGGGAGCGAGCCCCATTGAACACAGTGTGACTTGCATCAAAATAAACATGCTGAAGATTACACAGCAATACCATAGACAATCCCACATAGGAAGGTGGAGATTTACAGTGGAGCATCTAGACTGACCAAGGTGGAAGGTTTTCGCGATGGATTTTCTAGAGTTTTTCTCTCCAAGTTGTTGCTGTTTTGAATTACTTCTGTTGACACTAATGGGAAAGAAAATAAGACAGGTATGCTACTACCTTTTTGCTTTCCAGGGGTGTGTATCAGGGTTTATTTCTGCTGTTGCACTCAGGAGAGCTCTATACGAGGACAGGGTAGAGAGGGGTGCTTATAGCATCCTATGGCCCCCTCAGCCACCAGCCCAAGGAGCAAAGGGCATTTCACTAATATATTGGTCCCAAGGGTAGAATCAGGAATTTCCAGAACTGAGGATTTTCCACTTTTTTCTGGAAAGGTTCCAGTACCTTTGACAAGCAGAAAATCAGTAGGTGAAGTTTCTCCTGAGACACTGCTGTTTTCATTTATTGTATGGCCACTACACAGTTGAATAATTTTTACTCAATAACTGACTAGTCGCATTTTCATAAGGAATAAAACACTTCTGAAGCATAAAGTCCTCTTCCTTTAAAAATAAATATATTATGCTGTAGGGAGGTTTGCAGAGGCATTTCCTTCTGTTGACAGAGAAAGGAGAATACCTCACTTAAGATGGTTGCCATTTTCATACCTATTTTTCTAGAAAGAGAGGTGTCACCAAGAACACCTTCCTTGCTCTCTAGTAATGGCAATGGCACCCACTTGAGAGGAACCGTTTTCCAACTCTATTCATTCCTTTAACCAGCAAAGACAGGACGCTTCAAAATATAATTTCAGATCTGGTAAGGAGAATCCACCTCTTTCTTTGGCATCTGTCAATAATTTATACTTTATTCTTGGTTTCTCCCCCAGATGAACGTAGTAATATCATTCTGCCATTCTTTAACACATCTTGTATTGCCGATCACTGGTATTGTTTGAAACAGAAATACCATCTGTGTGACAGCTTTTCAATACACTGGAATTTCCCTATTTTTATGGATCATATAGGAGAGGTAGAAATTTCTGGAGGGATCGTTTATATATTTAAGATTACAAGAGAATTATGTAACAAACTGTTTTCTTCCAGTTGGAGGAAAAAGGAAAAAGGTGGGAAATATAATTAGAAATTGAATCATACCAAGCAATTTGACTCACTGAGACTTGTAACTGGGACTCATTAGAGATGATGATGATGATAATTGGTTCTAAAAACTATCTCTTATTTTCCAGGAATTGGGCAATGAGAGAAAAAAAGAGAGAGAATATATACCATATATTCATTGAAACTGAAAGGGTCTTCTTTGTACAATTGATTTTTACAGCCCTTCAGTATCAATGAAAAATACTGTGTAAAAATCAATGGCAGTGTATTAACTGATAAACACAAACTGGCAAACTTCCAACTTCTGTGCAAGATGAATGAGATCATCTCCAAATTGGTTCTTCTGATGCACTCTGAAGAAGTGGGAGGAGAAACTGCATAAAAGCAGAGAAACCTGGAGCAGGGGAGAAATTAAAAAAAAAGAATCAATGTAAATGTAATATCATTCACTAATGCGATTTGCATTACCCACGCCAAAATATTCATCAGCTAAAGTAGCAGCCATTAGGTAGAACCTTAACCTTCACTGCCTGGATGTAACTTTTAATATTCAGGGAGCGCAGAGGCATTCTAAGGGCACATGTACATACCCCAGGGACAATCTGCGTCCTTGTAAAAGATTGTTTAGGTGGAAAACAATGCCTGGTTTTCTCAGGCAATACTGAAGAATCTATGTAGGCCTACCTACCCCACTGGGAGATTCTTAAACATGCCCAGAACAAAAACCAAAGAGGGGTTTTTCAATCAAAGAAGAAGGTTTTAGATAATCTATTACAAAACAAGCTTGATTATCCCATTTGCCTAAATGACTAGGTGAAGGCAGTAGATTTTCTGTTACTCGCATTGATTTGGGGCTTGTGCACACTCCAAATTGCGCAGAGATGCAGCTTTTCACTTTATCTTCCTTCTTTGCTAATCTCCTAGAAGCTCTAGCGTACACACTAGGATCATGGCACCTTTAGATCAAAGCTCACGTTTGGAGCTTTTGTTAAAGCCATTAAGTAATTCAATTGAGCAGCAGCCTTGTAGACAGAAAGTATTTTGTTCACAGAAAGGATGCATGGCTGTTTCATTAAGAGAGAGAGGTCAAGCTCCCAACACCTTGCTAGTATGATATCTCATATCCCCTGGCAGCTAAAGACATAGGGACAAAGGAGCAGGAACCTCGGAGGACCTGTGCTTGCCTCTCTAGGCTTTCTTTGCATTGTGTTTTGCCTTTCAAAAAAAAAACCAATACCAGCCTAGAATTGGACTATTAATCAGGGGAAGGAGATGTGAATTGCACAATCTACTCAAGGTATCTACGGGTACAAATCATATTCACAGAATGGCCGTGGGCTAAATAATATATCTCATCATCATCATCACTCCCATCCATGTAACAGAAATAATACTGCCCTCATCAAAGTTTTGTGTGGACAGGCGGAGTCCCCCCAACCCCAGGCAACCCCTGAGCGGAATAATGACTCAAGGGATTAAAAGTGGCCACAACTTTATTAAGTTTCAGGTGTAGGGAGACCTTGGCTCAGGCATTGGGCGTTTATCCTTCCCAGTCCCCAGCCAGGGATCTGAGAGACTTCAGGGTTATCCAGAATGTGTGGGGATTGGGCTGGCTCTGGAGAACATATGTTAAAGCAGAGAGCCCACCCCCCCCGTTTCACCGCCATTGGAGGGGAGAGCAATGACAACCTCTCGGCATATGGCCAATGCCTCCCCTCAAGACCCCTTTAATGGGGAACCCTGGTATCATCGCCGCAAGGGGGGGCGTGGGTCACCGCTTCACGCGCCCCGCCCCCTTTAGGAAGATAGACTAAAGGATTCCGCCCAAGGCCTGAAACCGCCAAAGTTGTGACATTTTGCTACGGGAAAGGCGAAACCTGCCAATGCAGGAAAATTCCTTTCCGGCCCTTCAGCAGTGACCCTGATGTAGCAGCGCCTGCGTACCTGTGGAGAATAGGTTAACCTGCAAAAGAAGACTTAACTGAGGGGAGGGAGGGTGGGAGAAGCTCTGGAGCTGACTGTCGCGTCGCAGGTAAGATTCACCTTCTGTTGTGTGGGCAGGACGGTCCCTCCCCTTACCTGGCCAATCCCCTGGCAACCTCCCTAGGCAGGATTGGGTGATTGGCTGAGGTAGGCGGAGACCTCCAGGTATCCAGCCTGGGGAGGATGAGGCCAGCCCGAACTACTAGGAGTCTCATTGGGATCCGGGGCTGCGTGTGATCACGCAAAAGGCGCCCCCCCCCATTTGATGAAGGGAACGGTCATTGTTGTTAGAATGAATGACAAAGAGATTTTACCAAATTTAGCATGTTAATATTATCATACATTATTTTCACTTGAGGAGCTGTGTATTATTGTGCATCATGTATTTAGTATACTGTTGTGTCAAATAGCTGTGCAATATTTGTATTTTTTTAAAAAAAATTGTAACTAAATCTATGTATCTAAATTCAAAACAAACAAGAAACCATATATTTTTTTCTGCTCATTCTCACGGCTTCAGAATTTCCGTAGCAAATGCTGTGAGCCATTTTGCTTCGCAAGGCTCCTTCCGTTTTCTTTGCCTTTTGCTCTAAAAACAACCTCGTCATTTTAAAAGGAAAAATGATGCTGCATGGGGGATAAAAGAGATAAAGAAAGGGGTGTACCTAAAATAATTCTTGCTGCCACCACTAAAACCAGTACATTTTTGGCGCTGGTTGAAAAACACTGAAGATGACCCTAAATCAGATTAAGTGCTGGCTCCTCTTCTCTTCTGGACATATCTCAGAATACTGCCAGATTCCAATCACAGTGATTGAATCATTTTAACTCTGGGGAGTTCGTTCACATAATGCCCAAGTGAGTCATGACTCCTAATTCCTTTAAAAAGGGCCAGGAGACCCACAATGTTAATTACATTATTGCACTGGGTGGAGGAATAACTAATGGAATCAGACCAGGAGGACGTATTTCAAGCTGCACTCTATGTTTGATGTAGCAGAATGTTACCGGTATGTCCTTGCTTGAGAGGTTTTTGTTTTGAGCCTACAAAAGCCCAGTTTGCAAAAATTGTTGCCATCATGCTGCACAATGATCCACCTTCCAAGAGCAGTTAGAATAATAGAATCATAGAGTTGGAAGAGACCACAAGGGCCATCCAGTCCAACACCCTGCCAAGCATGAAACACCATCAAAGCATTCTTGACATATGCCTGTCAAGCCTCTGCTTAAAGACCTCCAAAGAAGGAGACTCCACCACACTCCTTGGCAGCAAATTCCACTGCCGAACAGCTCTTACTGTCAGGAAGTTCTTCCTAATGTTTAGGTGGAATCTTCTTTCTTGTAGCTTGAATCCATTGCTCCGTGTCTGCTTCTCTGGAGCAGCAGAAAACAACCTTTCTCCCTCCTCTATATGACATCCTTTTATATATTTGAACATGGCTATCATATCATATCATATCATATCACCCCTTAACCTTCTCTTCTCCAGGCTAAACATACCCAGCTCCCTAAGCCGTTCCTCATAAGGCATCGTTTCCAGGCCTTTGACCATTTTCATTGCCCTCTTCTGGACACGTTCCAGCTTGTCAGTATCCTTCTTGAACTGTGGTGCCCAGAACTGGACACAGTACTCCAGGTGAGGTCTGACCAGAGCAGAATACAGTGGTACTATTACTTCCCTTGATCTAGATGCTATACTCCTATTGATGCAGCCCAGAATTGCATTGGCTTTTTTAGCTGCTGCATCACACTGTTGACTCATGTCAAGTTTGTGGTCTACCAAGACTCCTAGATCCTTTTCACATGTACTGCTCTC
This sequence comes from Zootoca vivipara, assembly GCF_963506605.1. Lineage (NCBI taxonomy): Eukaryota > Metazoa > Chordata > Lepidosauria > Squamata > Lacertidae > Zootoca > Zootoca vivipara. The sequence continues at coordinate 25,978,151 of NC_083279.1, read as the reverse complement.
AAGCCAGGTGTCTCCCATCCTGTATTTGTGCCTTTCATTTCCCCTCCCCCAAGTGTAGTACTTTACATTTCTCCCTAAGTTGTGTAACTTAGATCAGTGGCACTCAAATGTTCAACCTTAATGGAACTCCCACGTGTTGCAAAGGATTCTGGGGCATAGTCTAAAGCAGAGATAGACACTTCAGGCATGTCAGTTCCACTTTGATTTTTTTTTTTAATTAGAACCCCCAAAATTTACCAGCCAAAGGCAAACAAAGATACTGTTCGTATTAAAGAACAGGGCGCTGGTGTGCTCGTTCTGAGCTTTTAAAAAATGTTTTCAGTACCAGAACTGAAATACGCTCACATTCCTTTCACTCAAAATTCCTCTTCTGGTTGGCTTTCTTCAATTCAGCAGCCTAAAAAGTTGTTTTGGTATTGCTACTGTTAAGCAACTAGGTATCAGAAATCCTTCTTCGTTTACTACAAATTAGCTGGAGGTCTATCAATAGAGCCTGATCTACCTTCTGGCAGGGCTGGCTGAATTTTATCAGTTTACATTTATTTCCTTTTCCCTTTCTTAAATTCAGTATGTCCCTTTTCCACAGGTGTGTGTGGGGGGGTAAGTCTACATGAAAATTTGTGTGCACTTCTTTGCACATTTCCCCTAATAAACACTTTTTAACGTAATTTTGCCTAAAATATACATTTTTGCAAGCATTTCCCCCTACTATAATGCATTTTTATGTTATTTTCATTTATATACACAGTTTTTGTGCACATTTTTGCTGAATATACGTATTTTTGTTGGAGAATTACATAGCAAAATTCAAAGACATGGGAATTGCAAAATACAGCTGTGTTTTATTTCACATACTACCTGCAGAACTGTGGATTAGGTAGTATGCAAATCAAAGGAATTTTTCACCATATCCTGACCTTATTCCCCCTCCTGTTCTAGCCCACATAGTTTAGTTCATGCACAGAGGTGGCTAAAGAGCTCAACAGACAGTGAGTCTTAGATCACAATCCTGCTTTTAGGTGAACTTGTTGACCACAGCTGCTCTTTCCATTGAGGAATCCGAAAACATGGCTAGGGGTTGAGGATAAATTTGATCCAGTTTGCATATGAAGGCAAGCACCCCAAATCTGCACTTCAAAAAACAGTATTCAAACCAAAACACAGCCATCTTTCCAAATTCACACTCTCCCAATTTTTGCAATACAATTTTTCGAACAAGTAGTGTATTAAAAATGTATATACTGTGGTAAAGTGTGCTTTAAAATCCATATAGCAATTAAAATGCATTAGATTAGAAAATTTGCTTTGCAAAAAATGTGTATATGTAGTAAAGGTAAAGGTAAAGGGACCCCTGACCATTAGGTCCAGTCGTGACCGACTCTGGGGTTGCGCGCTCATCTCACATTATTGGCCGAGGGAGCCGGCGTATAGCTTCCAGGTCATGTGGCCAGCATGACAAAGCCGCTATTGGTGAACCAGAGCAGTGCACGGAAGCGCCGTTTACCTTCCCGCTGTAGCGGTACCTATTTATCTACTTGCACTTTGACGTGCTTTCGAACTGCTAGGTTGGCAGGAGCTGGGACCAAGCAAAATGAGTATATTAGGAGAAATGTACACTAAAATGTTGAAGGATTTTCATGAAAACTTTAAAAACAAAATTTGAAAATGGATGCAGAAATGTGGATAGCTAAACTAAAGATTGGGAAACAGAGAAACTGAAATTGGCAGATTATTCCATCCCTACACATGTCCAAGGAACCCAACTTTGAAAGAAACACACTTTGAAAGGAACTGAGGTTCACCAAGGTATGAACTGGATGTCATAGGGACTGTTGGCCTGGACTCTTTGGATGATGATAGGATGTTAGAAATTTCCCTTGATCGTGACTGATATGTCTGGTAAAACAGACGCAAGCGACACTCTTCATTATTCATACAGACAAAGGGCAGACTTTACGGCATTCATCAAATAGAAATATCAAGCCAGGCAGACTTCTCTGCTAGCACAGGGCATAAGGGAACAGGATTAGCTCACAGAAACATAAGCTAGAAAAAAGTAGTGTGTTGTCTTCCCCCCCAAAAAAGCAACCAGTTACCCTAGAAAAAATGGTTTGTCCTCGAGGCTTTCCATAGCAGGTGTTTGGAGAAAATATGTCCCTTTGAGAGGCCTGCTTCTGAAGAGTATTACTGCTCCTCCAGATGGCTCTGTTTGTCTCTTTTCACCATTCATACTCCTTATCATTAAAATCGACATTTTAGATCCTTGTAACCCTTAGCAAATGAGTTTGCATTTGATTGCATTCCGAAGTTAGCTTTTGATTTCATGCTTCTTTTACAACTGCAGTTGTATAGATCCACGACACACATTAAAGGTAAAGGTAAAGGGACCCCTGACAGTTAAGTCCAGTCACAAATGACTCTGGGGTTGCGGTGCTCATCTCGCTTTACAGGCCGAGGGAGCCGGCGTTTGTCCGCTTCCGCAAACAGTTTTTTTCCGGGTCACGTGGCCAGCATGACTAAGCCGCTTCTGGCGAAACCAGAGCAGCGTAGGGAAACATTAAAGGTAAAGGGACCCCTGACCATTAGGTCCAGTCGTGACCGACTCTGGGGTTGCGCGCTCATCTCGCATTATTGGCCGAGGGAGCCGGCGTATAGCTTCCAGGTCATGTGGCCAGCATGACAAAGCCGCTTCTGGTAAACCAGAGCAGCACATGGAAATGCCGTTTACCTTCCCACTGTAGCGGTTCCTATTTATCTACTTGCATTTTAATGTGCTTTCGAACTGCTAGGTTGGCAGGAGCTGGGACCAAGCAATGGGAGCTCACCCCGTCACAGGGATTCGAACCGCCGACCTTCTGATCAGCAAGCCCTAGGCTCAGTGGTTTAACCACAGCGCCACCTGGGTCCCTGGGAAACATTATGTAATGTTAAATAAGCCTAAAGCTTTTGTTAGATGGGATTCATAAGCAGTTCTATATTATACAGATATCCAGTCCAACACTGTGTTTATATAGGTAACGCAGATGCACATGTATAAATAATAGGACCCCTTATTTCCAAGAAAGCATGTATATCATTACAGTACAGCCTTAAACTTTCAGTCCTTTACAGGCTTCGAAGTGGTTTCAGCAAACCAACACGTGGCCACATTCGAAGTGGGAGTAGCACACAACAGAAATGTTTCTGCATTGGTTATGCAAATCCTATCCTTTATTTTAATTCACCAGCCATGCTTTTGCACCGTTAACAGCAGCCTGGCAGGCAATAAACAAAACAAAGGAAGGAAGATCTTCCTAGCATGGAACTATAATGGTGAGAAATGTTTTGCCTGCTTGAATTCTTGTCAAGCTGTTTTTAAAGACAGCAACCAGTTTTTTTGAGGGGGTTTAAAGACCTAGTAGCTGGTCCTGTAAGCATCTCGCAACATCTTTCCCCTACTCCAAGTCAGTCTAGTCCCAGCTATATACCCCTTTCAAAATGCAGTCCCTCTTCAGTTTAAAAAGCAGATCTGATCATTACCACTTCATAGGCATTTAATCAAAATTATGTATTTCCCAGCTTGATCCAAAGTGCTTATGCCCTTCTGGACAAATTAACAGGGGATCAGTCTTTCAACCCCTATCAGCCATGATATCTAAATAGAACATCCATTAATCCTGAGGACAAACACGCAATGTTCAAACTGGCACTAAGATTGCTACAGGTGAAAAGTCAAAGACTTAAACCTGCAATCATTAAAACGTGTCTTAGAGAGCAAGCCCCAATGAGTTCAATAGGAATTACTCAATGGGATTAAACATGCTTAGGGCAGCATTGTAACATGCACTTAGAATGCACCAACCTTTACAAAAGAAAATGTGATATAATCAATTATTGTCAATTAATTTTCCACCAATGCTAATGAGTACTGAACTTCATTAAATTTCTATAGTACCGGTACTTGTTTGTATAATTAGAAAATGTGTGATCATTAAACAAATGGAAATATTGGCTGCATCTTTGCTACATGCTCTGCTCTAAATAGGGTTTACTGCCTTGATGTAGCAAAATTGCTTGTAAGTTCCAGTCTACTGAAGCAAGGCTCCTCTAACTAGACAATCTGTCACTGAGTGATCTTTATTTTGACAGCTGCAGACAATGATTTCATCACGTCTAGCATACAAGGCCCTGTTTTGATCATGAAGGAATTCTAATATTGTGTATCCTGAAGTGTGTGTGTGGGGAACCCTTTCAGTCACATGTATCTCTCGGGTTTTCTGTTTGCCCCAAAGCATAATAGTTAACATATAATATAGAAAACAGTCAGAATTTAATTCACAAAGTTGGGGTGGGGGTGGAGAAAGAGATGTTAAATATAAAATTATCAATCCAGTGTTTCATTCAAGATTTTGTTTCAGGGGGTGCAAAATTCTTACTGTGAAGTTCATCAAGAGTTTTGTGAATCCCAATCTCTGTCTGAGCAGTCCAAGAGAAACACAAAGCAAGTGAGACAATACCTTTAGCGTATCAGAAGATATCAGAGTCCAATTTGCAGCTAATGCTAGCCAACTTCTGCTTTAAAAAGCCTAGCAAAAAAAGGTTTGCCATCCTTCTGGGACAGTCTTTCCGCTATTGGTTCATCATCTCAGGAAGTTCTTCCTAATGCTTAGTTCAAATATTTCTTTCCTGCAATTTGATCCCATTTGGTTCGGATCCATCTCCCTGGATAAAGAGAAAATAGAGCAGTACCATTGCATCTCGTAATCTGGACACTACGCTTCCATTGAACCAACCTAGAAGTGCATCAGCTCCATGTTTTGTGCTGTATCACACTGCTGACTCATGTTTCCTGACTGCTCAAACCTCTAGATCATTTCCACACGCACTGCTGTCCAGTCAGGTGGCACCCATCCTCCAGTTATGATCTGACCCTTCCTATCTAAATGCAGAACTTTACGTTTGTCTCTATTCGTTTGTCAGTTTTGGCCAAGTTCTCCATCCTGTCAAGTTCAGGATTAGAGATCCCATCCAGTTTGGTGTCGCCTGCGGATTTGCCAAGCCTCCCCTCCCCTCCCTTCCTGGAAACCCAGCCAGATGGGCAGGGTATAAACAATAAATTACTATTATAATTATTAAAAATAATTTATAATTAAACAGCGTTCAGTCCATGAGTTGAGGATAGAACCCTGCAGCACCCTTGACATCCCTTTTTCTCCAGGTTGATGAGGAGCCATTAAATAAGACTTTGGGTAGGGTTTCTACATGTACACAGGCTGACTGCATCAAGATCTGCTCTAGAACCTTTCCAGGCATTGATGTCATCCTGGTTCCTCTCATTTTCCCTGTTTTTTTTTTTGAAGAATGGCGCCTTTTACCCAACAGATGCTAACAATGCTGAATGCTAGCTTCTGACTTTTAAAGGATTCTTAATCACAGTAGATATTGAGAAGAAGTCACAAAACCCAAAGGAGATGGGGCAGGGAATAGATATTTATTAGTCATGTTCTGTTAACAATGTGCCTATTAGGAACATAGTAAACCAGGATTGTCCACTCTAGCTGGTGGTAACTGTCCAGGGACTCAAAAGACGTCTTTTCTCTGGAGATATCAAGGCTGAACTCAGGACCTCCTTCGTGAAATGCATATGTCCTACCACAGAACTATGTCCCCTTGCTGATTTGTTATTCTAAAAGGGAGAAAGTGAAAACCCTCAAGAGCAGCAAACTGGAAAGCAGAAGTGGCAGTCAACGAGAGTGTTAAGAACCGCCTCCCCTTCTTCATATTGCCTCCTCCTGCCTTTTGCTGGAAAGAAAAAGGAATGCAAGACTCATTTTACACACTTTCCCATCTAATATGCAGTTATGCCCTTTATTTACTATAGGGGACACCAGATTTATCTGTCCAAAAAGAATGCATGAAATAGTGTGGAATAAATGTTAAAAATACAATGTTATTGAATCCCTCTACTATTCAAATTTTGGTTGCTTTTTGCTGTATTGATAGACCAGTCATCTATAACAATATTATGAACTATTGCTGCTTTGTTCTTTGTTGGCTAATAAGAGAGTTAGATTGTGTTTGCCATAAAGGTGAGCAAACCAAATTGCCATTGTTTTCTCTATGTAGTATCGCATCCTCAGCAGAGATGACTGAGACATGAGGAGTGTTTTACAAAATTGTGGATTAAAACCCTTCCTCCCATGCACCAAGATATTCCCAACACCTTTCATTCTGGCCCATGCCAATAAATGCATTTTTGAAGTAACAATTAATAAAAACTCTATACTCTTTATTCCTGAGGCCTTTTCTGAATTTGTGCCAGAAGAGCTATTAGACATGATTAAATGCTACACACACACACACACACACACACACACACACACACACACACACACACGTATATCAAGATTAAATCCTCTGGAGAACAAGAGAAGGAGAGAGAAATGCCTTCTTGCCCACAACCCATCAACAATAATGAATGATCGGCACAGCTCATGACAAGGACTGTAATAAAAGACTGTGGCAAAGACAGGAATAGGAATACTTCAGAGTAATTCACTCTGCTGCATGAGACAGAGACAAGTCATATTATTTTTCACGTAGCTGTGCTGTCAGTGGGGGGCTTGGTGGAATCCAACAAAGTGTCGTTTATTTTACGAGCTGACTTCATTTCAGCCTAAAGAGAAGGAACAGTGAATTAATAAGCTTTTTATATTATGTTTAAATGTTTTCTTAGCAGGATAGAAAGCAGCATTAGGAGGCAGGGCAACTGATGTTCTGTGATGCAAATGTTTATTAGCAATGGAATTACAGTCGTACCTTGGAAGTCGAATGGAATCCATTCCGGAAGTCCATTTGACTTCTAAAACGTTTGGATACCAAAGCACAGTTTCTGATTGGCTGCAGGAAGCTCCCGCAACCAATCAGAAGCCGCACCAGATGTTTGGCTTCTGGAAACCGTTCGAAAACAATCACTTCTGGGTTCCGATCATTCGGGAGCCGAGGTGTTTGAGATCCAAGGTACGACTGTATACTGTAAACCGCCCTGTGATCATTGGATGAAGCACAGTATATAAATTTAATAAATAATAATAATTACACTAATTATTGTTGTTTTATTGCTTTTAGAGATAGTAATGAAAATCACAAGATTAAAGTCCTTGGGAAACATTGATGCACTGAGGAATGTCTGAGTTGTTGGAGCAAGAGTAAATACTAGCATGATGTTGGTATGATTCACAGGTATTTTTTAATGTTGAGGTAAAGTCACCACAAGGAGATTTTTCCTTATTCCTTTCTCATGAAAACACCCTACAGGGTGACCCAAGAACTTCTAAAAGGCTCATGAAAAACTAAATACTGTCACCACATGAAGTCGCATCATTCCCTTTATATTTTCATTGTACTGCCAACACTCACTGGAACTCAGTTCTGGCACCTCTCAGGTGGGCGCCGTTGCCATTCTATTTTTTCCTTTTTATTCTAAGACAACAAGCGAGGCGTTCGTGGTGAGTTCCAGCACCTCTTTTTCTAGAAAAATAGCACTGGGTAGGACCCAAATATTTCCTCTTCATGCATGGTCTGAAACACAGGAGGGAAACTCAAGGGAAGTTATTAAATTAGTGAAGGCCTTCGGATCTGTATATTATGTTGTTGTTTAGTCGTTTAGTCGTGTCCGACTCTTCGTGACCCCATGGACCATAGCACGCCAGGCACTCCTGTCTTGCACTGCCTCCCGCAGTTTGGTCAAACTCATGTTCGTAGCTTTGAGAACACTGTCCAACCATCTTGTCCTCTGTTGTCCCCTTCTCCTAGTGCCCTCAATCTTTCCCAACATCAGGGTCTTTTCCTGTATATTATATGCTGTATCTTTCATTAGCAAGGTTCTGTTGTTGTAAAAAGATTGTATTTTTTAATATATACAGTGGAACCTTGGTTCCTGGGCAGCTTAGTTGCCGAACAAATCAGCTCCCAAACGCCACAAACCCAGAAGTAAGTGTTCCGGTTTGCGAACATTTTTCGGAAGCCGAATGTCCAATGAGGCTTCCGCTTGAGTGCAGGAAGCTCCTGCAGCCAATCGGAAGCCGCACCTTGGTTTTTGAATGGTTTCAGGAGTCGAACGGACTCCCAGAATGGATTAAGTTCGAAAACCAAGGTACCACTGTATAATAATAATAATAATAATAAACCCAGCTGAGCTTATTGCTAACCTCTGTGGCCCAATGCTTCATATCTGTGTAGTGTATGCATGAATCCAAATAAAACCACGCAAGTAAACTCATTATCTGCTTTGAATCAACCCACAGAGTCCAAGGATATTCCACTGTTTATGAAACTGTGGTATTAAAATAATTGCTGGGCACCTTTATTTGCTGTGAAGATGTTTATTAGAACAATTGCCTGTCATCAGGGTTTTTGACTACACTGCTATGCAGATCTATGGGGAAATGCTCTTTGCATGTGACAGAAGTGCCTGGTATAGGTTTACTAAGAATGTCAGCCATTAATTATGGCAGGCTGCCTTTCAGCGCTCCTCATTGTTGGTTCAACAATACAGTATTGGGAGTCACCTGTCCTGTTGAGCACAGAACCTGATTGTTTGCCCCTTGATCTTTCCTTGGAGAGAACCGGCATTGTAGCTATTTTTAAATCTTCGCAAGAGACCAATCACTTTAAGCCACCACAGTTTTTTACTGCTTTCAGCTCTACGTTCAGAATGTACTGTGTGATCAATGGGAAAGTAAAAACCATTGTGCTTCATGTTTCAATCTTAGTTTGATTTTGCTTGGGTGGAAGAACAACGGGGAGGGCAGGGAGACGAATTCTTCACATTTCTAACAAGACTAAAGATAGACAGATGTTTGCTTTGTGGCTTCCCAGAAGCCCACCTAATTTATATGTGGAATACGCTGTTTTGTTTTGTTTTTATTGTGTGCTCTCATCTGGGACAGTGGTTTCCAATGGTGCTTCATAATCCCAGCCAGGGGGTCCGTGGCACCATTCACATAACAAAAACTACCAGAAAGATTTTTTAAATCATTCAAAAGTATTATTCCCCCTGTCCCTCTTTAACTTTCTGTTTACCTCCCTCCTTCTTCTTACTCTCTCTCTTTCTTCTTCGCTTCCAAGTGAAAATCATGGTGCCATACCCATCAACATTTTTCCAATGAAAATAGGGACAACCTATTCCATAATATTATTAATAAAATTTTCATTATTCACACCCCACCATTCTGACTAGGTTGCTCAGGACACTCTGGGTGGCTTCCAACATATATAAAAACATAAACATTAAATAACTTCCCTATACAGGGCTGCCTTCAGATGTCTTCAAAAGGTTGTATAGATATTTATTTCCATGGCTCAGGAGTTGCATTTCTCTGATGACAATAGGGATGTCCTAAGGAAAAGCGGGACATTCTGGGATCAAATCAGAAAACAGGATGGCTTCTGTAAATCTGGGACTGTCCCTGGAAAATAGGGACACTTGGAGGGGTGGAGGCAGGTCCTGAGAATCTGTCCTAGGTGACACACAGACACACATACTGCAGCTTGTTCAACTGGCTCCAATAAAGCGCTTCTCTCGAGCCTAATTTCAGTGGGGAAAGGGAATTCTGTGGGCACCAAGAAAGGCCTCTGTGGGCGCATGGACACCATGTTGGAGACCCCTGACCTACAAGGACCTCTCCAACTCTATGATTACATGGCAAGTGCTAAAAAAGCACATCCAACTGCTAAAATTAGATCCATCTAGATGTGCCTTAAGCTATGTAGCAACAACAAAAGTTAAGTGCTGGTTGTCCAGCTTCAGAGAAGCCAGACAGCAGCCATTAACAGTATGCTTCAATAATAAAAAAGAAATAAATGTGCCCCCTTTGTGGGAGCAAGGAAGAAAATATCACGGGGGGTGGATCTGAATAAATTAATGAAATGAAGATTTAATTTGGAATGGGTAGCTTAGTATATATAATGCATAAGCCACATGATTGTCAATATGTTTATAGCCTGCAAAGCAAACATTTTTAAAAGTGCATTGTATTTTGTGAATCCTCATAAATGGAGGCTGCCTTTCTTTCTTTTGTATGGCACTGGATTTCCTAAGGCACTTTCTGCCTTTTTACACGGAACTTCTAAATTGCCTTTCAGAGAAGCCAACGTTGTTGAAAGCGTGTGATGAAGCAAATAGTAACAGGGTCCAAACCAAGAGAAAGACCATGTAGAAAGAAATGTACTGAAAATGTTTTTTTTTTAAGTTTAAGTTGACCTTAAACTACTTAGTATTGAAAAACTGGTTTCTGATTTGATCTCAGAATGTCCCACTTTCTCTTACGAGGTTCCTATTTTCATCGGGAAAACGTTGGAGGATATGGCACACACACACACACATTGGACAGTATCCAATAAAGTAGTTCTGTTGGTGCAAGGACTTCTGTTTTGTGCAACAGAACTTCCATTCCCTCCCCAATCCCCCGATACACCTCTCAAAACTGCTCTGGAGGGCAGGGGGAAACCGCAAAACAGATTTAGGAGGTGTGGGGGGCACAGAGAAAGGAGAGGGACCGGAAGGTCCATTACAAAGCCAGAAGACATGGAGCTAAGGGGACTACCTTACTGGATGCTGCTTTTTGCCTCTCTGCAATAATACTAATAATTAGCTGCTTTAGACTAGCCTTCCTGAAGTTGATAATCTCCAGACGTTGTTGAAGTACAGCCACCATCATCCCTGCCCATTGTCCACACTGGCTAGCGCTGATGGGAGATGTAGTCCAAAACATCGAAGGGTATTGGGTTCATAGCTGCCAAGTTATCCCTTTTTTTAAGGGATTTTCCATTATGCTGAATAGGCTTCCTCGCGAGAAAAGGGAAAACTTGGCAGCTATGATTGGGTTGGAAAAGGCTGCTACTGCAAAGCAGTGACTCCCAAATAGGGTTGCCAGACTCAATAGAGGACAGGACTTCTGTGCCTTTAATTGCCCTGCTCTCTTTTGAGTCTGGAAACCTTAAAGAGAAACCAGCAGACCCTTTGTTTAATTTCCAAGCAAAGAGTCTGCTGGTTTCTCTTTAAGGTTTCCAGACTCAAAAGAGAGCAAGGCAATTAAAGGCACAGAAGTCCTGTCCTCTATTGAGTCTGGCAAGCCTACTCCCAAACTGTCAAGTGGGCCCCACTTATGCATAGCAAAGCAAAGATCTAGGGGAATTGCTGGTCCTTCAACGTGTGGAACATTCTTGGCTAAGAACTCATTATTCCATGTTAAATTTGCAGAGGTTATATCACACTCACCACTCTCTAATGATGTTTCCCTCATCTCTGGATTTGGGAGAAGATTAGAGATATCCTGTTCTATTCCCCTTTTGCATTCATGCAAAATATGGTGCTTACAGGCGTGGCTACAGCTATCAGCCTAAGAAAGAAACTGGTTTGACCAGTTCAGCAGGTTCCCTCCACGACTAGATTCTAAACTCACAGATACAGAAGGGACCCCTTCGGACCAACCACCCAGTCCTGTAACAGTATTATACAGCAGCTTGATCCTATTGCAAGAATCAGGATGCATGCATAAGCCCTCTGATTTCAATTAAGCATATCTAATTTTACATAGAATCAGGCTGTAAAGGTACACAGCTGTAGCTTCCGACTTGGCTACAGAACTAAAGAAAGCGTTAGTTAAAAGGCAAAAGACTTTAAGACAGTCACAGCTATCCAGAGAACAATGCTGGAGTTTGTGTCACACCTTAACTGAGTAACACTTGACAGAATACAAAAGAACTGAGCTGAGCATATACAGAGGGGTTTTGTTTTTTTTAACCTTGATGAACATACTTCGGATTAAGAGGATTAATACACAGACCTAAAAATCTAAAAATTCTAAATCGCTTTTAAAAATAGAGATCCTCCTTTACGCCAGTCATTTTTTAACATTCCCCTCAATCATTTCAAAGGGTGTGATAACTCACATTTTTAGAAGTCCAAAGCTATAAGTTTCTAACCTTTAAAACTTTCCAGAAAACCAATCTTTGGCATTTCAGTTTGCACACAAATGACCTGCCAAGTTGCTCACACACCGAGACAGGTACAGGGCAGCTCTTCATATCACGTACCCTCCTCGTTTTTTAATATTTGGAGGGGCAAAGGGAAGAAACTGGAGGAAGAATTGTTACAGAGTATAAACAAAGAAGACATATGAAGATCAACAATAACCCCCAAAAATGCTTTTTGCAACTTGCCGTAATATTAGTACTGTAATAAAAAATTGCATCCTGGTTTTGATATATCCTGAAGGTGGAGGTGCCACCGACACGGTGAAGAGAGAGGACAACTGCAAGACCCTCAAATCAGGAAGCAGGTGGCTCACAGTTTAACCGGGGGAAACGCAGCTGAATTTTCATTTGTGCAGGGTAACGGGTTTCCTATCGCAGGCTTGACTGAAGTCGTTTGGTTTTCCTTCATTTAACTTGTACGCCCTCTGCTGATTCTCTTGCAATAAAGCAAGGGAGAAAGTGCAGGGTTTATATATATAGCAAATGGAGCCTTCAAACAGAATGTGAAAACGTATTACCAGTTCCACATTATGCTATATCTGTATAGTGCACGTAGCCACAATTAGGGCTTTTTTTCAGCTGAAACTTGTGGAAACTCAGTTCCAGCACTTTTCAGCTGGGTGTCACTGCCATTATAAGAGAACAAGGGAGGCGTTCATGGTGAGTTCCAGCACCTCTTTTTCTAGAAAGATAGTGATGCCCTGTGTGTATTTTTTCAGTAGAAAGTCCTTTGTCCTCAGTGGAGATTTCTCCCTAGTAAATACATTTAGGATCACTTGCTGCCCTAACTGTATATGTACTAAAGGGGAAAAGAAAAGAATATAAAATAATAATAATAATAATAATAATAATAATAATAATAATAATTTATTTATACCCCACCCATCTGGCTGGGTTTCCCCAGCCACTCTGGGCGGCTTCCAACAGAAAAATAAAACACAGTGATCTATTAGACATTAAAAGCCTCCCTAAACAGGGCTGCCTTCAGATGTCTTCTAAAAGTCTGGTAGCTGTTTTTCTCTTTGACATCTGATGGGAGGGCGGGCGCCACTACCAAGAAGGCCCTCTGTTTAGTTCCCTGCAACTTGGCTTCTCACAATGAGGGAACCGTCAGAAGGCCCTCGGTGCTGGACCTCAGTGTCCGGGCAGAACGATGGAGGTGGAGAAATATGTGTTTGCTTTAGGCAGTAAATTAGCCTGTCGAAAACATGAGTATGCAGAAAGTCAGCCTTTTGTATAACTACATTATGTTTGATTATGATACCAGATCACCACTTGTTATTTTGAAAAGTAAAAATGGTCAATATGTGTATAATCTAAGGTTGCATCCAGGCTGTATCTTGTGCAATGTATTAACTGCCCCACAAGCAACTCCAGGTGAATTCTCACTATGGTATAACCTCCCTGTAAAGAATTGGTACAAATGATTGACACAGACCAGACGCTGCCTCGTAAGCTTTGTGCATGCAAATCAGGATGAATGCTTAATAAACAGATCATCTGGGAGGAACCCTAAGTTGGATATCACGGCATGTATTAAAGATGTAGATACATAGTGCACCCTTTGGCCATGATCCAGGGGTGCATATGGATCTGTCCGCATGTGCTTTGCTGTTTATGGGGCTGTTTATTCCCAGTGAACTTCTGGGCTTTCTCAAAACACGGAATGGCATAAGAAGCTGGTGGATGACAACTAACTTCCATAAACAGTGACGCACTATTGCTTGTGGATCTACACAGCACCCTGTCGGTTTGGGGAGGCCTGACTGCTCAGCAGTGTTGTCGGAAATGACTGAAACCTTGATCTCAGCCTCAGGCTGTCAAAGGCAAGAAGATATTTATATTCTGCAGGTTAAATGGCAAGTGTCATGTATTCTGCATAGCTTTAGGAATTCAGTATCTGAGCCAGGAGTCTTCTCCCATTGATTGATGGCCCTTTGTCACTCCGTTTTCTGGGTTGTGACCCTTAGAGACTCCAAAATGAACTTAGCCAAACGTAACAGCATCCCTTGCTCAGTGAAGCAGGGATGCAGGGCTGGGAAAACCAAGCGGCTCTGTCAAATATAAAGTGCTTTGCTCAGAATGATCTGTCAGAGTTTCAAAGCTTCTGACAGGTTCCATATTCAAACCATAAGCGAGAACTGTTGATGAATGCTGACAAAGCTATCCGGGGGCACTTCATCAGTATTAGAAAACAAATTTACATATTAATACTCTTAAACGCTATTTTATAATAAGCCTCCATCTTCTGAAGTGAACAAAGAGGAAATCCACGAAGCAGCCATATTATCATTACACGGAAAGGCTAGATAAGTATACTCTTATAAGCTTAGTGCCTGCTGTCCTCTGAGCAGCTTTAAAAGAGCGGTTTTAATTGTATATAAATTGCTGCCACGTTGATACAGGATATGATAGCAGCAAAGAATGATGTGGGTTGCATTTCTTAGTATACATTAAACCTGTTTTATATGCCAAAATGATTCATTTATGCAGTGTGGGTTCACTGACCTCCTCTGAGGGTAAACAAAGTGCTACTGTGACATAGTGGTCGCATAAGGAACCTAAGGTACCTAAGGAATAAAGCAAATAGAAGATCTCCTTCTTAACCTTCTTAACCACATTTGTTTTCTGACCTTTCTCCAAAGAGCTTGGTGTATTATTAGCTCCCATTAATATAGCATCTGAACTGGCAACTAAAAAGGCAGGCTTGCTCAAAGGCGAAGGAAAACATGTTGCACCGGTTGAGGAGAAGCTGTCAGAAGAAGAGAGAACCTAGTTGTTGCATCTTGGTGGACATGAACCCAGAGGAGATTATTCATGTGTGCGATACTGTTGCCACAGTGCTAAGAGTCACATCTCTTTGGACTCACTTCAGGGAGCATCCCTTGTTTCGAGGAAGTAGAGATGCATAGCTGCCAAGTACCCTGTTTTCCCCGGGAAACCCCTGATTTTTCATACCATTTGCCGGCGGTCCCCCGTATCACTTCGTCTCCCGTTATTCTCCCTTATATTCTCCTGCCGGTGGCCATTTTTTTTCTGCTTTGCCCATTTATGGGCAACGAAAATGGCCGGCGCCGAAAGTTGCGTCTACGCATGTCCGGAAGTGCGTAGACAGGACTTCCGGTGTCGATGGCGGCCATTTTTTGTGCCCAGAGATGGGCAAAGCGACACCGGAACTTCTACGCAACTTCCGGTGTCACGCGGCTGCCGGTCCCGGATTCTGCAGTCCAGGACTTGGCAGGTATGTGGAGATGTGTAAAAGCAGAGTGCTCTGCTCATTTATGTACTTCCACCTGAACTGTCCAGTTTCACGCGTAAGGACTGGTGAATGAATGATCACTGAATGAATCCTTGCCCCAAAGTCCTGCCCTGACAGCACCACTGCACTCCCGAAATTTCATCCACATATGCAAACCACCACATAATGGTGCACGTAAAGTGGTGGTCTTTACGGGTGAATGAACCATTTCAGATCTGAGAAGTAATTTCACCCAGATGTATTTTCAGGCAAGTGTGTACAGGATTGCCACCTTAAATGTTATGAATCGTTGATCTGATACCACAGCTAAGCTTGCATATGGCCCAAAGTCACTTTTCCATTCACATATTCAGCTGTCTGCCATCCAGCGTTAAAAAATCAAGAGAAGAGGAGGCATGTGCAAACAAGCCTCAACCCATAACAAGCCCAACCCAACTTTTCATGAAAAGACCAATGTTCCTTTTACAAAGTTCCTTTTACAAGTCATGCTCATGCTACTCCGATATTTCTCTCTCAGCTGGAACCCCATTAATATATTTTATGACTAGGTAAACCACTTGGGTTGCTGACTTGTTACACTGTTTTGCTATGTGCTCAAGCCTCTTTGAAAACACATTAATCACAATACTGGAACTGTTGCAGCAAAACTCGCACAACATCTTGAGCCCAAGGATGACATAGTAGGCAATGAACAACACTTCAGCACACATACAAAGAACTCATCAACCTTGACGCACTCAAAATAACTTTCCGTGGAATTTCTCGATTACAGTACTTCTCTAGAACACACAAAAACTTTGCAGGGATGCAGACAGCATCTTTAACCACATATTTCTTGATTTAAACACTGCAGCCTGCCATGCTGTATATACTTGGTGTCAGTTTTTCTTGTGGAGTGATACCTTGGTTTACAACTGTAATCCGTTCCGGAGGTCCCGTTGTAAACCAAAACAGGTTGTAACCAAAGATGCGCTTTCGCCAATGGGGCCTCAAAAAAAAAAATGGTTGGAATAAAAAAAAATGGGTTGTAATACAAAAAAAAATGGGTTGTAATACAAAAGGGGGGGCACACATAACCAAAGTACCACTGTATTTGAAAAATGTAGCCAGGAAGATGAACTCTGACATCTATACTTTAATCCAGAACGACTTCTTCCAGTAAAGCATTTTTGCTCTTATCTTCTGACACACAATGGCAGCATGTTGAACTTTCTGTGATATTCTGAAAATGTTTATTAGCATGTTATTGTTCTACAATAATATGGCATTGAAGCCTGTGATTGATTTGGGGACAGAAACAGCCTTGGTCACTGTTGGATGGATGACATTCTAGGACAGCCTTTCTCAACCTTGAGTTCCCAGATGTTGTTGGACTACCACTTCCATCAGTCCTGACTGTTGCCCCCTGCTGTCTATGGATATTGGACTTGCAGTCCAACAACATCTGGGAACCCAAGGTTGAGAAAGGCTACTCTAGACTTCCTGGTTGGTTGCGAGCGCCGGCGGCTGTGGGAGAGATTCCTCCCGGTCCTTTGAGGGGTTCTGGGGGGTCTGCAGAGCGCGCAGCCCCCCGAAACTTCGGATAGAGAGTTCCGAAGGCTTGGGGAACCCGGCAGTTGTCTTTTTTTTGCCTCCCTTCCCCCCGAAGAGCTATAATAAGAGTGCGAGAGCGGGAAGGTGGAAGGCACGGCACAGCGGGTACAGCGCTTTCCCTTAAAGGAGAAGCTCCGTTTACTGGCGGCGGAACAGCAACCAATCTCCTTCAAAATCTACAATATCAACATGGAACCATCTGGCCATTGTGAGTAATGAATCTAAAAAGCTTTTAACGTCTCTAATTTGGACGGATTTGGTCAAAGGGGAACCTAAAATTTATGGAGGTCGGGTTCTTCCCTCCCCCCTGTGGAAGATTGAAAGCAAAGACAGTGTCCGCAGCACTTTAACCATAAAGCTTTGTAACTTTATTTCTTGGACTTTGTACTATCTAAAAGAGAGCAGGGCTCTGGAAAATACCCTGCAGTGGACAGCAATATTAATACTTGAGACTGCTTGCTCAAACTGGAAGCGGGACTTCGTTCTGATCTCTCTAGCCGTTCGCCATTGTGACGGCATGAAAGAAACTTCTATATGAACTTCTGTTTACCCCTTGACAGGCTTTGATTTACCTGCAACCTTCCTTTGAGGACTTAAGGATGTTTCTTTTTCTATAAGACTATGCTACGTATCGACTTTTGAGCTATAAGTGACTGTATGAAATATTGTTCCTTTGCCTTGAATTATTTTAATGAGCCAGTTCCAGTTTCAATATTTAGGCAAGCATACAGAGACTGTGTTATAAGTTTGGAATTCTCATGCCAGCATTGACCTTGAAAAGACAGCTAGTTTGCACTTGTTTATATTTCTTCACTGATAAAAAGACATCTGGACTACTGGCGGTGAAAGAGCTCCTATTGACTGACTCGAAGTAATCTACTGAGTGGAATTTTCCGCTGAACGGCTTGCTCTTTCACTTGACTGAACGGCTTATATTCTACTTTGTTGTTTTGATTAAAAGACATTTGATTTGCTGGCTGAGACAGAGGGCTTAAGGCCTAAATTGGGATTACCATCTGAGTGGGAATTTTTACTGAACTGTGTGCTCTGAGATTGGATTGACAGGAAGTATGGCTGGAACAGAGACTGGCAAAGAGACTGGCAAAGGGAAGAAAAAATCATCCATCTCTGCTACTTTGGAGGAGCAAATCTTAAATGCTCTTGATCGAAACACGAAAGAACAGCAACGGACCACTCAGGAATTGCGGCAACTGCGGGAGGAAGTGGGAGCAATATCTAAGGATATTGCCCAGGTGAGAGCACAGGTGACTGGTGTGGAGAAGAGACTGGACCATCTCGAGGAAGAAAAAGTACCTGACTTGGAGAAGCAAGCCTATCAGACCCAGGTGGCTTTGGCTTTTGTACAATTACATCAAAGAGAAGGAAATCTCAGGATAAGAGCGTTCCCCAACATTGAGAAGAGTGATCTGAAAGAGGCAATAATTGAAGAATTTGTGAAGGCTTGGAATCTATCAAAGGAGGAGCTGGAAGGACAAATGATAAAAGCATACAGATTTGGAGCAAAACCAAAAGGAGGCAAGAAACTGGTTAGTGATTGCTTGGTGTCATTTCAAACAAGAGAACAAAGAGATAGAATTTTGAGCCTACACTACGAGAAAACCTTAAAGGTGCAAGAAACGCCAATAATAATTTTTAAAGATTTACCAAAATTCTTTTTGGACCTGAGATCCCAATATTCTGATTTGGTAGCTATCTTGAAGAGACAAGGGATCAATTATAACTGGGAGTTACCTGAGGGCTTGAATTTTCAATTCCAACAGAAGAAGATTAAGATCAGGTCAAACCAGCAGAAGAAAGAATTCCTTCAGAACTACGAGAGAGAGCTGTTAAGAGCTGGCTTAGCAACCTCCACCCCAGGCCAACCAGGACATCCGATTGAGTTAGATTCAGATTCTTTCTTGGGAGCAGGAGCTGCGTCAGCAATTTAAAGATGTCACTTAGGATTTTGTCTTGGAATTCGAATGGCTTGAATTCGAAATGGAAAAGGAATGAAGTTTATCATATTTTAGCAAAACAAAGACTAGATATAATATGTCTTCAGGAAACACACATCACAAGAGCACATCAAAGACTTTTACAGAATAATAAGTTTGGTGAAGAATTCATCTCTTCGGATGATGTTAAAAAGAGAGGTGTGGTGATTTACGTGAAAGAAAAACTAAAGCCAAAGTTAATATTTAAAGATGAAGAAGGGAGATACGTCGCTGTGGAAATTTTATCGCAAGGCGAGAAAATCTTAATTCTGGGAGTCTATGCACCAAATGACGGAAAATCGGAGTTTTTTAAGAAGCTATGTAATAAACTCTTGGACTATTTGGATTACAAATTATGCTTAATGGGAGACATGAATGGAGTGGTCTCTACATTAATGGACAGATCACAACGACAGTCCTGTAGTAAAGAAGGAAGACTGCCAAAGTCTTTCTTTGAGTTGATTGAAAATTTTGATCTGATTGATACTTGGAGATTGAAAAATCCTTTGGAAAAAGACCAGACATTTTTCTCAAATTCTCAACAATCGTGGAGTCGTCTCGATTACATATGGATTACAAGAGAGCTAGGACCAAGAATAAATAATGTTGAGATTTGCCCAAGAACTTGCTCTGATCATAATGCTGTACTACTAGATTTAAGGATATCTCTCCAGGGAACTTTCAGATGGAGAATGAATGATGCGTTGTTAAGAAATGAGAAAATAGTGGAGAAAGCCCAGAAAGCATTGAAAGACTATTTTGAGATAAATTTAAGGACTACAACTGAGAAAAAAATTGTTTGGGATGCCAGCAAAGCAGTGATGAGAGGATTTCTAATTCAACAGAATGCAATAAAGAAAAAAGAAGCTAATGCAAATAAAGAAAAGATTCTAAATCAAATGAAAGAAAAAGAAAAGAAATTGAGGGAAAATCCTAAAAATCAACAGATACAGAAAGAAATCAAAGCATTACAAGTTCAATTTTCTAAATTGATGAATCAAGAAATTGAATCCAAAATTAAATGGATGAAACAGAAATCCTTTGAGTCAGCAAATAAATGTGGAAAGCTACTGGCATGGCAATTGAAGAAGAGGCAGAAATTGAACACTATTGTAAGTTTAGTGCAAGATGGGAAACATCTGGAACACCCGGTAGAGATACAAAAATCTTTTCAGAAGTATTTTAAACAATTGTACAAACAAGATAATCAAAATAAAGAGGAAGTGGAGCAGTTTTTGGACAAATTTGGGCTGCATAGAATCCCAGAAGAGAATAAATCCCTACTTTCCCAACAGATATCAACGCAAGAAGTGGAATATGCTATACAACAAATGCAGTCGGGCAAGACCCCAGGACCGGATGGTTTGACTGATGCATATTACAAGATAATGAAAGATTGGTTAGTACAACCATTGAAAGATTTATGCAATGAAATTTTGAATGGAGGAGAGGCCCCCGAATTTTGGAAAGAAGCTTACATCACTCTGATACCAAAACCGGATATGGATAGAACGCAAGTTAAGAACTATCGCCCAATATCCTTACTTAATGTGGATTACAAAATATTTGCAAATATCTTAGCCTCCAGATTGAAAAGGGTTTTGAAAGACTTTATTCATCAAGATCAAGCCGGCTTCCTTCCGGGGAGGCATTTGAAAGACAATATTAGGAATATAGTTGACATTTTGGAAATGCTGGAGCAGAAGATAAACAAAAAAGCCATCTTTATGTTTATAGATGCGGAAAAGGCGTTTGATAATATTTCTTGGCTATTTTTTAAAAAAAAAATTAGGAAAAATGGGAATGGGCAGTGGTTTCTTGAATGGAGTAAAAGCAATATATTCAGATCAAAAAGCCAAGATAATCGTGAATAATATGGTGTCAGATGAGATTAGAATTGAGAAAGGTACAAGACAAGGGTGTCCTCTCTCTCCTTTGCTCTTTATATCGGTCCTGGAAGTCCTGCTTGACAGGATTAGAAAAGATGATGAAATAAAAGGTGTAACTGTAGGGAAGAGACAATATAAACTTAAAGCCTTTGCTGATGACTTGGTGTTAACTTTACAAGATCCAGAGTCCAGTGTACAGAGGGCTCTGGAAGTTATTCAAGAGTTCGGAAGGGTAGCAGGTTTTAAATTGAACAAATCAAAAACTAAAGTATTAGATAAAAAATTGAATAAGGAAGAGAGAGAGAAATTGCAAGAAATAACTGGTTTATCTTTTGTTAAAAAAGTAAGATACCTTGGTGTTGATATGACAGCAAAAAACCTAAACTTGTTTAAAGATAATTATGTGAAATTATGGAATGAAGTTAAGAAGGATTTAGAAACGTGGACCAACCTGAAACTGTCCTTGTTGGGCCGTATAGCAACGATTAAGATGAATGTATTGCCAAAGATGTTGTTTTTATTTCAATCATTGCCAATAATTGAAAAGTTGAGTTGTTTTAAGGAATGGCAAAAGGTGCTTTCAAAGTTTATATGGCAAGGGAAGAAGCCAAGAATTAAATATAAGATATTGACTGATGACAAACAAAGAGGAGGCTTCTCTCTACCTGACCTAAAAATTTATTATGAAGCAGCTGCCTTTTGCTGGTTGAAAGAGTGGTTCACATTGGAAAATGCTAATATTTTGGATTTAGAAGGTTATGATAATGTTCATGGTTGGCATGCATATGTGTGGTATGATAAGGTTAAGGCCCATGGAAGCTTTAAAAGACACATTGTCAGAAATTCATTGTTCAAGGTTTGGTCCAGATATAAAGATTTATTAGAAAGAAAAACGCCAAATTGGCTTTCGCCTCTGGAGGCCAAGGTTCGAAAAAGGTTAAATATGGAGACCGGTTGGCTGAAATATAGAGATTTATTGATTCAAGATGGAGACCAATTTAAATTAAAAACATATGAGGAGTTGAAAGGTAAATTGGATGATTGGCTCCAATACCATCAGATAAATGAAGCGTTTAAAATGGATAGAGAAATTGGTTTTCAAACTGAGAGGTCAAAGGTGGAAACAGAATTGTTAGAACCTAAGACGAAAATACTTTCGAGAATGTATAAATTGCTGCTAGAATGGCATACAAAAGATGAACAAACTAAAAATGCTATGATTTTGTGGGCAAAGGATGTGGGACATAATATTATGATGGAGGATTGGGAGAAGTTGTGGAAGGAAAATATTAAGTTTACTGCGTGTAGCTTATTAAAGGAGAATATAATGAAAATGATGTATAGATGGTACCTTACACCAGAAAAGTTAGCAAAGATTTACCACAACGATAACAAATGTTGGAAATGTAAGAAAGAAATAGGTTCATTTTACCACATGTGGTGGACATGTCCACTAGTGAATGACTTCTGGAATAAGATTTATAATGAACTTAAGAAAGTGCTAAAAGGCACATTTGTGAAGAAACCAGAGGCATTCCTAGTGGGCATTGTAGGGAGGGAGATTCCCAAGAGAAAGGTATCTTTTTTCATGTATGCCACTGCAGCAGCGAGACTTTTGATTGCTAAATATTGGAAGCAGCAAACGTTACCAACGATTGATGAATGGCAGATGAAGATGATGGAATTTATGGAATTGGCAGAGATGACCGGACGAATCCGCAACCAGGGAGAACAAGCAATTGAAGAAG
Source organism: Zootoca vivipara (assembly GCF_963506605.1). Taxonomy (NCBI): domain Eukaryota; kingdom Metazoa; phylum Chordata; class Lepidosauria; order Squamata; family Lacertidae; genus Zootoca; species Zootoca vivipara. The sequence goes on along the minus strand of NC_083279.1, from coordinate 25,955,650 downwards.
AGTGGAAAGATTTTAAATTGTATTTAAAAAATCATGTTAAAGTAATATTTTAAGAATAGAAATTAGGTGGTAAATAAACCTGTGGATTAAGTGAAGAGGTTATTTTAAATTAGAAAATAAGAAATTTAGTATTAAAAGTGAATAATTAGAGGTAGAATTTGCTAAATTAGAAATGTGTTTGGGATACACAGGGACGGGAACCCAAGGAGGTCCCAATATACACTGTGATAAAGATAAGTTATACAGTTTCTTTTTATTCTCTTATTTTGTGTTGTTTCTTCTATGTTTTTTCTGATTTTTGTATTTTTGCTTTTTGAATTTGTATTTTCCCCACCCTTTCCAATTTTCTGTAACCCTTTTTCTACTGTGAAAATTAATAAATATCTATATACTAAAAAAAAAAAGAGAAAGGCTACTCTAGGAATAGGAGGAACACGACACTGTTGGTTCACCTGGACCTCTCAGCAGCTTTCAGTACTGTTGGCCATGGTATCCAACTAAATCATCTCTCTGGGAGAGCCAAAAAGTTACGTTAGTGAGATTGTTTGAACTTGATCTGTGATCTTCATTGGTTAGAAGTGGCACACAAACTATCATTGCCTCATTAGCTTCACTTCACCAGAGAGTTCACGCTTCAACACATGATGCTAAAACAAAAGCTGGCACAGCTCTTGGTTGGGTAAGCAAATGGCTTCCCTATAGAAGCTGGAAGTTTTCATGCAGCGATACAGGAGTATTCCAGAAGGAATAACAGATGTGTTTCTTTTTTTAAAGGAGCATTTAACTGTTCCAGATGAAGTAACAATGTTTGCTAAATAGAGATAATGGAGAAGTCTCATCCTGAATGCTAGGAGCAGGGGAAAACAAATAAATTCCTCTTTTATCCATACGCTTGCTCTTTGCCTGTGCATGGATGAGAGACTTGGATACCGAACAGCCATCATTAGTCACAGTACATAGTGTGAATGTATATCTGGAAAAAGACAGAGAAGTTTTGGAGGACATTAAGCTATGCTATCTGGCCGACAGCCAAATAGCCCATTAATCTGGATCCTTTATTTGGGGTATTTTAAAGCACCTGTTCCAACTGAAGATCAGCATCTGGCATGGAACCTAAAAACAGCAGAGATCTTAATTATGACGGGGGGAGTGGTGTGATTGTTGTCTCTACCACCGAGAGAGCAGTATGAAGCAATTCTGCCCCATCTAATTGTATTTGTAATGCTGGGGGCAGGTGGACAATGACTAGTTACATTTAGAGAATATTCTTCCCCTTTCACTTAATTCCCCCCCCCCAATTAGGACATTGACAAATATAGATGTTTCTCATATAGATGTAAAACAACAACAACCAGAGAGTAGACAATAATAAGAAAAATTTGAGGGGTTTCCCCCGCACACACTTTTGTGAGGGGTAAGCTAAAGGTAAAGGGGCCCCTGACCATCAGGTCCAGTCGTGTCCGACTCTGGGGTTGCGGCGCTCATCTCGCTCTATAGGCCGAGGGAGCCGGCGTTTGTCCACAGAAAGCTTCTGGGTCATGTGGCCAGCATGACAAAGCTGCTTCTGGCAAACCAGAGCAGCGCACGGAAACGCCGTTTACCTTCCCGCCGGAGCGGTCCCTATTTATCTACTTGCACTTTGATGTGCTTTCAAACTGCTAGGTGGGCAGGAGCTGGGACCGAGCAACGGGAGCTCACCCCGTTGCAGGGATTCGAACCGCCGACCTTCTGATCAGCAAGCCCTAGACTCTGTGGTTTACCCCACAGTGCCACCTGGGTCCAGTTTTGTGAGGGGTACATGGAACGAAAATGTACAGCACATATAATTAGAAACAGGGCCGTCTTAAGCATATCGGGCGCCCGGGCGCCGTGGTGCGAAGATCACTCTGGCGCGCCCCCCCGCCCCGTTTCCCATCGCAGCTGTCTCGCGGGCGCAGCGCGTAGCACCGCTGCAGCAGGTGCAGCCGCGCGGCGCCCCCTGGCGGCCCGGCGGCCCACCCAGCCTTGCCTTAGAACTGGCCCTGATTAGAAAAAAGTTGAGTTTTTGTTCACTTTTGTGAGGGGTGCATGGAACTAAAATGTACAGAACATATAATGATCAACCGAAGTTAGAGATCTCTGATCAATGGACATAAATATATGGGGACACTGGTGACTTATTAACTGTGCATTGCATACTAAATGTTATAAATCTGATCCAGATTTTGTGCCCAGTAATGTTTGGCTCATGGTGGAAGAATGGAAACAGGGAGATTCTTTTCACCTGTTCCTCTTTGCATTCAGCCCACTGTGCCCTTCAAAAATCTGCTCCTGAAACTGCAAGACTCTCCAGAATAGCATGAGCATGGGTGGGAGGCAGAAATGGGATGAGGTCATCATTAAAAATTACTTCCATTCCTGCAAAAGAAAGAAACCACTGGATTTCAGTGGCTTCCATGAACGGGAGGAATATTTCCATTTGCAGGAGAGTCACTTTGGACCCAAAACTTTATATTTATTATGTAGTATTTATATATCTATTTAGATGTATATTATGCATGCTACTAATAATAAAATACTTCAATTAAAATATTTTTAAGAGATGGGAAATCCAGATACCCATTTTTTTGCAGGGGGAGTAGAATTTTATATTTAAAAAATGAAATGTGTTATTTTTTTAAAAGCATTTAAATACCTTCCACATTAGGGAAAGAAAAAATTGCACATTTGCCTCTATTTTACCTATCATCGGCTAGTTCTGAGTATGTTATACACACTTTTTATTACATAAACTAATCAGAGGCTTTGCATAATCTGCATTGACTGGTATTTTGTTTCCCTCTTTTATTCCTGAATAATTCTATAATTAAGGTAGAAGGGTTTATGCAACTTTCACGTAACCACCAGTGAGCAAAACCATTAATAAGTATGTTGAGGATATAAGGTACCGTATGTCATTCCTGTTGTCATTTGATAGTGCTTAGGTTCCTGGGAAACTGAGAAGAGCACCTGCTCTGAAAAACCGGTTTTCCTTTATATGATCTTACTGTGCTTCTGCTGACTTTAAATCTATTTCACAGGCTGAAAACCACAGTAGTTTAGGTTCACTCAAGGACCTGTGCATGCCCAGTAGGTTTTTAGACTCTTTCCCCCCTTGGGCAGCCATAGCTGATTAATCCTATCTACAGTGTACTACATCTACCTTTTTAGTCCTAAGGAACCAAAATACCACCTCAATTAAATCCTTAATTGTGAGGGGCAACCTAAGGGAATTATTTTGTAAAACCACATCCTAGAACCTCCAGGCAGATGGTGGTGTTTAGAGGATTGCTGGAGGTGGGGAGCTAACTTTTGGCAAAACCATCCCCCCCCTCTCTGTGTCACATACACACACTCTCAACCTGACCAGCTGCGACTGCTGCAGGCCATCAGGGGCAACAGGATTCCTGAGAGGGCTTTGAGGAAAGTGGGAAGGAATAATCTTATTGCCGTAATGTTTTCCCACAAAGTGGTCCTGGAGGTTTTCATGAAAAACTGCTGGGCAGGGAGGAAGCTAGACTACCTTCCTTCTCCCTCATCTCTTTGCCCAGAAACCCTTCAAGTTCTGCATCCAGCGCTTCCTTTCCACTCAGTGCTGGCAAAATTTGCTTCTGTCCCTTCAAGCTCCAGCACATAATGGGGGCCTGTCACCTGAGGGCTCCCCCGCCCCTCTTGGGGAAGGCACCATATTTGTTACTTTATTAAGGCCAGCACGTTCTGTGAATGTTTTATTACAAACACTCTTTCATTCCCACCCCCGTCTTCCCAGGTTTCAGAAACAAATTTCATTTTACTAATGGAAAACGGTTCTCCTACCTGCAGAAGGCCTGACCTTTCGCTTGGATTGTACATTTTTTCAAGTAACAATACATTACGGAGGCCGTGTACCGCTGAAGGGAGTGTGATGGGCTGCCGCGTTTCAAATGCTTGAGTCCTCAGAGAAAGCATTTGGGAAAGCTGTAGGAGCCTAATGAGGTTTATATCACCTGACCGCCATGCCGCCACCCCTGTTGACTGGAAAGACCGTGTTTTAATGAAGCAGCGCCTCCAACACCTGCAGAGCCTGAGTGAGATTTATTGTGAGTTCTGAGCGCTGACTCTTTATCCTGGCCTAGGAGGTTGCAGGAGGAAAAAGCCTTGGCAGCAGCACATACAGAAGACCAAAACAGCTGCCCTCACCACCAGCGGTGGTAAAGGCAGAATGGTGTGTGTGTGTGTGTGTGTGTGTGTGTGTGATAAAATGTTGATTATATATAAAGTAACAGAGTAGTTTACAGCTAGGAAGCTAAATAACTTCTAGGTGATTTATAACTTTTCTCTGTAAAGACTATACAATGTCCAGACTCTTTATATTCAGAAGAACGTAACTTTCATACGCAGGTGGCGCTGTGGGTTAAACCACAGAGCCTAGGGCTTGCCGATCAGAAGGTTCGCGGTTCGAATCCCCTTGATGGAGTGAGCTTCCGTTGCTTGGTCCCAGCTCCTGCCAACCTAGCAGTTCGAAAGCACGTCAAAGTGCAAGTAGATAAATAGGTACCGCTACAGCGGGAAGGTAAATGGCGTTTCCATGTGCTGCTCTGGTTTGCCAGGAGTGGCTTTGTCATGCTGGCCACATGACCTGGAAGCTGTATGCTGGCTCCCTCAGCAATAATGCGAGATGAGCGCCGCAGCCCCAGAGTTGGTCACGACTGGACCTAATGGTCAGGGGCCCCTTAAGCTTTACCTTTCATACACATAACTGAGAAGAATATATTTGCAATCTCATACTTATTCACTTTGTTCCTTATAGAGAGCTACTGCACAGGTTTCGGAATGTTCCTGAGTTTCACCTCCGAGAAACCATGACACAACACGGTCCTCAGCAGCATCCAGAGAAACCTCTCTCAATAGCCATTCTCCCTCACACACACACACAGAGAGAGAGAGAAGCAGGAAAACAGTTAAAAATGACAGTCACTGGAATAAGAGTCACAATAGAATGCCTAATTAATTAATGTCCTTCACCTCAGGCTGCAAAATGTCTTAGGCCAGCCATGCCACTGCCCACTATCCATGTCCCAGCATTTCCTCAAAAAAGACTCCTCTGTCCTCCAACAGCAATTCAAAAGCCATCTTGTCCTGAGAGAAGAGGGAACCTGATTTAAGAATGTAGCACAAAAAGAATGGATTTTCAAAGATACCCCGCTGCTCTGGCTCATCTTTTCCGACGTAATGTATAATTTTTACTGATGCTTGAAAAGCAGTATATAAACGCATAAAATAAATGTGTTGGATGAGCTCAGTTCATCTTCACATCGAGCTGGGAAATTGCATTTAAAGCGATTAAGGCTGCAATCCTATATAAACTTTACGTGGGAGTAAGTCTCTTTGAACTAAATGGGAATTGACTAAATAGACATGCCAAGGATTGTCTGTGAACCAGTCAATAAGTTAAGGAAATGTTTAAAAGAATCAATGGGGATTTGAGCCTGGTCAACTTGGTCAACTTTGCCCTAAACCCACAACTCTCCATTGCACACACTGGCTTCCCTATGCATAGGGGGCAAATCTTGGTTCACTGAGCATAGCTGCCAAGTTTTCCCTTTTCTCGCGAGGAAGCCTATTCAGCATAAGGGAATTTCCCTTAAAAAAAGGGAAGACTTGGCAGCTATGACTGAGTGGCTTTGAGCAGATCTTAATCTTTTAGTCTAACCTACCTCACAGGCTTGTTGTGAGGATAAAATGACACGGTGCCCCATGAGTGCTCTGAGCTGCTTGGAAGAAAGGTAGGATACAGATGAAGCGTTGATAACTTAAAATGCCACCACTACCTGGTGCTAACAAGTACCGGTAGTTTAGTGGTGTGATTCCTCCACTGACAATTAATCATGCTTGGCAGTGAAATTCTAGGCAGGTCTGCTCAGAAATAAGTGCCTCTAAATTCAGTGGGGCTTACTCCCATAAAAGGGTTCGATTCCAGGAAAGTAAGAACTTCTGCAGCAGAAATCAACAGAGTGCTTTCAGAAGCAGCCACTAGAGGGAGATTGGATTAGTATAGTACTGATGCTGCGGACAAAACACTGAGTTTGTAGGAAATACTACATCTCAACGTTTTAAACAAAGTAGCTTCTCTTACACGCTGCATATTGGTGAAATTTAATAGAAGCAAAGCAACAATTACAAAAACAAAACCAGGTAAACGGGTTTAGCAGCTGACCAATCCATAAAGAGGGCAAATCTTTTTTCAAATCAATCCCACGGTTTTAATTTCCTTTTGTTTGCCGAGATCAGAGAATTAAAACTACCGGTACAAGATCCTGGTTTCCCGATACTTCATAAATTGGAAGCCTGCCCAAGAACATTATAATTGAATTCATTTAATAAAGAAATAGAAGGTTCTAAGGTCACCTTTTCCCAGTATGTATTACTTTTAAAAGTTAAATATAGCTGAAACTATATATATATATATATATATATATATATATATATATATATATATATATATATAGCAGTTTATCAACTTAAACACTGAAAATCAATAGATCTAATTAAAGTAAAAGCTTGCCATGGACGTGATGAGAGCTTTTTGGCATGACAGCACCATCAGTGGCATAAATTTTTTTTGCTCTTTCCTTCTCCTTCTCTTTCCATTATATTTATTGCACTTTTGTACTGACTGTTCTCTACAGCCTCTTCTTTGACTATCTAGCTAAAATCCCTGTCAAGCTGTTCTTGTACTTTCACAGAGGTCAACCTGTGCTCAGAATAGCCCTGTCAGAGATCGAGGGTACCAGAGTCTGTTAGTGAATGGTAGAAATTAATAAACAGTAGTATTTAGATAAATTTGGGATATGAGGGGGAAATACAAGCTGCAGAACTGAGCCAGGCAATATATTTCTAGGGTAGCTTGTGTTAGCTATGCTTATATTGTTGAAGCCTTCTGCTATATTTACTGTGATGAAACTGAAAAAAAGAGATACTGGATGGCAGGCTGAAAATCTTCTACAGAAAATGGAAGAATTTGAATTCATTTTCATGCTTCACATTTAGACACATTTGCTAGTCCCATTTCTTAAAGTTGGCAAGGCACTCCAAAGTTCACAACTTTCATTGAGCACATGTGCAAATATTTACATCTCACTGTTGCAGTTTGTATCAAACACTCAGGCATAGCTGCCAAGTTTTCCCTTTTCTCATGAGGAAGCCTATTCAGCATAAGGGAATTTCCCTTAAAAAAAGGGATAACTTGGCAGCTATGCACTCAGGTTAATTTTGACGAAATTGAACAGCAAGCAAAATTTACTTACCGGTAGGATACAAAATTGTCAAAAGAAAGCAGAGTATGAAAAAACAAAGCAATAATAAGACAGGACCTAAGGCCATAGACGAACTTTCTCCAAGAGACAAGTTTAGGGTAAATTCATTTATCCCTGTCATGGATATTCTTGCAGCCAACCTAGACAGAAAAGCAACAGTATATAGAAGTGTCATTGGCAATTTGTCATTTTTGGTGAACCTCCAAGCAACCAAGGAACAGATTCAGAATGGCGTCAAGATGTTGATGCATGTTGAGTTATCCAAAGGATGTTGAGCTTAGTCTAGTTGATGAACCCTTGCACTTCCACCTGTACGTCAAACAAGCTAACCCTGAAAAAGAAAATTTCAGCCACAAAGATATGTACAGTGGTACCTCGGTTTATGAACACAATTGGTTCCGGAAGTCTGTTCATAAACTGAAGCGAACTTTCCCATTGAAAGTAATGGAAAGTGGATTAATCTGTTCCAGACGGTCCGCAGAGTACTTAAACTGAAGCGTTCATAAACTGAAGCTAACTTTCCCATTGAAAGTAATGGAAAGTGGATTAATCCATTCCAGACGGGTCCACGGAGTACTCAACCTGAAGCGTACTTAACCCGAAGCATGGGTGTAATTGGTTCCGGAAGTCTGTTCATAAACTGAAGCGTTCATAAACTGAAGCGAACTTTCCCATTGAAAGTAATGGAAAGTGAATTAATCCGTTCCAGATGGGTCCGCGGCGTTCGTAAACTGAAAATTCGTAAACCGAGGTGTTCATAAACCGAGGTTCCACTGTATCAGATAATATTCCAGGAGAAAATTCAGAGAACTTTTTCAAATGTGGACACAATTTTCAGATTGTCCTTGTGTTTAATGGTTACAAAGAGTTTAATGGTTACAAACTCTTCCTGTGTTTAACGGTTACAAACTGTACCGGTGAAAGATCATTTTTCTAGACTAAAAGGGATAAAGAATGTTCTACGGTCAACAATGTCCCAAGATCGATTGTCTTTATCTCTAAGCATTAACTGATAAGTTCACATCCAAAAGAGCTAAAAAAAAACTGTTCTGACTTTGTATACAGTGCAATGTAATAAGATAGCTATGATTGTCCTATGAATGTTCTCTGTGAAGATCTTCATTAATTCTTTTGTAGTTGTATTAAAGGTTATAAATTTACAAACAATCTTTTTATCAATGCTAACATTTCATCAATGTCATACTTTCACTGAGAAGATAAAAAATAGAATGAGGCTTTGTTTCTTGTGATCAGGTGCTATTAAGTCTGGGCCTCCCAAAGTCTTCTAGCTCAGGGCTTCCATTTGCTTTAATCCAGACCTGCTCCCAGGGTATGTGGCGCCGGGTGTGCCTTTCCTCAACATTGAGCAAAAAAACCGACAAGGATATCAAACATTATCTTTCTTTTATATTCACGCATTTCCATTCTGTTTAAACTAGGGATTAACGTATTATCTTGATGGTTGCATAACCAAGCATTGGATTTCCTCTTGAAGGTTCCAGGTAGAGAGAGGCGAACTGGCAGGTAAAGAGGAATGGTTATGTGCAAAAGCAAAATCTGTTGCACCCACAGCACTTACTGGCATTTCATTAGCACAAGTCCTATTTAACTCAATGGAGCTTCATGCATATTTTTCTCTCTCTTCTTTACCCCAGTTCCTTCCCTAATACCTTGAATATCTGATTAATTGCATTCTCCATTAGTTAATCTTTACACTGTGTGAACACTTTATTTGAGCACAGTATTTCGGTTGTCCAGATTAAGAGTTAGGTAAGCAGTATACAAGAGGGTCAATGCAAAATGCTGCAGGTCAATATTCACTGAAAATCTCAACAACTTTCTGAACGGAAGGCTCTTAGAGGAATTCTTATACTGAAATGAGATCCTTTTGCTCAAAATGTTTGTGTGTGTGGAGTTTCTAAGGGTGCATCCTCACAACGGTTTATTGAAGCATGCTGCCACTCATGGATGCAGTAACCCACAGAATTGGTATTTTCTGCCCAATCATAACCACTTTAACTCAGTAAGTTTTGACACATTCAGTGGGACTTACAGTGCAATCCAGCCAAACATAATAATTTTTAAATGGCATTAATTTCAGAGGAAAAATTCTGCACGTGCTTAAATCTCCCTTGCTGAAATCAACCCAACATTAAGGCTGCAGTCTTGATCTCCCTTATTAGTTAGTTCAGACCGTTTAACTTAGTGGGATGTCCGAATAAATATTGCGTAGAATTTTGCTGCACAGTGATTGATTTTTGCTGCATCATGCTCTAACCGCCTGATAAGCAGATTTAGGGTTGCCGTTTTTTTAGTTAAGAGCACATAAGTTTAAGAACAGTATGTATATGTTTAAAGTGGGAGTGTAAGTTAATTTGAAATGAGCAAGAATTCAATTTGAAACGAAATAGTGGCAAGAAATGGAGAGGAGTCTGAAGTCACCATTTGTGGGAAATATTTCCATCTGGGGCATTAACCCATGAAGATAAGGTGAAGAGCAAAGTTCAAAAAGCTACAGCACATGACACCTCTGTTGCTATTGGCTCTTTCTGAAACACCTTCTTCTCCACCTCCTGTTCCACCTCCTTTTATTTCCCCATTCACAAGAGAAATTTAAGTTCTCTCCAAATCCTCACACTACTCCTGTGTCCCTGTTAGGTGGTAAGAGTACTGTACTCCATCCCACAGTTGTGCCACCAACAGGCAGTTTCCAAGGACGTGGATTTTTCTTGTAGCTCCAAGGTTCAGAACAATACCTCGCTTTGAGAAAAAGACTACATCCCCTTTACAGGGCCAAGACATCCAGCTGAGGGGAAAGTGTACAAGGTATTTAAGAGAAACTCCCAATCCCCCTTCCAATTTGTGTTGTGAGTATCTGGCTGTGGCAGAGATGAGGGCCCATAACGTAGTGTCAGAGCATAAGTCTTGTGTGCAGAATGTTTGCTAGGTTCAATATTTGGCATCTCCAGTTAAAGGGATTAAATAGTAGATGATGGGAGAGGTGATGGAGGGATGCTGCCAGTCAGATCAGGAAATGCTGGGTTCAATGGACCAATAGTTTGGTGTAAGGCAGTTTCATATTGTATTTATGTTGTTTCTACCTATGAGTGGAATTCATTTTCATCATACTATTTCTGTTGCTCCATCAGCACAAGCATTTCTGCTGGAACAATCCACCTCTCCTCCCCTTGTGTGTTGCTCTGGAGGTTCTTCCAGCCCCCCAGAGTGAATAAGAGGGATGTGTTGGGAGGTTAAAGGCCCCATTGCACTAATAGGAGGCATTGGGTTTACTTCCCCTACCACACTGGTTTCAATGAATCCAGCCCAATGCCTCTGAGTTCTATGGAGAAACACGCAAAGTTCTATACCCAACACTATCAGAAATGTCCTGGTCTATTTGATTGGAAAATTAGAAGCGTGGGTGGTGCTTTGAGGCCCAGTGTATGGCTTGAACTTATGTAGTTGGTGTGGTCTTGGGCAATTTACTTGAGCCTCAGCATTATTCTGCAAAACTGACGTTATACTGCAGTAGCAGGTGCAGGTGCAAAGGAGTAACTTGGGGGATAAGATCCCACTGCTGCCTTGTACTCAGTTTGTGGTCTTGGGAAAGTCCCATATGTCTCCACATTAACCAGCCAAATGACTAAAGCAAAGCACAAAGGCCTGACCCTGGGCTTTGTCTCCAGCATCTGGTACTCAGCAATATGTTGCCTCAGAGCATGGAACCCATTTAATATCATGGAGGACAGGTGGGGCTTTGAGGCACAGAATGGCAAGGAGCAAGCAGGAGGAGCTTTGAAGGAGTGGAGCTACAGACAGGAGTGGCTAAATAAGGAAGGAAGGAAGGAAGGAAGGAAGGAAGGAAGGAAGGAAGGAAGGAAGGTACATAGCTGTCAAGTTTTCCCTTTTCTCACGAGGAAGCCTATTCAGCATAAGGGAATTTCCCTTAAAAAAAAAGGGAGAACTTGATAGCTATGGGAAGGAATGGTAGGAGGGGCTTAAGTGAGGAACTTGTAGTAGCAACACTTCTTGGCGGTGTTAGCTGCCACTTCAGCTGGTTCTTGGCCCAGGTCCCAGGTATAAAGTAATATTCTTCTTTAAAGGAGAGCAAAGCAATCGCTGAAGTGCACCTTCTCCATGCCCTTGGAAAAGATGAAAGAACTGAAGCTGGACTGGGATGTGAAACGATTTGAAGTTGGTGAGGTGGATGGGATTCCTATGACAAAGGAGATCTGTGACACGTGGCATAAAATCTGGGCTTTCCAAGCCAAGCCTGATGACCTCCTCATAGCAACCTATGCAAAGGCAGGTGAGTATGCAAGCAGGAAACATAAGGAGGCCTAATTAGGCATCTTTGACTTACCAGGCACATAAAGTGACCCAAGACTTGCAGTAGTTTCCGCTAGATCTTTGCATCGATTGGATGCAACACACCAGAAAATTATCCCATAAACATTTTCAAGGAGTTCAGAACCTCCTGGCGAATTGTTCCCATTGTACCATATTTTAAAATCTCTGTTAATGCATTTGTGACTCATGGATTTGCAAACAGGACCTATTGTTTATAATGAATGTGGATGTTGCCTGCTTTCAGTAGATGGTAGTATGATTCATAGTGATACGCCTTGTGATTGCTTGTCACTGAAAGCACATAATGTTGTTGGACCAAAAAAAGGGTTTCAAAAGATAACATTAATGACCCAGACAAATTCAGGCTGAACATGAAAGAGTTGAGGATCTGTAAGCCAATGCATAATGTGGAAGCTTTCAAACTTTATAGCCTATGTACTATTTTTGCAAATGCATGTTTCAAATCCCAACAAAAATCTTCCTTTGCTTCTTTTCCTTCCTCTACCCCATAATCTCTCCCATACAACCTTTTCAACTTTAAAAGGGGGGCTTTGGGCTGCTATTATAAATACAAGTGCGAAATGTGTGGCCTGTCTCTCATGAAGGATATGTGTACATGGACAGTATACACAGGAAAACAGCCAGAACCAATGGCCACTACAAACAGCAGGCATGTGAAGAAGGTCACACCGTCCTGGTGGTAGGTGATAAGGTTCATAAGGCTTTTCTTGTATTATAGGGTGGGGGACATAGCTTTAAAATTAACATATATTCCTTATGCATTCTGCACTCTCAGTTGACAAGTGTACCCCCCCCCCCCATTTATATTTATCTAAAAGCAACATTTGTTGTTATTTGCTTGACAAAGGTCTGTATAGTTAAAGCTATGGTTTTCCCAGTAGTGATGTATGGAAGTGAGCGCTGGACCATAAAGAAGGCTGATCGCCAAAGAACTGATGCTTTTGAATTATGGTGCTGGAGGAGACTCTTGAGAGTTCCATGGACTGCAAGAAGATCAAACCTATCCATCCTGAAGGACAGATCCTGAAGCTGAGGAGTCAATACTTTGGCCAGCTCATGAGAAGAGAAGACTCCCTGGAAAATACCCTGATGTTGGGAAAGATTGAGGGCACAAGGAGAAGGGGATGACAGAGGACGAGATGGTTGGACAGTGTTCTCGAAGCTAACATGAATTTGACCAAACTGTGGGAGGCAGTGGATGACAGGAGTGCCTGGCATGCTCTGGTCCATGGGGTCACAAAGAGTTGGACACAACTAAATGACTAAACAACAACAACAATCAGCATTGAGCTAGCCAAACCATCCGTTGCTTTTAGATGGGAGATGTGTATAATGTGGACTCGAATATTTTCTGGCTCCAGTCCATGAAAAATTATGAACTCATAAATCTTGTGCCAAAAGGCAAAACTCTTCTTTTGTTTCCGTATATTACCAGGTACAACATGGACACAGGAGATTGTAGACATGATCCAATGTGATGGCGACATTGAGAAATGCAAGCGTGCTTCCACTTACGATCGGCAACCTTTTATTGAATGGGTGCTGCACAAGACTTTGCCCACTGGTAAGCGCCAGATCTGCAGGTCAACTTGTATATAATTATCAGATAAAATATTGCTAAGAAATTCAAAAAAATATCCATATTAAGAAAATGGAGTGGCTAACATGATCCAGGATTATTTGCTGGAATGTCATATTTCATTCTGAAAGAGGCAAAGCGAGTGTCAGAAAAGGACTGTTAGGAAGTCAATGCTTATTTTATTTTCTTGTCACTCGTTTTAACTGCCAAAAGCAGAAAATTGCTCCATCTTCTCCTTCCCAAAGCCGTACTGTTGTTGTTTTTTTGCTTTGAAAAAATTATCAAGAAACAAAATCACCTAAAATATATCATGAAATAGAATAAAGATATGAATGAAAAGAGAAAAATAGAAAAGCAGTGAACAAATTGTCCTAAGAGGAGGGTCAAATTAGCCATGAGGTCATCAGTGGCTCGGATGACGCTGAATGTTCCAGACAACATTCTGAGACTAGATGAAGATATGAGATCATTTTTTTCAACGCCCCTGAAGGCAAAGCCCAAAGGACACTGAAAGGAGATAAACATTTATGTTTTCCACTAGGCTAAGATCTAGCAACACATTAGCATTGCATGTGGGTCTTGGAAAGTCTGGTCTGTAGCCCTACAAAATGGTATTGGATGGATAAAGTTAAAGAATACTGTAGAATAACAATGGCTTGTTTCTCAGGCTTGGATAAAGCTGAAGCCATGCCCTCACCAAGAACACTGAAAACTCATCTTCCTGTACAACTGGTGCCTCCGTCATTTTGGGAACAAAACTGTAAGGTAATGGGTTGGGCACGAAGCTTTGCAAGCATGCCCTGGAGTTGGTTTCCTTTGAATGAAGTCACTGGACACTGATGGTGTTTCTGTAAAATCAGAATTTATTTACAGATACTGTATATACAGATGCTAAGCATAAGAGGGGGGCACATCATTAACACTCCAACATAAAGTGGTACCTCGGGTTACAAACGCTTCAGGTTACAAACTCCACTAACCTAGAAATAGTACCTCAGGTTAAGAACTTTGCTTCAGGATGAGAACAGAAATCGTGTTCCGGCGGCGCGGTGGCAGCAGGGGGCCCCATTAGCTAAAGTGGTGCTTCAGGTTAAGAACAGTTTCAGGTTAAGAACAGACCTCCGGAACGAATTAAGTTCTTAACCAGAGGTACCACTGTATCCTACTTCTCTATTAGGTTTCCTGATATGGCTCCCCAATGCAGGTCAGGTCTCTGTGTCCCTTTCAGTCTCAGTGCTATTGTCCTCTTTTTCTTTCTTTTTCTTTCTCTCATACCCTCCAACATTTCTCCAAGGAATATAGGGATGCCCTATTCAATAACAGCAACAATAACAACAATAAATGTTATTATTTATACCTGCGTATCTGACTGGGTTGCCCCAGCCATTCTGGGCAGCTTTAAACATATACAAAACATAATTAAGCATTTAAAAAAAGAAACTTGCCTATACAGGACTGCCTTCAGATGTCTTCTAAAGGTTGTATAGTTACTTATCTCCTTGGCTCGGGAGTTGCATAACTTCATACCCTCTGATGAAAATAGGGATGTCCTAAGGAAAAGTAGGACATTCCAGGACCAAATGAGAAATTGGGATGGCTTCTGTAAATCCAGAACTGTCCTTGGAAAATAAGGACACTTGGAGGCAATATAGAGGAACATGAGTCAGATACCACTAAAATGATCTAGTTCATGTTTAAGAACATAAGAAGAGTTATGTTGGCTCAAACCAAAGACCTATCTGGTCTAGCATCCTCTTCTCACAGTGGCCAACCAGATGCTTATAGAAGCTCAAGAACAGGATATAAGAACAATAGTCCTCTCCTGCTGTTGTTCCCCAGAGACTAGTATTCAGAGACATACAGCTTCTAATATGGGATACCATCCTGACTAGTAGCCATTGATAGCCTAAACCTCCATGAATTTGTCTAGACCCCTCTTAAAGTTCTCAAAGTTGGCGGCCATCACTGCATCTGGTGGGAGCAACTGTTGTGAAGAGGCAATTTCTTCTGCCTGTCCTCCTGAGTCTTCCAAAATCGAACGTCACCGGACGGTCCTGTGTTCTAGTATTATGAAAGTGCACTTGCGCTTTCTCCACAGGCGAATAATGGTATCTTCTCACTTCTATACCCACCGCAGGTCATCTACGTGGCAAGAAATGCCAAAGACAATCTAGTTTCTTATTATCACTTCCACAGAATGAATCAAATGATGCCTGAGCCAGGAACATGGGAGGAATTTTTTCAGAAATACATAGATGGAAAAGGTGAACGGAATGCTTTGCGCCAAGTTTTCTACATTATTTTTTTTTAAGAACTCAATCATTTATCTTTGTATTTTAAATTCAAGTAGCAAACTGATAATGGGAAGTTAAAAACTTTTTGCCAAACACCGCATGTGGCTCCTTTCTAGTTAGAAGGGGACAAACAAACTCAAGCTTCGTTCAGACAAGGTGCAGCTGCTGCAGCATATAAGGCCAGCTTCTGATCTGGGAATAAAAGCGCAATCTGTTTTAGATGGGATTGATTTATGAGCCAAGGGAGGAAGCTGGGATGAGTGGAGCAGAAGGTATCCTGTTTAGGAAATCTCCTGCCTGTTCCTCATTCCATAAGGGAATGTGCCCCTTGCTCCATTTTGCTACAGTCTTGATGTTGAGGCAATTATCTTTTTTATTTAGGAAAAAGTTGCCAAGCTTGAGCACGTTAAATGTTCTGAGTTTGGGTGTGATTTGACAGTTGTTCCATCATAACAAACTCTGATCATAGAGTTATCCAGCTTAGTCCCCTGAATTGGTGTTGTCTAACCACGACCTGGGAATAAATTAACTGTTTTTGCGTTTGTTTGTTTGTTTTTTAAAATGTATTTCCTGTCATTGTAGTCATGGAACTGTTTGGCCCCAGTGAATTTTCTTCTGCCGTGAACAAGCTGACCTATATTTTGTAAATCCGTAACATCTCCTTGTTTAAGTTTATAGTCTCTTTAGTCTGTGATATGAAATTTTTCCTTAAGACGCTTAATTCATTTTTTATCCCTTAGTGCTCTGGGGTTCCTGGTATGATCATGTAAAAGGCTGGTGGGAGGCGAAAAATAAGAACCGGATTCTTTACCTCTTCTATGAAGATATAAAAGAAGTGAGTGTTTATTTTTAGGCTTCAGACCACAAGCGAGTTAACACTAGACTACAGGGATTGAAACCTAAAATTGATTTAGTATAGTAAACATGTGCAGGATTGCATTGTTGATTAACAATTGTTTTATTTTCCTATTCCTGGTTAATTCCTGGATTTAATTCCCTCCCTTTCCACAGAATCCAAGGTGTGAAATTCAGAAGATCCTGCACTTCCTGGAGAAGGACTTGGAAAAGGAGGTTCTAGATAAGATAATCCATTATACACAATTTGAAGTCATGAAAGATAATCCCATGGCAAACTACACCTTTTTGCCTCAAGAGATACTGGACCATTCAATCTCCCCATTCATGAGAAAAGGTGCTATGGGGGGGGGGGTCATTGTTTTTCTACAGGGGTGCCGCTCAGGGAGCAGAAGGCCTCTATCTCCTGCACTATGGTCCTGGTCTCCTGCTTTTCCCCCTCCTTTTGAAAAACCTTTTTTTTTAAAGCTTGGCTGGGTGCAATTCAGTGGGAGTCCAATCACAGGCCAGCTTTATCTGTTCTCTAGTGGTGTGTTGATCTGTGCTTGCTGGATATTGTGTGTACAGGCAACCCTCTTTTTGCAGGGGGGGTTCTGTTCCAGACCCTAGCACACATCAGCAGAGCATGCGTAAGCCCGTTCCGCCATGCTCCAACCTGTTCTGCCCCTTTTAATTACGTCTTTATGACGTTTGGGGGATACTTTCAGGTTTGGCGCCGTACGCATGTGCTCAATCGCCCATCATTTGGATGCCCCTAAATTGAGAGTTTCCTGTGATGATGGTATTGAATGGGGACAGAAGACTTGTAAGCACATGCAATAGTAGCTGGTTGGTGTGGGGAGGCAGAACTGCACATGAGAGAGAGGAGCTGTATTAGATGTCTGACAAGACTTGCTTTAGTTTTAATATGTACATAAGCAGCAGTTCTCTCCAAGCATATGAAGGTGTGTGTTGGGGACTGTGCCCCGAGTTTTTTTAAAGGCCTAGTAATACTCCTGTTTTCCAGGATTAAACCATTTTTCCTATGTGCTAATGGTAGTTTGTTCCCAATAGTTGTGGGGTTCTTTTGCTAGTATCTTCCAAATTTGTGACCTTTGAACAGTAGAATTAACTTTTTTAAGTGAAACTGAATTTTCTTTGTCTTTTGTTTTCTCTGCTCTAGGAACTGTTGGGGACTGGAAGAACCATTTTACTGTGGCACAAAATGAGAAATTTGATGCAGAGTATAAGAAGAACATGGCAGGAACTTCTCTGACTTTCCGCATGGAACTTTAAGCAGGAACAGTGTAAACTCTATTATCCTATTAGTATGTTACATTATTTAAAAGCACAACCTTATAGAATACACATTTGCCTGAGAGCAAGCCCGATTAAACTCAGTATGGCTTAGTTCTGAGAAGACATGCATAGGATTGCACTGCAAAAGTCTTAACCCATCACACTTTCTTGTACAAATCCTTTTATACTTGCTGGTCTTCATTATCTTCTTCAGTATAAAGTATACTGTAGCAATCATTTCAACCTAAAATGTGAATTGAAGATGGAGCTATGTTGATTGACAAAAGGGGCTTCTGCTTGCCTAGTGGCAGTTTCCCCACCCCCCACTCTCTGTCTCTAACACTGAATTTGGGAAGTAAATTTTGTGTGTGTGTGTGTGTGTGTGTGTGTGTGTGTGTGTGTGAAGCAGAAGTTTGGAAAGGTTTGTCCTTGGAGTGAAAAGAGGATCCTTTCATCCCTTCATTCTTTTTCATATTCAAAGTGATTTCTTGTGCCAATTCCTAGGCTTCCCAACTGGGTTATTTTAGGAGAGAGCAGGTGGGGGACTGTCCTGGAAGCAGAATGAAAAAGAATGCTGGAATGGGATCGAGAGTTTCCCAATCCAGCATCTTCTTCTCTTCTGCCTCTGAGGCAGCCCCACCTCTCCCATTTCTCCTTGAAATGATCCATCCATCCATTCTCCACTCCACTCCACTTCAAATGAAATAAATATATCCTCATGTCCAGTACAGTATTCACTCCTGTCTCCCTTGGTCAGTTTTTGTCCTCTCCTCCTCAGACTTGCTCAGGAAGAACAAAAGGCCATACAGGAGTTGCTCTTTGTGGCAGAGGTGGCAGAACATGCTCTGTCTGCTCATCTCGTGCCACATGCACATGCACACTCAACCCACTCTCCTCTTGAGCCCAATCCAGTTGTTTCCCTTTCTCTGCACTCCCAACACTGAACCTTGGAGGTGGAGGTTAAATAGAAGAGGTGGGGAGGTAGGGGAAAACACCTACCACGTCCACCAGTGTCTACACAAACAGTTGCCAAGACAGGTGTGGGAGAGGGGAGCTTGACAGGCACATTTGCAGGACATTGTGGGAACCAGGACCTTTGCAGGCACCATGTCGGCAAAGCTCGGGTAGGCAGTGCTGAGCTAGAGTAGCCTACCCCAAAGGTGTGATGAGGTGTGAGGCAGCATCCTGCATTCCTGCCACAAGGCACCAGGTTCTATCATCTTCAAAAATCAATACATGGAAGAGAAAATATGCTTAGGATGTGAGCAAGCATTAATATTATACTGTGGGACAAAGCTCCTTGTGACACTTAGAGATGCGCTTTGACCCTTCTGTGGTCCCATTATAAGCTTTTGAATCTACTGTGCTATTCACTTTACGTGGGCTCTATTTTTGTTGTTAAGGCGATCATTGTTCCACCTTGTAATCCACTGTGTGATGCAACAGCTCATTGTTTTATTTTTCACCCGCTTTTACCCAAAGAGCAAGCACGGCCACTGCAAAAGTCTCTCTAACTACATGTGAACGAACTGCGGGAAAGGCTCCAGGAGGCGAAATATGCATTTCCCCCCCCATTTATTTATTTGTTTTGTTTTGCAGCACAGGAAAATCTTTATTAAAAACTAATAAATAAAAAGTGTGTGTTCGCGGTCTGATCCATTCCAAGAATCAAAAGGACTTTGAAATAAGCAAATATAAGCAACTGAAGATGCTGGTGGGAGATTTATTTATTCTTTAAAAAAACTGTACAGCCAAGTCTTTCAGGGATGGCGTTGATCTCGCCTTTCCGGCCGCCCTCCTCCTCTTCCCCCCTGCTATTATTTCCTCTGCACTGTCATGATGAAAGATAAAAAGAACTCGTGGGGTAAGGGGGCGTGGCTTGAGAGGAGGCAGGCGAGAGGCGGAGGGAGGGAAGAGAGCCAGGCCGGGCCGGTTGCCACGGCGACCCAAGCAGAGAAGGGGAGCCGTCACTCTGGTCAAGCACCTCCTCGTTTCGCTGGCGTCAGAAGCGCGCGCGCTGGGAGAGCCGGTGACGAAGGCGGAAGTGCTGCCAACTGAGGCGCTGAGGGAGCAAACGAGCCTGCTTACCCTCCGCCGCAATGGAGGTAAAACGGGGAGGGGGAGAGGAACTTGGGCGGGGGGGGGGAGGGAGACGGAGGACGTGGGCTCTGAGCTTCCCCCTCCTCACCCCTCATTCATAGAGGGGCCTCCGCCTCCGCCACTTGTGGGTTCTCCCCGTTTCCCAAGTGGAGGGTTAGCCCGGGGATAAGGCTAACTCGGGGTTTGTGGTGTGGGCTGCCTGGTTTGGCTTCGTCTCCTGCTTTTGCCAGGAGCGTGGAATCTCATAGAGCCGTAGAGTTGGAAGGGACACCCGAGGGTCATCTAGTCCAACCCTCCTCAACTAGATCTCAGCTAGATCATGCATGATAGGTGGGCATCTTCCCCAAACCATCCCCGTTCAGACAAGTGTCTCCCTCCCTCAACACAGGAGTTGCACAAATAATAATACAGTAATAATAATAAATAAATTATTTATTTATTTATATCCCACCATCTGGCTGGGTTTCCCCAGCCACTCTGGGCAACTCCCAACAGAATATTAAGAACACGATAAAACATCAAACATTAAAAAACTTCCTTAAACAGGGCTGCCTTCAGATGTCTTCTAAAAGTCAGATAGCTTACTTCCTTGACATCTGATGGGAGGGCATTCCACACTACCGAGAAGGCCCTCTGCCTGATTTCCTGTAACCTCACTTCTCGTAGTGAGGGAACCGCCAGAAGGTCCTCGGAAAAGGTAACAATATTGGTCAGATGCTAGGACTGGAATCCTGCGAATTCCAGGAATAAGTTCCACTGAACTGTGCGGGGCTTACCTCTAAGCACACCTGAGTAGAATCGCACCTCTTAATCAGGTTGGACCCCCCCCCAAAAAATGTGGTACCGTATATGTAATGTAAGGCCTTCGTATTGGCCTCTGCTGCTTTGCTTTTAAAGCAGCAGCCTGATATACGCAGAAGTTAAATCGGTCAAGGTGTTACTGGTATGGAACAGCGTCTCAGAGAGTGCAAGTAGAGGACCTTGGTTTAGGGTGTGGTGGTTTTTTAAAATTACATTGAACCTTAGCTGATTTTAGGTAAATGTAAAGAATCTCTTAGCAACGAACAAACACACTCCTATAGATCCACAGTATGGAGAAAAGATTACCGAGGAGATTTGTATGAAGCACAGTGAACACCATAAAGCACTGTATGGATGCTGAGTGCAATTCCAATCACTTTACGTCTTTGGTAGGAACATTTATTTGGTAAGCCTCAGTGTGCCAGACTGCTGTTAAAAGACACAGAATGAGGGCTGAAAAGAGATGGCAGCCGTAAACCAGTGTTGGAAACAGAGATGAAAGCTTGGAGCTAAATGGAACCTTGTCTAGGTGCGTTTTTTTATAACAAGAATACAAAGCTGGAAATGAATGAACTGCAGCTGAAATATGTTCATTTTCCACATAGTCTAGTCCAGGCATCCCCAAACTTCGGCCCTCCAGATGTTTTGGACTACAATTCCCATCTTCCCCGACTACTTTTACTGTTAACTAGGGATCATGGGAGTTGTAGGCCAAAACATCTGGAGGGCCACAGTTTGGGGATGCCTGGTCTAGTCCAGTGTTTCTCAACCAGTGTGCTTCCAGATGTTTTGGGACTACAACTCCCATCATCCCTAGCTAGCAAGACCAGTGGTCAGGAATGATGGGAGTTGTAGTCCCAAAACATCTGGAGGCACACTGGTTGAGAAACACTGGTCTAGTCCTTCCCCTGCCCACCCCCCCTAATATTCTTAAGAGGGTCTCTTTTCCAGTCTTCAGAGAGTAGTTGGAAGTGGGGAGGCAGAAAAAGGTCATCCTTTCCTTCCACTCTGTAGTTTTAATCTGAAATCTTAGGCTCAGAAACTGCTTGCGCCAATGAAATTCCCTGTCGCAAAATGTGCCTAGAACAATGGGAGTTTTGAACATTGCCCTAAACCAGGCGTGTCCAAAGCCCGTTTCGTGAGCCTAATCTGGCCCTCCGGTCGATTTAAGCCGGCCCCTGAGTAAGTTTTATTTCCTGGGCAAAATTCCCCCCAAAGCACCACAACTTCAGTCCTAAAAACTTTGGTCGGCCCTCATGTATGTTCACTTCATCAAATCCGGCCCTCTTTGAAAAAGGTTTGGGCACCCCTGCAACATCTGCTGGCACTATGAATTCAGCATTCGAACACTGGAATGAAACAGGGTGGATAAACTACATCTTATTTTAGCAAAGTTAGCTTTGTAATTGTAGTGACTAGGCCTTGGAAACATTTTTATTCTTCGCGTTGTTGTGAAGTATTAGAAAATATGAATGCCATGTTTATATACTGAATGGTTAGCATAAACACACAACTATCTGTGCATTCCAAAGATTAGAAATAAAAAGTATCTCTTTGTGCATGCAAAAATGGATGTTTGTATGTTTTGGAAACAACAATGGTGCTGATTACAAGGTAACAAGATCAGCTGGCGATGAAAATGGTTTAAAACTAGTAGAAGGTTGAGAAGGTGATTAAAGAAGAAGAATGAAGTGGTAACATCAGGAATATAATTGACATATGCTTGCAACGAGAGCGGGAAACCAAATTATTTTTTGAAAAAATGTGTTAAATTTAAATAATTTGGATGGATTTGTTAAAATTTGAAAACTAATAAAAATTAATATTTAAAAAAGAAATAGAAAGTACCCCTTTAGATTAAGTTGCAAACTACAGTGCTACCTCTAGTTACGGACTCGATCCGTTCTGGGGTGCCGTTCACACCCCGAAAAGTCCGCAGCTAGAGCGCCACTTCTGCACGCGGCGCAATAGAGCGCTTCTGCGCACGCACGAGGTGTGCAGAGTGCTTTTGCGCATGCACTTCCGGGTTTGCCGCATTTGTATCCTGAAAAAACGCAACCGGAGACTTGACGTAACAAGAGGTATGACTATATTCTACACATTTTTCTAATAATCCCAAGCTGTTTGACGTGAACATGAAGCCCTGTGTTGTCATCTGGCAATTTAGGGTGGTGTTCCATTAACATACTTTTGACACCCACCCAACTCGCCTCCTTTTCATTTGATCCAGGTGAGGCAGAATACCATACTCCCTGAAGAGACACCTGTCATCTAGCCAATAGCTTATCAGGTCCCAGAAAACTACTAAACACTTAGAAAGGAGTAAGCTGCACTGAAGACTTAATTCTTAATGTATTAAGTTATTGAATTGCTCTTTATGCAATTCTGTGTGTGCTAACCTGGGATTGTGCAGTAGTGGTCTTTTTATTTGCCTTTGCTGTTGACTCTGCTATTTTTTTAATAGTCATTGTATCTGCTTTAATAGTGTTATTGCTTTAAATGGTCTCTTTATTGCTGTAAGCTTTGAATACACTTCGGGGTAGAATGGTAGTGTAGGGTTGGAGAAAGAAATAATAAAATAGTCTGCACACACCAGGCTTTTATCTGTAATTTTGTATGTTTCAGCTGCAAGATAGTGGTCAAGAAATGGCAGCTTCGCCTTCCACATCCACAACAGGCAAGTCAAAGGTAAGGTTTCCTTACAAATATAATTTGTTTCAGTAGTAATAGATGGACAAAAGGAGGTCTGTCTGTAGGTGACATTAAAAAATGCTGCATTTTCAAATGTAAGAATTGGCTCTGCTTTATTTGCAGAAAGTGAAGTCATTGCAGCCATTAAAAAGTAATCTTTGTATGCAGCAAAGGTTTATTTGGCAAGTGCAGCTGGCAGCTATTACAGGAAACAAATACCTTCGAATATTTGGCTTTCATTTTCTTATTGCTCATTCATGTAACAAACCTTGTTAAAGGTTGTGCTTTCTGTAGTGTTCAGCAATTTAGTCTATAGTAACTCCTGAGCTTCATCTGTTTGGCAAGCCTAATATTTTGGTGTATCTGAAGAGGTTCAGCCATTTTTTATTTGGCATCCCTCCAATATGTTTATATGTAGACTCCTTTTGAAATTACTTCAGATAAACTGAAAATGTGTTTGGAAATCATTGTTCTGCCATAATTCAGGTTGCGTTTTCCTAACCTTGAGCCTATGAGAGGCGGCATAGCCCCTTGGCTAAACTGGACTGTTTCTTTGCTTAGCAAATCAGTGCAGGTGGTGCTATTCTCACTGCTTTTCAAGCTGTAAAGAGCCAGAATAGTAATTTGAGATACCATCTTTACAGAATAACATAGCAAGTGCACAGTTACTGTGGTACTGTAGGCTGTGTTACCTAGTGTTTTTCAGGGCTGAGTGCCTAAGTCTCTCTTACTGCTACTATTCTGAAAGGGTTGTCCCACTTTGTAGGTCTGGTGGAGACAAATACATTCAGCCCCTGCTAATGTTGAATCAAACATTTGCAGTATGCTTTGCAAACTGCAGCTTATTTCTCCAGCGTTCTTTGTGAAGCTTCTTCTGGTGGAATGAAATAGGGAAAGCATTAAAAGTTAGCTTGACGTTCTGAAGTTCAATACCCTTAACTGCTATTTAGAACATTATTTATTAATTTTGCAGCTGGATACTTTACCCAGAGAAGATCTTATCAAATTTGCCAAGAAGCAAATGATGCATGTACAGAAAGTGAAATCCCGATGTTCAGGTACCTCCCTACTGATGTTGGTTTTCATTTATTTTAAAACAGCATGGCAGACTGCATGTAGCATCTAGTCTAAAAAAGGCCCACCAGTACAATTAGCTGCAACAAATCAGAGTCATGAGACAAAAAAAAAAAGCTTTCAGAAATCCTGGGGAAATGGCGTGAATATCTGCCAGGCTTGGATCTGCTCCTGCTGATGTTAGGCGTAATAACGACCATGAATAAACCAAATTAGCTGTATAGAATAAACTTTGGGGTTGCAGAAGAGTAGAATAATACATGAAATGAATGAATTATCCTTATTCAGAGAAAACACTGTTTCCCCTTAGAATTGGAGAAAGAGATTGAAGAAATGAAAACAAAACCTGCTGCTGGAGGAACTGATGATATTATTCAGGTGGGAATGCATAACTTAACAAACAATCCTGAGGCTGGTAGGGTGGCAGAACTGTTGCAGCTTCCCAAGCCCTGCCAGCTCACACCGGTTTGAGTGGAATATGGGGGCAGTTTATTCTAACTTTTCACTTAGCCAGCTCCAGGCTGATCTAACTGGGGAGGAGGCTGAGGACCAGAGCCATTGGGGAATCTGCAGTGCTTTCGATCCTGAAAATGCAACACTTTCTTGGGGCTTTCCATTTGCTACCACTGGCAGGAGGATCCCCAGCAGTAGCTTTCTGGATGTCTGGGTTAGCCAAGGCAGAGGCTCCATTGGCAGCAGAGAGACAACTACACACAGTTCTTAATGCCCCCAGCTATCAACACAGACGGTGGTAGGATTGTACTCTTAACGCATCATATATTGTGCAAGGGCTTTTCATTCCCAATAAATACATGTTTTGGTTAAAAGGAAGTAAGTTCTGCCTGTGTCATACCACTGAGACTCCTTTTCTCAGTTGTCTGGCAGGTCATTTACCTATGAGTTAAAGTGCAGGGCATTGTGTTTTATTGAAAATTATCTTTCTTTGGACTTCCTCCTAATGTGGGCTGCTTCTTATCTCATGAGATTTGAAGATCATTTGCTACAAGTGTTCCTCAAACTATAATTGCCTGTTGCCGCATTTACTGGTCACCTTAATGAGAGTGAGCAACTGAAAGCTTGGTCTGATCGTAAGCTTAACTATGGTTTAGCATTACATTCATAAGCCTTGGACTTGTGCATTCCCATCTCCCCTGACCCACACCAGAGGAAGTTGGAAGCTTTTGATTCCATTCCATTACCCACAGTTTAGTGCAATGCTTGAAACTAAACTCAAGCTGGCTTATTTCAGTAAACTACTGTTATGATAAATCACAGTTTAGGGTTTGGACATAACACTAAACTGTAATTAGCTGAAAATGACAGTGACAACTTTTAAGTCTTCTCGTGGTTACACCTGAGAAGAGGGGGAAATGGCAAATCTGATGTTTAGCCTGGAGAAGAGAAGGTTAAGGGGTGATATGATAGCCATGTTCAAATATATGAAAGGATGTCATATGGAGGAGGGAGAAAGATTGTTTTCTGCTGCTCCAGAGAAGCGGACACGGAGCAATGGATTCAAACTTCAAGAAAGAAGATTCCACCTAAACATTAGGAAGAACTTCCTGACAGTAAGAGCTGTTCGGCAGTGGAATTTGCTACCAAGGAGTGTGGTGGAGTCTCCTTCTTTGGAGGTCTTTAAGCAGAGGCTTGACAGGCATATGTCAAGAATGCTTTGATGGTGTTTCCTGCTTGGCAGGGGGTTGGACTGGATGGCCCTTGTGGTCTCTTCCAACTCTATGATTCTATGATTCTATGACTGTAAACATTAAGCACAGCCAAGAAGTAATAACATGATTGTTACAATAATCTCATCCCCATGTCTGTTCCCCTCTGGATCAGTGCAGTAAATTCATTAGTTAAACTTCAGATAAAGAAAATTTCAGAGCATAGTTAGGTTAGCCATGTTGTGTATTCTGATAAGGATGTGTTTTCAAACAATGCTGTTTTTAGATTTTACCAGACTTATTAGTAGCCCCAGAACTGCCCCAAACAGAACCATGAGCATATCCCTGGTCAGGTTCGGATTGATTTAACAATGCTTTCTGTTTAAGGATGACTTTCAATACAAAGAAATTATATCAGAGTTAACTTTAGAGTGAATATCTCTGTGTGGTTTTAAATGTAAATGGAGCCTGAGGATCAAGCCCATGATTCTGACACATGACCAGACTCTGGGTTTGGTGCTGAAGTGGGTTAATAACTCAGCCCATTGAGTGCAGCTGAAGAACTCTCAGTCTCCATTGATTCTGGGGCACAGGAAACAAATGTCAATAAAAAAAGAGACATCTTTCAGCATCTTAAAAAAATACAATTCCTCTTGTGTTTTTGTTTATAGTGAAGTGGGTTCTTCCTTCTTGTTCTGTCCTTCTTAAAATTAGGCCCTCACAGAGCGGCTGGATGTTGTTCTTCTGGAAAAAGCTGAAATCCAGCAGCAGTGTCTAGCTCTGAAAAAAGAAAATGGGAAAAGGCAACAAGAAGCAGAGGTACTCCCTCAATGCAGTAAAATATGTTTTCTAATTCTAGCTTATTTAATATATTTCTGTCAAAGAGAGCCTTTCCTATCTTTGAATCCCTTTTGTTTCTATTCCAAGTTTACAAGTGTCATGCATTGCCCCTTTCCTTGATCCTAAAACAGGGAGGCACAGCAGATATGAGTGTATTCTCTGGGGAAGAGAGATTCAATAGGCGGGGGGTATCTAATGTGGTGCCCTCCAGATGCTGCGGGACTACTGTACAATTCCCATCAGCCCCAGCCATCACAACCAGTGGCCAGGGATGATAAAGTTGAAGTCCAGCAGCAACCAGAGAGCATAACATTAGCTATCTGTGGGCCAATGGTTCTGTTGCAGTAAGGCTTAATGCCCCAGCCATCTCTCAACCTTTTATTGGAAATTGCTTTAAACATCCTTTAAAAAACAAAAACAAACCAAAGCTCTTGCCAGTGCCTAGACATGTGAGGTGTCACAAAAGTTATTCCCAGCAGACGGAGTATTAAGATATTGCCAAAACATTGAACAATTGAAACACTTCTCATTTATCTGGCCTCTCAAGTTTCCCGTTTTAGAAATCTCTCAGAAGATATCTTGCCACCAAGAACAAAATGTAGTTTGAATTCTTTTCTTCTGTAAAATGTGTTCTGCTGCTTTTTCTGGTATGTGTGTCAGTTAATAGATGACAACTACCATTAGGTAGAAGGCACACAGTTACTTAAGCTGGAAGTTGCATGCTCAGTTTTGTGAATGGAATAAAATGGAGAGCAATAAAGTAGATTAAATATATATTATTTAAGCAGACTGAGAGTAAATCTTGTGCATCCTTTGAAATCCTATTTTGTAATAGGTCATATTTATATTTTGCTTTTAATTGAAGAAATATGTTTTCAGCTCGGATGGGAAGGCAGATGTTGATGAAGTAACGCAAGTTGTGCAGATCTCCTACACATGTTTTTGTGTATGCCTTTATTCCTAAATTGTTCCCTCTGTCAGATGGGGTTGGGGAGTGAGGATGGATATTGGGTGGGTTTCGGTTTGATTTTGATATTTTAAGTGGTGTAAATTGAGTATACACTTTAAAATGATTAAAATATGCATATATGACACTCCTTTGAATATTTTATCAATAGGCTGCTCTCGCTAAGGAAGAAGAATTGCAGAAGAAGTTTGCACAGTTGAACACTGACTACCTGAAAGAAATCGAAGGTCTTAAGAATGAAACCATAGCAACACAGTCCAAATATGATGAAACTATGGCCACGTTGCAAAAGGAACTGCTTGCAGAAAGGAGCAAACAAGAGCAGCTCACAGAACAGCTTAAGTGTCAGAGTAATAACCACAAAGAAATTAAAAGGCTACAGGAAGAGGTCCATCAAACTAAGGCTGCCTGTGAGGAACAAATATTGAATCTGAAGAAACAGTTGGATGCTTCCATTGAGGGTAAGAAGGAGGAAACTGCCAAACTGCAAGAGGTCATTGAAAGCAATTCTCAGTGTTACCAAAGGGAAATGGATAGATTAGATGAAGAACTAGAGAAACAGAGGACTACTCACCAAAAGGAAGTGTCTGAGTTGACATGTCAGCTTGAAGCCGCTGTCAGAGCACGTGAAGAGGAGCAAAATAAAGTGGATCAGCTAAAGCAGAACTTAATAGAGCAATACAGGTTAAAAGAGAAGGACATGCAGGATGAATTGCGTGCTTGTAAGGAGAAATATGAGCGTGAACTGGAATACATAAGGCAAACTCTAACGAAAGATGTAGACAGCCTAGAAACTGGAGATGTACAGTTGGAAACGGAAATGGCAGAAAAGACCAGACATTTAGAAAATGCTTTAAAAGAACTGGAATCTCAACACAGCATATTACAAGATGAGTTAACCTACATGAACAATGTTAAGATGAAACTGGAAGTGGAAATCCAGCACGCACAGGATGAATTCTTCCACGAGAAAGAAGATTTGGAGTTCAAAATTAACGAACTGCAGCTTGCCAAAGAGGATCACTGTGGCGTAGTTGAAAAACTAAAATCGGAGTTGAAGGCAGTAACAGAACAACACAGGAAGACTGTAAAAGAAAATAGTCTAGAAACTGAAGAACTGTTAGAAAAGCATAAAAGGGAAATTTGTGAGCTTAAACAATCAGTATCATTAAGTTTAGAGAGAGAAAACCAGTCATTGGCTCTTGAGATAGTGGATCTTAAAGAACAATGTCAGAAGCACCTACAGGAGAAAGAAGATGCAATTGCTAGTTATGAGAGCTTGCGTGAAACGATGGAAACCTTTCAAACTGAATTGGGGGAATCTGCTGGGAAGATAAGCAGAGAATTTGCATCCATGAAGCAGCAGCAGGCTTCAGATGTTGCTGAACTACAGAAAAAGCTTAGAGCTGCTTTCAGTGAAAAGGATGTTCTCCTTGAGACCGTAAATCAGCTCCGGGAACATACTGAACAGCTCTCCTTCAAACTCGAGGAGCTGGAAGAACTAAGGCATAAAATAGGCACTCTCCAGGAAGAGAAGGAGAAACTTCTTGCTTCTCTTCATCAAAGAGAGGCTGCAATGAAAGAACTGGAAGAGGAGAAGAGTGAGCTTTCATCACAGAATGATAGTATCCTTGACAAACTGAAATGCTCTGCTGAGACGATAGAAAGCCTCCAGGGAAAATGCAAAGAGGAGAAAGCAGTGGCTGTGGAGCATCAGCAGCGGGTTGAGGCTCTTAGCCTTTGCAACAGTGAATTGGAGCAACAGGTAGAGGAGTTGATGGCGAAACTGAAAGTGGAAAAAGAAGAGAACCAACTAAAGCTGGGGGAATTGGAACAGCAGGTTGAAGCTCTTCAGCAATATAAAGTGCACCTCTCATCTGAAGTAGCGAGTCTACATGATGAAAATAGCAAGCTCAAGGAAGACAGGGACCAAGCAGGGAAAGAGCTGGAAAGCATTGCATCTGAAAAGCGGGGCTGGATTGTGTCTCAAGAGAAAGCAGATAATTTAGAAACGAAATTGCAAACAGTCTGTGAAGAGAAAGACCATTTGACTAAGGTACATGAGGAGGAAAAGGCTTTCAGATCGCTTGTCGTGAGTCAGCTCTGTAGCCTCCTTGAGCAGATGGGCTCCAGAAACCCAGAAGAAAACGAAGGAGAAGATGTAGCTGGTCTGCTGCAAGCGGCAAATGAATTATTTGCAAAAATGAAGCAAGAGATACAAAGTCTGAACTCACAAAAGGATGAAAACCTGCTTCTACAGGAGGAGATGCAGAGGCTGCAGGAAGAAAATGCAGCTCGTTGCATGGAACTCAGATCTCTTTTGGATGACTATGAAAATGAAAAACTCTTGTTAAGAGACGAGTTGGAAGGGGCTGTTTCTGAAAAAGAAGCCCTGCATCTAGATATCCAGGAGCTGAAACACGCCAGTGAAAAACTCCGGAATGAGAACCAAGATATTTTAGTTTGCATGGAAGATCTATCTGAAAAGCATGCGCTCTGTGAAAGCAAAATAAAAGATCAAGAAGAGGAGCGGAAAAAATTAAGCTTAATCCTTGAGGAAAAAGAGACGGAATTGAGAAACGTGCAGGCTGAGCTTTCTTTGCTGAAGGTTAGGGTTTTATTATTGAATTGCTCTCATTTATCCCCCCCCAAGCCTCTTGAGAACAGAATTTGGGAAAGTAGTGGGAATTGTGAAATTCTTTGGGTACAATCTTTTGTTCTTACATGCAAAAGAAATACCGCAAAACTTGAACTCTTCATATCTCTTGTGAGGCTGGTGAGGGTGATTTCATACTTTGCGTGATAGACTTGTCTACTGCCTGTCTTAACAGTGTTGTGGTACATGCAGTAAACACAACTCTTGCGTGAAAGTGTGCTTCCTCCTTTCATCCCCAAATAAGCATTTATAGATTTGGAACCTGGGTTACGGGTTGGATTTGTGTTCTGAGGATTAATTATCCCTGAGTTCACAATAACTCATTAAAACCATTCTTTTACAGTGGTTGTTAATTTGGTCTTGTTTGAGTGCCACTAAAATGCATTTTAAGATAGTGTTAAGTAGTCAAGGGTGAAACTTCTAGGTTCTTTATTGTGTCCCCCCAAAATTCTGGAAAATGAAAGTGAGCTAGGGTCTTCCAAGACTTTTAGTATTCTTCACTTTGAGACACTTTAGAGGTGATAAAGCAATGAAGCTAGATGGCTGTTGCAAGTGAATAATGCTTCATGGACGCTCTGTCATTGCCTTATCAAGAAGAAACTTGTTGCCCAAAGAGTTCTGCTCATAGGGCAGTAAAGAAATATGAATACTAAATAAATGAAATAGCTAGTCTGAGGGGGGAAAGGATCAGGGAGAAACCAATGATGCAGTTTTTAATTAGAAAATACATGTATTGCTGAATTTTAAAAAGTGATATCTTCTTACTGGAGCCTTTCCTGTCACGTAACTAGTTTTATCTGCCTGTCTTTATCCTATAGAAACAAATAGCAGATGTAACTAGGAACTCCTGTTAACACTTAGGAGTCCAGTGTTACACTTTCCCACCGAGCAAAGCAGAATGACGGAATCAGCCTCAACAGCTTCCATTGTGATGTCACAATGAGATCACAGGTCACTTTGCTTTGGCTCTGGAAACCCTACCACCAGGCAGCAGCAGACATCTGTTTCGCTGCTCTACCGTTTGGAGAGAAAATTGCATCAATAAGTGCTTCTCAGAAGGCATTTCCGGGACAAGCTCTGTCTCTCTTACTTTAGATGAGTTACATTCAGTGATAGGATCAAGCTAACCATCTAATTTGTTGTGTTTGCAATGCAGGCTTCTGTCGAGGAGTCTTCTGCTAAAGATGACCAGCAGTTATCAGAAGCAGAAAAAATGGGTATATATATATATTTTACCAGGTTTGCTGCTGTGTAAATAATTGTTGAGTATTTAATGTTTGTTTCTATCTCATCTCAAATCTGCAACCTTACTCTGTAAGTAAGTTGCATCTTCTGGAGATACTTTGCTTTCGAATCCTGAAATGTATGGCTTCCATTTTAAAAAGAAAAGAAAGCATATTATCAATGTGTGGGTTAATTTGTATGAGGTGGTGTGTAAATAGATCTTGCTATGGGATGTGACCGTTTTTATTGTCGTAATTTTCTTAATTGCTTAACGAATATAATGAAGCTGGTATATATTAATCAATTATTTCTTATTTCAGAAAGATGTTTTTGCATTCACATTTTAAAATAGGTTTTGTTTGCTCATTCAGTGACTTTGGAAAGACAACTGAAAGAGAAAGAAGAAAAAGGAAATAAAATCAAAGCCGTTGCCGTGAAATTAAGGAAAGAACTGGAATGCAGCAGGAAAGAGGTAACTGGAATCAAGTTCCATATGTTTTGTACCAATTCCTTGTGAGATGTTTGGTAATGTGTTTCTGGGGCCACACAGGTCTTTTTAGGCCTGCTTTTAACTTGTTCCCAGTAGCATGGTTCCAAAGTGTTCTCATCTGTGATTGCTAATGGGCTGGTGGCACTTTGGTAGCCTCCATTCTCATCTATCCACAGCCTTTAGTTTCAGTTTTGACCAAATGTCTGGCTGCATATGAGCTGGAGAAGATGGAAGTTATAATGATCAGCAGGCCTTGAACCAGGGCAGGTAGATTCAGCGTTTGACTTGAGAGGTTTTGGTCTTTGCCAAATGGCTGTTTCATACATCTCATGTTTCTCCTGCATGGCAGTACTTGCATGGGGTGAAAGGGACACAATTCTACATGTGGAGTTGCCATGTCTTTTACAGTGAATACACATGTTTGGAAGCCGGTACAACCCACACATTTGGAATTTCTTGTCTGTTCAGTTCTTCCTTGAAAACCAAGCTGCAAGGAAGGTTGGATTTGCGGTTCATCATTCTCTTTATGGCACGAACGACTAACCCACGACCTATGAGCTGCATCTTATCTGCCAAGCCACAGGAAGTGGCCTGATTTAAGCCCCCCACAGCTTTATCTCCTGATCTGAGGGGGTTTTATTTCCTGAGATCTGTTCAGGAGGTAAACTACTCTGTCTGATCTCTAAAGAGCAGTGAGTATACATTAAAGAGTGAAAGGCAGCATTTTATTTTTCCGCACTCCAAACTGGAGTGGGTGAATACATTGTCTTTTGCCCACACAGATCCTTCTGTGCAGAGTTAAAAAAGCAGCGTTTCCAGCCACCCCAACATGGGTCAGGAATACGGGAAGTGCCAATTCTGTATACGTGTGTGTGAAATAGTGTATCTGTGACTAAGGAGACAAATCTGTGACTAAGGAGACAAACTCTGATGTCTCTGTATGTGGTAAATGTCCCTATGTGGTGAGTGTATGTTTGTGTATTCATGCAGCAGCCATGCTCACTGCTGCCATATTGCCCTCAAGGGAGTGGCTGACTGAGGGTCAATACAGCCCTCATGCTGAATGGGGTTGGTCAACCCTTCTCTGTGGCAAAGAGCTTCAAAGCTACAGTACATGGAATTTGGTAGCTTGCTAATGAGGGCTGGGATTTGGTGAGCTCAGGGAGTGGGTCACTCTTGGGTCCTGGCTTCACTGTGAAAATCTGCTCCAGAGGAAACAAGGTAGGAGGTAGCGTGGAAAGTTTCAGAGGAGGCTAGAGTTAGTGAAATGCCCCCCCCCCTTTTCATTCACAGAAGGTTGTCTTCGGGTCCAATCACTGGTAGAAGTAACGGGTTAATATCTTTCTTTGCGCTTAGGCACAGTCACTTAGAGAAGAGGTGAAGTTATTGCAGTCAGAGAGACAGCAGCTATCAACTTCAATGGGAGACATCATTCAGACAGCAGAGAGCTATAAGGTAAAGGGCAAGTACTTTATCTTCATCACTTCTTGCTGTGCTTGAAGCGCTTAGTCAGGGCTTCTCTGAGCTTGTGCCCACATTGTTTCCAAGCACCTGCGTTTCAGCTGCTGGGGAGTTATAAGCAAGGGCTGTGTTTGCAGCGGACAGCACTGTGCGCCAAAACCCTCTGCTTACAGCTTTGTTAGTGTAGATTTTTCTAAGGTGTTTCGCTTTTAGATCATTTTTTTTACATTTTTGTTTTAATCCCCTTAATTAATTGCACGGAACTCACAGAAAGATCCTGCAGAACCTGTTGTTGCTGTTTATAAGCAGGACAGTTGATTTGTATCCCCAACTCCATTCTGTCTAACAGAATGGAAAAAGCAGAGACAAGGACTCAGTTATAGATCTGCCTACCCATTGCATGGTAACCCTAGTTTCTGTTTGTGAATTGAACTCAGCTGTTAGTCCCCACGTGCTTTTGCGCTTTGTTTTACCAGCAACATTTTGCTCTTTTTAAAAAAGGTTTTAGAATAGAAGTATGCATCTATCTCTGTCTCTTGGATGTTAATGTATCGAATTGAATTCCTTCTCAAATTTTGTTCAAATGATCTTGTTTGACTCACAAGGGCTGTGTGATTTTGCTCAATAGGACCAAGTCCCAAAATTTCATACACCATTCTCAAAATTAATGGAGTTTTTACTTTGGTTCCCCCATTTGGCATATGTAAGACACTGTAATGACAGTTACAGGTAGGTAGCCATGTTGGTCTGAGTCGAAACAAAATAAAAAAAATCCTTCAGTAGCACCTTAAAAGACTTAGTTGGTCTTTAAGGTGCTACTGTAATGACAGTGTATTACATAATAGATTCTCTTTATTTGAGAGAGTGGAGTCATTAAAATACTGCCTGGTTCAGACAGTATATTCACTTGCAGGATATTAAGTATTACTGTTATTTTCCTCTAAAATCTTTTTATCTTCTGAAAAAACCACTAACAGTGATAAGAATCAGCCCTCTCTACCCCTTGCTTCCCACAAAGATCTGTCATCATCTTTATACATTTTAGCCAATCTAATTGTACACTGGCATCTAATATTTTAATAGTTTTCTAGTAAGTTGGCTAACGTGGTCTATCTTTTAATCTTTGACCAGGCGTTTTTTTAAAAAAACAAAAAACTTAAGTAGCAATTATTTCATTTTGCCTGTTTTTAAAGCAGTACAATTCCATGCTAAAACACAACTTCCCAGATATTTTCAGCAGAGATGCTGAAGATAGGCTGCTTGTTGAGCCAGCCCAAGTTCATGACATGGAGATAAACATAATGTGGACTTTTAATGCCTTCATCTAGCATGCTATTTTCCTTTGCGGTATATAACAGTATAGTTGCAGTAGGATGCACCAGTGCAGATCTTTCAGAGGGGTATCCAGAAAGTAAAATCTAGGTTTTATTTCCATGTTAAGAAGTAGCTCTGTTTCCTGGTGCTACCCTGACAAAGAATATGGCTGCTTATGCCTACAGAACGTTGTAGGCTCATAAATGAAGGCTTAATAGAATGTTTATGTGCTCCAAGAATCTTTTAACAGAGTTTGACAAGCAAGCGGAGCAGCTGGACATTGAAAAAGAGCGAGCGCGTAAATTTGAACACCAAATAGATGACCTTACGAGACAACTGGAAAACTCTACTCAGCAGGTGCTGGTGGTTATATAAAATCTATACAAATGGAATTTGTTCTTATTGGGGGGGGGGAGAAAAAGTGGGAATTGATGGGAGGAGAGTAGGGAGTGAGAAGTCTAAGACTAGAAAATGAATTTTGCCTTTGCAGGGCTTGAGCCCCTGTTTGTGAACTTGGGCACTTCACTTGTTTTCTAGTTGAGCACTGTTTATTTCCAACAGTGGCCGGCCACATGACTCTGAGAAACCTACTGCAGGTCTTGAGGGTAACAGCATCACCACTCTTCCCCCTGCCCACACCATTTTTAGTTCCCAGCAGTGCTGCCTGGAATGAAGGCTTTATTTCACTATCATAGCTGATTGCTACCAATCCAAAAGACTGGATTTTTTTAAAATACAAAAGTAGAAAAAGTCTATAACAAAATCTGGCTCTTTATTTTCACAGAGGAACATAAAAGTTTCATTAAAAATGGTTTAGATAGTATTTAGTGCCTCTGAAGGTGGCACAGATTTATTTTTTAAAGTGGAAACAATAAGTTTTGTTAGAGACAGGTGATTCTCCGTCCCCACCCCAATGTATTCTTAAATAATGCAGTTCTTTAAGTACTGTATATTGTGCAGATAAAAAATGAGCCAACTTATATTAGATATCTTTGTCCTTCAGGGGGAACTATGAGAAAGTTGCTCTGATCATTAATATCTGTTCCAGTTGACTGAAATGTTACATTGCACAGGATTGTCTGCCGTAGTTTTCTTGTGCTGTATCATTGCCACTAGGGACTATTTGCAGAAAGGAACCAGTTAAATCATACATTTGCTTAGAATCAGTCGTATTTAAGCTCTCCTGAGATTGATGTATTCAGGACTCAAGCCATTAAAGTAACAAAAGTGGGTTAAAAGCAATTAATATTTTTCAAGTATGTTTATGTTAGGGCTTGTTTGTTTGTTTTGTAAGAATTCCAGAGCAGTTCAACGTAGAAAATACCAGAATGGTGTATGCCGTCATACTGTAAAGCATATACAAAATAAAATACAGAAAAACAGTATCATATATTTAGTGGCACACTAAATTTAGTGGAAAGCCTGTGTGAATTGAAGGCTTTTAAGCAAGTTATTTTAAGCCTCACACTAAGGGGGGAAAGTCTGGCTTTTGAAAATGGTATCTGGGTGAAATCTCCAGTGTTTTAAGTGGTGTAGCTGAATATTTCCCATCCTGACTCTGTTAACGTTGCTACCATCATTTTTAGCAAGACCAGTGGCGTTCTGCTAACGAAGACCTCTTGACTCGAATTCAGACTTTGCAAACTAACACTAAGCTGCTAGAAACACAGCTACTGGAAACTCAGAGGGCTAAAGCAAAAGTTGATAAAGAACTCGAAGCTGAAAAGCTTCTAAAAGAACAAAAGATAAAGGTGAGTGGCATGTGTTAGGAGAGCAGAAAATAGGACAGAATAAGATAGCTATTTCTGAATGAGTAGCCCTTACACTATTTTTTTTTTGCAGGACCACACTAATGCTGTAAAAGAAGTTGAAGAACTTCAAACCCAACTTCAGAAAGAAAAGAAGCATCTTCAGAAAATTCTAGAAGAGCTGGAGTTGGCAAAGAAGGTAGACTGGTAGTTTATATCTACCTCTCTCTTTTTTAGCTTTGCATATTTGCCATCTTTTCACTCAAGAGGTAGAATCTGGAAAAGAGCATGCAAAGTAGGACTCTACTGGGTTTTCCCCTCCCCAAAGTCTCTTCTAAAGGCCAAGGGACCTTCTGACGCAGCATGGGGGCTCCAAGCCGATTCACGAGTATGTTGGTGATTCATATATAGCAGTGATATCCAACCAGTCAATCGCGATTGACAGGTAGATCGCTGCACAATCTTGGTCGATCGCGGACAAGTAATGTCCCCTCCTCCGTCTCCCAGCGCTAGTTTCCTGTATTGGTGGCACAGCATTTGTGAATGTTTTGAAATGCGGAAAGCTAAAGCAAAGTTATCTGTAGCACTTCGTGAAATTGTAAGTGTTTAATTTTCAACCGAGGCCACACACCCCTCAAAAATCTGAACAACTCTGGCCACCCCCACCCCCCAAAAGTTCAACAACTTTGGCTACCCCCCCCCCCAAGCTCAACTGTGGGTAGATCACTGCCATTTATTTTATACTGGGAGTAGATCTCAGTCTCTTTGGAATTGGATGTGCCTGATATATAGAATCTTGGGTTTTTTTTATTTCAGTATTCCATGGCATGTTAAAGGGGGCTAAATAATAAATGTTTGGTCTACGGGACCAGCCAAAGCAGCGGTAAAAGTTAAAACTTGCAGGTGCCGTGTGTTTGTAAACCTACAGGATGCACATAAGAGTACAGTGATGGACATGGAAATGGCTGATTATGAGCGTTGTGTAAAAGAACTTAATCAAAAGATTACTGACAAAAGCAGCAGAATTGAAGACCTTGAGCAAGAGATTAAAATTCAGAAGCAGAAGCAAGAGACTCTGCAGGAAGAAATCAGTGAGTAGCGCACTCAACTCCTTCTTGTGTCTAAATAAGTTTTTGTGGATGTTTCAGTACAGTAAGAGGGTTTTTTTTTATAGGTATGCCTCAGAATAGCAGAGAATCTACATCCTCCAAACAGAGGTCAATGGCCTCTTATCCAGTAGATAGGAATAACTTTGCAAGAAAATTATTTTGTTAGGGTTAACAAAGTGTCATAGTATTTACAAATCAGTGGCAGTATATGCCACTTCACAAATCTTTAAAGTTCAGTAGGTTGGAAAAGCCAACAAACCTTAGAAATATTTTTTCACGTCGATGATAAATCTTTATAGCTGTTCATTTACTATATTTCTTCTAAAATGGTGTCTAGATTTTTAGTTGGGTTTAAAACATTTCTTATCTGAAAACAGTATTTTAAAGTGAAAACTGCAACATTCTGGTATAGTTTTAATTCTAGTGGAAAGTTTAAATCAAGGAGCAAGAAGGAAACTTCATTCCTTCTTTCCAAGCCTTTATAGAAAATCTGGAAGAATTTCATTGAAAGTTCTGCTGCTTGCTTTCTGAATAAATTACCTTCAACACTTACCTTGCTCACTAGAATCATTCCAGAATTCTGTACAAGAGTATGAGGGGAAAAACACAAAGATCAAACAGCTGCTGGTGAAAACGAAAAAGGAACTGGCCGACTCAAAGCAAGCAGTAAGTGCCTATGCTTTCTAATTTGTTCTGTCTTCTGACGAAGTAATAATGATGCAGCTTCATTTTGCTCTTCTGCACCATAGTGCTAAATTATTCAAGATGCTCTTGTTTTGCAGGGAAATGAACTTCTGAGACTTCAAGCATCTTTAAAAGGGGAGTTGGAAGCAAGTCAGCAGCAAGTTGAAGTTTATAAGGCAAGACCTTTCCCCTCCCCCCCCAAAAAAAGTAGTGAGATGCACAATGTTGCACCTCCCCCAGAGTGGTAGCTACCGTAAAGCTGTATGTTAAAAACCGTAACTGCAATCAGTTGCTATCATACATGTTATCTCCTTGAAATACTACATTTTTCAAGATGGCATTCTGCTGTTACGTATTTACAAATAAGTTGCATTGAAATCAACAAAACCTTACTAAGGATGCACTCTTAGACTCAGTTTCCAGAATAAGGACCACTGAGTTCGGTGGTGTTACTTTGGAGTAGTTGTGTACATACTGCTATTACAGTGGTGCCTCGCAAGACGAAAGTAATTTGTTCCGCGAGTCGCTTCGTCTAGCGAGATTTTCGTCTTGCAAAGTGCGGCCATAGAAAACTTCGTCTTGCGAAGCGCCGAAAACATCGCAAAACGCTTTCATCTTGCAAGTTTTTTGTTGCGCGAGGCATTCGTCTTGCGAGGTACCACTGTACATGCTTTTGGATCTGGATGTCATTGTAGATGTTTTCTGTACCCAGTCCCACCCCAATGCCCCGGATAGATTTCAAGTCTGAGAATAAAAAAAACTGGGCACAATCCAATCAAGACTGAGCCTTTTAAAGTCCTGTTGATTTCAGTGAAGAGAGTTATGCGTGTGCGGACAACTATTGAAATCAGTGTGGGGCCCCAAAGTGCTTGACGGGATTGTTCCAAATATATTCCTTTTAATAAAATTAAAAGCAGCTTGTAAATTGGATTGCCAATGCCACGCTGCATCCGATCTCCACTCACGCCACGCCACTAGGTTTAGTGGTCAATGTTGTATCCATTTCATGTTTTCCCTACATGAGTGCAGTGAGAAATATACAATGTCACATACAGTACGAGTAAAGTCTTTGACCAAAATGGTGTATCTCATTTTTTCTCCACGTGAATACGTTTTTTGGAAGCTGCAGGAATTCCAGGCTATAAATTCCATGACAAAATAGACATACACAGTTTTTACATCCAATGTTCTGTGTAAGGATGTTTTTACAAGAAGTAGCTCTTGGTTAATTGCAACTACAGTACTTGAATTCCTCGCTTCATGCCACTTGTTAAACATTTGACTATTTACATAGCTTCAAATTTAGCAACAAAACAGTTGTTTTGCAACTCTTTTGCAACAACTAGACCTAAGCCACTAAGTG
This sequence comes from Zootoca vivipara, assembly GCF_963506605.1. Taxonomy (NCBI): domain Eukaryota; kingdom Metazoa; phylum Chordata; class Lepidosauria; order Squamata; family Lacertidae; genus Zootoca; species Zootoca vivipara. The sequence continues at coordinate 25,915,774 of NC_083279.1, read as the reverse complement.
GAACACTTTTGCTATGGAAAAGAGTGAAAAAGCAAAGTAAATGTATTCCTGTGCCACCAAAATTGTTCCAGAGGGTTGTTGGAAGCTTCGATTTTTGTCAATTTGATATTCCTTATTACCGTTATTCCTTATTACCAGAATGGAAACTTGTAGCAATAAGTTTTCTTTTAATGAGAAAACACCAGTGTCGACAGCTAAATTCAAATCTTTTGGATCTGTGAATGTCCTTTTACAGATTCAGTTGGCTGATATAACCTCAGAAAAGCACAGGATACAGGAACACCTGCGGACTTCACTGGAGCAACACCAGAGGGTTCAGAGTACTTATCAGCAGAAATTAGCAGCTCTTCAAGAGGAATGTAGTACGGCAAAGGTATTTTCTTCTTGTGGAGGAGGGATTCCAATTCCTAAGGAATGGCTCCTCTATGAAAACATTCAGTAAGCATCTTAGTAGTTGCTTAGAGGTTGGGAGGTGCTGTCTGACATTCAGTTCTTTTGAAAAATGAATTATTCAAATGCCTAGCTTTGTTTTATTAAAGTCAATCTTAGTTCAGAAGGCCAAATGCTCACCATGGCATGCAACAGTTCTTTTAGGAGAATTACTTAATTCGTCATCTTTCCCTATGAGCAAAACTGTTTGGTATCTTACTTTTCTTTCTGTTTTGCCATATATCCATGACTGGTAGACTTTCCCAGTGTTGCTATGTCATAGATACAAATGCAGCATAAAAAAAGAAAAGTCTGACTGATTGCAAGGAGGCTACAGTTAGAGATGCTAAGCACCACAGTATGTATATAGATATTATTTTAGGCTTTGCGATATACAGGTTAAATTAATCTGATTGTATAGAAGGCAATTCAGCTGCATTTAGAATACCCAAGCTGGCGAAAGTTGGGATTTGTACTTGGTAACAGATGGAGTGGAGTGGAAAAAGCTGTATTTCCCATAAGGATATTTTGGGGAGCAGGAAGAGGAATCAAGTTACAAAGAGTTTTCACTCAGTTGCAAAGAACATGTGTACTGCTTGCACACACACACACCCCTTTGTGTTTATTGCACAAAGATAAATGATTGATGTTTTTGCTTTCTGGGCAATGTTTTTTGCATGCTCTTCAGCAGACTTCCAAATTGAACGTAGAATTATCTATCTTTTTGGTTGCTTTTACAAAGCAGAATGACTCAGAATCCGTGTCAGTTATAACTAGGTGTGTGATTGATGTGTGTGTAGGAGGGGACTGGGTTGTGATGGCAGGATGTGTCATGGAACAGAAGCGTGGCTTCTGAGGTTTCTGCCCCTGGCTTGCATTGTAATTGTTATTGGTTGTCGTTGGTTACACTTAGATTACAAAATAGCATTGCACTTGGTTGTAACGGATTGACACAGTTTTGAAATAGTTATTCCTACCTGGCTGGAAAAGAGTTAATCCACCTCCAGCCTGACTGACATAACATTCTGATGGGGGCGGGACTGTTCCCAGTTCAAAAGGAGAGAGGAGCGGTTTGGTCAGTTAGGGAGAGGGAGAGGGAGGTGATGAGATGTGAAGAATAAAGTTGAGAGGCCAGGATAGTGGTGGTTTAGATGAGGTTTAGGAAAGCTTGATGTTAAATGTTTGACAGAGTTATTGTACAACTGAAACAAAGCGGATAAACACATGAAACGTTAAAGAAACACCTATGTTTTTAAGATAATAAAATTCATCTCTTTTGTGCCAAGAAGAATCGTCATTATTGTTCCAGCTGGGTATCAGAACTCACAGAAGTGGTGGCTCAATAGAGCAGTGTTTCTCAACCAGTGTGCCTCCAGATGTTTTGGGACTACAACTCCCATCATCCCTAGCTAGCAAGACCAGTGGTCAGGAATGATGGGAGTTGTAGTCCCAAAACATCTGGAGGCACACTGGTTGAGAAACACTGCAATAGAGGACAAAACTTACCTCAGGAATAGAGGCGACAGTTTGTGTCTTAGAGTTACACTGAGGAGGCTTAGGAGGATAACCTGGGGTGCCACGAAGTTGCCAGAGTGGAAAGGGCAAACTTTTGCAGTGGGGAATCAAACTGAGTGAGACCCTTTACTGTAGGCAAGAGGTTATTCCGTCAAACAGCCTAGAGTTTCTCGAGATACCAGGCCACGTAAGCTGGAAGACTCTCTTTACTAAGAAACCCACAAGTAAAAAGGGGTTTATTTTAAGGCGGCAGAAGAAGAGGGAGGGTGGTTTCACCCGTGGATTCCTGTGTCGCATTTTTAGTAATAGAGAGGGAGGACATTCGTCACATTGGTCATGCATTAAATTTGTATATTGAAGCTACAAATGATGTGCCTTTGAAACAAAAGTGGTGGGGTTTTTTTTACTGTCATGGTTTAAGAACAGATTATCCTGTGAAGCTCGAGAGAGGGGTGTAATATTTCTCTAATTAAAGAAGAAGAAGTGTGTGCATCATAAGTAACTCTTTAGGTTTTGTTCCTTATGCAAATTGAAATAACCTTCAGCCCCCATATGTCATTGCAGGCAGAATACTCTGCTGTAACCTCCGAATTTGAAAGCTACAAAGTCCGCGTTCATAATGTTTTAAAACAGAAGAATAAGTCTTCTCACTCTGAAGCGGATGTGACCAAGCAAGAAAGGTAAGTGTTGCGTGGCTGGAAGGCTTTGGTGGATGCTGGTTTAAATCAAAATTCCATTCTCAGGGCGTTTGTTAATATTAGGGCTCAAAGTTTCTCAGTTCACAGATTGCCTCAGTGTATTTGCAAAGTAGATCTAGAATCTTACTTAGTACCAAGTGGAAATAGAGACAAAAAAAGGTTCATAGTACACTTAATATTTATCTGATTCAGACGTAACACTAAAATATACCTCTATTTAACTTCCCTCTCCTCTGATGCAGTCATTGTGATCCTGCTTGTAATTCTCCAGTCCATTTAGCATCCAGCAGCCATACAATGTGGCAAACTTCCATGCTCTTGTTTGTGGAGTTCCGCTTGTTCCAAAGTACAAAAGTTTGATTTGATTTGGATGTGTATGATGAAATTCAGATCCCTTCATCACTTCTTTCAGCCTGACATTCTTCAATTCTGTTATGGATTTGGAACCATGTAGATACAGTCATAGAAGACTAACAAAGCACAGAAGAATTCCATTTTTTTGTGATTTAGGAAGGTAAACTTGAAGGTTCAGGAAAAGGTACCCGCTTGCAGTGTTTAGTGGTGTGTTTTCCTTTTCTTTAGAGAACACATGGAAAATATAATAGACCAACTGAAGATCAAATTGCAAGACACTCAGCATAACTTACAAATGAATATAACTGAGCTTCAGTCACTGCAGTCTGAACATGACACTCTGCTGGAAAGGCACAATAAAATTCTTCAAGAGACTGTGGCAAAGGAAGCAGAGCTCCGAGAAAAGTACGTTTCTACACCTTCTTTCATCTTTGAATTTTGTGCCCAAGCAGATCTTTGGAGCTAAAAGCCTCCATGCCTTAGGTGTTCCTATGGTGGGAAGATGTTTCAATAAATTCTTCCTGTCCCCCCCCCCCCAAGTTTGAGACATCATTAACAGTTCCTTGTTTAGCTGACATGGACATTCTTTGGCTGGGTAGGCTCTGCACAATCCAGTCTGAAAACATGGTGATGAAGTCGGAGCACGCGCAGATTGTCAGCCAGCTGACAGCCCAGAATGAAGCTCTTCGCAACAGTTTCCGCGATCAAGTCCGGCACCTGCAAGAAGAGCACAGGAAGACTGTGGAGACCTTGCAGCAGCAGCTGTCCAAAGTAGAAACCCAGCTTTTTCAACTCAAAAGCGAGCCAAACACCAAAAGTAAGTAATCTGATACTCACTGAAGGAATAATGCTCAGCTGAGCTCACCTAGCAACTGTTTCTGTGCTTGTCGAATAAACTCCACTTAGGACTCTACTCCCCAGCTTCATTTAAGGTGAATTGCCAATTCTGTCACTGACTCAAATCTCTTATTACATAATGTCCTGTAGCAGGACAAGTTTTCCTGTCAGGATGGTAGCAGAGGGGGATTTTTTGGGGGGGGCACCTCTGCAGAGCCAAACCGTTTTGCTCTTACTACTATCAGGGGCGGACTTTGGTATTACGGCACCCTGACCTAGTCCAAAATTTCCCCCTCCTCCAGGCCTCATGCTGTGCGGAGGTGTGAGGGCTCCCACCTCCTTCCTGTAGCTGAGCAAGTGCTTGTAGGAGCTTCCCTAAAACCACCTCTGTTACTGTTTTTGTATCCAGGTGGATAGGGATTAGGTCATGGGTAGGCAAACTAAGGCCCGGGGGGCAGATCCGGCCCAATCACCTTCTAAATCCGGCCCGCGGATGGTCCGGGAATCGGCGTGTTTTTACATGAGTAGAATATGTCCTTTTATTTAAAATGCATCTCTGGGTTATTTGTGCGGCCTGCCTGGTGTTTTTACATGAGTAGAATTAGGGTTGCCAGATTCAATAGTGGACAGGACTTCTGTGCCTTTAATTGCCCTGCTCTCTTTTGAGTCTGGAAACCTTAAAGAGAAACCAGCAGACCCTTTGCTTGGAAATTAAACAAAGGGTCTGCTGGTTTCTCTTTAAGGTTTCCAGACTCAAAAGAGACCAGGGCAATTAAAGGCACAGAAGTCCTGTCCTCTGTTGAGTCTGGCAACCCTAAGTAGAATGTATGCTTTTATTTAAAATGCATCTCTGGGTTATTTGTGGGGCATAGGAATTCGTTCATTTCCCCCCCCCCAAAAAAAATATAGTCTGGCCCCCCACAAGGTCTGAGGGACAGTGGACCGGCCCCCTGCTGAAAAAGTTTGCTGACCCCTGGATTAGATATTCTGCTTCAGGAACGAATCAATGTTATATTGGGGCATTTCTATGTTGTACAGCAGTGTGTCTTTTGGTACTTTTAAAAAATATTGGCTGTTAACAATGTTTAGGTAATTTCCTTCCAGATGTTTTGCTTTGCTTTGTCTTGGGATTGCTTTATAATGGCTTATTTTTCCAGGTTCTGCTCCATCCAACCTACCAGCAAAGAACTTGCGAGAGCGGAGGAGCACTGACCTTCCTCTTCTCGATGTCCACGCTATCACCAGGGAGGAGGGCGAAGGAATGGAAACCACTGACACAGAGTCTGTATCTTCTGCCAGCACTTACATGCCATCGTTGGAACAGCTTCTTAATACCCCTGATGCAAAATTTGGTAAGGAAGGCTTGGTCATCCATTGGTGCAGTTTCTATTTTAAACTTTTGTTTTGGGCACAATACAGAACTTTGTATGAGTTGTACAACTTTTTTAATGTTGCATTGAGGTCTGTCATACTTTCTTCATGTTTAGCCCTCTTCATGAGCCATGATGATGTGCATAGGGCCTAGGGAATGTCAAATTCAGCCTAGAGATGCACATTCTTCAAGGCCTGTTGAAGATTCTGTGTATTGTGACAGGATCCCATGGCAGCACGTTTACGAAAAACGTATGCGCATGTTCTTCATGAAACCTGGCGAACATGCACTTTCACCGGTTGCCATGCACATAACCTGTTTAACCTGCATTCCTCTTGACATATACACACCTTGCAGCCGTAAGAAATAGTAGAAGCATCAATCACATTTGAAACTGGCTTATTGTCAACCATTTTAGAAGCTCCACACTGGGAAGCAGAACTCACCAAAGAAGAGTTGGTGCAGAAGCTGAACACCACGTCGAAGAGTGCGGATCACTTAAATGGACTGCTGCGCGAATCAGAAGCCACCAATGTAATCCTCATGGAGCAAATAAAGGTTAGCAGGCATACCCTTACCAAGCTCTGGTGAACTGCATGGTGCCTCAGTATTTGTTTGCAAAGTCTAAAAATCCTTCTGCGGTTATGTGAACTCAGGGCTATTCTCATTCCCACAACTTGCCAGCTTCTCCCCATCAGCTCATGGAAATACTGTCTTCCCCACCTTTGTGATCGTGAGGACTAACAAATTCTCACAGAATGGAATCTCCTATTAACAGTTTTTGGTTCTTCCGTAGGAAAAGGAGTCAGGCAATGTCAGGCAATGTGAATGAACGTAGGCTAATGGAGTGTTAAAAAGGCAGAATATGAAGTAGGAGGGAGGCCTCCCGAGAGTCTCAAAGGTCTAGGAAAATCAGGAACTGGAAATTAGCAGAATAGAATTTTGACAGCTAAGAATGTCAGTTGCCTGTCAGCGAGAACACAGTGAAATGTGAAGCAGTTGTTGGGAGGAGGGGAGGAGACTCAATCACTGTCGCCGGAGGAAAGCATTTTTACACAGTCAGTTTCCTGGTGCACAGTTCCATAAGTGATTAGAAAGAGTCGGACATGGGACACGCTTGAGTCAAGCTCTGCTTGCAAGCAGAAGCTTGAGAGCTTCAGTGACTGCTATTGACTCAGTGATGAGAAGTGTGAAATACCAAAGAGGAGAGGGACCCTCAAAAAGAGGTTGACTGTGTCCCGTATACCAACAGATACTTTTGAGACTGCTAACCCCTTTAAATTTCCTGAAGCCGGGATGTGGGGAGCCTGTGTTCATAGCTTCCTGACTGCCTATGGGAGTTCCTGCTTGCCCACAACCCCTCAAAACACTGTTGGAAGGGGATGCCACTACTAGGAGAAGCTATAGCAACTACTTTATTGGAGGCTTTCTCCAGCCTCCTCTCTCTCACCCAGATTCTCAGTGTCTTTCTTATGCTGGTTTCAGTGCATCTGAGAGCCAGTTCATGCTGCTGAGTTCCTCCTTGTGGTCTCACACGCGGGTGCATCACTACATGGGAAACGGTTAATCTGAAATAGGGTGTGCCCATGATTGCCACTGCTAGACAGCTAGACTAGTGACTGGGAGCGGCTGATGAGACCATATAACACCTGAAAGACCTACATTGGCTCCCAGTACGTTTCTGTGCACAATTCAAAGTGTTGGTACTGACCTTTAAAACGCTAAACGGCCTCGGCCCAGTATACCTAGAGGAGCAGTTCCACCCCTATCGTTTAGCCCAGACACTGAGGTCCAGCGCCGAGGGCTTTCTGGCGGTTCCTTCACTGCGAGAAGTGAGGTTGCAGGGAACCAGACAGAGGGCCTTCTCAGTAGTGGCACCTGCCCTGTGGAACACCCTCTCATCAGATATCAAGGAAATAAACAACTACAGTATCTAACTTTTTGAAGGCAGCCCTGTTTAGGAAAGTTTTTAATGTTTGATGTTTTATTGTGTTTTTAATACAGTGGTACCTTGGTTTACAACCATAATCCGTTCTGGAGGTCTGGTTGTAAACCAAAACAGGTTGTAACCCAAGGCGTACTTTCACCAGTGGGACCTCCCCCCCAAAATTGGTTGTAATAAAAAAAAAGGGTTGTAATCCAAAAAAAAGGGACACACACTTCCGGGTTTGATGTGGTTGTAATCTAAAACGGTTGCAATCCGAAGCGGTTGCAAACCAAGGTACCACTGTATATTGTTGGTAGCCACCCAAACCCATCCAGATGGGCGGAGTATAAATAATATGTTGTTGTTGTTGTTCTATTATATAGACAAACATGCAGGGGTTGTTCATTCAACCACTTTGCACAACCCAGTCTGTTTGTTTTTTATTGTGTTGGTTAGTTGCTTTTCTTAAGAAGGTAACTCAAAGCGATTTTCATTGAACCAATTACAAACAACAATGAAAACCTAAGAGCGCAACAATTCAAATAAAATACTAGAAAGCACTGTTAATAAAAAGGCATGTCTGGAAATCCTACCCAGCTAAGAGGCCACAGTATCCTTCAGTTCAAAGTCTAAAGGTGCAGGGTGGGGTAGAGAAATATTTGCTTCATGCCTAAAACTAAACAAGGATGGTGCCAGGCATACCACTCTGTGGAGAGCATTCCACTTGTGTTACCAGCCTCCAAACCTCCTGTGGAGGGTGCACCGAAAGAAGGGCCTCAGATGATGATCGCAAAGTTCAGGGTGGTTCATAAGGTAAGGAAAATATTCTTTCCTTTATTCACTGGTATAACAGCATATGTGATCATGTTGAAGCAATTTAGCAGTGTGAACTGGCATACGTTATATTCTGTTAAGTGTATCACGGCATGCTTTCATGCCACGTTCAGTCTTCCTGGGAACTTAGATCGGTGCAGAAGTGCCCATACCTTTTCCTTGTGCCATTTGTCTTAATGTGTCACAAGGGTGCCCTGTCGGTATCTTAAGAGATCTTTCTTTGATTTTCCTCTCTAGCTTCTTAAAAGTGAAATAAGGCGATTGGAAAGGAACCAAGAGCGAGAAAAATCCGCTGCTAATCTGGAATATCTGAAGAATGTTCTGCTCCAGTTTATTTTCCTAAAATCGGGCAGTGAAAGAGAGAGGCTTCTTCCGGTCATAGACACCATGCTGCAGCTGAGTCCAGAAGAAAAAGGAAGGCTGGTTGCGATAGCTCAGGGTACATTAAGCTTTTGTTTTTGTTTGTATTTTGCTACTGGTGTTATCAGAGGAAGGGACGTGGGACAGTTGCTGTTGGTGGCGAGCTTGCAGCAAGATAGAAATTGAAAGAAATATGGCTCTCCTCCCATCTGCAAGGACATGCATACAGTCAGAACTGCAAGGGCGCAGAGTGGCTTTATAAAATTTAAACTCCCAACATCTAAGAAACAAGTTACCAGTGACCATTTCAATGTAAACTATAACATGTAACTAGAAAATCTATGAGTCATTTTTCTTCCCAGAGCAGGTTTTTTTTTGGGGGGGTTGCATATTCAAGCAATATGCTGAACACGACTTTCAATCTGAAAATAATACTAACATGGCTATACTATACATGGCTGAGTTGGTAGAACATGAGACTCTCAGGGTAGTGGGCTGGAGCTCCACGTTGGGCAGAAGATTCCTGCATTACAGGGGGTGGGACTAGATGACCCTTGGGGACCCCTTCCAACTACAATTCTGTGATTCTACGTCTATGATTCTGTCATTCCTAGAGCCTGCAAAAAAGTGTTCCATGGCCGATTCTTGCTTAACTATACTTTTTGTACGGGTAGCTTCTGACTCAAGTCAGGTTCGAAATCCACATTTTAAGGCACAATTAATACACTGGCCATTTGAATCATGCTTTTAGTTGTGTGATTGAAAACCTGTATTGGCTCATATTTAAAGGATTGATGTGTTGTTGTTTTCTTTCGTAAGGTGAGGAAGAGAGCACATCGCAACCTTCAGGCTGGGCGTCGTACTTGCACAGCTGGTCAGGACTGCGATAAGACTTCTCGTTTGTTCAAACGTTCAGAGTTTGCGATTGCACTGGGAAGAATCTCAACACCGAAGAATGAAGTGTATATATCTGTAGCCAGGGTAGCTTGTGTCGTTTTCTCTTTTGACCATTTTAAGCAGGTAACTGATTTTTGGCTAAGGATTGTAGAAGACATGTGAACAACGAATTCTGTTTTGTTCCCCTTTACAGTCTTTGGCTACAGGTGTGTGAGGCCTTGTACATCTGTTAAGCTCTCCAGTCTGAAAGAGCTGCTCCACATTTTGTGTGTGTGTGTGTGTCTGCCTGTCTGTCTGTCTGTCTGTCTGTCTGTGTCTGCCTGTCTGTCTGTCTGTCTGTCTGTCTGTCTGGAGCTGCCCTCTCCCATTGCGTGGAGAAATACCTTCTGTACACTGGAACTCTGGTTTGGGATGTCCAACTTCAGCAGACATCTTCATTTTTTTATTTATCGGGGGGGGGGAGTATCAGTAAGACTCAAGTTGACAGGTCTGACCATGTGATTTCCAGTTTTGCTGTTCAAATCACCACTTCTTTAATGACCAGCAGTATCAGAGGCATGCTTTTTCTCATCAAAGTACTTTAAGACATAGCTTATAAATTGCTTATGTCTCTCAGAAGGAAAGAGGGGGCATACAGAAATTTTAAAAAAAAATCTGGCTGTTTGCCCTACATTCAATTTATTCAATTCTAGGAATCTTGCCAAACTCATTTAGTGATTTCTCAAGCTTAATAAGGTAATATCTAGTGTTCGGGATTTTGCTGTGTGTCATATACCCTCTTGAATTGTGCATTAAAGTCATTAGCTAATGAGCATCAAGAACAAGATGCTTTAAAACGTGACATTTCAAAAACGAAACGAGAAAAACTTCATTAAATTAAGAGACAGGGAAATGCATTGTACTGATTCTTAAGTAGCCACTGACGTCACTGATTATGCTACTCACGAATTTACAGAGAGGGAAGATCCTAAAATAGGATTGAATTTGCTGAAGGTTGTGAATTCTAAATATAATTGTCAGTGGTCATCGAAGATGAGGGCTCTCTGGAAAGGGTCAGGTCTGTGTAATTTCCAGCTAGTTCTTCCAAGGAAAGATGCATTTTTACCACTTAATAAGGGGTCTATACTTCACGTTGCCTTGTACATCTGCTTAACACAATTCTAGAAGCAGTACAATTACTTTCTAAAACTAGGCTCGGTAATTGTGAGAATTTGGGTAACGTGTTCTCCCGCAGTGTTTCTACCCTTCTTCTTTTTTTGCCCTTCAAATGCTTTCAGCTATCATTAAAAACAAGGTTTCTTACAGAACAGCCATGCCAAAATTTGGGGTTCTTTTCTTGGTATGTGAGCCCTGCTTCATTATTCATCTGCTCAACCATCCACTATATGCTACAAGTCCAGTTATTCCCTCTGCTACTAATAAGTGAGAGATGAGTTGAGACTTAAATGTGCAAGGTCTGGAGAAGGTTCCTGCATAAGTTCATGTAAGTTCATTTTAAACTGCTTTGATGTCTGTGTGATGCATTCGATATTCATTGATTATGTGTCAGCTCATTCTGGCGTTACAAAGAATAGAAGCGGCTGACTCCTTGAGGTAGCTAGCTGCTTCTGTCTCAAGTGTAATTAAAGTTAAAAGAGGGCTTCCTGTTTTGTATTCCAGCCTGCAGAAAGGGAAATATGAAGGGGTTATCCGCATGGACAAAAGACCCATCCATATTTCAGTTTATTGAGCCAAGATATGGTTGCCCAAATGTTGTTGTTATGTTCTGTAAAGATAGTAACATGCATTTTCAGACAAAGGAGTAAAACAGATGAGTGCACCTGTTCTTAAAGGGTAATATGAGAACACAGCTACTCTGCTTAGCTTAAGTTATTTTACCACCTACACTGACTGCCATCTTTAATTTAGAAAGCAGTTGGACGGCCAGCTCCGTTGTTAGGCATATGATATACTCGAACCGCTTCTCACCAATAATTACACATAATTTCCATTCACTATAGCTAATTAGAAATACCTTTGCACAGCTTTAGTAACAGTCTGTTTTCAGAGCACAGCCATGCCTTATTTTTTTAAGTTTTAAATCTGTGGACGTTAATTTATTTCACCGCAGCAGTGTAAGTGGTATATCATTTCCCCCCTAATGTGAGCTCCTACAGCGATAGTTAAGAGTTGGATGTCTTGGTTTATGTTCTGCCGTGTATGTTCAGATATTTAAACTGAGCAGGAAATTGTCTCTGCATTTTCTTCACCGTTTTCACATTAGCTTGACTGAATGCTCGCTACTTATTGCAGGTAGGGATACGATTTTCAATGTTATTAACAGCTGTGACAAAACAAACTTCTCCTCTTTTTTGAAGTCATTTGAAATTCTGTTTTTATTGTTTCAGACTGTGAATAAATTATGCATATAGTTCATTATTTTTGAAAATTTCAATTGTATATTAATTAAAATGCTATACTCATGAATGTAACATACTGTTTTCCTGCTCTCAATGTAACCTTTTACTACAAAGAAAGATTGTGGAGGGTGAATGCTGATTAAAATAAGAAGTACAAAACATGACTTTTCAATGTAAATGTGTGTAGTGATTGTGTTTTTATAACCCTTATGCAGTCGTACCTTGGTTTTTGAACAGAATGCGTTCCGGAAGTCCATTCAACTTCCAAAGCATTCAGAAACCAAGGCACGGCTTCAACATCAACTTCGTTGGACTGGTCATGTTGTGCGGATGCCTGATGATTGTCTTCCAAAGCAACTACTCTATTCTGAACTTAAAAATGGAAAGCGTAATGCTGGTGGTCAACAAGAGAGGTTTAAAGACGGTCTCAAGGCAGATCTAAATAAAATGTAGTATAAACACTGACAACTGGGAAACACTAGCCTGCGAGCGCTCCAGTTGGAGAACCGCCTTTGCCAAAGGTGTCATGGGCTTTGAAGACACTCGAACTCAGGATTCAAGGGAGAAACGTGCTAAGAGGAAGGCACGCTTGGCAAACCCACACCGTGATCAACTCCTGCCCGGAAAGAAGATATTGCATTGTTGGCTGTGAGTGGGAGATAGCTGCCAAAAAGGCAGTTCCTGGGCATAGCTGCCAAGTTTTCACTTTTCTCGTGAGGAAGCCTATTCAGCATAAGGGAAAATCCCTGTAAAAAAGGGATAACTTGGCAGCTATGTTCCTGGGTACATTAGGTGTAGCTCAGTTGGTAGAGCTTGAGACTCAATCTCATGGTTGTAGGTTCAAGCCCCAAGTTGGGCAAAAGATTCCTGCATTGCAGGGGGTTGGACTACATGATCCTAGTGGTCCCTTATGATTCCATGAATTCAGCTACAGCCATGGAAGTATTATAATCTTATACAAGGCACCGATGAGGCTTTTACTAAATGCTGTCTCCAGTTTCCAGTCACCAGCGATAAATCCAGAGTACATCAGATGCAAAGAATATCAACTAGTGACTGCAGGAGCAGATAACTCATGAACTGTTCAGAGCCTAAAAAGGATTAGCTTTGTAGCTAAGAGGGAATGTAGTATTTCTACAGTTAGACCAGAGGATATAACTTGTTTGACTTGGGAGACAGTTGGGTACATAATGGTTTCAAGACAAAGATGACTTTATGAAATATGTCTTGGTATTTTCTGCTCTGGTGTGTCAGTTGTGAGCCACTGGGCAGAGGTTTCCTACCCAATTTATTCTGAATTCCTACCCATCACCAGAACATTGGAGGCTGCCATCACGGGACAACTGCATAGCATTTATTTTTGCTTCCTGTACCAGCTTGCAGCCTTGAATGAATACTCTTAAAAGCAAAAGTACTACATTGGAATAACAAAAAGTGTTTTTTTTATTTTGAGTACTGTATGAGGAATTTGCCGTGCTTTACATAGCACATGGTCAGCAAGATAGTAATGTGATTAGTTAGACACTAACCCGGCATTTAAAACAATTTGTTTTAAAATGCGAGTACAGATGGGGGGGAAGCATAGAAGACTATTTAATTACCAGGCTACTTTGGAGAATTCAATTTTCTGGGTAAACACATAATTTGAATGCATAGATCTCAGACTGTGGCATGATAAATCACATCTCTTATGTTCTGGCTATTTCTTAAGCCAGCTGGCTGAATTCAATACATAGGGTCGGTCTCTAATAAGGATCAGATAGAACCTTGGCAATGAATCAAAAAGGAAGTCGAACAGATCACTGACATAACTCTTGTCAATATACTAAATGTAATCTTGCCCTATTTTTGTATAGCCCAGGATAATAAATCATTCTTCAGTACACAGCTTTTATGAGAGCTATTTTTGGAACTCGCAGATGAGTCTGTCTGAAGAAATCAGTTTTTACATATACAATGAGACATATTATACTAAATGTAAATGATGGCATGTCGAAATTTATAGCTGATTCTCTGGAGGTTTAGGTGTTGTTTTCATGCTTTGCAAGGTTTTGCAGGAACCAGAAATGTACCAAATACATGCTGGAAATTTTTCCATATGATTAAAAGCTCTTTAAAATCAACGAGTGTGTCAATATTATATAAATGGGATGTGGATCATGCTTCAAAAGAATAGAATAAAAATCCAAAGAAATATTGGAATCGTATATTTGTGGGGACAGGAGAAAATGACCCCCCCCCTTCAGATTGGATTTTAATTTAAGCTGCAAAAGAGTTGAGGTGTCAGGACGAAGAAGAAGAAGAAGAAGAAGAAGAAGAAGAAGAAGAAGAAGAAGAAGAAGAAGAAGAAGAAGAAGAAGAAGAAGCAAACAGCTGCACAATGGATATTGTTCCCAATCTGAAAAAAAAGCCGTCAAGGGAAATTCTTAAAACTTTATTCATAAGAACTTGGGACCTATTTCTGCGACAACTCTCCTAGAAAAACTGCCCCAAGTACTTTTTATCAAATTGCATTTTTGTTACTGGGTTTTCCTATGCCTGTTTCTGTTCCTCTGTATTTGTGTAACTGTTAGGCAAAGGACCCCTGGATGGTTAAGTCCAGTCAAAGGCGACTACGGGGTGAGGTGCTCATCTCACTTTTCAGACCGAGGAAGCCATTTGTCCACAGACAACTTTCCAGGTCATGTGACCAGCATGACTAAACCGCTACCAGTGCAACAGGGCACCATGACAAGTGCCAGAGCACACGGAAACACCGTTTTCCTTCTCGCTACAGCGGTACCTATTTATCTACTTGCACTGGTGTGCTTTCAAACTGCTAGGTTGGCAGGAGCTGGGATAGAGCGATAAAGCAACGGAGGGGATTCGAACCGCCGACCTTCCATTCGGCAAGCTCAAGAGACTCAGTGTAACTGTTTGGACCTACCATTTCAACTCTGTATCTGCACCAGAAATCTGAAGGCTTCGCTGGCATCTGCATTCACTAACATTACTCCCAATAACTTTATGTCTGTGTGTCAAGATCATTACAGTGGACCCTCCGGATACAAATTAAATTTGTTCCGGGCATCCGTCTGCAACCCAAAAAGTCCATAGGCAGAGGCGCCGCTGCTGTGCATGATTGAGCGTTTCTGTGCATGCATGCACAGTGAAACCCGGAAGTATATACCGCGTTCATAACCCAAAAGTTGCATATCCAGAGTGATACATAACTAGAGAGTCCACTGTAGTTTTGAACCCTGACAGTTTTATCACATATTTTGTATTTCTCATGTTGCATTTTTCTGTTGTGAACCACTCTGGGCTCTTCAGACGAGGAGCGGTATACAAATTCAATCAATCAATGTAAGTTGTGCCATCAGCTTCCCCTGGTATAGGTCCCTTTGTGAACGAGTGGCTTGGTTTCAGCTGAACCTTGCATAAATGCTAAGCTTGAGTGAGCAAGAGCTCAGGCCTGACCTAGCCTGTGCATGCCCTACTAGGAGGCACAGAAGACTCAAACTGCAACACCCATCGCAAAGGCATGCAATTGGCACGCTTCTGGTGCAGCAGGGGAACTCCATGTGTGGTGCAGCTCCCGGAGGCTGATGGGAAATAGCCCTCGGGAGTCCTGTTGTTTGTGTACCAATCTCTGCATACAGGGTTGAGGGAACAACAACAAAAAAAAATTCCTTCCAGTATCACCTTAGAGACCAACTAAGTTTGTTATTGGTATGAGCTTTCGTGTGCATGCACACTTCTTCAGATACAAAGAAGTCATGCACACAAGAGTACAAAACAGTTTTAACTTGTAAATAATGCATACAGGAGCCTTTTGTGTGTTCACACAGAGGAAAGCAAAACCTTAAAATATGCCGGTCCCATTTTAAAGATTAACAAGTCCCTAGGCAAATAGGCACAAAACCCAGTAGAGGGGAAAGAAAGGCTGGGAGGGGGAAGAACTTCACCCTCCTCGCCTTATGCTGAATGTCTCACATTTTGACCCTGCCATCACCAATCTTTGTTCTTTGATGCCATCTCCATCTTCTGTTCTCCTGAACAGGAGAATTGGTGTCAGCCTGTATCTTTACACTTTGCCTGGCATCTCCTCTTATTGCCCCAAATATTAGCTAAATTTGACCATTTAGGAAGTCAAGAATTCATAGCGCTATTAAGGAGACGTGCTGGCTGAGGGGCTGTGGGATATGGTGGAAGCCCCCCGTGTTGCTTGCTGGTGGGACACCACTGCCATGAAAGAGATGCCAGTGGACCACTGCTGGTACATCTGCTATGATGGTGAAAATGTGCCAATGGGATGGCCAAAGTGGGGTGGGACAGCACAGCACAGGGGAGCCCATGATGCAGGAAGGCTTGCTGGGTTGCAACATGGGAGAACACAAAATACTCCCAAAATACTCCATGTCCCCTGTGTTTCCTGTCTGTTGTTGTGGCTGAGTGGATAGGGAATTGCTTCATACAGTATTTACAGTGCGGGTTTGAGTCCTGGGTGCTTCCTCTCTCCTCGTCACATGGCTGTTTTTTGGACAGGCATGCAAAAGGTGAAAGAGGCCATTTCCTCCTTTTCCCTTGAGGCTGGAACTTGTATCTCCTACTTCCCAATACTAGGCCCTGTTTACACAGCAAAAAAAGCATTAGGGATTCTGCCAAGAAAACTGCCTAAATCACTGCAAAGGCTGGTTTAGGAAGCTGTGAATGCATTTATCCCCAAACTAAGAAATGCAAATTAATTTGTTTTGTGTTCTGGGAAAATGCAGTTCTTCCTCCAGGGAGCAAATTCATTATTGTTGCAATTTCTATGCAGTAAGTATCTTACGGTGTTCTGTGATAGTTTTAAAAATCTGGATTCTTTTCCCCATTTTTTAAAGTATTGTTCTTGTTTTGACGTGGTTTAAGTATGGATTTTATGTTTTTATATTTCTATCCCACCTCCAACAATTTAATGTACTAAATGAAGAAATAAATGTAAAACATTTTGTTGCAGGAGTCATGCATATCCATTTGACATTAGCACGTGATTAGAGTGATGAGTGATTCAACTCCCTGACCAGATATCTTTCAGCATTTTTTGACAGGGCATCTGACTTTCCAAATTGTGCCAGGAAGTTTTCAGGCTCTGCAATCAGTGCTGCATATTTTATATTAATCTTGCTAAAAGCTTCATTTTTAGTAAAAATGTGAGCACTTGCCAGAACACTACACAGTTCAGGTCAGGTCATCTTTTTATTCCAATTCCATACTGAGTCTGAAGGTAATCTAGTCCAATCCCTGCAATGTGGGAATTTCAACAAGAGGTTCCCCATTCAATTTGAAACCATATTAGACCCTGCTTAGCTTTGCAAATGTACAGCAGTTTTATTGCTGCACTACTGGTCGCAAAACATACACAGGTCACCCACTATTTATCCTCCCAATATTTAAAAAAATGCAAAAATGATTACCACATGTAAAAAAAAAAAAAGAGACCCACTGATGCTTGCTTGCACTGTTTCGCAATCTCTTTCTTAGCAAAGTCACAAAACACCTTGTGTCGTACCTTGGATCCCGAATGCCTTGCGAGTTGAACATTTTGGCTCCTGGACGCCGCAAAGCGAGTGTTCCAGTTTGCAAATGTTCTTTGGAACCCGAACATCTGATGGGGCGCCCACGGCTTCCGATTGGCTGCAGGAGCTTCCTGCAGCCAATTGGAAGCTGCGCCTTGGTTTCCGAATGTTTTTGAAGTCTAACGGGCTTCCGGAACAGATTCCGTTCGACTTCCAAGGTACCAGTGTAAAGAAAAGGAAGCTGCTTATTGCTTCTTGGCCTTTGGGAAACAGCTCTGTGCATGTTCTGAACCAATGCATGTTCTTCAAAGGCTAATGCTACCACACAGGGATGCTCCTGAAGCAGTCTTGACTCCTCCCACATCTGTTATATGCTAGACAGACTTCATAACAGCAGATGGAGTAAGAGATTTCCTCTTAGGGTTGACATTCTGGCATTCCAATCAGTCACATGGTTTTTCGGCTAGGACACACAAAGGGGATCTCTTTGCTGTAGCTAACATTTGGGTTAGGACTGGCTGAGTGGTGCAGGGAGCCGATTCGCTGGAGGAGAGAATGACAAAAAGTCTTCTGTAAATCCAAGCATAAAATGTGGAGGGGACAAGAAAGAGCACGTGGCTTTGAGATTTTGAGAACAATTTTTAAAAACTGCATTATGTTTTCAGAAGGTGGGCTGGAGCCCTGTAATCCAGCCTCCACTGGGGTCAAGTCTTCTCACAGTTAACAGGTCCAAAACCCAAACAGAGTCCAGAATGAATGTGTGAATAATCTGAGCAAGCAACTGTCAGAATTTCTGCTGTCTTTGAAACACAGCTAAGAGGTAGGAAATGTGAACTGTAAAAGCAGCGCGTGGGGGTCATTCTCCAAGGTCTAGAGCAGTGGATCCCAAACTTTTCGGGCCGCTGCCCCCCTGGTTCCATAAACCGTATAAAAAGCATTATTCAGAGTAGTGGTTTGCATGACCCATTAAGGGGGATAACAACACAATAAAACTCAAAATAATAACAAAGAATAATTGCACATTTACTCAAAATCCATTTAAAACTAGTTTAATTCAATGCTTTTTCTAAAAAAAATGTTTAGGGGTATTCTTATTTTGACTCAAGAAAACCACCGTTTTATAGTTCAAACTGGGAAAAATAAATACAGTAAATGGATGAAAGTACAAAGATTCACAAAACGTTTAGGGGTATGCGTCCCGTGTCCCCCAGACAAAAGCACTGGTTTAATTAAGTAACAAAACTGATGCACTGTCTAGTGATGCCAGCTTTTTAAAGTTTGGTACCGGTAGTTATTTACATCTCCAGCGCCCCCTTGCCTTGCCCTCCTAGGTTATCCCACCCCCACAAGAGATAGTACCGCCCACTTTGGGTAACACTGGACTAGAGAATTGATGGTCACAAGGGGAGGCTACAAACAGAACAGGGCTCAGGGGGGGTCAAGCAGTTGAGGAAAGCGTGCCCTTGAAGCGAGGGTCCTGAGAAAAAAGTGGGGAGCGGGGGAGATTAGGACCAACCCACACAAGGGGAGGCGACCGCTTCAGGCGGCAGAATCCACAGGGGCAGCGTCATGCCGATGTAGATATCCCCCCCGCGCGCCTTGTTTCTGATTTAAATTTCCCCTCACCTTTTCTTCCCTGGCAGGAAGCCATTCTGGGGTCCGCCTCAGGTGTCCAAATGTATTGGGCCGGCCCTTGGGGGGGCGGGCGAGCAAAGTAATTGTTCTGCTGAGCGCTTTTTTGTGTGTGGCCCCTTTCCAAAGCCATTCACCTCTCCCGTTTCTAAAAACAACTTATGGACCACACGGCGACTTCCAGCTGTTGCCCGTTGGCCAGTGCGCTTGCTTTTTTATACATATAAAAAGCACACTGCTTAAAAAAGGGGGGGGGTCACATTGCGAAAGAAACGGGGCTTTTGGAATAGGAGCCACTGGAGAGCCGGAAGCCCTAGTGGGGCCGAGCGAGCCCGCCCGCGAGCCACCCCCGGCGCGCACCTCTCCCTCTCCTTCCCCGCGGGAGGAAGAGGCGGCGGCGGAGGGGGCTGGAGCAAAGGGTGCTTGGGCCGGTGACGCGCCATTGCCGCCGCCGCCGCCGCCTGCCTGGCTCTCTCGCTCCCTCCCTTTCCCCCCTCGTGGCCTTCCTGTGCTGCCTTGCGGGGGCGGCCCCGCCTGCAGCTGCTGCTGCTGCGCGGAACTCGCCTGCGAGAAGAAGGCAAAGAGCGGAGCGGAGAGACGCGGCGGCGCGCTTTCTGCGAGGTTCGCTGAGTCGGGGACTCCCCTGCCTCCTCGCCGCCGCGATGCTGGGGGTGGCGGCCGGCGTGACGAACAGGTAAGCCGCCGCTGACAGCGAGCGAGCCACAGCCCGGGCTCTTCCCCATTCATTGCAAAAGGACTCGGCTGGGGGGCTCCGTGCGCCCTGCCTGCCCAGTTTCCTTCCCGCTCTGCCTCCTGCCTGCTCTCCCCGAACAACTTCCCCGCAGTCAGGCAAAAGGCATCCCCGCAGGCAGGAAGGAAGCCGGGGATGAGCCCGCCGCGCCCTCCTGCAGCAGCAGCAGCAGCGGCGTCGAGAACGGGACTGTGCGCTCTCTCCAGAGGGCGCGCCGAGGTTGCGGTGGCGGCGGGCTGGCTGGCGCGATTTAAGGGACGGGAACTGGTCGAGGGGGGAGGGGGAGCCACGCGGAAAGAGATGCGGGGTGGGGTGGGGTGGAGAAGAGGGGCTGCCTGGGAAAGAAGCTGCCTGGACTTCAGCGCATCTGGAAGGGAGCAAGCAGGGAAGAGAGTTCTGTTTTGTTTCTGGGCGCAAGGGATCATGGAGGAATGGCGGGATGTTGCAAACTGTGGGGCTGGCAGAACTTTTCCGCGCCGCAGTTGCAGCAGGCGAGTGGAGGTGGGGGGGAAGGGTGGGGACGCTTTTGCATTCGATGAAGGAGCCTCTCGTTGGTCACAAGGGGTGGAGCGGGGACTTTATAAAGTTGAAAAGGAGTTCGGTTAAGGTAGCCTTATCCTGGAAAGTGAGGCGAGGCTTTTCTGGGCTTGTTCTCCCCTCTCCAAATTCTGCACGGCCGGCCACGGATTGCAAGGCGACATCATTGAAGGCAGCCTTGCAAGCAAGTCCCTTAAAACAAGGACTAGCCTGCAGAAGATAGGAGTGCCTGGCATGCTCTGGTCCATGGGGTCACGAAGAGTCGGACACGACTAAACAACAACAACAAAGCCTGCAGAACTTTTTATCTGCTCACCTAAGCTAGGTGATGATGGTCACGTGATTAGACTTGGAGCAAAGGAAGAAAGGAGGATATCTGACATGACATTCCATCACAGACCTTCAGATTAGGGTTGGTGAACAACTGCACACTCAACACTCAGCTTATCTGGGTGCTTTACAAATTTACCTTAAATGATACATATATTTTCCCAAATGCATATTTGTGACACTGAAATAATAAGTCCCAACTGCTTAGGTGTACGTCCAGCCTTGAAGAGTGCCTCAAATAGAGTGCATCTCCCACATAGATAATCATCTACTTCCAATATTTTTATTTTGTTTATTACATCCCATCCTGCCAAATTTCATTGGCTGTTTGTCTACAGAATAAAATACAAGTAATAAGCCACAAAACAGCCAAAACATAAAACTTTCCCTGCTTTCTGGTTAGGGTGGAGGCAGTGCCTTTTCAGGCAAGTGTATTTACAAGCCTGTTTTTCTGCATGTTGCTGCTAATAAGTGGAGAGTTTCACAAAGGGCTTTCTTGTGGAACTGTGGCATCTATTCCTTGAAATGTTCTGAAACAAGTGGGGTCTGTTGGAGCTTGTGGGAGAGTTCATGGCTTGGTTGCTCTTTAAAATAAGGTCACCCTCACCCAGCAGACAGAGACCTCTGACAATTGGTTCCCATTCCGCTTCCTCACATTTTGTGTAGCACTCATGTTTGCTGTGGGCACACTGTCAGAAACATCGGTGCTCCCTGCAGCAAATGTGCAACTTGTTAATGCCCACTGTATGCTCTTAAAACATTTGTATGTGTGCATCATAGAGTCGTGGCCCACCCAATCAGGTCTCCTAAGCACTGGTGCCCAAGTTGTTTTAATAGTTTTGCACCGTGAAAGTGCGTACGACACGTCTCCCTTTCCTCACAAAGTTTACACTTCTGGAAGAAGCTGAAAGGATTGCATACTTTGTGCATTTCTGGATTCCGAAGTTCCCAGGATCCTAAGTAACAGCATGTCCTCTTCTGGAGATGTCATCTGGTCAGGATACTTACCCATAACATCTGTTCCTGCAAATAATAATAATAACCACAGCTGCTTGTGGTGGGTGATGAAACTCTAGACTGCATGGATAGGGTGTGAAATGCCAACTATACAGCCTGAAGTTTTCAATTCCCACTTTTGCCATTGCTCTTCGCACATGCTCCGGGATTTACACACTAACTGGGTTGTTGCCGGTACAGATGATTACAAAGTGCATTCTGTCTTGGTTCTGGCCTTCAGGGCATAATCCAAGATTCTAATTCTTGGATCCTACCAAATTCTAAACAGCTTTGGCCTCCTCCCCTAGGGACTATAATCTATAGTCTTAAAAGATTGGGGATCACTCCATAAACACATACCGTAATTACATAATATTTGCATGTGCAAATATGTACCTATAGATGCAGGTTTAGAATTTAAATCTCAAAGGAGGCAAGCCAATCAATTTCTCATCCAAATCAGTATGGTTACATTCTTAAATTAGTTTGCAACCTACCGCAGGTCAGCCCAAATCAGTAACCTTCCATTGAAACCCTCAGTTCATTTCCTAACAGATCTTACTCCAAATCAGTTGTCCTTCAGTTATCCCCATTCATTACTCTTAAGCTATGGTTACCTTCAATTAACTTGTACCTTCAAATTAATATCCTATCAGTAACCCCAATTCAACCTCCCTCAATTACATTTCACTCAAATACATGTTATGTCAGGTGATCCTTTTCTTATTGCTTGCTGAGGTTGAAATCAAACGGTGTGGCAAAGGAATGCCCCTCAAAGCACCAATGATTAGCTGATGCTTCAGTCATATGAAGCCCCTTGAAAAGTGCTCTGCAAGACCCAATGACCACCTGACACATTAACCCCATGCTCTTGTAATGCTGCATGGTTCAGGTGCATAACAGGGAGGTGGGGAGTATGCAATTCCATAGCCTTCTCTTGATCTCTTAACGGTGGTCAAAATATTGCCCTTGTTATTTTGGCAATAGCCTACTGAATGGGAGACGCTGACTCCAGGGGCAATAATCTCAGTTTTGTAACCCCAGAAGCTTGCTGTGGAATGAAAACATTTACTGAAAGGAGAAAGACAGGATCTTCCCAAATATTGTCCTTGGGAAATATTGGTGGACTAACTTGGTTCATTTTCAGAGTGTGAATGACCACTGTATTTGGTATTGGCAAGACATTTCCATCCTAGTCAAATTGCTTACTCTGGACATGCGAGCTTGTTTCATTGCTGGAGGCATCAGTGACTATTGCTATTGCATAGCACACCTACCATAGCATTTATTTATTTTTTTGCTCTGATTGAACTGTTGGTGAATGATTCAACATCTTGGATGTGCCAGGATAAGTAAGCTAGATTGCTTTTTGGTCCTCTATCATTCTTGCAACAGGAACATAGGGAGCTGCCTCGGATTCACACAATTGTAAAGTTCGAAGGGACTACGAGGATCATCAACCCCAAACTCCTACAACACAGGAATCTTTTGCCCAACGTGGGGCTCGAACACACGACCCTAAGAGTCTCATGATGTACCCAACTGAGCTGTCCTGGCCACCTTAGCCACCTTCTATGGAGTCAGTCACACCACTGGTCCGTCTTGCTCAGTGTTGTCGGTACTGACTGGCAACTGCTCTCCAGGGTTTCGGACAGCAGGCTCTCCCAGACCCCTTACCTGGAGATGTTGAGAATTGAATCGGGGGGGGGGGCTTCTGCATGCAAGTAGATGATTTATATTACTAATCTATAGTCATATCCCTGTAATTCCTGGTGGAATTGCATTTCTGTAAGTGCGAGTACAATGGTGCTATACCAGAGCTGTGTAAGCATTCCTATAAAGTGATAGTAAAGGTTAATGAGCCAGAGCCTGGGACACAGTGATTCATTCATTCACTCCAGCAGTATTCTAAATTGCATCCTTCACTACTCGTAGAAGCTTCTGGCTTTGTTGTGCTTGCTTTCTTGTGGGGAGAAAATCTGGCAAACGGGTACTAGGCACATGTTTTGAATGTGAATTGATTTGTTTAGAAATCGCTGTCCCTTGAACTGTCCAGTTGAGTCCAGACTTACTTCTGTTAAAGTTAGATAGACTCATATGGGGTGGGGGACTGTGGTTCTGTGGCCCAATAAGCTAAACGCACTAGCTTTGTGTGGCTCAACCTGGTAAAGCAGGGGTGGGGAAACCGATTTCAGCCAGAGGGCCACATTGCCCTTTGGGCAGCCTTATAGGGGCCACATGCCAGCTCCAGGGGCAAAAAGCGAGTGGATTTTATCTTTGTACAGGAGGCGAGTTTCTACGCAAAGTCACATGCCCCTCAGCACAGTGGGTCAGTACATCTTGCTGTTAACCAGAAGGTTGGTGGTTCAAGCCCAACCAGGGATGCCTCTGGGCCGGATTCCTGCATTGCAGGGGGTTGGACTAGATGACCCTTGAGGTACCTCCCAACCCTACAATTCCTCTATGATTCTAAGTCATATTCTGTCTGTAGAATTTCAGAGGACGAGCTTCACTTGTGCAGACTGGTTGTGTGTGATGTGTTCAGAATCCTGTGCAACAATGTTCTTTGGTAAACACTCAGAACAGGCTATAATAAAGATATCTCAAAGAAAGGAGGTTGCGTGCCGCCTTGTCTAACATGCAGTTAACAGGAATTGCATGTATGCTTGCCAGTTGCCAAGCCTTTCGCCTCAGTTCTTTGTCGGTTGTTTGTTTCACTTGAATTGAAAGTTGGGGGCAGTGTAGGATGCCTCAAAGTGCGCAGCCAGCTTCAGTCCACCAGGGTCATGTTGGGACCGTGAGAATGACCAGAAAGGGGGAGTGGGAATTCCTTGTCACTGATGTTGGAGCTAAACATTTATCCCCCGCTCCCCTCCCCAATTGGAGAACAGGCCAGTCCTCATGAATACAGTGGTTGTGAATTCAGGCAATGTGAACTCAATGGGTGGGAGAGCTATTGTCCATTTGCTGGGAAAAAATAGAAGCTGTGGTTTTATTTTATTTTAAGAATGGAACTAGGAATATCTCCTAAGGAATTACCTTCTCAGAGCTGTAGTTCCTGGCCAGTTCAGATGGCAACACCTGAGAGTTGGCCATTCTATGTTTGGATATGAGATGGTATGGCCAATTTATGTGGTAATTTACCTGAGTGGGTGGCATCTGAAGCTGCTGTCACTACTTTGGCTACCCTGGCCCTGAGGCAACATGCAGACCATTCAATATAGTATAAAGTTCCCCTATCCAAATCAGTGCATATAGGGTGAAGGCAAGAAGATAACATTCCAAAATAATGAGTTCTATAGAATCTTCAAGAATAACACACGTATTGCGATTTTCCTGTCGTGGTTTCAACACTCACGTGTGTCCCCCACCCCTGCCCCACAATGGATCTTGTCTGTTTTTATGAATTACAGTCTTAACTTGGTTCCCGAACACATTGCGAGTCAAATGTTTTGACTCCTGGACGCCACAAACCTGGAAATGAGTGTTCTGGTTTGCAAACGTTCTTTGGAAGCCGAATGCCCAACGTGGCTTCCGATTGGCTGCAGGAGCTTCCTGCAGCCAATCAAAGCCGCACCTTGGTTTTGGAAGCCGAACGGACTTCCAAAACGGACTCCGTTCAACTCCCGAGGTACCACTGTACTTTGATTAGACTCTAAACTTACATGTTTTTGATCTGTTATTATTGAGATATTTATACATGAACAGTCGTTTTCTTATGATCGCAGTTCTCAAAAGTACCTTTGGCGGGGAAGATACCAGATAATATTTGTCTCTAGTACCTTTCCTAGGCATGGAGAACCTTAACACTGATTCAGATGTTGATTATTGACGAAGTAAGAATCCCCCTGGCAGTGAACCAAGTCAGTTAATAATGTTTGTGGGATAGCATATTTGAATGCATCTTCCTGAATGGGCGAGGTTAGCACATCAAAGGAGAAAGCTGGACCAAAAGCTTTTCTACCTTGGTGGCCTAAGTTCATTCACACAAAGAGATTTTAATGTGCAGCGCCTTCACACTTGCGATCCTAACATGCATGTTGGAGATGAAGCCTGATGCCCATGTTTCATTTCTCGGTCCCTGGAACCGGCTGTTGCTTAAAACCTTCCCTGCAAGAAACGATTGCACTTTTCTTAAATGTAGTGTTACTATATTGCCTAATTGGAAGGATGAAATATGGAGTCCCGATCAGAAACTGTAACCCCGAGACGCCCCAAAATTGAAAAATCTAGAATTGTAAGTCAAATACAAAGGCTAGCTCATCATTGCTGAGTTGTGGTATGCAGCACTGGAGAATAGGTAAATACCGGTAATGGATTTGCGGTTAGACGTAGCCAAAAGGAAGCCAGTAATAAAACAGTCTAATTGGTAACACATGGCACCCACATACCTGAGAGCTTTCCAGTTCTGATGCACATCTATAATGGACCTGTAGTAGATAATTTTCCTCCATATGGAAGATCTCTAAATATTTCGTATGGATCTATTGTGTAGTGTTTATATATATATAAGAAGAATTGCTGTGTCTCAGCCAATATAGCTATTGCGTTGGAAGGACACCAGAGAAGCTTCCAGAGCAGTTGAGAAGGATATCCCTGCATGTTAGAATAGCAAATATTAACACTGAAGTCTTGCTGATAGTTGGCTGCAGCCACTATTGTTTTAAATGATGAAGTGGAAGTTCTTTATTTGGGGCTTGAAAAAGGATTTGTGAGTAGTGAAGCATTAGCTGAGATTGGATCTCTGCAACCTGGCATTTGCAGAGGAATTTGTTTTAAAACAGCACTTTCATTCTTTATGTGCTTGTGCTTCGTTTCTTGATTACCTCATGCTTGTCTGGTTTACACCATTTATGGTGATTATTGGAAAGCAGTTGCAAGACTTGTTTGCAGCTTACTGATTGGAGGGTGAGGGTGTGTGTGTGTGTGTGTGTGTGTGTGTGTGTGTGTGTTGCACACAGCTGGTGGGCAGAGATTGTATGCACTCATCCCTTGTTAACCTTGCTTCTTCTCTCTTTGCTGTATGCCCCTGACTAATGATCTCTGGATTGTAAACTCCTTGGGGCAGGGATCTATCTCCCTTCATGTAAGTTGAAAATAGCATTGCCAATGACCAAATTAATGGGATGTTCCCATAATGCTTTCCCAGCTTGTTGGAAGTCAAGTTTGGGGAAAGGGGAGAGAAATAGATTCGGCTTTTATGTCTGTAAGACCAGGTTTGCCACTTGCTTGCCCCCTTGAGCAACAGTTTTGACCACCCCACCCCCCGTTTAGCTATACAGTGGTACCTCGGTTTATGAACACAATTGGTTCTGGAAGTCTGTTCATAAACTGAAGCGTTCATAAACTGAAGCAAACTTTCCCATTGAAAGTAATGGAAAGTGGATTAATCTGTTCCAGACGGTCCGCGGGGTACTTAAACTGAAGCATTCGTAAACTGAAGCGAACTTTCCCATTGAAAGTAATGGAAAGTGGATTAATCCGTTCCAGATGGGTCCGCGGAGTACTTAAACTGAAGCGTTCATAAACTGAAGCATGGGTGTATTTGGTTCCGAAAGTCTGTTCATAAACTGAAGCGTTCATAAACTGAAGCGAACTTTCCCATTGAAAGTAATGGAAAATGAATTAATCCGTTCCAGATGGGTCCGCGGTGTTCATAAACCGAAAATTCATAAACTGAGGTGTTCATAAACCGAGGTTCCACTGTATGTAGGAATACAGTACAATGTTGCCTCCATTTTAATTGAATTGTACTTGCAAGAGGGTGTTGGGGAGATCAATATATTGTTGCTACCACTCAGAAGATGGATAAACATTGTGGCTGAGAGCTTCCCCTTTGTGTTTGTGGTGCTCTTGGGAACAATTGCCGTTTACACAGACACATTACCATACACTTAAAGGGCCATTCCGTGAAAAATGAGCCTGATTAGAAAAAAACTATTTTTAAAATATACTTATTTTACTTATAGTTTCATTAACTAAACATATTAAAGTTCAATATTCCAAAGGAAAAAAGAATTTGAAATTATTTTTTTCATGAGAAATCTGAGCTTGAAGTTTCAGTATCATTTTTCTGATTGTGTAGCTTAATTTTGTTCATTTAGGTTGGCATTATTTTTTAAAGATAAACAAAAATTGTGGTTGTCATTGTTGGTATATTATTAAAGTGAAGACCTTTGTCTACACATTGGACTTGAAATTTTTTAAATAGGTAAGTTATTTCTATTTTATTTTTATTATTGAATGGGATGCTGTTTCAGTGTCCCACCCGTGACAGCAAAAGGTACAAAAGTTTATTTTGTGATAAAACTAATTTATAGGTTATGTTTGTTTTATTGTGGGAGTATGTATTAGAGTATAACACACCTATCAGTAATAAAAATGCAGTTAATTAATGTAAACACCATGAAATTTTAATAATTCTTTTTCTGTCCCACCCGTGACAGTTTTCAACTTGTTTTACTGTTGTAGCTTGAGTTAGTGATTTCAGCAAGTGATTTCAGCTCTCTGCAGACAGGAGACAGATTCCTCATGTAACAATTCTTTATTCTGGCAAACAAGACTGAGGGACTGAGGAGAGGGGAACTAGCTAGAAAGGGATACATTTTGGAGGGAACAATCTCAAGCAATCACAAAGCTGCCTTTTGGTGGAAACCAATAAGACTAAGGAGCCAAATGCAGCTGCTTGAATGAATCAATAGTAGCTGTTCCTTCTGGAACATAAAGGCAGTTACCGTTACTTTACCCTAGTACGAATACATACAGTAATACAGATAATATAACCTTTGAATCAATACACAAAATGGGAAAGACTACATCTGCAGAACGTATGAGAAAGCTGCGTGAAAAACTAAAACAAGATAAAAACAAATGTGAAAGCTTCAAAGAAAAGGAGAGGGTCAGAGATAAGAATAGGCGAGAAAAGTTGGTAAAGAATTTGTCTGCAAAATCACTTATGGAATACAGACGGAAAGAAACTGAGCACAAAAGAAAGTACAGACAAAAGATAAAAGAAAAAAATCTAGGCCAATTGGCGACACTACTATTCCAGAGATTGGGTCATTTAAATGCCCACAATCTCTTGGAAAGGCTGTTACCAAAGTTAAAAGAGTGTTGCCATTAAGTCCACGGAAAAGAATAAAGAATAGCCATGTTACGAAAGCTTGTGTATGAGAGTTCACCTCAAGCGCCAAAACCACTACAGTGGTACCTCGGGTTACGAACGCGATCCGTTCCGGGTCGCAGTTCGTAACCCGAAAAGTTCGTAACCCGAAAAGGGCCCAAACCGCCTTTTGCGCATGCGCGCGCGGCAAAATACTTCCCGGTTTGCGAAGTTCACAACCCGAGGTACGACTGTATATGATAAAAGCCCTAAACAGAACACCAAAAGTTCTATTATTTCACAAGATAATATCTCAAAGGTCCATGAGTTTTATAATTCAGATGATATTAGCAGGCAGGCACCAGGATTTAAGGATGTCAAATCTATTAAAGATCCGACAAGTGGAAAAAGAATCAAAATCCAAAAGCGGCATATGAATATGACAGTCCAAGAGGCCTATGCCTTATTTAAGATTGCATAGCTGCCAAGTTATCCCTTTTTTTAAGGGATTTTCCCTTATGCTGAATAGGCTTCCTCGCGAGAAAAGGGAAAACTTGGCAGCTATGAGATTGATAATCCAACAGTTGAAATCAGCAAATCAAAATCAAGAAAATATTTTTTTAATAGATTTTAATTTTAGTACAGTGGAACCTCGGTTTACGAACACAATTGGTTCCAGAAGTCTGTTCATAAACCGAAGTGTTCGTAAACCGAAGTGAACTTTCCCATTGAAAGTAATGGGAAGTTGATTAATCCGTTCTAGACGAGGAAAAACACCCCCTAGAACGGATTAACCGCTTTGCTCCGATGCCTTCGCGGAGGCCGGGGAGCGTTTCCGCGACTGGGCTGCAGCCGCGAAAGCGGTCCCGGCCTCCGCAAAGGCATCGGAGCAAAGCCCCAGCCTCCGGAAGGCATCGGAGCCGGGACTTCGCTCTGATGCCTTTGCGGAGGCCGGGGACCGCTTTCGCGGCTCCCCGGCCTCCGCAAAGGCATCGGAGCGAAGTCCCGGCTCCGATGCTTTCCGGAGGCCGGGGAGCGTTTCCGCGACTGGGCTGTGCAGCCGCGAAAGCAGTCCCCGGAACGTTCCCCGGCCTCCGGAAGGCATCGGAGCCGGGACTTCGCTCCGATGCCTTTGCGGAGGCCGGGGAGCCGCGAAAGCGGTCCCCGGCCTCCGCAAAGGCATCAGAGCGAAGTCCCGGCTCCGATGCCTTTGCGGAGGCCGGGGAGCACTTTCGTGACTGCAGCCCAGTCACGGAAACGCTCCCCGGCCTCCGCAAATGCATCGGAGCGAAGCCCAGCCTCCCCGAAGGTATCTGACGCTCCGATGCCTTTGGGGAGGTTTGGCCTTTTCCCCCGATGTCTTCGGGGAGGCCGGGCCTTCGCTGCGGGCCTCCAGGAGGCATCGGAGCGAAGGCCCGGCCTCCCCGAAGGCATCGGACGCTCAGTAGACCTCCGGCACCTCGGTTTACTAACTTCCGGGTTAGGATAGTTCGTAAACCGAAAGTTCGTAAACCGAGGTACCACTGTAAATACAACATTATACTTTGTAGGCTATGGTAGATAGTAAGTATAGTAATAGCAAAAGGTTTTTTGTAATTATTCCATTTTTAACAACCTTAATTGTATGTTAAATCAAGTGTATGCCAGACGCGTCCCACCCGTGACATTTCATTGTCCCACCCGTGACAGCATTTTTTCCTTAATTTTGTATCATTAAATTTCTTAACCTGAATTTCTGATTGCATAGTTGTAACCAATAAACATTGATTTAAACAAATATGCTGAGTTTATAATTGATTCACCTCCCAACTCACAGAGTTTTTCCATAAATCAAACTTATCTCAAGCCCCATGTCCTTTTTTTGTCCCACCCGTGACAATACTTTAACATTTAATAAAATTGTCAAAAATATCCATAAAAATAATAAAAAATTAGTAAAATGTTCAGTATCTTATTAAGAACATAGTTCAAATTTTGGTTGTTAATTTTTATGTATATTTACATTCTTACACATGTGTGAATACCAAAAAACATGGTCCAAGTGTCCCACCCGTGACAATGGAATGGCCCTAAAGCTAAGCTGAGATACGGGAAGAACAGTACTTTGTTCAAGGCTCAAGCTGCATGGTGATGTTTTTCTAAGATGCTTTTAAAAATTTTATTTCTCTTAGGCTTAACCCCACCCCACCCCACCCCCATGAGCTCTAAAGTTTGTAGAGTATATTGTCAGAAGAGTGTTAAACAGTTGGTGATTTTAGTGCCAATCTGTAGAGTTGGAACAATTCGCTCCAGTTCATTCCAGCATATTTGCCTCCTGTATTCAAGATTTAACTGTGTACTCAGATGCACTTAATCTGTGTTCAGGACCGTATCCAGGATCCTTTTTACCGGTTTGGTAAGTGAGAAACCCGGTTAGTTTTCACCAGATCACAGCTAATGTAAGAACATGCGCTGCTTAACTTTAGCTAAAGCAGGAACAGTGAATTCGCTCCGGGGAGGGGACAAACTGTGGGGAGGACACAGGCAAATCCAGTGGCTGGCTTCTGCTTTCTTATTCAGAATTAAGAGATTAGCCACTGTGTGCCTGTGCTGGCCATTGCAGTAGTGGATCAATAGGTTGTGGGTGGGGTTGTTTTTTTTGTTTTGGTGCTGTAGCCTTTTTTAAAAAAATGCAAATTGTTCTTAAGATATATTGAAAAGATAGGTAGCCATAAAGAACTTCATTTTGAAATTTAACTCGCTGTTCCTGAGTCGCTGTGCAAAACTGGTTCCTTTCTAGTCCGCTGCGATTCCTCCTATCGCCCAAACACGCAGCAACTAAACAAGAACTTCTTAGCTGCAGGCTTTGCTCATTTTCAGCTCTTAAACCTCATGCAAATAGTTGATGTGGCAGCATCTCAGCATGGTGTGGCTTGTGACTAATGGGGGCGAGGTGATGGCGGACCTCTTGCAGACTTCCTCTTCGAAGTAGATATGTCATTTGCTAGGGTGGTGCTAGTTGCTATGGGTCTTCAGTGTTTTTATGTTTTAAAAGGAGAAGTACAAGAAGCGTTCTCTGCCCTAGAAGAACCCATTAGTGCAGGAATGAGTTATGCTTACTTAGTGATAAGAGATACCTCCTGCACTCATAGAGGCCGTATCTTTTTGTTATTACTTAACCTGTTTCACAGCTGAAGTGGTAGCCCTGTGTCAAGACTATACCACTTCAGCCCCCTTGAATGCTTCTCCGTGCAACAAGAATTGCACACAGCGAAAGCTAAGCTAGAGCTCTTCTTCCTGACACCTAGTTAACAGGTAGGTAGCTGTGTTGGTCTGACATAGTCGAAACAAAAAATAAAAAATAAAAAAAATCCTTCCAGTATCACCTTAGAGACCAACTAAGTTTGTCATAGGTATGAGCTTTCGTGTGCATGAGCGTTCGTGTGCATGGTATCTGAAGAAGTGTGCATGCACACGAAAGCTCATACCTATGACAAACTTAGTTGGTCTCTAAGGTGCTACTGGAAGGAATTTTTATTTTATTTTTTGTTCCTGACACCTAGTTTTCTCTGGAAGATTTTCCTCTTTTGAATGTGCGCTCAGTCAATGTGAACTCTTGCCTGAATTGGTATGCCCAGATACATCTTCAGTTTGATGAAAACCAAGCTGGAGAGAGGTTTGGGGAATATGCCTAGGCTTAAGAACTACAGAGTTTGCAGCTCAAGAAGCTGGAAACTGTATGTTTTGATCTCCTGATCTCCAAAATGGTTTTTGCCACCGGTGTGGTGTCAGTTGCTGCTTAACTCTACTTTTATCGGAGACATTCTCTCTGTCCTCTGACTCTGCAAGGAAAGCTGTTTCATATTTAAATATAAGGATTCTAAGAACATGTTGTCTTTCTCCACCCTCTTCATTCAAGAATTCCTTCCATTGCTACTGTCCAGGGCCTGTTGCTAATACAATGCCAAAAAGAAGGGAGCAGCAAAATAGGACCACTCCTTCCTTTTTCTGTTGGTTGTTCTTAAGTATTCCTCTTCAGCAAATTCCAGAGTGGGTGTTCCCTTCAGGAATGGGTTTTCTCTTTCTTCCAGTACTAGAAGAGATTTTTATACAGTGCCAACAGCCCTGGCTGCCTTCTGAAACACATTGCTGTCCTGAAACTGATCATGGGCAACACTAGTAGGAGCAAACAGACTCATGGCTGACTGGCTTTAATTTATTTCCAAATTCCAGACTATGTGATAATGATAGAAACAGATTTTGTTTGCTGCTGCTATTTGGTGTCAGGTGTTTCTCTTTTAAAACAAATAGATCACATGAAGCCATCTGGCATTATAGGTTTTGCGCAAGGCTCCCCAGAATTACTTGCTGTGAAAATTCTAAGTCTTGGGCTTTTGTGACAGCATCATTCCACAGAAACTGGACCTCTCTGGAGCTTTAGAGATGAAGCTGAGAGTTGCTAGTAAGTTTAGCCTCATTGCATGCACACCCTGCAAGCAGACAAGATACCCACCTGCATCTGAGCAAAGAGCTTAGCACTTATGTTCTCATCCTGCATTGTTGCAGGACAGGGGTTTTTCCATTTGGATAAACCTAAGTTTTCATTTCATACGTTTATCTGGGGCCTGCACAATGTACCAGCCCGCCGGCAAAACATGGCAACCCAACAGGGTCTTTCCTGTTTATACTGTCTGCCTAGGGCTGCAAAAAGCAGCTGCTGTAATATCATAATACTCTGGTTGTAGTTTGCATTTGACTTGGCAGGTTGCAAGTCTGCAGGCCTGATTTATCTGCCTGCAGCTCATTTTAAGGATTATCTCTTTGGAAGACACTTTGCAATTCTTCCAGGTGTCCTCATAGCCCTTCTCCACTGCCCAGAGGTGCCACATCACTTTGAAAACAAGTCATCTTTTGATTTTGACAAAAAGAATGTTAGTTTGTGTGACGAAGCTGGGAAAGTATCCCTTCATCACTCCCCTTTTTTAAAAATTGGGATGCTTACAGTTCCTTCTCTTCATCTCCCAATCGGGAAAGTTGCTATGCAGAGCATCAGACTACTTGTCTGCTTTTAGGCGAATGTGCACTGTCAGTTAGATAGAATTTGAAAGAAATCCAAGCTACCAAATTGCTGCTTGGGTTAGTGCCATGTGTTTGTTTTTTAAATTTCTACCTGCATATCTTGGAAGTACAAAGACACACTGAACGCAAAAGAGGTGGTATCTCCTTAAGAGGTTAACCACTGTAAAACATTTCTTGCATTTTTTTTTAGCAGCCGCTGAAGGTGTCTCCTGGCTGCGTCTATGGCCATTTCAAATCTGTTTGTTAATTCCCTTCCTTTTCAAGCTTTATCCTGTTCTCTTTCTTCTGATCGGTTGCTTTGTCGTTCGTATTTTTGCTACTTGGTGGAAGTGCAGGCCTTAGCTTTGGAAAGCTTTCGCGATTTCTCTTGCTGGAGCTCACGGCTGAAGAGTGCAGAAGGAATTGGTCCTCTGCATTGATGTTTGTAGTGTTGCGTAATGCAGCATTATACTATAAAGGATATTCTTTCCAAAACCATATTTTAATGGAGACACAGTAGGTAGGAACTTAATGATTTTAGGGTTTTCTTGAAAACGGATTAAGGTTACAGAACGATCGAGTGGGTGCTGCAAAGACATCATGAGAGAGCTTGCCTTTTGTACATGTTTTCATATATTAAATATTTAAAATCTATAACTGTACGACTTGTATAACAGGTGTGTGTGTGTGTGTGTGTGTGTGGAGAAGTGGCCTAGGCGGATATGTGGCCTCCAAAGCTAATTCCCTACCCACACTTCCTTTAAATTATGACTGATCTTGAGCTGGGGGATTGGGCCCAGTTCAAGCACCTGGGGGCAAATATCCCCTAGACCAGTGTTTCCCAAGCTTAGGTTTCCAGCTGTTTTCAGACTACAATTCCCATCACCCCTGACCACTGGTCTTGCTAGCTAGGGATGATGGGGGTTGTAGTCCCAAAACAGCTAGAGCCAAGTTTGGGGAAACACTGCTCTAGACCCAGTTCCGATTCCCAAGGACCCAAGGTTGAAGGGAAACAAGGGGCAAATGTTTTGCTTTTCTTTAGCCTCCCAGACCTAGTAAACCCCCACATATATCCTGCAACCTGCCCTCCCTGCAATTTGAGGCCCTACACCTAACACACCCGTTTTACGATCAGAAGAAGTGATGTGCTACCGGATGTCGTTGCAGGTAGTGCAATCACATTGCATCTTTTATGAAAATTAAAATCGTTGTGCATGTGCTTTCATAGGAGCAATGCTGCTTCCTTTCCACTGATGTGATAACACACTACCGCTATAACACAGTTCTGTCCACCAGCTAGTTAACAACTAACATGGCATAATAATAATAATAATAATAATAATAATAATAATAATAATAATAATTTATTATTTATACCCCGCCCATCTGGCCGGGTTCCCCCAGCCACTCTGGGCGGCTTCCAAAAAAACAGAAATTCTAAAATACAGAAATCCATCAAACATTAAAAGCTTCCCTAAACAGGGCTGCCTTGAGATGCCTTCTAAAGGTCTGGTAATTGTTCTCTTTGACCTCTAGTGGGAGGGCATTCCACAGGGTGGGTGCCACTACCGAGAAGGCACTAGGTTGTCTGTAGGCATTTCAACAGTGTGTATGAGGCTCTGGTGACATACCATTGACCTTATGGCTTCCAGGCACCCTGTTTGATGCTGGGGCAAGTCATTTCTTCCAACTTAAATCTTCCTCTCTTGGGTACTTATGCAATTCAATACCCAGCTCAATTCAATACTTCTTGCATAAGGTTTCATTTTTCTGAAATCACCCCATTTCTCATCATTTGGGTTTCTTCTCTGTTACATTATAAACACAATCAATTCCAAACCCTGAAATAGTCTAGCATGTAATCTTGATTAATTAATTTTATCTACGTAAAACTGTATATCCTGTCCTTTCTGTTGCCTGCTTACCACTCAGGGCTAACAACAATTGAAATCGGCTATAACATACAGTACAGTGTGATGCAGGAGTGGGGAGCAGATTGAAAGCATTGGATGAAAACCTATAAATCTATTAAAACAAGCACCTCTCCAAACAGTAAGGGTCTTGCCATTCTGCAACACACCATAAAAGAGGAAGCCAACTTGACTTCCCAGGGTAAAGAGTCCCACGATTTAGGTGCAGCTACCGTGTGGTGTAGTGGTTAAGAGCGGTAGACTCATAATCTGGGGAGCCGGGTTCGCGTCTCTGCTCCTCCACGTGCAGCTGCTGGGTGACCTTGGGCTAGTCACACTTCTTTGAAGTCTCTCAGCCCCACCCACCTCACAGAGTGTTTGTTGTGGGGGAGGAAGGGAAAGGAGATTGTTAGCCGCTTTGAGACTCCTTCAGGTAGTGATAAAGCGGGATATCAAATCCAAACTCCTCCTTTCTCTGTTCCCTGGCAACTGAGCCTCCACCATAGATGAGAAATAGAGAAAGTCTTCTCCATAAATCTCCAGATATGGACAGGTGGTGGCCCCTAAACTATCCTGAACCTAAGGGTTTCAGGCCTTTAAAAGGTCTTCATCAACACCTTCAGTGATGCCCAGAAGCAAGTTGGTACCAAGTGTAACCCTTGCAGGACAGGGGTGATATGATTTCATAAGGAAGTTCCCATCAGTCTTGCTGTTGCATTCTGGATCAGTTGTGCTTTGTGAAGTCTCTTCAAAGGTGCTGTGTTACTTACTCTGGGGATTTCACAGTGGCTTAAATGATGCTCCCAAGCAGTCTTCCATCCAGATTGACATCAGCTTAGCTATAACAGCATTGTTTGCACTTGGAGCTGTTCAGGATTTT
Organism: Zootoca vivipara; assembly: GCF_963506605.1. NCBI lineage: Eukaryota > Metazoa > Chordata > Lepidosauria > Squamata > Lacertidae > Zootoca > Zootoca vivipara. The sequence continues at coordinate 25,879,437 of NC_083279.1, read as the reverse complement.
TCATCATGGGCATCTCAATAGCTCAGAAGCAGGATTGCAAGTTGTAACAAATGAAGAGTGGCAGGATCTGCCTAGAGAACACACTCTTTAAAAAGCCTTTGCCCCACCTTCCTTGCGCTTAGGGAGTTTTTCTGCCAAGCTGGCATGTTGCTGGCATGGCTGTTCTGCTGTTATGATACCACATTGCTACTTGGGTGGGACCTTTAGTGGAATTGCATGTTTAGCTGAAGAAAACCACCAGCAAGTCATTGCTTTCCTAAGCGCCTGGAGTCTCAAAAACACTCATGCATTTTGTGGATAGGAATAAATGTGGTTGTATTTTCTGCTTGGATTTATGGTCGCATAAGGAGTTAGAAGTGTGCAAATAAAACCTTTCTCCCTTGGTGGTGGTGGTGGTGGTTGTTGTTGTTGTTGTATTGGTAGTTAAATGAGCTGTGTTCACAGAGAGAGAAATTCTTTGCGGATTATGTATCTTTCCTGTAGTAATTAACTTTCCTTTCCTTTTTGCAATTAGCTTTCAGTGCACAGGAAACAGCTTCCCATAAAGGGAGATTATATACACACACACACATACACACACACACACTCTGATGTGGAAATGCATTTATTAGGAATACGGTATTAGAATAAATGGGTGTGATTAAGGATGAAAAATGTTATAGCCCAAAGGAACGGCATGACTAAGAGAGCATTTACTCATATTAAAGAACTAAATCTATTTTGTTTTGACATTGTAAAGTGAGAAAGGTTTGGGTAGCAGCAGTATAATAGAAGCAAGTTTTCAAGAATAATTGAGTCATACCGTGAAGTTTTAGTTGCACAATCCAAATCTCTTATGGGCAGACAGCTTTGGATTCGCCTCTTTCCCATGGAAAATAACCCTTTACCAGCACTGTGGCATTTTAAAAAGAAGATTACTAAGGTTTACAGCCCGCTAAAGAAATTTTCATTTCTAAGTTATAACCAATTGATCGATTAAATCTCACATAACACTTTTGTCCTTCAAAATATTTCTGCACGAATGGTTATTTGGGCACAAGGCAAGGAAAGTGTTTCCTTTTTTTGTGGTATATTGTGTGAAGCCACTTCTGTAAATACCGTGTTTCTCATAAAATAAGACGTACCTATAAAATAAGCTATGACAGGATTTTCATGCATTGACAAAATATAAGACATACCCCAAAAATAAGCCGTAGTGGTGGGAGCAGGTCTGGATGGCGCCATGGAAGAGGAAGATGCCTGTCAGCACCCGGAACCGGATGCTGCTGCCCCTCCAAAACGCCCAGCAGCGTGTGCCACGTGGAGCCCCGACTCTGCGGGACCCGGCAAGAGGCGCCGCGTGGAGACCCGAGCCAGCGGGACCCAGCAGCGCCCCCCGCTGAAGCACCAACAAAGCGCCCACCAGCACCACGCGGAGCGCCCCGAGCCAGTGGGACCCAGCAGTGCTCTGTAGCACTTTGAATCCTCTTCCTGCTGTGGCTCGGGGCACTCTACGCAGCACTGCTGGGCGCTTTGTCGACACTTCAGCTGGGTCCTGCTGGCTCAGGGCTCCACGCGGCAGGAGGAGGACGCCTGCCGGGTCGGCGCCCAGCAGCGGAGCACCCTGAGCCTCCGGGAGCTGGCAGGAGGAGCAGGAAGCCTGCCGGTTCAGTGCCCGACAGCGCCACGTGCCCCGAGCCAGCAGGACCCAGCAGCAACAACGCCGGCCGCGGCAGGAGGAGGCAGGCGCCTAGAACCATACGGTACTTACAAGTCGGTGTCTTATTTTAGGAGAAACATGGTACTAGGCAGGTAACCAGAGTGAAGACTGACTCTTGATATTCACAAAATATTGTTATGGCAGGGAGTAACTGTCAGAGCTCCAGCTATAACTTTGCACAGAGAAAAGGCTGACTCCTGGGCAGAGGGGGCCCTCAGCAACAGGACACTTGGTGCCCCCCCCAGTACACCATTTGACACCTTCATGTCGGCCATATACAGTGGTACCTCTACTTACAAATTTAATGTGTTCCGAACGCACATTTGTAAGTCGAAAAAATTTGTAAGTCGAATCCCATAGGAATGCATTGGGATAAAAAATTCGTAAGTCGAAGCAACCCTATCTAAAAATTCGTAGGTAGAAAAAATCCTATCTAAACCGCATCCAAGATGGCAGACGGAGCTCCATTCGTAAGTAGAAACATTCGTAAGTAGAGTTATTCGTAAGTAGAGGTATCACTTTACCTGATGGCAGCTGAGAGTCTGCCAGATCCTGAGGCTGGATCTTCAGAGAATGCATACTCTTGAGTTCTAGGCTCTCGCAAATCCTTTTAACTGCAATATCCCCCAAGGGCAGGAAACGGGGCAGTCCTAAAATCTCAGAATTGTAAAGTTGGAAGGGACTCTGAATGCCATCTAGTCCAACCTGCAATGCAGGAATCTCAGCTAAATCATACATGACCAGGGGCACCAACACTCTGGGGCCGAGGTATCTTTGCCCCCCCTAATACCTGTTGGGAGGAGGCCTGATCCCCTCAATGTTGAGGGGGAGGAAAAGGCTGAGCATGGAACTGAGTACAGTGTGGCTTCAGGGGCCAGCTCCTCCTGAGTGCAAGAGAGGAGGAGCCGCCAGACCGCTGGGCCCCGTGCTCAGCCTCTTCCCGATGACGCACTTGCGCTGCAAACATGACATCCCATGCATTTGACAGCTGCGTGATGTCACACGCGTGTCACACATGTCAAACCGCACTAACCGCCAGGTGTTCTCCCTGATTTGTTTAGCAGCTCCCCGTTTGTGGAATGCTCTCCCCAGGGAGCTTCGCCTGGTGCCTTCACTATATATATATATTAGGTGCCAGGCGAAAACGTTCCTCTTCCACCAGTCCTTGGGCTGATTCGCATCCTACAGCTTTCTAAATGTGTCTGTGAGTGGGGTGTGGGTGTGTCATTGTTTTGTTGTTTTGGTTTAATGATTTGCTTGTGTTTTATCCTGCGAACCACCCTGCGAGGAAGGGAAGAATATAAAATAAATACTCAGAATCTACTTTCTTGTTCTAAGTTTGTGAGAGCAGAGAGCATCCTGTGCTATACCTCAGCTGTAAGGTCTCTCTTCCCTAACCTGACAGAGGCTGTGAGAGGCTTTGATTGCCCAGTGGCAGTCAAGACCCCAGATATTAGCCAGAACTGCAGTGAAGCGGCCTCAGGAGAAGTAGTCAGGAGATAAAGAAATGAGGAAACTGTAGGCTGCCAAGCTAGTGGGAAGAGCGTTGGACTAGGAAGCTGTGTCTCTGGGCTTTGGGAGTCCAGCCAGCAAGCCTTTGGGCACAAGGAAGGAAGGACTCTAGTGAACCAAATAATCTGCTCTTGGCATGGCAGTAAGGAAATGGGGCAAAGAAGACTATTATTGTCTTCCATAAGGTGAAGCTTTTTAAGGTTTAGTGTTTTTATAAATGCTGGAAGCTGCTCAGAGTGGTTGGGGCAACCCAGCCAGATAGGCGGGGTATAAATAATAAGTTGTTGTTAAGTTGTTGTTGTTGTTGTTGTTGTTGTTGTTGCTTGGATGGAGAAGAACTAGGATTAGGAGAGAGGGAGCATTTTGCCAATGCTGCAAGCCCATCTGTGGGGAACAAAGTATTCCAGAGAATTTAACCCCTCCCCTCCCCTGCTGAAGCCCTGCCAAAAATCACCCTCCTGCAGCTGCTGTTGTGCCTGGGAGGGAAGCATAGCTGCCAAGTTTTCCCTTTTCTCGCGAGGAAGCCTATTCAGCATAAGGGAAAATCCCTTTAAAAAAGGGATAACTTGGCAGCTATGGAGGGAAGCCCCCATTTGTGCCAGTGGACACTTCCATTAGCAGGGAGGTTAGGATCTGCGGTTTTGTTCACGCCTGTGGTGGAGGAGGAAGGGGTTAACTTGTTGTATCGGGTCCCTTCATTCCCCTTTAACTGGGTAAATAAATGCCCTCATTTCTGTCATTAGGAAAAGTAGGGATTCTGCAGAGTGTTGTTCTAATGAGAGGCTTCTTTTTTATTTAGAAAGAGAAACTGCACAAAATTGAGAGGGGGGAGGTGAGTGTGGGTCTCTTCTTTCCTAGGCTTGACCCTTACTCCAAAAACGCCACCACTCTAGAGAACAGAAAAGGAAACGCTGATTTTGTACTCCGCAAATGAATTGTTTCTTGTTTTGAAATCTTAAAAGTGGCAAAATGGGTATGACAGAGATGGGGAGAAGGAGCTTAACGACAAGCTATATAAACCACACACTATATAAAGCTCCCACTTTTTGTAGCTTAAATAAAACAGTAATGTACTTGCTGGAAAATAGAATTCAGTGCATTTTAAACTTCCTGTTGAGTGCTGAAAAGAAGTGATGCTGTCTGTGGTGGGATGTATACAGTAATCCTAGACTGGCAACACTTCACATTTCTGCTATAATTCTGTCAGTGACTTCAATGGTTTTCTTAAAATTTGCTTCTGGAAAGATGGTGGTGATGTAATTTAATTTTGTTTTGTTATATGGGTGTCTAGACTTCCAGTTGAGTATGTGTCTCTTGAGCAAACATGTTGGGCCTTAAGGCATACACGTATTATTGTTCTTAATATAGGTCGATCAGCTGGGGGGGGGAATATGACAAGCTATATCTGCTGAAATCCCCTTTCTCCCCGTGTTGGAGCCCTGTCCTCTTGTGTAATTTGGCCACCCTACCTTAAAGAGGGATGCGGGTGGCACTGTGGGTTAACCCACAGAGTTTAGAGCTTGCCGATCAGAAGGTCGGTGGTTCGAATCCCCGCGACAGGGTGAGCTCCTGTTGTTCAGTCCCAGCTCCTGCCAACCTAGCAGTTCGAAAGCACGCAATTCAAATAGATAAATAAGTGCTGCTCCGGCGGGAAGGTAAACGGCGTTTCCGTGTGCTGCTCTGGTTCGCCAGAAGTGGCTTTGTCATGCTGACCACATGACCTGGAAGCTGTACGCCGGCTCCCTCTGCCAGTAAAGCGAGATGTGCGCCGCAACCCCAGAGTCGTCCGCGACTGGACCTAATGGTCAGGGATCCCTTCACCTTTACCTTTACCTTTAAGAACTGCAAGGCAAAAAAAAAAAGACCCAGATTTGAGAATCAAATTATTAGTTAGCATGATCGTAAGCTATCTAAATTCAGAAGTAAGCCCCATTCAGTGAAATTGACACTCTAGCAAGTGTGTTTAAGATTGCAGGCTAAATTTCTGAAGTAGTATAAAGGCAACAGATATGATAGACCTCTGGTTCCACCTGCTGGAGAGAGAAGTGCTAGCAAGAAGTAATAGGTTTTACTTGTTTTGATGTAGAGATGTTTGACCCCAGAGAAGCTCTTTGGTACTCACACATAGCAATTTCCTACACAGATACCACAACCATGTAAGAAAGCCAGATATCACCCCCCGGCCCAGCATCAAGATTTGACACCACTGGGCAACTGGTTATGGCTTGGAGCAAGCTCTTAATAAGTCATGAACGATATCTTATTTCTGACCTGAACAAAATAGGATTCGGCAAAAGAATGGAACATACAAACTGGCTGGAAAGTGCCACTTTCCAAGGATGGCAATTGAAAAGGGGGAAATTGAGCCTGACCAGACTTCAGCAGTGAGGAGAGTAGTGACTAGTGGGGTGCCACAGGGTTTTGTCTTGGGCCCATTCTTATTCAACATCTTTATCAATGACTTGGATGATGGGCTTGAGGGCATCCTGAGCAAGTTTGCAGATGACACCAAATTAGGAGGGGTGGCTAATACCCCAGAGGACAGAATCACACCTTAATAGATTAGACAACTGGGCCAAAGCAAACAAGATGAATTTTAACAAGGAGAAATGTAAAGTACTACACTTGGGCAAAAAAAAAAAAAAATGAAAGGCACAAATACAGGATGGGTGACACCTGGCTTGAGAGCAGTACATGTGAAAAGGATCTAGGAGTCCTGGTAGACCACAAACTTGTCATGAGTCAACAGTGTGATGCAGCAGCTAAAAAAGCCAATGCAATTCTGGGCTGCATCAATAGGAGTACAGCGTCTAGATCAAGAGAAGTAATAGTACCACTGTATTCTGCTCTGGTCAGACCTCACCTGGAGTACTGTGTCCAGTTCTGGGCACCACAGTTCAAGAAGGATACTGACAAGCTGGAACGTGTCCAGAGGAGGGCAACCAAAATGGTTAAAGGCCTGGAAACGATGCCTTATGAGGAACGGCTTAGGGAGCTGGGTATGTTTAGCCTGGAGAAGAGAAGGTTAAGGGGTGATATGATAGCCATGTTCAAATATATTAAAGGATGCCATATAGAGGAGGGAGAAAGGTTGTTTTCTGCTGCTCCAGAGAAGCAGACACAGAGCAATGGATTCAAACTACAAGAAAAAAGATTCCACCTAAACATTAGGAAGAACTTCCTGACAGTAAGAGCTGTTCGACAGTGGAATTTGCTGCCAAGAAGTGTGGTGGAGTCTCCTTCTTTGGAGGTCTTTGAGCAGAGGCTTGACAGGCATATGTCAAGAATGCTTTGATGGTGTTTCCTGCTTGGCAGGGGGTTGGACTGGATGGCCCTTTGTGGTCTCTTCCAACTCTATGATTCTAGGCCAATATGATATGCATTCTTCACACACCAAGTGAGACAGTGTCTTTGTCCTGGCTAACATCTCTTTATAACAGACAGATTCTGCAACCTTTCGAATTGTTAAGGGAGAACAGGAAGGTGGTTGCAGATGCCGCACGTGATTACGGAATATACAAGTTATTAATGTATATCTGTTGTGATATACATTTAGCGTTTACGACACACACGGTATACTTATTGACAGATATTACAAACTAGCATGACAGATCACTATTCATTATGCTTCCTTCCCATTTAGCAAAGTTATAATCTTAAAATTCCCAGGCCTATAGAAGAGATGCTAATTCTGAGCCACATGCAAAACTTGGCTATTCAACAAATACATATAGTTGCAGTCAATGCAGGTAATGTCTTAATCAATTAGCACTTAATTCATTCTATACAGTTTGATTTCTAGATTCTTGTAAGAACTTAAGAAGCTGAGGCTATTATTTATCTCATTGCTCTTTGTATTTTGTAAGGTTAAAGCTAGAGGTAAAGGGACCCCCCTGACCATTAGGTCCAGTCATGACCGACTCTGGGGTTGCGGCACTCACCTCGTGTTACTGGCCGAGGGAGCCGGCGTACAGCTTCCAGGTCATGTGGTGAACCAGAGCAGCACACAGAAATGCCGTTTACCTTCCCACCGGAGAGGTACCTATTTATCTACTTGCACTTTGACATGCTTTCGAACTGCTAGGTTGGCAGGAGCTGGGACCGAGCAACGGGAGCTCACCCCGTCACAGGGATTCGAACCGCCGTCCTTCTGATCAGCAAGCCCTGGTTAGTCAGCTTTAATTTACATTTGCATCTTTTGAAAGCGTTAACAGTACTTTCCTTATAGACTAGAACTAAAAGGTGATACAGGAAGTATGTCCCCAAACATAATGCTTTTTGAATGTATGAGTCTTTTGCTTTATCCCCTACATTTGCAAAAGTGCAAATAAGCGATCTACAGCTTTGTGCCTCATAACACAGTTTCAAAGGGGATTTAGAAATATACTATGCAGGAAGTAGATAAGATTTCTAAGTTTTTGTAGACTTCAGCCGTGTTTCTGATAGCAGCTGTTTCATTACAAAATACCAAGGCTTTAATCTGCCTCATATATCAGCTGTTGTTGATATATGATGAACAGAGAGCATTTGTGTGGCATGGAGTTAACTAGGCCATGATCTGAGGAACACATATTATGCTTGTTGATTCACCAGACCTTAGGATGCTATCAGAGAGCTGTGACATTCTCAGTCAGGCCTCTTTCCATTGCATTCCTTTTCATAGCTTCTGCTGTGATGGCACCCAGTGGCAAGATTGTGGAAGCTAAAGTATAAGTGGATCTACCTGGCAGCACAGATTATTTTATCTGTACCTGTGGAAAGACAGCTTTGTTGCAGCAATGCCTTACCATACCTTCAGGGTGATTATCACTTTCCCTTTCCTTCTTGGGCGTGCGTACCTCGGTAGTACAAAATATTCAAATATTGGGAGGGGGAATCTGTGTAGAATTGGCCTCGTATCTCTTTTAGAAACTCAGGAGTAACATCTGAGAAAGAACCGGGCCATTGCTTCCAAGGGAAGTTTTTAAAAGGGAAGAGTGCCTTTCAAATCATCGAGAGATGCCTGAATTTTACTTTTTATTAAAAGTAAAGTAAGAATTCACCCTTGCCTATCATGCCAGACATGTGGCTTTCTCCCAAGATTCTGCCAAGATTCTCCTTATTCAGTAGTACAAATCTTTTTCCTGTTGACCTCTGAACTCTATCTGCTCATCATCTGCATGTGTTTATGGGCTGTAAAAGATGCTATATTTCATAACAAAGAGCCAGTTCTATAGTAGGGCACTCCTTATAACCTACATACAGGTGAAACTCGGAAAATTAGAATATCGTCGAAAAGTGCATTTATTTCAGTAATGCAACTTAAAAGATGAAACCAATATATGAGATAGATGCATGACATGCAAAGCAAGATATGTCAAGCCTCTGTTTATTGTAATTGTAATTATTTGTTGTTAGGCAGGTCAATTATAAATGGAATGTAATTAATGAAATGTAATAGCGATGTTTATTTTTGTATTATTGTAACTATTTGTTTGATTACTGTGGAATTTCCAAAAGAAAGCATTTGTGAAAGATAAAAAATAATAAGTTGCATTACTGAAATAAATGCAGTTTTTGACAATATTCTTAATTTGCTGAGTTTCACCTGTACTCAGAGCTCTTCAGCAAATGTGCAGAAGATACCACAGGCTGGGCTGGCCACACAATCAAAAGTATGTAGTTGGTGTGAGATTCCTCATGCTGAAATGTATATTGTAGTGGTAGTGGCGGAGCTTTGCCAAGCATCCCCCGCCAGCCACATCATGGCACCCAAATGAGACGCATGACTTGCCACATCCTTTGTGTGTCTAAAACTCCATCGCCACACCAGTTTGCATCTCCAGCACAGCTCTGGCAGATGCCATTGTGGATGGCTTAAAAGTGTTTCAGCAGTACAGTGCTCCCGAAGAGTGTTAAAATAAAGCAAACAATTTTGATTCAAGTGGTGGCTAACTATGTGGCCTCACCCTTCTCTGGGTGATAAGGAATTCATGTCCTTAAGGCAAAGGAAATTTCCCGCATGGGTTGAGTAAGAGCACTATGCATTTACCAAGAAGAAATACGCTAGCGCAGCCAAGCATATAATTGAGGGGTGGTGTTGCGAAATATGGCTCTTTCCAGTTCTCAGTATGATGTTTTGACAGACTCCTGTTATAAAGAAAAGAGACATGAGTGAGAGCCTCTGTTTGCTGCTGATTTCGCTGCACAAGGCCCTGCTGCAGAAGAAACAAGCTGCTTTTTCAGTTGAGTGGTGGCTTGTCTCTTCAGCAGAGGGAACTCCTCTAAGGTGAAAACCACAAGTTGCTAGAGTTCTCCTTTGGGTTCTGCTTCAGGCTATGTTGTGTTCTGGTCTGATGCAGGAACTCATGGGGTGGGTGGGTGGCAACCCCAAGGCTGGACCTCTGGCATCTCTTGAGTGAGCAACTAGCTTAAACGAAAGCAGGCACAGGTGTTTAATGCATCTGTTTCTGAGGTAATGCCTCCAAGTCGCACTCCCTTGAGAAAACTTTGGGAGTTCTTGTCCAACCACTGCTGGCACAATGGGCTCCACATACAGTTCTTAGTATCCATTTCCTGACTTTGCATACTAATGCTGGATGCAGGGGTCATGACAGGCTGTGGATGATGGGAATTGTAGTTCAGCAACATCTGGAGGGCTAAAGGTTCCCCACACCTGCCTTAAGCCAACATAGCAATGCCAATATGCCCTGTGTGAGCTGCTTCATTCATGCATTTTTGGCAAAGAGATATTCTGAGACAGAGTTGAGGCAGCCGAACTTTGTACTGTCTTAGCAGGCTAAATATTTGCCCTTTCCTGTCTCATACTGCAAAACCAGTCTCGGAGAGCTTGACTTTGTTAGTCTACTGCATAATCAGCACTGTGATCCTTGAACTTCTTACCGATTATTCCACTGGCTTTAAGGGTGACTCCAAAGCAAATGGCTTGAAGGCTGCCATCTACGAAGCTTTGCAGAACTTGCTCCAGACAGGGTGGGTAAAAAATTAATAAGAAATAAAATTGAACAGCCTTAGTGCCATAGTTGCCTTGCAGTGTAAATTTATCTCCGTTTTCCTTGAAACCACAGAAAAACATTAGTGTCATTGTGAAGCAACATCCTGTCTTTCCTGCCTGCTTCTGCTGAAACAATCAAAATGGGGCTGGCTTATAAAGTTTAGGCACAACAGAACTTTGTATGTTAAAGGAATAGGTTTCTCTAAATAGGTAGCATGTTTGTAGAATTGTGTCTTATGAATTAGGGGGGGAATGCAACCAAAGTAAGGCTGCTTTTAGTCTTGCTGGTTTCAAAAGTGAAAAGCATATACCAGTAATTAATTATCCCATGAAAACTAATAGGATTATATAATTTTTTTTAAAGCTGCATCACGCCCAAAGATTTTAAAAGTATTGAGTGTTTCCATTGAGGGACTGTTCAAGTCCTTATTTAATTTATATTCAGTTAACTTTGTTATTCTGAGTATAGAAGAGCAATACAGTTCAAAAAGCAAGCTTTCAAACTAACTTAACAAATAAACACAGTCCCTGCTTCCTCCACCTAAAAAAACCCCCAAACTCTTTAAAAGCACCTCATAATCTTAAATGAGTTTGACCAAACTGCGGGAGGCAGTGGAAGACAGGAGTGTCTGGCGTGCTATGGTCCATGGGGTCACCAAGAGTCGGACACGACTAAACGACTAAACAACAACAACAATCTTAAATTAAAAGAATGACAGGGGGCTGTGAAATGCAGCAGAAGCATGATCTATGAAGGACCTCGCAGAGGAGTGTCACCATAATTGTTGTGTTTTGGTGTTGCCAACATGGTCCTATGCTTGCGGTAGTGTCCTTGGGGACTTTCCCTGCTGCTTGTGAGAAGCCTCTTGAGCAGGCATCCTCAAACTGCAGCCCTCCAGATGTTTTGGCCTACAACTCCCATGATCCCTAGCTAACAGGACCAGTGGTCGGGGAAGATGGGAATTGTAGTCCAAAACATCCGGAGGGCCGACGTTTGGGGAGCTCCCCAGTCACTGCTGCCTTTGTCATGACAGTTGCTGTCCTCTCTCCCCTTCTCCTTGAAAAGAACATAGAGCTGAAAGAGGAAGTGGGAAGACTGTTGCTCTTTCCCATATCCTCTTTCAGCTCTGTGGTTTTCAAGACTCATATCTGCACCTGTACAGAAAGCAGAATAACCAAGAGGGTAGAAAGGGAGGGGGTTATCTGGGAGACTAGAGGAAGGAAAACAGAGTCACTGGGGAGAGGGAGATAAGGGGGGGGGGGAAGAAACTGATGGATCCTTCTGAATTGTCACAATTCTTACAAGGGATCTCTTCAAAACCATCATCAAAGCATAGGTCATATATTTGATGCATACCCACCAGCTCTCACTTGTACAAGGTTGTCTATAGGATCTTCGCATAATGAAATATAGAAGATAGCCTTGTGGATGTTGGTTTTCTCCACTTGGTCAATCCCAAAAATTAGGCTTGATGGGGTATTCTGAGGAGTGGGCTAGTCTTAAAAAAATTGCTGCCTCACTCAGCTGCAATGCACAGTCAAAAGAGATGTGCCCCTTTCACTGCAAAAGATGTAGGGGACTTAAGATATGAGAACATCCACCGAGACCTACGTTTGGGGCTTCTGGGTCACATGTGGCTTCAGTGGAGCTGACCTTGGCTCCCCCTGCATTTGGCGCTTTGGTTCCTTCTGCCATATTACAAAAGCCTCTACCACTTCAGGTCCAGGGGGACCTTTCGCCACTGTTCATTTTATATATATAACACCTATATCATTCAAGGAACTTAGGGTGGCTGCTGTACATGAAGTTCTCATGTACAAGATGTGGATCCCCAAGCAAGAATACGAAGAAGGAGGCAAACATTTCCGAGCACAATTCAAAGTGTTGGTGGTGACCTTTAAAGCCCTAAATGGCCTTGGCCCGGTATACCTGAAGGCGCGTTTCCACCTCCATCATTCAGCCCAGACACTGTTTTGAAAACATTTCCAATACTACAATAGGCACATTTTGCATCTTTCTTTTAAATAAAGAAGCTTTTGATGCATATCCACATTAAAAAAAAATAGGAAGTGGTTTGTCAAGTCATGCTGCCTTTTATCACCACTGCCAGTAATGACCACAGAGAAGCTGTGGAAGGCAGCATATTCGGCACAAAACTATATGTGGCACTGGTCCATTTGACAGGTCTTGTGCTGCTGGCAAAGCGACGGCGTAAGTATCGTCACATTTTATTTATTTCTTTTCATTCAGGGGTGCCATCAGTTTGTTTGCAAACTCTGTACTTGTAAGCTAAATCTTCTTTCAGCCTGCATGGCTGCCGTGTCGTTTAGTAATTTCAGAAATAACCGTTAACGCGGCTACACAGGCACACAGTTCTAGAGAGAAGTGAGACCAGTAGTTGAATAATGTCCCATTTGAGAGACTTGCTGCCGTTAAGCCCTTTGGGGACTGGAAAGGGAGCTGTTCAATCAACTGCTTTTGTTGGATCTTGTGTCGCTTAGGAATATTATTCAGTTTGCAGGATAGCTTGTGGGGTTGGGATTACTTGGGCTGCCCATAGGCCATCACTTCTGAAGAGCGATGGTATTTACATCTCCTTCCATACCATGCTGGCCATGGGCTTCCATTCAGCCAGTGGTGTGTTTTGATAACTACAAATGCAATTGGGAGGTGGAGGAGCAGAGGGTGCTGTTAGGGTAGCATTAAGCCCTGTGCACAGCCTTTTCTAGTCCCACACAAGTTTACTCAGTTTCAATAATAAGGGAAAATAAAGTTGGCTGTTTTTCACAGAACGGGAATTGGGGACGTATCTATGCACTGCTTTTTGGTGTAGTTCTTTTTTTTAAGGGCTCCATATGGGCACATGCTTTTCTCCCCCATGTACTTCTGAAGTTTTTTTTTAATTATATATATAAAAAATCATATTCAAAACTACTCCAGGCATTGGGGGTGTGCTACCTACCTTAGGCATGTCAGCCATTGTCCACTCTAGGCCTCTGAGTCATGCCATATATACATGATTATTTCAGCAGTGTGGGTTGTTGTTTCTTCTAGGAAGCCAGTTTTGGCTTTTCTCTAGTTCTGTTTGAAATAATCTTGTGCCCAGAGATTCGGTGGAACTTTTCATGTAAGTATATTGCTAATCAACCGTAGTCTTAAGATGGTCTATAATTTCCTCGTGACTTTGAGGACACAGCAGATTCAGGATAGAAGGGACTTGCCGCTAAGATAAATTCTCACAGGCAAGCAGCTTGTGAAGCGGAAGAAAACCCATTCCTGGAGCAATTGCAAAAGGGCATAAATTAAACCGGTTTGGGTTTTCCATGCTGTTGAAATGAAGTGCCGCAGAGCATTGTGGGGCAGCACTTTCTGTCATGTGCTCGCTGTGACTTGAAGGAGTGACTTGAAGGAGTTAGCCCAGGTCCAGGTCCAGGTTTCCCTCGACGGAGGCAGCTTCGCTGCTGCTGCTGCCGTTTCGCTTCAGCCGAGCAGGCCGAGGCAGAGCACACCTGGCAGCGTCCCTGCCTGTCGTGCTGTGCTCTCACTTTTTTGCTTCTGGGGGGGGGCAGCTGCCCCCCCTGCCCCGCGCTGGGTACGCCCATGCCTGAGTGTCCTTTTGACTTTACTGATATAACCTTCCCAGCCCTCTCATCTGTCCTAGGAAGAATCGCTTCCTGTTTCACCCCGTACTTACTCCAAAGGGGGGTGGGGAGAGAGAATGTTGTTCACATTAAACAAAATAGACCAGTCTTTCTCTCTAATTTACTCTTAGGAAGATGAGTAAACGTAGACCAACAAAGAAGCCTCTCTGCCCCTCGGCACTGAAAATTAAATCTTTATAACAGTGCGAAAAGTCTCCCTTTGTTAGTGCAGGAGCATTTTGGATCAGGGATGAGAACTTGTGGCCACCTAGAAAATGTGGCAGGGCAGAACTGCAATTCCCAGCAGCCCCAGCCAGCATGCCCAATGGTCAGGGATGATGGGCGATTAATTTGTTTAATCTCTACTGTGTTGTTCTTGCTTGTATATGTTAAACTTGTTTTTTTTATAATTGTATATAAACTCTCTTGTTTTTATTTTGTTTACGCAAATATTTATAAACTCTACCTTCATTTAAAAAAAAATACAGCAAGGAGGTGTGTACTTCATACAAAATTGCACAAAGTGCAATAATAATGATCTGGTTATATTGCTGCCACCCTTCCTGGGACCTTAAAGTGGGTAAGATACCTTATAGATAGCTATTAATTTATAAATGTATCTTATCAGGCTCGCATGCCGATCTATGCTAGAAAGAAAGTCGGCACGTTTTAATGGGAGGAGGGAAATGGCAAGCTTACATCTTCCCTCATTCCCTGGTATGCAGAAATAGTAGTTCTGTGAGCGAGTGAATCTCTTAGTCAGTCTGTATTCCTCCCTCCCTCAACCTGTCGGAGTTAAAATTAAGGTTGTCTAATACAAAGCAACGTTATCTTTATAAAAAAGAGCAGTAGAAATAGGGAAGGCCTCTGCTGGCCAGTTTCTAAATATATTCAACAAACACACAAGACGTAACCGACTGTGCATTCACATAAACAATACTCTTCTATATATTCTTATCACTGTATCAAATGTTTATCTTGCACATAAACAACACATAAAGTGCAATAATATAGATGGAAGTCCCAATAGATCAGTTCATTCATAAAGACCAAATATCTGCTAGTTTCTGTTCCACATATGTCCAAATTGGAGCCTACTACAATTCCCCAGTTGACAAGGATTTCCGGAATAATGCCTTGTTTCGCTCTCGTGGGCTTCATCAGTGGTGCATATTCTAAGGAATATAATGTCGTAATTCAACATATTTTAACAAATTGAAATTATATAAACAATTGTGCTATAGAAGTGCACAGCATATATGAAGTATCAAAATAATAAAACTTAAAACATAGTGGTTTCTGCCGGGAACAACAACTGTTGCAATGTAAGATTATATAGACGCGTAACGCAAGGTTTGATGTTGTTTGGCAAGTTACTAAATATACACATGAAATAAACCTTTATTCAAAGATGACCAACATGCAAGGTTTTATACAGGCTGGTGAGAATAAGAAAGGAAGCAAATCGGACTGTGTTGAATAACCAGAGGATAATGTTGACATAGAAAGACAGCACATTAGGCACTCTATCAGCAGAGGGAGATGTTGCAAAGCTGATTGCCTGATAGGTAACAGTATGAGCTTTTATTGCAAGTAAAAAAACCGACAACCTAGGTGGGCTAGTGTTGGGATCTGTGTCCAGCTTTATGCAGTGGTAAAATCCTATTCAGGTATAGTTCTAGCATAGAAGAAGTCACACGGGAGAATTTATGTGCACTGCTATAAGGGAAGTAGAATTTCCAGTACTGTAGTCTTTTGGCAAACATGGGTTTTTGAACCATGCAAGGGAGAGGAAGTCATATGAGAGGGTGATTTGGAGTGGGGAAATGGTTCGGTTTCACCATGCCCTATGGACATCTCTGCTCTAAATTCCCCTCTCTCACCACGCCCTGCTATATTTCTCTTTCCAAAAGAGACTGGGTTAAATAAAATAAAAACCCACACACGGGGGCATTATAACATACGTCAAGGCATTATAACATACGTTAGAGTATAACATGCAGTTAGTTTTTAGTCTTCCCCTTCTATTTGCCAGGAGGTGATGGGACCAGTGGCCATGATCTTGGTTTTTTTGATGTTGAGTTTCAGACCATATTTTGCGCTCACCTCTTTCACCCTCATTAAAAGGTTCTTTAATTCCTCCTCACTTTCTGCCATCAAGGTTGTGTCCTCGGCATATCTTCCGAATTATGTTTAAGATCTCCAAATCGAGTCTTCACTTTTGTTGAATGGCTCTGTCACTGGATTGCTCAGAAGTTTTTGCTTAGCCCCACAACGGATTCTAGCTACGTAAACATACCATTTGAATGCACAGGAAAAGTGAATGGTAGTTTGAAAAGCCACCTTTTTATTTATTCCAGCTTGAAGAGTCTCTTTCTGCTTGGATGTCAAGAAAGTAACTGGGTGTTGTCAGTGGAAAATCTACTTAGTCCCCATTCATTGGTCACCCCAAAAGCAGAAGGGCAAGTGTCTGGGTCACCTAGAGCAATTTCTAAGATGGTGACAGGGGGGCATTATGTTTAGCAAAGGTGCTAGTGCATTATGAATGCTGGCTAAGCCACTGTTTCTGGTCATGCCTGGGGGCCGGATGCGGCCCAATCGTCTTCTAAATCCGGCCCCCGGACGGTCCAGGAATCAGCATGTTTTTACATGAGTAGAATGTGTCCTTTTATTTAAAATGCATCTCTGGGTTATTTGTGGGGCATAGGAATTTGTTCAATTTCCCCCCCACAAAATATAGTCCGGGCCCCCCACAAGGTCTGAGGGACAGTGGACCGGCCCCCTGCTGAAAAAGTTTGCTGACCCCTGGAAGAGCCTAACTGCTTTCATATATGATTTGGTAGTTGGTGCTGAGTTTGCAAGTCTTTCCCTGAAGCCAAGGAAAGCAGTCTGTTCTGGATTATATTTCCTTCTGTTGAACATTGCCCTTCTCACCTGGATGCTAGACTTGCCTGCTGTTGCATCCTGTACACACCAGGCTGGCTGTAAAAAACATTTGGGCTGATTCTGAAAAGTTCTAGCTATACTTCTGTGTAGTGATTGAAATGCGCAGACGTGGATAATGTGTTGTGTGTCGAGGTCCCCAAGCCACCCTTAAAAAAAAAAACACAATTCACACAGAATTTTTGGCATAATTTTTTGGCCAAAACTTTATGGATTACAGAATGTGAGTGATTGCTTAGGCATTGGTTCATGACTGTATCTGTTCCCACCTAGAGGTAGGAACAGAACCGACGTCTGCAAGCCTGTGAAAGTCAATAAGGGAAAACATTTTGGGGAAAGAATAGAGCTGGGTGCCAGGCTCTCACCTCTCCCCAAATGCTCCCAGGGGCTCTTGCCCCTTGACAGGGGTTCGGACAACATTATGGCGAGCCCCTGGATTCCTTTAACAGAATACCCTTGCAGCAGCAGCATTGGAGGGCCAGGCACAGCCAACCATACCCCCCCCACCAACCAAATTTAACCAATGCCTAACCGCAACCTTACAAGTTGTGACGATTTTGCCACGCAGTAGGCAAAAAAACCAAATGGCACTGTCCAATCAGCCAAATGGAAAAATTCCTACCAGGCCCCTACCCCAAAGCAGACAACCCCATGACAGGCATAGCAAGGTCAATGTGAACAGACCTAAGTATAGGGAGGGTGGGAGGGTGATCTGATGCAAGCAGCGACAAGTGGCAGCTCAACGCTGCGCGCAGGGAATAAATAGCCCCTTGGCCGTCAATCATAAATTGCAACATCAAATTCTCCCCAATGACCAAAAGGTGCCCAGTAAGATTCGTGGCCATCCAAACCAACCCGCCCAGCAACAGAGGGATGTCTTGTTTGCCCCCACCGCAACACGTGCTCCCCATGAAGGAGAATACACTTTACATTTCAGGCACTAGGTGGAAGTTCATTGAAAGCTGACTAGGGAAACGACAAGTTAAATATTACTGCCATATAAGTGTTGCCTGATGCCCAGAATTTCTCCCAAATTGAGCAAGCGCTGACGATTTTCACGCAGTGCGAAGGAATCTTGATCTGTTCATCATGTTTATTTTGAAACTGCTTGACAGAGTGGCCAGCCGTTTCAGTGATTGTTTCGTATTGTAAAGTGTTTTTTGTTGCCGTGCGTTGCCCTGATGTTTTGAGAGAAGGTGGTATATAAATACTTTTATAAACAAAAGAAGGTGGCTGAACCACTACAAGTCTGCTAAAGATGGTTTGTACGAAATGCTCATTTACACAACCAGTAATTTTTATAATAACACCTTCGCTTCAGTCTCTGACTTGTTTACACACTTAAGAGGTGGTGAATCCCAAGGCTGAAGCAAAATGAAAGTCAGCAAATCTCCCCCTATGTAATTAAGCGGCTATGGATCATTTCTCTATCATTTCAGAATAAATGGCCATTTAAACAATAGCACAACCATCATCTTGTGGATATGCAGAGGTGGGTGCAAGCAAAGAACTAGCTGAGACTATGCACAAGAGAGCTTAAAAATAATGAGATTTCCTGTCTGTGTTTACAAAGATTGTTGGCTCAGGAGAAAAACCCTGACTAAATAGCCTCAGGTCCCTAGTTTATATAAACAAACCAAGGGTTAAGAGGCTTATTCACCTACAGTTAGGTGTTACAGAAAAGGAGAAGAAAACCTTTTGTAGAGAATTACAAAGCTGCAGAATTTAGACGTGAAGAACAACCTATTTATACAGGGTTCTAAATTGAAGAACATATTGCAAAACTTACTTGGAAGTAACTAAATCTTCCGTAAAAAGTTGTCTTCCCTCTCCTCCTGCCAGCTCCTCAAGTGTCCATTTCTGGCCTACGTTATTTCATTGTTTTAGTTTTCCAAACCAATCTTGCTATATGATAAGTAAATCTCCCCATCAGTTGTAACCTCTGCCTGTGACTAGCTGACCTGCCCCACAGGTGAGAGACAGTCCGATGGTTTTCTAGCTGCTATTGAGATGCTACAGAAGAGAAGAGCCTATGAGAAGAGAAATTAAAGAGCAGGGTCCTAGAAAAGAAATCGGCTGGGGCCTGAGGGGGCAGCAGGCTAAGGCAGTGGTTTTCCACCAGTGTGCTGTGGCACCCTGGGGTGCCTTGAAAGATGGTCAGGGATGTTGTGGGCAACACAGGCCTCTGTCCCTCTTTCTTTCCTTCCCTCCCTCCTCTGATGCCCTCGTGCGTCTCTGCTTCCTGAAGGCTTGCACAGCTGTTTGTTTGCAGCAGCCCTGACTATAAGCTCCGTGCCTCTGGGAGGCACCTCTCTTTGGGGCGAGGGGGGTGCAGCTCAGGGACGGAAGCAGCAGCTGCCCAGAGGACCCTCATGGGGAGGGCAGAGGAGAGGAGCCTGAGGAAACACTCCACAAGGGAGGGTGTTCAAAAAAGGCTGAGAGGCCATTACTGCATATTGAATTTGTGGGGCGGAAACCCAACATGCTTGTAACTCAACAATATTACTACTACTGACAACACAATGTTGTTGTTGTTTAGTCGTGTCCGACTCTTCGTGACCCCATGGACCATAGCACGCCAGGCACTCCTGTTTTGCACTGCCTCCCGTAGTTTGGTCAAACTCATGTTCGTAGCTTCGAGAACACTGTCCAACCATCTCGTCCTCTGTCGTCCCCTTCTCCTACCGTGTTTCTCATATTATAAGACATGTCTTATATTTATTTTTCTCTCAAAAATACACACTATGGCTTATTTTCAAGGGATGTCTTCTTTTTTTCCTCCTCCTCCTGCCGCGGCCGGCATTGCTGCTGCGCCTATCACTATGTCTTATTTTCGGGGTATGGCTTATATTCCTTGAATGCTTAAAAATCCTGCTATGGCTTATTTTATGGGTATGTCTTAAAATATGAGAAACAGGGTAGTGCCCTCAATCTTTCCCAACATCAGGGTCTTTTCCAAGGATTCTTCTCTTCTCATGAGGTGGCCAAAGTATTGATCCCCTTCATGGATCAATGCCTTGTTGTGGCGAAGGGGCTTGAATAACTCAGAGAAGCTATGAGCTATGCCACGGGTGTCAAACACAAGGCCCGGGGGCCAAATCCGGCCCGCCAGACCTCATCATGTGGCCCGCCGAGTGCCCCAGCCAGTGGGACCCAGCCAGTGGGACCTTGCTGCTGAAGCGCCGCGCAAACAAAGCGCCGACAAACAGCTGGGGCCGGGGAAATGCTTTTTGCCCCTGGGTCCCTTCGCACTCTTTTCTGGAGCTGAATCAAGGCGGTGACCCCCCCCTTCCCTTTCTTTCTTCCTCTCTCTCGTTCTTTTTCTTTCTTTCCCTCTCCTTCCTTCCTTCTTTATCTCTGTCTTCTCTCCCTCTTTCTTTTTCTTTCCTTCTTTATTCCTTCTTTCCTACTCTTCTTTCTCTCACCTCTTTCCTTCCTCTCTCCCTCCTGCTCCCTCTTTTCTTCCTTCCTTCCTTCCTTCCTTCCTTCCTTCCTTCCTTCCTTCCTTCCTTCCTTCCGTCCTTCCCAACTTTCTTCCTCTCCCTCATTCTTATTCTTTCTTTCCCTCTACTTCCTTCCTTCTTTCTCCCTTTCCGTCTTCTCTCCCTCTTTTTCTTTCCGCTTCTCTTCCTTATTTCCTACTCTTCTTTCTCTCCCCTCTTTCCTTCCTTCCTTCCTCTCTCCCTCCCACTCCCTCTTTTCTTCCTTCCTTCCTTCCTCCCCTCCCCTCCCTCTCCCTCTCCTCAGAAACATAGGATGCTGCTTTATACTTCTGGCCCTTAAACCCTGGAACCAGGAGAGCAGCTTCAGTGAGTCAACCTCAGCCAGTCCCTTTGGTGAAGGGTGGTGGCTCACTGGCAGAACATCTGTCCTGCATGCAGAAGGACCCCAGCATCTCCAGGTACTAGTAGCTCTGCAAAGGTCCTGCATGAAACCCTAGCGAGCCTCCACCACCCAGTGCAGTTACCAAAAATCATTTTTCAATAAATTGTACAATAATTGTACATTTGAATATCTACTTGCCATTATTCTGGCTATGTTTCTGCTTTCAGAGCTAGTTATTACTTACATTATTACAAAAAACAGTAATAATTGAATGCACTGACAATAATTTATGATAATAAAGAGTGGACACATAGTCCTACAGATACAACCGGCCCTTTGAGGGTGACCAAACTGCTGATGCGGCCCCCGATGAATTTGAGTTTGACACCCCTGAGCTATGCCATGCAGGGCCACCCAAGATGGACAGGTCATAGTGGAGAGTTTTGACTAAACGTGATCCACCTGGAGAAGGAACTGGCAAGCCACTCCAGTATCCCTGCCAAGAAAGACAACAGACAACACAATACTATACATATATACTCAGAAGTAAGTCCAGTTGATTTCACGGAGGCGTACTATCAAAAGAGTATAGGATTGTACCCTAAGTCTCTCTCTCTCTCTCTCTCTCTCTCTCTGTGTGTGTGTGTGTGAGAGAGAGAGAGAGAGAGAGAGAGAGACGTAGATAGATTTCCACACACACACACACACACACACAAAATGCTACTAGCAGTTCACTTATCTCTAGTTGGGAAATCCTTTCCCAGTTCCATTTAAGACTTCATAAATTTGGTTGTTAAAATAAAGCCACTGAAAAGATGGCTGAATTGGTGGAATGGCTTTAGGAACCGTACAAAATGTGTGGTGTTATATGGCAAAAGGAGATTGTGCCATGTTGATTGTCACCGGGAGATTAGGCTTCAAACAAGTTCATGCCTGGATCTGTTTGTAAATTCTTCTACAAGTGCATTGCAACCAGGATTTTGACCTTGGAAGAAGCCGTACTGCTAGATTGGGGCAGATATGGCTACACAAACATCTGCTGACCTCCATTTGGCAGCTATTCATGCAAACAAGCTGTAGGTTCACATCATTTACTTTGGAGCCAGCAAAATACACTCTCATTTGCAACAGAAAGGGTGAGTGGTAGCATTTCTCCTGTTTGGATTTTGCCTTATTAGTTTTAAATAGCAAACATGAAGGATAACCGCAAACGACTCTTATTTGAGCAAAACCTCTCTATTTCTCCCGTCACACCCACAACTTTTAAATGTTGCCCTAGTTTTCTCTTTAATAGGTATCTCCTGTGGGTTCACTTTTTTCCTACGACAGAAATGGCAATCCTGACACGTGTACTGATTACGTTCTTATAAGAGTTATTCCTGCTGATTTATTTAAAAACAAAAGCCAAGAGCCCTGAGACATGAATTGTTAACTCCGAGGCTGACTGTAATTGTCGGAGTACTAATTGCCTCTTAAAAGACCGCTAATGAAAGATTTTAGGAAGCTGTTGCTTACTTATTTTTCACCTGCTGCATGTTGAGAGAGTTAGCTGAAGTTTTCCCACTTGAAAATGGAATGTTGCATGTTTAGGCAAATATCAGGATCTTCCTCTCCCGCACCCCCACCCCCACCCCAAATTTCTTACTCTCCAGATGTGCATTCTAAGTAAGGGCTGATTTGGAATTTGTCTCTACTTCTTAAAGTGGGTGTGAACATCATCCTGCCCCTTCTAAGCAGGTGTGCAAGGACACACTGTGAATAGAAAATTTGTTCCTCAAGCACAGTGGGAGCCATGCTTGGGCAATACGTGGGTTTGTCAGCACACAGCAACTGGACCCAGCAAGACAAGCAGCTCTCTGCGTGTTCAGCGAATCAGCCCACCGCATGCGATGTTCTTAGCAGAAGCATATTCTTCATGGCTGGGTCCAAGAAGCCATAACCTACTTACTGGAAACTGAGGGAAGGGAAGGGTTGGGTGGTTTGAAGAGGCCCTTGCAATGAATAAATTAGGTGTCTTGGTTGCTGGTTATAGTGCAGGCTGCTATATTCCACCTGTTCATTTTGTTCTCCTTATTTTAATTCTTGTGGGTGGTATGATATGTTATCATTTTTGGTTATACTGCAAATCATTTTATTATGCCTAATGCAAATCACACTAGGCTTTTATCGCAAGGTTAAATGAGGCATGCATGACTTAGAAATCTCCGGTTTGCCAGCTTCCTCTTTTGCAGGAAAGCCTTTTATATACCCTCCTTGTTTCCCTAGTTTCCAGTGGACCTTGTCCCAAAGCACATTGGAAAGGTGATGAGTGATGAATGACGTAACCTTTGGTGCTTGCAATCTGGACAGAAAAATACTCAGAATTTTGGACTTTTCTATAGAAGTGATTTTTGCTCGTGAACTTAAGTCCTCCTACAGCATTGTGTTTCAAAGTTAAGGGAAACTTCCGTCTGTTTTTCCTGTCTTACTGTCTTTCATTACTTTTCATTTTTTAGATATATACGTATATATAACCACCTTAAACACCAAATTAATTCTTAGGTAGAAAGCCACAGGCCTTCCTTCCCTCATCAATGAAGTGCTAATAGGTTTTGCTTTTGTTAAGACTTCATGGTGGTGTAACCTTTTAGTTGGTCCTTAGCTGAAGATTTTCAGCTTCTTGAAACTGGCAGGAAGAGGTTTCTTGTTGTTGTTTGTGGCAGTTTTGTTGCACAGTGAGTGGTTCCATTTGCTTCTGGGCGCAGAAACAGTTGAAGCCCTGGCTTCTCACAGAAGCACCCCTTACTTAGGTAGGAGGCTTAACTCGCTAAAGGAAACACAGTGCCGTCGTCCGTTCTGGAGGGTGTGTACCTATGAGAAACAGGAAGCAGAGCAGCAAACTGCCTGTGAGGAGAGAGACTTGCAGTTCTGATCAGCGCAGGTGTGCAGCCTCTCTGCGAGAGCCGTCTTCCCTCCGAGCATCTTGGCAGTTGTGCTGTTCAACAAGAGCTCTTGTGTGCTCTGGGAGGGGAGCAGCGCTTGTGGGTAGAGCAAAAATGACTGCCTTACAGCTGAAAGAATTATCGCATTCAGGTCTGTACAGGAGGCGACGGGACCGTCCAGATAGCCTGGGTCTTCAAGGGTTACCTGAGCAGAAGCTGAGGTGAGTGGTGGTGAGGAAATTAATGGTTAACTTAAGACAGCTCTGGGTGTCTCTTGAGTTTAACACTGACGCCCTGACAGAATCAGTTGCAGAAACAGAATGCAGGGTGGTGGAAGTGTAATAACGCTAATTATAAAATGTGCCCAGTTGGAAATAGTCCAGAGTTGCCAGGATAATATAGGAGGAGCTGAGAGGAAGCAGCTGCTTTCCATTTACTTCATTTCTCAGATGTTTGACTTGCTATCCTAAATGCTGCAGCAGCACGAAGAGTGACCGTAAGAAGTGTCAATCATTCCCCTTCCCCAATATTTTTGATCCCTGCTTAATTTCCCCCAGAACTAATCAATCTCCAGATTACATCTTAAAAATAAGTTTTAGTTTCCAGCACACTTGCATTCGAAGAGAACCCCATTGCCTTATAGGAGTCCTGGGCTGTTCTATAGGGTTTTTCTTTTCATTAAAAAAAAAAAGTTGTGATGTGAGACATATCAGATCTTGATTTTGTAATAAGCAAAAATCTGCTCTTATTCCCCCCCCCAATAGATTTCTACTTATTATTATTGAAATGCCTTGCAACAAAAGAATGCAGTAGAACCACTTTATATGAACTTACGAAGGGAAAGTAACCAAAGAAGAATCTTAAACATTAATGACACTGGTTAGTTTCCAAAAGTTGAGCTCCTTTTAAAATATTGATTTTATAAAAGTGCAGCTCAGTAGAGGATTTCATGTCGCTTTTCAAAAGAGGAACTAAACTTTTTGAAACAGAATGGTGTAATGATAATAGTAATTAGTGTAGATCTGGTAACCAATAACACATTTTTGTACAGAACTGTTAAAAATAATAATCCCTGAGCAAATGTCAAAAGTGTTAGTGAAGGGGTAGAGTTTCCTGTCATGCTATGACTAGTGAATGACTAGCTTTTTTAATGATTCCATTAGGTATTTACTGTTTTAACATAACAATCTAAACCTCCTGTGGAACTCTGGGCTGCTCGCTGGCTGGTGCTGCTGGATAAGAATCTTGGAAATAAGAGAGCAGAAATAAGCCTGAGCTTCTGCCTGCCCCTGGGCACCTGGATCTCTGGGCAGATCTTTGGATAATCTGTAATAGATGGACAAGGACTTCTCACTTCAATTGTTTAACAATAGCACCAGCAAAATGTCTCTTCTCCCTGAAAGTGGGGTAGTAGTAAACCAGGAGCAAATTTTTTGTTTCTAAGGACTGTGAGCTGTGTTCAGTTCTGATTTTCAGAAACTTGACTCCTGGCTCAGAATACTTAAAATTCATAAGTGTATAGCTTTTTTTGCAGCAGAACCTGGCTTTCAGTTAAAAAAGAAATCATGCAAGCCTGCCCACCTCTGCTCTGGAACAGTCAACACCCTTTGAAAACAAAGCATACTCTCTATGAAAAAGGGCCCCTGCCAAGTCAGATAAAGGGTAGAAAAGAACAGTTTACTACCAGTGAAGTCTTGCTTAGCATTCTTCATAATTCCCGGTTTGCCAAAGAAGTGGGCAATAGTCATTTCCTTTGTTAAAGCAATGGACCTCACCTGTTAACTTAGTGGTCCATTTGCCCAGTGTTGAAATTTTGTTAGAACGGTGACCAAAATCCCCGATCCCTTCAAGCTTTAATAGCTAACCTCTAAAGAAATTACCACGAGGCCGCTTTGCTTTCCCGTTCCTGATAATGCCATGCCATCACTATGGGGGTGAAATGCAGCTCAGGACTTTTATATGTTTACAGCCAGCATAATGCAGTTGTCAAGAGTGCTGCACAAACCAGAATTCAAATTGCCACTCAGCTGTGAAGCTCACTAATAATAATAATAATAATAATAATAATAATAATAATAATAATAATAATTTATTTATACCCCGCCCATCTGTCCGGGTTCCCCCAGCCACTCTGGGCGGCTTCCAACAAAATATTAAAATACAGAAATCCATCAAACATTAAAAGCTTCCCTAAACAGGGCTGCCTTGAGATGCCTTCTAAAGGTCTGGTAGTTGTTGTTCTCTTTGACCTCTGGTGGGAGGGCATTCCACAGGGTGGGTGCCACTACCGAGAAGGCCCTCTACCTGGTTCCCTATAACTTGGCTTCTCGTAGCGAGGGAACCGCCAGAAGGCCCTCGCCGCTGGACCTCAGTGTCCGGGCAGAACGATGGGGGAGGAGATGCTCCTTCAGGTATACTGGACCGAGGCTGTTTAGGGCTTTAAAGGTCAGCACCAACACTTTGAATTGTGCTCGGAAACGTACTGGGAGCCAATGTAGGTCTTTCAGGACCGGTGTTATGTGGTCTCGGCGGCCGCTCCCACTAGGTGACTTTGCGGCCATCACTCCTTCTCAGCCTACACTAAAGGATAAAACTTTAGTGGGACATGGGATAAAAGAAAAGAAGGAAAAGTAACTACTTAAATCTGGGGCTGCCAAGACATGGCACCCCCAAGGTATGTGTGCGCCCACAGAAGCTTTCCTCTGGTGCACACAGGTTCCCTTCTCCCTGCTGAAATTAAGGCTTGGAAGAAAGACGTCACTGGAGCCAATAGAACAGGCTGCGGTGGGTGGGTGGTTGCAGTGGGTGGGGGTGGCCATGACAGCTTCTCTAGCTTGGAAATGTGCCGACAGGTAGGTGACCCCTGGCATCAATAAAGAAAGCGTGCGGAAGGTGAGCGAGAATCAAACTATAATTTTTGACAGTGCTAATCAGAATTCTCAGTTGCTGGTGATATTTAAAAGTTCCCATTCCTGGTGCACCTTGGAAGTCGTCTCTAGTCATATTGGCAATATTTTTATTAATTTGGCGCTGCCTTTCCAAGCTCTCTTCGCTTTACATTATAGGTAAAATGTCAAAGAAAGCTGGAAGTCAGTACTGGACGAGGTTATCCGCTTTACCCTTTCCGCTGTTTTAAGGTCTAAGTTCAGGTTCTAATCCAGATAGCCTGTGTGCTTTCAGATTCCTTACATCCTTGTTCATAAAGAGATTTGTTTGGACCTTGGTCTTGTTGGGCAAAATGCTTTCCAAAGAAGACTGAGGCTGCAATCCTGCGCAGACTCTGGTTTGAGTAAGTCCCACTCCACTTGGTAGGAGAAATAAACTTGCATGGGATTGCTCTGCACAGGAGTTTTGGATTGCAGCTTTGCATGCTGATCCTACCGTACATATCTGTGTTCAAAGAGTGGGGAAGAAACCTATAACTACCGGTAGCAGGCTGAGCAGCTTCCTGAGAAGTTAAAGCAGGGGTCAGCAACCTTTTTCAGCCATGGGCCGGTCCACCGTCCCCCAGACCATGTGGTGGGCCAGACTATATTTTGGGGGGGGGGGAATGAACAAATTCCTATGCCTCACAAATAACCCAGAGATGCATTTTAAATAAAAGCACACATTCTACTCACGTAAAAACACCAGGCAGGCCCCACAAATAACCCAGAGATGCTTTTTTTTATAAAAAAGGACACATTCTACTCATGTAAAAACACGCTGATTCCCAGACCGTCCACGGGCTGGATTGAGAAGGCGATTGGGCCGCATCTGGCCCACGGGCCTTAGGTTGCCTACCCCTGAGTTAAAGGCTCAGTTCAAAACATCTCCAGGTAAAAAGCATGGCTCTGTTGGATCAATCCATCAACCTCTGATGGATGATTTAGAAGGAAAAGCTTCAAGGGGGAAGCTCCACGAGGAAAAGCTTCAAGGGATGGATTTGGGGCATCATTATAGGAATGCCACTTATTTAATTTAGGCTGCTTTTTTAAAAAAAAACAAATGCTGTTGGGGTGCCATTGACATGAGGCAACTATCTCTCTTGAGCTACAAGATCTTTGAGATGATGCTTGATAGATGACAGCTGTCAAAATGCCCCCACCCATCTCCAGCCAATATACATTCTGCAGTCATTCTGGCTTTGTCCAGAAACCTGTTGAGCAGCTGTGCATCGCATTGGGTCTGTGTAGATCAGTAGTGCCAACAGGGACAGCTGCTTTGCTGCACCATCCCATGCCTTGTTGCTGCGCTTCCAGGCAGCGCTTAGAAGTCACCATCTCTACACCCTAGGCGCTTTGAAGTAACAGTCTCTAAAATGGGTCTGTTGGTGCATCATCCTCAAACACTAGTCTCACTAATGGCTTTGGGCCTGGGTTTCAGTAAATCGCTGGTTTTTTTCTTCTTCTTTTTAAGAAAGCTTTAATGAGATCTTTAATATTACATATTTCCTCTTATCTCATAAGAAGAACTCCTGTACCTCCCCTTCTGACATACATTTATGGCACAACATGAAGGCATTACGTCTCCTTTCCTGCCCCCCTCAATAGTGTTGCTCCGCTGCAAATTGAATTATCCCTTTTTGAAGTTCCAATACGAGTTGCCACTAGCTCTGGAGTTCAAAGTTAAGGCAGTTTTAATGTAGCTTCACCCTGTTATTATTCTTTGAATTATAGCAGTGCCTTCGGGGCCCCAGCCAGGACGCCTCCATTTTAGATGGAATACGTTCGAAAAAAGATTCTGCGTAGACAGTTGCTACTGTTGTGGATGTTTCTTCCTCTCCATTTCGGGGAGGGGGGCCCCCACGTAGAATAATTGCCACCTCTTATTTTATTAGGAAACTTATTACTCACATTTTGTCGAACTGTGATATTGCATAAGATGTGGGATATTTCCATTGCTCAAAGCTTTGAATATCTTCAGCACGACACACCCTGCTTCTCTCCCCCTTTGCCCTCGCCTTTACCCTTAACGCTTTTTTTTGGCGTGCGTGTTGCTTAATCATCCTTCAAGAAATGCCTTTTGATTTACTCACTAGCCCTAGAGTGCAGAATTACTGGATGGGAATGTGCAACAGGCAGTGCTATCTCTGGCTACGGGCGCTGCTGTGTACCGGTGCAACAGATTCTCTGGCTTGTGTTTTGTTTGGCCACGCTTAATGGGGGAAAGTAAGCAGGCAATAACTCACTTTTTTATTGCAAATGTGAGAGCATATAAGTAAATGTGTGGCAATAACCATTCGATTGGAACCTACTTATCTCTTCTGTTACATCTGGCTAGTACATTCCATGCGGGGAGCAGAGAGTGACAGGTAGATCTAGCCAAAGACAACTTTTCAGTACAGGGTAGGAATAAGTACATACATACCTGCCTGGCAACCCACTGTACTTACATAATTGTTCGAGTATTGCTCCCCATGGAAGCAACTCAGTGCCAGATTCTGGTTTTGAGTTCTATACATCACAGCCAACATCTCACTGGCAGGAGCTCAACATACTTTAGACCAGCACTGCTATTATTTTTTTTATAAAGGAAATAAGGGCTTGCCTATTAACATCTCTTTGCATCTTTATCTTGTCCCCATCCCTCCCAGAGAACAAGTCTCTTGCTGTTGCCACTGTCCTTGAAAGAGTTTAACCTGTTATCTGTCATCTGTATCTGATAAGAATAGTTCTCAACTGGCCTTTTTACATCTTGTTCCTGTGTAAACAGTTGAGTTTCCCCATTTATTTCTGCCTATAAATGGGGCATCTCGGATCACGCTCTCATTTCAGTAGTTGACATGATGTTAAAATTACAATGCAAATTCTTTAGTCGTTTTTTGCAGGTGCAGAGGCTAATCTTTTAGGTTATAATCCTAATCCCATTTACCTGTGAGTAAGATACATCATGTTCAGCGGAATTTACCTCATGACTAGGCATGGTTTGGATTGCAGCCTTAGTCTGTCATGATGAAGAATACATGGTGCATTGACATTACAACTACTACTAAATTCTGTTATTGGGTGAATGTATTTCAATGTCTTCATTTTGAAATTTTGTGCCAGCAGCACAAGGGTAGACCTGCAGCTTGTGATCATGGTTCAGCAGATTTCCAGTATTGTATGTGAGCAGGACTGACATTTTAAAAATGCTTACTTTAAAAAAAAAAATCTCTGCAAACAGTAATTTAGCACATCAAGAGTAAGATGAAGCCTTTGATCTGATTGTTTCCTACATACGGGACGTTTTTACATACTGAATATTTATACATTCATAAATGGAATGCAACCGGTAAACCGAAATCTGGTGATTTTGTAAATTAGGTGTAGATTTGACTAGAATCGATAAATGAACCTACTCAGGTTATATCTTTCTACTAGGGGCAATGGCTAAAGGAATGTCCCGTCCATACTGAAAGCAGATACAAGCTGCATCACATGGCACCTCTGAAGTGGAAAAGATGCATACATAATATGCATTCAATTAAAGGGGCCAAGCACTTGTGCAGAGTCCCTTGCTACTCATATATAGAATTTTGGGGCAGAGATTAAAAATCCGGTGGTGTGCCGCCCAATCTCAAACCTTCTAGTTGGATGCAAGTTCCTTAGACTTCAGTAAGGTTTGCTCTCTTTTAAGAACATAAAGAATGGCAGCTGTGCAGTGCACTCCTATGCATGTCTACTCGGAAGTAAGCTCTGCTGCGTTCATTGGGGGCTTATGCCCTAGTTAGTGAATATTTAGGATTGCACACTTAATGTATCTTTGAACACACTAAAATAGGGTGACAGTTGGCCCTAACTTCCAGAGTGGCTGGGTACCCATCTTAGTTTTTCTCAACAAAACAACAAAAGTCTTGCAGTGCAATACATGCTAACTGGTTTGTTTTGGCACAGGTTTCTGCCTTTATCTGCTGCAGTGGATTAGTTTTCAGGAGTTTGTGCCATAATGCATTTGTTGGACTTTATAAAGTGCTACAAAACTCTTAACATGGGCACTGTGTCTCAGAAAAGAGTCTTCAACTGTCCATTCTTCTAAGACTACTTTTCAATGATGAAGCCTTTCAAATCTAATTTTACCGGCAGGGTTGTGCAATTTTTATTTTTATTTTTTGAAGAAAGAAAAATCTAAAATTGAAATAAGATGGAAGTGGTGCTCTGATCCCTGTCTCCGTGTCATTAAAAATGTGCTAAATTCAGATAAATCACAGTCTTTAATCCTGTTAATGTAAATGTGAACCTCTTTGTTTACTTGAGAATGGAACCCTGTGGGACTGACATGCTTGCCTAGCAAAGAAATCCACACCAGTTCCGCCACCTTAGCTGAAGGTCAGTCTTCAGTGTGGTATCTGTGATGGAGTCGTTACTATAATAAGAATGTAGTTTCGAGCCAGAAAGTCTGGTGTTGACAGTTACCCTAACCGTATAAGGAACTTCATGAACATACGAGAAGTCTTTCATGGCAGTCTGGATGTTTGGTCTGGTCTGGTTAGGGTATTAATTATAGCTACTGCTCGGCTCATTGTCTTAAAGTAATAATGAAAAGTTAATGTAGTCAGCTGAAGCAAATTCACTTCTACAGTTTCTTCATGTTTAATATGAACCAACCTTTATTACAGCAAGTGTGGGAAGTATATTTAGATGTGAGGAACATTTGGTCCTCTAGTTATGGCAGAACTACAACTCCCATGTTCCCTGGCCATTGGCCATACTGGCTGGGGCTGATGGGATTTATAGTTCAGCAACATCTGGATGGCCAAAAGTCTCACACACCTGATTTAGTGTGAGGGTTCCGGTAATCTCTCTTTGAGACTTCTTCTACCTTATAAAGTTTCAGCAGTGCTGCAACATTGAACCTCCCAAGTCCTTTCAGTGGACTCACAAAGTTCATGACTGAACTGCATATTATGTTAGCTACTTAACAATATGATTAGGGCCTGCTACTTACCTTAGCAAAAGAGGGGAAGATCCAGATTGAGATAGAAGGAAGGGAATTAACCCTCTCCATGCCCCCAGTGTCTTTTTTCCTGCTGACAATCACCTTGAAAATGCATCTTCCCCCCTGTCAATAGTGTTGTTGTATATTTGTCCCATTGCTTTCTGCAAAACTTCTCAAAGCAACTTACAAAATATTTTAAAACACGGTACAACATATCAGATATTTAAAATCCAAAATGCCATGGAATACACAGGTCACGTAAACACGTTAAAAGTGTTTACCTACCAGCAAGAATGAAAAGGATGAACCCTGCCCCCCCCAGTCCACTAAAAATGAACACTGAAACAAGCTATAAATCATACCACACTGTAATCTACACAAAAATGAAAAGCCTGAGTAAACAGAAATGTCTTCGCCTGGCACCTGAAAGTTGATCATGTTGGCACCAGGCAAGTTTGCCTCAGCAGGGAGTTCCACAATTAGGAAGTCGCCACTGAAAAGTATGGGTTTCTTTGCCTCTCTCTCCCCACTTCCTTCAGAGAAGGGACATGGAGAAAGGGCTTTTGATGATAATTGTAGGGTGTGGGTAGGTTCATAGGGGTAGAGGCAGTCCCTGATGTAGTTGAGTCCCAACCCAAGCTGTGTAAAACTTTCTAGATCAAAACGAACAGTGGTTGGGGATTTGCAGGGAATGGGGGAAATGTTCCAGGGGATGGATTGAATTGACTCACCCTTGCACCACAGTCCTCATTCAGATTCCTCCCACAGTGTGGCTGCTTTTGCTTAAACGTGGAGAACCCAAATCACGTTTTTAACGGGCTTATTAACATTATGTGTTGGTTGGCCCTCAGTGTAGCAGACGTAAAAATCAATGCATAAACCCCTGTTTGGGCATTCAGCCAAATGTGTGAGTGAGTGCACAAATTGTGTTTGGGGGCATGGTGCCCCACATGCTGGCTCATGCCACCCCCCTCCACTGTGCCAACTTTCATGCATTTAGAGTGAAGGTCTAGGGCATCTTCTAAGCAATCTCTGCACATGCTCCCCTTGGGCGTTCACACTGAAGTTCAGGAATGGAGAAGCGAAGTGCCGTGGCAATGGTGGTGATGCCCAGTGCCCCGTACACAATTTGTGCCATTAGGCATTCGGCTGAATAAATAACTATTGCAAGCAAAGTTTAAATATGGGACGTGGATCAAGCCGATGGAGTACATCTTGTGCTTGCCGATGAAAACAAACATCTGTCAACATTATCTAGTCACATCTCTCATTTCTCCTTTCAAGTCTTGGAATATCCCTGGCACAAACAACCATGCCAGCTTTGCTTTATCTGTGGAAAGATACCTTTGTGCTAGTAACAGTGTGTTGAGGAGGCATTTCCTATGCAGACATATGCAGGAGAAGGGGCTTGGATTCCCATTCTTTGGGCAACAGCAAATAGTTTTAAAAACCCAGGATTTTAAAATGTTGTTTGCCTTTCTTCTGGGTGATGTGATTTGCACCTCATTTCTAAATGTATTGGCCTCAATCCACCTGAGTGTGCATCTAGTGTTCCCTATGGGAAGGAAGCACTGTGAGAATTAGGGAATGCATTGTCCATATTGATTTGCAGGCTAGTGCTGGGATTTGCTGCAAGTTTCCTTCCTCCTAGGATCTTTTACAAGCTGCCAGAAGATGTGAACGTGCCTTGAGAGCAAAGCAAGATGTTCCACTGAAAACGATTCACTTGAATACGTTTAATTGAATTCCATAGCATAGTTTCAAACAGCAGCTCCTTCTGTATAAGGAAATTTTAAGAAGCCCGCAGAGCGCCTTTGGGAGCAAGAGCCTTCTCTATTCCCCAGAGTCTGGCGGACAATGTATAAGAAGCTGTAGATTATTATGCTGGGTATGTTTACCCTGGAGAAGAGAAGGTTAAGGGGTGATATGATATGATAGCCATGTTCAAATATATAAAAGGATGTCATATAGAGGAGGGAGAAAGGTTGTTTTCTGCTGCTCCAGAGAAGTGGACACGGAGCAATGGATTCAAACTACAAGAAAGAAGATTCCACCTAAACATTAGGAAGAGCTTCCTGACAGTAAGAGCTGTTCGGCAGTGGAATTTGCTGCCAAGAAGTGTGGTGGAGTCTCCTTCTTTGGAGGTCTTTAAGCAGAGGCTTGACAGCCATATGTCAAGAATGCTTTGAAGGTGTTTCCTGCTTGGACTGGGTGGCCCTTGTGGTCTCTTCCAATTCTATGATTCTATGTGAAGTACCATGCAGACATTTGAATTTGGGTGGGGGATTGCTCTAGAGCCCTATGGGGGCACCAGGCACACGAAAGGAAGAGAGACCTTAATCCTGCTGGCCCTTTTATCCCAACTGTGCTGCCCCTCTCCACTGTACAGAGGACATCCATAGAGGGGAGCCTGCTTTATGTACATATGCTTCCCCCCCCCTAATTGCATCATTGTTCAAAATTTGCCATGCACATTTTGCCCCTGGCTATAGGCCACTTGCGATCAAGTGAAGATGCCCAGGTGCCAGGACAGCACCCGACGTCTCCACCATCTGGAGGTGCATGCCTTGGATTCGGACTGTTTTCACACGTTTAGCAACACACCCTTTAGAATTTGATCTGTTATACAGTGGTACCTCGGTTTAAGTACACAATTGGTTCCGGAAGTCTGTACTTAACCTGAAGCGAACTTTCCCATTGAAAGTAATGGAAAGTGGATTAATCCGTTCCAGACGGGTCAGCGGAGTACTTAAACTGAAAGTACGCAAACCGAAGCGTACTTAAACCGAGGTATGACTGTATTTTATCCGCACAATCAGAATGAATTTCAGGAACCAAAAAGTCGTATCGGGGAAAATACGACTTTTGAACTGCCTGTCCCCAAAATGGCAACTTAAGGCATTCCATTATGCCGAGTGGTTTTTGCCAAGCAGTGTTGTCACTGGTGTTTTGAAACAAAAGACAGAACAGCCTAGTCAGCCATGGAAGTGTCCATTCTTGAGTGTGCGCGTGCTCACCAGCTGCTCCAAATTCCATGACATAGGAATCAAATTGGGAGCATTATTTGTAAAAGGGCATTCTTACTATTTTTACAGTTTGGTTTTTTGTGTGAACAAGATGTTCCTAGCAGGGTATTTCCTTGTTATCTTTGCAAAGGCGTTAACGTGTTGTTTCACACACACACACACACACACACACGGCACAGTAAGTTTTTCCACATTAAACCCCTTGCGACAGCTAGCCTGCCCTAGCTTACATTTACCCTAAGAGAACACTGCTTCAGTGGAACTCTTGCTAAGGACAGCAGATAGCAGAGATCGCATGTTCCACCCAAGTTGGCGTTACCACCTTGCAATGGAATGTGTTGCTTTGCTTCCAGTGAATCTCTCCCAGCCTCGCTCTGACATTCAAGCTGCTCTGTGGCTGACGCTTTTAAACTTGGAAGCTCTTTACCCAGCACGCAGCTAAAGTCCTGCGGATTGTTTTCTCTCTCCTTACCGCTGCTCCCTGGAGCGTTCTGTTGCTGCTGCTGGGCTGTTGTGTTTTTTAATACATATATATATGGAATTCCAAAGCAGGGGGCACTCCTATGCCATTCCAGAGAACGAAGAAATCTCGCACACCCATCAGAATGTGCACAACGACCACGAAAATGAAGGCGAGAGAGCTGTGTCAAAATTGCAACGCAGGCACAGTGACGTAAAAGTATACAAAGAAATATGTGACTTTTATGCAAGATTGTAAGTTCACTCCGCCGGAGTCGGTTTGTTACTTGGTCTGCTTGCCTTACTCTAACACAATCTTGCTTGCTGTTCTCATGACTGGGGAACTTGCAATTTATTATGATCTGCACAATAACAGGATGCTTTGTAGTTAACTGTATTTTAATCATGGGGTGTGTGTATGTGTTAGTTAATGTGTGCATTCATTTCTGGTTCAACAGCAGAATAAACGCTTTGTGGGATTTCTGACTGTGGATTCCACATTCTTCCAATACTTTGCGGTACATAGGTATAAAATGGCAACACCTCCGTTTTCCATATTGACATGAAATACTAGTTTGCCGTGGAGAAGATAAAAGATGTGAATATAAGATTTTGTATAAAAGATTGGTTTTGTTAATTTGTTGAATTTGGAAAATGGAATAAAATGTATTTAAAAAAATAAAAATAAAAATTACTTTTCTTAAGTTCCATCAGTATAAGCTTGGAGACGTTTTTTCATTTTATTCGCTGATATCTCAGCTGGAATTCTGATGTAGGCAGCCACACATCCATGTTTGCCCAGACATAAGTCCCAAAGATTTCAATTGGGCTTACTTCCAAGTAATTGTACATAGGCTTGCATCCCCACAGCATTATCCTGTACATAGCTATTCAAAAAAAGTCAAGTTTAATTCAGTAAGACTTCCAAGTGTGTATATATACCTGTAGCTTTAAACTGCAATCTTGAACACATTTAACATAGTGGGACTTACTTGATTAAAAATAGATAGGATTGCTCTTTTGAGTGCTGTCATTTGCAGATAATATATTTAGGGATAGGGACATGCACACCAATATTGCGTTCAGAGCTTGATTCTAAGACTTTTCTGTTGCAATAACAAGTGACTTGGTTGCAGGGTGCATCTTGGTGGCTGTTGGCACATTTCTTTGGAATTGCAGTTGGGGGGGGGGGGTGAAGGAGACCTGGCTCCTTTCTGTGTAGTATCATGGCGGCAATTCCGTACTTCGCTTGTAAGATGCCTTTCATGGGTTTGCAGCTGCTCAGAAGAGTGTAGCCTGAGGGGGTGTGGATGTCGGTGTCCCATTCCAGAATGTTGTCTGCTGCCATGTTCTTGCAAGCAGAACTGTTACTTTGGATTGAGGCCCATGTGAACAGAACAAGATTAAGGAGAAAGGTCACTTGAACTGTTCTGGCTTGTACGTTTTGTATGACTGGGTGGAAACTGGTGAGGCAGAGGATTCTGCCTCTTCGTTCTGAACAGCTAAGAGATACTCATGCAATTGTCTCTTGGGGGGACTGGGGTTATACGGGGAGCTACATTGGGAGCTACTCAGCACAATCCAAAGCAAATGAGGAGCTGCTTCATACGAGACACTTAAATTGAATCTGACAACACGTACTCTAATGAAAGCTTATGCTCAAATAAATGTGTTAGGCTTCAAAGTGACACAGGATTGCTGCTGCAACGGACTGATGTGGCTTTCCCTCTCTAAATTGCCGTGAATTAAAGGAGACTTCAGGCTACTTCAAATTTGACACTCTTACCATTTTTTGGTTGACTCATATACTCTGCAGAAGTCTAGGTCCTACATATAGTGGAATGTGGGAGTGTTTCAGGCTTGTGCATGCACTTCTACCTCCCCCCCCACAAAAAAGTACAAAAGTTGTAGGTTTCCAGGTCATAAATGCAGCCCTGTTTTCACCCCAGAAGAGATCAGCTGCTCTCTTGCCAGGTATACTGTGATGTTCATAAGAGGAAAGGGGGCATGTGATCACATGACCTCCCAGCATTCTGTTGCATCCTCCTGCCTGCAGAGTCTTATGTGTTGTGGGATGATGTGAACCAGGCCAGCGTCTCACACGTCACATTGAAATAAATGCATCTGGGATGGGGAACTCATGGCCTTCCAAATGTTGTTGCTCCAGCTCCCATCAGCCTCAGCCATTATGACCCATGGAGTTGGGAGTCCAGCAATATCTGGAAGGCTCCACAAAGATGGAGGATGCCCAATAGCAGAGTGGACAGAGGTGCTTTGGGGTCCCACATGAGAGTGTGGGGGCAGAGACATTTGCCTGGACCCTGAGGCCAGAGTAGCATCCTTGTCGGCTTTCCCTCTGCCTCCCCCAAGCTACTCTTAACAGTGCAACATAAAGAAAAACTGGGAAATTGGCTCACCAACAATAAACCACACAGCCCCCAAGAGTCTTTTTAGAGAAGGGGAAGCTTCCCTTCAACCAGAGTCCCTTAGTGGAGGCAAAGTATCTCTTCACCTGCTTGGAGGATGCTTGTGGCAGATCTTGTCCGCTGCTGCCACTGCTATTCCTTTCGCTTTTGCCTTCCTCTTCCACCTCCTCCCAGCAAGTTCCCACAATAGGAAACAGTCTTGATTGACAAGGGTGATGGTATTTCCTGTCTCTCTTTCTCAAGCTAACCCACCTCACAGGGTTGTTGTGAGGATAAAATGAAAGTGAGGGGCAAGCGTGTACACCGCTATGAGCTCCTTGGTGGAAAGATGGGAAATCAATCAATCAATTAAATAGCAACATTGCAGAAGTGGGAGCTGCATTTGCCACTGGTCCCTGGACAGGAGGGCCAGGAAGGCAGTAAAGTAAGTAGGAAAAAGTGTGTGTTTTCCTGCTGAATTGGGACAGCTGCCTATTGAAAAAGAAGCACGGTCGGCAAATCTACCTTACTTGTGTGCTTAACCCCTTTGCTCTTTGTTATCGTTACAGCAACATGGCCAACGCTCTGGCCAATGCCATGTGTGAGCGCTGCCGGGGAGGTTTCGCACCTGCGGAGAAGATTGTGAACAGCAATGGCGAGCTGTATCACGAACAGTGTTTCGTGTGTGCCCAGTGCTTCCAGCAGTTCCCCGAAGGGCTTTTTTATGAGGTTGGTTCCCCGTGGTCTTTTCACTTCTCCGTTAACTATTCCCAAACCCGTGCTGCGCCGCTTGTGTACGTTGGTCAAGGACTTGCCACAGAAATTGCTTCCTTCCCTGCAGTGTCGTTTGGGAGGCAGTTAACACAGGGTCATTTCTTTATGACTGATGCAGGTTCATTTTTCTTTACGACTGACTCCAGGCCACTGCAGTGCTTGACTTGGGATCAACCCATCTCCTATAACCTGTTTTTTAAGTGCCAGAACCTACCTCCATGTAGAAGATAGCATCTTTTGACCACCTGCAGAGTTCAGCTTAACTACAGACCCCACAGTAGCTGTGGGGGACCTTTGGCCCTAGCCGTCAGCCACACTTGCTGAGGCTGATGGGAGCTGTAGTTCCTCAACATCTGGAGGGCCGCAGCTGCTCTACAGCATAACCACAAGCTGGTCCAATACAGCAGTTATTAGAAAACAAAGCTTTTCAATCAGCCCCAACATACATGTTTAGACACTAAGCACCAGGCAACAGAATTCAACTTTAAAAAGCAGCACTGTGTTGGGTAAATAAAGATGTCCATTTGCGGAGTGATGACTTACCTATCTATGATTTTAACTTTCTGTTTTAATTATGATCTAGAGTTTTGCCCTATGCTTCCCCCAGAGAGCTAAAAATTGCCTCTCTGTTTAACCTTGTAACAACCCATTGAGATCAATTAGACCGAGAGATTGTGACTGACTCAGTGCGGGTTCATGGCCCAAGTTTGACAATCTTATCTGCTACATCGCGTACAACCACTTGGGGTTAGAACTCAGTCACCTGTAGCTTCCAGCTGTTTGCCATAGCATGCTGCAGCACAGAGAGCTAGCAACACTCGTAAGAGCTTTCTAAAATTAGGAGTGCCAATGCCAAGATGTCCAGAGGAATAATGAAACCAGATACGTATTTGCTATGTAAATGAGGAAGTCTAAGGAAATGTTGGCACGTGGTTAAGAGATGCCTGTGGAATGATGGGAGTTGTAGTTCAGGAGCATCTGTAGGGTACCACATTGCCTATCTCCATTGTGGGTTCAATCCTTGGGGATTTTACAGCTCATTTTTCTAAGGCTGAGGGTATGATTTTGAATTAGGGTTTGGTTGAATGGGATCTTTCTTTTGACTTAGTCCTCCTCAGCCCTTATCTTATCTTGTGTAGGTAAGTATCATTACTATCTTGTGTTGATACCCCAACACATTATAATTTGAAAGGCTGCCTATTTCACTATCGGAAGTTACCATATATCCTAGTCCAACTATTGGTCCATCTAGCTTAGTACTGTCTACACAGAGGCAGCGGCTCTCCAAGGGGACATTCACAGACCACAGGGATTTAACCTGCAAGTTTCTACATGCAAACCAGGTGCTCTATTACATTTTCAATTAATGCCATTATCTGTCATTTTGTACTTTTTTTTATCTCCTTTCTCATCCATGAGACTGAAGAACCAAGAGAGCCTGCTTTATGCCAGAACCCCTCTTTCTTTTGTGTTCGACTTTAGTAAACCAAGATCTCAATCCTAAACACTCTTACCAGGAAGTAAATTCTGCTAAAATCCATTGGACTTGCTTCTGAGCAAATCTTGGTAGGGTGTAATTACTTGCTGCTTCTATGAATACTGTCAGTGTATTTGTTTTATCTGTTGGAATAATAGTCCCCAAGATGCCCCCAAGGAATCGTTCAACACATTCAGCTAGGGAGGGTGGGAATTTCCAAAAAGTTAGCAAAGTGTATAGAGATTAGCAACTAGCTTACGGGCCACTTGAGACAAAATTCCCCCTTCGAAGCCTTTAATACTAGGAACTTAGGCATACGTCACCGTCAAACAAACTTCACTTCAAAGTATGGATTTGTTACAGGTCTTTGAAGCTTTCACCAATAGATCAAGAGGAAGATGAAAGTAGACTTGGCCAGAAAAATCAGGCATAATGAGCCAGAAAAACTAGAATGTAATTATAAAAGTTATTGAGAATAACTGGGCTCTATTTGCCATTGAGCAGCTGGATGAACTTGTTCAGTATATGCCTTGTGTCACATGGTGCTATGGATCTGCAGGGCCCAGCATAATATTTAGACCCCTGGTTGGAGGAACTCCTGTGATCCCAGGCTAGACAAACAGTGTATGGCAGGCATGGAGAAATTTCAGCCTGTGGGCCAAATTAAGCAAACCAGGGGTCCCTGTTCGTTTTGAGCAATCCACACTCACTTGCCTTACACTTGGTGTTACGTACGATGTCAAGTATTGGTTAGCTGAAGACACCTTTGTGCCTCATGGAGTTTGCATATGGAACTATGTGAGTCCATTGATCAGCTGATTGCCCATGCAAACAAAAGGAGGCCACCTGATGTCATTGTGACACCAGGACGTTGGCTGTGAGCACCTGGCAAACTTTGCCCACACACTCTTCTGCATCCCCTAAAACATTTTTACCATCTCCTTCCTTAATCCTGTCACCTTTGCAGGTCCAACTGGGTCTACTAAGCTGTCTAGTGTTTTAACCTTCTCTTTCCCTGGGAGCAGGATCCAGATCCACCCGGGGTCCTGATCTGGCTGCGGTTTTGTCACAGAGAGAAACCTGAAATATTTAACTTTCTGTAATAAACGTTGCAGTCTGTCTCATTGGTACCTGCCCACCCCACGCACATACTTGGAAGTTAATCTGAATGACATAATAAGTCATACACTGAAGTGGGGGTTGCAATCTCTGGAATAATGATTTGTATGCCCATTTATATAGATGGTTGGTATGAATATTCCCGTCTTTACAGACGTGTTTCCTGCAATACAGTAGAGTGCGGTTTCAGGAAATGTAGGGGACAGAAAGGATCTAATGAGCCAGCAGAAAGTGCTTCCTGTTCTGAATACCAGCACAGGTGTTTATTATTTTGATCCAGTTAAGCAAATGTGACTACGAGCTGATTCCGTGCCCAGATTGTTTTAGCATCCTGTCAGAATCCAGCCATCTAACATAAACTCCACCACAGCCTGCCAGATTTCTTGTGCAAATCATTCCCTGTGGCATAATAATATACAAGCAAAACTTGTTAAACAATCCGATGGATTAGCAGAGCTTCAGTTCCTTTCTGCCATAAAATCAGGCTGAATCCTCTTTTTACAACAACAACAAAACAAAAAAACAGTTGAAAGAACCCAGAAATTGTCCGGCCATTTATATGTATGAAACTTGAAGTGCTATACTTTTCAGTATTCCTCTTAATTCCTTTGTGTCTTGCTTTTTCTAGTTTGAAGGAAGGAAATATTGTGAACATGACTTTCAGATGCTTTTTGCTCCTTGCTGCCATCAGTGTGGTAAGTTCTAGAATATATATATATTAAATTTTAGAATGTTTTATAAAGATAATGTGGACATCCAAACGTGGAAGGAGAGGGACATATGCTGTTTAAAGAAAACAAAGCAGGTCTTGAACACAAGCAAGATTTTGTTACATATCTGCCAGGATGATGACTGTCTACAGCTGTACACCCAGATGGTATTCATCTGAACATAAGCCTGCTTAGGGCATTTGTTTGTTTCCCCCCGCGATTAACACAGAGAAGGAAGCATGGGCAAAGGTGCTTGTTCTCCGCCATCCTCCATGAATTGGGAGGCGAAAGTTTGTAGTGGGAAGACTGCTGTACTCCTGTAGGGTTCAGTGTCTGATTTAGAAGCTACCACATACCTCAGTGGCAATGTATTTGTTTGAGTGCAGAAGGTCCCAGATTCAATCCCTAGCACAGACATCCCCAGCCTTCGGCCCTCCAGATGTTTTGGAGTACAATTCCCATAATCCCTGACCACTGGTCCTGTTAGCTAGGGATCATGGGAGTTGTAGGCCAAAACATCTGGAGGGCCGCAGGTTGGGGATGCCTGCCCTAGCATCTCAAGTAGGGTTGGGTGTGACTCTTGACTCAAATCCTAGAGAGACACACAGACAGTGAGTGCAAATAATCCTGAGCTAGATGGTCTGACTTAAGGCAGCTTCCTGTTATGTATATAAATAAAATTTTGATGATATGCAAAGGAGCAGAGTAGCTTACAGCTAGGAAGCTAAATAACTTCTAGGTGATTGA
Organism: Zootoca vivipara; assembly: GCF_963506605.1. Classification (NCBI taxonomy): domain Eukaryota; kingdom Metazoa; phylum Chordata; class Lepidosauria; order Squamata; family Lacertidae; genus Zootoca; species Zootoca vivipara. The sequence continues at coordinate 25,837,285 of NC_083279.1, read as the reverse complement.
TAGCTTCTTTGTAAAGACTATACAGTCATACCCTGGATCTCAAACAAGTTGGCTCCCAAACAAATTGGCTCCCAAACGATCAAAACCCGGAAGTGAGTATTCCGGTTCTCAAATGTTCTTTTGGAAGCCGAACATCTGACAGGGTTTCCGCAGCTTCCGATTGGCTGCAGGATCTTCCTGCAGCCAATCAGAAGCTGTGCTTTGGTTTCAAAACGTTTTGGAAGTCAAACGGACTTGCGGAACGGATTCCGTTAGACTTCGAAGATACATCTGTACAATGTCCAGACTTTATATTCAAAAGAACTTCACTTTCATAAACATAGAATTGAGAAGAATATATTTACAGCAGGCATCCCCAAACTTCGTCCCTCCAGATGTTTTGCACTACAGTTCCCATCATCCCTGACCACTGGTCTTGTTAGCTAGGGATCATGGGAGTTGTAGGCCAAAACATCTGGAGGGCCGCAGTTTGGAGATGCCTGATTTACAGTCTCGTGCTTATTCAAACATGGGTATGTTCTCACTAGAATTGTAGATTTAAGTCTTTTTACTTGGACTTACAAGCAAAACTGTTGAGAATTGCACCACAGTTTTACCTCATTCAGGCCTTACAGTTTCTTATGAAGAGTTTTGGGGTTTTTTTACTTTCACTTGCAGCAATATTCTCTTTGCTCCTTTCAGAGAGTTCCTGCACAGGTTTCTCCCTATTAACGTTTAGGGATCCTCCTCTGTTTCACTTCAGACAGATCACACTGACACAACACTGTCCTCAGCAGTATCCTGAAAAACCTCTCTCAGCAGCCATTCTCCTTACACAGAGAAAGATAAGCAGCAGAAAGCAGTTAAAAAACAACAGTTACTGGAATAACAATCACAACAGAAATGGAATGCCTCTCTTGCATGACTCACAATCAGCCAATCACAAGAGAACTACTGTCAGAGGGGGGGGGGGGAACCCATGTTAAAAGTACACAGTAATTTAACATAAGTAAACATTCCCATTTCAGGAAATTGAATCATTATCCTTAACACTTCCTTAGTTCCTAAACACTTTTTAAACCTACAGCCTATTGAATACTCAAAAGAAAATGCTTTTAACTGTGGTATTTTTTGTGGCATCTATGCCTGAGAGCCTCCCTACTATTCCACAGACAATTAAGGCCCACCCCCACGGCAGGCTAAACTGGGTCTCTAGATTGTGGCATGTACTGAATCCCACTTAAGCCTCCCTAAGTTTGTTTCACTTAAAAGCAAAGTGAGGGCTATTAAATAGGAATTTCAACCTTCAAAAGTAACCAGACCAAAATATCTTGTTTCCCCCACTTGCTGTGCCCTTTGGCAAGAGCAACAGGTCAAATAACTTAATTAGAATGAGATAATATTCTGTTTATCAGGCACAGGAATGCTATTTCTGGAACTAACTGGGAGATTCCTAAAGTAACCTATCAAAAAAAAAAAAGGTCAGCAGAAAGAAACCGAGAGTTGTCTCGGTAATACTGTAGACAGAATTGAGTAGGATTTTTTTTCCCCAGGAGTGTCAGAGCTCTGCCTTATTGTGAGGAGTGGAATTAGATAGGAAGCAAGAGTTTGGAGCTTGCTTTGCATACTGCACTGAGGCAGCTGCATTTTCCAAGTGGATCTTGCCCATTTTGGAAGGAGAAAGTGTTCCATATACTCACAGCTCTCCGTCTTCCACACCCAATAAAGCCCCCTGGACTATGGCAATTGTGTTTAGATGCCTAGAAGGAGGAATCTCCAGGCCAATTAACCCCGGGGCGAAACCTGATATGAATTGCCTGCAGGCAGCAGTGAAATCTGGAAAGGTAAAAGGAAGTTTTATGACAGAGCTGGAAAAGGAGAGGTGGCTCCCAAAACTGAGGGAAATTGCAGCATCTTAAAAATATATGAGAACTAAAACACTTCATTATTATTATTGTTGTTGTTGTTGTTGTTGTTGTTATCCATTACAATCCAGTCCTTTCTGCACATGTCCACTATCATCTTGTTGTCAGCCCTCTTAATAGCTTTATTGGCACCCTGTTTTTGAGGGGGAGGAAAGGACCATGAGCATTAAATTATTGGAAGCCCAAATTACAAGATACTGTATTTAGACACAGTTTTCCACAATACTTAGGTTTTCAGATTAAGAGCTTCTTTAGCAGCCGTTGACTGATCTCCAGTGTTAAGTCACATTTGGAAAAGACACATTGAAATTAATGAGCTGAACTCTACTCCTAAGTATGACAGACACTCATTGTATTTCTGTGTTTCATTTTTGCTTTGTACTCCTATTATTTCAGGAACTCAGCCTGACCAAAATTTCATTGGGTAACATAAATTTCATTGGGTAAAATTATCTGAATTTGCTCGTTGAGGTTGAAACATGGCAGTAGACAGGGATATAAAAATATTGTTGCTATTTTGCTTTGTTTACTTCCGGGAGGACACAGATATTTTGGGAGGAATTCAGCAAAGTGCTAAGCAGATCCTGGTGGAACGACCTGCCCTCTCATTAGTTATATCCCACACCATATTATTATCTCCAGCACCATAGCATTTAAAATTTAACTCTTTTTAAAACATCCTGGTATGTTATTGACTTGCAGGAGAGTTCATTATTGGTCGTGTTATTAAAGCTATGAACAACAGCTGGCATCCAGAATGTTTCTGCTGTGATATCTGCCAACAGGTATTGGCAGACATTGGATTTGTGAAGAATGCTGGCAGGTATTGTTCAACTTCTTTTGTCTTGACTCTTGACACTGAGCATTGTCAATTGATGGCAAGGTCATAATGATTTCAGGATTTTGTCCTATCAAAAATAACGCAGCAGCTTTTTAAATGGTGGCCGGCTTTTTGGCATTTTGGAAGTATAGCATTAAACATACTTTCAAAACTATAACCAAGACAGCAGTTGCAAACGGGGTTTCATGGAATCATGGATGTTGTAGTTGCATTCAACTTTGTGGAGATGAAACATGCTAGACCCCCACCCCACCCCCACTGGCCCTACCACCTTTCGTTGAGGGTGTGGCTGTCAATGAGTGACATTTGTATCCTGGAAGTATAGGGCTGGAACCAAAGAACGATGCATGGAAGATAATTGCCACAGTTGCTCTGCAAATTTCTGCAGTGCTATATAAGTAAGTCCCATGCTTCTGTGTGTGCAAAAGGTTGTGCAGCCAGAACATCGTCCTTGGATTTAGTTTTGCTTTTCTTAAGCAACAGTTTTGTGTGAGATATGAAACAGCTCTTGGGTAAGAAGATGCCTTCTGCATGTGGAAGAGCAGAACCCAGCTCCTATGCTCCCTCCATTCTAAAGGTTCTACAACCAGAAGCACTATGCTCACATTACAGCCATACCTCGGTTTAAGTACGCTTCGGTTTGAGTACTTTCAGTTTTAGTACTCCGCGGACCCGTCTGGAATGGATTAATCCACTTCCCATTACTTTCAATGGGAAAGTTCGCTTCAGGTTAAGTACGCTTCAGGTTAAGTACAGACTTCTGGAACCAATTGTGTACTTAAACCAAGGTACCACTGTATATCTAAGAGCTACAATATACTTTTAATATATTTAATCTGATCATGATATTAGAAGATCATAACTCGCTGCAGGCTATAAGCCTAACTGACCTTCAGCTCTATAATGGCATTCTGAGACAGTTTTCATAGGCTATAATACCGGGTCAGAGCCTATATCATTGTTCTGCACCAAAATAGTTTTAGAGCAGTTTTTTTTATTGGCAAAATTTATACTTGCACATTAGATTTGAGAAATTTAGGGGCAGAGAATGACTTTCTGCTGGAAGACCAGTAAAATAACTGTTTTATGGTAAGGTTTGTGGTTTTCTTTTCTTTCTTTCTTTTTGTTATGGATTATTACTTGTTTCTTTTCTAAAAAGCTGAAGCAAAAGCCCTTGTTACATTTTTGTGGGTTAAAAACAAAACAAAACCCAGTTCTAGGAAGATGGTTTCTTTTCATTGCTGTTTCTCCTTTGATCTCTCTTAGACACCTTTGCCGTCCTTGCCACAATCGTGAGAAAGCCAGGGGCATGGGCAAATACATTTGCCAAAAGTGCCATGCTATCATCGAAGAACAACCCCTCATCTTCAAAAATGACCCTTACCACCCTGATCACTTCAACTGTGCCAATTGCGGGTAACAGGAACTTGGTCTTTTTGTTTTTTAAATCTTTACAATGGAAACTTTAGTATCAGAGTGTTTGATAATTAAGCGTGAATGCAAATACACAATCCTACCACACATTTACCAGTGAATAAGATATTTATAAACCTCTTGCAGCCTGGTCCCAAATAATTTCCATTGTGTTCAGTTGGAGTGAGTGTGTGTAGGACCCATTCTGCACATACTTTCACAGAAGTAAGTCCCCAGGTCATATGTATACATATGACCACTTTACTTTCCTCAGCAAGGCCTTTTTAGCTGGGAAGAACTTGGTCTAGCTGAGGCTCTGTCTACAGTAGTATAAACTATTCAGGTTTCTACACTCAACTTGTAAAATAGCCTATTGAGATGAGAGGAATTTGGCTGAGGCACGGCACAGTTTATAGGCCCTGCTTCTTTAATTCTCTAAGCAGGTTGTTACTTTTACTTTTGAGAAGGGTTGTATTAATTTTGCCCCAGATGTATTTTACCTCAGCAGGAGTTCCGTGATATCACTTTGAACAGCCTGCCTTCTGTTGAGTGGACCATCTACAGATTTTCACTGGTGCTCCTACAGACCAAAAGCATTATTGGCTATTCTCATTTTGTGCAACACGAATCCCCACTTGAAATGGATGCCATGGGGCTTAAATCTGAAAAAAATGGTTTGTTTTCCCAAGGATCATTTCATATGACACCTTTCATGCCGTTGTATTTGGTTTTCAGCTGCTGGCCCAACAGTTCCCAAATATTTTGCTGCGGGTATTCATTCCAGTTTGTAACCAAATATATAATAATAATAATAAAATCATGTTTTCTTTTGCCACTGTATCCACCAGTTGAAATGCATGCCTGTGTTTTCCTTTGCTGTGTCTTCACATTTCTTTTGGTACCTCATGAACAGAAAGGAACTAACTGCTGACGCCCGAGAACTGAAGGGGGAACTGTACTGCTTGCCTTGCCATGACAAAATGGGCGTCCCCATCTGTGGAGCATGCAGGAGGCCAATTGAAGGACGAGTGGTGAATGCAATGGGCAAACAGTGGCATGTGGAGGTGAGCCTTGCGTGTTGCTTGCTACTGTAAGGATGGGTGCAACAACCTAGATAATAATAGGTCAGAGAAAGGAGTCCTCAAAATAGGGAATTCTGTGTAACTTCATAGGTTGCGGTAAAGGGACCCCTGACGGTTAAGTCCAGTCGTGGATGACTCTGGGGTTGCGGCGCTCATCTCGCGTTACTGGCCGAGGGAGCTGGTGTACAGCTTCCAGGTCATGTGGCCAGCATGACTAAGCTGCTTCTGGCAAACCAGAGCAGCACACAAAAACGCCGTTTACCTTCCCGCCGGAGCGGTACCTATTTATCTACTTGCACTTTGATGTGCTTTCAAACAAAAGAGGACCAAAAAAAAGGGAAGTACAAAGGAAAACACCAGAATAATAACTCTTGTCTAATCATTTTAATAGCAATACTTAAGGTTTTGTCCAGAGTTCTGCTTTGTGCAATGGGATTCTCCTTCCTTTCATTTCCTCACATGCCCTCAGAATTAGCTCCAGCTTTCTGGAGCAAACACTTAACTTGCTCCAGTACAGTGAGTTAAGAAGCAAAAATTACGTAAATTATTTGCTCAAGATCACATAGGGATTAATGCAGATGAATTATCACTACATAAAACTGAAGGTAACCCATACTTCTTCCCACCCCGCCCCCCCCTTGCAGCATTTTGTTTGTGCGAAGTGTGAGAAGCCATTCCTAGGCCACCGTCACTACGAGAGGAAGGGGCTGGCGTATTGTGAGACCCACTACAACCAGGTATGGCTGCGTCTTGGATTTTGTACATTCAGCCAGAGACTTTTAGTATGTTAACTCTGAAACTTCGCTCTGTCCACATTTTTTGTCTCGTAGCAAGTGCTGGTATGTGTCAAACCATGTAGATTTGACATTCAATGGATATGCAGCATTTAATGAGGTCAAAAAAAAAAAAGAACAACAATTTGCTTGTAAAGCTTCTAATTCAATGATGGCCTACCTTTAATAGGCAAACTTTTAGATTGGAATATCTGCCTTTTTTATTGGTTCTTCACCTCAAAAACACATTTGGAGAACTGGTTTAAATTTGAAGCTGGAAAACTATATTGCACATTTGCAATATTTTGCAGTGTAGCAATCCAATCTATGAATTCAAATGCATTTGTGTCTGTGTGTGTTTTCATTTCAGCTTTCGTTACACATAGAAATTATTATTTTTCCTGTTAATTACTGAATTAGAAGAATCATATAAAATATGGTCTAAAATATTCAGAATATAGTCATTTCTTTATTTTAGCCTGTTTAAAACTTTTCCATCTGAGGTTTGTGTGTGTGTGTTTATCGTGTTCATAGGTCCTATTGATCCTTTCACATTTCCAATGATCTCTAATAAATTATTACTGAGTTTAAGTTTAAAGACTCCTTTCCCCTATTAATAGCTTTTTGTGTGTGCGCTTGTTTTTAACAGCTGCCATCATACAGATGTGGACCACTGCACGAAAACCTATTGTGAAATCCTAGACCATGCAGTGTGCTCACTTTAAACTGGGCAGTGTTTAAGAGTGCACCCCCAAGTGGTCACTTGGGGTTATAGCTCAGACCACACACTTAAGCTGCCAGGTCCAACCTTTGGCGTCTCCAGATCAGGCTCAGAAAGACATTTGTCTTGTTGGAGAGCCAATGGCAGTCAGTATAGTAGACAGCACTGAGCTAGAGGTCTTACTTGGTGTAAAACAGCTGCTTGTATTCCTAGCTCAGTTGGCAGAGCAGGAGACTCTTAATCTCAGGGTCATGGGTTCAGGCCCCATAGAATCATAGAGTTGGAGGAGACCACAAGGGCCATCCAGTCCAACCCCCTGCCAAGCAGGAAACACCATCAAAGCATTCTTGACATATCCCTGTCAAGCCCCCGCTTAAAGACCTCCAAAGAAGGAGACTCCACCACACTCCTTGGTAGCAAATTCCACTGCCGAACAGCTCTTACTGTCAGGAAGTTCATCCTAATGTTTAGGTGGAATCTTCTTTCTTTTGTAGTTTGAATCCATTGCTCCGTGTCCGCTTCTCTAGAGCAGCAGAAAACAATCTTTCTCCCTCCTCCATATGGCATCCTTTCATATATTTGAACATGGCTATCATATCACCCCTGACCATCACCCATGATGGTTAAAAGATCATGCATTGCAGGGGGTTTGACCAGATGACCCTCGTGGTCCCGTCCAACTCTACAGTTCTCTTTCTATATCTGAATGTGTTGGCTCCAGTTCCTGGCCCCCTTCTTCCCTAGCTCCCCTGGGGGTTGAAGGATCCTGCTGAATGGGGCGGGCTATGACACAAGGGCCCAAGAGGAGCCCTGAATATTTGGTAGAGGGGGAAATGGGGATTTCACCTTAGCCTTCTGCACCACAGCCCACTTCACTCATCAGGGTCCCTCAAGGGAGCATTGGGGGGGCAGGCTGCAGGGGGGGGGGCAGCTTCCACAAACACCATTAAATACATATTTCTCTCAATCCAAACTAGTGTGTGTAGCTTCCTTTTTAAAAAATCAATTCATAATTACTTAAGAGATTTTTTCCTACTTAATCTGTTGTGCTAATGAGAAAGCATATGTTTTTAATATGTCCCAACTGCTGATTTTCATTTTCCAAAGTTTTATGAATACTTGCATGACTATGCAATATTTTCCCATTTCCACAGCTCTTTGGTGATGTTTGCTTCCACTGTAATCGTGTGATTGAAGGAGATGGTGAGTCTCTGTGCTGATGTGCTTGTGTCTTCATTTCAGCGTTGTTGCTTTTTTAAAAAAAAAAAAAAAAACCCACTTAATACAAGTGATTTAAGAAAGGAGACGCACACTGCAGGATAACAGTTGAAGTTCAGTTCAAAATAAAATACTCAAAATGCACATAAAATACACATGATGCTAAGCATGAGCCTGAAATATTATTTCACGAAACTGTTTAGGCATTGATAGTGGGTTTCCAAGTCAGCTTATAGTCAAAAAACAGCAATCACAAAATATAGTGAGGCAAATGAAAGTGGGCTTGATTTGAAAGTTCTCAGATTCATTCATTCATTCATTCATTCATTAAATTTCTCATACTGCCCTTCATCCAAAGCTCATGGGTGGTTTACAGTTTAGCAACACAAAAATACATACCATAATAACAAATAAAAACACAATTTGTGGTTTAGACCACAGAGCCACCCGTGTCCCTATTGTGTAAATAATACGCAGTTTCAAACAACGCAATAGTGATTTCAAAGACTTTGTGTAACTCTCTTAAACATTGCTGTGGAATATATATATATAGGGACGCGGGTGGCTTTGACCACTGAGCCTCATGGGCTTGCTGATCGGAAGGTCAGCGGTTTGAATCTGCGTGATGGAGTGAGCTCCCATTGCTCTGTCCCAGCTCCTGCCAACCTAGCAGTTCAAAAGCATGCCAGTGAGTGCAAGTAGATAAATAAGTACCACTGCGGCGGGAAGGTAAACGCCATTTCCGTGCACTCTGGTTTCCATCACAGTGTCCCCTTGTGCCAGAAGCAGTTTAGTCATGCTGGCCACATGACCCGGAAAGCTGTCCACATGACCCGGAAAGCTGTCTGTGGACAAACACCGGCTCCCTTGGCCTGAAAGTGAGATGAGAGCCGCAACCCCATAGTCACCTTTAACTGGACTTAAACATCCAGGGGTCCTTTACCTTTTTTACCTTACCTGCCATGGAATTCCGATGATAAATATCTACTCTGCCACTGGTAAACAGATGGCTAATCCTGTCATTTCTCCCCTTTCTCAGTTGTGTCGGCATTGAACAAGGCATGGTGCGTGAACTGCTTCGCGTGCTCTACTTGCAACACTAAGCTAACACTCAAGTAAGTTTATCAGATGTTCATGATAATACATGAAGCGGTGATGTGGCCATGTTTGTACATGTCAAACCATGGTTTGTTTAGCCGCAGCGTGGCTTGTATCTGCAGGTTCACACGCCCTGGATAACCATGGTTTGTTTGGTGCCGGCGATGTTGCTGAACTCCCATCATCCCCGAACATTGGCTATGTTAGCTGGGCCTGATGGGAATTGGAGCACAGGGTTCCTTCATTGTAGCACACATGCAGTATGCTTTTTGTCTTTTGTGAGTTGCCATTAACGATGCAGCCCTTGCCAAGTGTCAGAGACATCTTTTCCTATTAGTATATTTACTACTTTAACTCCCTCTCTGTTTCCTGCTGAATTCTCCTTGATTTTGCTTCACCTGGATCTTGATTCTATCCTGTTCTCTCCTCCATTCCTTCTTTCCCCACCCGTGAAGGGACAAGTTTGTTGAAATCGATCTCAAACCTGTCTGCAAACACTGTTACGAGAAAATGCCGGAAGAATTTAAGAGGAGGCTCGCCAAACGGGAGCGAGAAGCAAAGGATAAAGACAAACAGAAAAAGAAAAAGCCTGTCTGCCTGTAAACATGCTTTCTTCCTACCTCCCAGCAACTGCGCTCCTTCCTTTCTTCCTTTCGGTCAGTTTTAGGGAGTTCTCTTCTTTTTAGCTTTTAGGGGCAAGAATCCTTTTGCTGCTCCTTCCCTCCTGGGCAGTTTTCCAAGGGGAGCATATCAGTGGTGGGTGGCCCAGGAGACAAAAGTAGGTGGGATATGAATGCATACTTTACTTTTTATACAGCAGGCGTGGCCCTCCAATGAGCACCACACAAAAAGGGCAACTTCATTCTGAGTAACTGGACTAATTTACATGCAAGTCCTTTGTCCCCAAAACACACGTGGAGCTCTCTAGGTGACATACTCTTCTAGCGCTGATGTTTGTTTTGTATTTGTGTCTGTTAGAACATAGCTATTGAGGTTGAGGTGAGAGGCAACGTGAACATATCTATCCCAAGGCATTTGAAAATATTTATCCCAGGAATTCCCTGGGAACAAAGATAGTGGGTGGTAGTCAACAAAGTTTTACTTATAGTAGACCTCTGGAAAGTAATGGACCTAACTCAGTCATATTCCTTAATTCCAGTGAGCCTGCCCTGCGTAAAATTTAGTTGAAATACCACCCTGTGCACCCACAAAGCAAAGCTTTGCCACCCCTCTCATAGGATACTGTTAGACCGGGGAGATTCTTGTAGAAGCACCTCCACACCAAGACTGGGAAAGAGCCGCCATTGTGACCGGCTCTGGACCTGATAAGAAATAATGGCAATCTTTGGATTCAAGATTTCCCCAACATAATTTTAAATGGATTCATAATAATGATTTTATTTTATTATTATTTTTAAAACAACACAGTTCATCCTTACGAGTGACTTCAGGTGTGCATTTTGGGGCTCAGAGCCATAGCCTTTACAAGCAACATAACATGTCTGATTTTTTTAAATAAATAAAAAATCACTTTTTAAAGACACCATCTGTGTGAATGCTGCAGAACACTATTCTGTGCTGCACATCATATAATGATAAGTGAGGTGGCGATCACTCTTTTGCCTGCACTTCTTTATGGTGGGAGAGCATGATGCCTAGAAACATAAACTAATAAATGTGTATGTGTAAAACCGCCCTAAGACCACCCACTTTCCCCTCAGATGTGGGGATTTAAATTATGAATCCTTAGAGGACTAGTACAAATCCTTGTCTTTATAAAATTGTAAAAAAAAAAGAGAAGAAGTAAAAATAGTGTAACCTACACTCAGTTTGGGGTGGTGGTGGTAATTTATATATAAAATTAGTTTCCAGCGAAACCTATGAAAAGGTTATTATTTGCATTAAGACTTTGTTCTTTCCCCACCACTCTTTTTTTGTGTGCTCATTTTAGAAACAAGTTTGTGGAATTTGATATGAAGCCTGTCTGCAAGAAGTGCTATGAGAAGTTTCCACTGGAGCTCAAGAAGCGACTGAAGAAATTGGCTGAGACGTTGGGAAGAAAGTGAGGTCCTCCTCTCCAGATCTCATCTTGCTGTGCAAAGTTTAGGAAGTGATATTACAGACTTATTTTTGTTGAGTCTATGAAACCTAAGTGCAAAAAAGAGAGAGTATTCCTCTGCATGACTAGCTTCATATTAAAATGTTTGCCTCGCTACCTTGACAGTATACCTCTAAAAAACTCTTTACATGTTATGTAACCTCATATCCAACCATTTAAAAAAATCTGTATTTTACACGTATATAAATTTGTAGATATATACATTGTATATTTGCTTAGTAAGGGGCAACTGAAAAAGACCCAAATTGGTGCTGAATAGCCTAATTTAACATATCTAGCAGATCCCCTCACCAAGTAGACCAAACCTCATTTTACACTAAACTCTGGCATTGTTTGTTCTGCCATGCAAGCGAAGCACATGGTCTGTTCAAGCAAATACCCTGAGGCTGCAATTCTATACAGACTTACCCAGGAGTATGTACCATTAAATTCTGTGGGACTTCTTAGTAGACATATGTAGGATTGATTGCACAGCCAAACCCCAACAAAGGTGTTTGGCTGGATCGTGGCAGTAGAATTGAATTGCTTCCGACACATAGACATTCTTGGTCTTGAGCTCAATGTCTTCTACCAGTGTTCTTGTGGCATAAGTGAGGGATTAGAGGATTCTAGCTGCTAAAGTACCTTTTCCTTTGCTGTGAGCCCTGATACAGTATACAGTGGTGCCTTGACTTACAAATTTAATCCGTTCCGAAGGCACCTTCGTAGGTCGAAAAATTCCTAAGTCGATTTCCCATAGGAATGCATTGGAAGTTGAAAAATTCGTAAGTTGAAGCAACCCCATCTAAAAATTTGTAAGCTGAAAAAACCCTATCTAAAACCGCCGCTTCCGTTCGGGTGTCGAGAAATTCGTAAGTGTGCGGCCATTTGCCCCATTCGTAAGTTGAAAAATTCGGTTGCCGAATCGTCCGTAAGTCGAGGTACCACTGTACGTTAAAAATTAGGAGTCCAATGCACACACTTCATGTTACTGAAGCAAGGAGTTATTGTTGCTTGAAGTCTGTTTGCAAACTATTGCTGTTGCCCTGAGGAAAACTTTAAAAAACGAAACGAACTAGCATTCTCAACATTAGAAGTCCATATTCTGCCAGGAAGCCTTGTTGATCATGCCTGCTAACTTACCAGAAAGAACTCTAAATGTCCAAGACTGCAGTCTTATATCCACTCATCTGGAAGCAAGCCCTAGTGAACTGAGTGGGTTTACTTTTGAGTAGACACATCTAGAATTGCATTGTAAATTACAGAGATTCCATTCTTCACAGCTCCTTGGATGCGAATCATAGCGAAGCCTATACAACAAATGCTTTGTTCAGAGATTAATAGTGTTTGTAATTAATTGGTGTGAGCAGAGTCTTGGCTGTCGTTCTCAAAGAACTACAGAAAGACAACTCTGGGATGCGTCGTTAGAAGACTGCGGCTCAGAGCTGGAAACGGCAGCATAATAGTTCTATATCATGAGAAATATGTCTACGCAGAGCTACTTGAATTTTGTGGATTCCTTCTATGTAACAGAGATATTCCTCTGTGCTTTTGTATTTCATTTCCTTGTCGTGCCTTATTCTGCCATACTTAAAGCAATATTAGTCAAAATATGTACCCTTTGTATACTGTTATTTTGTATTTTTATGCAGAAAATATATGCCCAGTATTTGAAAAGGTTAAGCATTTTTAAGATTTGGTTTTTTTCCCTAATGATGGAAGATGCTTGAGTTTTTCAAAAACACATTTTCCGACTCAGCTTGGTTATTTTTAAATAGTATCTGAAATAGAAATCTGAAAGCACCCTTGTTCCCACTGAATGCCTCTTGTGCCACTAGGTCAATAAAATACACTGTTAACGACTTGCAATTTCTAGCCTCTATGCCATGCTGTGCCTCCGGCACACCTCCCTGCATCCCATTGCCATGGTGCCCGTTAGCCCCAGCAGCATAGACAGCAGCAACTGCACACCTGCCAGAGCGCAGGTATCCTTATCAGCACTGGTTAGGAGGAGCAAAGCCTATATAAAGAAGAGGAAGGTTGAGTTCACAGCTCCTGAGGATTGCAGCCTTCTTAGGACAAAGGTTTGAGATCCCCCTAGGGCAGGCATAGGCAACCTTGGCTCTCCAGATGTTTTGGAACTGCAACTCCCATGATCCCTAGCTAACAGGGCCAGTGGTCAGGGATCATGGGAGTTGTAGTTCCAAAACATCTGGAGAGCCAAGGTTGCCTATGCCTGCCCTAGGGTGAAAAGAACTCAATCCGTGTGGAGAAGTCTGTGAGCAGTTTGGTACCACAGTCCCCAATTGATGGGCATTAGTGGTTTTTCCAAGGATACTGGAGCATGTCTGTTATTTTTCTGCTTTTTTGTTTGTAAGTTGATATTCTTCCCTCCTGGGCTAAGTAAACATTGGAAACTGTTCCATAGGCATGGGGTCTGAGACAACAATCCCACCCCTGTTTCCTGGGTAGGATTGCCCTGCCTGTTAGAAAAATCATATTTAGTAGAGGAAAGTACATTGTCAATAAACTAGGTCACACATGTTGTGGAGTTAACAGGTTTGGTGGAACCCTGGTTTTGACCCATTTACGAAAAACACACCTTTAAAAATAACTGTATCATATTCTCTTATCTCACACCCCATTTTTATTGGTAACAGATGTGACCAGTATCTTTTTGTCACCTTAAATGGACCCTAGAACTTCACCCTTCTATACATGCCCCCAACTCTTCCTGGAATAAGGAGAGAACTGACTTCCCTCAAATCTGCATTTGCCTTCCAGTAACATAGTCACATTTCTTATCAGCATACTTTCAAAAACAACCAAAGTATGTTACTGTTTCACTATCTGCTGTGTTGCCTGATTAGGACTGTTTTTGTCATCCTTATCGTCGGTCCAGCTGCCAAGGTCTCACACCGACTGCTCCGTTACTTCAGCGAAAGATGAAATCTGCTTGCACAAAGCTGGACCTTTTCATTGCTGTCATCTATTTGATTATATCACAGCTGTTCTAGTTTCTGAATTCAGTGGTTCCTTAGTCCCATTTTATTCATTCAAATATTTTTTAAAAACACTTCCATATAAAATACCACAAGGCAGCGCGCAACCTAAAAACAGTGTTACAGCAAAAACAATAGAAGAAGAAGAGTTTGGATTTGATATCCTGCTTTTTCACTACCCAAAGGAGTCTCAAAGCGGGTAACATTCTCCTTTCCCTTCCTCCCCCACAACAAACACTCTGTGAGGTGAGTGGGGCTGAGAGACTTCAGAGAAGTGTGACTAGCCCAAGGTCACCCAGCAGCTGCATGTGGAGGAGCGGAGATGAGAAACCGGTTCCCCAGATTACGAGTCTACTGCTCTTAACACTACACCACTGGCTGGCTAGAAATGTCAAACACATCAGTAAAAGCTGGTTGGCAAAGAATCTCGGGTTTGAAAGGGAATAGTAAGTTTTTTAAAGACATCTAAAAGCCAGCAGGGATGACTCATGATGAACCGCTATTGGCAAGCAGGGCCTGCCACACTAAAAGCTCAGTCCCTGGTAATGGCCAGCTGAACCTCGGGGGCATGTGGAAGCACTAAAGGGCCTCATCAGAAGGTATCAGTGATCGTGGCAGAGCATATGGAATAAGGCAGTCCATAAGTTACTTCGGCTCCAGATTTTTTTAGGGCTCTCTGAATTTACACAAGAACCATGAACCTGGCCAGGTAGCAAATTGGTAACCCATGTGGCTCTCCCAGTGGCAGAGTAACATGGTACTAAGAGCTTTCTCCTGTGAACAGTCTGGCTGCTGCATTACTCACTAGCTGCACCTTCTGGACCAGATGCAAGACAGTCATCGGGTCTTGAGGTTACCAGTGTGGTGAGACCCTCCTGGTCCAGGAATGTTGGCAGCTGGTTTACCAGCTGAAGCTGATAGAAGGCACTCCTAGCCACAGAGGTCACTTGGGCCTCTTGGCGACAAAAATGGATGAAGGAGTACCCCCAAGCTGTGAAGCTTTTCCTTCAGAGGGAGTGTGATCCTGTCGAGAACAGGCAACAGGCGCTGGAATCGCCCACGCACAAGGCCTCAATCTTTCTAGGATTCAAGGTCAGCTGGCTAGCTTGCACCTGGTCCAGCAGCCTAGGGCTTGCACAGTCACTACTGACTCAGATGTAGTAGAGCAGTCACCCCCAAACTTCAGCCCTCCAGATGTTTTGGACTACAGTTCCCATCATCCCTGACCACTGGTCCTGTAAGCTAGGGATCATGGGAGTTGTAGGCCAAAACATCTGGAGGGCCGCAGTTTGGGGGTGCCTGTAGTAGAGATACGGAAGAGAACTTCACAAACAACCTCATGACAGTGGAGCTTCTAATGAGGGGTGAGCCTCTCATGGAACTCCTAATGTGGGGTGAGCCTCTCTCATCGTCCATATGGAACAGGGTGTGTGGGATGGATTCCATATGTGTTGGAACCAGGATGCACAACAGATGTAAGAGAAGAGGTGTACAAGCCAGTGCCCATTCCTCACCTGAGGAAAGCTGTGCGGTGCCAGATTTACGTATAAGCTAAACAAGCTATAGCTTAGGGCCCCACTCTTGGGGGGGCCCAAAAAAATTAAAGAAAAAAAAACCTGGATGAACATTTCCAAAATGTATAAGATAAAAAATAAAATAAAACCTACGTACAGCAACAGTGTTTTGTGTCGTGTAGGTTCCTGTGCTGTAAGTAATGTGCCCCGTCTGCTAGCCTGCTCCCTAAAATATCACTGGTTTGCTCCTTTCTATATACAGTATAGGGTGCCTACATTCTGCATGGACTGGTTACACGGCAACATGTAGCATGCAGCTACATGCAGACTGCAGTGCAGCACAGTTGAATGTGGTCAAGCTGTTGTACCTGTTATCTAATATTAAAGAGTGCTTGTAGACTGATGATCAGGCAGCATAGACTAAGGGTATGAGCATCTATTCAACACAAAAAACAGGGACAATTGGTTGTTGACAAATGACAGCTGGACGTATAAAGGACCCCATTACCGTCAGTAGCTTAGGACATCATCAAACCTAAATCCGGCCCTGGCTGTGTGCACAGGGAGAGCTTATCTTGCTCCATGCATCTTAGAACCCTAGCACTGTAGAGCTGGAAGGGATCCGAGGGTCATCTAGCCCAACCCCCTGCAACACAGGAATCTCTGCTAAAGGTGGCCATCTAGGGTTGCCAGACTCAATAGAGGACAGGACTTCTGTGCCTTTAATTGCCCTGCTCTCTTTTGAGTCTGGAAACCTTAAAGAGAAACCAGCAGACCCTTTGTTTCCAGACTCAAAAGAGAGCAGGGCAATTAAAGCCACAGAAGTCCTGTCCTCTATTGAGTCTGGCAAGTGGCAACCCTATGGCCATCCAACCTCTGTCTTTAAAAAAAACCTCCAGTGAAGGAAAGTCCGCCACCTTTGAAGGCAGTTCGTTTTCACGAAGATTCCCACGCGCGCTGGTTGCCCGACCACAGCTGTGCTTATTGCCCTGCATTTCGACCCTCTCATCTATTAGTACCGGTAGCTCTCTGTCTATAGCGGCTCCGAGGTGCGATCACTCTCCCAAATTTACGTACAGTATCTCTAGGAAGCGAAGCTGGGTGTTAATTCCCCAGTGCGCAGCTCTAGGGTGACAGGACGTCACTTCCGATCTCTTCCCCCCCTCCCCCGCTATTTCGGTCGCGAGGAAGTCGACGCAATAGCGGCGGCGTTTCCCTCTGCGCAAGCCGGCGCGTCTGCTAGCACGTCATTCCTCCTCGAGCTGCGTCGCCTCCTCAGACCGGCGCAGGCTCTGCTCAGCTGGGCTCCGCGCTCTCGTTCTCCCTCTTCGAGCCAGGGGAAGGAGCCTGAGGGGCCCGTTCGCGGCGGGCCCTCCTTCGCCCGCCACCATGTTGAGGCGCAGCAGGGCGGAAGTGGACCGTTATGTCTCCTCGCTGCAGGCCTCGGCCTCTTCGCCCAGGGAGGTGAGGCGCCTTCGTTTCGTTTCCCTTCCCTTCCCCCCTCCCCACCGGTTTTGAGGGGAGTTCAGAGGCGGCCCGCCATTGGTTTCCCCGGCTGTTTGTTTTGAGACTCTCTTCCAATGACTGGACGTGAGCCGGCGTCGGTGAAGGAGGGGAGGGGGTTAGTTTGGATTGGCGGGACACGCGCCTCTCGGGGTTCGAGGGAGGGAGGGGGCTGGACGGTCGGGAGCGGAAACAGCGTCGCCGTCGCCCCTTCGGCTGCTTCTGCTCTGTGATCAGGGCAGCGCCTGCTCGCGGATTGGCCCTCCTGTTCCTTGGCTCCAGTGTAACAGACGAGCATGTGGGATTGTGCCATGGTGATTCTAAGAGGCTGTGCTGTGCTAGGGGATGCAGTTTCAGGAGTCGGGAGGGGGCTGGTGAAGGGGGGACCTCCTTCCAGCCAAAGGCCGCCTCGTTTCCTTCAAAGCAGCCTCCTGAGGGCTCCACGCTATGGTCTGGTGCGGCCAGATGCAAAAGTGGGCAGGGCATCTTCTGTCTTTTTATCATGGGCGTAGTCAAAAGGGGGTGGTTCAGCTGCCCCGCTCAAATCAAGTATGAATCGAAAGCGGAGACAATAATACCGTTCCCTGTTTGTTTGCTTGTTTGCTTTGTAACACAGAAAACCCCAATAAGAACTAATTTTTAAAAAATCATGTAAATCAATAAAAATACTTAACTGAGGCTCTGCTCCCCGCCCCCCGCCCCCGCAACAAAAAGCCTCCCCTTGTAACATAAATCCTGGCTACGCCCATGTTCTAACTTACACTGTTACATCCCTGACATGCAGAAGTCGGGAGTTTCTGTACCCTGCTATACTAACACACCCCATAGCCCTCCTTGGCGAGCAAGATGTAAGAGTACAGTTGAAGGGCCTATTCCTGCCAGGTGAAAGCACTCAAGTAGCTTGGGAGGGTGTGTGGCCTGGGACAGTCCTGAGTGCCTAGGAGCGTTTGGTGCCTGGGTCTTGGGTCCTCTACCCTCGTATTACTGCACAAATTCTGATGAAGAAAAGCCAGTTTCTAATGCAAATTCTAATGCTTTTTCTATTCATAAAAAGGCAGTAGCCATTTCCAGGCCTATGCTTGGTAATCTTAATGTATGGCGGCTTTTCCATCTGACTTTCCCCCCAACTAATATATTGTGAACTTTCCAATGTAAACCGACAGCTGTGGTTCATGGTCTGTCTGCAAACCAGTATCTTAGGGCTTGTATTTAATAACTTTTGTAATAACCATTAAAATTAAATGGCACCCAAACAAGCAAGTGAACCTATTAGCTTCTGACATGCTAAGTCTTAAAGTTCAATTTCTTGCTATTCAGACATATTCTGCAGGGTGTCTTTTTTCCTTTTTGGATAATTTCAGTCATGTTTAGCCCAGGCCCCAGACAAAGAAGCTCTGCCATGCAGATTATATTTAAAATGGTTCTTGAACACATGTGATCATTACCATCAGGTTTCCTCACTTAGGGTACAATCCTATACATAGTACCGGTATACAAGATTTCCTAGGAATAATACCCCCTGAACTCAGTGGAACCTCCTTCTGAGAAGACATATATAGGATTGCTCTCTTAACCCTGTAATCTTTTTACTGTGGCATCATATAGCACTCTTGCCAGCTGCCTCTGGGTGTAGTATAAACTTTATAAATGCTGGTTTAAAAATAGTTGGCATAAGGTTGCTCAACTTACCTTCTTAATTTTTTTTGCTTTAAAAATCCATTCCCAATTACAGTTGCCAGTGGTTATTGTCCTCCTTAAAAACAAGGTGTTTTTTTTCTTCAACATATTTCATGTGAAGTAGCATTTGGTAACTGAACACTTAACCATGTGTTTGTGTATTTTAAAAATATTTCCTGCAGTTTTCTAGGTGCTACATCATGGATAATTGGATATTCCTATACCAAACTGTATAGTGTTATATTCTCTCCCCCTCAAAAAACCCTAATGTTGCTTTAGTTAAGTTTCACTTCCCATTCTTGTTAGCAGTTGTGAGTTATGTCCTGGCAGGAATTGGAAGTTGTCCTTCCTAAATTCTAATTAAGTCAGTGCCTTTTCTTACTTGAGGTCTGTGGGATTATTATGGCAAAGAGCTTGAGGTAGACTAGTTTGTTTTTGTATTTTTTGATCTGTTGTCTCTCTGATAAAAGTATTTGTGCTTGAGATGGACATAAAATTAATTTAGGACAAGACACAGAAATAAAATTCTTTAATCAGGCAAATGGGGTATTCCCCTGACTGTACATACAAATGACAAGTTGCAGAAACTATTGCGCAGTTCTTCATATAGGTAGGCAATGCTATAGACAATTCAACTAAAGGCAATAAAAAAAGAATCCCTGACCTAACATGAAAGTTGCATATTGTTGTCTTGACTGTCTTAATGAAAGCGTAGTTTCTGAGTATAGGAAGCTGCCATACATTTTGCTGTCACTCCCTTCTCTGAAACACCAAATTGACAGTTGTTACTTGTCAGCTTTGAATAATTCAGATGGTGGTATCTATACATTAGATTTTATGCTTATACAAAAAAAGGCTGTTATTGGACCTTAGTATTGAGCATGCTGCAGGAAGAAAATACAGGGTGGCATTAGATGATCTCTTTTTCCTCCCCTGTGTACCCCCCCAAATCTCCAGATGATCCACTAATCCCTAGGGTAGATTTTGAGGGCCAGCAAGGAGCATAACCCTTGTTATATGAGTGGATACCCAGCATGGTTTTGACTCCAGGGTTCTGCTGCATTTGGCACAAGCATTAAGTTTTGCACTAAATTCAAATTGTAGGAGGGACTACATTTCTGCCCTGGGTTCTGGCAGTTTGCAGCTCTACTGGTCAGTGCTTCAAAGTTCACAACTTCTGCAAAGCGTAATGTTTCTCACTGGCCTTGACTGGTGAGGAAGGCAGTTTGAGGAACCCTCTTTGAACTCTTTGTGACCCCATGGCATGCTCTGGTCCATGGGGTCACGAAGAGTCGGACATGACTAAACGACTAAACAACAACTTTGAACTTATTTTTAAAGAAATACTTTAGCATCTAGCACAGCCCATTGCAGTTGTTAAACAGCAGGTAGAACCAGGTCTTCCACGATAGAGGCTTACAAGTACTTATTGTGATGAATTAAATGCTTACGGTAGAAAGAGACTTGGAAACAGCTGTTGCAATGCATCATCTCACTCTAGCATTGTAAATACTTAGGGGATACACACACACACACATACATACACACACACATATATACACACATATATATAAGTAAATGTCCAGTAGCACCATGGAGACCAACTAAGTTTGTTCTTGGTATAAGCTTTTGTGTGCATGCACACTTGTACATATCTGAAGAAGTGAGCATGCACACGAAAGCTTATACCAAGAACAAACTTAGTTGGTCTCTAAGGTGCTACTGGGCAATTTTAAAAATATATTTTGACTGTGTCAGACCAACACGGCTACCTACCTGAATCTAGAACTTAGGATAGAGTTATGCAGATAAAATTCTGGCTGTTCAATGATCAAACTGTAAGTGAATTACTATCAGCATTAACAAAAGTATTTTTCTCTCTAGAAATCCATGAAAGGGTTCTTTTTTGCTAAGCTGTATTATGAAACAAAGGAATATGAATTGGCTAAAAGGTAATACAAAATATTATTCTTTAAAAAGTATAATTATTCCAATGATTGATTTTACTCTGATTCAGAATAACTTGTGTTTGGTTAATTGTTTATGAGAGAGCTCTGCATGATGAGTGTTGATAGGTTTATACAAGCCATCCCCAACTTGCTGTTCTCCAGATGTTTTGGCTGCAGCTGATGAGGCTGAAGGTCAAAACATCCAGAAGGCACCAAGTTGGAGAACACTGGCTTCTACTAATCATATATAATTATTTTCAGGTTTTATATTGTTCCATGTAGAACTAGCGCTGGCAGTTGTTTCATACCAAGTACTGTGGTTTTTGCATTGTTAAATTAAATATGCCAAGCTTGGGGCTCCTAATTCTCATTTATAGAGGGACTATCAAATGCATTAACAACACCTACGTCTATTCTAGAGGGATATCATTAGTCATTGACTGCTGCTATGTTAACTTGCTATGCTGTTTTTTAAAGGTACATATCTACATATCTCAGTGTCCAAGAAAGAGATCCCAAGGCACACAAATTCTTGGGACAACTCTATGAAGCTGAAGAAAACATAGAGAAAGCTGTAGGCTGTTATAAGGTAAAAAATAAATGCTTCTACATTTTGCATACATTAATGTTGCTAGAGGCTGTTGTATATAAAATACTTACTTAAATATATTTTATTTTGCTAGAGCATATTTTGGAATGCTGCTTCCTTGGCTATAATTAAACAATAGAATTACTTTGGATACCAAATGTCAGTACCACAAAAACTTCTGTTGCCTCGAAAGAAGTGTGTTTTGAGCATGGGTAAAGCATGGTTGTAGAGCAGCCACCAAGACTGTCCTTTACAAGATGTACTAGTAATTCTATAGTATTCCATTGGGGGGGGGATTCCTAGGGTAACAATTGGCCATTCCCACCTCAGATTGCCACACAGAGAGTTGGCAAAATAATTTGAGTGATTCTGAAACACTTAACAGGTCATTTCAGTGGTATCAAAAGATAGTCCAATTGGGTCTGTCAAGTCAATATAGTGGGGAGAACTTCCTGTTGATTCCTGAAGCATGAAGTGTTGACCAGATGACTGTTGGGTATAATGCTGAGCTTCTCTTTGGTCTTGATCCACAACTCCCATCATCCCCAGCTAACAGGACCAGTGGTCAGGGATGATGGGAATTGTAGTCCGAAAACAGCTGGAGGACCAAGTTGGGCCATGCCTGGTTTAAATAGACCTTAGACTTTCATAAGCTTTCCTTTTTCTGGAAAGCACAGAACCAAACAGAAGAAATAGTTTTTTTCCACACACACACTTGGCATATCATCTGAGCTGGGCTGTCAAGCAGCAGGATGTTATAGCTATCAACTTCTCATATAAGTTTCAAGGAATTTTTAGCTCTTCCATCATCTGAGCTAGGATCTCAACCTGAATTTTTCATATCCCACCTTAGCACATAAGCTACTATGCCTTACTATGTGTTCTAAGCTTAATAAAGAGTCCACTTTAATATTGAAGTTTGGAGTAGGTGACAGGAATACTGCTCAGTTGGCCTTTTCCGATGGGTTCCCCTATTGCTTTCAGAACCAATGAAAGGAATTATGTGCTGTCTTCTAAGTGAAGGAGTAACAGTATGGAATTTAAGCCACATCTTGACTTGTCAGCTTGGGAAATGCTCAGACTGTGTTGTGGTACAGGGCAACTTGGCAAGGAAAAACAACACTTCTGTGAATCATGTTTCTGTTCTGTACAAATACTTAATTCTCGTGATATTTCATAAGCATAACATCATTCTCTTTCCCTTTCTTGGTTCTTTTGAATGCTGTGTTTCGGAAGTGGTGCACTAATCTACAGACATGTGGTAACAAAGTCACATCACTCCTCTACACCTGAGTATCATTGCAAATAAGGCAGTGAAGTGATCTTCTTAAACAGCTGTGTAGGCCTCTTTAACTTGGTTAATGTGTTCTGGTAGCCTATAGTGTACTGCAACATTTTGCGTCACAGAAAAACAGAATTAAACTGTATATACTTCCTCCTTTCAATTGTGGCTTTAGCGTTCAGTGGAGTTGAACCCAACACAGAAAGACCTTGTATTGAAGATTGCAGAGCTGCTGTGCAGTAATGATATTACTGATGGAAGAGCAAAATACTGGGTTGACAGAGCAGCCAAGCTTTTTCCTGGTAGCCCTTCAGTTTTTCGACTAAAGGTAACCTTCACCTCCCCAATCTTTACATGAAATTGGGAGTATGAAAAGTTTGGCAATAACTTAGTAGTTGTAACTTTGTTAATACCTGCTGTTTTCTGAGGTTTCTAACTAGTCTCAAAAAAAGTAGAAACCTGATAACATGTAACATTTCCTTTCATAGTTAACAAACTCCTGATTTTTTAAAAGCCCCCCCTCAAAGAAACTGCAATGTATTTCCAGATATGTAATGGATTCAGATGTTTATTGCTACATTGTCTCAAAACTAGCTTGCTTATGCAGTGCAGTTTTATATAAAGAAGCAATAAGAATGATGTTATTCCTTGAATGCTTGAAAGCCTTGTGTTAATGCCAACCCTTTTATCTTTGCCGTAGGAGAGTCTGGTGGATTGCAGGAGTGAGACTGGATGGAACCAGCTTCTTGATTTGATCCAGTCAGAATTGTGTGCCAGACCTGATGATGTTTATGTTAACATTCGATTAGTGAAGCTGTACTTATCAAACAAAAATCTTGCAGCTGCTGTGGCACATTGTCAGGAAGCAGAGAAAAAAATACCATTGCAGTCAAGCTTGGAATGGTGTTCGTGTGTTGTACATACACTTAAGGTTTGTTTATTTATATTTGTCTTGTAAAAATATTTCTTTTTGTAATTTCCTATAGTTAAACTTTCTTCATTAATTGGATCCAGTTGCATGACAGAACTTACTTTTGATCAGAGTCTGAGCAAGCGAATAACAATATAATAAGGAGGTCTACAACGGCCTACAATATGCTTTTACTGGGTTCATACCCCTCATGTGAAAGGAGTCTTCATGCCCCTAGAAAAGCCATTTCACATTTGACTAAGCATTTATAAGAAACATTGAGACTAAGTCAAAAGCTGTTCTTTCAAGTGCACAACCCCGTGAGGAGCCAGAGAACTAACTAGATTCTACCTATGGTAGGACTGCATGAACTCATGCAAGCACCTGTGGAACAGCCCTAAAAACTCTTCCTTCTGCTCATGATGTTGCCTTGCTAAAATACAGTGGGTCACCCCAGTGATCTACATGGACAACACATGGAGGTGTTCAGGGCCTTCTGCAGTGCATGAAGCAGACTGGCATATTTTTGTCTTGCCACTCATGCCACACTCTTTGGAGGGCATATGCAAAATGCTGAAAAGTCCTTCTCAGCTTTTTGCACACACCCTCAGCTCTTCCATTGCTACTTTTGGAGTCCACTGAGGTAATGATGCTCAGTTGGTGTCTTAAAAGATAGCTTAAACTATCACTGATAAAGGTGCTAAAAATAAAATCCTCCCAGTCTCCCCGGAATAAGATTTTTGCTTTATTTAATTTTGGGCTGCTGAATTTCAATAGAGAATGGGTAAACAAAGTAGGGTCTGATCTTGCTTAATAAAACGCATTGGAGATCTGATGGCTGAGCCATAATACACATTAGACTAAACCAAAGTTTTTTAATTTAAATTTTTTTCCCTAGGAATATCTTGACTCTTCACAGGAGTTGGAATCCAATAAACCTAACGAGCAAAAGACTAGATCCCGTCGGGATCTCTTGTTGGCTTATTCAAATCTGGTTGTAATGACACTTTCAAACAGAGGTGTAGAAGAAAGCAGAGAATCCCTCCAAAGGTATCTTGATTTGTTCAATTCAGAACTCTTCTAAATGATAGCCTCTTGATGAAAAATGAAATGCCCCCGTTTTTGTATTGTGAAATGTCCTTGCTTTTGTATTGTGTCCGCACAAAAGCCCCTTAATTCAGTTGAATGTTTTATTAGTTGCTTTCATATGCTGCTTTTTGCACATTTGCAGTGCATATATGTACCATATACGGCAGAGGAACAATAAGCAGGAGCCACTAGTAAATAAACCAATCAAAAGAATTTTCTCATGTTGCTGTTTGTTTCTGTAACAGTACTTGTTGAGCCATGAAACTGCTGTTATTAATGAACACTTGTCTTGTAGCTTTGATCATGCACTCCATTCAGTGAAACCTCATGCAGCTGGAGGTGATGAACTTTCTGTAACTTTCCTGGAAATGAAAGGCCACTTCTACATGCATGCTGGAACTCTGCTGTTGAAAATGGCCCAGGAAAGTGAGATGCAGTGGAGAGCTGTTTCGGAATTGGCAGCTTTATGTTACCTTCTAGCTTTTCAGGTACGTTCTTCTCAAGTAACATGTTGCCCTCAGTCATTTATAGTATTTGTGCTGTAGATTTCAATGTTAAAAGTGCCCAGGAGTGTTTGTATATGCATGAAACTGCAGGGGGGTGAAATTTGTTCTGTTTGTGCTTTTTTATTTTGTTAAAATAAGTACAAAATCAAAATTGAATGCTTTTCAGTAGAATTGAATATCTAGAGGTAAAAGGAAATAAGTATGTGTGAAATCAGGAGGAATCTGCTGTCTACAGATAACTTAATTTAGCCCAGCCAAGTAATTTTGCTGTGCACCTTTGACTTTCATGGGAAGCCAACACATTGCATCCCAGTATACTATACTATTGTCTTCATTCTTGCCTGGAGAATAGTGTGGTACAATGCAGCTGCTGCCTCGATGTACACACATCCTTTTCTGGCACCTTTACTAAAGTAGCTGCACTGTGTGCCATTATTGCAGCGCACTAATGGAAGTTTTTAATGTTTGCTCTTTTATTCTGTTTAATATTCTGTTGGGAGCCACCTAGAGTGGCTGGGGAAACCCAGCCAGATGGGCAGCGTATAAATAATAAATTATTTATTTATTTATTTATTTATTTATACATACATACATACATACATACATACATACAAACAACGCGTGTGGCACTGTGGGTTAAACCACAGAGTCTTGGGCTTGCCAATCAGAAGGTCGGCTGTTTGAATCCCCGTGACGGGGTGAGCTCCCGTTGCTCAGTCCCAGCTCCTGCCAACCTAGCAGTTCGAAAGCACGAAGTGCAAGTAGATAAATGGGTACTGCTCTGGTGGGAAGGTAAACAGCATTTCCGTGTGCTGCTCTGGTTTGCCAGAAAGTGGCTTAGTCATGCTGGCCACATGACCCGGAAGCTGTACGCCAGCTCCCTTGGCCTGTAAAGCGAGATGAGCGCCGCAACCCCAGAGTCGTCCGCGACTGGAACTAATGGTCATGGGTCCCTTTACCTTTACATACATACATCTGTGATAATTAGGATGCTTTTCATTGCTTTGACAGATTCTATCATCCTCTTATGCCAGTTTTCTCTCCAGCCAAAGGGCAAAGTCCCTAGCCCTGCCTTCCCAAATCTGGTGCCCATCAGATTTTTTTTATTACAATTTGCATCATCTGTGATCAATGGACATGTCTGAGACTGATAGGAATTGTAGTTCAAAACATTTGGAGGCCAACAGATTGGGTGAGGCTACTCTGGACTCTCTAAAGTTAGCTCTATCAAATAATTACTATTGGACTGTTCTTAAATGACCTTCCACCACCATATCTTGATGAGTAAAAGCAAGACTTGCAGTTCAAAATACTATTCCTTTCCCTTCATTTCTTGAGAAAGAAGCAATATGTCTGTATTCATTCAACTTGTCCTTGGCATATAGCAATATAGAGTAAAAAAATGTTCAGCTTGGCACTTTGGGCAGAAATGTAATGTAAAATTTATGATTGTACTAGACATGATTTCTACACTTCATAGAAATTGATTTTATTCTTAAGCTTAGTATTATAATATATTCCACTGCAGAGCAAATTCTTTACACTTGTCTAATCTCTACCAGGTTCCTAGACCAAAGTCAAAACTAATAAAAGGCGATCAAGCTGAACAAGAGAAGTTGGAAATGTTAGCCTGTGATCGACAGAGCCAGTCTGGTAATAATATTAAAAATCAGATTCATTTTAAAATCAAAGCTGTGGATATTTAGTAGCAATTTAGTAGTGTGTAATGACTTCACTCAGTTGAAATTAAACGTAACAAACCTTTAGCAGGCAATGCTAAAAATTCAAAGCATAATGTGCAGTGCTAGGGGTCCCAGCATAACTTTTCATTACCCTCTTGACTAAGATTCATTTTCCACCTTCTGAGTCTATAAACCTACAGTTATTTCCCCTTTGAACAGAATGTTTTAAATTTAAGAGCTTAACTCTTTGGGTGGTATTCAGCAAAGTACTTCCACTATCACAAGGATTTCTGCTTGTACTGTACAACACAACTTCCCCTCTTTCTCTCCCCATATGCCTCTCACACCCTCCCCAGATCTGCCCTAGAAGGTCAAACAAATCCCAGAACAGATTTAGCAGGGCATGGAAGGGAAGGGCTATGTTCTATTGTGTGGCCAAAGTTCTTCTACCAGCGGAACTACTTCATCAGTACTGTCCTCTGAACTCAAGTTACGGACTTGACAAATTTATTCAAGGGGTTGTATCTACCAGTATTTTCATTTGCACACAGACTTTCATTTGCGCAGTGGCGTGTTGCCTCTTCCTTCTCTCCCTATATGCTCCCCAGATTTGTTCTGGGGGTTCCTACAATACTCTGGAGCAGATTTTATGTGGGGGGAGTGTCTGGGGGGGGGAGTTCCATTGTGCAGGCTGAAGTCCTTGCATAAACTGAACAAGCTTCATTGGATACATGATATTTGGTGTATATCTGCCAAACAGAAACTTGACTTTTGGTTAATCATGTATCTTTTTCCTTTTCAGGACATATGCTGCTAAACCTAAGCCGTAGGAAGCAAGATTTTTTCAATGAGATTGTAGAATCATTTGCAAACAAGAGTGGACAGTCTGCCTTAATTGATGCACTATTTGGGAGTGGTTCTTCTACAGAGAACTCCTTTCTTGGCACAGATGATATCAGAAATGTTGGTGTGCAAGTACCAGAATACGTAGAACTGGCTAGATACGATATTGGTAAGAAGTTTGGTTTGAGTGTTGATTTATTTTTATTTTTTTATATTATAAATTCATTGCATATTATGAAATAGATACACATACATCTCGATACTTCAAGATTAAAAATGCTGGAAGAAGCAGGTGAATATAAATACTAGCTCATGAAAAGATCTTAAAGCGGACTGGGGAACATTTTTTGTACCAGTGACCATATCTTAATCTGGCCCCAGCCTATAGACCAAGTTTGACAGGAGGGGAAGTATTCTACCTGCCAGTAACAGGGGGTTACATGATTGAGAGATGAGTTGCCCTGCCCGTATGTCTAAATTCCTTGTAGTCCCTGCTGTCCTGTGGGAGAGCAGGAACTTCATTTGGAAACAAGTGCCTATTTCTTTACTCTTGTGTGATCGAGCAGTCTGTCCAGGCCAGTGTCTAAAGCAGGCATTAGCTCTAGCAGGGATTGCTGGATGATGCAGCAGCAAAGAAAAAAGCAGGGTCTGCTAGCTTTTGCTGCTCCACACAAAAGCAAGTAGGTTTGTTTGTTTGTTTGTTTGTTTGTTTGTTTGTTTGTTTGTTTGTTTTGGAAAGCCCAGCTCATGATGATGCTTTTTGGAGGCTGAAGAGAGGCCGTTTGGGTTTTCCAGGAAGGCCTCAGCCATCAGCTGATGTCACCAGTTAAGTCAGCTGATTGATGGGTGAACACGGTTTGGGAAGATAGCTTCACAGGCCAAATGGTACCCCCTGATGGGCCCAGATTGACTCATGGACTAGAGTTTCCCCACCCCTGCTTTAAATGAGCTCTCTCTTTCAAGTGTTGTACCTTTTAACATATAAGGTTATGCTTTGATAATCAAACCAGTTTGCATAACTTAAGATGCTAAATTATCTGTATTTTATGTATCTAAATAGTTGTATTTGGAAGCAGTAATGAATAATGGCTATGTTCCACAGTAGGTGATGTTTACGTTTCTGTCATTCTAAACAGAATACTTGTAGACAGGTCTGTAGAAATCTAAATACTGTAGCTAGTGGAGCCTCAGTAACTGGCAAAACTGCATCGGAAGCTCCTACTGAGCTATGTTTTGAACACCTACATTTTACAGGATGTGAGCTGAGGCATTGATTCACATTTTTAACTGTTTTGGAATTAACATGAGATGATATTAACATGAGATGATGGCTTGCTTGCTGTCTTCTGCCGTAGTATCACATAGTTGCATCTTTAGAAATGAACCAGCACTTTCTTGTTGTTAGGTGCCATTAGAGCCCACAGTGGTAGTCTCCAACACCTCATATGGCTTGGTCTGCAGTGGAACTCCATACCATCCCTGCAAACTTTTCGCAAATGGTTGAAGCAGCTTTTCCACTTGCCTCAGGAAACATCCAGGCTTGAGACCAATGCTCCTGAATCGATTTGCATGTTGGACCTTGAAGTAAGGAAATGCTTCCAGCATCAATTTCTACCACAATTTGAGTTTATAAAACATTTTTTTGTATAACTTAAAATGCATGTGTTTGCAAAACAGGTATTTCTGCTTGGGGTGATATTTACCTGTCATTTGCAAGTGGAAGAGAAATTTAATGCCAAGTACACTGCGCACCAGCCTCAATTCCTACCACTACCAATATGCAAGCAACTTTGTACCGAGAGGCAGAGGGCCTGGTGGGATGCTGTTTATGCTCTTGTTCACAAACAAACTGTGTAAGTATGACTTTTTTGTTATGGTAGTCATCCTTGCAATAGACATGTGGCTATAGACTACATATAGCTTTTAATGCCCATTTCTCATGCTGAAGGAGATGGCTGACTTTTAAATATTTACAAGAAAACTTTTTTGATCCTTTGTCTTTTGCCTTTTTGGTTAGGAATGGACTTTATAACTTTTAGTCTATAGATAATCAAGGAGAAACAGGTAATTAAGAACTACATTATGCAGCTGACGCTTTTCTGTTACACATGTTACTTTTCAGACCTGGGACAGCAGCAAAAGTGAGGCTTCTAGTCCAACATGAAATAAGCATCCTCAGAGCCTTAGGTAAACATGGGCTTCAGCCAGCTCTGATCGTGCACTGGGCAAAATGTCTCCTTAAAACAGTAAGTAGGAAGATGCAATTTTCAATCAATTTGGAGCTATAAAGTTAATTTCTTAACCTTGTATAATCCATGCAGCCTCTTGCAGGTATTTAGATTATATGTGGGGAGACAAGTCTGGAATGTAATTGCCACCACCTTTTAAAACACCAATGGAGAACCTCTGGCCCTGCCTAAATGACTTAAGCTCCAGATATCTGAAAGACCATCTCCATCTCTACTAACTTTCTCCAGTGTTAAGGGCTCTCAAGAGGAGAATCTCTTTGTAATTGCTGCCTTCAGAAGTTTGGGGAATGGTGGCCCAAGAGAGGACTTTCTCTGTGGCAGTCCCTAAATTATGGGACTTCCTCCCCATCATTATGTCTAGCATCTTCACTGTATAATTTTTGCTGAATGCTGAAGATACAGCTCTTTACCCTGGCCTTTGACAGTTAAGGTATTTTGTTTTGTAAATTATTCAATGAATTGTTTAATTTGTCTTACAATTGTGACTGTTTTACCAGCTTTTATAATTGTATATTCTGTTGTCATAATCCACCCTGTAACCTTACAGTGACGGGTGGGTATGAAACCTAATAAATCATAAATACAACACTTGCATGTACAACTGGAATTCTGAATGTTAATAGAGAAATGTGAAATGGTGTCATCAGGGCTATCATTGATATATACAAATAATTTAGTGAGTAACATTAAAAATAATTCAAATTATTTTACTTCACAGGGTTGCAGTCTTAATTCTTTCTATGACCAAAGAGAGTACATTGGACGAAGTGTTTATTACTGGAAGAAAGTTTTGCCAATGCTTGAGACAATCAAGAAGAAGAGAAGTATTCCTGAACCAATTAACCCATTGTTCAATCACTTTCATAGTGAAGATATTCAGGTAATAAGGCAGCTCAAATCTTCCTATGGTAGTTATATTTCTAAATGCTTTGGGGGTCTTAATCTGCAGTTTCTTACTTTGATGTATAATTCTTGTTGCCGCTTCTCTAACTCAACCCCACCTCCATAAGTGGGTACTGTTTACATTCCAACTCTGACGACAACAACAACAAAAGCTACTTGCCAACTCTTGAACCATCAGCAGATCTGTCTGCTTCCCCCATTAACGTACTTTGAGACCCACACATTTGGAATTGGTCCAGTCTTCCTTCATAAGCCACAAATGTTAATTATGTGCTTGTAACATAATTTGTCTGCTAGCCAGGTGTTGCTCAAAATTTTATTTTATTTTATTTTATTTGGAAAGTGGAACTTAACTGATCTCACTATTTGACTTGGATATCATGCAGTCATCAAACACAGCTCATGATGTGTCTTAACGTAATGAAATATGAGAGGTTACTGAGGTATGGATCATAGCAGTTAATTCTCTAGAAGGGTGTGGAAACACCTAGGTCACAGTTGCTATCTGAACCTACAAGAAGAACATAATAGCCCTGCTGAATCAGACCAAAGACCCATCTTATCCAACATCCTGTTCTCACAGTGGCCAACCAGATGCCTATGTGAAGCATGCAAGTAGTGCCTGAGTGTAACACCACTCACCCCATTTACGATACCCAGCTGCTGATATTCAGGGAGATACTGCCTCCAGCAGTGGTGGTAGAACATCTCCATTGTGGCTAGTAGCCATTGGTAGCCTTTTTCTCCATATATAGGACCTAGATGGTGTCCAGGAACTCAGCCCTTGGCTGGAAACATGATTATTCAAAGAAATTTTGACCCCATTCAGAATGAGCAGAACCACCTTTCCCAGGTCCACAGAGTTGCCTCTCTTGTTGTCTGAATGCAACTTAAGTTTCTTAGTGCTTCCAGGCACTTGGTACAGTTTTTCTACCAATCCTGGGTTAATTTTTTAAAGTTTAGTTACTAGCATATTGACATCACTGTGCTTTGAACTGTGGCTTTGTATAGACATCGGTGACAGGAAAAAAATTGTTGAGGACATTAACTCTTTCAGTATATAAACTGTTAATTCTACTACATGCTTTTCCAGTGTTTTCATTATGGCTACATCAAATAGCATCGTGATTTTTGCTGCTAATCGAGAAGGTGGAAGACCTATGCAAGTTGCTGAAGCGCCTCCCTTCCCCATGGAAAACTTAACCCAGCACACACTAAGCCAACTGGGGGCGGGGGGGGGGAATGTTTGTAACACTTATTTTAAAAAATTTACAGAGGGGGAAACTGCAGGCCTTTTGGGTGGGACTATAAGGGACTCTCAACGCTGCCTTTGCATATGTGGAAATAACTTCCCCTTACATGCATGGTTGAAAATAATGGCTGAAAAATAGACTGTGACTATGAATTTCCTTATCTAGCTAGACTTATCTGTTACAAGTATTTGAGCATATCATACATGTATCTGCATGCATACTATTATTATAAATATAAAAGCACATGTTTATTGTAGAAACACGCTTGTATAAACAGTTTGTCAAATATTGCATATGTGTTCCATACGCACGTTTCAGTATGTTTTCTACAAACGTATTTCTCTCACTGGAATCGTATAACTTGAAAATCTGGTTATCATCTTGGGCAAGGTAAGTAGTAGTTCCTCACTTTAAAAGGGCAAAACTTGTACACAATTGTAAATCATTAAAATGTATAAAATATTTTGTACCAAAATATTTCTTTATATAAAACTAATTAATAAACCTTTTTTAAAAAAGGTTTCCCAGGTTGGTGTATATGAAGAAGAGGCACACATAGCATTTGCTATTTTGGATTCTGTGGATGGAAAAACAGACGATGCAATGCAAGCATTTGAAGCTATTAAAAATGTTGTCTCATATTGGAATCTTGCTCTAGTAAGTGTTACATTACTTCAAGGGATTCCTCTGCCCTAACTGTATGCACAGTTAATAAGCTGCATTCTCAACTGACTCCTTCTTCTCTTGGATAGATTTTCCAGAGGAAAGCTGAAGAGATAGAGAATGATGGTCTGTCATTAGAAGAACAAGAAGAATACAGAAATCTTCTGAAAAAGAGTAGAGACTACCTCATAAAAATTATAGATGAAAGCAGCAGCGATACTTCAGTAATTGAAAAGGTTAAAATGTGTTGTTGTTTTTTTAAAAAAACTGCTAAGAAAATCTATATAGGAAAAAAAGCATTTGTCAGATTATATGTCTAGATGTATAATACTTGCTTTAATAGTAAATCTACCAGAAATGTAGTAGAACTAATTGACTCTAAAGCAAACATTTGAGTATGAGTAGCTAGGAATTAAAACTTGTTCAGATGCAAAAATTCTATACAAACTTCTTGGTGCTAGTGACCATTTTCTGTTTAATTAGTGAAATACAGAGGGTTGTATCCAGTGTTGCTTGAGCAGAGTTTTACTTGCACACCAGGACTTCTTGTCCTCTCACAAAAATTTGCTCTGGAGTGAGCTGCAGAGGAGAGGTGGAAGTCTGCCGAAAGAGCAGAATAGCAGCACTAGATGCAACCCAGACTTCTGAAGCCAATAAATTTTAAACAAGGGCAGAATATGCAGTTCATTAATGTAACCGTGTATATATTTAAACTCACCCTAAAGTCACAAACTGTTTAATTTTTGTCCTAGTTACCTGTATCCATAGAGACAGTTAAGGAGATGCTGGAAAGTACAATGCAAGAACTTGGAATCAATGGTGAAGAAAGGAGTCTTATCCTAAACAATGATTTGAGCCAACCAGTGGAGGCGGAAATTAAACATTCTACCCCATCGCCCACAAAATTCTCTCTATCTCCAAGTAAAAGCTACAAGGTATATAAAACAAATATGTTTTTGTTCTTTAAATCTGTATTATGTTTCAGTTGGTCTGATCACCTAACTGTTGTTCTTTCAGTTCTCGCCCAAAACTCCTCCTCGCTGGGCCGAGGATCAAAAATCACTACTTAAGATGATCTGTCAGCAAGTAGAATCCATAAAGGTAAATAAGAGCACTGCTGTGTATGTTCTGTACTCCACACTGGGGATAGATGTGATTTATTCAGCTTAGATAATCAAAGTCAGGATGGATAAGTCAAGTGCTCAAGAAGATCCTATCCAAATAATTATACTTCCAGAGTAAAATTATTTTCTGAAAGGTGGTATATGCAAGTTCAAGAATAATAAAAATTTACAAATATGTGAAATGATGTCCAGATTTCCCCTCTCCCACCCCCTAAAAATCTTCTTGGGTGGGTTGGCAGACCCTCTGAAGTAGCCTGAGGGGAGTTCAGGGATTGCAAAGAAGAAGGGAAGAAGTGGAAATTCAATTGTGTCTGCTGGCACAACTTTTTCTCATGTCCATGGATCAGATCAGAATTAACCCTAACACTAAAGCAAAGTAAATTGCAGTAGAAACAACGTAATAAGCTTATAGCAGCAGCAGACTAGAAAGATCTTGCTAATTTGATTCAAGTTAGCTGAAGTACAGTTGTGGTATCTTGTTGCAAAGCAGCCTATTGTGACATCAATAAAGTTTCCTCTACTAGAGAGAAAGGAAAAGACTCCTGGCCGTTTTTGATTGAAAGAGAGAAGACTGATCATTTGTACAAAATTTTCATTAACACTAAAATACTAAACTCATTAGGGAATAAAGACCACTGTTTTGAGTAAACATGGTTATGATTGTGCTGTAAGAAATAAGCTTTTTATACTCCAGAACGTTTTAACACTAAAAGAGCAATAAAATCAAAATTTGGGCTGTTCAGAAGATATTTGATTTCTGTAAATGTGTTACTTTGCACACAACTATTCCTTGCTCAGTTAACCTTTCAACAGTTCATGGTTCATTTTCAGTCATTGCCATCATCACTGCAAAAAATCTTTAGGGAAAAAATCCTAAAGGGATTATTGAGCATGCTTAGTAGCCAGAGAATATTGAACCATTGTGGGGGCGGGAAATAGAAGAGGAGGCTGAAACTGACTTGATTGGCAGTAGCCAGTGATGTGTGTGTTGCTGTGGTGGCCCTAGAGGTATCAAAATACTGTTGATCAGTGGACAAGACAGGCTAACAGAGAAGCAAAGGACAAAGAGCTGGTAAGGAGGAGAGTGAAAAGGTTGGCTGTGCTTTTTCTTCCCTTATACAAGTCATAGTTCCCGAACATTTTGGCTCCCGAACATCGCAAACCTGGAAGTGACTGTCTCAGTTTGCGAACTATTTTTAGAAGCCAAATGTCCAGCGGGGCTTCTGCGGCTTCTGATTGGCTGCGGGAGCTTCCTGCAGCCAATCAGAAGACGTGCTTCAGTTTCCAAACGTTTTGGAAGTCAAACAGACTTCCAGAACGGATTCCATTTGACTTCCACTGTACTTTGATCCTCCACTTTCATCTTGAAGAAACCAGCAAAGACTAGAGGAAGATATAAAGAGGTTGGAGGGAACACTTTTTTATTGCCTGGATTGGTCACTTTCTGGCTCACTCTGAGTAACTGTTCTTAATGCCTTCATGGTGGAAGTCCATAAAAATGAATTGAGAAATCCAAGGATTCAATGTAGTCAGGACTTACACAAACATATGCACCCCAAACTGTTTTAGATTCTTTTCCTCTTCAGTTTTGTAGATGCAAAAGAAACAGCATGGGGTTGGTGCAAAAGTTTTTAATGGCTCTACTTGTCTTTTTGATAGAATGAGATGCAAGAAATGAAACTTAACAATTCTAATACAACCATG
The DNA here is from genome assembly GCF_963506605.1 of Zootoca vivipara. NCBI lineage: Eukaryota > Metazoa > Chordata > Lepidosauria > Squamata > Lacertidae > Zootoca > Zootoca vivipara. The sequence goes on along the minus strand of NC_083279.1, from coordinate 25,801,695 downwards.
TCTCAGCGGTGGCCTACTGACAGCTATGCAGCAGATACTATGCCAGATGGCTATCAAGGCACACAGAGCTTTCATGGAGCACCGTTAACTGGTAACTACATTTGGAGGTGGAGAGCCTAGATAAATTTATGTGTAGTTTCTGATGTGACATCTGATTATAATTAACAAGCATTGAAGGGATCACAAGCTGGCTTGAGTAGGACATTATTAAAAAGATGGATAAAGTTTATATAAAGTATTTTTGTTTACTGGCTTCATAATCTCAAGGCTTTATTTAAAACTTGCCATGAGTGCTGAGGGTGAGGGTGCATTTTCACACTTTTTAAATGATTGCTTTTATTTGATTTTGATACATTTTTAAAAATTACACAAGAATACTCCACAACAACACATGATATCCATATAAAGGTGAAGGCCCCTGACCATCAGGTCCAGTTGTGTCCGACTCTGGGGTTGCAGCGCTCATCTCGCTCTATAGGCAGACAGCTTCCGGGTCATATGGCCAGCATGGCAAAACTGCTTCTGGCAAACCAGAGCAGTGCACGGAAACACCGTTTACCTTCCCGACGGAGCGGTTCCCTATTTATTTGCACTTCGTTGTGCTTTCGAACTGCTAGGTGGGCAGGAGCTGGGACCGAGCAACGGGAGCTCACCCCGTTGCAGGGATTCGAACCGCCGACCTTCTGATCAGCAGTTTAATCCACAGCGCCAATGAAGTAAATCACTAAAGCTGTATATAAAATGATGGCATACTAGAAGTGAGTGTTTAGATGGTTATATATGGGATTGTTGTGTGTTGGATTATAAACCACCTTGAGGGTTCTTGTTTTTAAAGGCATACATATTTAAGATAAAGATTTAGGGTTCTTGTCAATTTAAGGGTTCCTGTCAGTTTCAGGACTCTCACTGTTTTTATCTCTTGTGTGTCCAGTTGCTACAACAGGTCCATCTGTCTACTACAACCCATCACCAGCTTACAATTCCCAATATCTCCTACGGACAGCAGCCACGAACGTGACCCCCACAAAGGTAATTATTTGCTGTTTCTCTGATACAACTCATAACTCGTAAAGAGATGGAAAACAGAGAAGTGTGTTAAAGGTAAAGCTACCCCTGACCATTAGGGCCAGTCACGGACTACTCTGGGGTTGCGACGCTCATCTTGCTCTATAGGCCGAGGGAGCAGGCATTTGTCCGCAGACAGCTTTCAGGTGAAATCAGAGCAGCGCACAGAAACGCCATTTACCTTCCCGCCGGAGCAGTAGCTATTTATCTACTTGCACTTTGACGTGCTTTCGAACCGCTAGGTTGGCAGGAGCAGGGACTGAGCAACGGGAGCTCACCTAGTCGCGGGGATTCGAATCGCCGACCTTATGATTGGCAAGCCCTAGGCTCAGTGGTTTAGACCAAAGCGCCACCCGCATCCCGAGAAGTGTGTTACTTTCTGTTAAATATTTTAAAAGCAGGTTTCTTGTCACATAGTGGGGGTGGGTAGGAGAGCAGGAGCCAGCAGTTGTTTTTGAATGCAGTTTAAGCAATTTTTGAAATTTAAATTTATAATCTATGTTCAACTACTAAGGCTTTAAAACTAAGATTGATCATTTTTCTATTTATAGGCTCCTGTCTATGCCATGAACAGGCTTACTCCTCAGCAGCACATATATACATATCAACAGCCAATGCATACTCCTCCACTGCAGAACACTTCTGCTTGCATGTTTTCACAAGAAATGTGTGGTACTCCCCTGCGTTTCGATTCTCCGGCAACCGGAATGTTGTCTCCTCGTGGCAATGAGGACTACTACAACTACAGCGTTCCGCCACTTCCCGAGCCAGGCTATTTTACAAAACCTTCTGCAGCACCCCCGGTCTCCCGGTCTGCAGAGTCAAAAGTGATAGAATTTGGGAAGCCTACCTTTGGGCACCCTGTACCACCAGTAGAGGGAGCAAAACCTTCCTTGATAACTTCTGCTCAGTCGACACAGCCAACCACTTTCAAATTTAATTCCAATTTCAAATCTAATGATGGAGATTTTACTTTTTCATCACCTCAGGTTGAAACACAGCCACATAGTACCCCCTATAGTAACAGTGACAGTCTTTTAGGCCTTCTTACATCTGACAAGCCTATCAAAGAGGACCGATACGCTGGACAAAAGCCGCTTGCTGAATATCCCACTGGACAGCGAAACATCTTCAGCTTTGGTGGGAAGAATGCGTCAGGCATTTCATTTACGGATAAAATGGGACAAAATCAACCCAGGCCCTCTGGTTTTAGTAAGGGTGATGGGTTCAGCTATCAGGATCCTGGCAAGCCTGTATTTGCTACTCCACATTCAGATGTAGCAAACAGAAGTCACGAAACAGATGGAGGAAGTGTCCATGGTGGTGGTGGTGAAGAAGAAGATGATGGCCCTCATTTCGAACCTGTTGTGCCATTACCTGACAAAATTGAAGTAAAAACAGGTGAAGAAGATGAAGAGGAGATGTTTTGCAATAGAGCAAAACTTTTCCGCTTTGATGGTGAATACAAAGAATGGAAAGAGAGAGGTGTTGGTAATGTGAAAATTCTGAGGCATAAAATAACTGGCAAAATCAGACTACTTATGAGACGGGAGCAAGTGCTGAAAATTTGTGCAAATCACTATATAAATCCTGGTATGACTCTGAAACCAAATGCTGGATCAGACAAATCTTTTGTGTGGCATGCCTTTGACTATGCAGATGAATCAGCAAAACGTGAGCGACTTGCAATCAGGTTTAAAACTCCAGAGGAAGCGATGCTTTTCAAGCAGAAATTTCAAGAGGCACAAAATATTTTGAGAGTATCTGAATCAAGTGATAGTCAACAGGCTTCTCAGGGTATTGTGTCATTAGGAGAAGCTACTGCTCAAGATGCAAAAGATTCTGGTAAATCTGACTCGGGACTCATGAGCTCTGGGTTTAACTTCAAGAGTGGGACATCATCTGTCAGTGGTAGCTATCAGGTTCCTGTTCCCGATGTGAGCAGTTCAGCTAAAAACACTAATGCCAAAAGTACTTTTACGGTTGCATCAAGTGCAGCTACACCTGCATCCTTCTCTTTTGCTAAAGAAGGGTCGGGAGTAAATGCTACATATGGATTTGGTGAACAGTTCATGTTAAAGAAAGATCAGTGGGAGTGCAACACATGCCTCGTTCGAAATAAAATAACTGCACAGAGTTGTGTAGCATGCCAGACTCCAAATCCAGCTAATCGGGAAGCACAGGCTGTGCTTCCTCCGGCAGAATCGACTGTACTTTTCAAACCCAACACTGAAGGTGCACACTGTAAATTTGGACCAATTCCTCCAAAAAAGGAAAACCAGTGGGAATGCAGGACCTGTCTTGTGAGAAACGAAGCCAGTGCATCGCATTGTATTAGCTGCAAGAATCCCAGCGGTACAAATGTACCAGTGTTTGGTTCCCAAACCACATTCAAATTTGGTCATGTAGAGGCTCTAAAAGTCCCCCAAAGTGGTTTTGGGGCTGCTTTTCAGAAAAAGGAGGGCCAGTGGGATTGCAGCGTATGCTTAGTAAGAAATGATGGCTCTTCACCAACTTGTGCTGCTTGTCAGGCTGCAAACCCATCTAGCGATGCTCCAGCTTTACCAGCTAGTGATCCTCAACTGCCTGTGTTTGGCTTCAAAAGCAAATTATCCGAACCCACTGGAGGACCACAGGGGACGGGTTTTAAATGTGGCATAACAGAGAAGGGTTTTAAATTTGGCCATTCTACAGAGCAAGGGAAGTCTTCTTCCTTCACATTTCAGGTTCCTGCTAGCAGTGAAACTAAGCCCTTAAAAGGAGGGTTTAATTTTTCAATGCCTGTACCTCCAGGTGAATTTAAATTTGGTATACAAGAGCCTGGCAAAGATGTTGTAAATGACCAACAGAATAAAAAAGGTGGTACTGATGAAAGAGAGGATGTGTCGGAGGAAGAAACGGCAATGAAATCTCATGATAGATCTAGCAAACCGAGTGGTGATTTGGTGTTTGGTCAACACAGCAGCACATTCACTTTTGCTGACCTTGCAAACACAACTGCAGGTGAAGGATTTCAGTTTGGTAGGAAAGATCCGAATTTCAAGGGCTTTACAGGTGCAGGTGAAAAGCTATTTTCTTCTCAGGCTGCTAAATCTTCATTCAAAGGAAATACTTCTGCTGATCTTGAGAAGGAAGATGAGTCATATAAAACAGAAGACAACGATGATATTCATTTTGACCCTGTTGTCCAGATGCCCGAGAAAGTCGAACTGGTGACTGGCGAAGAAGATGAGACGCTGTTGTATTCCCAAAGAGTAAAACTGTTCAGGTTTGATGCAGAAACAAGCCAGTGGAAAGAACGTGGTGTGGGCAACTTGAAAATCCTTAAGAACGAAGTTAATGGCAAGCTACGAATCATCATGCGGCGTGAGCAGGTATTTAAGGTTTGTGCAAACCACTGGATCACAACTACCATGAACTTGAAGCCCCTCTCTGGCTCAGACAAAGCATGGATGTGGTTAGCCAACGACTTCTCTGATGGTGATGATGGAAAGTTGGAGCAGTTGGCAGCTAAATTCAAAAGTCCAGAGCAAGCTGAGGAATTTAAATGTAAATTTGAAGAATGTCAAAGGCTATTGCTAGATATACCACTCCAGACCCCACATAAACTAATAGATTCTGGGAAAACAGCTGAGCTGATACAAAAAGCAGAAGAAATGAAAAGTGGTTTGAAAGATCTCAAAACCTTCCTGACAGATGATAAAACTAAACTTGCAGATGAGGAGAGTAAAGCTTCAGTGCCTGCTACAAACGCCTCTGATTTGGTTATCAAGCCACACGCTGAAAGCACTGGGCCTACATTAGAGTGGGACAACTATGACTTGCGTGGGGAAGCACTGGATGATAGTACAGACAGTTCTGTGTATGCTTTGCCTCGGGCCAGTAGCCCTGTGAGGAAAAACCTATTTAGGTTTGGAGAGTCCACCACAGGGTTTAACTTCAGCTTCAAATCTGCATTAAGTCCCTCTAAGTCTCCTTCCAAACAGAACCAAAGTAGGACTTCTGTAGGCACAGATGAGGAATCTGACATTACCCAAGAAGATGAAAGAGATGGTCAGTATTTTGAACCAGTAGTACCTTTACCTGACCTCGTAGAAGTAACAAGTGGTGAAGAAAATGAGCAGGTTGTCTTCAGCCATCGTGCTAAACTTTATAGATATGATAAAGATGCTAATCAGTGGAAGGAGAGGGGTATCGGAGACATAAAGATCTTGCAAAACTATGACACTAAACAAGTTCGTGTAGTCATGCGAAGGGACCAGGTATTAAAACTTTGTGCCAATCACAGAATAACCTCAGATATGAACATCCAGCCAATGAAAGGCACAGAGCGAGCCTGGGTATGGACCGCATTTGACTTTGCTGAAGGGGAACGGAAAGTAGAGCTCTTGGCTGTGCGATTTAAGCTGCAAGATGTTGCTGACTCATTTAAGCAGATCTTCGAGGAAGCAAGACACGCTCAAGAAAAAGACACCTTAATCACACCGCTCTCTTCACGGGCCAATACTCCAAAGGAATCGCCATGTGGAAAGATTGCTGTTGCAGTACTTGAAGAAACCACCAGGGAAAGAACTGATATAAAGCAGGATGAAGAAGAAACAGTTACACAAACTGCAGAGACTTCGCCAACAGTGGGCACTTCTGAGACACCAACGAAAGCAGTGGTATCACCACCCAAATTTGTCTTTGGCTCAGAATCTGTCAAAAGTATTTTTAGCAATGAAAAATCAAAGCCTTTCACATTTGGAAACACATCAGCAACGGGATCTCTCTTTGGCTTCAGCTTTAACGCTTCTCCCAAGAGTAAAAGCGATAGCTCAGTGTGTCATAGCACAAAACAGCGAGAACCAGATGGCACATATGATGCCTGCAAAGGTGCTGAGCATCAGGAAAGTGATGCTACTGTTTGGAAACACTCAGATGGCAAAGGAGAAAGTCAAGTGGCTACCTCAAAGGCAGAAGGACTTCCTAATTTTTCATTTAAAGGTGAGCATTTACATAATTTTTAATAAATTCAAGTTGTTATAAATGTACTTGGGTTCCACGTTATCCATCTTCATGAGTTTAAGTTGCCTGCTGGTGTACAGTTTCAAAATCTATAATGGTTAACCCTAGGTAAGAAGAAAAAACAATACTGAAAAATCTTTAAATGACTGTATCCTGGTTTACTTAAACATTATTGAGGAAGATTAAAAAGAAAAGATCTGGTATGCAGGACCCAAGCTATTTAGCACTTTAGAGATCAAAAGTAACTCTTTGAATTACAGATAAATCCATAACTGGTAGGTAGCACAGTTATTGCGCAGTTGTTCTAAGTTCTGACTTTGCCCATTCAGAAGTGGGCAACAGCACACTGCAGTTCAACTAGCAGGCCCGTGTAGGCCAAGTTGCTGGAGTCTGCCAAAATGTCATGGAGGATGAAAATTTGAGGGGAACTTGATCAGAATAAATATTGGCACTAATAAGTCAGTAAAAGGAAAACATGGTTCATGTTTTGTTTTCTTCTCTTTAAAACTTCGAAATGTAAAATCTTGAGTTAGACGAGAGTCTTAGCACTTATTTGCCAGATTGACTCCCCATGTTCAGAGACTGTATTTCTGAATGCCAGTTGTCACAACAGAGTGAGGGAAATTCTTACCTTCGTGTCCTGCAATGTTTCTTAGAAACTGGTTGGCTACTTTGAAAAATGGGGGTAATGAACCTTTGTTTTGGTTTTTTTAGGTATCTTGCATTGAATGCCTAACCATGTCAGCTAAGAAGTAGGCTCTGCAGTGGTACCTCGGGTTACAAACACTTTGGGTTACAGACTCCGTTAACCCGGAAGTAGTACCTCAGGTTACAAACTTTGCCCCAGAATGAGAACGGAAATCATGCGGCAGCGGGAGACCCCATTAGCTAAAGTGGTACCTCAGATTAAGAACGGTTTCAGGTTAAGAATGGACCTCCGGAACGAATTAAGTTCACTAACCCGAGGTACACTGTATTGAAACCAATGGGCTTACTCCCAAAAGTGTAGGGTCAGGATTGCAACATTACTTCCTGTACTGATAAAATTGTTTTGCTAGTTGAAAGCTAATGTCTTAATTGTTGGCGCTAGAAAGATCACTGTTCCAGATTACATTAGTATAATAAGTTATGTAAAATCATAGACAAGTCTGTGTGTATGTGACTGTGTGTCTGTGACTCTGTGTGTGTTTGGCAGCGCCCCTTGACCCTTTAATGAATTTAATTAAATACTTAAATCCACTTATTTTCTAGGATTTAATTTTAGCCTTTTTAAATCTAACCCAATGGCCTTTTGGACCAGCGCATCTCCCCCTCAACCCAATAGTAAAGGTATTTACATACTGCACTGAATGTCGTGTTGTATCACTTTTGGGTAAACACTGACAGCTCCCCAACTTTAGCAGACTACTATATTGGCTAATGGAATTATAGAAAAATTAACATGCATGTTAAAAGAGAATAATAATGACTGAATTTGCTTTACAGCTGTTGTGGTAAGAGATTGGTTCTTGAATTCTTGGATGTGATTACCTGATTCCTATGTTTTCTGAGTGCCCAGCTATAGACTTTTTAAATTTTTGCTTGCTGGATGGTAGGTAGGCAAGGACAAATGGATAGACATGGAATAAGTATGTTTCAGGGGTCCTTATTGTCCCCCAGTCTCGATACTAGGATTTTTGTTCTTGAACCATCCTACAAGGCAAAATATTTTTCTTCCTGGAGTGGGGAGGTTTATGCTAATTCATGGAACCTTTCCTGAACTACTATCCAACCTCATATTTTTTGCTTTTGTTTCACTTCATAATCTGAAGTCCCTCCATCTGATTAATTTTTTAAAATGTTTTTAAAGAACCTAGGAACTTCCTGGGGAAAGACCATTTTTCTTTAAGAGAAAATGGCTGCAGATGTTGAGTTCTATCTAGAGAAGTTTTCCCACTAGTGCAAGGGCTTCTGCATGGGACTTTCACACTTCCTCTTCCTCCCATGCACCCATCCCCCAACCCCCTGAAGCAGATTGGAAAGGGGGCATAAGGAAATAAGAAATTCCAAGGCTTATGTTTTACTAAAGCTGAACCTAGCACAACTACTTGTGGTGATGGTTTTTCTAAATTGTGCATTCTGAAGGAGACTAGAAGTCTGGAACATTTAACTGTTTAGGTAGGATATGGCTTGCATTCTTGTGTGAGACAGTGCACACTGATAATAAGCATGCATGAAAATGTTTTGTGTACTTGGCATGTATTATTTTAATATGTATTTATCAATTGACATAAAGACTTTGCCTTGCAGATGATTGTCTGAGCTTCAGAAATAGTTTTTTTAGTCAAATAGTAAGGTGTTATAGGATGAAGCTTTTGAGGAGCAGTTTAACCATTGTGTTGTTGGCGCTTAAATTGCATTACTGAAATAAATGCACTTTTCGACGATATTCTAATTTTCCGAGTTTCACCTCTAGTCATCTACCTTGTGCTACCTTGTGCAATAAACATTGTGTCTCATTCAGTGAGAAGAACTTAATGCCATGTGCTCAACTCTCACTGAAATCACGTTTTAGCTTTGTCAAAATCTTGTGATTCAAAGTCAGAGTTTGGGGCCATGCACACTTGCCAAGCTCCTGCTTGATATCTATAATGTGTAATTTGAATAATTTGAAAGAACCCGACTTTATTGTTATTACAACTGTTTAAAGTAAAATTGAATTCTCAGCTTCCAAATGAATAGAAACAGATCTGTTTCAAAGCCTATCAATTTATTCCCACTGTTAAGTGACATTAACAAAAGATACATTCATATTTTAATATCAATAAAAACCCAACCTAAATCAGGTCTAAGATAAAATGGAATTAAAGTGCTATCAAAAGTACATTTTCTTCTGCTTTACAAGTTTTTAACTTAAAATATTGCTATGCCATTTCACTGAACTTCCCAGAAGTATATTTTTTCTAAGCACAATACATGCACAGTGTAAGTTCTACTTAAAAGACAATAGATGGATGGAAGATTTGTTGTGTCTGGAAGCAGCTGTCTTACGAGAAGCATGGCATGAGTTTGGCTTTATGGAAAGGAAACCCATCTCATAGTGGCTAAACTCTTCTTATTATTGGTTTGACTTTAAATCTTGCTTGTTTTCTGGTTGAAAGTATTTCTTGCCTGCTTTGTAAATGTGTTAGTGTTCAAGTGCAGCTGCTACTTTCAGACTTGCTTAGACAATTCACTTCTTTCCCCAGCAGTTGAGATTAAGAAGGAGCCAGATGATACTGCCACTTCAGACGATGTTTTGATTGTATATGAGTTAACACCCACGCCTGAGCAAAGAGCTCTTGCAGACTCCCTTAAGTTACCTCCAACATTCTTCTGCTACCAGAATGAACCTGGGTATCAGAGTGAAGATGATGATGTTGAAGGTAAGAAGCATTCCTTGAAAACTCTTCTTCTTGCGGATTATCGATGCCTGTTGCTTTTGTACGCAGACGATGCAGTAATTCTTTCCTACTCTTGAGTTAGGCTTAAATGGAGCATTGAAGATATTTGTTTCCTACTGTCAAATTAATCATCTAGTCATAAATCATTCAAAAACTAAAATAATGATCTTTTCTAGAAGCCGGAAACAATATGCTTGGAAGCTCGATGGCGTGGTTGTGGAACAAGTTACTAAATTCCAATACTTAGGCATTCTCTTTCAACAAAACATGAGGTGGAAAGCAGAGATTCAGTATCTCCTCAATAAAGCAAAAGCCGTGTCTTATGCACTCCCTTCAATTTTATTTCATGGAATCGTGCCCTGCATGTGCCCTCAGGGTTGAAGGTGTATAAATTGAGAGTAGTTGCTCCACTTGGGGCTGCTTTGGCAAATTTTATCTCTCTTGAGACCATTCAAAACCAATTTTTACGCCATCTTTTGAAAGTCCCTACTTGTGCGAGTAACATGGCTATTCGTGTTGAATTGAGGGTGCCTTCCCTAGAGACACTCCTGTGGAAACGCGTCTTTAGCTATTGGCTAACACTTTGGCACAGATTACCTAATTCCTATCTAGCCCAATGTCTTTGGCGTGATGAGTTTAGCAGTCCTTGGGCCAGCAAGATTCATGCTAGACTTCAAATTCCCTCTTTCATAGATTCTCTAAGGGCCAAGTTTCGGTTTTATGTTCCTGTGATAATCGTTCGATTGAAACCCTTCAGCACATAGTGTTTATATGTCCTTTATATTGTGCTGTCCGGAAGAATTTATTGCTACCATTAATCCAAAAATTTCCTGGGCACCCGGCAGATTTCCATCTTGCCTTTTTATTGCAAGATACAGATCCATTTGTAACTTTACAAATGGCAAAAATTTTAACTTCTGTTTTTTCATATAAGAGACGTAATGGATTGCTGTATGGAATTTGAAATTTCCTTATATTTATATTTAATTTTGTATATCTATTGAGCCTTTTATTATTCTAAATTAAATTTGCGCGTGTATTTGTTCTTGTTTTTGTCTATCTATGAGCTTCTTTAAGTTACAAGAACACTATTAAAATAATGAAGGAAGCATTGGTCCAGTCCAGAAGGACATCATTTCTGGAAATGTATTTGTCTTCATGAATTAAGGGCGGTGGGGAGGGTATCACATGCACAGTGCAGTAGATCATTTCTCAGGGATCACAAAGTCTCCTGTTTCTGGCCCTTGTCAGTCATATAGAGCAGGATGATACTTAATAGCACTCTTCAGCTAAGCAGCACTGACTTCCCCCTGCATCAGCTGATGCAATGGAAGATCAGTCCAGCTTGATTTGGATGCACATGAGAGCCCCCTGTGCACTCAAATGTGCTGTTTAGCTGAACCTCGAAGTCCTGGTGTCAGGACTTCAAAATACCTTGCAGGCAACAATATGCTGCTAATAAAGGTGAAAACCTCGCTTTCAGCAGTGTGTTGCTGCCTGCAAAGTGCTTTGATGTCCCAACACCTGATGTCATTTGTGACCTACAAGACAGATCCTGATATGAATTTGGCTTGTGGAGCCAAAAAGGTCCCTCGCCCTATTCTGTGGTATTCCCTCACTTGGGACGCGTGTCTGGCACTCACTTTATCAGTATATTCATACCTGGCAAATATACTCATACCAGGCAAAACCCAGGTATTTTTAAGTTCCATAGTTGTCTAATTGCTGCATTTTATTATTTAAGCTATTTTGCATCTTTTGGATTTTCTCCATGCTTAAGGTTGTTTCTCCCTTTAAAGTAGTGGGGCATACAAACCTAAATACTTACTTGCTAGTGGCATAACAGATATGCAATGTAAACAAACTTTCATTTTCCTATTTCAGATGAGGACTATGAAACAGCCGTGAAGAAGCTTAATGGAAAGTTGTATCCTGATAAACCTGAAAAACATGCACAACTGAAAGAAACTGATACAAGTAAATTTTATTGGGAAGAAGATTGTAACTTAGCAAGCACAGGGCTATAATTTTGAATTTTGGGGGAATGAAAATACATTCTAACTCAATCTCGTTTGCCATGCCATTTATGACATGGTTCCATAACTTGAAATACAACATAAAAGAATGGGGAACTGTGTAGGGAAATGGTAATTTCAAGTTTGTAATGAATTTGCTCGCTATAATGGGATAAAAGCTGAAATAATTAAAGTGTTCCCTGTAGTACTAAACACTATTAGAAGAAGAATAGATTTAATAAGAATGTGTTACAATCCCATGCATATGGGGTGAAATCCCCTCAAATGCACTCTGTGATACCTTCCTAGAAACTTAGCAATTTTAGCTTCAGTTTTACAATTAAAGGCTGAGAAAACAAGTGAAAATACCAAGTGGTAGTATAATGAGAAATTTGTTACAGCAAAAGGTTGAGATTTCTGAAGATGCAAAAAGCAGCAGAGCTCCTCTGCTCCTTCTCTTTTACTAAAACCTAGATTCAGGTAGGTAGCCGTGTTGGTCTGGCACAGTCGAAACAAAAAAATTGTCCAGTAGCACCTTAGAGACCAACTACTGTAAGTTTGTTCTGGGTATAAGCTTTTGTGTGCATGCACATGAAAGCTTATACCCAGAACAAATTTAGTTGGTCTCTAAGCTGCTATTGGACAATTTAATTTTTACTAAAACCTCTTCTCCCTAGGCTTCATTATTTGAGATTTTAAGTTTATCATTGGAATATTTTGAGGTTTTACTTTATTCTAGTATTTTTCAATAAAATCTTATATTCTCTGTTTAGCTATTGAAGGAGAAAATGAAGCAGAATGTGGGAGTGAGTGTGTTCTTGTGTGGGAAAAGAAACCAACTCCTGAAGAAAAGGCTAAAGCAGAAACCCTGAAGCTTCCTCCAACCTTTCTGTGTGGTATTGGCAGTGACACTGATGAAGACAATAACTTAGAAGACTTTCAAACAGAACTTAGAAAGGTCCAAGAAATGAATGTAAGTAACAAAAGAATGGGATTTTAAGCACCAGTTCAGCTGGACTTGCTATGGTCCAAATGTGTGATTCTTGAAAATTAGCATAACTGGAAGACTTCCTTCTTCCTGACATGCTATACTTCTAAGGGAAGAGATGCTGTTGCTTTTTGTTTGTTATTGGGGCTGAGAGTTGGGTGGGATATATTCCACATTGCCTGCACCCTAATGCCATTTTGTTACTAGAAGTTCATGGAAGAGATCTAGAACACAACATACATCAGGAAGCTTAGTTTGGTCAGAATTGAGTATACATTTCCAGAGTTAACAATGAATACATTACTCCTGGTAAATGAGCCACCATAGCTGCTAGAGGGCCATGAAAATTTGTGTCCTGGGATTTTTAGACTCTTCTAACCATGTACTTGGCCACTGCTCCTGCCAACCTAGCAGTTCAAAAGCATGTCAAAGTGCAAGTAGATAAATAGGTACCGCTCCGGCGGGAAGGTAAACGGTGTTTCTGTGTGCTCCTCTGGTTTGTCAGAAGTGGCTTTGTCATGCTGGCCACATGACCTGGAAGCTGTATGCCAGCTCCCTCTGCCAATAGAGCGAGATGAGCGCTGCAACCCCAGAGTCGGTCACGACTGGACCTAATGGTTAGGGGTCCCTTTACCTTTACCCATGTACTATCTGAAACCATAGTGGCGCATTGGTTGCTAGATGTGAAATAGATCGGCATTATTTTCAGCTCTCCTACCCCACTACAGATTTGTTGGACAACTTTGGCTTCTTAAATTTTGAGGGCTGAGGGATTATGTCTACCTCCTTTATTCCAATAAGATATTTATAAGAGACTTCATGGACATTGGGTTGGATAACAGAGACTTCTGATTCCTTTTAATTCCCAATTCTAAAACAAGCATTTGATAGTATGATGTGAAACCATTTTGAAAGTGCAGAGGTGCTTGGCAGTTTTAGTTTCCTCCACTTGCCCTGCCAGGAAGATACCTATTCTAGAGATCAGCTAGTTCTGGTTTCAGATACTGTCCGGTACTTTACATATGCATTTACATAAAGAGGCTATGAAGACTTGGCACCAGTTTAAAAAAATAACTTAGTGAGTTTCTTTTTAGGAAGCTCAAGTAGAAGAAGTAACCAGTTCAACTGATGATGTGTGCTCCATTAAGGAGGAACAGCCTGCTGAAGCAGTCAGTAGAGCTGAAGAACCAGATTCTACCACTGAACCTATATACACTATACAGACGTTATTAGCAGCAGATGACAAACCTGTTGACTTGTCAACGAAAAAAGAAAGTGATGCCAGTTCTGCAACCTCTACAAACCAAGGTAGACTCATTTGATGTGTGAAAGACACATATACTATGGAAACTAACATTGCAAAGTCTTAACAATGCATACAGAGAATCTCCAGCTAATTAAAACTTCTATTCCTCTGGACATGTACTTTTAAGTACACTTAATTAGTATTTTGATTGTTAAACGCCATATCAATCGTTTTATTGTTCATGTAGAGAATTATGCAGAAATTCTGGTTTAATATGCTGGCTGTTTGCCATAATAAACATTCACTGACTGACTGTATAGAATACGAAGGGTTGAGAGTTTAACAGAAAGCGGCCTTGACGAGTGGGCAACACTCATTGTATCTCCAGTGGACTGACTAATGCCTTGCTAGTGTCCTTTCAGAGGTTACAGCTGACTTGTTCACTTTCTCCTTCTACCTGAGCTTATGTCTGGAGCTATAATAGTGGGGGAATGTGACCTATTATGCAATGTAAAATGGACCACAGAATGAAATGATCACTTTTCCTCCCTTTATTTAGAAAGCAAACCTTTCTCATTTGCCCTTGGCAACAACATACCTGGCTTGTCATTTGCTGACCTGGCTTCAAATAATTCTGGAGATTTTGCTTTTGGTTCTAAAGGTAAGATGCACATATTGTAATAAATCGATTCATCCATTCATTCATTCAAACTGAGGTCCAGCTCCGAGGGTCTTCTGGCGGTTCCCTCACTGCGAGAAGCCAAGTTACAGGGAACCAGGCAGAGGGCCTTCTCAGTAGTGGCACCTGCCCTGTGGAACACCCTCCTACCAGATGTCAAAGAGAAAAAACAACTACCAGACTTTTAGAAGACACCTGAAGACAGCCCTGTTTAGGGAAGCTTTTAATGTGTGGACTACTGTATTTTAATATTTTGTTGGAAGCCACCCAGAGTGGCTGGGGAAACCGAGCCAAATGGGTGGGGTATAAATAATATATTATTATTATTATTATTATTATTATTATTATTATTATTATTATTACATCTACTTAACTATTTATAGAAACTGCTTGCTGCTAAGAGAGTTACTGTGTGTGAAATCACATTTTGGGGGGGTGGGGGGATAAGAAAATGTAATCTCAGAAATATTTTTCTATAGTATTAAGATTCTCTTCCCATCTAAGCAGACAAAAACTTCAAGTGGGCAGATACAGGAGCAACTGTGTTTGGCGGACAAGTGGCCACTAAACGTGACAATGAAGATGATGGAAGTGATGAAGAAGTTGTACATAGTGATGATATTCATTTTGAACCAATTGTATCACTGCCTGAGGTAAGATATGAATCTGTTAAATAAAATAAGAGTTGGTCCTTTCCTCTAACACATGTGAGGACAGTGAGCTGCACACTTTCTCTTCTGTGAAAAATAGGGTTGTTGTTTTTACTTTAAAATGGAAGAAGTCTGCAGATCATTTATTTTTTAAAAAAAGCTCCCATAATTCAAGAATATACTACATTAAGAATGTGATCCTTTGCACACTAGCCTGAGATTAAGCCCCACTGTACACAGTGGAATTTACTCCTTAGTAAACATGCACAGAATTTATAATAACTCGGGAGCAGTAATCTGAGTAAATATGACTACTTATCCCTGCTAGGTTGAGGTGAAGTCAGGAGAAGAAGATGAAGAAATTCTCTTCAAAGAGAGGGCAAAACTCTACAGATGGGACAGAGAAGTCAATCAGTGGAAAGAACGTGGTGTGGGAGAAATAAAGATCCTCTACCATACACAGAATAAATGGTATAGAATCTTAATGAGAAGGGACCAAGTTTTCAAAGTCTGTGCAAATCATTTGATTTCAAAAATGATGGCTCTAAAGCCATTGAATACTTCAAACAATGCTATGGTTTGGACTGCAACAGATTGTGCCGGTGAGTATTTGTAAAGATATTCTATAACTTTATTTCCCATCCATTATATATGACATATTCCCTTCCTAACCCTTTGTGGTTGTGCTGGTTCCCATGGAGGGAGACTTTATACCAAGTAGCTATGCCCCTGATAATGGGTGCTCCATTGGGCCCTTTCCGTGGCTGCTGCAGAAAGCAGGCATTAGCGTGAAGGTTTCCACAGAATCTGGAACCTTTCTGCATATAGCAAGTAAATGAAGAACCCCCTCAGTACAGATGCTTGCACAAATGTTGGGCTGAATGAAGTTTGCTATGTCTGGGGCAGGGCTACTCCGCACAACCCCTCTCCTAGCTTCCATGTTGCTGAAGACAGGACCAAATGTTGAAAGAAGGCTGCATTCTGATCATTACATCATGAATAACACTTTTAATCTTAATTTCAGATGGTGAAGCTAAGATAGAACAGCTTGCTGTCAGATTTAAAAGCCAAGAGCTGGCTGATTCCTTCAAGAGGAGATTTGAAGAATGTCAACAAAGCTTGTCAGAGTTACAGAAGGGTCATGTTTCTCTGGCAGCAGAATTGTCAAAGGAATCTAACCCTATAGTATATCTTGAAGTTTCAGCTGATGACGAACCTCTAGGTCATGTAACCATAGAATTGTTTTCAAATATTGTTCCACGAACTGCTGAGAACTTCAGGGCATTATGCACAGGAGAAAAGGGATTTGGATTCCGAAATTCCATATTTCATAGAATAATTCCAGATTTTATCTGTCAAGTAAGTGAAAATACTAAGAAAGCGCATACATTTCATACCAAACATTTATTAACAGGAATATATTTTAAGGCTCAGTAGAAAAGTTCTAGTTTGCAAGCAAATTAGTAGAAACATGAAACATGATATGAGCCTTTCATATCATGAAAGTCTGGCCTTGCTTCTCAATTTATATTCCATTACTTCTGTAGTTTCTCTAGTGCCAAGTTAGCTTCTCCTTTTCTCTTACCTACTTCAGTTATTTCCAATAGATGTACACCTACACAGAGAATGTAAATGGATACTAAAGGCCAATCTCTTAAACCCTGGGGTGGGGAATGTTTTAGCCCTGCAAGCCAGATTGTGGGGATCATATTTGACATGTAGGCAGAGCTGCACTTCTGTCAAACACCTAATGTCACAATGACACCAGCTTTCCTGTTTTGCTTCTGGGGTGTTCAGATGCCTCTTTGAAAGCAAAACACCCTTTTGACTGAGTCAGGTGGGCACTGCAGGACAAATTGGGAGCTCTGGCAGGACCAGTTGGCCCCACAGTCTGGAGGTACCCCACCCCTGCCTTAGAAGAATCAGAATACATTTCTAGGCTCACTCTTCCCCTTCATTAATTTTGATCAGTGACAGTATGAAGGAACAAGGGTATTTATGCTAGCCTCTGAAGCTAATGGGACATAACACCTTACAGTCTTCTATATGAAAAGAAAGGCAATTGTAAGTGAAAACCATGACTGCATTCAAACCTGACAAACCATGGTTTGTTATTAATGTGTGTGAGTGGTGGTGGTGAGCTTTGGGCTCAAATGACATCTACCTGAGACTTGCTGCTGCTTGTGTACATAATATGACACCATGGTTTGCTGCAATAGCTAAACACAGGAGCTGAATGAAACCACTATTGATTTAACAGTTGAGAACACCAGATGGCACACCACATTGTAAATGTATTTCTACACACATTTCAGATGTTTCAACGTGTACTATAACCAAGTGAATTTTCTCTATTTGTTTACATTCTAGGGAGGTGATATCACTAGACAAGATGGTACTGGTGGCCAGTCCATTTATGGAGAAGCATTTGAGGATGAAAACTTTGAAATAAAACACACTGGCCCTGGCTTACTGTCAATGGCAAATCGTGGCAGAGACACCAATAATTCCCAATTCTTTATCACTCTCAAAAAAGCAGAGCACTTGGACTTTAAACATGTTGTTTTTGGGTTTGTAAAGGATGGGATGGATGTCGTGAAAAAAATAGAATCTTTTGGCTCACCTAAAGGAGAAGTGTCAAAAAGAATTTCGATTACAGACTGTGGTCAAATATAAAATCATTGCTATGACCTTTATGTGGATTAAAATATTCTGATTTAGACAAAATTATGTTCAGCTTCTTAAAAAATGAACATTTCTGATGTATAAATGTAAAGTTACAGCTTATAGCTGAGTACTTTTTTAGTGTTTCAATTGACTGCATGTTGTGAAATAAAAGTTCAAACACTGGTAAATTTTAGGTGTATTTTTGGTTCATCCCCATTTTTGTATTAAATGATTTAAAATTAAATACGAGTCTGAAGTTCTATTACTCTGATTTGTGCAAATTTCCCAATTTAATTGAATGGTTTAAATAAAATTACAAACTAGTGTGTGGTTACTACTTTCCTCTCTTTACTTCCTTGAAAAACAGACAACCCCAAAACATTTATGTTGACTTGCCTGCCTGCATGTGTAAATTTAAGTGTGTGGCTTTGGGCAGTCTGCAGTGGTTCATTCACATGAGCCATAATTGTATATTAGTGAACAAATCATAGAATTGGAATCTGTTGATCTCTATTCAGTACTTTTGGACACCATTTTTAAATTATTTTTTTATCCATTTTTATTTCATAAAATGTATACACTGCTTGCTTGTTTAAAAAAAAATACCCCAAAGTGGTTTACAAGAGGATAAAATAAAATTGAGAAAAAATTGCAACCATACTTTAAAGGAGATTAAAGTTATCTCAACTTTCTATCATCTGGATAAGCTTGTCTAAATGTATTAGCAGGTGCTAAAAAGAGCACAATGAAGGCACACCTACTTGATCTCAATAGGCAAGGGATTCCAAAGTGCAGGTACTGCCACACTATACAATGCAGTTCTTACAAATGCAGAATGGGTAGCCTGTGTTAATTCTGCCAGTTGAATGGGCATATGGGGTAAAGTGATCTCGTAGGTAAACTGGTCCCAAGTTGCTACTTGAACTTGGCCCAGTAGCAAATAGCAACTAGTGCAGATCTCTGAGCACCGATGTTATATGCTGACACGGCCTACCTCCTGGATCAAGTGAAAGGGAAGCCAGCCCCACATAGAGCGCATTGCACCAATCCTATATCTGAAGTAATCTGCATGAGCTGCTATAGCCAGGTTCATAGTCCTGAAATGGCTGTAGCTGTCCAACCAGAGTTGGTAAGAGAGCCACTTGAGCCAACCGTGACAGAGCTGGACCCAGAAGCACCCACAAACTTACATTCCCCATGAAGGCTCCTCTTGAAGGTTAACTCCATCTTGGGTAGGTAACTGATCAATTTTTTGGACGCTGAAACTACTTTCCCACAGTGCCTCCATCTTGCCAAGATTCAAGCTCAGCTTGTTTTTCCTCATCCATCACATCACTGGCCAGATAATGGCGCAGGGACTGCATGGCCTCTCCTGATTCATTTGAGCAGGAGAAATAGAGCTGCGTGTTATCAGCATACTGATGGCACCTCACCCTGAAATGCCTAATGACCACTCTCAACAGCTTCATGTAGATACTAAATACCACTAGAGATAGTCCCCATAACAGAAGGGGGCCGATTTGCACTCTCCCAATGCTCTCTAGACTTGGGCCTGAAGGTAGGATCAGAACCACTGGACAAGGAGCAGCTACTCTTAATTTTTGTGTTATAACCACACAGTCCAAAAAGCGTTGGCAACCCCCAAGACAGAGGAGGCAGCTGATGGAATGATTTATGTCTGTTAATATTACATTGAACAATTTCATTTTATTTTCTAACCAATCAAAGGATTGCCTGGTGGCAAAAGGGGGGATTAAAAATGATATAGATGCATATAACTAAATACTGCCATGGTGATCATTCTTTGCTAATTGTGGTGGTGCTAGCTCTTGACCCCTTGTTGCTATGGAGAATTTGATCTCTTCCCCACCTGGCCCCCTGCTCATATGCACTGAACTGAAAAAGCACCGATCTCTTGCGTATGCTTGGAAGCGACTGCCAAGGAGTTCATTGGCATGCAAGTAGGCACCAACAGTATTGCATTGATGAAGGCTGCAAACACGGAGACCGTAGTTAACACTGCTTGCGAGTTTTTATAGCATCCAAGTCAGCCAGCCAGCAAGAGCCAAGTGTGGCATTTACAAAAGGTTTGCTGGTGGCTTTTTGCATTCCGAACGGTTGAAGCGTGCCAAGCGCCATTTCACCGTGTTGGGTGCACACCGGGGAATAATAGGATCTTGAAAAGAGCTGCACTAGATTACCCCCCCTCCCCCAGGGTCATCTCAGCCAAAAACCAGGAGCAACCTATGCTAAAAAAAACTTCCAGGTCATGGAGTGGGGAAAGCGGGGAAGTAGTTATGCCAAGTATGATCTAGTGGAGAATCCTGCTGCGTGGCGGGGGAGGGGGGAGTTGGGGGTTGGGCTAGATGACCCCATGGGGTACCTACAATTCCAAGGCAGGCAGCTCCTGTCTTCTACATAGAAATGGGACTACCCTCCAGGGAGTTCCCTCCCCTTCCTGCGGCGTCAAAGAGAAACAAGCTGATTTCCCCTCCCGCGGAGGAAAGGAGGGTCTTAGGTAGAGCGCCGCCTTGGAAACAGGCCGCGCGGCCTCCCGCTCCTTGTTGCCTGTGGCAACCGCGGTAATGAGCGTCTTCGCGCAGGCGCCCTTCGGCGTCTCCTCGGCCCTCCCCTTTCGGGCCGTTGCTGTGAGTGGCGGAGGCGGCCGCGGGCTGCTTGACTGTCTCTGGCCTTCCTCCAATGGCGGCTTCCGCCGAGCTGAGCCCCTCTGTCGAGCGCTGGAGGAGACGCTACCTGGCCGGACAGGTGGGGCTCCTGCGGGCGGGAATGCGTGAGGGAGGGTGGGCTTGCGTGTGTGGAACAGCTGCCTGAACAGGAGGGCAGACTACATATGCGTGTTCTTCCATTCCCACGAGACGCGGGGTGGGCCAGGAGTGCTGTCGGCTTCCCCCCCCCACGTTCTCGTGTAGCACTTTTAATTCCGGCCGCTCACCTGTTCGGTTCTTCAGGTGCTGGGGGCTCCCGTCCTCCGGAAAAGCCTTCAGCCTGCAGACCTCAATGTAGGACGATGAGTTGCTGTTTGTCTTGGGTTGGGAAGCCACTCTGCACGTGCCCAGAGGCATACTCGGGCCCAGAGGGGGTCCCTGTCATTAAACAAACAAAAAGATGCACAAAACATAATAAAACACTCAAACAAAGAGTGAGACTTAATTCGCTTTCTTTGTTTCACAAAGGCTTTCCTAGCCTTTTTCTGAGTGCATACACTAACTGGCAGCTCTAAACTGTGTGTGTGTATGTGTGTGACATTTGGCCCTATAAAAACAAGCATAGCTGTCAGGTTTTCCCTTTTCTCGCGAGGAAGCCTATTCAGCATAAGGGAATTTCCCTTTAAAAAAGGGAGAACTTGGCAGCTATGAAAAACAAGTTGTGGAACTTTCTGACAGATAATTGCCCCTTTGTATGAAGACCAGTATTTGAAATGTCTATCTGTATTTACTCCCCCTTCTTCTTGGTGTTCTCTTGCTATTGCTATTGTTCTTGCTCTTGTGTGTGTGTGTGTACACACACACACACAAACACACCGTTGGCTAAATATTTTGTTTAAGGGCTGGCTTAAGGAAAACACCTTTGACTTCTTGTAAAGTTTTAATGGAAACCCCTTTCCTGTTTAAAGGTGAAATGTCACTTCAAAACAATAAAATAAACACGCATTGTGTAGATGTAACAGACCAACATATTTTTGATGTTAGTAATTATAGAACAAAATTCTTCTTTTAGAATAATTCTCTGGATGCAGCGCAGACCAAATGCAAAAGTAGAAGGTCCCTAATATCTACAGGTAAGGCATTTAAAGGTGTTTGATCTATTTGTTTAAAAGAATTCTTAAATTTTGATATGAAAAAGTTAGGAAAATAGAATGGGGATGCTCTTAGCACAAGGATGCGTCTCTTTTCTTTGACCTTTTCTGTCTGACCTTCCTATGCCCTTTAATCTTTTATTCTTCCCTAATTTGTATTGTCTATAGTTTGCAGCCTGAAGAAGTACCCATGCTAGAAGTACCTAGGAGTTTTAGGTGCAGTGGAAAGTTAATAATTTGGGAGTTTTAGACTGGAAGTAAGTCCCCCTGAGAATTCTGAGAAGATACGGTTAGGATTGTGGGCCAGTGCTCCCATGCTAGCTTCTTAACAAACCTGGGAATACCTTTAAAAACAAGTGGTCTCAATGTTTAAGTCAGAGAGTAGCTGTTCTGTTGTGTCAAAGGCATGCCTTCCTGGTCATTGCGCACATC
This sequence comes from Zootoca vivipara, assembly GCF_963506605.1. Lineage (NCBI taxonomy): Eukaryota > Metazoa > Chordata > Lepidosauria > Squamata > Lacertidae > Zootoca > Zootoca vivipara. The sequence goes on along the minus strand of NC_083279.1, from coordinate 25,779,707 downwards.
CTTTCCGGGGCTGAAAGCGGTGCGTGTCTCGGCAGTCACCCATCAGTTGGGTGCTTGCAAAATGGTTGCCGCCTGTATACAAATAAGTACTTCTTTCCAACATGCCCAACACAAAAACTCTTCTCTCCAATTCTCTGTGAACTGTGGAGGTTGGGAGTGGTTTTTTCCCTTTCCACTGGCTCTATAAATGACGCCACGTGTCTTTTTAGAAGTGGAGAGTGGACAGGCTGCTCATCATTCTAATGGCTACATATTAAACCAGTTGCCAATGCTGAAGACTTCCTAGGATTTGCTCCTTCACCCAGAGTTCACTCTCCCTAGTCCCAGATTTGTGGGGACTGGCTCTTAGCAGGGTTTTCAGGTACTCGTGCTGGGTACATTAGCAGGATGGCTCTGTTTTTCTAATTTGCACAATCCTATATTGTTTCCTTGCAGAGAAAATGGACAGCTCACTTGATGATACAATTGCATCATTACTCGAATGCTCCTCACAGTTAAAATATACTGGCAATAGAAGAAAGCAAAATACAAAGCATTTTTCAGACACTTCAAAGAATGTTAAAAACTTAAGTCGGTAAGAAAACCATTTTTCTCTTTGAGCCAGTCTTTTCTTTTTGTTGTAAAGCATACCACTGAATCTCATCATTGTAGTCTGGAATATTATATTTTAAGATCTGAAAGTTTTATTGGATATCTTTCCCACTGTACAAGGAATGTGAACGAACATTATTTTATAACACTGTGTAGCTTAATGCAATCATTTTGTGTCTATTAGGCAGGGTGATGAGTTGGATTCTCTATATGGCTCAAGTCAGCATGACATACAGCCTGAGTTCATTGGAGATTTTCCCAGAGACACGTATTCAGAATCAGGTAATCATATTCTTATGATTTCTAATACAACTCAAATGAAATCTCATCTGATAGCCCATTTGCAACCTGAAATTAAATGAAATATGTAACTGGCAGCTCAGCTGATTTACTGCATGATTTTTTTCTAGCACTTTTACTCCAGGATTGGTAGTGACATCTTATACGAGGTAGTAAGTTACAGTTCAGACTATGCCTATGCCCCCTCTCTTAATTCACATCTTCACAGGTGAAGTTTTGTGTTAAATTAGTTGGAAAGCATGGTGGGTAATTTACCCTACCCTCCCTTACATGGATGCAACAGTGGCAATGATTGCTGTGCCAGTGGGGGAGGGATCTCTTCCGAATTCCAGACAGGTGGGTGAGTATCCCCTTGTTCTACTATTGGAAGCGTCTTGCCTGGCTGGCCTGTGTTCTTCTACACATGGGCAGCGGAACATAACCCTGTGTTGCTAGCTACATAACGACTCTTTATAGGAAACCAAGCAATGTATTGGAAGCATTTCTAGTTAACTGCATTTCTTAATGTCCAAAATTTACAACAGTAAGCATTGTTCTCAGAGGAAGGAGATGAAGCTTTTTCCCCATTTGAGATGAACCAAAGTATACCTCTAGACTGGGGATCCACTTAGACTTCTGTTCTGACCAAGGCAGAATGTTGTTGTTGTTGTTGTTTAGTCGTTTAGTCGTGTCCGACTCTTCGTGACCCCATGGACCATAGCACACCAGGCACTCCTGTCTTCCACTGCCTCCCGCAGTTTGGTCAAACTCATGTTCGTAGCTTCGAGAACACTGTCCAACCATCTCGTCCTCTGTCGTCCCCTTCTCCTAGTGCCCTCAATCTTTCCCAACATCAGGGTCTTTTTCCAGGGAGTCTTCTCTTCTCATGAGGTGGCCAAAGTATTGGAGCCTCAGCTTCACGATCTGTCATAACACAGATCGTGAAGGCAAACTACGTAGTGCAGGACTATTATTTCTCTTGACTGGGACACTATACATCTGTTGATGCAGCCTAGATTAACATTAGCCTTTTTGTTACTGCATCACACTGTTGACGCGTGTTAAGCTTGTGGTCTACTGTGACCCCAATATGCTTTTCACATGTACTGTTGGCAAGCCAGATGTTCCCCACCTTATATTTGTCCCTATTTAAAGTCATTTTGTTAGCTTGGGTCCAGTTCTCCAATCTGTTGAGATCATCTTGAATCCCATTTCTGTGCTCAGTTACATTTGCTGCTACTCCCCGTGTGGTGTCATCTGAAAATTTGATGAGCACCCCCTCAATACCTTCATCCAAGACAGAACCTTGCGGCACCCCTCTTGTCACTTTTTTCTAGGATGAAGAGGAACCATTATTGAGCACTCTTTGGGCTCGGTCAGTCAACCAGCTACAAATCCAGCTACACCAATACGAAACAAAAACCTAAAAAAACAGCATAGAGCACACAATTCCAAGAATCAACTGCAGTCTAAAATGCTTTTGCATAGTAGCTGTGATAGCTTTTCAGAGTCTAGTGGTAGCCAAGTAATAAGACATTACAACTTCAGGATGAGATTGCATTGAATGTCATAACACTGCTCATTCTGGACTTCTCAACAACATTCAGTAGCTATGGTATCCTGGGCAGGCTCTTCAAATAGTAGTTTTGCTCTTACACTGGAGAATTGACTGCAAAAAAGATCGCTTTTCAACATGAGAGTTATCATGTGAGGATTGGGAGTGGAGACTTATCAGTATATTGGTGACACCCAACTATAGTTCCCCATTACATCTGATTTAAATGAGGCAGAGAACATGGTAAATTGGTGTGTGGGATTTGAATCACTAATGAAAGCCAATAAACTGAAGCTCAGTCTAGGCAAGGTGGATGATTTGATGGTGGGTGCATCGGTCAACTTGGGGGGGTCATCCTTTTCTAGGACAGGTCAACAGTTTTCAGGGTGCTCCTAGATATGGCTAGGTAAACCTATAAATGAGGGCTTTGAAGATCACTTCCGACTGGTTCACACATTATGTTGATTACTTGATGAATTATCAACAGAAGTAGAATGGTAGAATGGTAGAGTTGGAAGGGACCACGAGGGTCATCTTGTCCAACCGCCCTGCAATGCGGGAATCGTTTGCCCATCGCAGGGCTCGAACCCATAACAGTCTCGTGCTCTAAATAGAGGAATGGTACACTGAGCTTCTGAGCATGTCTGTGTCTGTGTCTGTTTTCACCCATTAGACATTACTCTGCCGTCCAGTTTGACAGTGACCACATCTTGTAATTATGATAGTGGTGGTGAACCAGCAAGAGAGAGTGTGAGAATTCATGAAACCCAAGAACTAAATGGGAAAAACTTGATACCATCTCATTTCAGTCAAATCTATCGCGAATTATCTATCATACATCAAAAGCTGCAGGTAAAAATCAATAATGATCAGTAGGTTTTTTAAAAAAATTAAAAACATAAATTTTAATTTAATGTACATCATGTATGTTTTCTTACTGTTCTCTGTCCTGCAGTGGCTTGCTTATTGTTAATATCATGTTTCTGTTTTTCTAATCAACAAATTTTCCTGAATTATTTGATTGTTTAGATGCTGCAGTGCTATAAACGTCAATTTTAACCAATGTTTCCAGTTTTTTATTATTGAATTTTACATCTGTATCAAATTCCATCTATAATGTGAATATTAATGTATGTAAAATACTATTTCAAACAAACTGAGGAAATTCAATTTTTTTTTACCAAAGTTTGATCTCGGCTGTCATATAAAAATGAGTAACCTTCAGTACCATATGCAGCTAATGTGGTTATGACTGAGTTACTTTAATTGCTTACTTCAGTCTTCTTTGCAATATACAAGCTTATTAAAACTGCCTTCATTGTTACCAGTGTTCGGAAAAGATTCAGCTCTGCCCTTTCAGGCCAAAGGTACATTAAGGAAGGAAGGCAGACTAGCGCATCTTTTGTGGAGTGTAGTCATTTCTTCTGACACTTAATTGCAGGGATGACTTACATTTAAAGAGAAAATGCTGAATTTTATGAAAATTTACTCACAATACCACAGTTTGTGCCCCTCTTTGTGCCCCTCTTCTATTCTGATGCAGCAAGAAAAATTAGCCCAGGAGGAATATGCTTTAAAACTTGAAAGACGTGAGCACTGTTTGGCAGAACGAGAGACCCTGCTTTGTAGACATGAAGCTGCTTTGACCAAGATAAGAAGTGTGGAGGAGGAAGTTCACACAAAATTTCAAATTATGAAAGAGGTATGGTTACGTCTAAAAATGCTTCTTTACCAGGGTGAAATGTTTCTGGCTAAAATATTCACAAGAGTGGGAACTATTCTCACATCTCAGCTAAGCAACTCTCATTACTTGATACGTAGAATTGTAGAGTTGGAAGGGACTCCCAAGGGGCGTCTGGTCCAACCTCCTGTAATGCAGGAATCTCCACCAAAACACACATAAGCCTTGATCTGGAGCAGGCATCCCCAAACTTCAGCCCTCCAGATGTTTTGGACTACAATTCCCATCTTCCCTGACCACTGGTCCTGTTAGCTAGGGATCATGGGAGTTGTAGGCCAAAACATCTGGAGGGCTGCAGTTTGGGGATGCCTGATGTAGAGGCTGATGTATATTTTGCTCTAGGAGGCTTAGTTTGGTTAGAATCAAATATACGCTTCCAGAGTTAATGCTTTTTGGACTTTTCTACCTACAGTATTTACTATCTGAAACCAAAGGAACACATTGGTTGCCAGTTGTGTGTTGTTGTTGTTGTTTTTAGCTCTCCTACCCCACAACAGTGCACCAGAGGAAAATATTCCTTTTTAGGTTACTGCTCCATAATATTCTGTATGCTGTAGTGCCACAAGTAAAATTTCCCCCAGATAATTTATGCGCTCATACAAGTTTATATTAAAGAAACAATCTAAATTAAAATAATTGCGCTCCTTTATCGCTTACAAGCCACATTCAATCATATCACAGGGTGATAAGTCAAGATATGAACAAGCTTTGCACACCCACAAGCAGTCACTTTGCTCCTCAATTCTTGTCAGGCAGGAGACAAGCCCCCCAGCTCTTGTGAAGGGATGTGTAAAGGGACTGGTTATGGGGGCAGGAAGCTAATCTCTCCACTTATTAAGCAGACCTACAATCATCCAGATGTAGGCATAGAAGCTAATTATGAAAAGGCATAAGGAAGAGAACTGGAAAACATAACAAGTAGCATTTTGGATGATCAAGAGACATAACGTCTGGATATTTAGGAGGGTGTTCAGAGGAGGGCTACTAGAAAGACAGAAGAATGAGAGGGATTGTATGGCCAAAGCTTATTCACGGGTAGTATGGTGCATAGACGTTATCCAGAGGACTGGACAGGAGGTAACTGAAGTGCCTATATCAGAATTTGGACATTCAATATATATGCTTTCATACAATTGGGGATCTATTTCTTTATATTTCACTTGGCACTCCTAAGTCTGAATCAGTTCGACTGGCTGTACCACTGAGCAGGGCAAGCACAATGACAGATAAGTTCCAGATTTATCTTCTTTTAGATTTTTCTTTTCCACCTTACTCACCTTAAGAGTCTTGGATTCACATTATGTCAAGAATGTGACAGGGTGGCTCATAGTTTCAATGTGATTTTGGACCTTTTAAATGCTTTCAAAAACACAAAACTTCTAATTCTTTTTTTTAACAAGTTCTTCGTTTTGTTTCTAGCAACATGAAGCTGAAATTCAACAGTTGTCTGAAGCTTTGAAAGAAAAAGCAAAGGAAAACAAAAGGCTTAAATCATCATTCGAAACTTTGAAGGAACTGAATGATGGATTAAGACAACAGGTAAGTGTTTTTTTATATTGTATTTTTATGTTGTGAACCGCCCTGAGATCTACAGATGAAGGGCGGTAAGCAAATTTAATAAATTAAAAATAATAAATAATAATATACACATAAAACAGGTGTTTTAAATGTTACAAATAGAATGTTTTTTGTAAAGTGTTCTAATACTAAATGGTTATTACAGTTTCTGTTAGCTTTATGGTGTATGGGTGATGCTGGGTAAGAAATATAGTCACCAGAATAGTTAAACATAATTCACACGTTATCTTATACTAGCCTAGTGTAATACTTGAAGATGTCTTGCAATTACTGTATTTTAAAAGCATATCTGCTGCACCGGAGTGTTCGCACCTAATGTTGTAGTTGTTTGCTTTTGAGTTCAAGTGCTTCTCTCTCTGTCAGCGGTGCATTCCAATGCTTGTGGGTCTCTTAGAGCTTCAACAAACTATGGGGTACCCATCTTTCTGCTGCAGGTAGGCTACATCTGTTCCATTTCAGGAGCCATTGTCTGTTTGGGGGAGCCTTAGCCCATTGTGGCTCTTACAAATATTGACCACACTTTTTTTTAAAAAAAAAACTTACTAGTGCCTCTCAGGCACCCAGAATTTTTAAGGACATGAGGTCAAGGACTTCAAACCAGAATGGGCAGGACTCACAGGGGGAGCCCCAGATGTGCTTCCACCAGATGAGCCTGTGGCACTGCTGTCCTCAAATTCTGAGACCCAGTGAGACCAGATGCTCCCCAGTTCTTATCGCAGTAGGAGGCTACTGCTGCAGGATGGGCCTCTAAGCACCTTCCAGTGCAGGCAAGGCTGACAATTGAAAGGCAGCTGTTGCCACTCTATAATTCCCAGTCTCATTTTGTTTGTTGCTCAAGTTCTGCATTTCGATAGCACAGCCTGGAATTTTGCCTCGCCTCACCACGGAGCAGGGCACTGCTTTTCAAAAACGCCACAGAAAGGATGCAGTCACCCTGAAGTGGCTTGTGTGTCTTTCGTCTCAACACCAAAAAATGACGTGAAAGCATGTTCCTTGGTTTCAGCAAAACTGACTTCTCCATAAATGTGTTTAGAATTGCAGCTGCAAACTCTTGGCAGCTTGATCTTTGCATATGTAAAGGAGGATAAAGGATGACTCTAGTTCTCTTCACTCTTACAAGCTGTGAAGGGTGGGGAGGACTTACGCAGACAGTTTTATGAGCAGGAGAGGAATTATTTGTGAACCGCCCGCTACATAACAGAAAAGTTTTATCTTTAAGGCTTGGCTCAACATCTTCCACTTCTTTTTTTAGCTAAATGACATAAGTGAGCAAAACAAGAAGTTGGAAGGCCAGTCTCGAAAGGTGCAATCTCGTTTAGAGAATTTGCAGGTAATAATTCAATATGCTTTGTATTTTTTGTCAGCTTTGCAGGAGGAAAAAGTCTAATGTAATTTCTTTTCATTCTGTCCCGTTACAGCGGAAGCATGAATTTTTATCCATACAGAAATCTAAAGACGCTTTCCACACAGCCCAGGAACGAAAGGTTATCAAGCCAGAAAAAACAATAACATCAAAAAGTTGCAAAGTAAGCTGTACACTATAGGGGGAAAGGGGAATTCCTGTCCACCTATAGTGTATCTATATCTATATTGATACTTGTATCTATATCTATATTTATCTATATTTATTGATACTCTTCCAAAGATATAAAAAAGTTCATACTCAATACAAAGTATCTTTTTATAATACACTGAAGTAAAAGAAATGCTTAATCTATAAAGGAATAGAGGCAGAAAGAAGGAAAGGGGTAAATAAAGGAAGGAAGAAAAAGAGAAAGGAGAGAGAAAGTGAAAAAAAATATTATTTGTATTTTTTTTATTTGTATCTCCCCCTCCCCGGCTGAGACTGGGCTCAGGGCAGCTAACATCAAATATAAACATTGATATAAAAATCAAACAATAATTAAATCACCTCTTAAAAACAAGTCGGGATAAAATTAAAATCTGAATTAGATGGCTTTCCGCAGGATTTGGGTTGGGAACAGTAAATGCTCATCAGGCCCAACTGTGTACACTGATCTTATATGGGCCTGTGAGAATGCTGGGAGGCCTCTTTCGTACTATTTCTTAGACAAAAAGGGAAGGGGAGTCAGGCTGAGCCCTGACCAAAGATAAAGACTTCTGGTTCTCTGTCCTGCACCTTTGATGTTTTATTGTGCTTTTAATTCTGTTGGGTGCACTCCCGAGTGGCTGGGGAAGCCCAGCTAGATGCGCGGGGAATAAATAAATCATCACCATCATCATCATCTAATTCTAGTATTCACTAATCAACACCCAACCATTTTATTTTCTGTAAGTCTGTAAGACAATATTTTTTCAGTAATCAATTCCAGATTTTACAAATTCATTTTCTCTTTCTCTTGCATGCACAGGGACATGTTGGTTTGGAACGGCTATATTTTATTGGGAGGGGAGTTGTAGGGTAAATAGTACTCTTGAAAATATTCTTTCCAAATATGTCTCCCATTTCAATAAGCTTGGGTTATATTTAGTTTTTGATGTTTCTGAGAAGACACTGGCTGGGGTTAGTTGAAACTGAAAAGGCAAAAAAACGGATTTCTGAAAAGAAGGAACTTGTAACTAGAAGAATTCCCCCTCCCCCCAAAAAGACTAATGACATACCCCAACAGAGGAAGGTACCAGAACTGTGTTTAGAAATGTAATAAATAATAATAATAATAATAATAATAATAATAATAATAATAATAATAATAATAGCTGTCCTCCTAGTGTCAATCCTGCAGGAATTCTCATCCATATATATGATGCTGAAATGGAGTAACTTTCCCCTTCTTCAAACCAGTACATCACCATCATCCCCAGGCAGATTTGCATATGCTCTCAGTGCACGTCAGATGTGTGTTGCAGTGCAGACGGCACAAGTCAATGCACGCTCTAGATAGTCATCTCATAGTAAAGAACTTTTTCAAATTGTGCCCTAAGAGATTCACTTTTATGTTTGCAGATACCAATTAATTCACACATATATGACCTTTTAACGGTGTTAATGGACTGGATCTCAGATCAGCACCTGAGCAAATTGGTAGCAGAGGAAGAGAAAGCTTCTGAATGTCTTCTAACAGGCATGCTTGCTTCCAGCAGAAACTACACACAGGAGAAGTGTATCAGGGTAGGGTTCCTCCTTCCTACATCTTGTTTTACAGTAAAACTGCTTGTATCATATTTGGATGTGTGTCTAACAACGCTGTAGGCCCCAGAATTGGTGTTCATTTTCATGTGATCTCCAAACCTGAGCTAGGGTGTAGTCTGTGATATAACCTTATGTATGATTGCAGCATTTCCATATATACAAACTTTGCTTATCTTGATTTGGATGCTTTCCAGGCCACTCTGAATAATGAATTCATATCATTGTATAAACCTATAAAGGTTGTATCCAAAATTAGTCATACTAAGAGTAGTTAGTCACATACATTAATTACTGGGGGCCTTTGGTGAGTATGGCTAATGTTGAATATAGTACTTTCCCCCCCTAAGTAGAAGGTGATATAAAATTACAAAACAAAGGTATTTTGTGTATCCTTAAGCTCCAATCCTAAACACTTACCTAGAGTTAGCCTTAATGGGCATAGTGTGACTGACTTCTATCGTAGGATTCCCCTGTTAATTCTGTACACATGTGGGACATGTTCTATCTACCAGGTTTCATACAGAAAATATTTAAAGGCTATTAATGTTGGAACAACTTCAGACATACTGTTTGTCAGAGGAACACATTTGTGAGTATGTGGAATGTTCGGTCCTTCCGTTGTAGTTGGAAAAATCTTAACTGCAATAAATACTTCATTAACTGGCTTTTGCCATCTCCATTAGCATCTGATCCAGCAATCTGTTCCAGATACAGTAGTTCAAATGCATGCATAGAGATCTGCTGCTCAGAATAGAATCCCCTTTCCCTGCATTTGCATTACTCTTATCAATCGCTTCCTATAATCCCAGATTAATTAGATTTCTATACCACCCTTCATCTGAGGATCACAGAGCAGTTTACAATATAAAAACACAAAAATACCTACCATAGTAACAAACAGAAGCACCCCACCCCAAACACAGTTTAAAAGGTTATAGGCCTTTTAAATTAGCCAGTGGCCTGGGAGAAGAGGAATGTCTTTGCCTGGTGCCTAAAGGTGTATAATGAAGGCGTCAGGCGAGCCTCCCTGGGGAGAGCATTCCACATATGGGGAGCCGCCACAGAAAAGGACTGCTCTTGTGTTGCCATCCTCTGGACCTTGTGGAGAAGGCACACAAAGAAGGGCCTCCTGTTGTTGTTGTTGTTGTTGTTTGAATTTATATCCCACCCCATACCTGGAGGTTATGATTGCATGGTCCAGGTTGGTTCATATGGGGAAAGGCAGTCCTTGAGGTATTGCACTCCTGAACTGTTAAAGGATTTATAGGTCAAAACCAGCAATTTGAATTGAGCCTGAAAACTAATTGGCAGCCAGTGCAGTCGGGCCAGGATTGGCATTCTATATTTAAACTGTCTTGCCCTGGTGAGCAACCTGGCCACTGAATTCTGCACCAGCTGAAGCTTCTGAACTGTCTTCTGAGGTAGCCCCACGTATAACGCATTGCCATAATCTAACCTAAAGGTTAGAATATCCCCTCGATGGGCTATTAAAAAGCAATCCAAACACAAGTGTTATGATTTATCATGACAAAGTAGTGATTAGATGTGGCATGAATTCTGTCTGATGTAGCTGTTGTTGTGCTTGTTCCTACTTGCTTTGGGTAGGTGCCTACAAGGCTCCTATTCCAACAGCTGTTGGCTGACGTGTTGTTCCTTGTTCACACCTCGGCATGGAGAGAACACCTGGAGTCAATAGCACCCACACTCTGGAACTGACGGTGCTTTTTCTTCCCTAGTTGTGCTTTGGAAACATCACCTAAGATAACACAGTTGCTTCCAGTTGTTGCCCTTGCTGGTGGTGCCTAACAGAAGCTCATAAGATCTGTCCTTGAGCTCTCATGTAAATAAATGCTGCCTATAAGAGTTTCTGTAGGCTTCTGTTGCTCACTGGGCCCCTCCCAGACGGCACTCTCCAACAAGATTGGGTAGTGTGTTGCCACAATAGCCTATACATGCCATTTGACTACACCATCTCCTTCAACCTGTGCAGCTTTCCCCTATATTGCTAATGTACTCAAAAGCCTTACATTGTGATATTAATGATAGCTAACTGATACCTCTGTGTTCAGAGGCATGTAAGATGCTGGGGACAAATAGCAGCTGCTGCTTGCATGCCCTGTTTGTGCACTCCAAGGAGTATAGAGAGAGGACAGGATCGGGGTTTCTCCCCACACTATTAGAAAAATTGGAAATTTCTGCAAAAAATAATAATAATTTTATAGTATTGTCTCTTTCAGAATTCCAGAATTTAAAGGTAGCAATATTAGCATTGACAATAGCATTGAATTCGTCTGAATTACTAAGCAAGGCATGCTCTCGGAAGTAAAGAAACATTCATGGTGCTAGTCAGCCAACCGTGTTGCTGGTTTTGTCTTTTTTTGCTTAGGTAATTTTTCATGTGGGATTATGCAGCATCACATGAAAGATATCCACTGGAAATAGCTTGCAAATAGGATCTATCAGTAGAACCCAAATTTTGGAAAGAGAAAAAAGACAGTAATGATGTGTTTGTGTTTTCCAGTTTTTGCCTCTAGTTGCTGAACAGTTTCAGTGGATGCCCTTTGTGAATCCTGACTTGCACATGCATGTGGTTAAATTCATTTACTGGGCTATCAGGCAGTTAGATGGAGGCACACAGGTAAGAAGTATTCATGCAAAGTAGTTCATTTGCATTTAACACTGCTTCTCTACGGGAGGTTCCATGTTTTACTTGATCTGAATTTGACCCGGAGTTGTTATTTATTATCATTTATATGTTGGGTAAATTGCTTCCAGTACTAATGTACTTGTGTTCACAATTATTTTGCTAGGTAGAGGGTTGTTATTTTATTGTGAATAGGGTGCCAAAATCAAGAACTTGATATTGCAGGAAAAGCTAGAATGTGGTACATTAAGACCACATAACCTTTCTGGGTTTTAACGTACCTTACTTCCGTGAAATGCAGTCATGGCCAGGATAAAGCTACATTCCATTGAAGTCAGTGATAACATGTTATTAATTCTTTTATATAGTAGGCTTTTTCAAACACCTATTTCAATTTTTGTTGGGAGTCTCAAAAGTGCTGCTTTATAGATCATCTGCGAGTGTTCTTCTCTGGGTGCTCTTGCTATCTGAAATGCGTGTCCGTCAGAAAGAGACAGCCTTCTGCATAGTGGCTTATAATACGGTGCTCACATATTGATTGGTGTACTTTGATATTCCTTTTTCCACCCGGACGTCTCAAACGTAAAGCATTTAAAACATGAATAATGTTGATGAGACCTGTTCAGAGTAATTAAATGACGTTTGCATTTATCCTGTAGAATGCTATGTTCACTTCATACAGTTTTATTGCTTGTATAACAGTATGCAACAATGACATCAACGATGAGAAGACTGGGTGAAGACCTGTTTAAAGGTGTTGTGCCGAAGGGATGTCAATATAGTTCCCCTGAACATACTACCGAGCCCAAGCCAAAGTCCGCAGCGTTCTTTAAAAGCTCCAGCTTGCCTTTAAGACTTGTATCAACCTTAATTATAATCAAAACAGTGACGCAAGGTAAGTTCTACCAATACTTTTGATGTCCGCATGCAACATATAGTGCCTCCAGCCACACTTAAACAGCAAACTACAGAAAGACTGTTCTTCCGACTGACTGACCCATGAAGTAAGTTTGATTTATTTATTAAGTTATTTCTGTACCACCCTCCATCAACTTGGTTACAGGGCTGTTTGTGTCAGAATAAGGCAGTTCAAAACATCAAAGCCATTCTCAACAAACACATGGCCTAACCAGCAGTGTCAGAACTCAGAAATCACTTCACCCATCATTCTCTAAAAGCCTGGCAAAAAAAAAAAGATAGGTTAAAGAAACTTGATTTTTAAAAAATGGGGTGGGGGCTAAAGTATTTCAGTATGCATTTTAAGGGGTAATGGCTAGTTCTGTCTGCAGAGCTAAACTTCTAGACTTTTGCATGTTTGGCAGCCCAAGAGGGCCATAAACATACAGTGTAAGGGCAGTTCTGCTGGATCAGGCCAAAGGTCATTTAGTCCAGAATCTGGTTTTCCACCATATGCCTCTGGGAAGACCTGCAAGCGGAGCTTGAAGAGCAAAAGCTGTTGTTTCCCAGGAAGTGACATTTAGCAAGATAGGGAAGCTCTGACGAATACTCATTGTTAGATATTTCCTTCAAGAGTTTATTTTATCCCCTATTTTTTAAATCCATTGGCTATCATCACAACTTGCAGCAGTCAAATCCAATGTGTTTGTGCAAATTGTTACTGTATGTAGGCATGATTAAATTTCAGTGATCACCTATCACATTAGCACTTAATAGAATTTGGATTTTTTTTTTAAATAAAAAGGTTTTGGAAGAAGCAAGCAAATGATGGGCAGGAGGGAGATCGGGGTAAGATAGTGGGATAAGCAGTTGGCGCGAGTGATTATGGAGATGTGGTTAGAGGCCCTGAGAGAGTGGTGCTTCTTTATGGAATGGATGAATACCGGAATATTTTGGTAGTCACTGTCTGCATGTGTTTGAACTTACTTCCATAACCAGGAAACGATAGAACAGGAGTGGGAAAGCTCTGGCCTGTGTGCCTAATTAGACCTGGCATAGGTCCCAGTTTGGCCTGAGAGGTCATTTTCACCTGACATCAGGTGTGGGGCAGATGGGGACATGGCTGCTGGTGCACCATTGGGAGCCTTTAAGTGCATTCCTGATTAGGCAGAAAGCCTCTCCTGCCAATGCACCATCTACTGATAGGCCAATCCTAGTTGGCTTGCCCTCTCCACCAATCACCTGATAGGAACTCAGTTTAAGTGCCCTGGGATTGGCCACACAATTAAGTTTCCCCATGTGGAACTCCATAGCTAGCTGGTCCATGAAAGGGCTTGCAAAGAGCTGAGCAGCGGTGCACTGCTCTTTGAAGCGCCAATAACCAGCTGATCAGCAGTGCTTCAAAGCACCACACAGGGGTCCTTGAAAGGGGCCACCTTTCAAATTTGGCCTGTGAGGGGTAGGGCCAGATCCATCTCTCCACCCCCTGTGCTAGATCCTTAGGGCATGGAAAGTAACAGTCCCCACACATATAATCTGTAAATATTGTTTAGTTTGGCTTGCCATTCTGAAGCCAATGAAAACTATTTGTCACAAACATGTTACTGATAATGTACCGGTGATCTGTAGGTCATTGATTTCTCCCTAGGTATACTCAAGAAAAGGGATGGCAAACCTGTAGCCTTCCAGGCGGTGTTGGACTACAAATCCCATAATCCCTGGCCAATGGCTAGCTGGGACTGATGGGAATTGGGTGTTGAACAACATATGGAGGGCTACAGATTCTGCACTCCTGCTCAAGGACAAAATGGCCAGGAATACTGACCAAAAGGGGTCATTTACCTTTCTACAAAAATAAAACTTGGTTTCTAAGATGGTTATAGTTACACCTAAAATATTTAATATACATGAACAATTCTCTGTCATCTTATTGTTTTAGTGTAGAATCTTTAGATAAAGTAAGAATGAATATACAATATAAAAATGCTAGCATAGATTGGTATATAATTCTAGATAGTTTGTAAGAAATGTTTTGCTTTAAAGTCACAATGCAGTAGGGGGCATCCTAATTAAGGTTTTGTAAGTTCAGGCATGATTCAGTTTATGTAATAATCCTTTAATGCAGTAGAATAAGTGTTACTGTGGTTTATTATCATTACCTGAAATCTGCAATATTTACTTTTGATGGAAAGCCAACATACCAAAAAATAGCAAAGGAAACCTTTTCTCAGTCAAATCATTGGGAAATTAAAGGGGACTTAAAATGTTTTTTAACACAGTTAGTAGTGTTTGAACATGAATGCAATAACTGATTACCAAAGGAAAATGTGATTGGTATTCATATAGCTAGTTAGTAAATGCATATTTATTCTTGTTTCACTAAAAATTTGGGGCCACCCAGCACAAAGCAATGCTATTCCTTGACTTGTTGAATAAAAGCTGCACAGCAGCAGATATTCAGAGGACATTAAAGCCACTAACACCTTGTTTATAACTGAATGTTACTAAAGTTAGCATTTAACCTTTAAGTTTGGAGAAATCCTTTCTTTGTGTAGGTTTAGGTTCTAAGCATAGTGAGAAGCGTTCAGCAATGTGAATGCTAGGCAGGGTCAAGGCTTTATGAACTTTGGCTTCAAAAACAACAACAACTCAGCTTCAGTTACACAAACCTAAATGGTTAAATACAAAAGGGCACGAAATGGGTGCTATAGGACCTTCTGGATTCACAGACAACAATGGTTTCCTGTATGTGCTGCTATTGTTTTCTATCAGAGTAGATAGAAACCGATTTTATTTTTGAAACCTATGGGTGGTTTGGTTTTTTAAATTGGATTCTTAAAATTTATAGAATGTTTTTTTCTTTTTTAAAAAATAACCTGGTTAAAATCAAATCGGAATACAAACCATGTTGCAAGTCTATGGAAATCTCTGGGCCCTAGGTTGTGTCTAAAACAGTCAAGAGGGATAGTCAGGAATGAGGAAAAGTTTTTCATTCTAATGATCCCCCCCTCTTTTTTTCTATGTTTTTTATTTTATTTAGATTAATGTTGGATTTTAAAAAAGATATTTGGCATTAAGTTTTGTATCTTTTTATAAACTAATAAAATTTATTTAAAATAATAATAAACATTGTAAGGACAGGAAATGTGAAAAATGAAACATTTTATGGTTATTTGATTTAAAAAAAATATGAGTTGTAAATATGATTTCCTTCTAGTAAAAAAAAAGAATGAACGAGGCTAGGCATTAAATAAGCAACACACTATAAAGACATTTTGTTTTTGATATCCCATTATATCAGTATCCTCTTTTGCCTAGCTTGTTTGACAAGTGACCCAAAATAGTGGTGCGGTTTTACTGTTTTAAATTCTAATGCATATTCTCTAGCTGATTACCTGGCTCAAGCCTTTGATTCCCTTTGCGTGGATCTGAAGACAGATGAAGGGAAGGCCTTGTTTTTGGACTACCAAGCTGTGCCTGTTATCTTGAGTCATATAAGAATATCGAGTAAAGGTGTTCTTTCCAACGCCGTTGACAGTTTGCTTCAGATGACAACACAATCCAGTAAGTGTGCTAAGTGACGATCAACATTTTCATACTGCTTTGCTCAGCTTTCCTAAATTGCAGGTTTCCTTTGAATTGGCCTTTTGCTTGGTCGTCCAAGTAAAACAGGCTTTACTTCCCGCCCCCAAAAGTGTCTTATTTTAATGCTTTCATTAATTTACTAGCAGGCAAGCTAGTAAAAGGGGGAGAAATTATTTTCTGTAGATCTAATGCTTAGCTTTCTACTTTTCACACTCAGAGAGAAATCAAAGCGAGGAAGAAGCCAGTAAGCAGGCTTCTCTTTAAAATGCAACAATCCCCTGACTTCTACTTAGCCTGTTTGGTAAAACATGACACGAGTAGGGTAAAGCTCATTCTTCTCCTTTCCCAGAAGACACCTGTCCAAAGCGCACAGTAACTTGCCGTAGGATACAGTCTAGAAAAATAACTGCAAATGATTCACCCATAAATTTAGTGGGAGGATACGATGCTTTATCTTCTTCCTCTTGAAACATCTGTGACTGTACAAAAGGAGTATATACCGGCCTGAATAACATCTTGGGGGGGGGGGGCTGATATAAACCCTATGTGTGTTTCTAATGATTTGTGAGGGAGAGGAGTAATCAAGATTTCACTTACCATCCCCAACATCCACCATGCTTCCATGTCCGTGCATTGGATATCGTGTTTGCATAGGGATTGTGCATTGCGCATAGTCTCCAATTGCATAGTCTCCACTCCTTATTCAGTGCTTTTTTAAAAAGAAAAAAAAATGGTGCTGATACTCACCATGAAGTTGTTACAGTAAATGCCACACTTTTAACCCTCGAGTACCCTGTAAATTCTTCATTATGTGAGGAGGTTAGACATGCATATATCTGCATGGCGGAGTGTTTTGTGTACAAGATTACTTTGTACAGCATATCTCATATAACTGTCTTAATTTGTGAGATATTTACATTGTTACCTGAAAGAATGGGCTATATCAGGCATCCCCAAACTGCGGCCCTCCAGATGTTTTGGCCTACAACTCCCATGATCCCTAGCTAACAGGACCAGTAGTCAGGGATGATGGGGATTGTAGTCCAAAACATCTGGAGGGCCGAAGTTTGTGGGTGCCTGGGCTATATGATATCCTTCGGTTTTAAGTGGCACCTTGCTTTGAAACCGTTGCATCAAGTCTACAGTATTAGAATGCAGTTGTTTCAGTCTCTCGAACTGCTTGCTCCTGGATAGACTCTTCCACAGAACTAAGATCCCCAGATGTGCCTCCAACCAAATAGAATAATCCTTCTGCATTAAAGACCTGCAGCTAGTTGAGCTAAGAAATGGAGAGCTCTTATGCATTCCTATGCAAACCAGCCTGCTTGATCTTCCACTAAGATAAATCACAGCTTGGGACTCATCCCACGCTTTCTGCCTAGGGTGATTATGCTGTTTTATCTTAACCAGGAAGTATTACTCCTTTTTATCTTCAGCCCCCTACAAACTAATGTCAGGAGAGCAATTTTCGTGCACGTTATATGTGTTGGGTGCACTTTCCTTCTTATTTCAATTGCACAAAATGCCCGGAAGGCGTGATACCATAGCTTAGGACCTTTGGTGAAATACAGCTTAGAAGCAAGTCTCCTTGCAGGTAACCAGGACTTCCGACATCACCCATTACCTGGTTTTGTACTGAGTGTTCACTTGATAGGGGGCAGAAGTGAATTCCCCCCACCATCTCTAACGAATGTGCCCGTATGATGCATGTGGCTGTTAACAGTTTTGAACATTATTTTAATGGTTTGTTTATTTATTTAGTGTTCTGATGGTCGAATGTGAACTGATGCATTGCAAGCTGTCCTGGTGCTTTAATGCATAATTAAATAATTAAATGATTTTATACTTTGTAGTTTTAAGTGTACACGTGAAACCTCTTGTACGCACACCAAAAACATAGAATGTGGCTTATAGCAAAAAAGATCATTAGTGGATGAGCGTGGAGTTAGCCCTGCGTTTTGTAGCGAACTGTAAGTGTTACACATTCAGTAACAAAAAACCTACCACAGCTTTTATTGTTTCCCATGGCTGGAAAACAGCCTGGAGATGCAGAGAGGAGCAGAGTCACGCAGAGCGAACTAGATTGGAAAGCGGAGAGACCAGGTGGGCTGTGGAGGATGGAGCTGTTGGAATTTAGGAAACATAAGATTAACTCCACCAACCATGGCTTCTGGGGCAAGCAGTGTGAGAGGCAGAAAAGAAAGGCTATATCAGCAATTATGAAAGGGGAGCAGGGCAACAGCCACAAGACTGGGATCAAACAGGTTGAAGAATCATGGAGGGTAGATGGCTGCTGTCTGGGTGAGAGAGTGGCAGATGGAACAGGAGAGACAGCGAATGGCACTGGAAGAGAGGAAACCAGAGGGTGCTCTAATGCCACAAGCCACCAATGGGATGCTGAGGACAATGTAGGGGACAGTAGACTAGACTCTTCAAGGAATAACAAGGGGCTCTGAGAAACAGAGGACTTGACCTTGGCAGAGCAAGGCCTAAGGTGCTGTGCAGTCAATCTTGTGGCACATTAGGCTTCTTCAGCGGTTATTTCTTGCAGAAGTACATGAATGAGAATATTTAAAGAAGCTACCTAGCTAGATGGAACTACACATCATCATCTACAAATTAAATCCCACCTTCTTAATTTTTATTATGTATTTTGTGTTTTTATACAGTGGTACCTTGGGTTAAGAACAGTTTCAGGTTAAGAACAGACCTCCGGAACGAATAAAGTTCTTAACTCGAGGTACCACTGTATTTTGGAGAGTCCTTTACTGGACCTGCTGTGTGCTAATGCAGCTTCCCTCGCCCCACCCTTTTACTTGCAGCCCCGCAATGCAGTGTGGAATTTCAGGGTTGTTTCTTACGGCTCTAGAATACCGTATATTCCGGCGTATAAGACGACTGGGCGTATAAGACGACCCCCAACTTTTCCAGTTAAAATATAGAGTTTGGGATATACTCACTGTATAAGAAATACGACCCGGCGTATAAGACGACCCCAGACTTTTGAGAAGATTTTCCTGGGTTAAAAAGTAGTCTTATACGCAGGAATATACTGTATATCCCTTTTTCATACAGTCAAAGCGCCCTCCATTTTTTAGAAGAGTACTACGGTATTATACTTGCGTCAAAAGTTCTCCCAACAGCCAGAGCCACTAGAGGGAGTGTGCTTGTTTTGAAGCTGCTCATGGCCGGAGTTGCTGTATTAGCTTCTTCAGCTTTTAAAGATCTACTCCACCTGTTGGCATTTCTTTCTACTCTAAATCCCAGTTAAAAGGGGTTCTTGGTGGAGGTTAGCAAGAAAGTCGGGGCAATGCTCTGCCTTGGGCTTGTTGTGCACTCTCCCCCTGCTTCAAGAAGAACACAGGGCCAGGCTCATGCTTCAGGCTGTTTAAAAACATGCACCTGTACAGGGCTTTAGCTGTTTCAAGTTGCTGCACATGTGAGCAATTGAGCACATTACAGGAATTTTGACCCGTGCCTTTTATTTGGCATGGCTCTTGTACCTGACTCTTGTTAAAAGGTTATAAAGGGCTCAGATCTGTGTAATGGTCTACTGCAGGCATCCCCAAACTGCGGCCCTCCAGATGTTTTGGCCTACAACTCCCATGATCCCCAGCTAACAGGACAAGTGGTCAGGGATGATGGGAATTGTAGTCCAAAACATCTGGAGGGCCGAAGTTTGGGGGTGCCTGGTCTACTGGAACCAAGCATTGCTTTCCCTGCACAGAACATGGGTGATAGTCAAATATTGGGCTTCTGGCATTTTTAAAGAGCAGTTACCACTTCTTCTTCTTTGTATAATAAAGTAGAAACATGCATGTTCTTAGCCAGATATTTTTCTTCCAAAAGGGTCGCATTATTCTTGACCTTGCCAAGGTTGTAGGAGGATGGCTTCTGCTTTAGACCAACTTCTGCGTAGCGTTAACTTTGTTTTAAGAGTCTAAATGACAGTACAGGCAGCGCTGCAAGGATTAATCCATCACATCCATTACTCTTCTAAAGGGCAGGTGCGAAGTTATCTTGAAGAGAAACATTTGAAGTAGGAGCAGAAGAAATAATTTATAGCTTATGTGGGATAAGCAGTGAAACATCTCTTTAAAGGATTCCCTTCCTTTCCCATCCTGTCTCTCTTTGTAGTCTTCCTTCCGATTATTCATCTAGGATTCTCTTTCTCTTCTAGAAGCCGAGCTCGGCATTCAGCCAATGTGGTGCTGATCTGTGTAGTGCAAGGCTGGGAGTTTTCATCTGTCTTGGAGCCTTAAAGAGCTGTTATCTTTGAATAAAATCTCTCTTCCATGAGAAGCCTGTTTAGTATCTTCCATCCTTTGTTGTTGTTGTTGTTAAAGGTAAAGGGTAAAGGGGCCCCTGACCATCAGGTCCAGTCGTGTCCGACTCTGGGGTTGCGGCGCTCATCTCGCTCTATACGCCGAGGGAGCCTGCATTTGTCCGCAGACAGCTTCCGGGTCATGTGGCCAGCATGACAAAGCTGCTTCTGGCGAACCAGAGCAGCGCACGGAAACGCCGTTTACCTTCCCGCCGGAGCGGTCCCTATTTATCTACTTGCACTTTTTTGATGTGCTTTCGAACTGCTAGGTGGGCAGGAGCTGGGACCGAGCAACGGAAGCTCACCCCGTTGCAGGGATCCGAACCGCCGTCCTTCTGATCAGCAAGCCCTAGACTCTGTGGTTTAACCCACAGCGCCACCTGGGTAACCTGTTGTAACCTGGGTAACCTGTTGTTGTTAATGGCCTTCAATTACTGATGCTGCCTCTTCCTGCTTTACTGTGCTGCTTTAGATTTTGCTGTCATTATTAGGATTTGCATTCCTATAGCTGCTAAAATTCCTTGCACCAAGACTTTTGTTTTGCCCAGATTTGTTATCCCAAGGTTGATCTACCATGAAAACCCTGACCTTTGAGTTAGCTATCCTGGCTACAGCCAATTTTACCCTTCGCCACTGCAATTTGAACATCAAATGCTGCATTGTAGGTGGAGCTGGGTGGGTCAAGAGGGTAGCAGGACATGTTCCAATAACCATCTTTGACGCAAACCATCCCTCTAGAGAGGAAGATGGCTCAAACTGTCAAAATGTCAACTGATTTCAGCTAAACTGAAGACCAGGGTTTCCATGGTAGAATGTTGTTGTTTAGTCGTTTAGTCGTGTCCGACTCTTCGTGACCCCATGGACCATAGCACGCCAGGCACTCCTGTCTTCCACTGCCTCCCGCAGTTTGGTCAAACTCATGTTCGTAGCTTCGAGAACCCTGTCCAACCATCTTGTCCTCTGTCGTCCCCTTCTCCTAGTGCCCTCAATCTTTTCCAACATCAGGGTCTTTTCCAAGGATTCTTCTCTTCTCATGAGGTGGCCAAAGTATTGGAGCCTCAGCTTCACGATCTGTCCTTGCCACAAGTCTGGAAAGTAGACTGTCTGTTCTTCAGGTGTTAAAATTAAAGCATTTGGGTCAAAATAATTTCCAAAAGAGGCTTGAGTAGTTGTGCTGGCCTATTCACGAGGCTGGCTAAGAACATTTAGAACCTAGTTCCTACACTTTCAAACTAAGGAAGATTTACTTTGTTGCACAAGAGAAAGGAGAACTTATGTAGACGCTTGTTCATGCTGCTTCCTTACCAAACCAAGAAAATAAGCAACCAGAGGCACAGCTTTAACAACGTCAAGCATCTGTCCTGAAACAAGAAAACCCATTTTCACAGCTATTACCCAGCAGTCTTTGCTGCTAGATACTAGTGAATCAACCAATCTTTCAGAGCAACGAGTGAGATGGTACAATTGGTACATTTCGAAGAATCCACTAAGGGCACTACAGATGTAGAATAATTCTACACCTGTCTACACACATTATAATTGATTCTTTAATGATTATCGAATCAGTTCATTTTTTCAGCTGCCTCTGCTATGCCAGGATATGTGATGTTCTCATGTTCTGTACTTAAGGGCTGCAGGGTGCCTGTGCTTGAATCTGAATTTCAGAGTATTCTTCTAAAGTTGGAAGCTGTGCAATATGCCTTACATGACTAGTTTTATTAATTTGTTTAAAAAACCTTTTTCTTCCTTTTTCAACTAATTATAATTATTGGTCACTTTATTCTACAGGGTTTTTGCATCCGTTTCTGGAAGCTTGCAGTAATGAGACCTTTTTTCGCACTTGTTCACTGTTGCTTCGAAACCCTAAGCTAGATACACAGATATTGGAAAAACTTAGTATTCTGCTGCAAAAGCTCTCAAAAATCAAGTAAGTCTTGTAAACTTTTTCTTACTATCCAGTTTTATTATCCTCTCTTTGTCATCTTTTTCAACCCATTTTCAGGTTCTTGTATTGTGTAATAGGCACATTAACTTTATTTCCCCCTCAGCATCATACTAATATTTAAGAGGAAATGATGACAAATGAATTGTGATCTCCACTTGAAAATAATAACTGTAGGTAAAAAGTGAGTGGGGTAGGGGAAAGTTCCCAAACTTTCAAATGTAAGCCTTAAAAATCTTTATTTAAGCTAAAGAAAAAAAATTTAATTACGGTTTTTGAGACAGTATTGCCTTAACCACAATTCCACAGTTCATGCTTTGTTAAAAAAATAATAATCAGTAAACATTTTGGTTAGTTTCAACAAGCTGCCTTCAGAAACTATGGTCTGAAGTGAGCCATAGTTAGTATTAACCATAATTACTGTTAATCACATACAAAACCACAGACTGACTGATCAAAGAGCTAAAAGCTTCTAAACTCTTCCTGGCCGTGTGTTTAGGCAGAGCATATGAGCGATGGTTTGCACATGTTTCACTAAAACAGTGGTTGGTAATCCTTGCACCTAGGGGCCAAATGTAGCCCTCTATACCCCTTAGGATTCTCCTCAGACCATGGCCCATTCCTCAGACCACATCCCTCACTTCCTTTGATGCCCTCGAGTGCTTTTCCCTCACCACAATGTATCTTTGAACTATGATAACATCTATTGTTTGCTTGGATGGGAGGCTGTGTGTGAGGATAAACCTCTAGCCTTTCTGTAGTTGGAATGTAGCCTACTGTACAACAATAAGGGTCACAACTGTTGCTCCACCCACATTTGCCTCTGGCCACACCCACTTTTTGCATCCCACCCTGCTCGCTACTGGCCTCAGAAGTTTGGCTATGAGGAAATACAGGCCTCACATTTAAAGCTTCTTCAACCCCCGCTCTAAACCATGATCTAGCATGATGTGCAAATTTGGCTGCTGTTGGCAGATGCCATTGTGGGATAATTTGTAGACACCTTTATTTAACAAAAAGTTTTCCGCGGCTTTACACTGCTGTTAAGTCCATTTAGCTTCATAATGAAAACCGAACACATCTCAAATCTACTACAATATCTCTTAATACTAAGAAAAGCATTTATTTTTACTTCAATCAATTTTCAGATGCTCTGTAACTTGTAGTGTTCAGATATAATTGAAATTCTTCCCGTCCTTCAGAGTGATCAAAATGATGTTCCTTCACTGCCTAACATTCTTGGAAAATAATCTTACAGGGGCAATAAGAAGATGTTTGAGCTGTTCACAATTCACCTGATGATTCAAGAGCTACAGAGGACAACGCATCCAGATCATGCTTTCTTATGCATTAACCTCAACTCAATTCTCTTCAATTTGGGACTGACTAAAAGCAACCCCAAAAGCAATAGTTTAAATGGGAGCAAGTAAAAGATTGCATTTTATTAAGACGTTTTCTGAAGCATGCTGATTCTAAATGAATAAATGGGGGGGGGGTCACGATGGACATAATCTTTTATGCCAATATGCTCCTCAAAATAGACCTAGGACAGCTTTTCATTTTATTGAATACTTGATTTACCTGCCCCCTTTAAATATTAAAAGTTTTAGGGTGGTCATGATCCAGAGGGATGTACAATAGGTAATCTGTGCTGCCAAAGCTGACAGTGATCTTTGTGTACAGCCCTAACTCTCATGATATGCAGCCCCTTTTGGAAGCAGTTCCTCATCCGTCAATGGCCAAATTATTTAACCTGTGGGGGGGGGGGTGTCAAATCCTCCCTGGCCATAAAGTTGTTTCTCCCTCTCTCACTAGATGACCATCGTCATCCCCAGTTGAAAAACGTTTGCTGCCAAATGTGAGGGTCAACCTCTCCTGACCCTCATCCCAGCAGCATAGTGAGAAGATATCCCAGAGATATTTTTTGGATGTTGCAGAGGCCTCTTGGGTTCTTCTCATTGGGAGAGGACAATTGCCAGTAGAGAGAAAGAGAGCCTTTGAGTGGTGTCAGTCTCTGGCCTACTTTTCAGCTTCCAGGCACTTCTTTCAGTAAACTGGGATGGGAAAGTTGATGGAAGTTGGGAGTGCCAACATCACCTGGAAGGCCACAAGTTCCCCACCCGTAAGACAGAACTTCATAACCACACAGAACTCAGACATGGCTGACTTGGGCACCATGCTGCTATAGTAGAGGATGCCCTGATCCCATCCTCAAAGTCACACCAGTGAGTTATCCTCTTGTAGAAATAGAGTTCCTTTTGTACAGGAATTTTTTAAATGTTGGTTTGCTAATTTCTGTATTGGGGGGGGGGGGATATCAGCTACTGAAGTCAAGCTTGCAACTGATTTGCGCTTTGACTGATTCCCTCTATATGTTTGGTAACTCAGAGTTCAAAGGCATAGTTGCCTGTCACTTTTATATGTATTTATTGGCTATTACTGGTCCTTACTGATACATGACTATTCTGGAGTGCTCTATTTGTATTCAGCATTTTAATATTAAAAAGAAGTCCACAAAATTAAACTACACCAAGAACTTAATTCTTCAACAAAAAGAAATTGCTTTTCAGTTTTACTTAATACTAAAAGTAAGCCATCCTCCCCCCCACACACACACACACTTCCCCCTTTGGGTTTATACCTTATTTGATTATGAAGGCTGCAATGCTAAATATGTTTACATAGAGGTAAGTCTTACTTAATTCAGTGGGGAGGATGAAACTCTTGATTATTCTGCTTGCACAATCCACTTGTTCACTATCTCATATAAGAGAGAGAGAGAGAGCGTAGACAGGACAGGTTTCACGTACACGAGCACTTTCCTTTTAAAAAAATGTATGTGCTATCCTAACTGGAAATAAGGAAATAAATATTTGAGCACCTGCTTAACTTGTCCATGAAACCTCATAACAAGATTCCTGCCAGGAACAAGATATTAAAGTCACCCCTCTGTACCCTGTTTCTTTGGCAATGGCTGTGCCAGGAGCCTTGACAAAAAAAGGAAGTAGAAACCAGCACCTTAGTTTCTCAAAGCAAATTATTATAAGGAAGGTGGGTATACCTCTGTCTCCCTTGGGGCAAAGAAGAGATACTGGCTTGGCTAGCAATGATTAGCCTGCATGTACAGCTTCCTAGTGATTCTGTACCCCAGATGACATCCCTTTTGCAAGCTGGCGATGCCAGTAAGAGGGTGAGTGGCAGATGGGTAAATATTTTCCTTCTGCAAGAGCTTGCTGCCTGCCCTTGTGTCGCTGGTCAGCTGGCTTCACTCCTTTTGACAGCTCTGTTGGGCTGTGCTTAGCTGGCAAACTCGTCTGGGGGAAATGCAAGGAAGGACAAAGGTAAAGACCCTGGAATGTCACTGAAGCAAGGCTGGATCACTGTCATCTTCCCATTGCAAAAAAAGTTGCCGTTTGCTGTCAACTCAGTAGGTCCAGCCACTCTGCAGAGGCCTTTATGGGATTGTTACCTTTGGGTGGAAAACAAGGGGGCGTTTGCTTATTCAAGTGCTTCGGTTTTCCACGTTAAGAGCTTGTGGGCAACTTTTGTAACAATTACTTTGTGTGCTCACAGCTAAATGTTTCCATTCCCTTACATTTTATGAGACTGGTGGCCTTAATTATGAGCACAAGTTAATTATACCGTACCACCCACCCACAGTGCACAGGCATGGTTTTCCTATATTGCAAACATACAGCTTGCAACAAAGAGCAACAGTTCCACGCAGTTCTGTGACTGGAGTTGACTATATTTGTGATTAAAATACTTGGTTGAAAAACTGTAGCACGGGTGGCTTTTTACCACATGTTTATGGCTTTGCCTACTGTGCATGTCTATTACATACAATTCTTATTTGCGTGCACATAAAGGCAAGTTGTAACTTGAAGAAAGGGAACCAAATGTTAGCTTTTATAAAAGCACATGTTAATTTGACAAGCGGGATAGTAGACTCCCCGCTTCCATTTCCTTCCCTTTCTTTATCCCTTGCTTTCAACCTTTCCATCCCCCTGTTTCTGTCCAGATTAGACAGGTAAGAAATACCCACCAATACACAGCAGTGCTGGTTTGGGAGCACACTTGAGGTCAGCAGTAGCGGGCAAAGGGAGTTATTGAAGCAGGCCAGTAAGTTTTGTAATTTGCATTAATATACCTCCCACAAACAAAAAGAAGACCACGTATACTGGATTTGGTAAACTCGTGAAACCAACACCAGAAAGGAAAAACATTGTAGGTAAGGGTTGGCAACTCTATTCCCTCTGTAGATCAGGGTTTCCCAAACTTGGGTCTCCAACTGTTGGACTACAACTCTCATCATCCCTAGCTAGCAGGACATGTGGTCAGAGATGATGGGAATTGTCCAAAACCAAATGGAGACCCAAGTTTGGGAAACACTGGTGTAGATCCTTTACTCTTTCAAGTTTGTTGTTTCCGGTATGATGGAATGCGAGAGAGGTGGAGAAATAGCTCTTGTATGTATACGATGACTAAACTAGACAAATGCCTGAACAATTTGTCACATGGGGTTGAAAGAGAGAGACTTAAGCTCTGTTCCTTTGCCTCTCAGTTTGATGGAGTAGCGATCTGAGAGGTAAGAGGTCCAGTCTGACATCTTCACTTCTCTCGGTTCCAGCTCCTTCCCATCGAACCTCGTCCTCTTGCTGCAGCGACCTGACCCGTTTCCATACTACGTTGTTCTGGGCAAAGGTCTTTAAGGTGGCACCATGTCCTAGAACATCCAGTTTGTTTTCTCTATGATAGTGCCATTTTACCCAGACAACAAAAGGAAAATATATATATATATAGGCCTAGGGTTATCAACCAGTTTATGAACACTTTGCATGCAGCAAATCTGCAGCTGCGTTTTGTAAACCGCATTGAGGTTTTGTTCTTACAGTCAAGCAGCGATGTCATAAACTGGCAGGACTATGGAGAGGAGGGAGTGGATCCTGGCTAGGGTTGTAGCCAGGACACACTGGGACAAGCAGGGGATGGGGAAGGAAGTATTCTCAGAGTGACAGAGGATGGCAAGGCAGTTGGGGGTGAGTGCACAGGAATCAGAGCAGCAGGTCCCAGAGCCAGAGGGCCTCCTGTCTTGATGAAAACATTGGGCTCTGAGGCATAGGGAGGAGTGGTAGGGGAGCTCTAGGAAGCTGAGGCAGGCAAGGGCCCACAGCTCAGCTCCTTAGCTGGCCAGGTGGGGCTCTCTAGCTCTGGAAGAAGCTTGTGATTCTTCAGCTGAAGTAGGCTCAGAACAGGTGAGGGTCATATATCTCATTAAGCCCAGATCCTGCAATCAGCATGCAGAGCACAAAAGGGAAGCAGAGCTGAGGGGCTGTGTCTGCTCAACTGCTGCCCATGTTGATAGACTTTGGCTTGGATAATCCTGAACTTCTAGGAGACTGTGCTTTGGGTTTGACTCTGAACTGTATCCTGACTGCTGGACTTCAGACTTTGCTTACTTGGATTGACCCTGGACTTTGAACTTTGGACTTGACTTACTGACTCGCCGCCAGGTAGGCCAGTGGTTCGGGGCAAGTATAAACGTTTCCATGAAATATGGAATAAATCGCAGTAGCATGCATCCATGTTTCGCTTAACATTGCAGGCATTAGCCAATGTTTAAGAATGAGGTTGGCAGTCTTTGAAACACAGTTTTCGCCCCTTGCAATTTTGTTTCCTGTTTGAGAGTGGTGGGGCAGGTGAAAACAAGAGTAGATGATGTAAAAAACAAAATAAGGCTTTTATATGCTCTTGTTTTAGGGATTGTGTTTCAGTGCTTTAATGTGCTTGGTGATCGTTAATGGCACTGCATCAAAAGGAGCAGCAAGGGCATCTGATAAGAAGGAATTGGTGTCCTGCTCAGAACAAGTTGCTACAGGGCCATTTGTGGTTGTGTCCTGAACAGAAGTTTATTTGATTCCCAAACGAATGGGATGTGTCTATATATTTTAAGCCTGTAACAGTATTTCTAAAACTACATCAAGGGTGGGTCTACAATGAGGCCTTCAATCCCAGCTAGCATGGCTTAATGGTCCAGCTGTAATTCAGTAATATCAGAAGGGTCAGAGGTTTCACATCCCTGTGGTGTAGCATGAGGGGGTGCGACGTAAGAGGTCCCCACCTTACGCCTTTTGTTTCCAAACCTCTCAAATTATAAAAAAGCACTAATAGGGATTTCTGAGGTAACACTCAACCTCTCCACTCTTCCCTATAGCCTTATTGTAATCCCCCTATCCCTTGTAGGTTTTACAATTAAATGGGAGTACTTTACCAGCCCGAACGTGGCCCGGTATCTTCTTAAGCTCTGGGGTGAATATGAGACTATTCTTAGTGTACACACCAGTAAGGGGTTCTCCTCACTTGAGCTTTTCCCACTGTGAAGCTTTCCTCCCTCCCGAGGAAACTTTGTGTCACCCTTGAACCAGTCTCCCTCTTCCTCCCCCTCTCGGTGTACTCAAGGGACAACAAACTATCCTTTCTGCCTTAGCTAGGGGTTTTGTCCTTTTAATGAGTATCCCCACCAGATGAGCAATAGATACCTCTGCTGGAAAGATCACACCGACGATAGTTTAAATGGCACTTTAACTTAACATTTAATGTCTTAAAATCTTAACAGTTGCGTTCAAGTTTCATGTGTACAAGCATGTGGTTTCAATAAAACTGTTCTTGTTAATTGTATAATTACAAACCTAACCAATTCCTCATCTACACCTACTCTAGTAACCTACTCCACAATCTCCCACACGCTTCCGCTCCCCAAACCCTCTCTCTCTCAGAATTAACGGCTACCCAACCTCTTTTAACCCGTGGCTGTCCCGCCCCTCATGGAATGGAATGCCGTCAATCAACTAAGAGGGTGGGTTTAACACTTAACACCCTGGAGTTCTACTCAAGCCAGCCCAATCCGCCACAAGGGGCACCAGAAATTGGCATCATTGGTCCATGCCTGAGATCCATGCCTCATTATGCAACCCAGTGGCAATTCATGGAGCCTCGTGGCCACCTTGCTGTCACTGCATGGCCACCTGCTCTCTTCAAGCAAGGAAGGAAGTAGGGACACTGAGGGGAAGCAGAAAACCTCTGCATGATTATCTCTCTCTGGGAAATGAAGTGAGATATAGAAAGGAGGGAGGAGAGAAGCCACATGTGAAGGGCTCCTTCCA
Organism: Zootoca vivipara; assembly: GCF_963506605.1. Lineage (NCBI taxonomy): Eukaryota > Metazoa > Chordata > Lepidosauria > Squamata > Lacertidae > Zootoca > Zootoca vivipara. The sequence goes on along the minus strand of NC_083279.1, from coordinate 25,750,257 downwards.
AGAGTGTCTTTCCCAAAGCCTTCTGAAAACCTGGCGCTGTACAGGATCTGGCTGTGAGTCGCCGCAAAATATGGCAGCTCCGGGTTATGAGTAGGTGGTTGTGGCACTGAGAGATACTTTCTACGTTAAAAGATCTTTCATCTGTATTTGCAGTTATGCTATCCTCTAAAACAGACATCCCCAAACTGCAGCCCTCCAGATGTTTTGGCCTACAACTCCCATGATCCCTATTTAACAGGACCAGTGGTCAGGGATGATGGGAATTGTAGTCCGAAACATCTGGAGGGCCAAAGTTTGGGGTTGCCTGCTCTAAAATATATACTGTAGGTGTAAAAAATATACCTTTAATAAAATAGTTTACTTTTTTTAAAAAAAAAAAGTTTGGTTTTTTTTGGAAATCAGAATTCAACCCCACCCACCCCCAATCAGAATTCACAGGTATGATATTTAGGTCAATGAATTTTGTCTCCTTACACATCTTGTGTACTGAAACAAAGGGGAGACATTAGAAACCGGGGGGGGGGGGGAGTCCAGAAGAGATAAATAATTAATTTTAATTTGTGTTATGCTGGAAAAAAAATTATTAAAAAAAAATCAATAAATTTTGTCATCAGGTGATTAGAAGAGTTTGCTCGAGAGCACTGCTCATTCTGGAACCTGTACAGGAAGAATTACCAACCTTTAGATATGTCCTTTCATAGTTTCATAGCAATTCCTCTTTTAGGTATGATTTAGTTTTACTTAAATGCATTCTGTGGTGTGTGTGTGTTTTTAACAATAAATTAATGGAAAACGTTTTAGCAGATCCATTTAACTGAAACTTAAGAAATGCCCTTGGCAATAGCAAACCCCCCACCCCTTTAGAACTTTCATTCACAATGGATGTCACTGTTCTGTATGGTTTAATTTATCAGATCAAATTAAAGAAGAGCTGTGAGCAAAACTCAGTAATTCATAGCTGTCACAAGTGTAGCCTTTATAAGCTGAGCAGGTTTTTTCACCCTTAGGATTTGATTTGTTCAGGAAACTGATGATCTGATGCAGAGCCTTTCATCTTCTATTCAGAGTCTGCCTGGGCAGGTAGTTTCTAACTTTTTGGTGGGTTACGTGGAGCATGTTGAAAGTTTTTCCTTCAAATTTGTGGCAGTGAGACGAGAGAGAACCTTTTGCACTTGCGACTTGAAGCGATGGCAACAAATAGTTAAATTGCCACTTGACTTCACACGTTTTGCTAGGTGAAGAAATCTTGGAACTAGTGTAATTCCACATCTTAAAAAAGTAAATAAGACAGCCTACAAACAGTTACTGGAAGCCTTGGTAATAAAAAATATTTTCACTGGATACCGAGAAGAAAATAATCCCTCTGGAAAAAACCACTACAACCAGGAATAGTCTATTTTTTGGGGGGGCCCTTGTGTCACCTCCAAAGGCAAGGAGTTTGGAGACATCCCTTTAAAGATGATTGTAATAGATGGGCTGGTTATTTGAGGAATGAATTGTCCTTATGAGCTATGCTGTTCTTTGGACAGCAGCATTTCAGGTTACAGCTGCGGGGCTCACAGGACTGAAAACTCTTCCATAATGAATCCATTCTCTAGGCATAAAATGTGAGTATATTAACAAGCAAGCTGGGCTAGAGCCCTTTTCCTCAACACCTCGTTTTCTTTGTGTAGTGAACTGTGCTTGGAGAAACAGGCTACCCTGTGAGGGCCTCCCCCCAAAAAATCTCCAGTTATCCCATGCAGAAGACAGTTGGCCTCCTTGTCTACGGTCCATAATGGAGGTACTTAGAATGCTAGTTTTATTGTGGGAACATCCGTTAATTCTGACACTTTGAATCTCAGCCTTGGATCTTTATTGGTCCAAGCCAATACCTGATTTGTGCCCAGAAAACCAAAGAGACCAATTCAGGAACTGGAGAATACTTGTAACATATTTTTAGTGTCTCATCTCTGTAAGGAGGTGACCCATTGATTTCAATTCTCATTAGAACATCACAGTGCTATCCAAACCATGCCTACTCATAAGTAAGCTCTGCTGGATTCAGTAGGATTACTTCCAGGTATGTGGAGTTAGGATTGCAACTCTGGGCGTCAAAGGCACAAAAATGACAACTGATAGTTGCCAGAGTTCAGTTTTGGACAGTGGTACCTTGGTTTACGAACTTAATCCGTTCTGGAAATCCATTCTTAAACCAAGGCGTGCTTTCCCATAGCAGTGGGGGACTCAATTTACAAATGGAACACACTCAACTGGAAGCGGAACATGTTCTTATTCCAAGGCAAAGTTCACAAACCAAAACACCTACTTCCGGGTTTGCAGCATTTTTAATCCAAGTTCATAAACTAAGCTGTTCTTAAACCAAGTTACTACTGTACTAGCTTCTTCAGGGCTTCAGTACAAGTATGTCTGGATAACATGTTATTCAGATTAAAAGTAGATTTATCATGCAAGAAAACATTTAAAATGTAAGCTTCATGTTATGTTAGTAGAAGACATGCCTTCTACTGTTTCTTGGGGGAAACATCTGAGGCATGAATAATGTTCATTTTAGGAACTTTCTTTGGGTTAAGTTAAATCCAGTAGGAGCAGATGTGCCTGGATTTAGAATTCGAGGTCTCAGAAATATGTATCCCAGTCCCACTGTGTGTGGGCTAAGATAAAAATCAACTAGATGGGAGCAGGGGGGTGGGAAGCTATTTTGTTCCCGAGGAGAGATTTAGAAGGCTGTATGGAATCTATTCAAAGAAAAGTTGGTTTGTTTCGAGCCAACGATGGCTCATTAAACATCCTCCTCATTTCACAGGAGTTTGGTGATTAGAGATAAATACATAATGGGAAGATCCACTTCTCTCAAGCGGAGACAGCCGCAAAGAAAGTGGGCACATTTCCCACAGGTTATTTCCTTAATAAGATAACCCGCTCTCTTTATGATGTAAGCATGGCAACTTACCGACTGGCAGAATGGGAGTTTATTTAATTGCTGCTTTTCCTTTAAAAACACCCCCCAGGAACAGAACAGTGACAAAGAATTAGATTAATCTGTTGAAAAGTCTGGTGCCTGGTAAGATGTGAATAGTATACCTCTTGTCTGTATAGGGAGGTGCCCCTCTCTTTCGGGGTGGCCCAGCAAATAATGTGAGCATTTCCACCTTCTTTTAGACAAATGAGGTCTATAAGGAGATATTAGAGGAACTAGGGAGGCATTTAAGTCACTTTGCATGAGCCCAAAGCTCCTCAATTCTTTTGGAATGGCTTCCTTCGCAGAACAGAAGGAATGGAATAAAAAAATTCCTTCAGTAGCACCTTAAAGACCAACCAAGTTTTTATTTTGGTATGAGCTTTCGTGTGCATGCACACTTCGTCAGCGGTGTATCTGACGAAGTGTGCATACACACGAAAGCTCATACCAAAAGAAAAACTTAGTTGGTCTTTAAGGTGCTACTGAAGGAATTTTTTAAATTTTGTTTCGACTCAGACCAACACGGCTACCTACCTGTAACTAGAAGGAATGGAGGGAGCCCTGACTGATAATAGGGGTTGCGCTGTGGGTTAAACCACAGAGTCTAGGGCTTGCCGATCAGAAGGTCTGCGGTTCGAATCCCCGTGACGGGGTTCTCTCCTGTTGCTCGGTCCCAGCTCCTGCCAACCTAGCAGTTCGAAAGCATGTCAAGGTGCAAGTAGATAAATAGGTACCGCTACAGCAGGAAGGTAAACGGCGTTTCTGTGCACTGCATACCTCCTCCCCGCCAAAGCAGCTCAGGAGCCGGGTGGGAGGGGAAAGAGGCGGGAACGTGCGCCGCCTCCTCGCACGATTGGCTGGCTATGATGTCCACGCCCCCCGGAGGGGAGGCAGCGGTCACGTGGTACTCCGCAACCACTTTTCCCTGCCGGCCACTTTTTGCACTGAAAAAAATAGTGTGATGCTACAGCTCGCAGCACGAGCTATAATTTATACCTTCCCCCCTTCCTTTTTAGCTTCTAGGGGGGGCAGCTGCCCCCCGGGTGCGCCCATGGTTGTCAGTCTGCTGTTGTGCTTCCGACCCCCTAGAAGCAAACCCTTAAGTTTGCTTAAGCAAACTGGTACCCAATGCCTAGATGCTGTTACTGGCAGCACGAATCTTCATCCAGGATTCAGGGCAGCAACATCAGGGGCCTGTTTTATTATGTTTACGTGGTAAATAGATCCAGCACTAAGAATCATGAAAAACATGAACAATATTAAAAATAGGAAGGGCCATCAGCAATGGTTAGCAACAATATTGTTGTTGTTGTTTAGTCGTTTAGTCGTGTCCGACTCTTCGTGACCCCATGGACCATAGCACGCCAGGCACTCCTGTCTTGCACTGCCTCCCGCAGTTTGGTCAAACTCATGTTCGTAGCTTCGAGAACACTGTCCAACCATCTTGTCCAACAACAATATAGGTGCCTGTATTGCAGTGATGGAAGAGAGGAAGGAGGGAACAGAATACTGCTCTGGGGTGGTGTAGGGTGCAGAGCCCTACAGAGAGGAAGGCCCTCAAAGCACTTCTCTGATGGCTTTTAGAAGGATTTGCTGTTCAAGAGGGGAAAGTTTAGTTTAGGTTAGTTTTAAAAAAGCAAAACCCATAGGACTAGTGCGCAGTCTCTGGGCATGCCTTAATTAGCTCTTTGGATCCTGGTCGTTGAATATACGAGTTTGAAATTGGTTAATAGTCCTGGAGGGGAAGGCAAGAAGCGATGTAGATATAAAAAGTAAACTGTATAACCTTTTAACAAAAATATCACCACACATGTAGCATTGCTTTATCTTAATACCTTATTTATTTTTTGCATAATGTACAACAATAATAAGTTATATATACAAGATTGCTACAATAGAAACATTTTGGCAGAAGTGCAGAATTAGTCTTCGCTTTCCCCCCGACCCTTTTATTTATTTGGGGAGGGGATTTAATGCAAGAAAACAATTTTTGTATGCAAAATGAAATAATTTGAACCAGGCCCTGTGTTCATGCTGGGACTGCACAATGGCGTATTGTTCCCAAAGCTTTGAGGGGGAAATAATTACTGTACTTATTTGTGAAGTAGGTGGAAGAATAACCAAAGCAGGCTACCTTTCTAAGTTGTAAAATAACAGTGTAGATAGGAACTGGGGTAGGAAAGAGAGGTTTACTGTTTATGTTAAGTACAGAGCTGCAAAATGAGGAAATGAAATGACCACATGTGGTGTTATAAGCCAGCAATTGTGTTCTGCAAGTAGGAAGAGGTTTGTGCTTGCAGCCGGACTTTTGTCTTGGGGCTTCTGCAAACCAAACTATGGGAGCACAAACATTTGCAGAAACCGATCTCTGCACAAGAAGCAGTGGCCCCTCCCCAGTTGACTACAGTGCACAGGAATAGCTTTCCTCTGAGCTTTACAACTGGAAGCTAAACCTGTGCACTAGACTCCAGACCAGGGATTCCCTAACTTAGGTCTCCAGCTGTTGTTGGACTAGAACTCCCATCATCGCTAGCTAGTCAGGGATGATGGGAACTGCAGTCCAAAAACATATGGGGCAATGGTGAGATCCAGCAGTCTGACCAGTGCTCAACATGAACTAAGACAGCATTGGAGAACGTACTTCAGAACCCTTTGGGATTCTATGTCTGATCTAGACCATATTGCATCATTTCAGAGCTACTGACTCTAGCTGATAGTTGTGGGTGAGTGGGGCTTCTCTTTATGTGGTAGAATGCTTCAAAGCTTCAGGAAACTGCACTGGCCAGGGAGGAATGAACTGTCATCAAATTACACATTTGCAAATTAATTACACAAGGTATTCTTCATCATTATTCAGAGGGGAAAGGACATTTCGGAGATAGTAAAATATAGTTAGAAATCCAAAGCTCACAGGCTAACAAATTGGGTACCACACATGGGAAAACTAAATGACAACATTAAATATTCATCACATTGAACCCATTAGAGTGGAGTCTTTCGATTGCCACTTGTTTGCAGCTGAAGAGGCAGGGGGCAGGGCTGGTTATAATTTTAAAGAAAATGAGTTATAGTTCTATATCACTTTTGCTCAGTCATGCAACTTCTAATTAAAAAAATATTGCTTTTTGAGACATGGTGTTTCTTTTAATAATAATAACTTACTGAAATCTGCCAGCACAGCACTTTGTGGAGAACTGAACGGTAAATTAATAAACTTGCTAATTAAACTGCCCCTGGCCCCTGGACTCTGTAATTATGAGTTCACGAGGACCCCCCATGCCAAGAAAAATACGGATTTCCTTGAGAGGAGATAGCCCTCATCTGTGCCCTAGGCCTAACTACCTGCTCATGGACAGTCTGCCAGCAACATTAGGTAGTTCTTGTGATCATTGCATAAAGCCATTTTTTTAAAAAAATGTATTGATCTTTAGAAATGTGTTGTTTCTTTTCTACTTTTCAAATGAGAAAAAAAAATATTGCTTATTTTAAACATATATTAAATTGAATGGGGTAATTACAATGGTGAGACCACACCTCACGCTAACTTTTGTAAGTAGTTATTTAATTATCACCTTAATACGGTTCACACTGACCCCTTCTGAGAAGCTTCGGACATCTGCAGTAGAATCCCAAAGGATTCTGAAGTACATTCTCCAATGCTTTTAGTTCATGTTGAGCACTGGTCACACTGTTGGATCTCGCCATTGCCCCATATGAACTGAGGGCAAACTCAAATACATGTCCAAAATTCCCCTGCACATGGACACATACTGGGAAATTCTGGTAACAGCGAACACGTTGACCCACTTCAGTGACAGTGGCTTATCATGTGCTCCCTATTCCATCTTCTTCTCCTCTCTCCAGTTGCAGAAAGAGATAAATCACCTATTTTTAGAGTTCTTTGCTACATCTATCTGAATTTGAGGTCATTAAATCAAACCAGCACCAAACCACAGTCTGATATTCTGGTTTGTATTCATCGAGATTAGAATGAACGATAGGTCCCAGAGTTCAGGCAGAACAATGAACTGTGGTTAGCTCAAAAGCAAGAGATTTTGGTCTCTTCATGCCTTGGGGCAGGGGAGGGGGAGCAGGAGCAACGAGGCTCACACAGACTCATTCTTGTAATGACAAAACATGAAAATGAACCAGACTGTGGTCTTTCAGAGAAACCTGCCGATCAATATTGATCTGATTAGTCAGTGCCTTGAAATCATAACAGTTGTAGCCAACACAGAAGTAGCATTTCAAAATACCCTCTCTGAAAGGGTTGCAATGGTAAAGAATTTCATTAAATCTAAAGATGATTTGAACAAATAAATGAGCAATATTGACTGAGGCGTTATTATTTCCTACCTCGGTTGTGATCTAGTTGAAGATAGAATAAATGTCACCACATACTTCTATGCTTAGGTCTATTTTTTTTTCCCCTTCTGCAGCATAAAAGATGGTCAAAATAATTTTTGTACTTAATGTATGTGTATGAGCATATTCATAAATAAATTCTGCTAATTTTATAATTGACATATATTTCCATTAGTATATGTGACAATATTTCTGAAATGTCTGTGTGGATCACATATGCCAAGACTGTAGCATACGCTGAAATTTTGAATAAACTGGACTCTTGTGGTCTACTTGGTCTAATTTCAACACACATCCAACTAATCTATGTCGTCAAAACCTCACATGATTTTTTAAAAAATGGTTAATCCTTAATGTTATTTGAGAGGAAACTGACATTTGGTTAAATGCTAGATGTAGTAGAACTGACATTCACATTATCTGTATCAGGCAACACTATATCTGATAGTCGTTACTAATTGCTGAGGACTGAGACAAAATTAAACCATAGTGATTACATCAGATTTCTTCAGAGCCTGCAATGATACTGCCAGGCCGATCTGTATCTATGCTTGTAAAAGGAGTCTGAAGTGAACAACAATATCTTCTTAACAGGCCAAGTCAGTCTCATTCAAGAAGTCTTCAGCCAGTGAAGCTTCTTTCATTTCTTTTATGATGAACCAGTAAAAATCCTTGGCTCGATTTATACTTGCAACAACAGAAAATGCTACTGAAATCTGAAGGCCATCCATGCTTTTCAGATTCCATTCCATAGTGAGTCCCATTGCTCTTGGAATCCATATCCTCTTGAAATGAAGGCAACTGAGACACATGTCACGAGGCCACCACTGGATCAGGTTTAGGTATCACTTGAGCCCATTCCAAGATATCCGCGCAGAGAGACTCCACGGCATCTAGCCGCTCAATCTGCACTAGTTTTGTTAGCAGTTCTGGAATACTGTAGCCTGCTGTGCTGATGCGGTCGAAGAGCTGCATGCCGTCTGTCATGCCCCCTATTTCGTCACGCTTCAGTCCAAAGCTCTCGGCGAGGTGGCGCCAGGTCTTCACAATGGCTTTCTCGGTGTTGTACGTGGAGCTGAGCATCCGGCTGGTCTTCTCCAGACAATCGAACGGGAGCTCCGTGGGACTGAGGCCTAAAAAGAAAGTTTAGAGGGTCACGTTTACTGAGCTCTCTTCTCCATGTTTGACATGTAGTGCCTCTTCCAGGCAGGGCTGAGGAACCTGTGCCCTTCCAGAAGGTGATGGACTCCCAACTTCCATCAGCCCCAGCCAGCTTGGCCCACGGCCAGAGATGATGGGAGTTGTAGCCCAACAGCATTTAGAGGCCCATAGGTTCCCCATATTCAGAATATTTCTTTATTAACATTAACGTGTACTCGCAATGCTTTTCATCGGATCATAGAATTGTAGAGTTGGAATGGACCTTGAGAATCATGGAGTCCAACCCCCTGCAATGCAATAATATGCAGCTGTGCCATATGGGGATCGAACCTGCAACCTTGGCATTATCAGCACCACGCTCTAACCCAGTGTTTCCCAACCTTGTGCCTCCAGATGTTTTGTGACTACAATTCCCATCATTCCTGACCACTGGTCTTGCTAGCTAGGGATGATGGGAGTTGTAGTCCAAAAACAGCTGGAGGCACAAGGTTGGGAAACACTGCTCTAACCAACTGAGCTATCCATATTTGTTTTATAGTATTAAAGCTATCTATGAAATTACCCCCCCTTTTTTTACTGTTGCATGTGTTTTCCCACATACTGATTATTCTTCCAGCACAAGCTTATTAGTTTCTGTTACTTTCATTTCACCTTGCAATAGAAGTAATGTCAATTAATCCAGCACATTCCCCTTCCTTGTTTTGCTGCTGTTTCCTTTCTGCATCTTCCTGGCATAAGCTGACAGCCAACCTTCATATTAGGCTGAAAATTTTAATTGGGAGGTCTTATGCCTACAGGCAGGGCCGGATTTAGGTTTGATGAGGCCCTAAGCTACTGAAGGTAATGGGGCCCTTTATATGTCCAGCTGTCCTTTGTCAACAACAAATTGCCGCTGTTTTTTGTGTTCAATATATGCTCTATGGTGACTTATGGACCTAATATGTACCTAAAGCCATTTGCACATAACAAAATATGTATTTTATCAAAGTAATTGTTGAACTGAAATACAGGTTTTTTCCTTTTTTGGGGGGGGGCCCCCCAAAAGAGTGGGGTCCTAAGCTATAGCTTGTTTAGCTTATCTGTAAATCTGGCACTGCCTGCAGGAGAGGTTGAAGCTTCCAGTTTTCATTAAAAGCAAAAAGTGTCCATTGAAAAGCACTGGAACCCCCAACAAATAGAACCTTTTTTAAATATATATATATATATTGTCACCTCAGGGCCGACATATATTTCAAGGAAAGGGTGAAATTCCTGGTGAGGCCTACCACTTTCCCCATCTTATCCATCTTATCCTGAGGTCAAAAACAAGAGACTTTCCCAAACACATCTTCTGAGGTAAAAAGGAAAGGCAGGGTTGGGGGTGGAACAGATGCAAATGCTTCTGGAAAGAAAAATGCTTATGTGGCTTTAGGTTTATTCTCGCAGACCGTAAATATCTTGCTATGGCTTATGTTCTTGAAGAATCTTGCGACCAAAGTGGGCATAAAAAGAAAAGAAGTGCTGTAGTAATCAAGCAACGCTTTCCCCCACTTCCTCATGCCAAAAGCCCTATGGTATATTTATTGTGTTGGTCTCTAAATGTCACAGGTGAAGGACAAGTTCTGATAAGCGGCAATAAATCATAGCTGACATGGCGGGAGGAGTGTCTCTTTATATATATAATTGGTTGCAGAGCTGTGAAGGGCTGTTAACATATTTGTCACGCAGTGAGACCTACATGCATCTTTTCGAAGCTTGATTGACTTGAGTGGGATTTCTCGCAAGTAAAAGTGTATAGGAATTCAGCCTAAAGCGCTAGTCTTAACTATAGCACTGGGTGATATTTTATTCTGCCGTTCAGGCAGATTGCTTCCAAAATTACCTCACCTCCAGAGTTGGGTTTATCTGAATCTATTGCCTGTGACATATTAGCCATCTTGAAGCTATGTAGCAAATAATGTGGCTATAAATTAATGTGTTTTCTTTTCACTCACCTTCTGCAACGCTGCATACGTTGGCATACAGATCAAGTATCTTTTTCCGCCGGCTTTGTATCTAAGGAAAAATAAAAGATTTTTTTTTTAAGTGGACCTTCATCCTTAGATGTTTGATGAGCAGAGGGGAAGGAGTTGTGTGTATTCTACGATTCCCTATAAAGAATGGGATTTGGTATTGGGTGCAGAACGCTAATTCCTATGAATTTCAGTGGTGGTGGTGGGGTCTTTATGGGGATGGTAAAGCCCGCTTTTAGCTTTTGTAGCTGTGGAGACATGCTATTTTTTTTCCCAGGCATTGTCTAGTGAAAACTCACATCAGAAGTGTGGCTAAATACAGTTTTCAAGTAGCCAGGGTGGGCCTTCCATCGCCAACCCATATAGCTGTTTCCCTAGTTATGTTACAAGCAGGATAACAAAATTTGTGTTTTTAAAAACGTCAACATGAGCATAATTGCATTGTTTAATAGGTTGCTGACTCTTTAATATGAGCCAAAGGTGTGTGAACCCAAGGCAATTCTACTCACATAATGTGGCCCCCGTGGGAAGAAAGATCATCCCACTGGTAGGCCGATAGCAGTGGCGTCGTGGGGGGGCAGGGGGGCCGTTTTCACAGGCGCACAATCTGGGGAGTGCATGAAACAGACACCCTCTGCAGAGAACCCCATCATGCGCCCTCTGCCCCCTGCCTGGCGCACGAGCGCTTGCCCAGCAGGGACAGGATCTGTGGAGCAGAGCTTGAAGAGCACCCTCCAGCACCTGCCCAGCATCGTTGGCAGCGAGTGCTGGATGAGTGCAATCCACCTCTGGCTGGTGTGCATGCGAAGCATACCTGCCCCAGGCACAGGCAAATGGTAGTACACCTTCCACACCCACACCCACATACCCATGTGCATTCATCAGTGAGGCTTATAACATCTGCATACTTCTGAGAAGAGGGCAGGGGGCATTGAAAACAAAATAATAAAGCAAGCAACCCCAAACTTTGGCCCTCCAGATGTTTTGGACTACAATTCCCATCTTCCCTGACCACTGGTCCTGTTAGCTAGGGATCATGGGAGTTGTAGGCCAAAACATCTGGAGGGCCGCAGTTTGGGGGTGCCTGTAATAAAGTATACAAAGTTTGAGTCTCGATCCTGTCTTAGTGTGTCCTCCTTTGACAGGAGCCAACTACAGAAACATCTTTGTTCCGTCTTCAGTTACATTTGTGAAGCTTCCATAGGAAAGCTAGTTCTGTGAAATTAATGACCGGACTAGAGGCTTTCATGCTGTACAGTATGCTGCTGAGGTGACAGGCGAGTTAAAAGTCTAACAGATGTGGAGTCTGTTCATGTCCACTATCCCTTTAAGTAGAGTTTGCATTACTCTCACACAAGATCATCCTCTGCCTTGGATCAATTGGACATTTCTGCTTACATGTTCCAGCGTTTAATTGCTCTTTGAACAGACACTGACCAGATTTTGCAGGAAGAATACATAAAATATCACGGTTGTATATCATGGCCTGAGACCATGTGATTCATAGGGCACAAACATCTGTGGTGAATCAAGCAGTTCTACCTACACCTCCTGAAAGAGGGTTATATAAACTGAGAGTTAGTGGCCCCATGAAGAGCCTGCTTTGCCATGAATCTTGTGAGGAGAACTGATGGAGCAAAAAACTGGTTTCATAAAAGCTTTTTGGCAAGCTTCATTTAGACAGTACTGCTATATTGGCAATACAGCCAGCTGCATAAAGGTCCCACAACAGCCCTCCACGGATTGCAACATCTCATAGATATGAGAGGGAGCAGCAGGGTCCTTAGTGCTACCCTTTTACCCGAGCCACGTGCCTGTAACCATTCCAGGACATGGAGACAATGTGGAAGGGACTGTAGCTCACTGGCAGAATACCTGCTTTTTGTGCAGAAGATCCCCGGTTCAATCCTGGCATCTCCAGGTAGGGCTGGGAGAGAACCATGTCTGAAATCCTGGGCAACCAGGATAGCTGTCTAGACAGACTAGACAGATGCCTTTCAATAGCTACCTAAAATATGAATGAACATGTGCATATTTCATATGAATGAAATATGTGAGCTCAGTCAGAACTGTTTTGCTATTTCATTTTCAATCCCAATAACTCTGTAAGATTAAAAACTGGATACGGTCTTTCTCCATTATCTAATGGAGGCTCTCACTGAGGCCATGCCACAGAACTTAAGCCACACAGTTAATGATATTTTATGTATTCTCCTTTCCAACAATGCCTGATGGAAGATCAGCTAGCTAGCTGCTCAAGCAGACGGGGAAGTGGCACTTGACCCAAAGTCTCCCAGGTGAGACTTACGCCAGTGGATTTGTTGTTTGTGGAAGATTTATCTCTGGCCAAATGGACGAGAGACAACAAGCACAGTTCCGGCGTCCCTTGCTTGTCAATCGCAGCTTCTTCGTCGCTGTCCATACTACGACTTAAAAGCCTCTCATTCTCTGAAGAAGCATCATTTTCACTGGAAGAGGGGGAGGAAAAACAGAAGGGTTGCTTTTCTAAACGATAGCATAGGTGATTCCAGCATCTTTTAAATATATATGCATGGTCTTTACTGAATAGGCTCGGCCTAGTTCTTGCAAAGTGTTGCAATGCGATTTCATGAGGCAACAGGGCTTCTTGGGGGGGGGAGCCCTCTTTTCTCATACCCTCCATTGCATCCTAATCTGGAAATAAATGCCCAGTAAGTAGTTTGCCTACTCTGTGCTTTTCTAATTCCAGGGGCTTTTACAGTCACATACCCCAAACCAGCCGTCTATTCCAGGTGTGGAAAACTCTGATGCACTCAGGCCAGAGAGCTCCCTGCTTCAGAGTGACCTGCTTGTTGATTTCCACTGAGCTTTTATATTCCTTTGCTGGCAGGGGCAAGACTCTCCAAGTGACAGTCCCAGATTTACAGAAGTCACCCCAGTTTCTGATTTGACCCCGGAATGTCCCGCTTTTCCTTAGGACGTCCCTATTTGCATCCGTAAAATGAGAGTATGGAATAGGATGTCCTCTGGGCTTTTTCTTAGCCGGAACTCACTAGAATTAAGTTCCAGCATCTCTCAGATGGGTACTCAAAGAGAACTAGGAAGGAATTCATGGTAAGTTCCGGCACCTCTTTTTTTTTTTTAAAAAAAGAGAAATTTTCATCAGAGAAATACTGGAGGGTATATGCATGGATTGATGCCTCACATTAGATAGAATTACTGGTGACTGAGCCTGGCGCAAGGGATTCTTGTATCCACCTGAGCACCAGGGCTTTAGCTCTTTGTAGTTTTAATTTCAAATCAACTGACGGATGTTCAATCCTTTCCTTTAAAAACAAACAAACCACTGTAGTGTTTGTCCTGCCACATTTTCCTGCGACAAATTCCTTCATGCCCTACTCCACCACCCACTTAATGTAAATAAACTTTCCTTCCAGATCTCTCTCTGCTTTCAAGACCGTAGGCACCTCAAGCCTGGGTCTAAATATGCCCCTCCAGGTCTCTTTTCCACAGGTTTCAGGATCCTCCCTGGATCCTAAGAGATTCTTAGGTGCATCTGTGTGCACACTCATCTATCTAGAGATCTAGGTCACATCCACCATACATTTTAAGCACAAGGCTTCCTGCGAAGAACCCTGGGCACTGTGTTTTATTATTAACTGTAGCTGGGAATTGTAGCTCTGTGTGGGGTAAACGGCAATTTTCAGGTTTCTTTGGGGGAAGCTGCCTGCCACTATTAATGATATAAATGTGCTTTAAATATGTGGTGCGGATGTGATCGTAGATACAGTGGTAGCCCGGTTTACAAACTTAATCCGTTCTGTATATACATCTCTGACTTTAGTTTGGCTGGAATAATGCCTACTGTCGAGAGTTAAGTGTCATGTCCTGTCGACTCCTTCCCTGCTATCAGCATGCTTGTTTTTCTGTCACATACCTCTTGACAACCTTCGCTGGAGTTGCAGTTAATTTTCCAAACTCGTCTTTCTCTGAGAAAATCACCACATTTTCTGCAAATTAAAAAAAAAGGAGGGAAAGGGTTTGAAACGGTCAACGGATCACAGTTGTGAACGTAATTCCCTCGCTGGCACCTGCGTATGGGTGTTTTGGAACAAATCACCGAATTGTGGTGCTGAGCCTTAAATTAGTCAGGGAAGGGATTGCATGCAGAAGGACGTTTTCAAGGTTACATAGATGCCTTCCCAATTATTCTTCTGCTAAATGGAATTTGAATCCGAGCAGTTTACAGTTTAAATTAACACGGGGCATCACCTCAGGGCAAATTAAGCCGTGTGGGATCTGATGTGTGTAAAAGGCAGAAATTAAAAAAACTGTTCAAACCTTGTACTTCTTTTTTCTCTCCCTGCATATTGGCCTGGGCTTCTACGGTCTTCACAGAATGGCTAGTGCAGCAAGCTGGAATTTAAAAGAACACCTCTTGTTAAAACCCATTCTCGGCAGATGCCTATCACAGCATCTCAGAAGTCAGAATTCTCTTTACTGACGGGCAGTTACCTTGAGCCGAAGTTTTGGTTTTCACAATGTAGAACATGATGATCAGGACAATAGCGATTGCCATTATGAAAATAGTTGACATAGCAATGATAAGAGCAGTTGCAAGGTGCCCTTGACTGGAAAGGTCGCCTGAAAACACAGAGACAGATTATTAGAGCTGTGGCTGCAAACCCATTAAAGGCATTTCAAAGTATTAACCATATGAGCTTGTCTCTTAGTCACCGATTATGAATCACATTTGTATAGGATAACTCAAATATTTCTGAAAAAGGAAGCACACTTCCTTTACTTTTCATATCTGTTGCCTGGATAATCAGGGGGGCACTTTTACCATTATTAAGGCTGAGATCCCATATCTACTTAAGCTGGTAGTAAGTCTCATTGAACTCCATGGAGTGCACAGGACTACAGTGGTACCTCGGTTTATGAACACAATTGGTTCCGGAAGTCTGTTCATAATCTGAAGCGTTCATAAACTGAAGCAAAATTTCCCATTGAAAGTAATGGAAAGTGGATTAATCCGTTCCAGACAGGTCCGCGGAGTATTCAACCTGAAGCGTACTTAACCCGAAGCATGGGTGTAATTGGTTCCGGAAGTCTGTTCATAAACTGAAGCGTTCATAAACTGAAGCGAACTTTCCCATTGAAAGTAGTGGAAAGTGAATTAATCCGTTCCAGATGGGCTCGCGGCGTTCGTAAACCGAAAATTCATAAACCGAGGTGTTCATAGACCGAGGTTCCACTGTATAGTGTAAGGCTACAATGTCAGGCACGTTAACATGCAAATAAACTCCACTGGACTCAGAAGAACACTAATTTTGTGTATTGAGTCAAAGGATTTTATATCTGTATGACTATTGTATGTATTTGCTTTAGGGTAAAGTAACTGCCTTTTGGTTCCAGAAGGTACAGCTACTATTGGTTCATTTAAGCTGCTGTATTTGGATGCTGTGTCTTATTGGTTTCCTCCAAAAGGCAGCACTGTGATTGCCTGATATTGTTCCCTCCAAAATGTATCCCTTTCTAGCTAGTCCCCCGTCCCTATAAATATAGCTTTCCTCCCCTCAGAGCTCAGTCTTGTTTGCTTTAATAAAGAAGTGTTACTAGAGAACTGTCTCCAGCATATTGTGTCAAGAGAGCTGAAATCACGAACCCCACGTCACAACATCTTGTATTTTCATTTACTTAGCTTGCAGTTTTTTACTTGCAGTAGAATGCCAGATGTAGTCTTTATAATTCAGAGTCAGTATTGCATGTGTGTCTGTGTCCCCACATGCACACATGCACACATGCATACACAAATACGTATTTATCACACACATCAGGTCCTCATAGGGAGCAGTTTCGAGGATGCACCTGCTCTAGCCACCTCACAGTTCGGTCTCTAAGGGTGCTTCCAAGTGGCCAGGATTTGCAGGGTGGATTCAAGTCCATCGGGCAAATGTGGGTTTGTACAGTTAAAATGGATTAAAGCTCTCTGTTGCCCTAGCACAACATATCCATGTAAAAAACAACAGTGGATCTTTTGCAGTTAGGAAAGTGATGGTGAAAAGTGTGGGATTAATGGAATGATTACTGGGATAATGTGCAAACGCCCTGGAACGAAACCAAGAGGACTGGTCATTGTCATATAACCTCCCTGTAAACAAATTAGAACGAATGCTCAATAGAGTCTGAATATCATCTAACTGCCGTTTCAGCTTTGTGCAAGGAAATCAGGATAAATGCTCCATAAATAGGTTCCTTAGCCCTAAAACTCAAACTCAAACTGCCTCTGTCCACTGGCGGAGGAAGAGGAGTGCGGGGGGAGTGCACCATCCCCAACAGCGCGATCCCGGTGGGGTGCCATTGCGGCTGCCTCCCACCTACGCTGGGCACCATGCCCCTGCAGGTGTCGTGCCCCGCGCCCAGAACGTGTGCCAGCCCCGCCCCTGCCTGCTCTCTGCCCCCCGGTGCCGGAGCATGAAGCTCTGCCACTGTTTCTGTCCCCTGCACACACAACACACAGAGCACATTTCTCAGATCACACTCCTGCAGGTGAAATTGCCCATTCAGGAAATTGTCATTTAACTGTTAGCAAGCTTGCACTACTAGATTCCCCTACCCTAAATTGTTTGTGAGTGTATCAAAATGTTGCTGAATTTGAAAATTTTCAAACAAGCAATTCACTTTTCATATGTGCCAATGCAGACCTTTTCATAGTGGTAGTGTTGTGTGTTGGGTTCCCCCCCCCCCCGAAAACCACCACTAATGAGTAATTGCAAGTAAAGCCCATTTGCAGCCAGCAAAGTTTTCCAGTTAGAACACTCCAGAAAAGGTAAGACTCGCACCTTCAATAGAAACAGATTTGCTGTAAAATTCTCTTCCCCAGTTACTTTGAAATGAATAAACAAAATACTTATTTAGCCTTCGTGAACAACCCATTTATTTAAAAGCTATTCTCTTACAGCGAAATCATCTGGTTTTGTTTCATTTTTCTGCAATTTACTTGCTTGTTTGAAAGACACTCTTGATACATATTTCTCGGCTAAGGTGAAACACCACAGTCAGTTGCCAATATTCATTAGTGTCTCAAATCTTTCTGTTTGTGGAGCTGGATTTGCTGAATGGATTTGTTCCTGATTCAAGAGTAATTGGCCCTGCTTAGCAATTGTGTTTAAAATGGGCTAAAGTGCCTCTTGCTTTGCAGCGAACAAAGTTATGATCACTGTGAGTTCCTTACACACATTACCAAGCCTTTGAATCGGGATCAGTAGATGACTCCCCCCCCAAAAAAAACCAATTTTCTGGTGACCTGGTACCCTTGCCTTGACTGTGCCCCATAATGACACACCTGACTGTATTAGCACCTAAAGAGATTGCTCACATCATCACATGGCTGAAATGAACTAAATTCCCACAATCCAAATAAACCTCATTTGATGAGATAAAGGAGCTAAATTAACTTTTCATCTCAATAAATACACCTCATTTTCAAAGTTCATTGTAAAACTCATCTCTGCTGAAGCATGTTGATTGCTGAAGAAATATTTTTAATGATCTATGAGAAAACCGTGAAATGAAATTAAAACACATACTTTAAGCCTGCCTGACAGACCCATAGGCTGAGTAAAAAAAACACACGTTTAAATAGAAACAGCTCAGACTCCTGAGACGGCACATCAACCCCACATCTCTGTAGGGAAGAAGGTACCTTGCTCTCTTGGCTGCTCAGTCTTCCAGCCTCCCAGGATTACATACAAAAGCCAACTCAAGAAAATGCTAAAAGGGGAACTGGGCTTTTTTTCTTACCTTTGTGCACATGCTGGAAAGGAGAATGAGTACTTGTTTCAGAAGTAATTGGAAAACTGGCTGACGCACCAGAGGTAACGCCTGCACCTATCATAATAAAAAAAACAAATTTGCCATAAATTTTCCTGGTGACGCTTGTAAAATCTCAGCCATGAATTGATGCATTTCTGAACTGAGAGCACAGTTACTTAACTTGCATGAATTTCCCATCCATTTAAAAGCCAATGCTTACAATTCAAATGTCAAACACCTAAATGTGGATTTATGGTGCCGTGCTGTGAAAGACGCATTTGGCACGCATTTATTTCCGAACCTAGAGTTGTGCCAGCTGAACACCAACACAAGAGGCACAGCAGTGCAATCCTAAACTCCCCCCCCCCTTTTTTTTGTAGAAGCAGCTCCCATTGAAACGAATGGTTTCAACTGGACTTTCAGGTTTGCAGCCTTAGACTTATTATATATATTCAGCCTGCTTCTAAGATTGTTTAAAAGGCATTGGCTTGTATTATCAGCATTTAAGACACTGAATCTCTAGCAAAGATAACATCGGGCATACAAGATGGGAGAATTTATTTGGCTAAATTCATGCCCCAATGAAAAAATGACTGATGTTGTTCTGCAGTTCTAGGAAGTTGAGAATTTTCTTGGCCCAGCTCCATCAGACAAATGTGGCAGGAAATTAAGTTCTCTTGCAGTGCGTGAAAAACTTCTCGCAGCTTATGAAGTAAAGAAATGTGCATGCTCTAAATAAAGATGCGTTTTTAAAAATAAACGAAGAACTATTACACAATATAAAATGCTCTAGACAATGGCAAAGAAATATGAGCTGGAAACATGGCCAAAAAAAGCATATAGCTCAGTAATTTCAAATGAGTTTTTCCTATAACAGAGCAAAGTACCTTCCAAGCGTGGCTAGTTCTTAAATGTCGTATGTGCCTTTTGTAATAGACATTTTCATTTGAAACCAAAATAGTTCTTATTTTTATGCAGTGTTGAAATAGTAAGGCATGCAATATACTGGTATATCTCCTGACTTTAAACTAGGTGGGCATAAGCCTGATAGTTCTGGACATTTGAAGACGGTGAATTAGGGCGGTCAAATGAACTGGAGGCTTAGTTAGGAAAGCTCTTGTGTGCTTTCTTCCCATTTTGTCTGTCTTTCATCAGTTAGGATTTATACTCAAGGGAAGATTTCAGGATGCTATTGGGCATGTTGCAGAATACACCCACAAATACCTGCCAGTCTGGAGGGGTGTTTACAGTCTTTACAGAGCTTTACTTCTGGATTATTTGCAGGACTTGTTATGCAACAATGAGAATTCACTGAAGTGCTGAGGAAATTTTAAAAAAGAAAATTCACAAATTGCTGCAGAAATGCGGAGAACTGAATTGAAGATTGGAAAAATGAGAATCAAAGTTTACAGTTCTTTCTACCCAAATGCTAAACTTTGCTGGGGGGGGGGGCAGGCATGGCATGGCATGATTGGTGTGACTTTCTGGATTGTGGTTTAGGTATTGTTAAGAATTTGATTTTTTTATTGTAAATGAAAACCTTAGTTTTGATTTATTAAAAAAAAGCCAACAGAACATCCGTGTGACTCAGTAAACAAGCCTTTCAAGCTGCATGGTCACATTTTCTAATGAAGCTTTCCCCCACTCCCCCTTTTTATTCTCGCCCTAAATAAAACAGAGAACCTTTTAAAACAAACTCCTTCTACAACATGCCGGCTTTCAGGGGAGTAAATAACAAGAAACAAATAAACCCAAGTGTAAGCTCCCTTTCCCGCCATTCTCAGCTATGAATGTTCAAGTATCATTTACAACCCAGACCACTTAGTTGGGCAGCCATGACTCAGAACATTTTCTAAAAAGATTTATGCAGGGGAACTCAAGGACAAATCGCCACACATGGAAATTTCCGCATTTTGGCGTCAAAATGCTGATGACTGAAATTCAAGGACACAAATGTGGGTTGTGTGCTTTTAACCACCTGTACGCAATTCAGCAGGAATGTTGTGAAGAAAGCTATCAGCAGTGCGACAGCGGAAGGTCTGTCGGCCTTTCCATTAAACAACATTGCTATTTGGGAGATCATAATTTTGCCTTTAAAAAGTTTTTTGTTTTTTTCCAGTGTATCATGTTCTGTTTACCACAGTCCCTTCCTTTAGATCCACATGCCAAAAAGTAAATAGGATTATTCTTTTTAAAAGGCTTTAAAAGGCTTTGTGCATTTTAGCTGCCACGCTGGAAGATAACCCCGTGTCGGCCTTTCATGTTGGGAACGCGACAAACTGAAATATGTAGAATGGCTTGGATCCATTAAGGAATTTCCTCTTCCTTAAGGATTGCCAGTGTGAATAGTGCTTAAAGTGCTGGGTGAGGACCAGTATTCAAATCCTTGCTCAGCTGTAAAGTTTGCTGAGTGACCTTGGGCCAGAAACTGCCTCTCAACCTAGTCTACCTCACAGGGTTGTTGTTAGGATAAAATGGGGCATGGGAGAACCACGTTTACCATCTTGAGCTCATTGGATACAATAAATGGAAAAAGCTATATGGATTGCCAATATTAAGCCTTGGGAAGCCTGTTTTGTGAAGGAGGAGGACGAAGGATGGACATCTCTGTGGATGTGGTCTTGCTTATACAAGGCTCCGTGGAAGCTGGTGCCAAGCATGTGCATTTGTGGTTGTATCTAAAGTTTAGTAAAGCACTAGGATGTCTGCTTGCACCTTGGGAATTTACCTCCCGCCATGCCCCCCTAAATCTGGAGCAGATTTTGGGAAGGTTTGCACCGGGAGAAAGAGGAGGGGGAAGCGGAAATCCTTGTGCTGACGGGAAACTGCTAGTTGAATACCACCCTTGGTTTTGTGCATCTGCTTGTCTTGCTACTGGCGGCTTCTGCACTGCAGCTATTGTTTTTTGGAGTAGCAAAATGAAAAACCACCATGTGAAAACTCTAGGTCAGTCTTTCCCCATGGGACCTGCCAGATGTTGCTGTACTCCAACTCTCATCAGTCACAGCCAGCATGGCCAAATGGTCAAGGTTTATAGGAGTTGTAGTCTGGAAACAGATTCAGGAAGGCGTCTCTAAGTTATTCTGAAAAGAAAGCCATGGAGATTCATGTGCCCTCCTCCATTCTGTGTTGCTGAAGTGTTGCTCCATTTTAAGGCAGGCTCCATTTGTCAACTGGCATATTGCTCAGGAAAACTTCAGGCGGCGTTTTGAGGTCTCTTAAGTCGGAATGCAACTAAATAGAAATCAGAATGGCAATACTTACACTCTTTCGTGTTGGGGGGTGCCAGGGAGCATGAGTAGCAAACCATCCCATAGATATTCCGTGGCCTGTTTTCTAGCATGTAGTAACTGCAATGAAAGGACAAGGCAGTGAAAGGACAAGGCAGGAAAACACACACACACACACCACACAATAGAACTGGGTTGGTAGCCTTCAAATATGCTTGAGAAGTAAATCACTCTCTTTGCAAGATGAAATCACTAACTTTAAATTTTTGTGCTTCTCGTTTAATGGCATTATCCCCCTTTTATCCTGCTTGACTAGAAACAGTCTCTCCTCCGCTGCCCTCATAAAGGCAATTAAATCAAGCATTCGAGTACATGACATGAGGTGGTATCACTGCCTAAATCAACAGAAGTTTGTCCACTGCATTTGCAATGCAGCTCAAGACATGTCTCTGAAATGAGACCCTCTGTGCAAGGATAAACCCCCCCCACACACACACAGAAGTGATGTTCCAGACAAGCACCAGCTGCCTTGATTTTGCTGGCATGCTGAGTATTCTGCTCCAGGCTAATCCTCCTGGGCAGAGAGATGGGGACTGAGAGAGAGAGAGCAACTTATGCAAAACTTACTACAACATCAAGTTTAGAAGACAAGCAGGGCGAGAACGTGAAGCTCTTTGTCATGGCCTGTGTCCTTTCTGACAAATAGGAATGCGCTTGCGTAAACCATAAGCAGAAACTTCTACAAGGCTCTAAAGACTCAGCTATACAGCTGGAAATAAAATGTTTTAAGTGTTGTAAGTGCAATATACAATGTGACACTAGATGGCAACGGTGAGCCTTATAGAAAATTCAATGCTTATTTTCAGAAGGGTTTTTATATGTGTGTAGATTCCACCTTGATCAGAAGTTTCCCAAACTTAGGTCTCCAGCTTTTTTCTCTTTTTTTTAGACTACAACTCCCGTCATCCCTAGCTAGCAGGATCAGTGGACGGGGATGATGGGAATTGTAGTCCAAAAACAGCTGGAGACCCTAGTTTGGGGAACCCTGCTTTAGATGTGTGGAAGCACTAGACCCTAATCTCTTGTACATCCAAATTGTAATTAGTACAGTCATACCTCTGGTTACGTTTGCTGCGGGCGGGTTGCGTACACCACGGGATACGAACGCGCCGAACCCGGAAGTACCGGAACGGGTTACTTCCGGGTTAGGCGATTCGCACATGCGTAGAAGCGCCGAATGACGTCACGCGCATGCGCAGAAGCGCCGAATTGCACGGCGAGCATGTGCAGATTCGGCGCTTCAGGTTGCGCACTGTTCAGGTTGCGAACGGGGCTCCGGAATGGATCCCGTTCACATCCAGAGGTACCAATGTAATTTTTTGACTTAAAAAAAGCAGGAACACATGTTTTTAATTTACATTTCGGGATGTGCTGAAGTTTAGTCATGTAACCACATGCAGCAGGGATTTAAAAAGACTCTTCCCTGAAACCCTGGAGAGCCACTGAAAGTCTATAGAGACAGTGCTAGAGTAGATGAACCAATGGTCTGGCTTCGTAGAAGGCAGCTCCCTGTGTTCCATGTGACCCTGCTGTCACTTTGAAAAGACAACACACCTGAACATGTGATACCAGCTGGACTCTGAGCCAATTCAGCCAGACACGTGGTCAGGAATCCTATGCATCATGTTAGGGGTGGGAAGACTGTGGCCCTCCAGATGTTGTTGAATTTCAACACTCAACACCCCTGACCATTGGTTATACTGGCTAACAACTCCCAGCACCCTTAAGAAACTATAGTCCCCACAATATATATTTTTTGGGGGGGGGAGCCATGAATGTTAAAGTGCTTTAAGCATAAAAATAATAAAAAGTGACTTTAAAATCAATATGGCTTCATTGAACCTAATACTTTATTAATAAAAAGTAGTGATTTACTTTTACTAGGGAAAGAAAAATAAATTTAACTGCTCTGGTGTGTTATTTAACGTCACTATAAAGATCTAGTGATGCAATCAACTTTTCATATAAAATAATGAAGGATCATATTCTGACCATGTTGATTTTTCATCTTATCAGAGCGATACTTCAGTCTCCTTTAGGGTAACCAAGAAACACTGGTTTCATTTTGTTTCTTTTTAAAATTCCAATAATTTGGTAGTCTAAAGTTTACAGTTACATTGACATCCTTATATGGGCAAGCTTCCTCCCCTTCTAACATCAAAAAAACATGTTCTTCCTCCTAGTTCTTATTGCAAGGCACTTGTTTTAAATTTCATTTGCTCTAATAGCATCTGTTACTTTCCTTGATTTAAAACATGCTTTTCCAAGTGCTTATATTATTTACATAGAGTTAATTATTGTGCGCTTAAATGGATGCAGAAAGTAGTGTGGCCAACAGCAGGAATGCAACAAATATGCTAATGTCATTCAGCATAACACGAGTTTTTGTTAAGAGACCAAAGGCTCATAATTAAATCCTTACCCAGGGAGGCAAGGCCCACATTCTGCATCATTCTCTTGATCTCCAGGTGTCATAACTGTTGCCCGAAAGAATCCCTCGCAGTCTTTGTGCCTTCTACATATCTGGTATCCGCCTTTAGAAAACTTCTCCAATGGACAAGGAACGCAGCCGTAACTATCGTCTCTGGTGCCGTATCCACACGTCTGTGGGGGCGGGGGGGGGTTAACAGAGTCTTTGAATGGAAAGTGCCACTTTTTAAACCAACTTTCAAGAAAATAAAAGACAACGTTAACAGCCCATTAACACAGTGTCTGAGGCCAAAGTGTCTGAGGTCCTGCAGTGTCTGAGGCCAAAGTTGGTGGTCCTCTGACTCCCTAATTGCACTATATATTAATGGAGGAGGAAAGCTCAGAGAACTTTCTGCTCTGTTGTTCTCCAAACTCAGTTGTGAATAAAAAGGATTTTTGCAGCCAAAGATGTTCTTTGCTGCAGCATGTGAAGCGGCTTTGAGTAAGCTTTGATACAGCAGTGGTGGCCGGTGCCCATTTGGTAGGTCAGAAGGCAGATAGGCCAAAGATGAGTGGAGCCAGAGCAGGACCAACGACAAACATCGCCAACCCATTCCAGTTTAGCCCCTGTCCTCTTTCTTGACGTGTTCGACAAAGGCAATACTGAGAGTAAAGAGGAAGAGGCTGACAATCAGGGCCATCTCCTGGGCTGCTTGGAAGAAAGAAGGCAGGCAGGTGGGGCTGACTGAGTAGTAGACTGAGGGCGATGGGGCACAGCATGGGCAAGCAAGACCAGTTTTTTGTAGATTTGCAAAAGGAGCAACAATTAAATTAAAAAATACGTTTATTGCATGTTGGTGTTTTCTCTAAAACAGGGGTGGCCAACTCCCAAGAAACTGTGATCTACTCACAGAGTTAAAAACTGGCAGTGATCTACCCCCCTTTTTGAGGTTCAGGTCAACATTGTTGAGTTTTTTCAGGGAGGAGGTAAAATGTTGAGCTTTTCTTAGGGGAGCCACAGTTGTTCAGCTTCTTTGGGGGGAGCCAATGATCTACCAGTGATCTACTGCAGACATCCAGTGATCTACCGGTACATCACGATCTACCTGTTGGACAAGCCTGCTCTAAAACAAAGCCGTTTTATTTTCTTGTTTGAAATTAGTAGTTCAGGTGCCTTTTGGGGGTGGGTCTTTTCCTTTTCCTTTCCCCCATAGGTGTCATAGAAATAAACATACCATAACACCCCAGCGACTTCACTCAAGGGTGCCTTAAGACTTCTCTTTCTCTGTGTTGCACTAGCCACAGAGAGTCTCTGTCAAAGTCCTTAGGCTACGCCTCCTTCTGCTCTTCCCTCCCATTCACCAGCCAAGACCCTGATCAAAGGAGGTGGGGAGGATGAGATACATAAAGTGCAGGACTCTGGCAGGACTTCTGTGGCTGGTTACATTACGGGGAGGGCCTTACAGAGCCACTTGGCTGGGGCAAGAGTGGGTAGAGCCAATGCTGTGTAGCCCTCCTCCGTTCGAAATATGGTCCCCATTAAAAGGCAAATGTCGACGAGGACAACAGAACACAGGCCAAACAAAATTTCTTGATTCGGTGTAATTATCTGAAAGTGCCTTGGAGAGAGACTGTTTCTGCCCTGCTGGCCTGTGCCAGACTGCTTTAACATTCCTCCTGGAAGCATGGTGGCTGTTTCCTTCGCAACAGCCATGTGGTGACCATTTTCCTGACAGCGGAGGGAATTTAGAATAATGAGCACGGGGCGTGAGAAATAACAGCACTTGCAGGAGCGTGTGGTGTGTTGGACTGCGACTGCATTCAGCAGTACTGATCTCCTCTCGGTAGTAGTGAAAAGGAAGGAAGGCTGAGCAGTTATTAAAAGCAACAACACTGGACTTCCAGAAGTGTGTAAGGACCACTATGGATAATGCAGTGCAGATGTTCCTATTGCCACCTCTAGGATAAGATTGCAAGTATGTAAAGAACTCACCATATAAGGTTCTTCTCCTGGCTCACATTGCGGACAATCATGGCACATTCCGGTGGTCTGGTTGTAGTACTCATTTTCGCCGCAGTTGGAATATTCGGCATTAGCAGAATAAACAAGTGACGCCTGTCACCAAAGGATAAATACTGGTTAATTCCATTGCCCAGTTTCCAAGTTGTCAATGCATCACATTAGCCTAAAAACAATACCATCAGAGGGTGAACTACTCTGACTTTTAATCTCTCTGCTATTGCCATGTCTTGTCACTCTCTAGCCAGGGGTCCGTCCGTCCCCCAGTCTTCATTTCTCCAATTTCCATATCACTTTGCAAAAAAAAAAAAAACTGCATAAAGTTGTGCATTTTTGTGTGCTTTTCACTTAATGATCTTCATCTCTGTATGCAATTTTGACTAATTGTTGTATGCTTGCAGTTTTTCCTAATACAAGGTATTCTTGTTGCTGATATCCTTGAGATGCAACAGTTTTAAGAAAGTGGTTTGATTTCGTAATATATTTCAAAATATTTTCTTGGGCAGAAATCCTGATGATGTCGATAAGGACTTCATCTGAAGCAACTGTGCAAAGATTAAATAATGTTTGCTCAGGTTAACAAAATTAAAATTATGCTTATTGTTAATTTTCTAGGGTTTATAACTGTAGCGACTTTTCTGAAACATATGTCCTTGAAATACCTACCATGATAAAAGGAAACATTTGACTCCATTTACATTCTCCCATGTGCAGCATATTATCCTGAGGATTTATCTGAAAAAGAAACATCAGTTGTTAATTGTAAGAAAAATATTTAACAGTACAATCCCTATTCATGTTTAGTCTGAAGTAAGTTCCACCCTCCAGTAGCTGTAGTTAGGATTGTAGCTTCAACTTTAGCAGTAAGTTCTACTGATTTCAATATAACTTAGTCCCAAGTACGTTGACCTAATGATTCTAAACACAATTATATCAGCTAGACGTGCATCAGATCAGCTAGAGAAATGTTCTTTGTTAAACTTATTTTGAAAGTCTCTCATTTTGTGGGTGGGAGTATGTGTGTGGAAAAATTTAGTGCATTAAATTTGGTTTAAAATAATGGTTTCTGGAGGCATGAATTAATCAAGCCTATACCAATTTGTAAAAATGTTGTTTGCAAGGAGAAGGAAATGGATGAAGTGATACTGCTGCTAATTAATTATATCTGTACATATGAATCATTACCAGTACAGAGGATGGTTGCCTAATTTTCAGTGGCTCTCTACTAGCAAATATATATTAATTAAATAGTTTCTAAGGCTGTGTCAAGCTGAACAACACTATTTAACAGAAGAGCAAGCCCAGGATTACTGATGAAATTATCCTGTAAGTAGTGCATTTCTGTTCCCTGGAAATTACTTCACTGCTATTATCATTCCCCCCCTTTTTTATTGCAAATTAGTGCTATGTCAGGATAAACGAAAAAATTAGATGAGACCAGTAATTAAAGCCATCCTCCATTCCTGCGGGAAACAGGATCTACCTCATTACAGGGTTCATTGAACCCAAGGCTATGTTGAACAGGAAGCAATAAGAGGCAGAGGAAGCTGCTCTTTCTAGGGAAGGAAGCTTCTAATTAAAGGCACAATAGCCCTGAACAGTCTCAGTAGTTACTTGGTTGCCCTTGCTGGCTGTCCACGGCATTTTAATTGTTTTTTTAAAGGGGGAAGGGAACCACTTCAGATCAGATCTGAAAAATGACAGGAGACATAAAACAACACATTGGCAACAATGTAGTCTGGGTTCCCCATTAAAAAGGGAGCATAAAATTATTTTAAAATATTGTTAATTGCTCGAAGAAGAAGAAGAAGAACGCACAGTCTGATATTTCATTCTGCCTTCCGCCCTGCCCCCCTGCCCCTTTTCTACTAGAAATAAAGATGGCTTTCTATGTATCTTGCTTTTGAAGGTTTTGCCCAAGATTCACTGTTTCCAGTGTTTGATTTCCAGGAAGACAAAATGTTCATCTCGAAAAGCCAGTTTTTGGAATCGTGCTCTGCTTATGGAGCGCTGTCTGCCCCAAGTCTGCCCCAAAGAGTGTGTTCCACTGGGTTCAATGGGGTTACTTCCACGTAAATAAGTGCAGCATTAGCTCCTTAATATTAGGTTCCCATGTCTAGTTGGTGGCCTTATTCTTATGTGTTCCTTCTTGTCTTTTTCAAGCCTGATTTTTTTTGGAGGTGCTTTGTTGTTACATATGTAAAACATTCTGGGAAATCCTTAAGTCTCCCATATTAAAATTTAAAAAGCTGGCATCTAAGAATCTCACCTAAGGCACAACAGAAATTGATAAGGTTCATTAATCTTCTCTCTCTCTCTCTTTTGAGAATTGTATTGGGAGAGGAAAGAGTTAAAAATACTGCTCTGAAGTAGGATAGCGGGGAGGTGGGGGGAGCCCAGTATTAATGCTGCTGCTACAACATGGTATATGCTGCAGGGATTGAACAAATTAAATATCTCTGAAGTTTTGAGGTGTGGCTGCAGCAGTGTGGTCTTCGCAGAAAACATTAACTACCTTTCTAGAAATTCATTTCAAAAGCCCGTGTCAAATTAAGAGCTTTCCCTAAATCTCAAGGCAACTGTGGCTGCATATGTGCTAAAAAAAATCTCTTTTTTTAAATCACAAAAATATCTCTTTTTTAAAATTCGACATAGTTGAAGCAGTGATTATAACTCTTAACCAGCAAGCAGTGAACTTGCTTTGCATATTCCTTCCAGCAAGTAGACTAGCTCAGACAAGTTACTGTATGGGGATGGGGATGGGGATTGGAAAGGGATCTCTCTCTCTCTCTCTCTCTCTCTCTCTCTCTCTCTCTCTCTCTCTCTCTCTCTCTCACACACACACACACACACACACACACACACACACACACACACACTGCTTTTAGAACACAATCCAAGCAATGTGGGGCACTTTTAAAAAGTCCTATTGATTTCCACAGGAGAGAGTGAACCGTGTGCTGAACTTTCTCATTAAATCGATGTGGTTTGAGCTGTGCAACTTTGGGTTGTGCAGCAACAAAAAAACACAACCCTACCTAGATTCAGGCATTAGAGAAAACAATATAATTACTATTTTCTTCTCTTTCCTCTCCATACACACATTGGGAGGACAGAACCATATATCTATCACTGTGGAAGGAAAAAGGCCCCCTGCCTTAGGTGAACAGTTAGTGTGTTTAGATTGGCCAAACATTCCAGCTACCTGTGCATCATTGCGTTGGATACAATCCAAGAGCGCACTCCTCCCTATGCTGTATTTATCTGTTCCCTAACTCTGGCACAGGTGTGGAGAGCTGGCACATAACTAATGTTATGGTTGCTTCTGCAACTGTCACTGTAGACCTATTGGCCCTGATTCAGACAAAAAGTAGCCATGCTTGTCTGGCTGAAAAGCAAGCAATTTGGGATGGGTAACCTAAATTCTACGGAGACATCAGTATGTCCACTGTGCTCTGAGTGACAGCTGCTGTGTTCTTTTTTAAAATAAAAATTAAAAATTAAATCAGCTTTATTCAATAACGTTAAAATGTTACATAAAAGAAAAGGAAAAATTAAATAGCCAATAACAGACAAACCAAATTATAACACACAATATAAAGCAATATGCACATAAGCAACAAGCATAATAATAATAAAAAAGAGTAAAGAAGAAAAAAGAGAGAAGAAAAGAAAAAAGAAAATATATATATATAAATATAAAAGCAAAATTTTTGACTCCCTATTGTTTATACACCGCTTTCCTTTAATTTTATTTTTTAATAACTTAACTTGCTTATCTTAACTATTAGTTACAATGATTCGATACACTTCCCTATATATATTTTGATTTAAGCAAATCACCAATTCAATATTTATACCTTCCTTAATTAAATAATCCTCAACATATTTCTATTCATGTGTTCATTGTGGCTCAGCTTTAATAAAAAGTCTGTTGAGCCGGAAATACCCTTCCCTCTGGAGCAGCGTTCAAAACTCCCATTGTTCTAGGCACGTTTTGCGACAGGGAATTTCATTAATGTTTCTGAGCTCTGGGAGCAGTACTGCGCCTAAGATTTCAGATTAAAACTGCCACTGCTGGAACGAAAGGAGGACCTTTTTCTGCCTCCCCACTTCCAGCCACTCTCTGAGGACGGGAGAAGGGACCCTCATAAGAATATTAGGGAGGCAGGCAGGGGAAGTATGGCTTTGTTTTTTGAGGACTAGACCATGTGAAAAATTAATACAAGACTTTAGCTGCAGTTCATTCATTTTCAGCTTTGTTGTATTGTTATTAAAAAAGCACACCTAGGCATTCTGTTGCGGCACCCATAACCTAAGTTTAAGGTGCCATTTAGCTCCTAGCTTTCATATCTCAGTTTCTAACACTGCTCCGGAGTCACAGGAAATCAGGGTCAGCCCTACCATTGGTCAGAATGAAGCAGCTGCCTCAGGTGACAGAATCCGTGGAACGGCAGCAACTGAGCACCCGCCCACATGTGCCTCTGGCTATTCCCATTCTCATGAGCTGGGGCGGCAACATTTGCTTAGCTGCCTATCTTGCCATCGTCTTCCAGTGTGTACCGCAGGAAAATTGGGAAAGGCATGAGTGGCTGCTAGCTCAGACCATGCTTTCCTGCAGGCATTTCTTGCCTGTGTTGTTCTGCTCATTAGCTACAAACTGCACTATCTGCTCGAGCAAGCGGGCCCAGGGTGGAGTGGCAAGGTGTTGGAGGACATGAGGGCTGCTCACTAGGCTAGCTTGGTGCCCGTCAGATATGGTGGGCGATTGTGTCCTATTGCCAGATGACAAATCTAACATGGGTCAACAGTATGATGCAGCAGCAAAAACGCTGATGCTCTTCTAGGCTGCATCAATAGAAGTATTTGTCCCGATCAAGGAAAGCCATAGTCCTGCTCCATTCTGCGTTAATCAGAACTGGAGTACTGTGCCCAGTTCTGGGTGCCATAATTTAAGACTTATATATTGACAAGCTGGAACATGTGCGGAGGAGGGCAACCAAGATGATCAAGGACTTGGCAACAAAGCCTTATGGGGAATGGTTGAGGGAGTTAGGTATGTTTAGCCTGGATAAAAGACAGAGAGGAGAGATGATAGCCATCTTCAAAGATCTAAAGGGCTGTCACATGGAAGATGGAGCAAACTTGTTTTCTCCTGCTCCAGAGACTAGGACTCAAACTGATGGCTTCAAGTTACAAGAAAGGATATTCCAACTAAACATCAGGAATAACTTTCTGATGCTAAGAGCTGTTAGACAATGGAACGGACTCTCTCAGAGGGAGGTGGACTCTCCTCCCTTGGCAGTTTTTAAGCAGAAGTTGGATGGTTGTCTGTCATGTATGATCTAGCTGAGATTTCTGCATTCCAGGGGATCAGACTAAATCCTTGGGGTCCCTTCCAACTCAGCAATTCTATGATTCTCATCACCTTTCTGATCCTCCTGTGTCAGGTGTTGCTGACCTACAGTCCCCAACTATGGCCATGCAGGTTTGGGTTGGTGCGGGTTGGAGGCCTATAAATTTGCCACCTGTCTCATGTGTTGTCAGTGAGAGGCAAACAGTTCCCTCTGGTTTTCATTACTACTGTATATCATTTACAGAGTGTTTTTCTTGGCCTAAGGTGTTACAGTTTTTCTCTTTATTTACTCTCACAGAACCTGTTGTTTCCATTTTTCATTTGTAGCAACTGAGGCTGTTAAGTAGGTACGTTAAGGTACATTAAGTCCACATGAGAACGGGTTGTATTTGGCACAGACTTCTGGTTAGAGAAGTGATGTGGAGATTAATTAAAACAACAAACTCCCTTTATCAAACGGCCTGCATATTGAAGGAGGATCACCCAGAACCCCGTTACCCAACAATTTCTGCCCCCTTACCAAGGTCATTCCCTGCTTTCCATCTTTCCATTCCACCCATATCACTCCTCCTGACTGCTTTAGGAAACTCCCCTTTAGTTTCCCCCTTAATCCAGGAGTGGGGAACCTATGACTCTTCAGATGTTGTTGGACTTTAACTTCTATTAGCCCTAGCCAGCATGGCAAATAGCCTGGAGTGATGTGATGTAGTCTAACAACATAGGGAGAGACACAGGGTTTCTTCATCCCTACATGATTGGTCTCACCTTTGACAACAACGCTTCTTCCTAAGAGTGCTCTGCACTGGGAAACCCTGTAACGAGTATCTTGCCTCGTTACAAAAACAGGTTAATTATTCCCCCGCCCCCAGATTTCTTCTATTCATCCCTTGGTAAGTTTGTTCTAAGGTAGAAGGTAGTTTCTTATGCTATCAGGTGAACGGGCCAAAGGTGTTTATGGACAAAGCTTGATGTGCCAAAACATGTCACGAAAAGGAGGAAAAACAGTATCATGAGGTAAATTCTCCACTAGGGAGCAGATGACTGCCAAAAATTTCTAAGCTGAGTGATCATCAGATTCCAGACACACAAGGTATACTCATCATACGTGTGGATTATGATTCCGGTGTCTATATATAGACATCACTTTTTTTCTCCCTGGCCCCCCGTTTTGGCAAAAAAGATTTTGAATTAAAACAGCCTTAAGATACTTGCCAAGATTCTCACAATTCTGTGTTGTTTTATCAAAAAGGGATTGTAATGTACATGTGTAATGTAAAAAAAAAAATTGGAGCCAGCAAAACACAGGGGGCCAATTTTCCTTATTCCATTCTTTGTGTTGAAACATTCTGCATCTTTCCTGCATCAAATGAGCTGTCCGTCTAATCCAGTATCCTGTTTTCAATGCAAGTTAGGTGATTCTGAAGAAGACCTTCATCAGAAGCAGATGCGGTAAAATAACCATAAAAGGAGAAGAAATGTTTATCAATGCAGAAGAGGCTTTTCAAAATTAACCTTTTCCTCTACCCCCCCCAAAACAAATGCCTTCAGCTGTATTTTTCATGTGTGGTGATGATGGGATTGTTTCTCCTATGTCAATGTGGAATTTGAGGACTTTTACCTTCATCACTTAATTCCCTTGGGTATCCTACTCTCTTCTCTATTCTAATTTAGAGTTGAAGGTCACACCCACAACATACGTTTAAAGAACATTTACAGCAAATAGCTCCCTCCAAGGAATCCTGAAAACTGTAGTTTAGAATAACAACAACAACAACAACAACAACAACAACAACAACAACAACAAAATTATTATTTATACCCCACCCATCTGGCCAGGTTTCCCCAGCCACTCTGGGTGGATCACAACAGAATCAATCATGATGATGATTAATAATAACAGAAGACATAAAAAACTTCCCTAAACAGGACTGCCTTTAGATTTGGCTAAACCAGGTGAGGGTAGTTGACGGGGCTCAAGCCCTCAGTGAGTTAGAGACTTCCCTGCATGTGAAGACAGGCTCTTCACAAGACGAGACCAATTGAGGGTCCAACAGTCAAGAAGGCAGTTTCTGCCCATGCTGTAGAAGGAGGTGAGGGGCAGATGGGGCTTGTCAGCCTGGGAAGGTAGCCCATCTAGGAGAAGGAAAACTCTGAACCTAAATTTCCGCTACCTTCAGGAGAAGAAAAGGCTACGGTGTAAACTCTACACAAATCCAGAGCGGAGTCCCTAAGAGGGTTGGATGGTGCCTTATATGCCTCCTTCCAGCAAGTCCTGCGGCCAGGCTGGTGCCAAACGTCTTGCTCTGCTTTCTAAAGAGGTCACTTTGGTGCCGCTAAAGCAGACTTCAACCATGGAGGCACACTCCATTGTCACTCAAGACAGACTGATATCAGCAACAACTAGGGATCGAGCCTGGGACCTTACGCATGCAAAGCAGGATCCTTACCACTGAGCTACAACTCTTCCTCCTGGTGAAAAATGCATTATCCGATAATAATACATTACTAGTCAAGGCTGTCATTTTGAGACATTTGTTTCTTTAAAACCATCTCTAAATCGCTCAATATTTAAAATTTAAAAACAATATTATAAAATTCTATTTCTCCCGTCCTCACTTTCCTACAGCACCCTCCCTTATTCCTTGCCCTTCTCGCTTATGGCTCCTTTCCCACATAACAATATTTTGCTTTGTTTCCACTATGCTCTGGTGCCTTATTTTCCATTCAGATCAAAAGTGCAATACGAACAAAAGGGTTCATCCAGCAGTTCTGAGGTTGCACTGGCAGATTTTTGGGAAAACATGAGCTAGTTGCACATCAGGGGCGCACTGCAGAGGGGCCACACGACCTGAACTCTCTGCCTAGCACACATTGAATGCCTGCCTTCTACCCCAGTGTTAGACTGCAGCTTTTGGCTGCTATAGAATCCTACTGTACCTAGAATATTTTCTTATTGCGGCTAGGATTGGGGGTTATTTGCTGATCTCTATTTTGTTGTTGTTGTTGTTGTTGTTGTTGTTGTTGTTGTTGTTCCGTTGGCCTTTGTTGTATTTTATTATTTCTGCTCTTAGCAATCTTGAAGTGCATGAGGAAAGGTGGAATGAAGCGACTCAGCCTAAGCCCTGCTGCACTGGAAATTGGTGCAATTATGGCATATGCATTTAAATTGTCAGGAAGCAGCACCGGTCCTGGGTGGTCCTGCATCGCATTATGATTCCTCTTTTAAATTTCACACAGGGTGGTTTATCTTGTTGTAATGCCAATTGCTGACGCGTCTCATGAAAGGAACTTCTTTTCGCGCTGCTTCTGGGATGTGTATCGTATTGAAGCCGGAACCCGGAGACCTTGATGAAGGGTGGGTGGTAATGGCATACAGATTTAGAAGGCTATGCAGAGTACTACAAAGGACACAACATTTGAAACGCTCAACAATACAGGATGGGAGTGGGGGGGGAGAGAATGTTTGTATAGGAGAGCTTGTATCTGTCTGGAAATTCCCCTTTCCCTCTCGAAGCTTGATAGGGGGTTGGCTGAGGCTAAAGTGTTCCTTGAAGCCTCCGGGAAAACATTGGAAGAGCTGGAGAGGATCAGATAAGGGCAACCAAAGTGATCAAGGGACTGAAGCAACTTTCCTATGAAGAAAGGTTACAGCCTTTCAGGCTTTTTAGTTTAGAATAAACCTCAGATTTTGCATGTCATGGAGAAAGCTGATAGGGAGAGGTTTTTCCACCCTCTTTCATAATATAAGAACTGGGGCTACCTAACCAACATTGGAAGGCTTCAGACAGACAAAATAAAGTACTTCTTCGCACCGTGCATGGTTACAGATTTTGCTTTAAAAGAGGATTAGAAAAATGAATGGGGGACGAGGCTCTCCCTCCACCATTTGTGGCTGCGTCCCTCTGAGCGCTCATTGCTAGGAATCACAAGTGGGTAGAGTGCTGTTGAGCTCAGGTCCTGCTTGCTGGCTTTCCATAGCAATCAAACAAAATGGCGGACTAGATGGACCACTGGTCCAGTCCAGAAGAACTCTCCTCATGTTCTTACAAGAGCTGACAGGCAGTTTTCTGTGGACTGATTTTGGCCCAAGGTGGGGGAAGTCCCCATTCACTAATCATTGTTTTAGGAACAGGATAGGGTCAAGCTGTGTCATCTGCATATGGGTAGTAACATGAGAACGGAGTCTTTTCTGCAGTGGCTCCCCGCTTGTGGAATGCTCTCCCTCGCAAGGCTTGCCTGGTACTTTCATTACATATCTTTAGGCCCCAGGCAAAAATATGCTAATTAAACAATCTATAGCCTTTAAATCTGGTGTGTGGTGTGGAGGTTACATAGCTGCCAAGTTATCCCTTTTTTAAAGGGATTTTCCCTTATGCTGAATAGGCTTCCTCACGAGAAAAGGGAAAACTTGGCAGCTATGGGAGGTTATTGTTTCGTTTGTTATTATGGTATGCATTTTTGTGCTTTTATATTGTAAACTGCCCTATGGCCTTTGGATGAAAGACGGTATAGAAATTTAATGAACAGTTTTGCTTGCAAAAATGTGCATGTTAGGCAAAATTGCACAGAAGAATGTGTACATTAGGATAAATGTGCACCAGAATGCTAACCCAAGTTTCTCAAATGGATGCAGAAATATGGCAAATGAGTAAGTGAAACTGACGCATTTGTCTATCTCTAATGACAGGTGCCTGGGCCTCTGAAAATCTGCAGTCAGAAGAAGATGCTGAGGACAAGTGCGACTTGCTCCTTCATGCCCTGACCACAGTAAGTGCACAGAAGCTATTTTCTCCTTGTTATGGCTGTAGGAGCAGCAGGGTTTGCCGCAGAAGCAGCAGGAAGAAGGAGCCTTAGGAAGGACTGTAGCATTTCATCCCATTCCTGTGCCAACTCACAGGCCTGAGCAGGATCGCTAGGAATCTGAAGCCACACAGGCTGCAGGCAGAATTCATACATGCCGTGAGCTTTGCAAGCGCTTGGCTGTGCTGAGAACGGTCACGTGCCCCTCCCAATTGCACAAGTCAGGCAATACCCTCTCCGCGAATGCGAGCTGGCTGTTGAACAGGTTGTAAATCAGTGAGCTGGCAAACATTGGAAGAACAGACCAGGAGGAGAAAATCAACCATACACGTGGTAAACAAGAAACGTGGAGAGCAGACATACACCTGGGTGCTCATGTGCCATTAATAGCAGTAATAGTCATAACACTGGGCTCTTGAATGCCATCATTATGGATATAGCCCTTAAGATCTATTCCAAGGTCTGCTTCATTAATTCCTTCCAGATCCCCCGAACCTAATTCTTCCCAGATACGGCAAGTTGGGTCACAGATGGAACAATGTCCACCAAATTAGATTCTGCATTTGAAGCTACACAGAGCTGCATACATACTATACCTTTTAAACACCTTCCCCCCCCTCAGAATTATTATTCCCAGCAACCATTAACAACCCCCCCCCGAATTCCCAGAAGCCCTTTCACCACGCTGCCGTCCGCCAAAGAAAAGCTCAACAACTTTGGATGATCGATCCAAAAAAGCTCTTGAAATATGGCAACCCTAGCTTTAAAGGATTACTGTGGATGCTGTCTTGCCAGCTAATAACTGTTAAAATAGCCCCATGTCCTTTGAAACCTGTCTCTCTTGCCCCCACCCATTGCCTTTAAGCGATACCTCAGTGTCACATAAAACAGTCTCCTGCACTGAAGAAACACAAACACACTAAACAATGTTTGCAGGCTGAGTTGTGATAACCACATCTGCTAGTCAAGAAATAAATGATAATTTGATAGCAAAAAAAAAAAAACACCCCTAAGTAGAGTTGATGTATTGGCACCAGGATCAATAGATTCTAAATTAGCTACAAAGCTGCAGGGAGTAATGAAGCATTCAGGGTTTATTCTTCTTAATATTAAGTTCAGGGGGGTGTACCCCCCTCCCAAGCCCCAGAGGAACTGTAGGAAGGTTTGATGTTCATCTGGAGGGTTGTCAAGATTGCAATAGCAATTTAATAGGCTGCCAACATGGGTGGTTGTTGCTTGAAGGCATTCCAGTGTGGTGATTTTCGTATTATTATTTTTTTGGTCTGCAAACTAAAGATGCATGTCAATCAAATTTTGTGTAGAATAATTAAATTAAAAGTGGGAAACATAATGTCGGTACAACTCATGTATAAGTTTTTAAAACCCAACATAGCTCTTTTTGCTAAATATTAAAAAGGCTTTACTTGTCGCAACTGGTGGATGTATTTACCGTAACGTAAATGGTAAGAATCTGGCTCATTAGCGAGATGGGTGTGTCTCTTAAACCTGAACATTAGTGAGGAGGAGTAAGACCAATGCTGCAAAAGAGGTAAGCAGCCTCTTCTTCTGGTTTTCCTGGATCTGGCATGCCTTTAGTGTGCACCAAGGAAGCACAGTAGCCACCGAGCCCAGGTCTATCCTGCCATTCTCCTATAATATATGGCAGGGGTGGCCAACTCCCAAGAGACTGCGATCTACTCACAAAGTTAAGAACTGGCAGTGATCTACCTCCTTTTTAGGGGTTCAGGTCAAAGTTGTTGAACTTTTTTTAGGGAGGGGGAAAGCCACATTTTTTAGGGGTGCAGGGCAAAAATGATGAGCTTCTTTTAGGAGAGCCCGTGATCTAACACAGACATCCAGTGATCTACCAGTAGATCACGATCTACCTGTTGGACGTGCCTGATATATGGGGTAGGGAGCTGAAACCACTCCCATCCACAATGATCCATTCAAAACCTCTTGTCTTTCTATATAAGTTTTTTTTTCCTCCCAGTGGAGATTTGTATTGGGGGGGGGGGGAGTGAATAGCATTGGGTTTCAAACAGTGGTCCTTCCCAACCCTACCCGGAGACAGCAGCGATTGAACCAAGGATGTATGGCATGCAAAGCAGATGCGCTACCCTTCCTCACTAAATGTGAGCAGTGCTTACTCCAGACATTTTGCTATCTAAAGCAAGGCGCAGGAACCTGCCTCCCCACTCCCCCCATTCCATGTACAGTTAGTTCAACACTGACAACAGGACACTGTTGGGCTAGCCTGGGCAGGAGGGCAGGACAACCTAGCCCAGGCATCCCCAAACTTCAGCCCTCCAGATGTTTTGGACTACAATTTCCCAACTTCCCCGACCACTGGTCCTGTTAGCTAGGGATCATGGGAGTTGTAGGCCAAAACACCTGGAGGGCCGCAGTTTGGGGATGCCTGACCTAGCCCAAAACTTTGCTGCCTCTCCTTAAATACTAGCACTTGCTACACGAGGGAGGCGCATCAACACTGCCTAATGGTAGGACCAGCCTTGACTAGATAAGGGGGCTTATGCTGTACTTTAAATCTGCCCCCCCCTCCCACAACGCTGACACTTCATTCAGCTTTGGCAGCCGGCATTCTGCACACAGGCCTGTGGCCATTACAGCTAGTTTTCACCGTCGGGGTTTGAAACGGGATATACTGGGGCAACATCTAGAAACCCACACTAAAAACTGCAGATGTGGGAGGAATCCATCAAACCTGAATTCCAAAGTGGACTGGTTTGCGCGAGCCACTCTGTGCAGCTTCCAACATACATAAAAACATAATTTAAAAATCAAACTTTTTTTAAAAAAAACCTTCCATATAAAGGGGTGGCTTGGGGGTTGGACAACTCCATACCCTCCAACTTTTCTCCGATGAAAATAGGAATGTCCTACCGTACCCTTCGGCTTTTATCTGATGAATACATGGTTGCCCTAAGGAAAAGTGGGACATTCCGGGATCAAACCAGAAACTGCGACGGCTTCTGTAAATCCGGGACTGTCCCTGGGAAATAGGGACTGGGATCTACTAAGAGCCTACCCCCACAGGGGCCCCACTGTCAGGAATCTCCTAAACCTGCTCTTCCTCTATAGGGTTGCAACCTGCTCCTTTGCACACCCACCTCTGGTTTTGGCCCAGAGAATAGGGAGAGCGGTAGTTGCCACTTCCTGGTTGCTCATTGGCTCTCTGCTTGGCAAGAAAGCAAGCACTAGCAATGAGAGGAGGAGCAGCGAGCTGGTGACAATGGCAGTGAAGAGGTTGACCCACTGAGGGAGTGGGGTGTCCAGGGGCTCTCCAAAGCTTAGAGACAGCAATAGACTTTGCATTCCTCCTTTCCTTTTCTTTCCACTACATTGTTAACTTGAAGCCCAAACTGCAGTGTTTGAGCTGAAAGAGCTTTTTGGTGTGGTGCTGGCCTGGGTGACTTATTCCATATGTAATGTTTGTTTCGTTCCGAATGCAAATCGTTTTTAAATAGCAGACGCCACTGACAAACAGTGTCTGGTAGTGAAAGTCTAGAAGGCCTTGGAAACTAGGGGAGAAAAGCACTTATTTCATTTCTGTCGCTAATCATTTCTAAATAGCATATCCCACTGGCAAACACCAGGCAAACTTGCATTGCGGCACACACCAATTTATCCAAATGACTTGAACATTCAAATAATGGAAGCTATGAAAATACATGCCGCGGCAATCCATTATGGACAGAGTTAGCCCTGACAACCTGAAATTTTGGGAAATAAAGTAGTGATGTATTTCAGTAGCGGCAGTCAATATATTTAATGTACCTTCTTTATGTTTAGGCAAAAGCTTGAGGATCTGAAGTATTTTTTAAAGTAGTAGGGGTCTGTAAAATAAGTTTATACATTAATTTTGAAGCTGTCTTTTCCCACCCTTGGGTTAAGGAAGCTTCTATTTCTGCGTGCTTGGACACTGAACTAAGTCACAGCAGCAGATGGTATTTGATTGATCATAGAAGTGACTGAGATGTTCAAAAGTTATAAATAACCATGTGATGTCCTCTCATGAAGAAACCATCCTGAAAAATTCGAGTTCAAGCATGAATCAAACAAGGAATAAATTTGGGTCTTTTCTGTCAGACCTGATATCCTGTTCTACTGGTTCATGAGGAAAATATGGTGTTATCAGTGCTTTCTCCCCTCAAGAATCCCACAGAATACAAAACTACCTGTGGATTTTTGAGGACGTCTGTGTGAAGCCAAGTGACATCATTTTGCCATGGCTATGAGTTGGCAAACATTTCAGATACTGTTTACAGAAGAATAGACACCAAGAAACCTGCAGGAATTATTGGGATTCAAAGTTAATCCTTTTATTAATGTCTTGATTTCAAAAGTAAGGATTACTGCTATTGAAACCCGAGATATAAATGCGTTGTCAAAAACTTCTTTAAAGCCATCCGGCTGTCTCATTTCTATGAAGAGACAGAAGGGTATTAATTGATTCAAAGTTCTTTCAGAATAATATTTTAGGAATTTTTGGAAGATGTTGCCAAGGCACATAGTATGAAGTATGAAGTAAACTTGTAAATCTAAGTCACATTGAAGAGGGCCTATACCAGCAATTTCCAGAGAGGTAGGCGTGCTTGTCTGTTGTAGTAAAAAGTACAAAGAATATTCTGGCTATATTTCCTGCTGTGTGTGTGCATGCAAGCATGTGAAGAGAGAAGTGGAGTGAGTGCAGGCGGACCATGCCAATTTCGGCAACACTCACTTTTGTTATGTTCGCAACATCTGCAGGCATGTGCCCTTCAGAGGGCGGGCCAGCAGTGAACCCCTTGGTCTGCAAAATGTTAGGCACCCCTGAGTTAAAACATACATTTCAGTTCTGTTAAAAAGCCAGAAGAAATATAACAACAACAACCCAGCGGCCAATAAGCCTTTCAAAACCAGAACATGCACAGTTTTTTCCAGCTCAGGTCATAATTACCTGCTAGAGGCCATGTAAAATGATGGGCCATTTAGACTCTCTTTAAAAATATTGAAGCTGGAGCCTGCCTGAGTTCATGCAGAACTAAAATTCCACAACCGTGAAGTTAAGTGTCAAAATGACCCTGTTTTGGATCCCTGTTGGCCAAATAGCCGTCGCAGGTGAGCACTCCGGCAGAGCCTTCAAGCTACAGCTTAAGTTACAAGCAGGTATCGATGCCCATGTAGGCCCTCCCAAACTGCTTAGGACTACTGAAGCTCTAGCACTAAATGTTATTTGTGTTAAACCATTTCATTAGGTCACTTTTTCGCTGTGTAAACAGTGAGGGGTTTGGGTTTTTTTGGCATTCATTTATTTTCAATCTCCTTTGAGTTTGAAGAAATGATGATAGACCTAGGTTGGTTGGTTGGTTCCCTCATGCATATGTATCTTAGTGATGGTTTGAATGAGAGAAAAATCTGCCACAGCACAGCCACAATGACCAGCCACAGGCAGGAGATTTTGCATCAGCTCAGCTGCAATGTTTTCCACTGGATTCAGTTCAAGCATTCAGCCAGGAGCCATCAAGGGTCGAGCAAATGTAAGCTTAAGAAATCATGATGGGCATGCATAAGAAAGCCAGCCTCAAATTACCCAGTCAAAAA
Source organism: Zootoca vivipara (assembly GCF_963506605.1). Taxonomy (NCBI): domain Eukaryota; kingdom Metazoa; phylum Chordata; class Lepidosauria; order Squamata; family Lacertidae; genus Zootoca; species Zootoca vivipara. The sequence continues at coordinate 25,708,502 of NC_083279.1, read as the reverse complement.
ACTCCAGGTAGTGCCAACGGCCATCTGCCCATGACTCATGTGTCTACCTGTACAGCAACGCTTCCCAGAGTTTTGATACCTGGGGTAAAGTCCCCACCCCACCCATCCACCCACCAGAATAAAATTGGAGAGGTAACATGCAGAAAGATACATATATAGTCTCTCAGACAACTTCCAGAACAAAGGGCAGGCAACTGCCTTGCAGCTGCCGGATAGATCAGTTCATATAGGAATTGCTGATATCCTCCCCTCCCCTTTGCTTAGTCACTTAGGAGTCAAGGGACAGTGGATTTTAGATCATTGTGATGCTTCCAAGCAGGCTACCTTTGAAGAAGTCCTTGCTCCCAGTCTTGGAGTGCCATATATATCAGCAGGAATTTGGGCTGTGTGGGACCTCCTCATACCAAGGAGCATGGAGTACTTGATACATGCACACTTCTTTCCAACATGCTTCAGTGTGTCTGATAGATGATTTAGAAACGCTACTATGGCACAACAGGCCCTGGGGCTCTTGAGCTTTAAGAAAACAGAAGTGAGACCTACAGAAGTGTGCAGATGGTAGCATTTTAGCTACGTAAGCAATGGCCCTCAACCTCCAAAATATAGGAAACGGTTTGCATTTCTGTGTTTAAACGTGCAAAACTGTTGGGTGATTTTTTGCACATTTCTTGGAACCAAACAGAACTTGTTGCCAAAGACCTAGCTGTAACTGGCAAAATGCAAATCGAAAATATTTGCAGACTTTCAAGGTGCTTTCAAAGAGCCGAGGCAGCTGTTTACTGACGGTGGCTTCATGCAGATGCTCACATCTGGACCAGGGATACGGCTTTCAATTGACACAATTTGTTTAATCAAAAACATTGTGTGCCTTGAGTTAACAACTATAAAATGGCCCCATTATAACAATTTGCAAGATAAGTGCATTATACGCCCCTTGGCGAGAATGATTTCCAACAACAGCAACGTATATAGCCTCTTTGAGAAAAACACATTTAATCTGTGCCTCATGAGCCATTAAAAACAAATCGCTAGCACTTTCCATGCCCAGTCCACTGTTTGAAGTAGAGGTCAGTATCCATAAATCCTGAAGGATGTGAAGACTGGAAAGCAATAGGTGCATGACACTACCCCGTTTCCACATCCTTCAGGAATCGCACCATGGATATGGAGTGGAGCCATGCCTGCAGGGACTGGGGATACAACACACGCCTCCTGATTGCCCTCAGTCGAGATTAAACATGGTTTTTTTAGAGTTCAGTGTGAGCCTGGCCTTCCAATTTAGTTGTCCCTTTCCTGATGCCTGGCTGGAGAAGGCAATGGCACTTGGCGGAGGATTCCCATCAACCTGGAACATGCCCCAAAGGGCCTCTCATTGGCTGCGAATGATGCATAGAGTGTCATTGCTTGCCAGGGGCCATAGTGCATATGGACAGGCCCCATGATCCCCAATGGGAAAAGACTCTTTGTGTGCCATTTGCTGCCAAGGAGAGGGCCTCTCTTGCATTAATGGGAACCACCTGATACCCCTCACCCTTCCACAGGGTGAGGCCCTTCTTTCCTTGCTGTATTGAATTCATTATATGTTGTCCTTCCTCCCAAAGGAGCCAACACAATGAACAAGAGAGAAAACCAATACTTTTTTTCCAGCCAAAATGCGCCAGAACTCAGTTCTGGCACCTCTCAAGTGGGTGCCATTGCCATTACAAGAGAACAAGGGAGGCGTACGCAAGTCCCAGTCAGGGGCGGAACTATTATGAAACACATGAAGCTTAAGCTTCAGGGCCTCTAATCCCAGAAGGCCCCCAGAAGCGATTTTGGTCCACATTGCTTTAAAAAGATCGGGTCTTGTAGATCCAATTTTATCTTTTATCCAGGCAAGCAAAAGTCATTATCAGAGTTCAGGGGCAATTTCTAAAAACTGCTTGGGGTGTGTGGCAGGCCAGTGAGGGGTGTGGCCTGAGGAGAATTCTGAGGGCCACACAGCAAGGACTGAAGGACCACATTCAGGCCTAGGACCTGAGGTTCTCTACCATAGGGCACACATTTACAACGGTCGCAGCTTATTTTTTACGCAATCCTTTCTCCAGTTCAAGACTCATTGTGTGTGTGTGTGTGTGTGTGTAATTTCCATTATTTATCATGCACCTTGCCAACAGAGGGAATTATACAGTACATGCTGTAGGCAATAAAATTGATGATGAGGCCTGAGCAAAGACTCTGGATGAGAAATTTATTCTGGTATAGAATTTTTGCCAACTTAGTTTATTGAGGGTTGTAGCCTTTGGGAACAATATCCCAAAAGAAGAAACACACACACACACACACACACACACACACACACACACACACACACACTATACAGTCATGATATATGTTAGCATAGGTACTCTTTGAGTCTGCGAGACCTATAATTAGCTGAACGTAACAGTATCTTGGAAAAATCCTGAAACAATTGCTCGTTTCTCCCCCAGAGCACATACCCTAAGTCAGCACAATGAAAATATGCTGCAGGTATGGTTTTGTCTTTATGGGCTGCAGTTCTACAAGCATTTACTCAGGAGCAGGTTCCATTAAAAAAAAAATCATTGTGCATAGCCGAGGGCCTTTACAATGTATAGCAGAGGGCAAGAACAAGGTTTGCCTCTGAGAGTAGGTGCCATTCATCTGAATGGGGACTAGTTAGGCGGGTTACAGAGAGATGCATAGCTGCCAAGTTATCCCTTTTTTTTAAGGGATTTTCCCTTATGCTGAATAGGCTTCCTCGCGAGAAAAGGGAAAACTTGGCAGCTATGGAGAGATGAGCAACTCATGCAACAGACCACCTCTATCAAAGCTCCTATTTACAATTCAATATCATTTGGACAATCTGAAGCCCATTCATATAATGAGAGTGTGTGTGTAATCGTGTCTATCATATGCCTCCTTCCAAGGGGAAAAACAAGGGGAACAGCTGAATGGAGCTTTGATACTGCCTGGTTCCTAGATATTGCTTCTACTATTCTTTGTTTGGGGGGTGGGGGCCTTTTCCCTCTCTTGTTCTAAAAGCTTTAAAATGGCTGGCCCTTGTAGGATCTACTAACCACATGTTTCCCATTTACCAGTACATGTCCTTATTGAAATCAGATGATTTATGAATAGCTCAGGAAACGTAGAACAGGAGCTTTTATCACTTGGGTTCTGGCACAGGCTATCACATCTGTCCCTCCCCTTAACAGCAAAAAGGTGTCAGTTTTGGCCAGGATAACAGATGTGCCAACATCCATTCTCTGGTGATAATTTGTATATAGATCCTGAAAGCCTGAGGGAATGGCAAAACACAGAGCCTCTGGCATGCCCCAATTGTGGGCACGCCTCAAGTTGCCTTCACCAGATTTTACATGTCACAAAGCAGTAGTACACAAATTCTAATCTATGAGGAAGCAAATATTAACTAAAGTTGATTCTCCAAGTCAAGTAATTCTTTAGTTTGCAAATAAAAATAAAATACTATAGCTCTAGACAAACTTGCAAAGATTTAACTTTTCAGAACTGAAAAATAATCCAGTGTCTTGATTACTACTAAGAGTGAGTTTATCATTCCTTTTCTTATGAAAATTATAAACTCGATACGGTGTAGTTATTTGAGCTATGGCGCATCAACCATCACGAAGTTTAAAGCACCTGACTAAACTTCCAGATCACCATAAAATATTTATTGCTTTGTTCAAGTTTTCAAAGTAAGGAAACATTTTCTACCTGAGGCCCTGAAGAGCCGATGCAAATGAAAACAGAGACTGTAATACTGAGCTAGGTTGACCAATGGCCTGACTCAGTAAAAGCATTGTATGTTCACAGGCAGTGGTGTAGCGTGGTTGTCAGTGCCCGGGGCTGCGCAGAGGGGTAGGTGGGTGGGAGGGAAATGGACAAAGTATGCATGTGCATTCAACTGCCTAATGGCATCTGTGTCACCCGGGAGATCGCAACCACAGAGATAAGAAAATAATAGTCGTTTTATTATGTGGAGAGATTACTTCTTGGTTCTCATGGAGAAGCCATTTTCCAAAAAAGCCCAGCAATGGAGGTGTGCAGTTGTTGAGGCAGCACCAGGTGTAGAATTTTTGCGCCCCTAACAATTTTGCACCCAGTGCAACTGCCCCTGTAGCCTCCCACGCTCTGGCACTGTTCATGGGAGCAACAGGAAGAATGCACACGAAAGCTCATACCAATGACAAACTTAGTTGGTCTCTAAGGTGCTACTGGAAGGAATTTCGACTACGCCAGACCAACACGGCTACTATTCAAAATCATTGTATGCAGACTGTGTTAATTGGCTGATCTGAATTCACCTAGAATATAGTTTTCCCTAGCAACTGGTGCTTTGCCTTTGGATGGATTTCTGGCACTGCTTTAGAAACCAAACTTGCAAACAGCCTTAATACCACATGGCATTAACATTGGCATTAACATTTTAAATTAGCATTGTCTTGTAAGCTGGCATCAATCACACTACGTGTCTGTTTTCCTTTCTTTTCTTTCTGCCAAAAATGAGGCAATCGGTTCCCAAACATCCCTGCTGTGAATATTTTCTAGAAGAAAAATGAGGCAAAGTAACTCATAGCATTTGAGAAGTGGGTTGGTGAAGAGATGCTCGTTGCCTGCTGGGTTTATATTTTTTAGAATGTAATCACTCTAAAATAACTTCATGGCAACAGAAACACATACAGTTGAGTGGGATGGGGAAAAGATGGATGGGTTCCTTCTTTCCTTTAAGAATAAATACCTTGTTTTGCAGGTATTGTGTGTTCACCTCTAGTAAGCGTCAATAGCATACCCTCCAACATTTCTCCAGCGAAAACAGGGACATCCTAAGGAAAAGTGGGACATTCCGGGATCAAATAAGAAACCAGAGTGGAATCTACACATACATAAAAACCATTCTAAAAATGCTTTTTAAAAAATACATTGAACTTTCCATAAGGCTAGTGTCGCATTATATATTGCACTTAAAACATTTTATTTGCAGCTGTGTAGCAGGGACGCAGGTGGCGCTGTGGGTTAAACCACAGAGCCTAGGGCTTGCTGATCAGAAGGTTGGCGGTTCGAATCCCTGCAACAGGGTGAGCTCCCGTTGCTCGGTCCCAGCTCCTGCCAACCTAGCAGTTCGAAAGCACGTCAAAGTGCAAGTAGAGAAATAGGGACTGCTACAGCGGGAAGGTAAACGGCATTTCCATGTGCTGCTCTGGTTCGCCAGAAGCGGCTTTGTTATGCTGGCCACATGACCTGGAAGCTGTACGCCGGCTCCCTCGGCCAATAATGCGAGATGAGCGCGCAACCCCAGAGTCGGTCACAACTGGACCTAATGGTCAGGGGTCCCTTTACCTTTACCTAGCTGAGTCCCAGGATGGCTTGGTGGGGACACTTGAAGGGTCTGTGGAAAGCTTTGTGGAATTAAAGTTGTTTTCCCTTATGAAACTAAAACACTTGCTGATTTTAACAACAACAACAACATATTGACAAGGACAGTGGGTTGTAAGGGCAAGTTGTTCATTTAGTGAATGATATTCCTCCATGGGGCAGGGTATAGATGTTGTTGTTGTTCCTTGTCACTGAGAGTGCTGGGTGGTGGTGTCTAAGCTCCAGGGAAGGAGAGAGAATATAAATGTAGTTTTTAAAAGACTGTAACAACACTGGGTGCCCTTTAGCAAAACTGTAGATTTCCTTCCTCCTCCCTTTTTTCAAATATGAAATTTTATGTTACCATGGGGCGGTGGTAGGGGGGTTGCTAGCAAATGGAGCACAGCATGTGACCTGTGCCCCATTTGCAGTTATATAGGATGGTTCTTTACCTGTGGCAAAAGAAGCCAATCTCTGAAATGATAAAATGGAAGCAACTTCATAGGATCAGGCCATATGGTTCTAACCCATAAATCAGTTACACCAGAGTAGTCTCACTGATGTCTGTGGATGCCTTTGGAGCAAGCAAATTTTTTTGTGAATTATATTGTAGGTTCAAAGTCTAAAGGATCAAGGGAACTATTTCCCCCCCTCTCCCTCCCCTATGAAGCAGAAAAAGAATAACATACTCTGAACCCAACCCATTATAAAACCTTTTATGTGTTCTGAGCTTGAGAAGCAGCTGGCCCTATATCTTGCTCTGCTGATTCACAGAAAAATCAATCTCTTCCTGCCGTTCTTTGAACTGACACACATCATCAATCAAAGTCACCGTGGATCATTCATTCATTCATTCATTTCACATCCGCTTTTGGATTTCTTTTAAAGTTACCAATGCTCTTGTGGTGACGCAAAATAAAAATGGAGGCATGGACTGACACAACCGGCAGAAGATTGTGCCACTGAGAGGCAGTTTGGGGTTTGTAGGTTCCTGAATTGTTACTTTATAATCAAATATCCCATTGGCGATGCCAATTCAATGACTCCTTGAAGCAGCGCAGGGGAAAGTTAATCCGCTCTACCAAAATTCCCAGTGGCAAAGGCAATTTGGGATTTATTTATTTACATGTAAAATCATGAAACTGCTCTGCATTTCCTTTTGAAGTTTTGGCCCATGCATACATTTGCCTGAAATAAACCTGTTTATGGCTTCAGCCTTATAAGATGTTGGGTGAGCTCAGTTCCCACTTAAGCCAATCTGTTACGGCACCACCTTACAGATGCTAACCTTTTAAACTGCTCTTGTAAAATAGGTGTTTCATTTCCATAGCAATGAAGCAGGCAGAGGCCTGCTTCTCTTTAGAGAAGGCCTCTTGGTGTGTGTGTGTGTTGTTGTTGTTGTTGTTTAAAAAAAGAGGGATGGAGAACCTGTAGCCCTCAAGACCAGTGCTGGCCCTGCCATTAGGCAGTGTGAAGAGGCAGCCTCGGGCGGCTGATTTAGGGTGCCATGAAGGGTAGCAAATTATTATTGTTGGTACTGTGGGATTTTCTGCCTCTGGTGCCAAAAAAACCTGACCAGCCTTTAGGACTGTGCGCCTTTGACTTGAGGAACACCATTTGCTGCTGCATCTCAGGCAGACAAATGGAGTTGGACAACAATTCTCATCATTCCTGTTGGGAGTTGGAAGTCCAAGAACATCGGGGGGGGCACAAGTTCCCCATCCCTGATTCAAAGTGTTGGGTTTCAGACCCTAGTCCACAATACATGAAAGCCAGAACTATGAGACTGGTGCACTTCCTTCACTTTCTGAAAATCCAAGCAGAGGCCCCAGGCCCTAGTTTACCCAGGACCTGATTTGTGTCACTGGGTGCAGGATGGAGGGTAAGGATCCTGTCACTGGGTGCAGGATGGAGGGTAAGGATCCTGCCATGGGTGCATACCTGGGAATGTTAGAAGGCCTCTGGGGAGGACCAGGATGTGCGGGTAATCAGTAGTGCTGAAGGAGCCAATTGGCCATGCTGGTTGGTTGGAATGGACCTGAGTGGAAACTTCCCTTTGGTCCACCCCACAGGACATATCAAAGGGGCCTGGCTAGTAGCTCTGGGAGTACAGACACTGACTTCCTGACCCACCTGTCCTTGGGCTTGGTCATTAATCTTGCAATGTCACCCTTTGAGAGGGTTTGTTAAGGAATAATTATACCAGTGAAGACACCACTCAGATAAATGGCCTTGCGCTGGCAATAGTTTGATGGTTCCTATTGCAAGATGAGTCCTATATACGTGTTGGCCAAGTGTAGGGCACTCACAGTTTCAAGCCAGAGTGGAAGATCAGTGCCATACTCTGATGTTCAGAATTTGAGTGTGGCTGTCTGCAAAAGAAGCCTCGTGCATTAGTATCTGCTCACATTTAGGGGCTGTACATGATCAGAACACAAAATAGGGCAGGGTTCCTGCTTGCATGGGGTCTCTCTGAGCAAGCAGCTATTTGTGGGTCGAGCTTGCCTTGCAGACACAACCACACTCAGTGTTCAACCATCAGGGGGAAGAGGTAGTATTGCAACATGGTGTTGGGAGCAGTGGAAGAAGTATACCCCCCCTTTAAACCTGGCACCCTACATGCAAATAAAACATGGAAAGAGCCATGGCTGTCTGCTAATGGGTGGTAAATATCCATATGCTGTGATCTTTCAAATGTAAAATCTATATTCAGATTGCAGGATAACACTAAGTCAGTACAGGCAACCCCCAGTTTGCGTGGGGATTGTGTTCTGGGTCATTGCGTGCTTACGTGAAACCGTGTGAAACTGAAATGCCCCGCTCTGCCCCTGTGACATCTTTTGTGACGTTTTTGGGGTCACTTCCGGATTTGGCCCTGTGGACACATACAGGTCACATATAAAATGGGAGTTGCCCGTGAGTTTAATATGTACTCAGTAATATGCACCCATAGTATGAATGTGTTTTTGAGGCATTTGCAAATACAGTGGTATTTCGGGTTAAGAACTTAATTCGTTCTGGAGGTCTGTTCTTAACCTGAAACTGTTCTTAACCTGAGGTACCACTTTAGCTAATGGGGCCTCCTGCCGCCGCCGCACCGCAATTTCTGTTCTCATCCTGAAGCAAAGTTCTTAACCCAAGGCACTATTTCTGGGTTAGCAGAGTCTGTAACCTGAAGCATCTGTATCCCGAGGTACCACTTTAAACATGGATCTGTCTCCATTGTAAGTTGACAGCAGTGAGTAATTGAGCAGGGATGATAATAGCAATGAAACTGGCACCAAGACCCCACATAAGAGATCAGAGCTTGCAACAAAGAAGCAGTGTGTGGATTAGCGCTTTAGGCACTTCCAAATGTTTATCCATCATAATCATTTGCACATCCCTTTAATCAAAGATAACAATATAAAGAAGAATATGAAACGCTTAAAAATACCCACAGTGAAAAAGAATCTGAGTGAAGAACAGAGTGTTTCTTTTCTTCCTGTGCTTGTTACAGAACTGTCCGTGCCTACCCTACCTTCTTAAATAATCTTAGTAACAGTTTTGATCTTCATTAATTATAGGTCAGGAAAGCTTATAGAGGGAACCTGTCTTTTTAAATACAAACAAGATTAATTGCAGGGCTCCTCCATAAGGTGAACCACCAGCAGTTTAACAACAACAACAAGCGCACACACTTGCTTTTGAGAAGCCCCCATCTTACAAAAAGAAAGAACCCTATATAGAAGTTTTAACTGTTACAGGAAGCAACGCAGCTGCCAAATTATTATGCCTGTGAGCTTCACCTTCATTATTAGACTAAATGAATGCCCCCACTCCTCCACTTTCATCCTCTTCCAGGCAGAGGGGAAAGAAAAGGAGGGGGGAGGAGAGAAAAATCACTTTGCACAAAGAAGTGTCTCTGAAGTTTGGAATGCACGCTGGTTGTTTGAAGAATTGATTTATACCTGACACCTTTCTTTAAGCTCATTGTTGAGACTCGCCTGTTTTCAAATCAACCGCAGACTGACTGCTTGAGGTTCTTCATCTCACAACGACCACATAAGCTAAGATAAATGCACAAGGAATGGATAATGCTTTCAAGGTTAGGAAAAGGTGTGGGGGAGCATAGGGGGTGGGAGAAGCGAAGGAAGGAAAAGATAAAGCAAATCCTTAATGCAGCTCGTCATGAGCCCAAAAGGGTTTGGGGGTAAAGATGGATAGATAGAGGAAAATAAATGTCACAGAAAAGCAAAGAGGGAAGGAGCAAGATGTTCTACAAGGAAATCTAGCAGGGTTGGCTGCAGAAATTACCCATTCAGCCAACTCTGTTAGAAAGCCTGACTACAATGACGGATGCTGTAGGACCGAGAGTGATGCATAACCATCTATTCTAAACCATCATGCTATCTCATTTCATTTCATTTTATACACGGCAATGTATACATTTGCTTTTCTGCAACATCCCACACAGCAGTCCTAGGAACATGCTGAGGGAAGATTTGCTTATGAAATCACATGCCTGGACCAGTTTAGAGAGGACTGCATCACTGAGCTCCAGATATAAAAGTCACTTTCCAGTGATTTCCCATGAACACAGTGACAGATTTTGGCAGCTATATACAGTATAAGGATGGAATGGCCAGACACTGCTTAATTCAGGCAGACTACACAAAGCATGGAACACAAAGCAGGGATTTGATAGCTCTAAGAAATTCTACACCTCAACTCCCTTCTCAACCCAACTTCTTAATTTTGCATCCAGAAAACAACCAGCACAAATGAATACACATCTCCTCTGGATTACGTGGTTTCCAATGATTTCCTTCCTCTGGTGGAAAGACGTTAATCTGACAGAAGGGGTCTTTTTCCAATAGAAGAACTCCTTCTGGATGCTACATCATGTTCTGAAGTCATTCGAGTGACTTCTCAAGGGGTTTGACCCAAATTTAGTCATGCTTGGAACAGACCCATTTAACTAAACATAACAGTGTCAGTCTGGATTCAACGCAGCAAACATACATTTTTAAAACATTCTCTTACATGATTTTTCTTTTCAACAATACGGAATGGCAATTCCAGGAAACAAAATAAATAGACTGGACAGGTTTAGGAAAGATGTGGACATTTAAAACTGGCAACAGAAAGCAAATGAAGGACGTAAAATATCTATGATGCCAAGCTCTTGAATCTATGTATAATGGTCACAAGCCAGCACAGAAAAAAGTCAGTGCTAAAACCCATTGATTTGAATGGGATTTTAGAATGACTTACGGTACTTTGTGGATGACCACCTGACATTTGGCAAATGAGACAGTTCTATTTTGTATGTCCACTGTACATACAACTACTGCACAACTACTGTATTCTGGTTGTGTGGAATTACATCACAATGCTTTTAGATTGTTGACCAAATAAATCCTGCTGCTTTCATACACTTTCACACAACCCAATGCAATGGTGTTGCAGGACACTACACCAGGCAGTTGTAGATATTGCAGCACAGCAATGCTGCGCTGATCTGATGCCTTGATTTGGTGCTGCATAGTATGAGTCCCTCATGCTTGGCCCTCATCTATTACACTGATCAACCATCCTTTAACCCAGCCAACAACTCCCAGCATCCTTGACCATTGGTCATGCTTGCTGAGGCTGATGGGAATCGAGTCCAACATCTGTACAATGACAGCCACAGCACCCCTAACTTAATGCAATGATTGATTACAGGAATAAGTTGAAATCTCTCCATTAATATGATTATGCCCTAGATCCAGTGCTGCAAAATGGTCCAAAACTGAATTTCTGTTTTTCCAAGTTCAGAAAATGTTTTTAGTCACGCAAACTTTGAGTTCACTAACGTTTCTGCTCATTTTTTAAAATGTACTTGAAAGAATTTGGATGCTGATCCAGATTCTCTGGGCATATTGACGTCTAATGTTATGGTCCATAAATATTTAGAAGCCAGAGCTATTATTTTCGTCCATCTCCCAGAGAACATTTTCTACAGCTTGAATCATTAGGAAAAAGCACCATATCTGACAGAAACTGGGCAGGCCATTACATGTCAGAATAAAGTAGGCGAGTGAATATTAAGGTTTTTGCTTTTACAAAAAGTGTGGCAGGGGGGGGGGGGGCTTCTTATGTATCATATGATACATCAGCTATGTAAGTGAATAGCAAAGCCTTTTGCACTCAGAGTGTCAAGCAGTGTTGCTTGCCTGCATCAATGGATAAAAGAGTGCATGTTAGTTCATAATCTAATCTGACTTCCTGCTCACCTACCATTGCCTTGTTCTCTTCTCCATGTTGACCATCCTGATCAACTGTTTGTCATAAAGTGAGAGCCAGCTATATATTTTATTATTTAATTGAGAAATGGCCGCCTGGCACTCCACAAGATGGACCCAGTCTTCAGCGGCTGCCGACTGACCTACCAAATTTTTGCCAGCCACTTTTTTACCTATGAGGAAATGTTCAATGTTGTCAAGTACTGTATATCACTATATTATCCCCCCCCCTCTCTTTTTATGGATTTGGTGTGGAACTTGAAAATATACATATTTGTTCACTGACATCTGTCAGTTCTATATTTTTCTACTAACAGTGTAATCCTATACATGTAAACTCAGAAGTAAGTCCAACTGAATTCAGTGGTGCATCTTCCCAAGGAAGAGATTAGAGGATCACAACTCAAAGGTACCAGTTTGAAGGCCTTCCTTGAACAAATAAAGTGAAATTATTTTTGTACTTTAGTTTTCAGGAAACACCCCTCAGTAACATTTGAAAAGGTACCTCAGAGTGACATGACCTTGATAATATGATTTGAAATGACTGCCAACAAGAAATAATTAGAAAACCAACCAATAGTTATGGACAGAAACCAATCAGCTAGAGCAGCTATTCTTTATTCTGATGACAGATCGTTCCTCAAGCTATAAGCATTCCATGTTGCAAACATTAACTTTCATCACTGATCAGGAAAAACGACAAGGATTTAAACTTAGTGCTTACATTTTGAACAGGCCTTTGGGTGGAAGGCTGTGAAGTTAACAGCTACCGAAAATGATCCTTCAAGAATTGCACTGGTACTTAAAGAATTTCACACCATAAAGAATGAGGGGGGAGTGATAAATTGGTTTGCATCATGGATAAGGAAGCTTTGACTCTCCAGATATTGTTGGACTACAACTCTTATCATATTTTCACCATTAACCATCCTAACAGGGTTGATGGGAGTTTGAGCCCAACAAGATCTGAAGCGATACTGATCCCTCATCTCTGGTTAACCTAATGAATGACACAGGTCTAAGACAGCCGGTGGAACAGATACTTGCTCCACTAGCCTTATCCAGGAGGCTCTCTTCTTATGTTCTCAACAAGATGCTTAGTTAGAACATAGATATTTTGCCAGCCTTCTAATTCAGGGTATGTTCACATTAGTGGCTTAAAACTGGCTTATAAATCAAAGGAAACAAACTGTGACATTTAAAACAATTAGCATGATTCTGCATAGAAATGCTAAAGACAGCAGTTCTCTTCCCCCTTCTTGCAAAAATAATACTTATGACCTGGATCCCTCAGTTACAGTAAACAATCAGAGGAAAACAATGGAATTCCTGTTGAAGCATGAAAAACCAAGGGTCACCTTTCCGCTTCCACGGGGATGCAGAGAGGTAAACAGTACTACGGTTTCTAGCAAATCGTCCTAAAGGGGGATGGTGGCACAGTGACTCAGAAATTATTTTGCCAAAAGGCCATGGGAATCCTGATGCTTAGATATGAGTCACTGATCCAAGCAAGGCAAAAGATGGAAGTCTCTATGTGGTGCCTCTCCAGCTCCTAGCAGAACACACCTCATCACAGGGACCCGACTGTGCTCTTCTCTGTACACCACACCTTACCCTCAAGCAATGTTTTAGTGCTCCACTGAAGTTGGTTAAGCACAAATTAGAGCCGATAATAGCATCACCGTACACAATGGAGTTTACTAGAGGATAACGCTTTGGAGAACAGTTTCTCCATGCATAATGCCACACCTCTCTTTCCTCAAGGCAAGGGAAGAGACAGTGTGCCTGAGCAGCATATCAGGCTGCACCCTGCGCACAGTAGTCATGCCTATCTAGTGTTCTTGTGGCTTCCACTCATCTCAGCACATGCCATCGAGGGGTGTCACTTGTGGCTAAAATCCTGCCCTGAATAACCACCGAAAAAGCAAGATGAATAGGAGCGACATAAGAAAGATAAAGTCTGTAAAATGCAACTTTCCCTTCCGGCAAGCCTACAGATGCCATCCTGTGATGGCAATAGCCTGAAAGATACCATCTGTTTCCTAGAATCCTTCAGGTGCTGAGCTACATACAAAAGTGAGACAGCATATATTCCAGGTAGAAGTAACGGGCTGAACCAACAAAGCATTTGGGTCAGTTGAAGAATGTACTCAGTGACACACACAAGCCAAAGTCATTTCGGAGTCCACCAGAAGCGGTTCACTATGTGGGGGACCCCGACATCGGTCAACCCCGTCTGTTGACCGACAACATATCAACCAGCAAGCAAGTTGAATCAGTAGATATAGAGGAATGCTTGCGCTTCATCTCGTTCTATTATTGCTGATACATTAGAGCTAGAAAGGAAATCGACACCTGGTTTGTGAGTATCTACCTGCCATAGCATCACTTAAGGATCAGGTGTATTTGTGGAGGTGGCAGTGTGAAACCCAACATTTGGAAGCCCTCTGAGAGTCGAGCATCTTTTGCACACACATCCTGTGCTCAATATGCTGTGCATATGACCCTCAGCACACACCACAACAACAACAACAACAACAACCACAACTAGAAGCCCTGCCACCTGCTTGGATTTCTGCCTGTACATCTTTTATATGCTGGCAAAGACTGTAGAGGAAGTCCCATGACCCCATAAACTTGAATAAGTTTCCTGCATTTGTGTACAGCAGCTACATTACAGCTTAGTGCTCAGCTGACTTCCTTCTGTTTTTTAAAAGATTCCCAGAAATCTATTCCTTGATGCCAAGTACATATAACATTACATGGTATCAGCTCACTCACACTGCAAGTGACATTTAATTACATCCCTAAATACTAACGTTCTTCCAGTGATCTGCATTGAGCATTTTGACAATCAGGCTATTGTTCTGCTCAGGTAATCACCTCCGTTAGAGATGCTGGTGTCCTAAGGAAAGGGTGTTAACATCTTGTATGGTATGTTGTTTGCACTTTGTGCCAGGAAATGTAGTGGGAGAAGTTTTTTGCTTCTTCCTTTCCCCCCTTTTTCTTTTTGACATTCAACTTTGCTGTGCGTGGTTGTCAAAACGAATGTCTTTCTATTATTAAATCATTTTTATTATTGCAGATGGAGAGTGTGGGGCTCATTTGTGCTTCCGTACCTGGGATAGCTCAGTTGGTAGAGCATGAGGCTCTTCATCTCAGGGTCGTGGGTTTGAGCCCCACACTGGGCAAAAGATTCCTGCATTACAGGGAGTTGAGCTAGATGGCCCTTGTGGCCTCTTCCAACTCTACAATTCTATGATTCTGTGCTCAGGTACTGTATATAATTCACATCCAAAGTCTCGCTCTCAGGCTGGCTGTCCCAGGACCAACTGGGCAAGCCAATACAGTACATGCCTGAAGCACTTTGGTACCCCCAGCAAAATGATGCCCCATGCCACAGCATGCCATGGGTCTCCTGAGTTTCGCCACACCTCCTCTTCAATCCCTGTTGGCTTGTCATGCCCCAGTGGGACTAACTATACAAACATACATTCGCAGAGGAACCTGTTTCCTGATGGAGTCCCTTGCTTGAATGATAATTGCAAGGAAGGAGATTGAAACTAAACTTTGGGAAGAACTTGCTGATGGCCAGAACTATTTGACAGTGGAATAGACGACCTCAGAAGTAGAAGTTGACTCCCCTTCATTGGAGGTTTTTAACAGTGGTAGGATGGCCACCTGCAAATCATCCTGAGGGCTACCAGATCTACCCACTGCCTGTTTCTGTACAGCATTTAGAATACATCCCCGATGGAGTTTAGTTGACATACAAATTCATTGGCTTTCCTAACTATTATATATACTTTTCATACATACCAGTAATCATGTCACCACCTACATGGATCCTCTTCCCACAGATTATATTTGGTGGCATATCTGCCCTTCGGGGTCCTTCAGAGAGAATTGTTTGAGGTAGTGCTCCTGCTCTATAATCAATGAGGCTTCCCCCTTCGGGGCGCATGTCTTCCGCTACGATGATGTAATGCTTGAGTAATTTGACCCTTAGGCGCTGGAGGAATACATATCTTATTGAAAAGCACAGAGATGTAGGGCTTAAGGGGGTAACCTGAATCCACGGAAGTCAGCGAGCATTTGGCAGCGACTTCAGTGAATCTGGACATTTTGATATAAGGAAGCATGCCCTCCAGAGAAACCTACACTTCTGCAAGCATAAGCACAGAAAGTTTCCTTTCTTTCTCTAGATTTGCCAGCAGATTCTTGCATGTTAAAAAAAAATCATTCGCATGTGGCATGTTAAATGTTCTGTATGGTACATTGACAAGTTTCCGCCTTCCTCCTACTTGCATTTACTTGCTAGTAAATGCTAGTTCTAAGTGTGCTGAGGCTGTCGGCAGAAGTAAGACAATGTTACGTTTGTCATTCATTTTTATGAAAACCAAAGCCTTTAAAGGCTACGTTGGAATCAGTAAGTGAATCGCAACCATGCATTATCACAGTCTTTGAACTTTTCTCTTTCTGTGCAATGCTGGATTACGAAATAGGCAGAGGGGCCACATGCCTTTTAGCGACCCCGCGATAACAGATCAAAATAATATTGATTTGATCTTGAAAGAAAATTACAATCAAGCTTTCTTAGTTCAATGTTATTGCACTAGAGCAAGTGCATGGGAGGTCCCCTGAGATTTCAACTGCTTAGGGTCCTCCACAGAGTTTAATTTGGCGCTGTTCCTATGGCCAAGTGTAGTTTACACAAAAACAAGACAAGAGTTACATCTGTACCAGGATGGCCATACTCACGAGATACTGAGACTCCACATTGGTTCCATATTTGCAACCAGTGCAGGCAAAGCATCACTTCTCTATTAATATAGATTCATTGAAAAGCTGGAAAAATAACAAATCCTTTAAATGCTCTAGTCCTGTAATCACAAATCCACCAGTATTAAAAATCCTTGTTAGATAACCTCAAATAGATTATATACACTGAGAATTGAGGTAAGTGATGGGATTGTTAACAATTCAGTAACATTTTTTAAAGGATTAGAATATGTAACAAATCCTATTCTTATACTGTGGTTGCCCAAATGAGGGGTGGTTTAGAAGGAGTGAGGAACCTGTGGCCTTCTGGATGTTATTGGACTCCCAAGTCCCATCAGGCCCAACTTGCATGGCCAATGGCCATGGATAATGGAAGCCAAGTAGATATGGAGAGCCAGAGTTCTTCATTCCTAATTTACAGGGAAGGCATGGGGTTTCAGGGAGGGATGGAATCATGAAGTTATGGTGGCACATCCCCCAAGTCCAAACCTGGGTGGATTGAATGTCCCCAGCAAATGCCCCTTCATTGCCTTATCATCCGTGTGTCAACCTTGCGAAGAAGGTTGCTCAGAAAGACCTGCTGTTTTCTTTTTATGATGCTTCCCGGTATATTGTTTTAGAGGGGTGTCAAATAAATTCTGCTCCGTTTCTCTGCTAGCGCTGGTGATAGGAGTGGAACCCCAACCCATAGCTCTTTGCATGCAACACCAACTCTTCACACATGACTGTGTTATGTATGACACATGAGCAAGGGTCTCCTTCTCTCTGACTGCATCTCACCTACAAAACAGATTATTGCTGCTGGGTCATTGGAGGGGGTGGTGGAGAAAAATAGACGAGTTTGTTTAGAAGGGGGGGCTCATGTTCAAAAAGTATGAGAAACATTGAACTAGCACAGACTCTCCTGCTTTTACTAAGCTTAATATACCTCTTTATTTGAGTGTAAAGAAATGAGCTATGTGAGCATTGTTTGTTCACCTCCTCTTTATTGTTTCATTAAATTGAAAAGCATAGCTAAGCATAGCAGACCCCAGCATCCCTAATAGCCCTTCTAAACCCTTAAAAATGCTCCTAAAATAAATTGAGATTGCACGGTTGTAAGAGTTGACACAGTTTGCACTTACTAGCCAGAGTACTAAGGGCAGGGTGCAAATGTCACTGAAATCAGTACCAATCTAGAGTTTTTATGCAGGTTCTTCTTTAGTGTTTTAATGTGTCCCAAATGGTGGAGAGAAGAATGATCCTTTATGTGTCAATTCAAAAGTATATCCCACTTATTTCAATGAGGATGATAGCCAGGTCATCAGATACAATCTTGCAGCCCCAGAAACTTTATTTAAGGCAGAAAAGCAAAATAATTTAAGCATGTGTGAATCATTTCTAAATGCACCTTTCATTTCTTATTGCGATTGATGAAACTCTTGAAATGACCTGTCCATTGGTGCTTATTACACAACAGGATTTTTTCACCATTAAAACAATCCATTTCCACCAGAAATATATACTAATTGTCACTTGCAGTTTAGTACAATGACTTGCTCACTATTTTCGGTTTAGTTATCTTTGATTGCAAAACACACACACACACACACACACACACACACACACACACAAAGATGAAATCTATTGTAACTCTGGCAAAATATCCACTTTGGTAGAGAGCTGTAAAGCAATAATTCTAATATCGTCTCTTACCATTGCTCTGCTTCCTTCATTTTGCTCTTCCATCACAACAGGAAAACTGCTCTGAAGCTTTTGCCATGTCTAAAACCCTACCTAGGTTTCACACCTGATCCTGGGAAGGCGGAGCAGCTTTCTAGCTTGGGAGGGAGTGCAAGACGGAAATAATTAAATCAACTTTTTGATCTATGCCAAACAGTTTGAAAAGGAAACCATCCAAGCTCAAAAGCCTTAGAGTCTAACCCAGGGTTAGACAACTTACTTGGTGTAACTTTAGAGCACATCGAAAAGCACATCGTGGCTGGAGGGCTGTAGATTTTAGTTACAGCTAATCATCAAATCTGCATATTTTTTCCATTAACACGATAGGTGCCAAGACGAAGTTAATAGACATGTAGGCCTTCCTCTGTGACATTCCCACCCCCTCAGAATTATTAACTCCGAATGCGAAAAGCCACAAATCAAGAGCCTCAGCCGTCACAAAATGTACTTGGGAAATATGAATTGCACAACAATTAATGTTAGGCTTTTCTGAATCGGTCTTAAGAGCTTCTGAGCTTGTGGCACGTTTTGATTCTTCTCTCCCTGCAATCACAGGGGCTGGGAAGTAACATTTTAGCAAATGACAGCTTTCAATCTTGGCTGCAGGATGCCCTGAATAGTTGTTTTCCTCCCCCCACCCCTACCCGTTTGAAAGACTGGCATGGGCCCATTCCACAAAATGAGATTTTACTAGGGGTGTGTGTGGACCTCCCAATCCACCCTGTGGTCTTGATCTGTGGCCACCAGATCAGACCAATTCATCCTGTTCTCCCGAGGGGTGGTGGTGGTGGTCATCAGATCCATCCCTAAATCAATTCAGGGGTGTAGCAAAGGAGTTTTAAAGGGTTCTTTAAAAAAACCTATTTGAACGTATTAAAAATATATTTGGGAGGGGGTGTGCCAACACCACAAAGGATCAGATTGCAAAGGAGCAGCACCACACAGGACCACACAGGATTGAATACTCCTGTTCAACAATTGTAAAGAAGGAACATCAAGTCCTGCCCAGTGCTGCTGTAGGGGCAGGAAGAAGGAGAGGCGTGGAAGGAAAGTCTATTCCCCTCCTTCTCCAATGAAGACACAGCTGTGTGGTAGGTCCCTCCTTTTTTGCAGTTTGTCCTTCTCACTCACACCTTCCTCTCCTTCCTTCCTGAGGTCCAAATCCTTCTGAATACACACCCAGTTTGGCTCAGGATTTCAGCCCCAGAGAAATCCAGTGCACAGCCTTAGTTTTTAATTCACTAAACGTTGTGTTCTATCCTGGCACTTCTCCACTTGTTCTTCCATTGTAACAACAACAACAACAACAACAACAACAACCAACAACCACCACCACCAACAACAACAACAACAACTTTTATTTGTATCCCACCCTCCCCGGCCGAAACTGGGCTCAGGGCGGCTAACATCAAATATATAATATTAGTATAACACCAAGCAATAATTAAATTACCTCCTAAAAACAAGTCAGGATCAAATTGTAGGCTTAGTACCTTTTCCAAATGCTGTATGTGATATATTTACTTTCTACTATATATTTTGGGAAATTGTTCATTTGTTGGTTATCCATTTGGACACCACTTAAGACATTGTAACCAAACTTTGCATGATGGTTAGGGAACTCAAGGAGTAGGTTTTTGTCTATGTTGACGGCGATTCGCCACCATTTTGAATCAACATGGTGGGCTGAATCTCTCAAAACTGCCCTGATTTTAACAATTTTTTGCAAGATGCTTCATCAGATCAAGGAGTAGGTTTTCATCTACCTGTGTATTTGGATTCAGTTGAATGCCATTTTTAATTAAAAAGCCAGAACCTTTAAAAACTGAACTGATTTTAATCACTCATTTCAAAACTCCTTGATTTTTCTTTCTTTCTTAGAATTCCCAAACAACACTCAATATTTTATATCTGAGGAAATAGTGGTATTTTTGTCTTTGTAGTCTGGCTGTATGTGTTTTGGAAATACCTAGAAGTTACTGTGTGAGTATGCAAATACAAGACACACCATTTCTCTTCACTAGGGGCAAATCTACACTGGTCAGTTATAACGTTAAAATGCATTATAAAAATGTGACGCCAGAGGGCTCTGTAGAACAGCAATCCATCATCAATGGGAAACTGCATTGAGAGCTATTATTACATTTTTTTAAAGCATTTTTGCAATTGGTGTAGATCCCGCCCAAATCATGCCGTGTTGTGGGTTTGAGAATAAAATAAAAGTTCTTGAAGGATGTGAGCTCCCCAGTTTTGTAATCATGAAACGTTTTATTTAAAACACTAAGAGATAACAAATCCCATTCCTGTCTGACAACCTCACAATGTCATTTCAATAATCTCTTATTCCATTACTATTATTCTTCATTTTCTTTTCCTGTTGATTATGTTGTTGCACAAAGTATGGCAATCATTCCCTTTACAGGAGGACTAGATGTCCTGCTGGTGTGGGACTTCGTTGCTTGCTACCTACAAATGCTGTTTAGGGCATGCTTGTTCTGAATTGCCTGGAAAAACCCTCGATTCCCCCAAAGTAAGAGAAAAACACACATCTAAAATATTGTTTAGTTGCCATTTGCCAGCAATTAAATCTAATTGCAGTTCTTATCTAGATGTGGAAAGTAATTCTCTGGAAGGTAATTTTCTGCACCGAGGTGCTACAATCATAAAATGTATGGCCCAGTCCTAAAACTTGCCGAACCAAATAATAGCTTAGTTTATAATCCTGGGGTGAATAATGAGAACAAAAGAATGGGGAACTGCATTGCTCAAGATGAGCAAAAGCCTTTGTCCAGCCTTCTGTCTCATACATCAGTCACCGGGCACCCTGAGGGAAGCTTTTAAGCAAGACACAATATCCTGCTGTTGTTCCTATCTGTAAATATGGAAATCCCATCCTCAAATATCGCCTTTGATAGGTATGGCCCTATTAAAAAGTCTTAGCTTTCTTTAAAGAATGTCTATGCTGGTGGTTGTCATAAGATCTAGTGACAATGTATTTCTTAAGATCCGAATTGTTTGTTGTGGTTATACTCTGAATCGGGTTACTGTGTTCATTCCTTCCACACCCACTCTGAATCAGTTTCATACATTTCTACCTAGTGTCTCTTAGGAAAATGCACTGGGAAGTGTGGAATAACATTTGCTTTGATGCAACTTCATCTAATCTCCCAGCAAATAAATCTGAGTAAGAGTCCATTAAATAGCCAACATCCCCTAATCTCTTTGCAAACAAATCAGGATGAATGTTCAGCAAACAGGCCATCTGAGAGCTCCCTTATTTTTTTAAATATAAATTATGAAAAGCCCAATGCTGGTGTAAACTTTCTCAAGGAGAAGCTCCACTGCTTCCACCAGGAATTGAGGCTAGGTTAAACTATTGGTTTTTTGAGGGGCTTTTTAAAAAATAAACCAGGATCAGAAACCGCAGTTTGATCCTGGCTTGTTTCAAGAAAACATAGTTTAAGCACAGTTTCTTTCTCCTTATTAAGCACAATAACAAACCATGGTTAGTTTAAATCTAGAAGTAGATTCTTCCAGTATCCTCCTTTGGCGGGCATAGGGAGGTATACAAATTTTAATAATAATAATAATAATAATAATAATAATAATAATAATAATAATATGGGCAGGCGGAATGGTCAACCACCAAGTCTTAAGGGGGCTTGTTCCAACAATGCTAAGCTATGGCTTAGTGTTACATCCAAACCAGGCCATTTTTAGGGAGCCTCAGCAAAAGTAGAACTTGAAAAGGTGAGAGAAAAACAAAAAGTAGTTTTACAATGGATCTCCTGTTCAATAGGTTTTAATTATTTGCAACGTTTATTTAAACTGTTAATCTGCACGTAACTTGTCGGGTTTGAAGATAATAAAACACATACAGGCATACCTCGGGTTAAGTACACTGCAGGTTGCGTACTTCCAAGTTGCATACTCGGCGGACTCAGAAGTGTTTGCTTCCAGGTTCCACCGTGCGCGCATGCACATAAGCACTCTATCGACGCTTCGCACATGGGTGCTATCGCCGCTCGGGTTGAGTACTTTTCGGGGTGCGGACAGCACCCCAGAATGGATTGAGTACTCAACCCGAGGTACCACTGTAGTTTAAATCTGTGGCAGCTAGGAGAATGCACAATGATTGTTGACACTATAGACCCCCAAAATGGGGTCACGTGGGAGAGGGGAGACCTCAGGAAAACAGAGAAATCTAATTACTCGGGAACTCCATAGAATTCAGGGGGACTTTCTTTCTAGTAAACATGTATGGATTTGAGCTGCAAAACTATGAATGTACTCCAGTCCTTGTACTACAATACTCGACTTCTTATTCTAAGAATAAGAGTAATTATTCATTGTTTCAGGGTTTTTGTTTGTTTGCAGAGATCAAGGCCCAAGGCAGAAACCAGCATCCTCCGCACACCTTCAAAGCTTTCATTTAAAGTTAACGTTTCATTGCTTTTCATCTCAGCCTTCCCCTCCCCCCCCCATATCTGTGAATAGCCTTGTGATGATCTTGGTCTGCTACAGATGGTTTCCTGTTCTTTGTGCCAAATGTGAAATAGCTATAAAACTGGAAAAGGGTTTGAGGTTGTCACTGCATGAAAAATTACATTTTAGGGAGAAAATTAAATATGAGCCTTATCCTTTAATTGCTTCGCTTTAATCTTGTTTCATAAAACGAAGTTTTTTTGTTTTTTACCCCGAAAACCTAATCTCCAAAGTTTCCGCTAACATGACCTGAAGGGCAAAAATATTGTTAGGCGTTTCAGTCAGGTATCCTTCAACAACAGCGGCGGCATCAACAACAAAAGAATAATGAGCTAGTTCCATTTCAGTTACAACCAAAATGACACACTCTTCATTTGAGAAGTGTTGTTCCTTTGGCTCCCCTCCATGGTGATAGGGAACGAAATCCCAAGTAGCAAAGATAAAAGCTATGGGATACAGCTTTATATTATGTAAAACCTTCAGTCCAGAGATGGGAGACTTGTGGTCTTCCAGCTGTTGAGA
Source organism: Zootoca vivipara (assembly GCF_963506605.1). NCBI lineage: Eukaryota > Metazoa > Chordata > Lepidosauria > Squamata > Lacertidae > Zootoca > Zootoca vivipara. The sequence continues at coordinate 25,685,349 of NC_083279.1, read as the reverse complement.
GGCTTCAGCTCCCATCAACCCCAGCCAGCATGGCTAATGGTCAGGAATGATGGGAGTTGAAGTCCACCCCTGCTGTAGTCCATTGTGTTGGCAAATTATCCTTAGAGTCCATCGGGGAATAAAGGTAAAGGGACCCCTGACCATTAGGTCCAGTCGTGACCAACTGTGGGGTTGCGGTGCTCATCTCACTTTATTGGCCGAGGGAGCTGGCGTACAGCTTCCAGGTCATGTGGCCAGCATGACAAAGCCGCTTCTGGCGAACCAGAGCAGTGCACGGAAACGCCGCTTACCTTCCCGCTGGAGTGGTACTTATTTATCTACTTGCACTTTGACGTGCTTCCGAACTGCTAGGTTGGCAGGAGCTGGGACTGAGCAACGGGAGTTCACCCCGTCACGGGGATTCGAATCTCCGACCTTCTGATTGGCAAGCCCTAGGCTCTGTGGTTTAACCCACAATAAGGACCCTAATCATATCTGCTCAAAAGTAAGTCCTTTTGATCCCGACTTTACCTCAATGGGGTACACTCCCAGGTTAATGGGTTTAGGCAGCCTATGAACACTTACCTGGAAACAAGCCCTATCAAACACAGTGGGATGTACTTCTGAGGAAATATGCATAGCATATGCATAATGAACCCTCTGTTAATGAATATTTATACAACAACAAGCACTGCAGAGAAGAGATTCTCATAGTAGCTTTCCCCCTGAAGCTCTTATTACTGTAGCTTGATGGAGAAAGGCAGGTATGGCTTCACACATAGTTTGACTCTTCGTCTTTCAGTTTCTCTTTAGTTCTCATGTATATGGATCGTCTGTAAAAATCGAAATGATGTGTGTGTGTACGGTCGGATCTAACTCCTAGTGAATTTACCGAAAATAATTTACGGGAGCAAATTGTGGTTTTGAACTAATTACCAGTTTACGTCACTGGGGACCAGATTAGGATCATGAATTCCCCCTTTCATTTCAGTCACTCATGCATTAGTTACATGGATTGTGCTTCGCAATTTTAGCCAAATATCAAACCCATTTTGCAGTTTCTCCTTCCTGAGGCCACACAAACATTTGTGGCGTGAAACCATACTGGTTCATCCTTGATGTTCAAAAGTGCATCGTGTATACGCTCCAACATTTCTCTGATGAAAATAGGAACATCCTATTCCACACTCTCCAATATTTTCCTGAAGAAAATACACACATCAGCTCCAATGTTTCTCTGATGAAAATAGGAAAGGCATATTGCATACCCAATGTAAATAAGGACGTCCTAAGGAAAAGCAGGTCATTCCAGGATCGAATCAGAAACTGGAACGGCTTATGTCAATCTCGGACTGTCCCTAAAAAATAAAGACACTTGGAGGATCTGATTGTGCTGTATTTGACTGCATACAGCCACTGCTGTTATCTGGTACCTCTTACAGCACCTGGCCATTTTTTTTAGGAAGCTGGGGGCCACAAATAGGCTCAAGCTCATTGAACTGAAAGAGGAAGGGTTAACACATCCCATCAAAGCTACTCATCACTCCATCCCAGAATGGCTAGTAGCAGCTCAGGGTGGGGGGAAACAGGTGGGCAGGAATTGGTTGAGTCCCTTCTTCCAGTGTTGTGGTCTTGATCCAAACTGGATCCTTCACACAGCTGCTTTTAACAGCAGCAGCAGCAGCAACAACAACATCAGGAGACCCATCAAGGTCTGCACCTCACATCTGGTTTGCACCTGAATGTTACAGCAAGGCTATAATCATACATACTCTTTCCTGGAGAGTAAGTCCCACTGAATAGGCATGTATAAGATTGCACAAAAAAGCACTATTTGTGTCTTTAAAATGAAAAAAAAAAAACAAGCCTCCATGTCGGGCACCATCAATTGTCAATTTGTTTCAGGGCTGTGGAAATGAGCTGACAGCTGAGTCAGATGAACACTTCTGCAGGTCATGGATCCATATGCTCCTGCTCACCACCCTCCTACACTGCCATACACTTTTTATAAGAAACAGTTAAACCCTACATATTATTTGTATAACTAGAATTCTTTTTTAAAAGGGGGACTTTTGTGAGGTGAGAGCTGCAACAACTATCTATTGTCCATCCTGCTAGTCTCACTGTAACAGATTTAGGTAATTTCAATATACAGTAATTATCTCTGTCCCTCCTACCATCATGTGAATTCCATTTGCCTCTGCAAAATGCTTATAACCCCATAAAGTGCTTTGGCCACTTGTTTCTTCAGGCACATGAGAGACGTGTACAGTCATACCTTGGTTTAAGTACACTTCGGTTTGAGTATTTTCAGTTTAAGTACTCCGCGGACCTGTCTGGAACAGATTAATCCACTTTCCATTACTTTCAATGGGAAAGTTCGCTTCAGGTTAAGTACGCTTCAGGTTAAATACTCCACGGATCATCTGGAAAGGATTAGTCCACTTTCCATTACTTTCAGTGGGAAAGTTCGCTTCAGGTTAAGCACTTTTCAGGTTAAGTACAGACTTCCGGAACCAATTGTGTTTGTAAACCGAGGTACCACTGTATTGGATCCTCTGTTTCTCTTCTAGCCACATTAGGATAGATAACAACAGCACTGTTACCAGGGCACATGAATGATTCTCATTCATACTAAGAAGAGGCCCTCGAGATTATGTATGGGGATTCTGAGTCCCTGATGATGATTTTAGCTCCTGTTCACTCAGCATGGTCTGGGATGATGGGAGTTGTAGTCCAACTATTTATGGAAGTACAAAGGCTCCCCATCTCTCCTCTAGGCTCCAGTGTTTCCAGATGTACAACTCTGATCCTCCAACCAGCACTGGGTACTAGGTCATGATGCTCTTCAGCGGTTGCCTAGCTTGCAGCTGGCTTGTTTCTGAGCCTTGAGGTTTCCAATATTTAAATCGTGTTCCAGAATGAATAAGATAAGAATCAAACAGCGCATGATGATCAACACATCTAAGAGCCAGTCAACTCAAATATATTGCTTTTCATCATAACAGCTGTCTTTTTAACCCTCACTAGATAAGCCAAGAAAAATATTTGTTTGAGAAACACCCGCATTGCATTATATGTTGTGAAAACAGGATAAAAATAGCAACACGAATACATACAAAAGTACGGCAGTGCTTGTTTTGGAAGGACACAATAACCATCATCATCAATAATAGCGGCCGCGGTTCTCTTGAGTGCCAGTTCTTATGTAGCCAGAACTGTGCCACCCACTCGCAAGAGGGAGGGACCAGCATGCTTGGGAAATCCCTGAGGTTTGCAGAAAGGCAACAAACATTTAGAAAACCTCAGGGGGCCAATAAAACCAGGCCGATGTGTCCTGAGCATGCTCAGTAGGCATGGAATGCTGACTGACTATTTTGGTGGGAGAGAATGGAAAAACTGATGGGTGGGGGAAATTGCATGGAACGCTGAGCAAATGCATTCCACATTAGAATATTTTGGAATATTGGAATATACACGTGTGTGTGTGTGTGTGTGTGTGTGTACACACACCACTTGCTCATTTACAGTTTGTATTTGGAATAACTTTTAAGGCACTTACCCCAGTCACAGAAATATGAGTCAATTCTTAGAATGCTAAGGATCAGATAAATTCTCATAAATGTGTGCAAGGAAACAATTTGGGTTTCTGTTGTACAAGTCCAAGTCCTTATGCTAACAGGGCAGCTTCATTTGATGCAACCCTTTTTGCATTACACTCCAGAATGAGGCCCCAGGATGGTAATTTTCAGTCTGTAGCCTAATCTGCACTATCATCATTATCATTCCAGGGGCCATAGGTTGGCAGTCCAAGTCATCCGAAAGGGGCATTACCCACTAACTGGAAGTCTTACAAAAGGTTTCTGCATATATAGCGTGGTCTAATAATTCCAAGGCAACTGGGGGAAAGTATAAATCTCTATATCATCTTGCAGGAGAGAGGGGAACTCAAAGTGTGGTGACTGACAGGATTATTCTATGAAAGGATCATAAATCAAAACCAGCAAGCAAGGGGAGGGGGGAATCTCCTGAGAGTTGCCAAGACACTGGACATGTATAAAAGATTAGATGTCTAGAATCTATGCCAAAATGGGGCAAGGATCTGGGATGGTTTTAAAAAGTACTGTCTCCTCCAATAGACTCAACAGATTATTAGCTAGCTTGATGCTTATTTTTTTCTCCACAGTGTAACCCAAAGATTGTAATTTGTATCCAAATGCCGAATGTTGCAGCCGAGTGGTGGTGCGGAGCCACAAAACACAACAAAATACAATCTTGTGCAATTCTATGAAAACACAGATCCTATTATTACAATATAGAGTTAGATATTCGTGCATATTTTTAAAAAAATGCAGTAGTTATAACACTCTTGAAATCCCACTCCTGTATGATTAACTCCTTTCCTTTTTGGGTGTATGGGGTGTTAGGGGAGGGTAGTACATCTGGGGGAACACGTCGTTCTCCTTCTAGGGTAGTTTGTCCATCTTTGGTCCCCACCCTGCGATCAGGGGTCCTGTGGCTCCTAGAAGCTGTCAGCATGTGACAGCAGCCACACCCCAGGAAATGAACAGGCAGCTAAACCGGGTGACGATAGCCAATGGGGCTCAAACCCTCGGTTACTTAGGGACCTCCCCTGCATGCAAAGACAGGCTCCAGCTGATTGAGCAGATGAGACACTAGAGGGTTCAAGAAGGCAGTTTCTGCACGTGCTGTAGAGGGAAGGGAAGAGAGGTGCTGTTTGGGCTCGTCACCCTGGGAGGTAGCCCATCTAGAGGGAAAACTCTGATCCTAACTCTCTGGTGCCTTGCGGGATATATTCTGGAGAAGAACAGGCTAAGGAGTAAACCATACACAAATCTGGAGTGGAGTCCCTAAGATGGTTGGGTGGCGCCTTGTACGCATCCTTCCAGCAAGTCCTTGCAGCCAATTGCTCTGTTTTCCTTTGGACCACTTCAGCAAGGCCCGCGGGGCCGGGGGGTGGGTGTCGTCTTGTCATCTGGGCAGCCCAGGATCCACACTGTTTTGGCTTGCACGACAGGCCGTCATTTTGGTGCTGCTAATGCAGCAGTTTGATTTCACCCTTGGAGGTGAACTCCATTGCCTTTCAAGACAGACTGATGCCAACAATTTAGGGATTATTACTACAGTATCTAGGATAGGATTGCCACATTTGAAAACACGAAAATCCGGACACAAAAGTTGTTGGGTGTGTTTTGTTTTGTTTTGTTGTTTTTGTTTTGGCAGAGCTGTTGTTGTTAGCTATTTTTTTATATACTGTAGCTGTCATACGCTTATCGAAAATCACGCCCGGATGCCAGTTTCGACGGAAGAATCCCAGCTATGTCCAGGAAATTCTGGACATATGGCAGCCCTAATCTAGGATTAGATATTCATGTATATTATAATTTTTCACAGTAGCTATAACATTCTTGAAATCCCACTGTATTGTTAACTCCTTCTAGGGTGTTTAAGGATAATATACCATGGGCAATTAGTAGCAGTATTTGCATGGAACAACACTTCTGTTATATATAGAATTACATAACCTGAGTAGTAAAGAAAGCCTATTAGATGTGTTTTCACGGGCAACAGATGTGAGCAGCCATCCTGTTTATTTAGTGTTTTCATTAAGTCATTTTCATCCTGCTGTTTGGGAGCCAAACCGAAGACAGTTTACAATATAAGAAATCAGGATTAAAAAGTTAATACAATACATGTCAAAACAATCTATAAAACAATCCATAGTCACTACTTTTCAGATGTCATTGTATGAATTGTTTTGATATGTATTGTATTAATGTTTTAATCCAAAAGCAAATATAAGCACATAACATCAGATTAAAATGTTGTCACCATGTTTTAATTTGATGTTGCTTAATTGCTAGTTTTGATATATTAATACGGCAATCCCAATTTCTTATTTTGTAAATAATGCAGTGGAAGCTGGAAAAAATTCGTAATTTCAGGATAAGTTTAAATACCATGAGAGGGTGGCCACGCAATGTTTTTGGGGGAGTTTCACTGACGTGGGACCACCGTGAAGGAGACCTCATCCTTTATACCCTGATATTTCTTAGTGGCAGATCAGAGAATAGGGTCACAACCACACCATTCATTAAAAGCACATTGCTTCCCACAAAGAATCTCCAGAACTGTGTGTTGTTAAGGGTGCTGGGAATTGTAAATCTGCAAGAGATAAACTACAGTTCCTAGGATTCTTGGGAAGAAGTTATATGTGCTTCAGATATATGGTGTGGATGTGACCTAGACCAATTTAAATTCTGTTCCCATTCTACTCTTGTTTAAGAGAGATAATAAACTTCTTTTCTAGCTTCTGGACACCTAGAAATGTCCATGCATGTATAAAGAGCCCTTCCAATAAATTTCCCAAATAGTCAAGGACTTTGATAGCAACACTTTAAATTGAGCCTGAAAATTGTCCCATAGGCCATCTTATTCTCCATCCAGAGCTAAGATAGTGCAACATCTGTCTGCTATTAATTAGCTAAGAATAAGGTCCATAGCCCCCTTCATGGATCAATGCCTTGTCGTGGCGAAGGGGCTTGAATAACTCAGAGAAGCTATGAGCTATGCCATGCAGGGCCACCCAAGATGGACAGGTCATAGTGGAGAGTTTTGACTAAACGTGATCCACCTGGAGAAGGAACTGGCAAGCCACTCCAGTAACCCTGCCAAGAAAACTCCATGGACAAAGACAACAGGCATATAAAAGTTATGACGCTGGAAGATGAGCCCCTCAGGTCGGAAGGCATCCAACATGCTACTGAGGAAGAGCGGAGGACAAGTACAAGTAGATTCAGAGCTGATGAAGCGGCTGGGCCAAAGCCGAAAGGACGCTCAGTTGCGGATATGCCTGGAAGCGAAAGGAAAGTCCGATGCTGTAAAGAAAAATATTGCATAGGAACCTGGAATGTAAGAACCATGAATGGAGGTAAGCTGGATGTGGTCAAAAATGAGATGACAAGAATAAATATCGACATCCTGGGCATCAGTGAACTAAAATGGAAGGGAATGGGCGAATTCAGTTCGGATGACTATCATATCTACTACTGTGGGCAAGAATCCCGTAGTAGAAATGGAGTGGCCCTCATAGTCAACAAAAGAGTGGCAAAAGCTGTAATGGGATGCAATCTCAAAAATGACAGAATGATCTCGATACGAATCCAAGGCAGACCTTTTAACATCACAGTAATCCAAGTTTATGCACCAACTACCGGTGCTGAAGAAAGTGAAATTGACCAATTCTATGAAGACCTACAACACCTTCTAGAAATGACACCAAAGAAGGATGTTCTTCTCATTACAGGGGATTGGAATGCTAAAGTAGGGAATCAAGAGATAAAAGGAACAACTGGCAAGTTTGGCCTGGGAGTTCAGAATGAAGCAGGGCAAAGGCTAATAGAGTTCTGTCAAGAGAACAAGCTGGTCATCACAAACACTCTCTTCCAACAACACAAGAGACGACTCTACACATGGATATCACCAAATGGGCAGCATCGAAATCAGATTGATTATATTCTCTGCAGCCAAAGATGGAGAAGCTCTATACAGTCAGCAAAAACAAGACCTGGAGCTGACTGTAACTCAGATCATCAGCTTCTTATAGCAAAATTCCAGCTTAAACTGAAGAAAGTAGGAAAAACCACTGGGCCAGTAAGATACAATCTGAATCAAATCCCTTATGAATACACAGTGGAAGTGGGGAACAGGTTTAAGGATTTAGATTTGGTGGACAGAATGCCTGAAGAACTATGGATGGAGGCTCGTAACATTATGCAGGAGGCAGCAACGAAAACCATCCCAAGGAAAAGGAAATGCAAGAAAGCAAAATGGCTGTCCAACGAGGCCTTACAAATAGCGGAGGAGAGGAGGCAAGCAAAATGCAAGGGAGATAGGGAAAGATACAGGAAACTGAATGCAGATTTCCAAAAAACAGCAAGGAAAGACAAGAGGGTCTTCTTAAATGAGCAATGCAAAGAAATAGAGGAAAACAATAGAATGGGGAAAACCAGAGATCTGTTCAAGAAAATTGGAGATATGAAAGGAACATTTCGTACAAAGATTACCATAATCAAGGACAAAAGTGGTAAGGACCTAACAGAAGCAGAAGACATCAAGAAGAGGTGGCAAGAATACACAGAGGAATTATACCAGAAAGATATGGAGGTCTCGTACACCCCAGGTAGTGTGGTTGCTGACCTTGAGCCAGACATCTTGGAGAGTGAAGTCAAATGGGCCTTAGAAAGCACTGCTAATAACAAGGCCAGTGGAAGTGATGATATTCCAGCTGAACTATTTAAAATTTTAAAAGATGATGCTGTTAAGGTGCTACACCCAATATGCCAGCAAGTTTGGAAAACTCAGCAATGGCCAGAGGATTGGAGAAGATCAGTCTACATCCCAATTCCAAAGAAGGGCAGTGCCAAAGAATGCTCCAACTACCGCACAATTGCGCTCATTTCACACGCTAGCAAGGTTATGCTTAAAATTCTACAAGGCAGGCTTAGGCAGTATGTGGACCGAGAACTCCCAGAAGTGCAAGCTGGATTTCGAAAGGGCAGAGGAACCAGAGACCAAATAGCAAACATGCGCTGGATTATGGAGAAAGCTAGAGAGTTCCAGAAAAACGTCTACTTCTGCTTCATTGACTATGCAAAAGCCTTTGACTGTGTCGACCACAGCAAACTATGGCAAGTTCTTAAAGAAATGGGAGTGCCTGATCACCTCATCTGTCTCCTGAGAAATCTCTATGTGGGACAAGAAGCTACAGTTAGAACTGGATATGGAACAACTGAGTGGTTCAAAATTGGGAAAGGAGTACGACAAGGTTGTATATTGTCTCCCTGCTTATTTAACTTATATGCAGAATTCATCATGTGAAAGGCTGGACTAGATGAATCCCAAGCCGGAATTAAGATTGCCAGAAGAAATATCAACAACCTCAGATATGCAGATGACACAACCTTGATGGCAGAAAGCGAGGAGGAATTAAAGAACCTTTTAATGAGGGTGAAAGAGGAGAGCGCAAAATATGGTCTGAAGCTCAACATCAAAAAAACCAAGATCATGGCCACTGGTCCCATCACCTCCTGGCAAATAGAAGGGGAAGAAATGGAGGCAGTGAGAGATTTTACTTTCTTGGGCTCCTTGATCACTGCAGATGGTGACAGCAGTCACGAAATTAAAAGACGTCTGCTTCTTGGGAGAAAAGCAATGACAAACCTAGACAGCATCTTAAAAAGCAGAGACATCACCTTGCCGACAAAGGTCCGTATAGTTAAAGCTATGGTTTTCCCAGTAGTGATGTATGGAAGTGAGAGCTGGACCATAAAGAAGGCTGATCGCCGAAGAATTGATGCTTTTGAATTATGGTGCTGGAGGAGACTCTTGAGAGTCCCATGGACTGCAAGAAGATCAAACCTATCCATTCTTAAGGAAATCAGCCCTGAGTGCTCCCTGGAAGGACAGATCGTGAAGCTCAGGCTCCAATACTTTGGCCACCTCATGAGAAGAGAAGAATCCTTGGAAAAGACCCTGATGTTGGGAAAGATTGAGGGCACTAGGAGAAGGGGACGACAGAGGACAAGATGGTTGGACAGTGTTCTCGAAGCTACGAACATGAGTTTGACCAAATTGCGGGAGGCAGTGCAAGACAGGAGTGCCTGGCGTGCTATGGTCCATGGGGTCACGAAGAGTCGGACACGACTAAACGACTAAACAACAAGGTCCATAGAATTCCATGGCAAGCTTGGTCCACAAGAGGCATAGGCAACCTTGGCTCTCCAGATGATCTACAACTGACCACTGGCCCTGTTAGCTAGGGATCATGGGAGTTGTAGTTCCAAAACATCTGGAGAGCCAAGGTTGCCTATGCCTGGTCCACAATAAAACCGAAACAAATACCCGAGGTTTCATGCAACTTTGCCCATCAGATTTTTGCACGAGATTTCAAAAACATAACTCACATTTGCATTTTGAACCTTTGGATTTGAATGCTTTAGACTCGTTGGCACCGTTCGCTGGCATTCTTCAAATGTGAAACCTCGTAAGATGTCAACTGTCAAATACTAATTACTCTTGTGTGTTATCTTGCAAATCACGTCAAAAGCACCTGGCAGGATACCACCATCAGCTTGTGCCATTTGCAGTCCCAGGGAGGCGTCAAAAGCAGAAGCTTTCTCAAAACCCTAGCGAGCTGTTGTTCGTGGAGGGTGGGTTTTTCTCCAGGATCAATGGCACTATTTCAGAAAACGTGCTTGGAGAATTGCAGCCAGAAGGCGCCTGTGAAGATATTAACCATCACTCTATCCGCCTTAGGCCCTTTAGCGAAAAGGTTGCGGTAAACACACAGTTTGCTTCACATCTGTATGTTTTGAAAATCACACCATGGCAGTGTTATCTCATGACTCAGAAGCGTCTCTGTAGGCAGTTTGACTCTTAACAGGCCTATCTGCGATACACTGACTAAGGCTTGTAATTCATGAATTTCCTTTCCCTCTTAGATAGTGATCCTGTGGGTTTTGAAGTGTGCTCTTCCTCCCCCACCCCCACCCCGGTTGCCTTTATTTTAAAATAGCATCCCAGGTTAAAAAGAAAACACTCGAGTCTTTAAGCTATTGAATACTTATGGGTCAAAGTAGTTCTACCCCACCTTTCTAATCTTATCTGTGAGCATTCTGCATGTGAACTTGATTGCTTGTTCCTTGATTACTCATCGCTTGATGACTTTTAGTCAAATGTGTGGGCTGTCTCATTGAAAGGCATGCTGTTGTTTTTTGAGGTGAGCTGATGCCAGATGAAAATTATGAGTGCGGTGTGCAAATTTTTCCTTTGCACCTGCAATCCATCACTTTAGCTATACCCAATCTACATGTGTGAACAGTTCCTGTTTCAGAAAGAAGAAACATGTGTACATACATCTTTAAAAATGAACCCAGATATCTACTTTGCATAACGGGGTGCTTGGTTTCTTTGCTCTCTCTGCGAATCACCGAGATTGTCCCTTAGAGGCTCCTCCAACCCCCCAGTGCTTGGGGCAGAAGATAAAGGAGATGCCCCACAGCAGAAGTAGATAGTATGCAGGGCCGGCGCCTCCATTTAGGCAAACTAGGCCTTGGCCTAGGGCGCCGAAATGGAGGGGGCGCTGTTGAGCCTGCCCACCAGCCGCCCGCGCTGCCGCCACCGCCGGCAGCAACGAGCGAGCGGTGGTGGTGGCGGCGGCAGTGCCCGTAGCTGAAGCCTTCAGCTATGGGCGCTGTTGCTGCCGACGCCAACGCTCGCTCGCTGCCGCGGCCGCTGAAGAGCTCACAGCATCCCCTCCATAGGCGGGAGGCATGCGAGCCGAAATGAGAGCTCAGCGCCCTCCCGCCTATGGAGGGGACGCAGCGGCGTCAGCGGCATTGTGCACGCGTCATGACGCATGTGCCGGGGGGAGCCGCCAGAAGGTGATTTAGCCTAGGGTGCAAAAAGCCCTAGCACCGTGCCTGATGGTATGTTGGAATCTTATCCTGTGTGTTTTGTAAAAGGAGGGGCTTCTGCAAACTGCAGACGAGTGAAACCTACTCTATGCTGCATACCCCTGGAGCTCTGGCATTCAGGCTGAAAGTAGGCCATAGCTCTGCAGGTGGTTTTGGTGTTATACAGTCAGCACACATGAAGCTTTACAGAATGATAAATGAGGCAAGTTTCCTACTCCTAAATAGCAGCAGATGTGAAAGAGCATGCATGAAAGATTGATGATACAGAGCTAACACCAATAATAATAATAATAAACCCCAGTGTAGATTCAGTTCTAACAAAAATGGGGGAAACCAAAAAGGTCCATGCCCACTTTACTGATGTTAACAACAACAACAACACCCACCACATCTGAAGTATATTTTATCCTTTATCTTTCTGTTCATGATGATTCAGACTTATGACTCCCTGTATCATTTCAAATGGGTACCCTGTGACCCCTGCTTACGAGCTGGCCAGGTATATCAGGCCTAAAAGCTTTAGACCCAGAGGAAAGCTAAATGGGATACAAAGCTGGTTCATCTAGGTGAATGTGAGACTGCTCTACTAACCCCAGTCTGCTCTCTGCCAATCCCCACCTGTCCAAGTGATGGCACTGCCTGTCAGCTTTCTCCTCCTTAGTCTCAGGATTTCATGTTGTATAACTCAGTAGCGAGGAGGCTGGAAGCAAAACTAGAATTAGTTGGCTCTGCCTGTCATTGGCTCTGACTCCACCTATTCTTGGCTTCCTGGCCTTCCACCCCATCAGTCCTGATGGGCAGCAGCTACCACCGGGGGCAAATATCCAAAACCACACGCCAGTGGCTCATTTTTCACATTTTTCTCTTTGTCGAAATCAGGCATGGCCAACTGGCGGTCCATTGGCCACCTATAGCTTGATTTGACCTGCTTCTCTCTCCTGTCCCCAAACCATCCCTGCAGAGAATGCTTGTGAGTACATATATGTCCTGCAACACATGAAATAGGTAGGAGGATTGCCTTAAAGTGGAAGGGGAAAGCTTCAGTGCTGGTGTGAGCACCTCTACATCTGTGGATACCTTCCTGCTGTGATGCCTAGTGACTCATGCATGCTCTGAGCCTGACAGCAATAGCATATTTGCTGTGGGATTATCTGCCCCACAACCAGTCAATGAGATTGTAGGCCTCCAAACTCAGGAAGCAGGTCAGCAGGAGTCTATAAGTTGACATTTCACTGCATTGTAGAAGGCTCACTTAGAAGCACATTTCAAGTCTTTATTCTTGACATTAGTGGTACCATGCATTTGCGGTCCCTCCAATGCAGAGAAAGAGCTTGTATTGGTGCAAAGGCTTCCTCCATGGTCTTAATCTCTGCATAAACAGCCCAACCAGACCATTAGGTTATACTTGGAATTGGCATAGATAAGCATGACTGAAGCAGATCAGAGTCCATTTTTATGATTTTTACTTATGGGATCCTGGCTGAAATAGAAATACTTTATTGTCACTGTACCACTTGTTTACAGTGGGATTAAATGAGCCCCCCCCCCCAAATCTCTCAGTCCTTGTTACACTCTGGGTGCTGTCGTACGACCAGCAACCCCGAACATCAGCTGCAATGTTGCTGTCTTCCATTCAGCAGCCTCACGGCCCACGGGTGCAAACTGTTGGTGTGGTTTATCGTGCTTCTATATCTCCTGCCCAAGGGCAGGAGATTAAAAAGGTGCTGGCCAGGGTGTGAGTCATCCATGAGAATGTCCCTCGCTCTTCTTAGGCAACAGTCTCCCGCGATGACATCTAGCGGACTCAAGGACGATATCGTTTGCTGTCTTCACCACCCTCCGTAGGGACTCTCTGTCCATGGCTGTCAAACCAGCGTACCACACCGTAATACAGTGGTACCTTGGTTTAAGTACACAATTGGTTCCGGAAGTCTGTACTTAACCTGAAGCGAACTTTCCCATTGGAAGTAATGGAAAGTGGATTAATCCGTTCCAGACGGGTCCACGGAGTACTTAAACCGAGAGTACTCAAACCAAAGCGTACTTAAACCAAGGTATGACTGTACAGTATGAGAGAACACTTTCTATCGTGGACCAATAGAAGGAAATCATCAGTTGCTGTCCAACCTTGTTCTTTCGAAAGACCCTAAGGAAATAAAGTTTCTGTTGGGCCTTCCTAACCACCTTGGCTGTATTGACCTTCCAAGTTAGGTCTTCATTAAGATGGACTCCCAGGTATTTAAAGGAAGAGACTCTCTCCACACAGCCCCCCCCCCGATATACAATGGGGCTAGCTCCCCTCTCTTGCTCCAAAAGTCCAACACCATCTCCTTTGTCTTGCCAATGTTTAGGTGCAGATTGTTCTCTGAGCACCATGTGGATGGTGAAACCATTAAACATAATTTACAGGGCAATGCTGCATGTCCACTCAGAAGTAAGCCCAACTGAATGAAACAGGGCTTAAGCCCAGGAAAGGGAGTGTAGGATAGGATTGCAACCTTAATTTCCTTTAAAATGCAGCATTTAATGACATGCATATTGCATTGGGTCAAACCGTATTCTAACATACAATTTGGCTTGTATTGCAGGATGGCTGATGCAAAACTGCACATCCCGAGCAATATTTCTTAGTGGTTTATTTCTCAGCATTAGAAATTTGTTTCCTACCTATTTTGAATGAATTTGAACTTTGCACATTTCTTAATATTTTATCTTCCTCTTCTAGGTTAGAGAGCATTTCATTATGAAATACTTTCTCCTCGTTAAAGTATTTATACCCTGTGGACAACTCACCTCTTCAACTTTTTTTTGATATGATAAATAGCTTGATCGTGTTAAGTTGCTAGCTGCTAGGCTTGTTTTCCAATCCTTAAAAATTCTCATAACTCTTCTCTTGAACGCTTTCCAATTATTTTTAATGTCTTTTTGTCAAAGTGGACATAATTCTAAACACAATGTTTCAGCAGTGCTATTAACATCACCTCTGCCCTCCCGCACCCGGATCCTCAGTATATTTGCCTTCACATTTATTTCACAGTTATAAGTAGTAGTGTTTAATTAACTGATGGTCTAAAGCTGCAATTCTGTGCCCACTTACTAGGGGACAAATCCCTTTGAGCATTGCATTAATTACTTCTGAGAAAGATATGCATAGGATTGGGCTGCATATTATTTGCACTTCTGCATCGCATGCGCAAATTGGCATGTGTGACGGTTGCTCATGCATACATTTTCCTGTGGTCCCATGTGGGATACATAGACTCTGGGCCATTGGGCTTCCTGCATACCCAGATCACAAATGATTTCACTAGAAATCAAAGAGCAGTATATAACTCCAGATTTGTGTCAGTTTAAGCAAGGTCAAACTTTGGCACAGGGAATGTTGTTTGAAGCCAAGAAAGCAGCTGCCAGGGGCAATTTATTTCCTTTGCTTAGCTTTTTCCTTTTCTTTTGCCTGTGTATTCAAGAATGAAAAAGAAAATGTCTTGGGGGAATAATTACAAACATTAACATTTAATAATTATTTTCTCCTTGGTGGCTTTCTTAAATGAAATATTTGAGAATTCCTCAGCCAAGGAAGATTAAATTAAATACTTCTAATCTGAGTCATTTAGCTGACTTCCTTTTGCCCACCTGAGCCAATTACTACTTTTTTTCCATTTTGATTATCTTGCATTCATTTGGCTCTTGTACAGTTTCACTGACTCTGCAGCAGCTTTATATCCAGAACGTATCTGATGATGGCCACGCTCAGTTCTGCCCCTATCAGCAGGAAACACCCCAAGGGGCTCCTGTCATGCCCAGTCCTGTGGCCCCTCGCTCAATAAGTTTTCAGCAATGAGCCTCATAACATATTGCTTAGAGTAGATCCCAGAATCAAAGCATCAGAAACTCAGAAGTACATAATGCCCCTACATAAATTAGCACTGCACAATTTATAGAAGCCAAGTCTCTGCTTCCAAGTGTTCATTGGCACAGTACAATAACTAGAGTGGCACACACTGAGACGGCGTAGGTGCCGAGTTGCACATCAAGCGTGCGATGCACATCTCGTGCATATGATGTCACACACGTCACATGCATGACAGACAACTATTGCATCAGGAGAGTGCCGACCAGGCATCTTCCCGATGTAACATTTGTGTGCCAGGCCGCACTGGTCTGTGCATCTCTCCTGGCACTGTGCAACCCTTCTCTGCCGTCTCAAGATAAGAGGGGGTACAGACATTGGGGGGGGGCTGTAGATACCTCAGCCTCATAGAGTTGGCGCGCCTGCACTGAGAGACTAGAAAGTTAGACTCCTCCAGCTTATGAAAGTAAGGAGGGAAGAAAAAACTGCATAGATGTTGACAGAGATACATATTTTGTTTTACTGCCATGCATAATAGCAGCAATAAAACAGAGCATGGTAATAAAATATTGGGATAGTTTTAGCAGCAACAACAGTGGATGCATACAGCATCCAACAGTTGAGAGGGGAATTTAAGGGCATATATAATTCATACTTTGGTCCCTGCAATATGTATCATATACTGCAGCAACTGAAATGTCAAATTATTAGCACGGGAGAACACAGAAGAAAAAATCCAGCCCATAAAATTTAGAACGGGCTCCTTCCCCACATGTGAAATTGCTGCTCCCCATCATCCTTGGGAGTATGGAAGATACTGTCACACCAACAAATTTGATGTTAATTTGTAAAATAAAATAAAATGGAGAAGTAAGAAAAATTAATTGGCCCAAAGGCAAGATGTTGACTGGATGACTTAATAAGGACGCGGGACTTTTTCCTAATGGTCAGGGTCTGACCGCACTGGGGTGGGGAAGGAACTGCCTGCTGTATTAGACTGGTTAGTGACCAGAGGGATTGGTGCCTTCAGGGCATGGCTGGCTAGCTTGCGTCGGCCGCTATTCACTTGACCTGACTCTTCATGTGGTGTGCTCTTCTCTCTGCATAGCTTGATGAGGGGAAAGCAGGTTGGAGCAGAGGCAGAGACCACCCTGCTTTTTAGCAGGAAATTACATTAGTTGGTGCCTTTGAGGAGGTAGTTTGAAGAGTTGATCCTTGCAGAATCACACTGCCACGAAAAACAAGGAAAGCTATTTTTATATAGCTGAGCTGGAACGAAACACAGGAATATCGGGAACTGCCAAAGTGGTCAGGGCATGCTTACAAAACTTAGGTGAGCAAAGACTGTGTTCCACCCTATGGAGCGAGGTATGTTCTGTGCCTTCAGGCCTTGATCCTCATGATAAAGATGCCCCATGCCTATGCCATATAGCAAACGGATGGAAGTGGAGAGCAAACAGCTGCCTTTTCTTGTCCTATCCATTTGCAGGAATGTAGTGACCACTGCTGGCCAAAGGATGATTAGATGGGCTGTTGGTCTGCACAGCTCTTACGTTCTTGCACAGTGCAAATCAACGTTGGTCTCGAGATTATTGCAGATTTTAAGACAGCTGAAGATCAGATCCATTATAGTCATGCAAGGAACAGATCCACTAAATGTTTTAGCCTGTATGACTGTAAAAACAGCATTACCTGGAACTCACAGATGTCTCCGTCTACCTTTCCACTGCTGGTCAGAAATGCTAAACAACATGCTTAAAGATCTAGCAGAATGCAATCATTTTCTTTCTAGCGCTTGGGTTCCCTGTTGCTCTAGCAATATTGAGAAAACTTTCTCCTGGAAACAAAACCGTACATGCTCCTAAACTTGTATTTACAGGTATGTAATTCCCCACATTCAATCAACCTCATCCCGGCGGGTGCCGAGGTGCCTTGCAGTAATATTCTTTGTTCCCGTCAGCATATAAGTTATAAACATATTGCTGGTATTCTGTACAACTCAAATAACGAAGCTGCAATCTCCAAGCACAAACTCTAAAATGCCAACAACAACAACAACAACAACAACAACCCACCTATCAAAGCTTATTGCCCATTATTGCAAATAGCCATATAGCAAAAACCCAACTTCTTGGATATATGTTCCATGCTGTATTACATGGGCACTACAAAGAAACACAACATCACACTTGGATGAATCCTCAATGGAGAACGTGCACACAGTTGTTCGGGAGAGATATGGGGGTGGGGGGGATAAAAATGTGGAATCCAGGGCTTTCAGCACATCCCATGAGCGGAGGCGCGTCTCGCGAAATATTAAAAATGACAAGTATTTTGAAAACATTTTCTGACTGCTTTTATCCCGATCGCCGCCACGAAGAGTATCTAGCTTCTCCAAACATAAATTTCTTATGGAAAAAAATCTTACCTTGCGCAGAATTTAAGAACAAAGCCGAAATCCAGCCAAGCAAGCAGTCTGTCAATAAAATGCTGACAATATCCAGTTTCAAGCTACTGAAGCTCTTTTCGCAGTTGCCTATGGGCATCCCACCATCAGATGCTGCAAGGCAGGTAGGTGGACCATATCTCATTGGTGTTCCAAGACCTGCTGCTGTCCATAAAGGGCCACCATGTACCCTGTGCTTCGCTTGTCCTACACTTACTTTGCAGTCTCAGAGGACTTCCCGCAACTTTTCCCTGAGTGGCTTTCCTTTGAGTTTGATAGATCTGAAAACTGCTAAAATAATGGGTTTCCCTTCTGTGGAAACTCACCTGCACCACCTAGGGGTCTAACACAGGATAGGAAAAGCTACTGGAATAGGACATAGGCTCCCTCCCTCGCAGAATTCTTTTGCCTGGGTTCACACTACAGTTTAATGCTAGATCCGATACAGCCTTGCTTTATTTAATATTATTTATTGTGATTATTTGTATCTTGTATTTGAGGATACGGATCATTCCAGGACAGCTTAGTTACAGATGACTGTGCATTTAATCTTTGTACATTGAGAAGCTATGGTTGGGATAAATCTAAAAACCATTGTTTAAAGATTCTTGAAGATGGGCTAAACGTTGCCTCCTCTTCCCTCCCCATTTTGTTGATTGACATATTTTCGCCAAAATCCACATGGTGCATTTTAACTCTTGTGAATGCAAATGGAAGAGATTTAATTTTTTTAATAGGTATCTAAAGCCATTTGCACATGTTGCCATTCAACCAGTCCATGCAGAATGTAGGCACCCTATATATAGAAATGAGCAAAGCAGAGATATTTTAGGGAGCAGGCTTGCAGGCGGGGCCCATGACTTACCGTACATCATAGGAGCCTACACAACACAAAACGCTGTTGCTGTATGTAGGTTTTATTTCATTTGTTTTTTATCTTATATTTTGGAAATGTACATCCAGTTTTTTTTCCCTTTAATTTTTTTGGGGGGACCCCAAGAGAGGGGGACCCAAAGCTATAGCTTGTTTAGCTTATACGTAAATCCGGCACTGGTTATCTGCCTGTGTCTTGTCAGCATGACAGTTCTGAATGAATACAAGACAACTCCGTGAAGTGAATTTCATAAGGGGTTTTTAGGAGTAGGCAAGGATCAGGTGGTTTGATCACCTTCCAAGACGCAGGCAAAGCTGAGATAGGAACCAGCATTTTTATCCTGGGTGGCACCGGGGCTGGGAATGTCTGCAGAGTGTTGGCAACACAACCTGACCTTCCACCTGCTCAGCTCCAGGCAGTTGGCATGTGGTACCTTTCTGCTGCCAAGCAGAGTTTCAGCTGAAGGCGACTGCATGAGGAGGCACCTAGGCGCCACCACTGGGGAAAGGGAGCCAGCAGAGAACCACTGAGGGGCAACCAGAAAATTACATTTCTGCAGGCCAGAAAAGGGGCCAAACTGCATGCGTTGTTAAATGTGTATTTTGCACACTCACACAAATGGCATCCGCTGGGGGGTGGGGGTGGATCAAGGACAGGCATGGGGAGGGAATCTAACCCTTTCCTCTCCTGCTAAGCCCTGGAGAAAATTCTGGTTCTGAATAAGCTATTTTGTATTGGGAAGAGATAGAGCAGGCATCCCCAAACTGCGGCCCTCCAGATGTTTTGGCCTACAATTCCCATGATCCCTAGCTAACAGAACCAGTGGTCAGGGATGATGGGAATTGTAGTCCAAAACATCTGGAGGGCCGAAGTTTGGGGATGCCTGAGATAGAGGATGGCCAGATTGTGGAATAAATTGGTGCTCCTGCCTCTTTAATAGTCTTCATGCAATCTAGGCAAGAAGTCCTGGCTTCTATTCAACTATTAAACATTGCAAGAGCCCTGTCCCTTTTTGTGTGTCTGACTGTCTTAAAAAACACTAATACAACAGGGCCGGGGGGGGGGGGGGAATCAGAGCATTATTTATTTATTTTTTGCATTGTGGATGTAATGAAATAAATTATAGGTGAGGAACCAATAGTATTTCTTTTTTATATATATAATAATTTTTTTTGATTTTTATAGAAACAAAACATACAAAACATACAAAATAAGCTCAGTCCCTTCATTTACCCTCCACCCACAAGACCACTTCTGCCACCAGTGATACCCATGGGCATTGGGAAACAAAGGGGTCCATTTTAAGCTGGGTTTGACCTCCCCCCTCCCTCCTCCCCCCTCACCCCCCCCCTGCCACTGAGAGGACAGAGGCGGAGGATCTCTGAGGTTTGGTTTGTCCCCCAGCTAATTCTCCAATATAACACTTTAGTTAACAACAAAACAACAGATAGGGGAAAAAAAGAAAAAACAGGAAAAAATAAAAAATAAATAAATTCCAAGTCTTATTCTCTTAACAGTTTGCTTGCGGCTTCCAATAGTATTTCTTTATGCCCTCCCCACTATCAGTAGCTTATTAGGGTTGCCAGATTTCAAAAAGTATAATTCCTGACAGCCACAAAGTTGTTGGGCTTTTTTTTTTTTAGGAAGACCCCAAAAAATTTCAGTTTTTTTTTTGAGAAACCCCCAAAATTAGTGATTTTAAGCTTTTGGAGTTAATTCAACAATATCCCCCCCCCCCTGATGTCATTTTTACACATGACGTGTCAGGAATTTTCCGGGCGTATGGCAAGCCTATTTAATGTTAAAGATGTGGATATGCCACTGGCAAAAAGGAAAGGGAAATGTAAGTACTTGATTCTGCTTATAATTAAATACATTTAATTATATCCCATTCATTTTTATCAGACTTAATGTGCATGACTGTTCATGAGACTACAGCCTCGGTGTAAAAGTTATTGTAGGCACGTGTGACTTTTGATGGAGTAGGACGTCACTGTTTCACATTTCCATACCAAAGAGGATCGTTGAATTATTAGTCGGTCGTCATAAAGGCTGGTAGTCTACATTTGGCTTGGAAGTCATGCAGGCCTGGTGTATTTACTCATATGGGGAAGCAACGTTGTAAGCTATCCTTGCCATTAAAATAAAATAAAATGCAGTCCTATTAATCAGGACATTTTAACAGGCCAGATGAAGAAACGTTTTTGTGCTTCCTTTCATTCTATTGGGGTTGTTATGGAAGATGTACCTAGTGAACTTCCTCCAATAGACAGAGAATAGATTATTTTATGGGGTCTTGACATTACTTCCAAACAACGGAAGAGCTTTCTCCGTCAGTCAGAAATAAAGAAGGAAGGAAGGAAGGAAGGAAGGAAGGAAGGAAGGAAGGAAGGAAGGAAGGAAGGAAGGAAGGAAGGAAGGAAGGAAGGAAAGTGCTTGACTATGCCGTGATGTTGGCATGCACAAGATTTAGTTATAGGCATGCTTATAGGCAAGGCCACCTTCAGAGATTTTTCACTGCCCTGGGTGGGTGACAGGCCAAGTCTGGAGCTCCCCTTTTGGTTCTAGCAAGACCTGCTTCTCATACAAACTAAGCATGTGGCCAGTAAATATTTGCGATGTCTCAAAGTATGCTGGGCCGCATGGTTGATTTGCATAGTGAGATGGCTGACCAAACTGGAAAGAGCTCATTAGCTGATATTATACGCGGCTTTTGGCATGACAGGCACCTCTTAAATTGTGCCGCCCATGGGAACTGGCTAGCATGCCTTTATAGTTGATGTAGCTTATGTAGATGAAACTTCCTAATGTGGAAGGGGGAAGATGGTTCTCATAACTTCCTATTGCCGTTTGAGCTCATTTACCTCCGCTCTTAGTAGAACCCTATACTAATTTGCATGGGCACATCAGCCTTCTATGCCTGTATTACTGGCAGGCCTTAGCCAGGGCTTGATCCTGATCACTGGATACCAAGAGAAGGATATAGTCAGGATTGAGACTGGAGAAGCAGCTCAGGTTCCAAGAGGCCAAGGGCATAGGCAAAGCTAAACTGTAGATCAGGCACCAGGAAGGTCTATCAGGGGCATAGCTCAGGGCCAGGCTGAGGGTTACCTTCCAAGGAAGATGATGAGGCACAGCACTAGGAGGCCGCTCCTTTTTATGGTGAGCATTTGCTGAGACCAAGGAGCTTGATAGGCCTAGGTGAGTGTTGCGAGTTGTTCAGTGGAATCCCTTCTCTGGAGCTTGTGTAGAAATGAATTCTCTTCACCGCAAGAATGCGCTTCAAAGCTTTACTGCAGGACAGTAGGGCGATCCTAAGCTTGTTCATCATTGCAGAACTTCTCTGAAACATGCTGCCGCTGCTACTGATACTAGCCATCTCCAAACAAACAAACACACATGGTCCTCAAGTTTCAGCTTCCTGCTGTGAGAGTGTCACGGTCCAGTCGGTGCGCGGTTGAAGCCCTGGCTGAGGACGTCAGGACCAGAGGCAAGATGGTGGTGTAGAAGCAGGAACAGGTGCAGGGTTGAGGGTCCAGCAGCAGGCAGTCGCAGGGTCAAGGAGCAAGGCGTCGGCGAAGGTCTGGGAGTCAAGGAGCAAGGCGACGGCAAGGCAAAGGTCCAAGGGTCGAGGATCAAGGCGTCGGCAAGACAGAGGTCCAAGGGTCGAGGATCAAGGCGTCGGCAAAGGCAAGGGTCCAAGGAGCAAGGCGTCAGCAAGGCAAGGGTCCAAGAGCAAGAGGCCAGATGCAACCAGGCAGGGATAGCGTTGCTGTGGCAAAGAGCTGAAGGGAAATGCTGAGCTTTTATCCCTCCCAGCTCCTGCCACCAGGTGCAGTAAGATATCAAGTGGACCACCTGAGTGGCCACTCCTTGCCTCTCCAGCACAAGCTGAGGCAGGCCCCAGTCCTGCAAAGCACGACAGGCCCCAGAGCCTGACTCCTGCCCATACTCCTGACAGAGAGCTCTGCAGCCTGTGTTTCTGGAGATTAGTCATCAGGTAGTTGATCTCCCTCTATTGGACAATTACCAGCCTTCTCTGACGCTTTTGCCAGAGTGGCCTTTTTGCTTAAGGCAAACCAGAGGAGGCAGTATTACTCCTTGCACTAGAATGCTCAACCATCCAGATTTCTTGCTGGATGCCCTGCTCAAGTATTGCTGGATTCCCTGCTCAAAGTATTGCTCAGCAATACTGCGATGTGACTGTTGGAGATTCATTCCCTGTGTCTGCAGTCATGGGATTGTTGTCTGTCACATGATAGTGTATGTTTTCATTCCACAGAGTGGGAAGTGACGGAGACAGGTTGTCTGTGTTACAGTGTTCCGTGAAGGGGGACTATTGTCCTTTGTTCTCTCTCTTTGCTGTCTGATGCTAGAGAGAGAGGGAGCCATGTTGCAGTGCTCCGTGTGTGTTTATATATAAACAAAGTTGGGTAGAAAACTCTCCTAATGTTCAAGTCCCTCCAAAATGATCACAATTTAATATTACTGGCTGATCTTGAATTTATGTGCATGGTAATTTAGATTTTTATTGCATTCTGGCATGTGTTTACGCTGCAAGATGGTTTGCTTATTTGATTACCTGCCTGCAGAGTCT
Source organism: Zootoca vivipara (assembly GCF_963506605.1). NCBI lineage: Eukaryota > Metazoa > Chordata > Lepidosauria > Squamata > Lacertidae > Zootoca > Zootoca vivipara. Next base: position 25,662,105 of record NC_083279.1, on the reverse strand, counting down.
GGATATATTATGTGACGCCTTTACTCATAACAATCATTTTCATTTATCTGTTTCTTATTTTAAAATTACTATATAGTGTGTTGCATGCTCCATATAGCTGAGCAGTGATGCTCCACATCCTTTCTCTGGTTCCCACTAGGGCAGGCATAGGCAACCTTGGCTCTCCAGATGTTTTGGAACCACAACTCCCATGATCCCTAGCTAACAGGGCCAGTGGTCAGGGATCATGGGAGTTGTAGTTCCAAAACATCTGGAGAGCCAAGGTTGCCTATGCCTGCACTAGGGAAAGTTGGACGGGTCCACCCCTGTTCCCGCTGAGTGAATAGGTCTAAGTCCATCCTATCCAGGCAGACTTTTAAGGGGGAATCCATTGAAATCCATGCAGAAACACAGATTTATTAATCAGTATGCAAAGTACAGAAGGGCAGCAGAGCTGCGGTGTCTGCTCAACTGCCCGTGTTGATGGGCATTGACTTGGATGCTCCTGGCCTCTATGGGTTTGACTCTGGACTGTATCCTGACTGCTGGACTTCAGGCCTGCCTACCTGGATTGACTCTGGACTGTGTTTCCTGGACATTGCTTGTGTGGATTGAACCCCAGACTTTGAACTTTGGACTTAACATACTGGCTTGTTGCCAGGTAGGTCAGGGGTTCAGGACAGTGAAGTTCCAATCGGCAGTTCAAAAGTTGGCGACATTTTCCTTCCCTGATAAAGTCTGGGGGAAGTAAGTACTGGCAAAAATATTGCCGTGCATGGCTAAATACAAAAATGAAGCCAGTGACTCTGCCAGTACTGCAACATTTGCCGAGGGAGCCACCTAGCAGGTGCTATGTGCAATGTCTTTCATTATGAAATTTCGGTTAAATGAGTCTTGTCAACCTTCTGGGCCCTTGGGCACATTTGGAAACCTTATAAACTGTCATGAGAGGCTACACTTTGTCGGTTTGCTTTTAAAGAAAAGGTCTCCTGAAAATTGATCAGCATTTTGTTGCAAATTTATCCTAACGCATTTACTTTTTTTTTTATGCAATTTTGTCATAATAGGCACACTTTTGCAGAGCATTTCTCTCTAATATTTTATATGTCATTTTCATTAATATACAGCAGGGGTGGCCAACTTCCAAGAGACTGTGATCTACTCTCAGAGTTAAAAACTGGCAGTGATCTACCCCCTTTTGGGGGGTTCAGGTCAAAGTTCTTGAGCTTTTTTTTAGGAAGGAAAGCCCTGTTTTGGGGGGTTCAGGTCTTTTTAGGGGTGCAGGGCAAAGGTGTTGAGGTTTTTTTAGGGGAGCCAAAGTTTTTTAGCTTCTTTGGGGGGGAGCCACTGATTTACCAGTGATCTACCACAGACGTCCAGTGATCTACCGGGCAGATCACGATCTACCTGTTGGACATGCCTGATATACAGTATTCAATTTTATGGGTGCTTTCCTCAAGGCCATGCATTTTTTGTTCACACTACTTGACTGGGGAACTGCTTGCAAAATTTAGAGAAGTGTGAACTTTGGAGGATGGCTTTGTTTGAATACTGTTTCAGAAAGTGCAAATTTGGTAGGTGAACTGAATCGCATTTCTTCTTCCCCTATCCCTAGTTGTAAGCAAGTGCCCCATTGCTGATCATGGGGCACATCCAATAAGGCATGGGCTTGTAATTTCCTACGTTGTGGATCGTGAGTCAGTCAGTAATGCTTATTCTCTTAATGGTTCCAGAACAAATGCAGAGGAGATAACTAAAAAGATATTGAACTTGAAAAATTGTATTTTTCAAATAATTGTACTGGATTCTACTGCTGACTTTGCATGTTTAAATGAGGGAATGGGGAAGTGGTGGCCCTCCGCATCCGCCCCCAACTAGCATGACCAATGGTAAGGAATAACAGTTGTCTCCATCCATGTTTTAAATGCTTTGGTTTATCTTCTGGATGTGAAAAGTCTTTGAATTGATGAAGGCCTCTACAGTCTAAATCAGGGGTCCCCAGACTTACCGTGCGGCGGGCTGGTGCCCGCCGCGCCGACCGCGCGGTGGGCCGGAGGGCAGGGGAGTGCGCGCGCAGCGGGCCGGAGGGCGGGGGAGTGCGCGCCCGTGCGCATGCGCACACGCGCCCGTGCGGGGGAAAAATCGCCGAAAATCGCTTGTGCGCATGCGTATGGGCCTCCCCTGACCCGGAAGTGCACCAGAAATGACCTCTTCCGGGTCAGGAGAGGCCCATACGCATGCGCACAAAGGATTTTCGGCGATTTTTTGCCGATTTTTTAGATCGTCGCTGCGCCGCGCGCCGTGAGAGCGGGCGGCGGCAGCGGGCAGCGGGGGTCGTCGCGGGCCGGATTGGAAGGCCGATTGGGCCGCATCCGGCCCGGGGGCCGTAGTTTGGGGACCCCTGGTCTAAATGGAACAGAGGAGGAGGTGGCAATTTTCACAAATTTCTCCATGTAGCTCACCCTATCACATTCCATGCTATTTTGGAGAGTCAGCAACTCTCTGCAACACATTAGGGGTGGAGGGACACAAGGAAATGGGAACCAGACCCAGAGCCATAGCTAGGTGCTTACCTTCCAAGTCCCGGACTGCAGAATCTGGGACTGGCAGCCGTGCGACACCGGAAGTTGCGTCGATGTAACTTCCGGTGTCGCTTTGCCCTTCTATGGGCACCAAAAATGGCCACCGCCGGCTTCAAAAGTAGCTTCTACGCATGACCAGAAGTGTGTCGACGCAACTTCCGGTGTCGCCCCGCCCATCTATGGGCACCAAAATGGCCGCCGTCGACACCGGAAGTCGCATCTATGCACTTCCGGTCATGCGTAGATGCGACTTTTGAAGCCGCCAGCGGCCATTTTTTGTGCCCATAGAAGGGCAAATCGGAAAGGAAAAAATGGCTGCCGGCAGGAGAAAATAACGGAGAAAAACGGGAGACGAAGTGATACGGGTGACCACCGGGAAAAGGTAAGTAAAAACGGGGGTTTCCTGGGGAAAACGGGAGACTTGGCAGCTATGGCTAGGTGATATTGCGCCCCTGGCAGAACCGTCCAGATTGCGCCCCCTAGCCACTGACAAATTAGCTCTTCTTTCCGTCTCTCCTCCAACCCCCTTTCCACCCATGCAATTCACCCTCTATTTAAAACCATTTCTTATGAGGCAATAATCGATATTTATATTTATGGACATATTTTTAGCCAATTCTGTGCGCCCCCGTCGCCTGCATCCCTGGCAGGGGCCCACCTCACCACCCTCTAGCTATGGCCCTGGTGAGACTAAACAGTTGTTTGCTACATAAAATACCCTTCCACAAATGGACAGGTGCAATTGGATCCAGCCCTCTGCATAGTGACCCTGTGTATGCAATGATTTGGGCATAATTCTCATTGAAATGTACTTCTTGAAATAATAGACTGGACACTGCCCTGTGCTGATGACGCAGCACTCATCTTGATATACTCAGTGAAGTCCAAATTGAATATTGACAGCCATTGAACTGCTTCGGTGAGCACAGGTTATTTCAGTGGAATCTGATTGCAATTAGCTCTCTGTGTTAATTATATGTGACGTAAAACCAATAAGGTGTTTTGTTGTGTTTTTGAACATGTGTTACTCTTTAACTTCAGTAGGAATACTGTTTAAATATTCATTTCTTGAAATGGCTGGCCATCGACAGTTCAACCTTAGCTAGCCAAAAATACAGTGCGGAGTTCACATACTGAATGGAAGTGGGCGGCATGGTAGGGTACCGCCCCTCAACTGACTGCTTTACCAGGGGGTAGATGAAGGTTGAGGTTGGTGTAGTGCAAATGCATTGACAGGAGACCTGGGTTAGTTCTGCCAGTGAGCTTACACCATGCTGACCTTGCCGCTGCCTCGCCCTTCCTCCTCTATCTCCCAGTAAGCAGCAATGATGTAACAGACTGGAGGTCAGGTGAGAGGTCACAGTCCACCATGCCATTTGCATTTTGTGCTTAGCAGTACCATATGTACACAATCCAGTGTGACCTAGTAATTAGGGAGTTGGAGACCCACACTGAAATAACTGATAAGCCACAAAGCTTGGTCTACCTGGCAGACTAAACTATCTTAACTTACATGGCTTTTGTGATTATTTAAGGGGGGACCTTGTAAACTACCTAGAATTCGTTGATAGAAGGGTGAAAGAAAATATAAGGAACAACAATAATAGATGTTATCATTCATATCTTGGACTGAAATAAATGTGCTGCGTACACATAGGAATGAAATAAATTTGCTCCCCAGACTTCTCCTGCAAGAATTTTGATACTGAATATCTGTATTTGGCTTCAGGTGGTATTTTATTCCAATATCTGATACTTTCACTTGACAATTTATATTTGATGGCATCTCTTAATTGGCTTCCTTTGGGCAGGTAATAATCTGAAAGTGCTCAGATTTCAGGTTTGCACTAAACGTTCACATTGCAAACGTGGATTCAAATCTTTGACCTGAAAAATTCACCAATAAAATATAAAGATTTTGTGTGGCTGATTTTGGTGAATGCTGAGTATTGTGAATTCAGTAATTTTAAGTGTAAGCATCATAACAAAACTGGGACAACTTTTGTCTGATCCTGAGTCTAGAGCAGAGCTTTCCAAACTTTTCATGTCGGTGACACACTTTTTAGACATGCATCATTTAACGACACAGTAAATCAGCTTTACTAGCAAACTGGAGGTTAAACTAACCCCTTTCCAGCCCCACGAGAAGTGCAGGGAGCGTTCACGTGACACACCTACACACTGCAGCCAACGCACTAATGTGGCGCGACACACCATTTGGAAAGCTGTGCTCTAGATGAATACTAGTTCTCAGTTTTTTTGAAATGTTCTGTAGTGTCAGTATGAGCGTGTACAGAGACATCAGGCTCTGATTGTGCAGAGACAGAAAATTAAGTACAGTGGTGCCTCGCTTAACGAATGCCCTGCTTAATGATATTTCCGCTTAATGAAAGGATTTTTCGAGTGGAGCTTGCCTCGCTAGACAAATGCGTTTTACGAAAAATTCGTCTAGCGAATCGCGGTTTCCCATAGGAATGCATTGAAATTCAATTAATGCGTTCCTATGGGCAAAAAAAAATTTCAATGCATTCCTATGGGATTCGCTAGACGAATTTTTCGCTATAAGAAAAGACCCATGGAACGAATTAATTTCGTCTAGCGAGGCACCACTGTATTTGCTTATTCATAGGACACCTTCAGTGTGCATAGTGCATTACAGAGTGGAAGACAACAGTGCCCTGGAAAGCTTACAATGTCATATTTTCATGGGGAGGGGAAGGGAAAGGATTCAACAGGAGGGAAATCTGTGATCATGTCAGTTATATGCACTTAGGCATAGTTGCAGATCAAGCTGGAGGAATCTGTCAATTCTGCTTTCTCCCAATTTCAGTCTGAATTTTTTCATCATTTACACATTTTTCCAAAGCATTTCCCCCAAATATAACACATCTTTTATGTTATTTTTACTAACATAGCCATTTATGTGTGTGCTTTACACTAGTGTGTGGATTTTTGTACCTACGGTATTACTTGACCGGAGACCTGCAGTGCATAATTCAGAGAAATGCACATTTTAAAGGATGCCGTAGCGCTCTGGTCTCATGCGGTTTCCAGCAAGTAGTACTCAGAGGCTAGTTCGAAGCCACTAATAGCCATACCCTCTGTGAATTGGTCTAATCCTCTTTTAAAGCCACCCAACGTAGTGGCTATCACTATCTCTTGAGGAGGGAGCAAATTCCATAGTTGTGCTTCTGTGCGCAGAAGTACTTCCGTTTTCCTGTCCTAAATCTGCCAATTCAGTTTCATTCACATACAACATGGGAACAGTGCTTCCATATATTAAGGTCCTATTTTAAGGGACCAGGTGGTGCTGTGGGTTAAATCACAGAGCCTAGGGCTTGCCTATCAGAAGGTCGGTGGTTCGAATCCCCGCGACGGGGTGAGCTCCCGTTGCTCGGTCCCAACTCCTGCCAACCTAGCAGTTCAAAAGCACGTCAAAGTGCAAGTAGATACATGTAAATAGGTACCGCTTCAGCGGGAAGGTAAACGGTGTTTCCACTGCTCTGGTTTGCCAGAAGCGGCTTAGTCATGCTGGCCACATTACCCGGAAGCTGTACGCTGGCTCCCTCAGCCAATAAACTGAGATGAGCGCCACAACCCCAGAGTCGTCCGCGACTCTGGACCTAATGGTCAGGGGTCCCTTTACCTTTACCTTTAAGGTCCTATTTTGCCTTTACATAGGAGCCAACTCCTAGGGGCCATGGGGGGCTTTGGCTCCCACAGTAAAATATTTGAGGGAGCCGGGCCTCCACAAAGTTTATGGGCATTCCCATTCAAATGGTGTGTGTGTGTACTGTGTCATGTGATTGATTATGCGGGGCAGAGCTTACCTGGGCCCACACAATATTTTATTCAAGTTGGCACCTCTGCCTGTTTACACCTCTTATATACTGATTAATCTGTTCCTTTCTGTCCAGTGCAGATTACATGTGCTCTGGCGCATGAGTGAACTTGTCCCTTCTACATATATGACATTAATCTTCGCTGTAAAATGTACAGGTCACTTTGTGGCTGTTCTGCCCTTTTCAGTTCAGAGTAATAAATTTCGTCCCTCTATTACAACCTAATCAGATCTTCACTGTTACATAATTGGCTTGAATTCTCTCCCTGTAGACACAACCTATAAAGTCCAGGGACATAAAACTTAATAATCTTTGATATAATTCCACAATGGTACTCTTTGGAAATTAGGTTAGGGGGCTGCAAAACATGTGGAATAACGAGGCTTTGTCTACATTATAGCAATGATGAAATAGCATAGCTACCTTCTTAATATGTTTTATTGAACGCCTTTGGAATATCCAAGTAATAGATCCTGTGTCGTAGCTACATGCTTGTAATTGAATTCCTTGAGAAGGCTGACTGGGGAGGAAAATTCTGCTCTCCGGTGCCTTTTCTTTGTAATATAACCTAAATCTTTTAGTTAAGGCAAAATTGTTACAATAAATTATTTCACGGATAGACCTCCTTTTGTGCCATAGCAATGTACCCCCCAAACCTGGTTGTACCTAAGGCCAATGAAAAATGCAAGTGGAATAATAGTGTAGCTTTCTGATCTGTGCCCCTGAAAGTTAGGTTAAAGAATTTGGATGAAGGATTTAAAAACAACAACAACAAACAAACAAACAAACAAACAACAACAACACCCAACCCAAATCTTTTAAATTCAAGGTTCAGAGGATATTGGTCTATCCATTATTAGCATCCCTTTGTTATTCTAAACCCAATGGGCTTTTTTCTTTTCTTGAGGCACCAAACCCAACAGGACAAGGACAGCAGACATTGAAACAGGCAATTCCTCCTTCGTTTTAATCGCCATTAAAATAACCAGCAGTATTAGCACAGATTAAGGCGACAATTATGTATCTGGGAGTAAGGCCCCCATTGAACTCTGTGGGACATACTTCTGAGTAGACATGTATTGCACTGAAAAAGGAGAAGGCTTTCTCATTTGGTTGTGGACTTCTCCCCTTGAAGAGGTTTGCCCTGTGCTTCCTTTTATAAGATCCTGACCACATCCCAACACTGAAAAGTTTCCAAGCCAAAGCTCCAGGAAGAACTTCTGTAAATTAATGGGGCAATGAATGGGGCCTGCGAGGCAGAAGGGATCCAAGTGATTTGGTTAGGAGAGTGCCTAGTGGGATGATCACAATGGACAACTGTTGGAGTTCTTCAAACACCTCCTGGGGTTGTCAAGGTGATGCAAGCCCATAGCTGTTCAAACAATCGGCTCTATACCAATGCAGTGTTGGTGAGAAAATATAGTTTTTGTGTTGCTTAAGCTCTAAAATGAGTTCTAAACCATGTTTTATCAGATTTTCCCTGGGTCCACTGCAAAACTAAGAGATGAATGATGCTTGGGGTAATAATACATATGGGGAACAGAAGTGTGCCCTGCTAAATAGGACAGACGATGGACAAATAAAATAGCAGTGATAAGTGAATTGCAGACAAACCACTTTGCCTCATGCAGAGTGAATAATAGTGTTTCATAGTAGCAAAAGGGAACTTGCTGTCAAATGCATAGCGGCACCTCCTGGGGAGACATACATTTAGACAGCTTTCCAATGGAAAGCTTGCAGTGATTCAATCTCTTCTTGCACCCAGCACTATGTTGGACTGGTATACTGATTTTTACGTCTCCTTTTCAGAAGGGAATTGCTTTTATTTTCTTCACTTGCTGCTCTGTGCTCTCCAGCTGGCTGACCCCACCTTATCATAGCTGCCGACCCTTCCCTGCTTCTCATGAAGAAGCACACTGGCTATTCCCCAAAGATCTACTCATGTTTTCAAAATAAGGGAAGTAGACTGAAACCTGGCAGTTTTGGTTTCTCTCATGTTCATGCTTCCCCAAACTTTCAGTTTAGTGCTCCACATTCAAGGGCTGGATTATCCATTAAGCAAAATAACCACATGCTTAGGGCATCAAGGGAAGGGGGGAGGGCACACAGAAATTTCCCATTGCCAGATTCACTATGGACTATATGGTGCAGCTGAACAAAATAAACATTATTTTTACAAATATACAAAAAACATTATTTTTCACCTTACTGTAGGTTTTGTTTTCATTTTTTTGGGAAAAAAATCTTTTATGGTTTATCATTGTTTTTATTTTTAATTAGATATATATGAGGGCACCCAAATCCTTTTAAGTGCCTTAGGCCCTCTAAAGGTCTTAATCTGGCCCTGTCCACATTTTTGCATAAGTTACGTTTCGAAAAAAAGGAAAACCTCATGAAAATAAACCAGTTTAATTTGCATTTTTCCTAATATATCCATTTTTGTACGCAATTTTCTGTGACAGGTAAATATTTTTGCAAGCAATTTCCACTAATAAAATGCATTTTTGCGTGTGTGTTTTCACGAATATATACATTTTTATGCACACTTCTCCTGGTTGGATAACCGTGTTGTACAATTTGGAGAAGTGGAAACGTTGAAGATCAGCTGCGTTTCAGTTCACATATTGTTGCAGTAAGTGCAAATCAGGTGGGTTTGCTTTAAAATTAATTTTCCCTATCTGCCACCTGCTTCACCTGTTTTTGTTTTAATTAAATAGCTTTATTACAAAGTAAAATAAAATAAAATAGAGCTTTCCAGGGCACTTTCGTTCCAAAAGAAACTGACCCTGTAGAGAGATATTTTGGAACTTTGCATAGCTCTGGGAAGTGGAGGGTGTGATATGAAACGCAATTCAACAGGAGGAAAAATTAGAAGGTAGCCCCTGGCCTCCTGTCTTGTGATAACTTAGCAACTGCTTACGTCCATCTGCGCTTTGAGGAATTTCAGAATGATCCCAGTGCAAACAGGGAACAGGACTGGCAAGCTCCACACTTTGGGGAAAACACCAGGATAACAGCACCCCAGCAGGAGCGCTACTTAAGAGCTTACTTCATAAGAACGACTCACTCCTTCTTGAATACAAGTATAAATCCACACATTTAGTTACAGTAAGCATCGCCAACCCCGCTGAGATTACTGGTGCCTTTTAGCTCTGTACTCTGCAGGTTGTTTCCAGTGATGCATTTGTCTTCCTCCCAGACAGAAATAGCATGCAACATTTCGTTTATTTATTCAAGATATCCTGCCTTTTGAAACCAAAAAGGCTCCACAAGGAAGCCAACCAACTAAGTACGTATTAAAACGCAACATAATGATAGGAAACGGTGCACCAAATAACCAACTGGCAGCTCATTAACAGAATTAAATATTAAAAGGAGTAATAAACAGGGCTGCCTTCAGGTGTCTTCTAAAAATCTGGTAGCTGTTTTTCTCTTTGACATCTGATGGGAGGGCGTTCCACAGGGCGGGTGCCACCACCGAGAAGGCCCTCTGCCTGGTTCCCTGCAACTTGGCTTCTCGCAACAAGGGAACCGCCAGAAGGCCCTTGGTACTGGACCTCAGTGTCCGGGCAGAACAATGGGGGTGGATACGCTCCTTTAAAAATTCACCAGCATTTTAGGGTCCATTTCTCCTAATGCATGCAATGAAATGTTGCATCTGTCTTTCACCCTTGTGTTGAATCACTTCAGTTCCAAACATGCATACCTGAAAATTACTTTTTTTTTTAGACATCTCACCATACTATTCTGAGTATGAACCTTTGTTCTCATGCACACTTTGACCTAATTGTCCTAAGCAACAGATGAGGTGGTGGACCTGATTGTACCATTTCAGGTACAATAGGTTGTACCACTTCAAACTGCAGGTGGAGATTAACACAAGTGATTGCTTTCTTTCTTAAAATAAAAAAAAAAAATCAATGGAGAATTATGTATCAGAGAGAAGGCTAGGCCTTCCATGGTTATATGGCTTGGTATATCAGTGGAACGAAACATGGAACCGCATGCATCTGGTTGTTTTCTGACTGGAATTAAGTTTTGTATTTTTGCCTTATCGAGAATATATTGAATTGCTATGAAAAGATCTGTTTGTGCTTTATACCTGCATTAATGAGCCTGTTGTTAGCTGCACAGTAGTCAGACTAATGGCCCAAATGAATGCTTTGCCCCTGGCTCGAAACTAACTAGTAAAAAAAACCTTCCAGTGGGTGTACTGATAAATGTTTCATGCTCACATACTACAAGGAATCTAACAGGACAATTAAGTGCAAATCAGTTCACTTAATTCCCCTGGTGTACATAATGCTATCGTATGTTCCTGGCAGCTTTTTCACAGTAAGAGTTTACCTTCTGAGTTTTTCATTCCCAATGAAAATAAAGATCTGCCAAAACCACCATTCATATCCCACCTTTGGCGTGCTGGACTCAGTGTAATCCCATTCACCAAAGTGTACTCCCATCTTTTCAATGCCTCACAATCTGGTCCGATGGAATCTCAATGTGTTGACCGGCAACATCTGTCAGGGATGCCCTAAATGGTTTGGGATAAGGTTCTTTTCAGAACCACCTTCTCTTGCATAAACTGCCCCCCCCACTGGATTAATAACCAGAGGTCTTGTTCCATATCTTGTTGCCATCAAAGTACCAATTGGCAGGGTGCTCATATTGTGGAATTTCCTTTCCAAGGAGGCCTGATTAGACTTCTCATTACTTGTGCTTAGATGAGCTTTTAAGACCTTTTTCTTCCATTGCACCTTCAGTTTGTTGGTTATTTATAATTCAGCTGATACCCTGACCTTCCTGTGGGATGCCCTGAAGGTTTTTGAATGGAAAAAAGGTAAAGGTCCAGTCGCGGACGCCTCTGGGGCGAACCAGAGCAGTGCACGGAAATGCCATTTACCTTCCCACCAGAGCGGACCTATTTATCTACTTGCATTTTGGTGTGCTTTCGAACTGCTAGGTGGGCAGGAGCAGGGACCGAGCGACAGGAGCTCTCCCCGTTGTGGGGATTTGAACTGCCGATCTTCTGATCGGCAAGCTCTAGGCTCTGTGGTTTAACCTACAGCGCCACCCGCATAGACAGTCGTAAAAAAAAGAAGTTTTTTAATGAATGAATGAATGCAGATCCCTGCATATGCTGCACTGCTCTGTTCTCTTTTATAAAATGAGGGCCACAACCCACATTTCTGTACTGGCAGAATTTCTATGTTATTTATTCATTTATTTATTATTTATTACATTTATATCCCTGCTTTCCTCCAAGGATCAAGGACCAGTTCCCTCCCCCTCACAGTGACCCTGTGAGGTGGGTTAGGCTAGGAGACTGCATCTGGCCCAAGGCCATGAGTTTCATGGCCAAGTGCGGATTCGAACTCGAGTCTTACTTTCTACTCGCTGTACACTCTAGCTTTCAAAAATATCAGGAACTTTATTCACAGGTAATGTTATGACCAGTAGTGCTGTGCCAAATTCGCCGGGCTTCTTCTTCTTTTGCTGCAAAATGTTTGTGTGTGAAAACGTTTGCAAAACCTCCTACTTCCCACTCTTTTTTTCCACATTTTGCGCCCCTTGTTTCCTTTCAAAGCCGGTGTTCCCTTTCTTTATTATGAATGTATAAATTGCATTAAGTGCCACTCCATTAAAAAGCACTCAGAGCAATTTACAAAGCGCAGTCCCACTCGAACATACAAAAATAACTTTCTCCAGCTGGTAAAGGACCGTCTCCATTTTACACTTTGCAGATCTCGACTTTTATTTCAGAAAACCTTCAGAAAATCCTGCAGACCTGAAAATTATACAACAGTGTATTCATTAATTTGTAAAAAGGTAGTTCTGAATGACATGGAAAGGAACTGGCTGGTTTGTATGTGTCTTCATTTAATGTATTTTATGCTTGCTTTCCTTCGTTCTTCATCATGTTTTGAGGCACATAGCAAATTGATTTTAAAACTGTATGTAGCAAATTTGTGAGGGAGATAACCAGATTCAGAATGGTAAAGCTCTGTTTCCAGACTCAAATAAAACTCATAACTAATTTCACTGCAGAAATATATGCATTTCAGAACACTGGCTATAGTAGCTCTTGTTTGATGAGTCAGTCGGTCATGGAAAGATTTGATTTGAATTTTAAACGTTTTGTATGGCATAATGAGACATTTTGTCATTGATTAGATGAAGAAACAAGTTTCTTTCCTGTAGAGGAAACAGAGGCCATAATTTGCCTTGCCTTAATTAATGGGGCTAATTTTGCTTTCAAAAGTTAAGTCAAAACCAATTACAGCAACAACTTTATGGGAAACACAGATAATTATTTAAATTGGAAAACATACTTAAACTCGATAATTTTGATCTTTCCACTGCTTGTACGATAAAACATTTATCACCTACTACAATTCAATTAATAATCAGCAGGAATGCTAAAAATGGGTGCATTAAGGCATTGAAATACGACAGCGTTTCTGGTTTTAATGTTTAATGCTTCATAAATGTTGCACACGGAACCCGGTGTGTACTAGAAATTACCTTATTTTTCTCTCGTAATAATTGAGCAGAAAACGGCAAATCACATTTTACTAACGTAGTTTAAATAGGAATATTTACGGATTATCAGGATGTTTAATATTATAGCTCTGCTTCAAATGGTGTCACGTAAACAACCATGTCTCCATACTGCTTAATGCTCCCCAGTTCCCTGAGCAAATCACAGGGCCAACTTTGACAAGGTCACTTCTTTTCTGCATAGAGTATCCTGAAGATGTATAGTGCCCTTTACAATAAAGTGCTTATTTACAAAAGTTCTGGTTTGGCAGATCAGAAGGAAACCTTTAAGCAGGCATCACTTGTCCACAAGTAATAGTACAAGATGAGTCCTTTAAAAGAGGCCCCGTGGATACAGAGTACGCATGTTACATGGGGCCTATTTTAAAGCCCCTTCTGCCGTAGAAGGAGGGGGGTTGTGGGCGCCACGAGCCCCTCACGTGCTGGGGGGGCGTGGTTGCCATCCCCCAGCCCATTGGTTAGCTTCCGGACGGGCGCTCCCTTGGCGCGCCCAATCCGGACATTCCAAGGGGACGTGGCTTGCTGATTTAAGCGAGCGCGGCTGGGAGTCTGCCTCTCTTTCCTGGACCCCCCAGCCACTTCGTTTTCCCGCCCACCCTCCCTTTAGGCAAGGCTCTCCTTTTGACATTGCTATGGACCTCGGTTGGTCGCCGTTGAGGGGCCTGGTAGGAATTTATCCACTTGGCAAATTGGCTCTGGCCTGGTGGTTTTCGCCTACCTCATAGCAACTCGTCACAACTTTGGTTTTTTGGCGGTAGGCATTGGATTATCTCTGAAAGGTTACAGGTGGGGGGAGGGAGGTTGCTGCCATCACCTCCCCCAAAATGCGGAAGGGTACTCCCTTAAGGAGTCCAGGGGCGTGGCCATGTCCGAAGCCGTGGTAGGTGAGGGCCTAAGGCACGCCCCCTAGTGGTTGCCACAGGGTGAGTTCCTACCCTGTTTCTCATATTTTAAGACATACCCATAAAATAAGCCATAGCAGGATTTTTAAGCATTCAAGGAATATAAGCCATACCCCGAAAATAAGACATAGTGATAGGCTCAGCAGCAATGCTGGCCACAGCAGGAGGAGGAGGGAAAAAATAAGACATCCCTTGAAAATAAACCATAGTGTGTTTTTTTGAGGAAAAAATAAATATAAGACGTGTCTTATAATATGAGAAACACGGTAGTTGATCTGCAATCGTAGGGCTCACTTAACGGTGGTTAACCCTTCACAGATATAGACTGTTAGATCCAATGCCTAAGCCAATACCTCTCTACACCCGTAATCAATAAAGTTGTGGCCTTTTACGCCCATTAACCTTGTGCAATGTGTCCTGTGTCTTTATTTATCCCGGGAGGGCTCGGGGTATCGCCACACAAAAGACTCACCCTGTCGTACAGCTGTTTTAGTATCAGTACCTCCAAATGTAGACTGTTTGTTCTAAGTGCAATATTGCTTTGCCCCTCCTTAGGACAAGCACATCCTAGGCATCTAGGCACATGTGGTGGCATTGCAATAAGATAAAACCATTCTGGAATTTAATTATAGAAGAAATAAAAATAATAATAAGGTCTAATATTAAGAAGAGTTCTGAGAATATCTTACTGGGAATGATTGATAAAGAGGTTAAAAAGCAAGACCAAAAAATACTGCTATACGCTACAGCAGTGGCACGTATCTTAATAGCTTCATATTGGAAAAAGCAGGATGTGCCAAAAGTAAATGAATGGCAGGAGAAATTATTTGAATATGTAGACTTAGCAAGATTAACTAATGTAATAAGAGGAGGTAATAAACAAAAATTTGAACAGAACTGGGAAAATTTTGGAAATTATATGAAACAACAATGTCCCACAATTAAATCTTGGATCCATTTTTAAAGATCGGCACTGAAAACAATGAAAACAAACTATTGCACTGAAGCACAATAGAAAAGTAAAAAGAAAAGAAAAATATATAAAATCAAAAGAAGCAGTTTCAAAAAAAACTACTAAGGGACCAAACTGCAAACAAGTGGAAGTGACAGAGTGGAGAGAATTATAAGTTATGTGATTTGATTTTTTGTGTTATTGGTATTGTAGTATTTATTATAATGTTGTTATGATTCAAATTTGATGTATTATGTGTTTTAATTTGAATCTTAATAAAGTTTATTTTAAAAAAATCAGGTGATTGGTTCTACTTAGTATCAAGATGTTCATAACAACACCTAAGAATTAATCATAGGTTTAAGTGATTGTTTAGTAACATTTCAGCACAGGGACGAAAGAACAAGACAGCAGGGTTTTGCTTTGCTTTCAAAGCAGCAATTGTTTCTATTACTTAATATAAAATTGCTTCCCCCCCCACTCAGGGGCAGTGATCATCATTTGTGCATTTAAAGCAGCTTACATCTTCTGAAGTGCTGTACAAATTTTAATTGGTCGTTAACCGTGGCTGCAGAATAACATTTTCTTATAATTGTGTGCAGTGGTTTCTGTCCCCAAATGGCTTACAAGGAAATAATGCTTTTAGTAACCAATATGTACCAGAGAAACAACTTAGCTCACCACCCAAAGGCAGCAACAAATTATTATTTAAAAAACTCTTTTTCTTCAACATAAAATATAATCACATATGAAGATCAAATAATATTAAAACAACATTTTTGGACATTGTAGGTCGTGTTAAACAATGCCACATATGGCTTAATATTTTTGTATGCCCAGTTTCTCTTTAACCTTTAATCCCAGAATATCCATATTTCTATTAAAGGAATGTGTAGCGTACATGTTAATGATTGGACACCTTTGAAATAGCTTGGAAGCATGGACCGATGTCGGAAGATGTTCAAAACGTGTGAACATCCCTTTTCGAGAACCTGTTACTCACATTACTTAAATGGTTCGCAAATAATTACTCAACACTTGGGTAATTTGACTCTGGGTGTTTTGCCAGCTGAGACAGAAAAAGTGTCCTGTTTAAAATAAGCATTTTCAGTAATCCCATATTCTCCAAATATTATGAGACCAGCAGTTTGTTTACTTCTCTTCCTGACATCCTCTAAGCTCGTCTGGGCCTTCTTGCCTTAAGCCAGATTTTCTAAACATTTGAAACTCAACTCTCCCTTGTCAATTTACTGTACCTTTTGGATCTCTCCAATTTAGCACCAGCAATTTGTTCCAACCTGGATGCTCCAGGATCTCTGTGGGACTGTGCTTTGGTTTGGACTTCGTAAACTGGACATGCGGACTGACCCTGGACTGCAGACCAGATACTGACCTGCTGCCAGGTAGGTCAGAAGTTCAGGACACCTTGACTACAACGGATATTTTCTCTGCTGCTATAACCTTACTCCCTTTGCATTTGAAACCAACCATTTGCCCCTGTAAACTTAAGGTCCCATGCCAACTCTGCAAAATAGTGTCAGCGATCCATTTCGATTTTGGAGGAACTCAGCCGTAACTTGTCCTGCTCGTGTGCAGCTGGTAGCTGGCGGTGAAAGAGAAACCACAAAAGAACTGAACTCACGAGAGCCTTGCCAGGGAGGAGAGGACCTTGCAAGCTGGGAGGATTGCATTTCCCACAGTCTTAAGTTACAAAGTCGTTTCTTTGTCCCTGAAGGCTTCTTTGCCTGAAGGAATCTGGGGGTGCGGGTGTCGACTATTTCCAAGGCCCCCCGTGAACAATCACATCTTACTTTGTGTGAATTTGAACTGTACCAGCATGCTTACAGCATGTATGGGTGCATATCGCTGTTTTCAGGGCTGCTACACATAATGTGAAAAAGAGATGCTTGTCACATTTACTTACCATAATCAGGATGTTTTTTCTTGTACATTAAAACGTTTATGGCTGGAGCAGCCAACAGGGTTGGACTCCAGCTTCCATCATCCCTGATTATTTACCATGCTGGATGGAGCTGATGGGAGCTGGAGTCCAGCAACATATTGGAGGGCACCATGTTGACTATTCCTGATTTATGGTCTTAATTGGGCTGGGGCGGGGGAGAAACTGCAAAACTTGTTTATTACATCATGCAACCCCTCCTCTACGTTGAGGGGGAAACTAACAGAAAGTGGAAGGGTACAGGCATGAACGAGTCATGTCCATTTTGAAGATGAAAATGCCCTTCATTTTCTCTTTGGCATGAAACGTATTTCTTGTTTTCCATTATAACCCCTGCTCCGGAAAACTGCTGCTACTGGACAAGCTGCCTTGCACCTGCAATAACACAGGACGCAAGAGGAAAAGCCTCGCTCAGATCTGCAACATTGAAGAGGATCAGATATGCCTCTCTTGTTGTTAGTTTTCATTGCTAACGAGCTGGCACAAAGAAGCAGTGGGAACGTTTACTTTAAAAGTACATTCCATATTAGTTTGTAGTGGAGCAAAAAAAAGGGGGGGAGCAGTATCATAACTTGGTTAAAAGGTGGGGAGGGGAATCCTGGTTCCAAGGAGTGTTTGCTGAATTCTGCTCACTGAAGATAGTAAAGTTTTTTTCTTGGTTTTAAGGCTTGGTGGGCCAAATATATGCTTGTTCACTTGCCAACACTCCCCCCCCCCACACACACCATAAGGTTGGCAATAAAATCCATGGAGTAGATTGTATTAACCAGTCCTTGGCAAAGGACTATTTCATCATTAACACTAACACTGTATGTTATCTCCAAAATGCCTACTTCAATATTAGTTCTGGGCTGGATCTACACTAATTTTAAAAAGCACTTAAAAAAAGTAGTTATATAGCTCTCAAGGCAATTTTCCATTGACAGCTGTACAGCACCCCCTGGTGTCATATTTTTATAACACACTAGTTGACCCTCCCACGTGTTGCTGTCGGTTATCCCTGTGGCTGCCCCCACCCTGTGATGATCCATGACGTGTTGCTGTGCCTGACTCAGCGTCATAGCTGTCAAGTTCTCCCTTTTTTTAAGGGAAATTCCCTTATGCTGAATAGGCTTCCTCGCAAGAAAAGGGAAAACTTGACAGCTATGCTCAGGGTCAATGTTTCCCAGGAAAGGGGGAGGATGTGTCCATTTCCCTCGGACTATGTGTGCCCCCTCCCGTGGTTGTGTCTCATCCCTGTGTTTACTCCCATCCTGTAGAGACCCATGAGGCCTAGTCTGTAAAGTGGAGCCGAGGCCTAGTCTTTAGGCTGTAAAGTAGAGGCGAGGCCTAGTCTGTGAAGTAGAGGCGAGGCCTAGTCTGTAGGCTGTAAAGTAGAGCCAAGGCCTGTTTGTAAAGTAGAGAAGAGCCCTAGTTTTTAGGCTTTAAAGTAGAGGTGAGGTCTAGTCTGTTGGCCTCGGCTTGGGCTAGTATTTAAATGCGAGCCGAGGCCTCCGCCCTGTATCTCCATTCCTTGGCCCCGGCCTGACTCTGTGGGTTGTCTGGTAATGGCCGCCTTGGTGGTTTCAGTTGCTTGGTTGATGACATCATTATTTGGCGCTGCCCTTCAGAGCTTTTGCTGGTGACAGTGTGCGATCTGCCTTTCTATTGGATGCTGCTGGAGTCTTCAGAGCTTCTGCTGGTGATGTATAATTTGCTCGCCACTTTTTGCGTTTAATCATTATTTTAGGTGTGAAAGGTGTGGTTTTTTGATAATTTTTTAATGCTAGATCCCTCCCTGATGGGCAAGGTACGCTTTGTCCTAATTTGATGCAATTCGGTTCAGCGGTTACGGTGCAAGGCTGGGACATCCACACACGCAGTGGGAACATTTATATATATATATATATAGATTTATAACGTTGGAACTCACCAGTCCCTGGTGCTGTGATTGCTGGGACCGTTCTGAATTCTTAAAATTCTTACATTCACTTAGTCACAAATTTGAAATGAAAGGCGGTCTTTGAAATGAAATGAAAGGCGGTCAACTCAGATTGAGGCATCATTTTACATTTAGTAAATGGGAAGGGCAATCTTTAGCCCAGTTGGTAGGTAACACGCTTCCATTTTATGTTCACTGTGAAGTCATCTAAGGTGAAGAGCAAGTGCTATTCCTTGCCCTTCCTACTTTGTTATTGGACTTGGTTGTTTGTGGAAGGCACACTTTCACCAAAATCCCACATCACCAGAGTCCCTCCCTGCTCTTGTGCATCCATAGTTCTAAAGATACGGGAGCAGAGTAATGTTTTTGCATGTCGTGGATATTCAGATTTGCTATGCTCCCTTCCTGGGGTTTAGACAACCTGGATGCTCTGCTGAGATTGGATAGCTGGGACCCTAACCTCAAGTATACCTGAGTGGCACAAAGTTTAGGGCAACTGTCATGAGCTCTGCATTGATCTGCATGACATTTTGTTTTGACAGCTCTTTTTGTGGGCAAAATTTTACCTGTGTGGGGACCTAGCCCTGTGACAGGATGGCATGCTAGCTAAATTAATTAATCATTTGCTGTTTCCCTACCATTTCCACTTACATGCTTGTTTCCCTGTTTACTGTGTTTCTCCTAAAATAAGACACGTCTTATATTTATTTTTCTTGCAAAAAAAAACACCACGGCTTATTTTCAGGGGATGTCTTTTTTATTATTATTTATTATTATTATTATTAAGCTCTGTCGGGGCTCGGCACAGCGCGCCGCTGGCTTTGCCGGCTCCCGCTCTGTCGGGGCTTGGCAGGGCGCGCGCGCTACTGCTTTTGCCGGCTCCCGCTCAGTCCAGTCGGCAGGGCTCAGCAGTTCAGGGGTCCGCAGGGCGCGCACGCCGCTGGCTTTGCCGGCTCCCGCTCTGTCAGGGCTTGGCAGGGCGCGCGCGCTACTGCTTTTGCCGGCTCAGGGGTTGGCAGGACGCGCGCGCCGCTGGCTTTGCCGGCTCCCGCTCTGTCGGGGCTTGGCAGGGCGCGCACGCTACTGCTTTTGCCGGCTGCCGCTCAGTTCAGTCAGCAGGGCTCGGCAGTTCAGGGCTCGGCAGGGCGCGCACGCTGCTGCCTTTGCCGGCTCCCGCTGGGTCAGGGCTCAGCAAAGCGCACACTGCTGCCCTTGCCGGTCCCGCTGGGTCAGGGCTTGGCGCGGCGCGAGCTGCGGATCGCGCAGGGTCCTGCTGGGTCGAGGCTCTGCGCGGCGCGTGCTGCAGCTTCTCCCGGCTCCCGGTCCGTCTGTGCTCCATGTGGCGCACGTTGCGCATCCGCTTCCTGACAGGAAAGGCATCTCCCTTTTCCTGTTCCTTACGGAAGCGCCATCCAGACCTGCTCCAGCACGGTAGGGTACCAGTACCCCAACACGTCTTATTTTGGGGGGATGTCTTATATTTTTTTGCCTTTAAAAAATCATGCCATGTCTTATTTTTTAGGCCCGTCTTATTTTGGGAGAAACACGGTATGTAATCGGTTATGATGGCATCCTATATATCTGGCTCTAGAGGACGTCTAATGTCACATAATCAGGACTCCTATCTGTGCAAAAGAACTTTCTGTTCCTCTCCTCCATGCTTCCCAAATGCTTTGCAGCAGATCGGTGGGGTGGGGTGGGGAGGGCATGGGGATATTATAGGGGGGGGGGAGAAGAGCTGTCTGAGCAAACAGTGAACCCTGTTGAATGTTGCTATGATACAATCATATATTCATTCTGCTAGTATAACGTAGGTCACTATGTTGCCCTTCTGCAGTCAGTGTGACTCAATGATAGGATAGGACAGTGGTTCCCAACAGGTGGTCCGCGGACCCCCAGGGGTCCGCGAGCTATGCCAGAGGGGTCCGCAAGATGCTATTAGAATAAAAAATATATTAAATATATTTCGAATGATAACAGATTTTTTGTTTTGGCCGCTTCCTGCATGAGCAGAGTCTAGTGCAAAACTAGAATTAGATAGAGGCAGTAGTTCTGCTGTATGCCGTTAGGTGGCGCTTTACAAACACTACTGTTTTGCAAAGAGACAGTGCGCACATTCTACTAACGCTCACCTCCCCAAGATGCTTTGCGCGCGTCGGCTTCATTTGTGCGCTACTGCGCAGGTACCCTGTCTTCTCCATTCCCCTCCCTCCTCCCTGGCGTGCGCTGCCTCTTTGCAAAACTCTTAATTTGGCTCTCACTTTTTAATTTTAGGATTAGGAATTAATGGGGGTCCTTGTCACAATAGCGGCTCGATGAGGGGTCCTCGAGAAAATTTTGTTGGGAACCCCTGGGATAGGACAAGACTCTTCATTAACAGCAGAACTGGGCTCTAGTAACTTTGACAACCTTTAATATTTGCATCTTTGAGGGAAATGAACTGAAATGCAAGTACTGTAAAAGAGTTCTCACATTTTGTTACACTCATCTCTAGTGCTCTAATCTCCCTCCCCTTTTGGAAATGTGTATTATCCTTATATGTTCCTCCAGAGCTTTTGTTCCAGAGATTGACAGTTTTACTGAGATTGCACCTAAGACCTTGATACTTGTCTTTCACATTTCTCTGTACATCGGTATTATTTATAGTTTATCTTATTGGATAGTTTGGCCTCTTTCTGCAAGGACATTGCTGAACACCAGTCAGCAACAAAGGATCATCTGACTGTTAAAAAAGCAGCCCCGGTGCTAGCTGGATCCCATACCTGAAGGCAGTGAAATCTACTCCAGCGAATGTGGTTTGAGGAGCAGAGAGTTTCATGTTCCTTCAGCTCTGTGCTTAATTGTCATCTCAGAAACAATATCTTACTGTGATTACCATTACACTGCATGCCAAGGAGGGGGCTTATCGATATTAAATGAGAGACAAGCAGACAATGTGACTGTGTGTGGGCCCATTATTGCACGCAGACGTCGTTAGTGTATGATTTATTAAGAGTGCTACTCAAGGGAGGAGTAGAAGGGTGACTAAAAACCACCAAATGTTTTCTGTGCACCGGAAGATTGGATGACATAAAGCAGTGATTTGCAAGAAGATAAAGATCTGAAAAGGGACGCAGGTGGCACTGTGGGTTAAACCACAGAACCTAGGGCTTGCCGATCAGAAGGTCGGCGGTTCGACTCCCCGCGACAGGGTGAGCTCCCGTTGCTCGGTCCCAGCTCCTGCCAACCCAGCAGTTTGAAAGCACGTCAAAGTGCAAGTAGATTAATAGGTACCGCTACAGCGGGAAGGTAAGCAGCGTTTCCGTGTGCTGCTCTGGTTTGCCAGAAGCGGCTTAGTCATGCTGGCCACATGACCTGGAAGCTGTACGCCGGCTCCCTCAGCCAATAATGTGAGATGAGCACCGCAACCCCAGAGTCGGTCACGACTGGACCTAATGGTCAGGGGTCCCTTTACCTTTACCTTAAAGATCTGAAAATGTGGTTCTGGAATATCCTCTATTCTGATAATATTTTTGCTACTAAATAAATTATGGGTTTTGAGAGAGGGCTGTCCCCATGTGTCCTTTATCCACCTTCCCTGCTTCCTTTTTGCATACAAAAAGGTCTTCATCTTTCCCCCTGAACTCCTGGCAGTGATAACAAACTCTGGGTCACACCAACCTTTCCAGACAAGATGGTGTGGGTGGTGTTAGAATGAAACACACCGCTCGGACAAGTCCAATAGATTCCAAGTCTGGTTCTTGTTAATAGTATGTAAAATAAACATGAGAATATTGAAATGCATCAAACTGTGTTTTGCTGCCGTTTTTCTTGGCAGAAGGACTTGTGTGCTAAACAAGAATAGGATTTAAAAGTGGAGCTATACAAATATTTTAATAAAAGAGCTAAATGAACATGGACTGTATTTATATAGTCCGCAGCACTAAATGTTACTATTCTGTGAATATATCAGCATTGGATTATTATTATTATTATTTTTAAATACATTGCAGAAATATTTCAGTCAGATTTCAAGACTTCTCAAACGTAATTACTTTGCAGGCCAAGGCCAGTGTTTTTGCATTCACTGGATCGTATGTATGTCACTGAAGATTGCAAGGATATGAAACATCACAGTCTGTTTAGCTGAAGCCAGCTAATTAGGTGGATATCAGCATTAATTTTTAATAAATAATACTGCAAGGATGGTTAGCAGTATCAGGCAGTTCGCTAAGGAATGGGAGGGGGGAGAAGGGAAATATTCTTCCATCAGCAACAACACCAAATGCTATTTACGCAGAGCTCCACCAGGGGGAGGCCCACTGAAAGGAATATGTTTTCCTTGTCCGATCTGAACAAACTTCTGCAAACTTCCCCATCTTCTCAAATTGCTTCAGGGGTACGTATTTCCGTTGCTCTGACGCTTGGCCTGAGACCGGGCTTGAAGAGGGGGGGGGAGCACCTCCTCCTCCTCCCCACACTCCGAATCACGATGACCGAGGGAACATGATGCAGTGGCGCAGCACTGTAGTAACTACTACACGAAGTTGGAATTTTACAGCTTGGCATCTGCCGGGCTTCCTCCGGATCGGATTCCTGAGAAACCTCCTGCGGGAGCTGAAGGCGTTTGAGAGCGGCTGCTGCCGGGACCCAGCAGAGAGCAGTAGTTGGCTTGCGCTGCGTCTTCCTAGACGAGAGACGTTTCTGGTGGTGCCGGAACCCCTTTGCGCCGCCGCCGCAGCAGACTTTTCTCCAGGAGCCGCTTAGCTGATTCACACCGCTCACAACCTCCTTCAATTAGCAGCAGAAGCAGCAGCATCCCTTGGGGGATAATAGCACCACCGGCCATCGGAGGAGGAGGAGAGGGCGGGGACTGAGCGGCTGCCCTGCTGCTGGCGAGTGTTACCAACAGGCCAGCTGCAGCAGCAGCAGGCGCCCAGGATCTCTCAACAATGCAGGGCAGGAAGCCCTCGGATCTCGGAGCAGCAGCCGGGGAACGCGCCCGCTGCTTTTGATCCTCACGTTCGAGTCGGATCCAACTCGGAACTCGTCTCCACGGCGATCGCGCTCGGAAACGAGAGGAGCTGGAAGTTGGCAGGGGATCCGGAGAAGGGGCTCTGCCGTGCGCGCGCGCGCGCGGGTTGGTGGGTGCCTCCCTCTGTTTCTTCCAAAGGCTGATCTTGCTCGCCTCCCCTTGCTGTCACTCGGGATATTTGGGCAAGAGGCGAGCCCGCGAGGAGTGATGGAGGCCGCCGCTGCCATCGGGTTGCGATGATGGGAGAGCGACGGAGGTCGAGCTCGGCTGCAAGGGAGACGGCGAGAAGGGGCAGCGGGACGGGGGCAGCGCACCAAGCCTTGAAGGAGCAGAGAGCAGCTTTTCTCCGGAGCCCTTGCGGGCCAGCACTTCGCCCTGAGGAGCAGAGCCCAGACAGCGCTTCTTCATCCGGCTTCTGATCCAGCCTGGAAGGGAGAGAAGCGGGAGCCCTGAAGGGAGCAGGTGCCCCTCGAGAAGGTGGGGGGAACAGGGAGCCCCCGTCGCCTGTAAATTGGGGGCGACAGAGGACGGAGGCGACGACTGCGAAGGAGCAGCGCGTGGCTCCCTGGAATTATTATCACTACCACCCTGCTTGGAGAGGGGTCAGAAAATAGGTCTCCCAGTCCCCGTCCTCTGGTCCTTCTGACAGCCCCCCCCCCTCCCCCCGGGCGGGCTGGGCTTTGGGCTCACTGCCGGCCCGCTTCTTCCTTCTCCTCAGCTGCCATGTGTTGTGGCTGCCGCCTGTCGCGCGGCCTCCGCTGCTGGTCTCCATGCTCCTAGGGGCGTCCTGGCTGTGCTCTTCCAAGGCCGCCGCCGCCGCCGCCGAGAAGCGGGCTGCCGAGGAGAGGCGGAGGCGGCGCGCTGCTGGAGGAGGTGGCGGTGGTGGCGGCGGCATTAACGGCGAGGGGCCACCATCCGCCGCCGCCGCCGCCGCCTCCGGAGGGACCATGGACGAGTCTTCGCTGCTGGACTTGCTGGAGTGCTCCGTGTGCCTGGAGCGCCTGGACACGACGGCCAAGGTGCTCCCGTGCCAGCACACTTTCTGCCGCCGCTGCCTCGAGAGCATCGTCAGCTCCCGCCACGAGCTGCGCTGCCCCGAGTGCCGCATCCTGGTGGGCTGCGGGGTCGACGAGCTGCCCGCCAATATCCTCCTCGTCCGCTTGCTGGACGGCATCCGGCAGAGACCCCGCGCCGCCGCCGCTGGCAACGGAGCCCCGGGGAGCCCCACAGCCCCGGGCAACGCGGCTGCTCCCAGTGCGGGCAACCCCGCAGCAGCAGCAGGAGGGGGAAACAACCCTGTTCCCGCCACTAACTCCGGCTGTCACCCCGTGGTGGCGGCGGCTACAGCAGCCTCCCCAGGCTCCCCTAGCAGTGCCGCCGCTGCAGCCGCAGCCTCAGCCGCCGCCAGCCTGAGAGAACTGGCCGCCGCTAGCCGGAGCGCCCTGCTGAAGGTAAGCCTTTCCTTTCCCTCTTCCCGCCTTTTTTGTTCTCTTAGGTCTCCGCCCCGCGCCAGCCAACAAGCTGCCTGTTCACACGTGGCTCATCCTTCCAGTTGTGCTTATACAGTATATACACAATGACTTTCAACTGGAGGGGGGCTCAAATATTTTATGGGGGACACGAAGGGACCCTGGCCCCTAGAAGTTGGCTCCTACGGCTTATATATATACAGCTCCTTAGTTCCACACCTTTCGTTCAGGACGACAACAACACAACAATGGCACTGCTGCCAGCAGTACATGTTGGGCTGCCCCCTTTGGCTTAGCTGGAAACCAAGGTCTAGTATGTTGGTTAGCTAGCACTCCTCTTGAACTTTGAACATCTGGGGATGAATGACTTTAAGAAGTGCCAGGGGAGTCAACTTGACTAAAATATTGGGGTGGGGCAGGAAAGCACCGCCCCTCATAATCGATCACATGATGCGGCACATGCACACCATTGAACTCTGAGGTGGGTGGCCCCCTCAAATATTTAATTGGAGGGCTGAAGGGACCCGGACCCCTAGAAGTTGGCTCCTCTGAGAAGTGCTAAGTTTTTGCAAAGGGCATTTGTGGCATGGCAGGCCTAGGTTGTAGGGGAAATATGATGTCCCGAAATTCCTTACCACTACTGTACTAGGCAAAAAGGGCAAGCGGATGCATTGAGAGACTCTGGCCACTTGAAGAAGCTAGCATGTTGCTCTTGGTCCTAATAAAGATACTGTTTGGCTGCCTTGTTGAATTTTGTGTGCAGCTGTTTCTTTTTAAGCAGGACCTACATTTCTTACGATATGGAGCTGCAGAGCCAAGACAAGCTGCACCTGACAAAATTCTTTTCTGCACAGTTATGATATATATATAGCAGCCTTGCCCTATCTTATATCTGTGCCACTTCATCCGACTTGTACGTTGCCTAGTTATGGATGCTTTGTTCAAATCGTGCATTAGTTACCAATGGCCTTTTTCAAATAGCAGAGGGCATGCCTGCAGGCTGCTCTGCCAGTGATATAGCAAAATAGCATTGTTATCAGAATTTGCATCACATACCCAGGCGGGTGCTCTTTCAAAATTTACTGCCTTTCTCCCATATTCCTTTTTCTTTTGCTCTAGTGCGTATGCAGTTCTGTGGACTAGCCCTGAGGGAACGTTGTGCCTTTGTTGCCATATGCTATACTGAGATATTCCTCAGGTTTCTATTAAGATGGGTGGCCAAAGCCCACATTAATTAGTATTTGTGTAGGAGTGGATGCTGCAAGAATGTGGCACCGTTTCCAGTGTGTTAACTTCAGAGGAGGCAAGCGCTCTCCTTAAGAATGATTAAAGGCAGGTGTTTGTCTTGTGCATCACTTGTCTCTCAAAATGAGGGTGGCCGAAACAAGTTCATGTTACTCTCCTGCTCTTTTAAAATAAAAATCAGGGTGCCGAAATTCAGGATGTTGAGTGATGGCTTTATACTTTGTCAATGGATGGACAAAACTGTACCTCTGTTGTAGAGCATGTGCTTTGCATCTAGAAGCTTCAGTCGCTGACCCCCCTGCTTGAAAGGATCAGGTAGCACAGTCTGCAGGCAATGCACAAAAAGATGGCAGGTACACACAGGGGAAGCCTTTTTTTCTGTCCAAGACCCTGGAGCACTCTGCCAATCAGAGTAGACAATACAGTACCGGGTGGGATAGACAAATGGTCTAGTCTTCAGCTTCCTATGTTGCTGTGAAGCAACAATACAACTGCGACATCATGTTCCAGACTCCGCACAGGTCGACTTAACTTTCTTCCTTCACCGAGTTGGGTTGCATGTTAACTTGCACAAACTGACATAACCATACCATACCACATTGTGTGGGACTGCCCTGGCTGTAGAATGCACCGACAATCACTGCAAATCGAAAGATGAAGAGTATTGGGTGTACATGGGTAGATGAAAAGAGCTGCTACTGAAGGAATACTTGAACATACTGGCTAAAAGTGCACATTTCGAAGAAGTTTGTTTTCCTATCTTGTTATGTGTGCATATATACATATGTACTGTATTTTTTTTTATCATCCACATTGCAAAAATAATATTGTAAAGAGCTTTTTTAAAAAATAATAATAATAATGAAAGTTTTGCAGAAAGCTCCGTGTGATGCTGTGCATACCATCCTTGCCTGACCAACCCATGCTTTGTTTGATGGAACAACTTGCCTGGTTTTTAAAGTCACTGCTTGGCTGCCATGATTGATGGTTGCATTTTAATTCCCTTGCTTGGGATAATGAGTGCATGAGCACAAAAGGTTCCATGGAACTGTTTGTTTAGCCTTTGGAATGACCTCACAGCTTTATCTTTGAAATTGATGCAGTTCTCAATCCTTGCAAGGTTCATTACACTGAAAGAAATCTGAACTAATCTGGTGTGTTTTTTTAAAAGCAGAAATCAGCAGGCGATAGTAATCTTCCTTACAGCTGCTTTAATACAGCTGGTTAGCAACCTTTCCTGAAAACTAGATGGATGTAGCATCTCTGTATGTATTAAGCAACACACAAATACAAAGATACAGTAACTTGACAGCAGAAGGCAATTATTTGCCAATTCATAGCCTTTATCTTGGCCAGTATTTCAAAATAGTTTCCCCCCCCCCTTCTGTATAATTTGTAGAAAATAAATAATGATTGCTCTTCTTAAAGATGGAATTAAGAAAGCTCATTCACTTATTTGACAGAAAAATGAACAGGAGTTGTAGGTGTTGCACTGTGACACTTAATTGAAGTCCAAGTCCAAATGGTTTTGACCCTTTATCTTCTTTGCCATTTGTTGACCTTGGAATTCCTACCATTCCCACCTGCCCTTAGGAGTATTTGGGTGTAGAAACAGTTAAAAAGGTGAGAAGAAGGCGGTTAGCCACTGGAGGGTTTTATATCACATCCAATCAGCATTTGTTATGGATGTTTAAGTTGGGAGTCTCAGAGCAGGAAGCTGTACGAAATGCCCTTCATGCTGCCCTGTAGTTCAATGCATCTAGGAAAAGCAAGGAAATGACTCCTAACTACAAGACAAACTTTCTAAACTAGCACAGTGCATTACTGGGAATATTGGGAATATTTGCTAGCCATCTGCTGTACAGATGACAGCTATAGGCAAGCCTTTTCTTTTCTTTTGCATTTTGCTTCTTTCAGGTTGGGGGTTGGGCTCATGCACTTCTGTCATTCTTTGTTCGTCTTAGAGCTTAGAGCAAAATCATATATTTATCATTGATGTAGTTAAGAAAATCCTGATTCTTATCACTGAGATTTGCAGTTGATGAATAAAAATAGTTTTGCGTTTCTTAACGATTTGTCGTTTTGCTTGGACTACTAATATTGCAGGTTTTTTAAAAAGAACATCAAAACATTCAAATATTCTTTTTTATCTTTTGACAAATCTTTGTACAGTACTTGCTGAAGCAATAACTTTCCATACTTAGCCAAGACCACCATAACAGGCCTTCCTTTCTACCTGATAATGTGTGTATTTGCTTCAACATTTTCTAAGTACCTTGAAATGTTTGATGGACTTGTTTAGCATTCATCTGATGAAATACGTTAAAAGAAGCAGAAGCATCCCTGGACTTTTATTTGCACTTTTATTATTTATTTTCATTAAAGGAATCACTGGGAAATGGAGACGTGTGCTTGGAAGATGTGTAATACATTAAGTTGTTAGATCTGCAAGAAGAGCATTCTTACATTGCTAACTTTCTGTCCATTGTGCCTTGCACCTCTCCCACCCCCACCCCACCATATTGCTCTACTTTACTGAACATTCAGATATTTCTTTGATCTTTGTGTGGGAGATGAAAGACTTCCTTCATCATATACCTACAGTGCCGTGCAAAGGTGCGTGCTGCTATTCCTATGTGTTGTTTTAGCAGTTCTTTGAACCCCAGCATTTATTCTTATTTCAGCTTTCATCTCACTTCAGCCATGAACTCACAAAATGGCGTTAAGCAAGCCAATATCTCTCAGGCTCAGTTTCCCATCTGCAGTATATGGGGGCTGACCTACCTATAAGACTCTTACAAGGATCATTGAGAGGACAGGTATGAACAGGTCTGTTTCTCCTTCTCCCAAAACAATATGGCGACCCATGAAACAAAATGCAGCCTGGCAAATATGCAGTAGCCCCTCTCCTTTTTTTGTAATCACAAGAACAGAAAAGTGATCAAAATGTATGGTGAGCTATATGTAAGTGATGAGAGGTTTCATCTTAGTTGGCCACAAATTCCAGAGGCCTCTCGTAAGAGGATGTGATAGCAAACCTGCATATTCTACTGCTTTTGGTGCCAGGGTGCTAATATTTAGGAATACCAGCTTACTACATGTTCTTAAGATGGGGGCTCTACATGCTTGTGGGCAGATTGATATAATGTTAATTAATATCAGATTCAAGTGCAGTCCCACAGGGCAAACTTTTCATTTCTCCGCTTTATCGTGATTTGACAGGTAATTTCTAGAGTTGCTCTGGCTGTGGCTGACTTTCCAACAGATCATGCTAGACAAGATGTTTTGAGTTGTAAAGGAAGAGTTCCAAGAGTGTGCAGGTGAGATGAATCTAAGAGGCTCTGGTAAATCTTGTGAGACTTATCCCACAATCCATTTAGTCCATTGATCAGTACTGTCAATTTCAGTCACGATAGAGAAGCCTATGTGATGATTCCTGTGTGCTATTTAGATCAAGGCACAAGAGAAGTGGAAGGCTGCTTATAGGGGGAGTGTCTCTATTTAGTCATTTTAATTTTTTTTTAAAGTTCATTTTAACGTTATCTGGTACATGTTATCCAGGGATTGCTGGCAGACTAAGAGTATTCAGCTCCCAACCAGGTTGCAGCTGATTTTGTATGTGTGAGACTGATATATTTATTGTTCATTGTTTGTTTACACCATAAATGTGTACTGTACTCCGCAGAATAACAATAAGAAGAAAGGGGCTCAATAATTTTACATTTGCAGCACCTTAGAGAGTGACTATAATCAAAAAACAATTTCATATTTTCTTTTATCTTACCCCCCCTTTCCATTGAGTAATTGTTTCTCTCCTGCTGCTGCACCCTACCCTTCTATCTATCAAATCATAACCACAATATTATAATCTAATTACTTCTGTTGTGCCACTTCCATTTTTAAAAATTCCATTACTGAATAGGTAATATTTTTGTTCATATAATCTTTTCCTTCTCACGCATGCAGTAGCCCAGGCATCCCCAAACTTCGGCCCTCCAGATGTTTTGGACTACAATTCCCATCTTCCCTGACTACTAGTCCTGTTAGCTAGCGATCATGGGAGTTGTAGGCCAAAACATCTGGAGGGCCGCAGTTTGGGGATGCCTGCAGTAACCCCTTAGGACTGCCTTCATGCCATCCCATAACGTGTGTGTGTGTGTGTGTGTGTGTGTCACTATCATTCTTTCTAAAATAGTATTGTAGTGATTTCTGAAGGAGTTCCTGGAATACCACGTCAGTTTTGTAAGTTTGCTTTTTGGACCATGTACTCCCCAGAGGTGTAATTTGTGGGGCGTTGAATTGCCTTTTTGAAACCACTTGAAGTGTTAATTATCCCATGGTGATTGGAGATATAGTCGTACCTTGGATCCCGAACACCTTGCAAGTCGAAGGTTTTGGCCCCCAAACGCTGCAAACCCGGAAGTGATTATTCCGGTTTGCAAGTGTTCTTTGGAACATCTGATGGGGCTTCTGTGACTTCCGATTGGAAACCACACTTCGGTTTCCGAACGTTTTGGAAGTCGAACAGACTTTCAAAACAGATTCTGTTTGACTTCCAAGGTACGACTGTACGTACTGTACTTATGCTGCCATTTAGCTCCTCGGCTAGCTATGCCCCTCCCCCAATAGATTCCATTGCCTGTTGCAAAGTGCCTATAGCTAGTTTCAGCTGGTGTATCATAGGGATAGCTTGGTCATTATTGGTCTTGAAGACAGAGGTCAGAACCTTTTTATTTTTTCAAAACACTAGCATTTCCCTGGTCTCTTGACCCGAGTCTCCTGCTTATGTATATTTAAAAAAATTAATGGGATTTTTAAAACTGTGTGTTGTAATAAATTTGTGCATTTGGTTTTTATATTCTGTAAACTACTTAGAGGTCTGTTTGGCATTTAGCCATATAGAAATTTAATAATATAATAACAATAACGATGAAAGGAATAATGATGGTTGCAGATGGGAAAGACAGTTCACATTCTTCCACTGCTATGACTGCCTTTTACATTTTCTGTCTTTTGGCGCTGTAACACATTTGTTATCATGGACCTCAACAATGCTAACCCTTGGAAGAGAAGCTATTGCTTTCCCTTCTCTCTGCTGAAATATGATAAGGTTTCCAGAAGAAGCTGGGAGCAACTGCGGCAGCAGAAGCAGCTGTAGCAGGAGCAATTGGTTCCAAAGGGAGCATGCCATGGAGCAAGGATTATCCCCAGAACTGGTGACTTTTCCAAGTTTGACTGGGAATGGGTCTGCAGTTGCCAAGGTGGTTTAGAAGATTTACAAGCCAATGCTGGCAATAAATTATTGTGATCATTTTCTCTCTCTGTAGATAGCTGATATGGCTTTGCTCATGTTCTACCTTCTGTGAAGAAAATTATGGGCTATGAAATGGACAAGAAGCAACTAGCTGGAAAATACTTCTGCATCATTATGCAGAAAGAACAATGGTGGCAGCCTTAGGCAACACTATTCTGTGTTTAGGTTTATAGTGGAGAGGTTGTTGATAATTCAGGAGGAAGCTGGGTTGGTAGATATCAGTTTGGCATCAAAGTTGTTGTTTGAATGGGGGAGGTTTGATGTGATAATGTTCTCAGCAATTTGTCTAAAGCTTTCCCTGTTGATAACGACCTGGACCTATATAATAAGTAGCCAAATATTTTGTTTTTATAAACACATTTCTCTGCCTATCTGCTTGCTCTTTATTATAGTTGAAACTCTTTAACTGCTGGCCTTCCCCCTGCCGATTGGAACATGCAGATAAAAGAGCAATAATAATAATATGTATCTTAGTAATGTGACTTGGGAGGAAAAACACATAAGCCAACTGCAGAATAATATCGTGTGTTAAATTGTTTGTAAAAATCATTCATGCACTTCTGCAAAGTCACTAAAATATCAGACAAAACAATCTCTTAAACTGACTAGCCAACAGACTTCTGTTCTGCTAATTTTGGTGGGAAGATTGTATCTTCTTTGGCAATCACTTGTAGCCGAGTAAGGTTGGTAGTACAATAGCTTTGTAAACAAGCATTTTTGTTTCCCTGTGAA
Source organism: Zootoca vivipara (assembly GCF_963506605.1). Taxonomy (NCBI): domain Eukaryota; kingdom Metazoa; phylum Chordata; class Lepidosauria; order Squamata; family Lacertidae; genus Zootoca; species Zootoca vivipara. Next base: position 25,629,635 of record NC_083279.1, on the reverse strand, counting down.
TGTCCCGGTCCTCAAACACTCTGCACTTCAATCGGGAGAAAGCTGCACTCGCAGAGCTCAGGCGATGCTGGATTTCGGCATCAATGCTGGCCCTTGTGGAAAGATAACTGCCTAGGTAGGAGAAGTGATCAGGGGTGGCTAACATGTGGCTCTTCAGATATTGCTAGACTATAGCTCCAGAATCTCTGCCAATTTGTCATGCTGATTTAGGATGAAAAGAGGGGAGTCCTGCCACAGTCAGATGATTCTGTAAAATATGGTCTGAAGAATCAGGAATAAGCAACATTTGAGCCTTGGTCTCATGTGTTCCGTCCCTCCTCAGCTTCCTTAATGTGTGATGGAGGAGATCAGAAGCTTCCACTTCCTTAATGTGTGATGGAGGAAATTAGAAGCTTCCACTTCCAGCAAACCATATTTTAGCTTGAAATCCTGGTTTGGGGGACACTCTATGGTTTGTGCAAACTATAGTTTGTAGCATTGGGATGAAATGGCAGAAATAGAAGCTTCTAATCTCCTTTACTGATGCGCAGGGAAATAAAATGAAAGGGTGCATGAGTCCAGTCTTTCTGCTACTGTTCCCAGCCTGCATGTGGTTTGGAGGATCATCTGAACTGGGCCTTATTTTAATAGCTTTGCTGGTATATTTACATGGAGGTATACAGTATTTAGTTCTGAGTGAATATTATATTACAGCCACAGACCAATGAAAGTTAATACAAACAGAATAAATTGCATAATAAGATTATGGTTGGATATAACCCCTCAGCTTATTTTGACATACAGTAGTTTGCTGCCCAATCTTTTTGAGGTAATGCACCAATTAATAACAAACTGCAAAGATGGATCATTATTGACATTCACTACATTAGGATTAATCCACAGGTGAATAGTGCAATTCTTCTGGATTCCAGAACCAAGTTCTGATGCTGTTTCAGCATTAGCTACCAACATTGAATCTTTGTGGTCAAAGACACATAAAGGTTTCTAGTAATATAATTCAAGAATTCTTTCTTGTGTATAGCAGATGTAATCAAAGTAGCTTGAAAGCAGAAAATGACCATGAGGTGAATTTTGAGGTGAAAGCTTGAATTTTGGTGCCACTGTCAACCTGCTTAAATGCTTTGCAAGTATGACATCAGCAGGATAAAAAATGTAAGGCAGCATTGATGAGACTTTGGAAAGAAAAGTCCCTTCTGGGTGTATTGTTGATATACATCAACATTTACACACACACCCTCTCCATTCAGGTTGCTCAAAATGCCTTATAGGTGCCCCCTACCCCCGGTGATTTTAGTATGTTATCTCTTCTGGAAATACCTATACAGTGGTGCCTCGGTTTAAGAACAGTCCGGTTTAAGAACGATTTGGTTTACAAACTCCGCAAAACCGGAAACAGTGTCTTGGTTTGAGAACTTTACCTCGGTCTAAGAACGGAATCCGAATAGTGGGAGGGCACCAGCGGCAGGAGGCCTCATTAGGGAACGTGTGCCTCGGTTTAAGAACAGTTTTGGTTTAAGAACAGACTTCCAGAACGGATTAAGTTGGTAAAACGAGGTACCACTGTATTGAAAAATGGTCTCTTTATGTGGAAATAAAGCAAATATGGTTCTTAGGTGGTCTCTCTTCTAGGCAATTTAGAGTGCCAGAACTTCTTAGCATTTTAAGCCTGTCTTCTGGTGTGTGTGTGTGTGTGTGTGTGAGAGAGAGAGAGAGAGAGAGAGAGAGAGTCTAATTAATGGTTTCGTAGCCATTTGCAACTGCAATGTGTGAAATCCATATGAATTTCAAAACACATTGGCAACTCCACAATTTAGCACATTTAACCAGAGCTTTGTGTGATTTAGCATGCTTTATTATCTTCTGCTGGAATCAATGGAATATATTTTTAAAAATGTTTAATTTTGCCAGGATTTTCTTGTTATCTCAAAATTAACCTATTTTGTGTGGAGGGAGTAGGAAGAGGGAGAAACCAAGAGTATACCTGCTTTGTTTTGTCCTCCCATCCCACCCCCATCTCTCTTCCTAGTTAGTTGAATGAATTTGATCTTTATCATATTCATTTTCCCCTTGATGTATAAGCTTCAAAACTGAGATAAGATTGAGATGTAAGATTGAATAAATGCTTGCCTGCTGCCTTCATTACATATATTTAGGCGGCAGGTAGAAATGTTTCTTTTCAACCAAGTCTTCAGCTAATTAAACAATCTATGGCCTTTTAAATGTGTTGGGGGATTTATATATTCCCGGTGATTTTTGACTGAAGGGCGGTATTAATAATAATAATAATAATAATAATAAATAATTATTTTATTTTATTATTATTATTGGTTCTGCTGTCAAAGCATCCGCAATAAGAATATAAATAGGATTATTATTTTTAAGATTAGGACTCCATTTCTCAATTTGAAGGTGATTTCAAACCCGAGCCATTTGGTTTTTGCGAGCCCTTTGTGGAGCCATATGCGGATACAGCACTGAGGGCCCGATTGGCATCACCTATGCCAAACATAGGGACCCAGGTGGCGCTATGGTTAAACCACTGAGCCTAGGGCTTGCTGATCAGAAGGTCGGCGGTTCGAATCCCTGTGACAGGGTGAGCTCCCGTTGCTCGGTCCCAGCTCCTGCCAACCTAGCAGTTCGAAAGCATGTCAAAATGCAAGTACAGTGGAACCTCGGTTTATGAACAGCTCGGTTTATGAATTTTCGGTTTATGAACACCGTGGACCAATCTGGAATGGATTAATTCATTTTCCATTACTTTCAATGGGAAAGTTTGCTTCAGTTTATGAACGCTTCAGTTTATGAACAGACTTCCGGAACCAATTACACCCATGCTTCAGTTTATGAACGCTTCAGTTTAAGTACTCCGCGGACCCGTCTGGAACGGATTAATCCACTTTCCATTACTTTCAATGGGAAAGTTCACTTCAGTTTATGAATGCTTCAGTTTAAGTACTCTGCGGACCGTCTGGAACGGATTAATCCACTTTTCATTACTTTCAATGGAAAAGTTCACTTCAGTTTATGAACGCTTCAGTTTATGAACAGACTTCCGGAACCAATTGTGTTCATAAACCGAGGTACCACTGTAGATAAATAGGAACCGCTACAGCAGGAAGGTAAACGGCGTTTTCATGTGCTGCTCTGGTTTTCCAGAAGCCGCTTTGTCATGCTGGTCACATGACCTGGAAGTTGTACGCCTGCTCCCTCGGCCAATAATGCGAGATGAGCGCGCAACCAAGTTTCCCAGAGGGAGGTGGAGAAGCAGGGTTGGAGGAAGGAGGAGGTGTGCCCGAGGGGGATAATGAGGAGAGAGCTGTTGAAGTCAGTGTAGACTGGAACGAACAGGGAGGGATATAGAGCCAGGGAGTTCACAGGAGCAACAAGGGTTAATTTCCAGTTCAGAATTGGGGGGGGGAGGTTTAAGCCCGCTCTCCCTTGTAGAGAAGAGGAGGGGCGAAAGACTGAGTGGGCGAATTTGCCATTTTCTGGGCTGCTGGAAGGGTAAACACAGACCTCAGCAGAGATCTGAACTGAGTGGCTCTGATGAATGATCATTAGGTGCTAATGACCCATTGTAAATACTGTAAATAAATAGACTATTAAAAACCAGAAGACTCTCATGGTGATTGTGTGAAGAGAGGAAGCCCGTCAGCCCTGACACATTGCTTCATCTATATAGGTTTCACTAATACACACTAGGTCAGTGTTTCTCAACCAGTGTGCCTCCAGATGTTTTGGGACTACAACTCCCATCATCCCTAGCTAGCAAGACCAGTGGTCAGGAATGATGGGAGTTGTAGTCCCAAAACATCTGGAGGCACACTGGTTGAGAAACACTGCACTAGGTCAACCCTTTCATCCTGGTTGAATCATTTTCCTTATTTATATTTAATTCTATAAAATTATCCAACACTAGTTTGCTGGGTAAAATGTAAATATTTGCTGCTATAAAATAGCACCAGGCCAGGTCTGCAGCTTGTTAAACTTAGGTTCGAGAAGGATTTGACTTCATAGAAGTCAGTTTATTACAGCTTTGTTGCATTGTGGATTGTGTTGTAACTCTGTTAAGGATTAGACGGCTTTGTTCATGAAAGATGGATAAAAAACTTTGTTCCATTTACTCTGCTATCTGTAAATATAAAGAAGGGGATAAAGTGATACACCAAAACCAGTTAAGGTGTTTCTGGGCAAAATTAAACTGTGAATGATGTACAATACAACCCTCTGCATGTCTACACAGAAATAAGTTTGACTTGGGTGGGACTTGCTGCCACTGTACATCACTGAAATGTTAGCGAGTTTAGCTATGATTGCCTTAGAAATATAATTTCATACAAAACCCATGCTAGCGTTGGTGGCTGCTGTCCGTTGGGTCAGGTGGTGCAGAATTCAGGGAGAACAACAGCAGGTTCGACCAGGGCCAATGACAGAGGGGCGCGGGTGGCGCTGTGGTCTAAACCATTGAGCCTCTTGGACTTGCCGATCAGAAGGTTGGCGGTTCGGATCCTCGTGACGGAGTGAGCTCCCATTGCTCTTCCCTAGCTCCTGCCAACCTAGCAGTTTGAAAGCATGCAAGTACAAGTAGATAAATAGGTACCGCTGTGCTGGGAAGGTAAACGGCATTTCTGTGCGCTCTGGCTTCCATCACGGTGTTCCATTGCGCCAGAAGTGGTTTAGCCATACTGGCCACATGACCCGGAAAGCTGTTTGTGGACAAACGCCAGCTCCCTCGGCCTGAAAGCGAGATGAGCGCCGCAACCCCATAGCCACCTTTGACTGGACTTAACCGTCCAGGGGTCCTTTACCTTGTTACCTAATGACATGTGAAGTCAAATCATTATAGTTTTGTAAGTAGGGAGACAGCCAGATGGGGGTTGTCTGAGGGCAGACCTCATTTGCTCTTATGAACCAGTCTCCACTAACTATGGTATTTTACTTTATTGATTTCCCACAAAAATTACAATAAATTATCTTCATTTCCCACACCCACCTGGTTTGTCCACTTCTCCCATGGATTCTGGCCCACATTGTTTTGGGCAGGAAGCATAAGGAGGAAGTTCCTGCCAAGTCAAAATAGCATATGTTCCAGATTTCTCCTCCACACTAAGTTTTGATCAGCTAAATATTTATAATTCCAAGCAATTGTTGACATACGTTTCCCCCCTTATTTAAGAAGAACACATTTGTTTAAAAAGTAGAAGTATAAAATACAAACATAAACCTCTAATGGCAATAAATATACCTCTTTCGCTAGCACCAGCTTGCCCCAGAATTCCAGTGTAAGGGCCGGTACTATTTTGTCGTTGCTGGCAAATTCAGTACCGCACTAACATTCTGTGCGGGCATGTCAGGAATTGTTCCTGAACCCCTCAGTCTTGGAAGGCAAGACTGAGCTCTCTGCTCCATTTGGCTTCAAGTCTCTAAGCAGCCCCTGGTAAATGCAAGCAGGGAGATATTGCTAGCAAGATTGTCATATCTCCTTTTCAGAGTGCTCTGGTTGTTCCTTACCAAAACTGCTTCTTGCTCTGTCCTGACCTTCCCTGAATTTATATCCGTTCTAAATTCTGCCATACTGTTTGCTTGTTCCCTGCCCATTTGTCTTTCACCTTTCCTTATCTTTCTCAGTACATACTGCTTCAGACCCCAGCAAATGTGAATTACAGCAGGCGATATTTATAACCCGGCTTTCTTTCTTGACAGCACAATCCACTGCACAGCATCTGTCGGTTCATTTGTATTTGGGTTTCCTTGAGACTCCTATACGTGCTTCATTTAAATGAATTGCAGTTGCATAGCAGTACTTAACAGTTGAGAATTGTTTTTAAAGGTGGCATTGGAGGCTGATTAGCATTCCAGTATCTATGAATTCATATATCAGGTGGTATAAATGGGTGTCATCTAATAAGTTCAATATAGGAGTTCTGTGTTGCCAGAACTATGCAAATTAAATTTTTATATAAGCAACCTGAATTGTGTGTGGAGACCTTTTAACCCTCCCCAAGAAATAAATTCAGACAAGACTCAAATTTTGGTTGGGTTTTTGGCAGAATTTAGACCACAACTTTATTGATTGCAATCAAGTGAGTGGTTGCATAGGCTCTGGTTCGACTAGCTCTCTGTACCCTTGCAGGCAGCGCTGACTCTGGGCACCAGCCAAAGACAGCCTAGGGTGAACACCTGGGACAGTGGCAAGCAGGAGTCCTGCTAGGCCTCCACCCAGATGAGTCATGGACTCAGGCTCTGGGCAAAACCCCTCACAGGGAAGACCAACCATGAGTCCGTGGATTCCTTTTAAAGGAATACCCAACACATAGGGATGGCTAGGCATCCTGCCACCCCTATCCACCTGAACCAGAGCCTATCCGCAACCTTACAAGTTGTGGCGATTTCCTACGTGGCAGGCAAAACCCAAGTGGCACCAGCCAATCAGCCAAGTGGGGAAAATTCCTGACAGGCGACACACGACGGCATAGCAAGGTCAAGCACAAGCCCTAAAATTAGGGTGAGGTGGGCGGGTGTTCCGATGCACAGAGCCCAAAAGACAAAGCTCAGGGACATGTGCATTGGCTTAAATAGGGTCCCTCAATCGCTTTGACTCACGTCCCTCTGGCCCAATTGCACCCAGGATCGAGGGACCACCAATAGGGTGTTGTGGCTATCCAAATGTGCCCACCCACAACACAGGGTCTGGTTGCCAGGTCGCACCACAACACGTGCCCTCTTGTTAGGGAGGTCCTGATTTATAGAAAAGTGCTAAATTAAATGATTAAAACTGTAATTGCATGGTTACCCAGAAATAAGTCCACTTGGACTCAGTAGGATTTACTTCTGAATAGATGGAGTTAGGATCACACTGTAAACTTGCAACCATATATACACTTACTTGAGAGGAAGACCCGTTGAATACAGTGGGACTTCATTCCAAATGAACATTTGTAGGATTGTGCTGGGAGTTTCATTTTTGTCTCCATTGTTTCTTTTATTGTACATATTTATCACAAGGGTTTACATGGGCTTGCTTATCCTTGGCTGTAGCATCAAGTGATTCTTAGGATATGTAAAAGAACATCACAGGTTAATTACCAGAGAAAAGGTATCATCTAATGTAAATTCGAACATTTTTTTCAAAAGTGGTTCACACATTTAGCTATTCAATAATATTGGATGGGAAAACCACAAATGCAATTTCAATATGGTCCTGTTCTGTGCTTCCCTTTATTTTTCTGTGTGTGGGGGAACGGACATTTCTCCTGAAAATCTGCTTTGAAGCCAGTTGGATTTGTGGTTGGGTATAATTGTAACTTTGGCTTGATAAGGGTCAGGAGTGGAGTAATTCAATAGGTGAGATAGTCTCTCATTGAACTTGTCAGGCTTCAGCAAAGATAAGAGTCATTCTTGAATTGGTATTGTAGGGAAGAATAACACAAACAACAAAAAGGTCAGAAAGCTGAGCTTCGTTTAGAAGCAGAGCATGCATAGCAGCTTATGGGCTCACATATGGTTCGTCTCTGCTTTTCCTATCTATAGTTTTATAACTCTTGTTTCTCTTACACTAAGGATTTTTCTTGAAATATACAGTGACACCAGGCTGTAAAAGAGCATAGAAACAAGAACAAGACTGTCTGTAGGCATTTTTAAGGCTAAGCATGGCTTGATTTTTGTTTGTTCGCAGTGCAGAGATAACACAATGAAAGCTCATTTTCAAAATCAGATTAGCAGACCTATTGTGAATCTTGATTACAGCTCTACCCGAGGGCTCCCATTGTGCAACGAAAATAGAATATATTTGGGGAAGATATGCCTCCTCTTTTCTCAGCCTTTCTTCTTAAGTGTTCTGCATGGGAGCACAAAGTCACCCTGTTATCAGTTTCCAAAAGCGCTTGCTAAAATTGCACATCCACGCATATCACTAATGCGTTAAAAACATGTTTCTTAATATTTCCTCCAGTTCTGTTCTTAAGAAAGCTAACCTAACACTTTGAATTGATCAAAGTATTAAGCATAAGAGGCGAGGGGGGGGGTCTTTTTAATATAATGAGTATGTAACCAAGGACATTCTTATATCCTGTGCAGTGGAAGAAGCACAGTTCGAATGTGGGGCAGCCTTATATGCCGGTCTGTGTGCAGATAAACTGCAGGGTGTGCCCACACAGAATTCGGCTGCCTGAGATTCCATTGAAAAACAGCAGGTTTTTAAAGCACGTATAGCTGCGTACGTGGATCATGCCTGCTGAAGCAGCCAGAGCAGCGTTTCTCAACCGCTGTTCCGCGGCACACGAGAAGGGCGATTTGCATTGTCACGTGCCTGGCGGCCGCCAATAACCTACACTGACCCACCGGAAAGGAAGCCGGCCGGGTCACGACGCGGGGCGAGCGCAGCTCTCAACAGCCACCACCACGGGAGGGTGGTTTTAGACAAACTTAAAGAAGCTGGCTGGATGAGCTCAACCTGAAACTTGCTGAGCAAAGGATTGTGCTGGCAGAGAAATCAGCGGCTTGTGAAGCCTTATTACAGGAGATTGCAACCAACACAGCAATTGGCAAGTGTTTCTTACAGTCATAATTATATAGTCAATATAGGGCGGCACAGAGTTAAATTTTTTAATGGTGGTGTGCCTCGTGATTTTTTTCATGGAACAAGTGTGCCTTGGCCCAAAAAAGGTTGAGAAACACTGAGCTAGAGAACTTGCTGAGTAAGATTTCCAGTGGACAGAGGTGAGGCATCGTGTGTGTGTGTGTGTGTGTGTGTGTGTGTGTGTGTGTGACTAGCAAAACAAGAATAGCATTTGTTAAACAGAGGAACTGAGGAGAAAATGAGCAACAATATCAGGGGTCAGCAAACTTTTTCAGTAGGGGGCCGGTCCACTGTCCCTCAAACCTTGTGGGGGGCCGAACTATATTTTTTTGGGGGGGGGGGAATGAATGAATTCCTATGCCCCACAAATAACCCAGAGATGCATTTTAAATAAAAGGACAAATTCCACTCATATAAAAACACCAGGCAGGCCCCACAAATAACCCAGAGATGCATTTTAAATAAAAGGACATATTCTACTCATGTAAAAACATGCTGATTCCTGGACCACCCGCGGGCCGGATTTAGAAGGCGATTGGGCCGCATCCAGGCCCCGGGCCTTAGTTTGGGGACCCCTGAACAATATCATCAATTTTGCACACAGTTACCTAGGAGCAAGCCCCATTGAACTCAGTGGGAATGACCTCTGATTAGATATACAGTACATAAGATTCTGCTGTAAGAGAACTCCTGATACAACCTTAATTCCATTCTGAGCAATAAATAAAAAGAGAACTACACTAGTGGAGAAATTCTGATGGGCAAAGCTTTTTCCCCCCATTTACATCATACTTTCAATATTGATCCAATATGTGAGTGCAAACTTTGCTCCTTTGTCCATCCAAATAACTGCCTTTATGGGAATTTTCCTCAGTATGGAAAATTTCGCTCTGTCTTGTGCCCTTTCTTCACATGGTCTACACATAGTAAATTTCAGGTTTACTGTTCTGTTGTCACCAAGCTTAGAACAGGCATAAAGAGGCAGAGAGCAGCATGGATAATAGTTGCATGGTTTAATTGTGTATTGATTGCTTTCTAGAATATTCATGAGATGTTGGTAAGATATGACAGTCATTGCTATATACAAGTTTGTTTTTCATGTCGGCAGTTGTTTGCCAAGCAGATGCTCAGCCTCAAAGTTTACTTTGCATTGGATAGGCGAAGCCTGTCTCAAATTTGCCTTACTTCTGCTTTGTTATTTGCTATTTGCTGAATAATATTGATACATATTTCTGTTGAATGTTACATGCAGTGTCTGCAGAATGGAGACACTCCCAAGCAGTCCTTAGTTTTTTCTAGTGAAAAGATATGGGTTCAATGCATTGTAACATGTAGTTCTGTCCTTAGCAGGTGGAAAATGCTGGATGAAAGTTAGGGTATTTCTACACAAGAGCTTCCTTCTGGCACTTCAGAGCTAAACAGGAGGTTCAGCCAATCCCAGAAAACAGAAGGTAAATTGTGACATACAGGCCCAGTTTCCACATCACACTAAATCATTATTTTAAACAAACTATGGCTCGATGTGGATGGATGAGCATGTGCTGCTCTGTGATATAAAAAAGTTCCCATGTACTTCTCTGCTCCCTCTGCTACTGTTGTGCCACACATGAAACAAGCCAAACTCTGTCTTTTTGTGTTGTTCAAACATGGGCTCATCATGGTTTGTTTTCCCTTAATAACTTGGTTCCCCCTTATGGTTTGTTTGGAATGAAACAAACCATGAGCCCCAGTTCATATGACAGGGCAAGCCACACCCACGCTTATTTTGTCAGCAGCACAGCAGGACCAGGGAAGGACCACTGTGGGATTTTTTTGCACAGCATGGAGCAGCCTCCTGTTCCTTCACATTAAACCATAATTTGTTTTAAACTATGGTTTAATCTGACATGCAAACCAGGGCACAGTTTACCATATTGACATCAAGTTCTCTTCACCTGTGTAGATTGCACTGAACACGCTCTGCTCATATGATGAACAGAGTGGTGAGCTGGTGTGGTGGTAGTTTAAGTGTTAGAGTAGGGTTGGGAAGTTCTGGGTTCAAATCCCCACTCAGCCATGAAGCTCACTGGACTATTCGCCATCTCAAGCTAGCCTACCTTACAGAGTTGTTGTGAACATGAAACATGGAGGTGAGAACAATGTGTTCTCCTTGGAGAAAAAGAACATTTAAAAATGATTAATTTGATAAATCAGCCCTCCACACAAATCTGGATGAGAAATGTATGTTGGCCAAATACAGGCACCACGTAGAAAGCTGCTGATAGGTTCAGGTGCTTTTATTGTGGCATAAAGGTCAGGTGTGTGTCAGCATTGACTACTAAACATCTAGTTAAAGGCAAGACCTGTAACAAGGTAAGAAAAATGTTTTAACTTGACTTATTTATTGTCCTCTTTAATATCACAATTCATTTAACAATAAAACGGAACAGTACAAAGGGAATTATCATTGTCAATATGCTGTCTTGTACAGGACTTTTAAAACTACACCTGGACTTTCAGGGGCTCCAGAAGGACTTTCACTAATTTAAAAAATGATGATTAAAAAGTTCTGACTTCTGTGCATGAAATCATTAAAGAAATACTGTGTGCTAAGTTGCCACAGAACTATCTGTGATTAGGCAAGTGTAGTAAGCGTCATAAAGGGCACTTTCTCCATGTGCCATTCTGATCTGCCCAAGTGTTCCTTTCATGTTCTGGATGTAGGATTGAACATTTCTGCTGCCACGGCATATGCACAGAATTTGCATGCTCATAATTCCAGTATAATTCCAGTCTTCCCTCATCAGCATGTATAGCAGTGGTGATGTGCTATTAGAATTTGCAAAAAAAAAAAAGGAGGAAAGAAAGGAAAATCACTACACAGCTGTGGAATTTTTAGGCATGGATGATTTTACAGTAAAGTACAGTCAAGCGAGTGTCTTTAAGTGGCTTCTCATAGCTATCTTTCCAGTGCTTTAACCAAACAATTTCCGGTCCATGAATAAAATCAAGACTTTGCAGGGTTGTTTAGTCTGGGCATTTGGGAGTTTGGAGCAGTTAATGTGTTCCAGAAGGTTAACCACTAAGAACTCCCTTGTCTGGACAGCTTCCTCCCACCCTGCTACTTTCAGATGGGCTGAAACTCATACAGATCCCTCCCAGGCAGGTAACACAAGTCTTTGGTCCTCTTCAACATAACATGAAAGAGACCAGTCTTTGGCAGTGTGAAAGCTAGAGAGAGAGAGAGAGCGCGCGCGCGCACACACACACACACGTACACATATATATCCTGTCTGTACTGTTACCTGGAAGGGAATAAAAGAGAGCGACTGTTTCACAGTTATGATTTATTTTCACATCATAAGGACATTATATGACTCCGAGTATGTGGAAGGCTCATTTTTGTTTCCATAAAACGTTAATCTGCAGGGCACAAATATATATATATAGCTGACCCCTTTAGGAAGGATAAAGGCATTAATTTTCAGCCATTTATATGAAGTGCTAATTTTCTTTCGCTAATAAAAAGCAGAAATGAGATTAGCACTCTTACAAACTGCAAATAGGAGATAATAGTGAATATCAGTGCCCACAAGGACTCAGCTGCATGAAATAGCACTGTGGTACTGAGTCATAGCTGCCAAGTTTTCGCTTTCTCGCGAGGAAGCCTATTCAGCATAAGGGAAAATCCCTGTAAAAAAGGGATAACTTGGCAGCTATGTACTGAGTCCACTGCAGCCATGTTGTTGCTTAGGATCTAATTAATGCCATGTATCAGGGATACACTTTTCTCATTCCACCAATAATTCATCTCTGCACACCTTGCAGGATTCAGTGTGTTGATTGACCTGCAGCTCAGCACCTGTGCAGGCAAAATAATGCTAAACAGTTTAAAACTGCTCCTAGGCTGCGTGGTAGCCCATGGTGAAATGGGTCCGTGTGGGTCCCTTTATGGCAGCGGTAAGGAATACCATGCTCTCCAAATTCTGCAGGGCTGAACCAGCCCCAGCCAGCATGACCAGTGATTGCCGATTATTGGAGTGGCATCCCATAAACATCTAGAGGGCTCCAGGTTCCCCACCCCTTCTTTACAAGATAGTCAGCTCCTGACAGCGTTGACGGTCTGATATGTAGGTGTGCATATCCTCATAAGCAACAGAGTGAGTGCTGCTTGGTGCTAAATGCAAGGATCTTGCCCGTTCATTGTGAGGGACTATTATTATTATTGGCAACACTGGACCCAAGCAGTGAACAGTGTATATCTATCCATTGCTATCGTTTTGAGTGACACCAAGAATTTACTTGTGTGCTGACATAGCAGATCTAGAACTGAGTTGTACGTTCCTAATCAGGTGTGTAAGAAGACCTGTCAACATTTGCCATTGGCAGTGGTTCATTTTTAAATCTTCCCTTGTACTTTTTTTTTGTTAACCTCATTTCTGGGCTTCCAAAGAGTTGCGTTCCCCCCCCCCCCCAATTTGCTTGTTTTGGAGTTGGCTGGCGCATATTATTTAGCGAATGAAGCATGACATAAAACGGAATATTTATATTTTTTAATAAAAGATTCATTTTCCGTTTTGTGTGGCGTTGCTTCTTGGTCTCTTGTGATCTGCCCACAGTGTAGCTCTTGAATAATTAAATACAAGAACTTACAGGGGCCTAGTGTTACTTTGCTAGAGCAGCTATGTTCCAGTCTCACATGTTACCAAACTCACTAATATGAATTTTCAAGCTAATGTTAATATTTTATGGTATACCAATCCAATTTTATTCAGATTTCCCTAAAACGCCGTGCACTTGACGTTGAACCCTGAGCGCTGAGATGATTACAGGTGAAACTCAGAAGATTAGAATATCGTCGAAAAGTGCATTGATTTCAGTATTGCAACTTATTATTTTATTATTATTATTTTCAGTTTTTACAAATGCTTTCTTTTGGAAATTCCACAGTAATAAAACAAATAGTTACAATAATACAATAATAAACAAAAATAAACATCGCTATTACATTTCATTAATTACATTCCATTTATAATTGACCCGCCTAACGAAAAATAATTACAATTGCAACAAATAAAGGCTTGACATATCTTGCTTTGCATGTCATGCATCTATCTCATATATTGGTTTCACCTTTCAAGTTGCGTTACTGAAATAAATGCACGTTTCCACAATATTCTAATTTTCCGAGTTTCACCTGTACACTTTGTAAAGCCTGCGTGCTTCACTTACATGATCCTCAATGTTTTATTACATGCAGTGTGATTTTATAAGTTATTAGCCACAATTAAGAATGGATAAAGCTGTCACTCTCCCACTCCCCTACCCCAGTTTCTCATTTGTCTAATCCTGTTCTTCACAGTTCTCCATCAGTTTGTGTGTGTTTGTGTGTTTTTGAAAGGTCCCAAAAAAAATCTAGCGCAGACTGACTGCTGAGGTCCTGGTGTGGCCAGTTTTATATGGCCAAAGAACAGACCAGAGGGAGGTTTTCCCTCAGATCCGCTCCCAAGCTCCACCCCTTGCACACCCACGATTAGCCAAAGGGTCATGCAGGCACATCCTGGGCAGTTGGTGCCACAAAAGAAGGCATAGCTGCCTCCTCCCGTCATACCAAAGCCAAAGGGGGGGGGGAACCAAGTCCCTCCATGGCCATACTGGAACCACAGTGGCCACTCCCAGTGAGGGTGTGGTGGGAACGGGCATTCTTGCACACATTTGGCTGGGGAATTGCATGGCAAAATTTATGCTTCAGTTTGTGCATTGTTCTGGCAAGTGCAAATTAGGCAATGAAGTTAGAACTGAATCAAATATCTCCCCCACACCTAGCCACGATGATTTTAAAAATGTATAAAGTACAACAAAGACTACTGCTGCCAGAGTCTTAACATGATCATCCCTGTGGAACCTGCTTATACCTGGAATTTGTCATGTTTAATGTGATGTTATAAATAAAAAATGAGATTACTCAGCAAGCAGTGACAGATACCATTTCGTTCCAAATCACTATTGTCTTCGTAGAAACTTTGTGAAAATTATTGCACACAGAGAACATTGGTAACAGTTTATTGGCTAGACTTTATTGGTATGGAAATTGTTATGTCACAGGGTTCATAACAAAAATGCAGAAATGCAAAAAAGAAAAAAAGTGTCGGTTGACGTAGTTGAGATATGTTTAACTAGAGATTTTATTACATACTTGCGCCTCAGAACTAGATTTAGAGGAAGGAAAGCCATTTCATAAAATAGATGATTTAGAGCAGTGTACTCTAGTAAAAATCTGCAGCTGCATTGTTTTTTTTTTACGGTTGCCGAACTGTGGAAGAGAGACAGGATTTCTGGATTGCAATCTAGCAACCTCATGAGATTTATCATCTTAAATTCAGCTAGTGTTCCAGTTTGGAGGTAGTTTTTGTAGGATTTTTGGAAAGGGAGAGATGTCAGCGGTGCTACCTTGAGACTGAACTGAACATTCATTCCCTATCATTTCTGTATTTTGGCCACAATGATATGACACAATAATAATAATAATAATAATAATAATAATAATAATAATAATAATAATAATAATAAATACAGTGGTATATCGGTTTAAGTACACAATTGGTTCCAGAAGTCTGTACTTAACCTGAAGCGAACTTTCCCATTAAAAGTAATGGAAAGTGGATTAATCCGTTCCAGATAGGTCAGTGGAGTACTTAAACTGAAAGTACTCAAACCAAGGCGTACTTAAACCGAGGTATGACTGTAATAATAATAATAATAATAATAATAATAATAATAATAATAATAATAATTAATTATACCAACTCTGGGCGGCTTCCAACAAAATATTAAAATACAGTAATCCATCAAACATTAAAAGCTTCCCTCAACAGGGCTGCCTTCAGATGTCTTCTAAAAGTCAGATAGTTGTTTATTTCCTTGACATCTGATGGCAGGGCATTCCACAGGGCAGGCACCACTACTGAGAAGGCCCTCTGACTGGTTCCCTGTAACTTGGCTTCTTGCAGTGAGGGAACCGCCAGAAGGCCCTCAGCACTGGACCTCAGTGTCTGGGCAGAACGATGGGGGTGGAGACGCTCCTTCCAGTATACTGGGCCGAGGCCATTTAGGGTTTTAAAGGTCAGCACCAATACTTTGAATTGTGCTTGGAAACATACTGGGAGCCAATCTTTCAAGACCGATGTTATGTGGTCTCGGCAGTCGTTCCCAGTCACTGTAGTTAAGTAAAGCCATTTGCTTTCTGCTTGGTCTTTTCTTTCACTCTTTTTTTTTGTTCCTGTCTAATGGAGCTAACTTACCTTTTGGGGCAGGGGCTTGGGTAGAATGATGGATATAACGAGGAGAGAGAGCAGCTTTACAATAATTTCTTGACGCTCTACCGGAATATACAGAAATTGTAGCTCTGAGCTTTGCATGCAGAAGGTTCAAAGTTCAATCGCTTGGCATCTTCAGTTATATCACGAAATAGGAGGTGGTATGCAAGACCTCTCCTAGACAGTTGCTAACAGTCAGAAGAGTGAAAATTACTGGAAAAATAAGAACTCAAGATAACAAACCTTTATGGTTTATTGAATATGTACAAATAAATTGTAAACAGAGGAGGACACTGGCAGGATTATTGTAATAACCTGCAGTTTCATAAGAGTAAATAATTAAAGCAGGTGAATAAAAGAATAAGTTGAGTTAATTTAGAATATGCAGGAAAGGATAAAAACAAATTTAAGGAACTGTAGAAAGGAGGAGGAAGGAAGTCAAGTTTTGAAATGTTAAAATGATTGTAAAACTATTCAAATGTATATAACTGAAAATAATATATATTCATATTCATTCATATATGAATGCATTGTACAATAGACAATATACATCTTCTCAACATGGAACTTTTCCACCAGAACCACCAAAGTGTGAAGGGATTAATGACTGTTATTGCTCTTCTACTTTTGGGCAAAATTTCAAGATGGTAATGTAAAATTCCAACTGTAAAATTACCATTGAAAAAGGTAACACGAGATTCCCAGATTTAGTAGTTAAGAAAACTGTGTAACCACTTCCTCAATATTCATAGCTAATAAAATCATAAATTCAATGGCAGTCCCCAAATTTAGATCTCCCTCTTGATTGTCAGCAAAGAATTCAGTTACTGTGCTGCCATCTGTGAAAAATAACTCTTACTACTGCCTGCAGGTTGGCTTTTTATTGCACATGCCATCTGGCCTGCTACTGATGTTGATCTTGAATGTTTGAAATGTTTTGGTTCATTGTTCTCTGAGCATTCTCCCTTCCCAGTTTTGCCACATAAAACTGAAGTAAGACTCTAGTGAATCCTCTTGCGAAAGTGGGCTGTAAATCACCTGCAGAATGTGTATCAGCAGCTGGTAATTTGGGGAATTGCCGAGCATAAACAGGAGAAAGATCTTATCTTATATATACCCTTGCAAGGTGTATATTTATGACAAGAGCTCAAAACCTTATATTGTAGAAGTGCATTGATATTCAAAAGAGATACGCAATGGTGGCATTTCAAAGCACTAAGTAAGTAGGGGATGGTCTTAAATAGAATGACATTTCATAGAATTTTCATTGATAAAACCACATTCAACCCGTACTGTGAAGAGCCAATTTAGTTGAACACTCACTCTCCACAGCCTGTTCACTACATGCAGTAGAAACGGGAGTGGGCTTACTTATATTCTTCTCATGCGTAAGATCTAAATCTTTCCAGCCTCTAACTGAAATATACTTTAGAGTTGTTCAGCGGAATCCCTGATCTGGAGCTTGTGTAGAAATTAATTCTCTCCACTTCAAAGCTTTACTGCAGGACGTCTTAAATACTAAGATAAATGTTACAAATGAACAAAGTACACACATTGGAAGTAAGCAATGAAGTTCAGTCCTTTATGCAGTTCGATAAACTTTCCTCTCTCTTGTCCCAGAGGGAGATCCTAAGCTTGCTACTCATTGCAGAACTACTCTGCAACCTGCTGCTACTATGGTAGTAATCTCCAAATACACACAGAGGCTCCTCAAGTTTCATCTTCCTGGTGTGAGAGCTATGCAGCTTGTGTTTCCTGAGATGAGTCATCAAGTAGTTTATCTCTCTCTAATGGAAAAAAGGGGGACCCACGTGGTGCTGTGGGTTAAACCACTGAGCCTAGGGCTTGCTGATCAGAAGGTTGGCGGTTCAAATCCCTGTGACGGGGTGAGCTCCCGTTGCTTGGTCCCAGCTCCTGCCAACCTAGCAGTTCGAAAGCACGTCAAAATGCAAGTAGATAAATAGGAACCGCTACAGCGGGAAGGTAAACGGCGTTTCCGTGTGCTGCTCCGGTTCGCCAGAAGTGGCTTTGTCATGCTGGCCGCTTTGTCATGCTACGCCGGCTCCCTCGGCCAATAATGCGAGATGAGCGCGCAACCCCAGAGTCGGTCACAACTGGACCTAATGGTCAGGGGTCCCTTTAATGGAAAAATACCTTTCTTTCTTCCTTTCCTTTACAGCATGTTCTCCCTTTTTTCTGGTGCTTTCTTCTGAAAGTTTTATAGGCAAACAATACTGGAAGGAGGAGGAAGAATGATAAATTCTTTATATTATTGCTAATAGCAGTTGGTGCTACATGTGAAACTCGGAACATTAGAATATCGTGGAAATGTGCATTTATTTCAGTAACGCAACTTGAAAGGTGAAACCAATATATGAGATAGATGCATGACATACAAAGCAAGGTATGTCAAGCCTTTATTTGTTGTAATTGTAATTATTTGTCGTTAGGTGGGTCAATTATAAACGGAATGAAATTAATGAAATGTAATAACGATGTTTATTTTTGTTTATTATTGTAGCTATTTGTTCTATTAAAGTGGAATTTCCAAAAGAAAGCATTTGTAAAAATAAAAATGAAAATAAAAAATAAAAAGTTGCATTACTTAAATAAATGCACTTTTCGACGATATTCTAATTTTCCGAGTTTCACCTGTATCTTTGTTTATATACCATCTTCTATCACTTTAAAGGGTCTCAAGGTAGTTCGCAATATAAATATAAGAAACAAAGTGTTAAACCAGCTCTACACTAAGAAAAGATCCACAACAGCAACAAGAACAACAACAACAACAACACAGCATCAAGAGCTAACAGATGAAATTCATGGATTTTCAGTGGCTACTAGTCACAATGGCTGTGTTCTGCCTCGATTGTCAGAGGCAATATGCCTTTGAGTACCAGTTACTAGCAATCTCATGTGAGGAAAATGCACTCAGGTCCTGCTTGCAGGCTTCCCATTGGTTGGTTATCATGAGAACATGATTCTGGACTTCGGCTTGATCCACCACGGCTCTGCTTGTCTTATCTTCTTCCATCAGAACACCTCTAGAAGCCCCGTGGAATAAAAAGAACTGCCCTGCCTTCATAAAAACTTGAGTTTCCTTCTTAGAGGGCTACCACAACAGAAAATTGCTTTGCTCCTTGTAACTATTAACATGGCATCAGAAGTAGTTGGTCCTGAAGAACTGCAACACTGCTGAAGATAGTATTTTTCATTTGACTTGTTTTCTACCTTGGGATATGACTTTGGATTCTTTTTTTCCCTTTTTTTAGTAACACAAAACTTTGCATAGGTTTGCTTTATTATTAATAATATACCTCTTACATGTCAAAATGGCTTGTAAGTGGTATACAAGTATAAAATAAATTAGCACTGGTGTGATATGTACCCACTGACCCCTCAGGACACAGCATTTTGCATTAGCTATAGCTTCCGCATCAGCTATACCTAACGGAATACAGTTGTACCTCTACTTACGAATGTTTCTACTTACGAATGGAGCTCCGTCCGCCATCTTGGATGCGGTTTAGATAGGATTTTTTCTACTTACGAATTTTTAGATAGGGTTGCTTCGACTTACGAATTTTTTCTCCCAATGCATTCCTATGGGATTCGACTTACAATTTTTTTTTTACTTACGAATGTGTGTTCGGAACGCATTAAATTCGTAAGTAGAGGTACCACTGTATGGCCCAACCAAAAGTATCGCCCTAACCCTAAGTATGCTTAGTGCAATACAGTAGTCAGCAGATTTTAATCTTTATTGTTATTATTATTTTACAGCTAAAGACAGGCAAATCAGCAGCTAATATCACACTGTTGTTAGAGATACAGCTGGAGAGGCCAGCTGAAAAATTGATATCCTGAGATCTTAACATGCTTATGCAGACAATTTTTATTAAACTGGGGCATGCTATAAACTTAATTGAATAGAACTTACTCTTAGGAAGTAAGTGTGCTTAAGAGGTCAGACTTTGTGAGCTTAAACATTTCTCTCCTCCATCATGAATCACCCTTGGACTTAATGTAACTTATATTCAAACTCACTATCGTGCTTAGGTTATGTCGAATAAATGTTCATTAAAAATGAGCTCAGTGAAGTGAAAGCTGGCTGGTTGGAGATCAAAGTAAAGTGAATGAGATGATTATGCCAGGATACCAATACTCTCTGAGACTCTTGCCATTAATTCTGGCAAGGCTCCCACTTTGGCAGCAAGTAGTGCTATGGTCTCTGAGCAGAGATGAGAGAGAAAATTCAAGTTTTCAATTTGGCACAATGACAGCCACAGAAATTACTGGATGTTGAATGAAGCTTCCTGCTGAGCACAGTGTCGTATCACATTTCCAAAGATGTACTGCAGCATGAATTGAATTGTGCTGTTGGGAGAAGGTATAAATTAAACACTGGTCTATTTCAATTTCATACTGTTCTGCTCCTCGGAGCATAAATTCTACCAACACATCGGTGTCTATATGAGCTTACATACAAGATTACTTAATTAATACTATTCGTATTTGAACAGTAAATTTGGAGGTGAGATGGCCCATGTATAAACGGTGGGAAAGCACCAGTTTGACAAAGTTCAGTCCACAATCCTGGGCACATGTAACTGAACACAGTCAGATTTACTTAGGTGTAAGGAGGCGCAGGACTTGGCTTTACAAATCTCTTTACAATACTCATAGTAAGAACATCGTCTGAGATTGAGAATATGTGTAAAATGAAAGAAATGTGAATTTGCGTATTCATTTGAAGGCGGGGGGGGGGGAAGGAGGAGATCCCCTTCATAATTTCGAAAACTGTTATTCAGTGTAAGGTTATTATTATTAGTTTTTCTGAGAACATTCTCATGGTTAAACATAGAAACTGAGGTGCCAGCTTAAACTTGGAGCTTTCTGCATATGAAGTATCTTCTCTGCCAGTGAGCTGTGGTCCCTCCTCAGTTTATTCCTGGGTTTTGGAGTAGGATTTCCTTTGTAGGGGAATGGGTTGCATGCAAGAATCCTGGTGTTCCCTTTTGATTGTGATTTTAGCAATTCATAACGTGCGGGTGAAGTTTAACAGTATATCAGGCATCCCCAAACTGCGTCCCTCCAGATGTTTTGGCCTACAACTCCCATGATCCCTAGCTAACAGGACCCGTGGTCAGGGATGATGGGAATTGTAGCCCAAAACATCTGGAGGGCCGAAGTTTGGGGATGCCTGCAGTAGAGATAAATTCTGAGTTGAAGGTTCCCTATATATAATAACAACAAAAACAAGCATGAGCATTTTTGTATTTTATTTTATTTTTGCCTGGATGCTGTCACCCAAATGTGGGAGACAGATTGTGGTTATGCAGCAACTGGCACCAAACAGGATTGGATCCTCCTGCTTACCAGCTGGTAAGAGGAGAGTCCGACCCTGTGTGGTGCTCCTTTGCGAGCGGCTTTCCTGCAAGAAAGCCACTTGCGAAACAGTGTCTGCACGCCGCAGGATCAAAGCCACTTTTCAGTGTTGATTCTGCAGTGTGGGGCGTCAGGCATAAAAGAGAGCCATAGCATTAGGCTTATCTTCTTCCAGGAAGACACAGTCACCAGTCAAGCGGTTCTCAGACTTTTTGCATGGTTCCCCTCCCTGCCTGCCTCTCCTTTCTGCCCCCTGTCAGCCATAGATTGCTCTGACCTTTCCAATGCCCAAATCCTTCAAATTACCTGATTTGGATCAGGCTTCCTGCCTCTCTCTCTTTTTTTTAAAGGTAAGTACAGAGGCCACAAAAAGGTTAATTCCTCTACATCTACAGATTAACACAGGTATCCCCAACTTGTGGCCCTCCAGATGTTTTGGCCTACAACTCCCATGATACCTAGCTAACAGGACCAGTGGTCAGGGATGATGGGAATTGTAGTCCAAAACATCTGGAGGGCCAAAGGTTGGGTCTGGCTTAACGTGTTTATATAGGTAGTTATACATATCCATATACATATATAAATGCATACGTTGGTTTGGCCCTTTATTTAACAAAAGTATTAATTCAAATACTCTGTGACAAATCCGGAATCCACTTTCAGTTCTTATTTCATCTGGTTCTACTTAGTGGAGCATTTAGAAAACGAAGAGGAAAAATAATATCCAACTCACATAGGGGGAAACCGCTTTGCTATCATGGGGCTTTTTAAAACCAATAAGTGTAGAAAGAAGAAAGATTCAGCGTGCAAGACCTCTGGTAGGGTTAACGGAATTCATCTGTCTGCAATGCTAATGACCCAGAAGACAACGCAGGGTGCTGACATGCAAACGAGAATGGTAATGATGAATGTGGAGAGTGATTGCCTCTCCTAACAAATAGCCATATCCATGAAGATAGCTCTGTGCTTTCCTGACCGCAGCTGGAGCCGGCGTGGAGAGTCTCTATGGATATCTTGTGGGACGTTAAGAGGTTTTTAGATCTCTGTTTCTAAAACTCTTCCCTCCCCCCCCCCAATAAATACCTATATGATTTAGAATATCCACAAAAAGGCTTGTGGAATGGACTGAAAAAGTATTTTAAATTCTTAATCACTTGGTCGCAAGAGTGGCCAATAGCCAGGTGCAAAGTGCTCCTAGCACCTGGTGAATTTCGAACGGTGCTACTGGCCCCACCCTAAATGTTGTGCAGCTTTCCCCAGCCCAGCCGTGGCACCAAACACATTGCACATGGATGTCTGAAGCAGGCAAGCCTATGTACATAGACCTCCAAGTGCATAAGCTAGCACACATTCCAAAAACCCAATTGCACAGGCTTCTAGGGTGTTTGAAACCTTATGCGGTAGCTCTCATAGAGTGAGTAGTATTAAAAATCCATGTAAAAGCAGTAGGTTAGGTTGCCTAGATATTTGGGGTGGGTTGTCATTGATAGGTGCATGACACTCTTTTTGTCTTCTGTTTTAATCTTACCCAGGTGAACCCTGGGTGAAGTGTCCTTGACCAACTCATTTGGTGAGCCAGCTGCAACCTTCCCTAGGAAAGGTTTATCTGCAGTTACCTGTGCATTAATAATACCCATCCCTGACTGCTGCAATACATTTTACGTGGAGCTGCTTTTGAAAACAACAGCCCATTCAGAATATGGTGCCCAGGTTGATAATGGGAACTAGCTTCAGTGTGTATGTCCTAGTTGTTCGCAAAGGACCCCAGGGTATAACCTGAAGGAACATGAGACCCACCACCTTGTTGCAGTTAAGCAACTTTGGCAACTGGTAGTTCCTCAATGGAAACCATCTCAGAACTTGAAGAAAAGATAGGTTATAAATGTAAGAAGAAAAATAAATTACAAATAGTTATTGGCAATCCTAGCTTGGAGACATTGCTCAAACAACGGTTTGCTAGTTTGGATGTCAACAGAGAACTGCTATTGGAGCAAACTAGCAAATTTCTGTTGAAGTAGAAGAAAGAAGAAGGGAGTGCCTGAGCTCACTGATTGTTTCAAAGCCCCCATATCATAGTTGGAAATATCAGAGATGTAACATCTCAGTGCAACTAGTGTGTGTGTTTTCTAGAAACATATGGTCTGAGAGAACTACTAATAGCAATTATTCCTTTCTTTTTTTCTTCTTGAGAGTCTTTATTTACTGTTTAAATGTATGACATATAAATAATCTGCATAATATCACTTGCTAAACTTGATCTCAGCTTGGAAATGATTTTTAGAGTCAGGATGAAAATGTCCCTAATTGAAATTTGGGTGATGCATTGATGGTATTTGCTAATTGGTTGTCATTTTAGCTGTGCTTTGGGGGACTATGAGCATCATACTGAAGTTTTGGAGTCTATGTGTTTACGAAAAGTGCCAGAAAGCTATTTGTAGGAAGCTTTGTTAAACAATCAACAGCCTTTATAACAACATTTCGAATAGTCTTTTACAATATACCAATGCACAATTAAATTTAATTGTCATGATTAACATTACTAAGCAAAAGTGCTAATGAGTCTGGGAAGCATCTGTATAGGTTTTTGATTGCTGATGCATCACAAAACATTTTGCACTATGTATGCATCTTCTGGGGGCCCGAGGAAGACAAGGATCCTGCTTTAGCAACAGAAATACCTATTACTGGCTGTTGCTGGGCTAACAAAGCTTGTGTTTAATTTCATGTCAATATATATATATAGTTGCTTTAAAATTGAATTGCAAGGAAAAGCTTTTTTGTATGCCAACATCAATTATAATTGCCAAATATAATAAGTGTATGCTTTATGAATTTATGTCAAATGCTCCCCATTTCCCCAATTCATGGGAAGCTCAAGGACATTTATAAAGGGTGTAGGTACATTTGGATGGGGAGAACACCATGTTTGTGTAATACCTGTTTTACGTACAGGCAGAACATGCATATAAGCAAATAAAAGCAGAACACAACAGAAGCAAATTAAAAGCAAACAACAAAACTGCCAATCTTGCATCAAATTCCCAAAGCAACAACGTGCTGCTAACAGTCCAGATGAATTTATAGCTCTGGATCAATCTTTCTTCGGACTCTTTATCTTCCTCTCCCATTAGCTGTTATCAGCATTATATTCTAGCAGTGGAGTAGAGAGCCCCCACTCATTAAGGAAAATTAACACCTCTTATTCATGTCCCTGGACTGACCATTTGTCTATTTGATGAAACCTTAGTGATAGGCCCATTCGTACTGATCGAGACTGCAAAATTCATAAGCATGATTTCCAAGTAGAGTTGTCCAATACAGCATCTGACAAACAGAATTCTGTTGTTTGGGGTCATGGGGCCAGTGAGTGGATACTCTGGCACTCTCATTGGCCCTGCAACCTCACAGCTGGTGTTGGATTGGCTGAGCTCACCGCTGCTGAAGAATACAGTGAGCAGGGCCGTCTTAAGGGTATCCAGCGCCGTGGTGCAAAAATCCCTCCTGCCCCCTCCCACGGGCTTGGAACGGCAGCTAGCAAGTTTGCTGTTGCAAGGGGGCATGGCGGGAACAGCACACCGAAAGGAGCCCTTTCAGGCGCTGCTCCCACTGCCCCCCCCCACCTGGGCGGGCTTGCTAGGCGCCGTTGGAACAGTGGCTAGCAAGCCTGCTGTTGCAAGGGGGCGTGGTGGGAACAGCGCACCAAAAGGCCTTGGGAGTGGCCGGAGCTCCCCCACTCGCTGGAGCACCTCTGAGAGGTTGGCGCCCTGGCACAACGCGCCAGTCAGTCCAGTAGGAAGGATGGCTCTACCAGGGAGAAGTTGGCGCCCTGGCACAACGCGCCAGTCAGCCCAGTAGGAAGGATGGCTCTACCAGGGAGTCTTTCCCTCCTGCTGTGACTAGGTCACCTTCTCCCCTGGTTTCCCAGAACACGCAATTAAATGAAGAAGGCAGAGCAACAAGAGACAAAATGACAGAGCCTTAGACTGCTGAGGAAAGAACCGGGGAGGAGCCTGAGAGAGTGGTGGGAAGGCGGGGCCCTTCAGTCCTTGCAACTGCCTCATTGGGGCAAGACCAGCTGGGAAGAGTTGCTGTGATCACTAGGCCTACCTACACTGTTTTGGTTTCTTCAAATAATTAACTTTACTGACACTGATGAGGTTTATTATTATTATTATTGCTTACCTACTCGTGACTCCAGCTCCTGAGAGCATCTCAGCCATGCTTCCTGTCCAACCTGGCAGTGCCTTGGAGTGCAGCAACCACAGCCCTGCTTCTCATGCTGGCCAGAGCAGAAGGTGCTGGTGGGCAGCTAATGTTTGCTGCTTCAGGCTGGCATAGCAGAGAGCTTGTCTGGCTACTGGACTGGCTTGGAACCCCACAAACCTATGAGTTACCCAGCTATACATCTCCCCATTCTGCCCTGTGGAACTGTTGGTGGGCACAGCAGGGCCCTCTGGTGGCAGAAGCCCCTCCCCCACACCCCAAACAGCTGCACAAATCAAGGAGTAGGATTGCTCTGCCCTTTTGCCTAGTATTGTGCAGTCCTCGAAACCAGGCAAGCTTGTGTTAAGCTGTTTTTCAGAGTGGTTTTTATAGATAGGACCTAGAACTAAAGCTTTATGATTTGTTGATCAATCTTTGTTGATTACTTCAACACCTTGTCCCCAATCAATAAAAACCATAGCCAGAGGCATTTCTGCTTAATCTTACTTTTTTCACATAATATCTGATTTCTTCCCTTTCATAATGAATTATGCATGCCTGAATTGTCCTCGCTGTACTGGCATTTGTTTCCACCCATTGCTCATCATAGTAATAGAGGAGATTTGTAGTACATATACAACCAGAATGAGCTCATCTATGCTTGCATTATATGTGTTCCTGAGCATATGTGGCCTTTTAGCATGAATACTTGACTACCAACAAGATTTATTTATTTTTTAATTAAACAGGCTTGCCTCTTTGAAAATGTAAGAGAAAAACAATGCAGCTATGCGTGTTCTGGCCCATTCCTCCATTTCTCCCCCTGCCTATTTTGTGGCAGAATTCGAATTCTTCTGTCTGCTGCAGCAGTGGCATCTGAGCAGGGGTGCCAATGGAAATGCAGAGCAGGAGAGGCCATGGCTACACCATCTTTTCACAGCCTTGCCATGTTTAAAGGGAAATGCAGTCTATCTAGATTGCAACCTAGCAACACTGCTCCTGCGAGGAGGCAGGAGGCATGTGGTATGGGATGCTGCAGCAGGTAACTGGGTTGAGTG
Source organism: Zootoca vivipara (assembly GCF_963506605.1). Lineage (NCBI taxonomy): Eukaryota > Metazoa > Chordata > Lepidosauria > Squamata > Lacertidae > Zootoca > Zootoca vivipara. The sequence goes on along the minus strand of NC_083279.1, from coordinate 25,603,110 downwards.
AAATCCTGGCAGGCAAGGGAACAAGCTCTGAAACATGTGCTGATTATTGCCATTTGATTTGAACTATGGTCTGTTGGAACAAGCCAGGGTCGGAAACCAGTTTGAATTAACCATAGTTTGTCATTCATAATGGCAAACTATGGTTGGTTTAAAACAAGATGTGAATGCTTCCAATATCTTCCTCAGGTGTGTCCTGTAGGAAGAGGGGAAGGCTGAGGCTTGAGCAGACTTCCTAGCACCAAACTATGGTTTAACATGTCAGAACCGGGACAAGATAGTGTCTCGTGTCCCCTTACCACTTCAGACAGCTTGTTTCTCCTCTGTAAAGTGTTGTTTTTATGTTTGAAAGCTGTGTAATTTCCCTACCAAGACCTGGAATGCAGATTTCCTCCCAGTGTTTGATAAGACCTGGTATGTTGGGGTATGACAGACAAGATGTATTTCCTGAAACAATTCTATCTGTACCCTTTATGTGAGTATGGGATATAATTCTGCAGGTGGTAAAGTGGATCTGGAGCAATGCAGACTTCAGAGGAGCAAAATGAATGTTTTATCATTTAGGTAAGGCCTCAGAAATGATATGATTAAAGGTAGGGAAACCAAATATTACAAAATAAATTTAGCTTGGGATATTGTACAGAAATAGCTAGGGGGAAATGCAGTCTGAAGCAGAAATTGAGTTGCGCTCCAAGGGAGAGGTGTTGGACATGTAACTTTCCCATTTATTCAGTTTTGAAGAATGAACCCATAGCAGAACAAGTACGGTTTTTGTTGTCTTGAGAGAAATTGATAGCTGCAGGTAAGTGGTGAAATTTAATTTTGCGAGAAAAATATAAACTACTGTAAAAAAAAAGAAGACAAATTATATACAATGATGTGCCCACTTAAAAAAAGAATCACAATCCAGAGAGAGAGAGAGAGAGAGAGAGAGAGAGAGAGAGAGAGAGAGAGAGAGAGAGAGAGAGATCCATACTTTCAGACACGGTTTCGTTTTAACTTGAATTGCACTAGCAGGCTTTATCTAAATGCCTTCCACGAACATACCACCTGTTCAAGATGACCCTTTTTTGTTGCTTTTCCAATTGCTATCTTTTTATGGGGGATCAATATTACTTTTGATTCAATTTTTGCAGGGACAATTTGCTTCAGCTGTTATTAACAGTTCATTTGGCTCAAAGATTTTTTTGTCTCCGGTTAGCTGAAATTTTAGGACACACACTACATGTTTATTTTATTCTGATCTTGTAGTCTGGATTTGCATGGATAGCTATATTACAAGTGCATAATGCAAGTGTTATGCTTAAGCTATCTTGTACAAATCATGGTTTCATTATAGTTATAGCTGTTCTAGAGGCCTGGGAAATGGTGTGCTTTGAATACCTTCTCATCAGGAAAGAGGTTATATCACTTCCAACTACTACTGCTGCCGCTGTTAGTACTTTAATATTTGAATCACTTTCTGATTTTTGAGTATGAAGGAAATGTTCCACTGACTCATTGCAGCAGTTTTGTGTGTGTGTGTTCGTGTTCCCATGCGTATAGACTTCCAGGGATCACCTTTTCAAGGGATTGCTCAGATAGACACTTCTTAAGTTTCAGCACTGCTGCTACATCAGATGCTTCCAGCACTAAGGCTTCGTTACAGGTTCTCATGAGCAATGTGTAACTATGCAGTATGGTCAAATCCTTGGGTTACTGTTTTTTAACAGGGAACTAAAGGGTTCCAAACTACTTGCCCTAATGGATTTATTTATTCATTCATACAGTAAGTCATTTGATGGCTGGTTGTTCACGTTGCCTCTGACCTAAGGGCCAGAACCTCAAACAGATATCATTTCTTTCTAACCATATTGACCAAGAGCAGATAATTTCTCTTGACAGCTAACGGTAGAACAACTGTAGTTAGGAACCACAAAAAGATGTTCAAGTAATGCTCCTCTGCTGGGCCGTCCAATGCTCTGTGAAGAGACTGAATTATCTGTTCTGCAGTAATAAGGACTAGCGTATAACTCATAATTCATTTATTTGAAATATGAATTATCTGACAAGTTTCAACATAAACCAACGTATTGCAAAATGTACTTGTGTTTCTGAAGGAAATAATCAGAATCGGACTGAATAGGCATATAGGTGACTGGGAGCGGCCACCGAGACCACATAACACCGGTCTTGAAAGATCTACATTGGCTCCCAGTACGTTACCAAGCACAGTTCAAAGTGTTGATGCTGACCTTTAAAGCCCTAAAATGGCTTCGGTCCAGTATACCTGAAGGAGCGTCTCCACCTCCATCGTTCTGCCCGGACACTGAGGTCCAGCACCAAGGGCCTTCTGGTGGTTCCCTCATTGCGAGAAGCCAAGTTGCAGGGAACTAGACAGAGGGCCTTCTCGGTAGTGGCGCCCGCCCTGTGGAACGCCCTCCCATCAGATGTCAAAGAGAAAAACAACTACCAGACTTTTAGAAGACATCTGAAGGCAGCCCTGTTTAGGGAGGCTTTTAATGTTTAATAAATCACTGTGTTTTATTTTTCTGTTGGAAGCTGCCCAGAGTGGCTGGGGAAACCCAGCCAGTTGGGCGGGGTATAAATAATAAATAATAATAATAATAATAATAATAATAATAATTATTATTATTATTATTTGCTCTACAGAATTACACTTCGAGGCTGTGCTAACCAGATTCTGACATTAAACAGATAAACAGATCTTCACGTTAATCTATATATTTTAGAAAGTTGGTTGTTTGCCTGTTTGCTACGCATTTGGATACATCTTAAGATATTGTTACTAAATTTTGCATGATCATTCCTGAAATCAAGGAGCAGGTGGTTTCTTTGGGTCTGTTTTGGATACATTTCGGTACCTTTTTGAGCAAGATGAGGAACTGAACATTTCAAAATGCTGGTTACAAGACTCCTAGTATACTGTAACTTAATCCTGTGTTATTTGTGATTCACCAATTTGAACATAGACCACTAAATGTATTAGTTTTGCTATGCCCTGATGGTTATTGGCTTGTAGTAGCATGGAGGTGCATCATTTTCTTCTCTCTTTGTCTTCCAAATCTTTGTCGATGTTTACGGCTTTTTACATTAGTATTCATCTAAAATTTTGCATCCAGTGCTCGACCACAACATTTGAAAATGTCCTGTAATTTCAGTGAAACAACTTCTTTGTAATGCTGGGCTTAACACTGCATTGGGTTGCAGCCAATGTGTTTTTCATTGTATCATGTGTCTTCTGGAAGATGTTTATGTATTCTCATGGAGTTGGGAGACCAGTTGTCTTAGATACGGTTGTGGTTCTGAAAAAAACACATAAAACTAGAGAGAAAATCAAGCTTGTTTCCCTCTATCCCAAAATGAGAGAAAGGGGTTGAATACTTTTCTTTCTCCCATTTTCTTTCTATAGCTTTGGAATCCTGTTTTGTGCACAAGCCAAGATTTTGTGGGTTTTGGCAAGCCGCTTATACCTTGTTCCCCTTGGATGTTTATAAGTACATCTCAGTATAGGTTACATTTAGATGGAATAACCATGAAGTATAAAGGACCCTCTGAAAAAGATATTTGCGGTGCTAAGACATTTCTTGACAAGGGAGGAGGAGGGATTCAAGCACAGTATCACATTTTCATATTGTTATTTCTTTGTCCTGTAATGACATGAATGCATTGATTTAAGCTAGCGTATTAGACTTCATCATTTTGTGAGGCCCATTTACCTTGCGGTTTCCTTCAGTTCATTTGCAAGGCATCATTAGCCTGGAATTAGTAGGAAACGGAATTGCATGTGGCTTGTATGAGTTATTGGATTGTTCAGTTACCTTAAACCACAAACTAGCTTGTGGGATATAATATACAGAGGCAACCGAGATTCAATTTAATAGAAAGATTACACAAAATAATCCTTTATATCTGAATTTCCTCTAACCTGAAAGGCTGCTTTCCCCTAGAGACCTTTAAATTATTTCTTGTAGTTTGGCATCTGTGCTGCCCCCAAACTGGATTGTAGATGTTCAAATGTTAACATTTCTACTGTAAACCACCTAAGCATACAGACTTGGAAGTAAATCCTCTAGAAATCAATGGGATTTACTTCCATGTACCTAAGCACAGTTAAGATAAGGCTTTGAGAAACTCAGTGCCCACTATTTCCTCAGGGCACATTTGGGCTAGAGAAGGGCTAAGATGATGGCAAACAAATGAAATCATACAAACTTGGTATTACGTTGCTTTCCACAGACATAGTAAACACCTGGTTCTGAAAAGCATATTGTGTGTCTCATTTTGTGAGACTCCTGTGGTTTCCTCCAGTTGTTTTGTAAGAAATCATTAGCCTTGAATTAGTAGGAAACTGAACTGTATGCCAGAGACTCACATGGCCATATGGTCTTCTTTATATATGAAATTCATCTACACAGAATGCAAGCTAGGAATAGAACCTAGACCAGGACTCTTCATGACACCTAGTTTTTCCATATGAGTTAAATTTTGTTTTTTTGATGGGGAGGAGCATCCTGTTGTGTGAGCCTTTGTCTTAAACAGGAAGTGGTACAGCCTGAAAATAGGTTTGTTGGCTAGGTAAGAACTAGGTCATAGTATTAGTCAGTGGTGGCAAATGTTTTTGGTCAGAATGTCATGTCAGATCTAAAGCATGAGGCGGTTACCCAGTTCATACACCACAGTAAATTGTGGATCATGGTGATCCGCTGTGCTGAAATCTCAGTTGCTCTGCTTCCCCCCCCCCACTCCTGCTGCCCCCATGCTGCCAGTGAATAAGCCATGGTGTGGCTTGTTGTGTTGTCTGAACTCCTGGCTCATGGCTAGTTTTCCTTCAAACAAACCACAAGTGGTAACCAAGGTTAGTTCTCAACTTACTGTTCATGGTTTGGTGGGGGCAAAACGAACCACTAGAACAAGTTTGGATGCTACAAAAAGCAAGACTATGGCTTGTTTGTTGGCAGGAGCAGGAGAGGAGCAAAGTGCCTGTGATTTCAGCAGTGTGCACCAGCACACTGTTCATTCACATTAATCTCTGCTTCAACATGATGTGTGTCATAGCCAGTCTAGCATGTACAACATTTCATTTGAAGGTTTGCAGTTCTTTCTACTGGCAAGGCACAAATCTGAGCATGAAAACAGCACAACTTGTGTATAGACCTGATTATAGTGTTAGCATGTGTCCTCCTTTACACTTGTATATTGCTACACAAGTACACCCGAGTAACAGGTGTTGCAATCTTTAACTAGAGCCATGGTACACCATGGCAAAACAGGTATTTCAGAGAAAACAAGTAAGTAACTGATGGTTGCAGTTAATTGTTTCCTGCAGTTGTGTGGGAGTAGTGATAGGACAGAAAATCACACCCCTCCGTAGTTCCCTGCCTGTCATAGTTTGCGAGCCTTTAGCTAGTTAAAATTTGAAACAGGATATGATTCTTATAAGGCACTTCATAATAGGTAACACATCACATATCTTCAGAAGTGTTTTGAAGTGTTTGGGAATTACCTTTGTGAAGAAATCAAGGGAAGGCTTTCTGTACACTGCTCCCTTTTGTAGTTTAGAAGCTCAGATTTAAGACTAGTTTTTCATTAGCAAAAGCCATTTTAAAAAAATCCCTGTTGATTTCCACCCCACCTAAACAAACTTGAAGTGCTTGAACACTTTCAAAAATCACATCAAAAGACATATAGGCCAAGATCCAGAGGACTGAGAAAACAAGGCCATAAATTGTTCTCATGCTTCTCTGCAGATAGTTGCACATATCCAAAGAAATTGTGTTAACATGAAACGAATACAGTGGTGCCTCGCTAGACAAATTTAATTCGTTTCTTATAACGAAAAATTCGTTGTAGCGAATCCCATAGGAATGCATTGAAATTTTTTGGGATTTTTTTTTGGCCCATAGGAACGCATTAATTGAATTTCAATGCATTCCTATGGAAAACCGCAATTAGCTAGACGAATTTTTCATAAAACGAATTTGTCTAGCGAGGCAACCTCCGCTCGAAAAATCCTTTCGTTAAGCGGAAATTTTGTTAAGCAGGGCATTCGTTAAGCGAGGCACAACTGTATATTGTGGCACACCACCCAAACTCCGAGTGGTGTGAGATTCCGGGCCCTTGCCCAGGGTTCAGTTTCCTTGGATTGATGGACAGCAGAGACTGTGGTGTTTTTAGGATATATACAGTAGTATATATGTGTGTGTGTGTGTGTGTGTGTGTGTGTGTGTGTGTGTGCGCGCACACACACACACACACACACACACACAGTCAGAGCCTATGATGGAGGGGCTCCCAGCATTAAGACCCCTATACGGTCTTGCTACTCCCATAGCCAACAGCCTTGCCTTCCCACCACCACTACCCACCCATTTTCTGCATGGCCTTGGAGCTACTTCCTTTGTTACCTTCATGGTCCATACATAGAGGTCCATTACCAAGAACCTCGTCTGGCTTTTTCAACAATTTGAATCCTTGCTTAGATTTGAACACTTGCTGTATTCAGGGATTAGAAGGGCCTCAGGCATACAGCCTACTGCCCCCACCCCCCACTCCGCAACTCATAACAATATTTTATTATTCATTATATTTGATCTTTCCCTTCCTCCAACATCTTCAAGGTATTGTATAAGGCAAGGTAATTTGCACATATGGAGCAGATTTTTAAAATATATATATTAACCTCATACAACATTCCTTGCAAGCTGCTTTCACAGGTAGAAGGTTATTTTTGGGTGTAAAATAGCTTCTCTGGAGGAGGGCCATTTCGACTCTCCAAAGAACCATTTCAAGGCAAGGCCAAATCAAATAGCAAGCCAACTAGGAGAGTCTAACTAAAGACACAGCTTGACCTCAGTAATCCAAAACCCAAATTATAGGGTCTGATCATAGCAATAGTCTTTCCTGTCACGTATCTCTGGAATTAAACAAAGGTATCACTAAATGGAATCTTCACATACTGTTCTCACGTTTAATTCAGCACTACCGGTATATACCATAAGGGATAAGTCTCAAGTCAGATGTAATCTGATAAAAGGGGGAAATGACATCTGTTTGAATACCATTTTTTTTTTTGCAGAAGGACCAAGGATGTTCACTTGTTCTTGTTTTTAGAGCAAATGGTGTTGAAGGCTTGAGATAAATGCACAAAGCTAATTATGTTTTCCAAACTTACACTATAATTATTGTCTTGTCAGAAGAATTGTCTGCATATATAAAATGGGACTGGAAAAGAGCATGTTGTTGGCATAACTGGTTATTCTATTGTTTTCATAAAAAGCATATCCCCACAGTATTTTCCTTATTTCTGGCTCTACAATTTAGCTTGCAACAGTGATATTGTCTTTAGCCAGTTTGTCCATCCATGAGAAACTTGACTTAAATGACAGTGTCTGCTCCTTTCATCATTGTACAACATTTACCCTAGTTGACCCATACATTTCTGTAGAGTTCCTACAGAGTAGTGAATCTCATTCAGCCATAATTGTGGGAAATAGTTTTGCTTGCTTATCTTCTGTGGGACAACCAGTGTCATATAACAAAAATGCTTAAGTCTAATTAACACATGAAGGGGTTAAAACCATAGAGTCACCTGTCCTGCCAGGCTTAGCTGGGTCACTCCCCCTCACCTTGGGAGGAAGGTAATCAAGCCTACTTTTCTCTACCCAGTCTACATGAGAAGCTCAGCATGTAAAGAGGTCTGAGCTGGTTGCTCCAAGCTCAAACTACATGGCCCAACAAGCCATTCTCGTGTTTATATAACAATAAGTTAGGAGCTTTCACCACTGTAACTAAGCCAGGTTTTACTGCCTATGTTTTCTGACTGATGTATGGAAAAGCACATGGACCTGACCTTTTAAAAATTATTTTAACATTTCTTATGTAGCCTGGCGTGCTATGGTCCATGGGGTCACGAAGAGTCAGACACGACTAAACGACTAAACAACAACAACATGTAGTTGGGAGTAGTTCCTCAAGCCTTCACTTACAAGGTCCTTTGAACAAGAAGGTTACTCCTGCTTCCCACTCACCACCACAGTATCTGTTAGATTTGTCCATAATTGGAGGGGTGGGGAGAACAGGAGAAGTCACTTACCCACAGAAAGATGGAAGGAAAACAACAAGGGAACATATGAATATATAAAGTTGACTTACACCAGGTGAAACTCTTGACCCATGTAGCCCAGTACGACAACAGCTCTCTACTGCCTCAGTCAGAGTCCTCTACTTGCACTGTTACACGAGATCCTTAAAAACTGTGGAGCTACCACTGAGCTGTGGCTGCTTTCTTCCTCGAATAAAAACAGTATTACTCTGAGGATGAGTAGGAAACAGCTATAGTGTCTCTTAGCATAGGCTAAGGGAAGGTTGAATGGAGACACTTCCTCCACAGTGTCTTTCAGACATAGTGGCTTTCAGAATTAGTAGCCACTACAGAGGCTTGGAGGCTTCTATAGATGTGGTGTCTCATTAAAAGGCTTACACGAGAATCAGAGATTGGGGTTGGGGTTCCTGTGGCCCTTCAAATATTGCTGGAGTCCATCTCCCATTAGCTCCAGCCACATGGGTGCCAATTCCCTGGGGTCCTGGGTGCCCCAGCACCCACAAAATTCCCCATGAAGGGGCTGGGCACCCACAAATCTTGATACCTGGGGCCATCCACACTGCATGGCACCCAGAGCCCTGAACACCCATGGTCACGGGGCCAACATGTTTTCCCTTGATGTGAAGCAGTCCTAAAAGTATGGAATTCCCTACAAACCATTTTGATAAATAAAAACTTTGTCCTGTATACTGAGCCCTTTGCCATTTGTAAAGTTGGCAAGAATCCTGTTAATGTTATTCCTTGAGCCAAAATCCCTGGGCTCATCAAGCTGAGGTTTGAACTTTGTGCCTCAGGGCCCTCTCCACCAGTTATGCATGATTATGCAAGTCAATTCTCCAAGGATTTTGCTGAGTTTATGTATATGAAGGTACAATAGAATAGATCAACTTTAGAGCTTATTTTATTATTCTGTTAAAATCTTAATGAATATGTCCTTCCAAAGCATGTGCCTAAATAATAATTCATTTTTCTCAGTAAAAATAACATTACATTAATTCTTGCCATGGGAATACGTTAGCGTGTTTCTCGGCGAACATGTTTGCTGTAGGTAATCCAGTTATGGATACGAAATTCTGGGCAAGTAGCAGCACATGGCACAGAAAAGGTCAAAATCATTTGAGGTATAAAAGTTGTGTTTAACTGAGCAATGCAGAAATGAGATTCATTACTTGCAATTAATCCTCAAGGTTCCTGAATGTCAGCTTACAAAGGCAGCAGTAGATGCGGTTCATGGGAGGTAATTAATATTTGTTATTGCTCTCTTTTTAAAAGACTGCAGTTGAAAGGACTAGCCTGTGTCTGTTTACGACCAAGGCAATTTATTTTTGTGATAGTATTCTCTGCAAAGCCATAAAAAACATTTTCCTGATAAAGATGCCTACAGTTTGGTAGCAATTATGGTCTCCCTTTGTTGTTTTCTTATTATTAGTACATGCTCTTTTTAATTAAATGGTATTAATTCATAAATATAAATCAACATATATACCAGGTCAGGGCAAAACCTGGCAGATCAGATGGAGACCATCGCAGACCATGGAGGATATTGAGTTAAAACAAATGTCAAAATCTCTGTCAAGCCAGAAATGAACGGTGCTGGCTTTTCAGACCTTGATAGCTAGGTGCCCACTGCAATGCATTTTTACTGTTGCGGGTAGTAAAATATAATGGTTGACCAGCCCCTACAAAAGCTGTTTCTCTGTCGATAAGTCGGGGATTCGAACTGTCGGCCTTCTGATTGGCAAGCCCGAGAGGCTCAGTGGTTTAGACCACAGCGCCAAAGCAGTCCCCAATTATCTCCTCCTGCTGAAGCTTCCCATGTCACATTCCACTCTGTTCTAGATGGTATAATTTGGGAATGGAGGGTCTATAGGAAGGTGGAAGGGGTAGGAAAGTTCTGTTGCATGGGTGTTCACTCATGCATCTTTGGATCCAAACCACTGAATTCATACCTGAAATAAAAAAGGGAAAAAGCGAGTTCTGTAGAGTGCCATCTCATTCCCCAATTCTACTTGTTCTTTGGGAGGCCTGCTTGGTAGAGCACATGCTTTGCATTCAGAAAGTCCCTGGTTAATTTCCGTTTGAAAGGGTCTCAGCCAGTTGCAGGGCTAGGGGAGGCCACTGCCTGAGACCTTAGAAAGGCGCTGCCAGCCTGAGCCGTTGCGCAACGGACTAGGTTGACCAATGGTCTGACTCCATATAAGGCAGCTTCGTAAGGTCGATTCAGGATGAATAGAAATCTGAGCTGAACTGAAATGATGATGATTATCAAGACCTTTATTGGGGTGGAGAAAATGGAAAAACCTACCACCAGTGTGGTGTTGTCTACCCACATTTACACACACACACACACACACACACACACACACACACCATTGGAGCAATTCTGCAGCTGTTTCTCTTTTTCAGATTTATGGCTGCAGCATGTGTTAGGGAGGGAAGTTTCTACTTGGTAATCATCCTCCATGTCTTTGTATTCCTGAAAGTGATGCTGTGGCAGTGACTTCCTTTGAAGGTTTCCATGGCCTTTTCTCATTTTCTCACAACATTCTTAAGTCACGTGGAGGCAAAATGAAGAAAGCAGCACTTCATCCAAAAAGAATACTGAGCAGTTAAGTGAGCATGAAAACACTGAATGAATTGGTCGCAGCTAGCAGTGTAAAATGAAAACTCCTATGGCAACTGTTCTTACCAAATAAGGAACAACTAGGATGGATAATATTTCTTCACTAAATGTGGAAAGAACCCCTCCCCAAACCACCCCCCTACATATACATAGACATAGACATATATACTGAGATGAGATTTCATAGGAAAACTGGAAAAAGACTTTGTGGTTAACCTTGGGAAAAAAAGAACCCAGTGGTTTGATGTTTTCCATTATCTTCTAACAAGAGAGAAATAATAACTTTTTTTAAAAATATACCGTGTTTCTCATATTATAAGACATGTCTTATATTTATTTTTTCCTCAAAAAAACACACCATGGCCTATTTTCAAGGGATGTCTTATTTTTTTCCTCCTCCTCCTGCCGCGGCCGGCATTGCTGCTGTGCCTATCACTATGTCTTATTTTCGGGGTATGGCTTATATTCCTTGAATGCTTAAAAATCCTGCTATGGCTTATTTTATGGGTATGTCTTAAAATATGAGAAACAGGGTATATATCAACATTCAGTGAAGTAAACAAATCTTCTCTTTCAGTGGTACAAAAGCATATGTGGCCTTGTTTGCTATTTAATCTCAGCAAATTCACTGTCAAGTTTTCCCCCTCCCCCTCTTGCTACAGGGAAATAAGAAGTGGGAAGAATAGAAAAATAGAAGAAACAGGAAAGAATAAAGTGATAGGATTAGAGTTGTGTGCCAGCTGGGCAAGAAACTGTTTAGATTTGGTGGGAAGCATTCTTGCTTGCGGTTGAATAAATTAAAATCATGAGCCCATTTACTGGCAGAATTTACAACTTTTATAAACCCCTTTTAAGGGAAGTTGCCTTTTAGCCACATGATCAGAAAGAAATGAGTCCTGTCTGTATAGATAATATTATTTTTTACATACTCAGTCATTGTACATTGTACATTGTACTCCGTCATTTTTACATACTCCGTCATTGTACTCCTGGACTCTGGTCTGGTTCAGACGTTTGGTAAAAGGGCAGACCATTTTTAATTTCATTTAGCATTGAGACTCTTTCTCCTTTTGGGCAGGTTGCACCATCCTAAGTGAATCTGTCCTTCATGTAGATGTTTCTGGGTGATATGGATTCCCTACACTACAGCCATTCCAATCTGGCTTGAGACCTGGATATAGCTTTTGGACTTGTCCACCCTGATTGATTTCCTTTATAGGGAGAGAGATAGAAGGAGGCTTGATTGTCCTTGACCTCTCTGCAGCTTTTGACACCATATCACCCTCCTGGTGTGACTGTGAGTTGGGTGTTGTATTGAAGTGGTTCTTGTTACCACAGAATAGCATTGGGAAACTCCTGTTTGGCCCCATGTCATTTATGGGGTTGGGTCCTGCAGGGTTCAGTTTTCTCTCCCGATTCAGTTCGACACACACACACACACACACACACACACACACACACACACACACATATATATATATATATATATATATATATATATATATATATATATATGAAACCACGAATAGGTTTGGAGGACAGGGCCATCAGTATGCTGACGACACCTAGCTCTGTCTCTCCATTCAGTCTGAATGAGAAGACGCTGTGCAAGTACTTCACCAATGATGGGCTGACTAAAGGCTAATAATCTGAAGCTCACAAGGTGATGGTTCTGTGGGTTGGCATCCTGTACTTCATAGCTTTCTTCATAGGATCGACTCAGAGCTAGCGTGGCTACTCCAGTATGATTAAAAGACTCATCTAAAATCTGCCAAACATTTCAGTAAATCAGCTCTGCCTCCTGGTATGCTTGTTCTTCCAATGCTGTGAGAGTGACAATTACAAAGGAAATTTGGGGGGAAGGAATGGGATGCAAGCTTGCAAATTCTATCTACACAAGTACCGGTATCTAGCAGAACTATATCTCCCTGTGTTATTGTAGTCACTTCTCAAAATTATTTCAAAGGTAGTGAGGCAACATTTGCCCAATTTCCCTTGCACCACCTTCCATGCTTTTCTGAAACTCTCTGGAAATTATTTTAGAGTTGCTGGGTGCTTCAAATAATAATACACAGCTCTGAGACTGCTTTGCAGCCAAACATTCAGGCCTTGCAACCTGATACAGTACATTGAAATCATTTAGCATTCTACTTTGCATTTTGTTGATGTTAGAAGCATTTGGTGGAAAAAATGGGATATAAACTAAACAAAACAACACTGGGTTTTCTAGTTGGAGAAGCTAATACTGTGAAAAGGAAAGGTGCCATAGAATAGACATTAATTTATCTTAGTTCCTCAGCATAGGGTAGACATGTGTACATTGTTTACAAGCTACAGGCACAGCTGATCTGGTGCTTGTCCAGGGATCCCATCTCTACCTCTTCCCTGAATCCTCTGGTATGTGTACAGGATGTGTCCCTTTGTGAAGGGAGGGGTCAGCTTTGCAGAAAACTCAGAAACAGCAATATTTTCTTCCCTCCTTGAGTGCTGCAGCCTCCACCTCCATAATTGATAGGTGGCAATTAGGCTTAGAAAGAAAGCCTCCCTGCAACACTCAACTAATTGGTTTTTTTCTAGGAGACAGAAGTGGGGAAAAAGAGAGAGCAAAGGATAGGAGAAAGAGAAAAGTATATTGGCGGGGAATTAGAAAGGGGGTGGCTCTGCTCACTGGTAGTTTTGGCCTGCTGATAGCTGACTCCATTCCTTCCCACTCCTGATTTTTCACCCCTGCAAAAAGATTACATCCAAGGGACTTCTGCCCAAAACATAAAAAGCTTTCCTTATACACTCAGTATAATCCTGTGCTTCAGGTAAATCAACATATGATTGTAATCCTGTTTTTTGGGGGGGGGGCAGTGCAATTGAAGCATGCATTGGAATGCTTTACAAAATATTCAGATATGGTGCTTACGTTTCTAAATACCATTAGCCACTTCGAAGCAGGAAATTCTTTTCAACGCATATGTATAACAAGCACTTTCCTTCTTCACACAATTAAAAAATATGTGCCATTTTTGGGGGGGAGGGGGGGATAGATATTAATTGTGATGCGGCTTTGAAAGAAAAAAAGGAAATTGCTAAGTACGGGGAGTTATTTCTGTCATTGAATACACCTTAAGTGAATGAATGACTAGCTCGACAGTTTTTTTTTCTGGCAGCTGGAATTTCAAAAGAAATTGAGGGGAAGAAAGGTTAGCGATTAGAAAAGAAAGGCCTGACCTCTATTCCAGATTTAAGTAAGAATGAGAAATACTCCCTGAACTGCCAAAGCCCACCTGTGGATTAGAGGCAGTGGTAGCAGTTAAGCTGTCATTCATGGAAATGGAGGAAAGGCAAGGAAGGTGGCTGTTTGCTTTAAACATCTTGGGGAGAGGAGGAGGAAGATTTCCATGACAACACATAGCAGCTCAAAAGCATGCAAGCCTCACAGCCAAGTGTAACAAAAAAATAAATAAAAATGCCTGTTTCTGGAATTCTTGTCAATCTTGGTGGACTGGGTTTTTTCAGCTCAGATACTGAAATTTTCCTATTACATTACCAAGCAAGAAGTGCAGTGGAAGATATTACAAAGTATAGCTGAGCTGTCATTACCAGTTTCATTTGATCCAGTGTTTAGGCAATATGGCGTAATCCAGACGTCATAGAAGACCAGTCTCAAAATACTAGGAATGTGCTCCAGCCTCATGTGTGTAATCCTCTAAGAGATGTGTGCTTCTTGTAAAGTTTAATGCTGCCAATGACTTCTTTACCATATTGGGTGATGTATAAAACCAAATTCAGAAATGTATCCCATCTCCCTGACAACACAATAATGTGGGTACCCATTATTATAGAAGTCTCCATTGATCAAGGCAAAGTCATGGCTGATTCCAAACTGATTCCAACCTTCCTCCAAACTTGTACCCTTCAGAAGAGCCATTAGATGCACTGAGGTGATTGCCACCGCTGAAGAAGTGGTGATGGGTAGAAGGTGGCCATTGTGGCGCTGGACCAGGGCCGGCTCTAGGTAGACCCCCGGTGGCATGGTGTGGCAGGGCGCCGGGCCGGTAGGCTGGGCGCCGCACGGGAAAGCCGCACGGAAACCATGCTGCACCCTGCGAGGGCGGGGGCGCCGGAGTGATCTCCGCCCCTCAGCGGCAGGGCGGCCGACCTGCTCGAGACTGCCCTGCGCTGGACTCTTGCCGCTGCCACAGCAGCAAAGAGAGGTGGCGGCAGCTGAACCCCGGCTTAGGATGGGGAAAGGCAGCAGTTTCGCATTTTCTGTTGGGGGGAAATGGGGCAGGCTGCCCCTGCTCTTCAGATGTTGCACACTGCAATAGGAGTCGCTTGCCCAGCATGGCAGAGTCACGGTAAACTCCTAGCAGCAGCAATGCCGCCACATCCTGGGAAGGCGAGGGGCAAGATGGTGGTGGGATTGGGGCTACATGGTGCACGGGCAGAACCAATTCAACCCTTACACTGGCGTGTTGCGCAATCATAATGTTGCTGCCACCTCACCCCTCCTCTTCCCTGCCAAGAGACTTTCGATTCACCAGTATGGTGGAGTGGTTAATTAAGAGTGGTAGACTCGTAATCTGGTGACCCGGGTTCGCTTACCCGCTCCTCCACATGCAGCTGCTGGGTGACCTTGGGCTAGTCACACTTCTCTGAAGTCTCTCAGCCCCACTCACCTCACAGAGTGTTTGTTGTGGGGGGGGGGAAGGAGAATGTTGGCCACTTTGAGACTCCTTCGGGTGGTGATAAAGCGGAATATAAAATCCAAACTCTTCTATCCTCCTCCTCCTCCTCCTCCTCCTCCTCCTCCTCCTCCTCCTCCTCCTCCTCCTCCTCCTCCTCCTCCTCCTTCTTCTTCTTCTTCTTCTTCTTCACCTACCACCACTGGGCTACAACTCCCATCATCCATGGCCATTGGCCACCTTGACTGGGGCTGATAGAAGTTGGAATCATAGAATTGTAGGATTGGAAGGGACCGTAAGGATCATCTAGTCCAACCCCTGCAATGTAGGAATATGCAGCTGTTCCACACGGGGATCAAACCTGCAACCTTGGCGTTATCAGCACCATGCTCCAACCAGCTGAGCTATCCTGGTGTATACCAATAATATTCAGAGGGTGCCAGACTAGAGAAGGCTTGCTTATTCACTCTTTACCTCTAGGATCCGTACTCATATTTTCTTCTCATGGCCTTGGATATGCTAACTAGGGGGAGAAATAAAAGGAGTGAGATCCACATTATCATTATGTTCAGGCATTCACTTATCAGCTGCTCATGCTCCCACACTGTATATTGGCATTTTTCTCCTCTCTTGTCTCCTCCCTTTCTTCCTTTTGGATTAAATTTATCTGGTTTAGCTAGCCAAGGTGCTCATTGTTCGTTGAAATACCATTTTCATTAAATAGCAAGTCTGGAAGCAGTGTATTCAACTTGACATTGGTAGGTGCTTCTCAGATTTTATGGTATACAGTTAATAATTAGGCCACACATACCCCTAATGCCGGAATCTGTTTTGTGAACACAAATGCAAGTTACATTGCTTTACATTTTTTCTTCTTTTCTCTTAGGGTGTATTGCGGGTTTCTGTGTTCTTTTCTTTAGAAAGCATCCTAACAAAAACTTGCAATGATTTATATTTTCGTTTCTTTGAAAGGACACTGGTGCCGTTTTTATAATATCTAGATGGCCATCAAGCATGGGGATATTTCTCATATAAATTATTCTGTAATGTCATAGCACAGCACAGAGAATAGAACACCCATATCTTTACAACGCCTCATATTTTAATGTACAGGGTAATAAAAAGTGGAAAGATACTGCTATGCATCCTTGGAGTTAGTAACTTGCCTTAGGGCAGTGAAAGTTGTTCTGTTTTTCCCTTGGGAGAACAGAACAATTCCACCTCCCCCTTAAATCATTTTGTGACAGATAAATATATGCAGGTTGATGCACCAATAATTTTTTTTCTTTTGATATTTATCTGTAAGGTAATAGCAGCTGTACAAAGCAAAATCACTGCAAATATTGCTGTGTGAAGCCTCCATTTACTGTTTGATGTCTCATATATATAAACTGAGTTTTCATTTTTCTACATTTCAAATTAAACATTTTACAAACTTTAAAATATCGAATGACTTCCCTTCTTCTCCTTACATGGTTCATATTACATACCATACTTTCCTGCATATTTTACTGTAACCATTCAAATCAATTTTCCACTTTTACATCAATCCAATATTGTTTACTCTGTTGAATTTATCTTAATGCTGCCAGAGTTTTCAGCTGTGTACAATTATTTTTCATATACCATGTTTCTCCAAAAATAAGCCATACCCCGAAAATAAGCCATAGTGATAGGCAGTTTAACCTTGTAGGTTAAACTGTACCATACTTAAAAAATAAAATAAGCCACCCCCTGAAAATAAGCCACCGTGTTGTTGTTTTTGAGGAAAAATAAATATAAGACGGTGTCTTATTTTTGAAGAAACACGGTACAGTGGTACCTCAGTTTTAGAATGTCTCCATTGACGAACATTTTGGTTTTTGAACACCGTAACTTCCGGAATGCATTACGTTCAAAAACCAAGGTACAACTGTATTCAATAAATATTTTCTACTCTTCTTTAAATATACGTTCTTCTTTCTCTCTTATTCTGTATGTTAAACCTGCAAGTTCTGCATATTCTAACATCTTAAGTTGTCAGTCCTCTTTACAAGGGACCTCACTCACTTTCCATTTTTGGCCTAACAGAACACAGACCACTGTTGTTGTATACATAAATAAACTTTTCTGGCACCTGGGAATTTCTGTCTCAGTTATTCCCAACAAAAAGGGCTGAGGGTTTTTTTGGGGGGGGGGCATTTTTTCAACTCATTATAAATCATTTCCCAATATTCTTTCACCTTTCTACATGTTGACCACATATGAAAGAAGTTCCTCCCATTTCTTTAAATTTCCAACACGTATCTGATTCTGCTTTATACATCTTAGCCAGTCTACTGGGAGTTAAATACCATCTATGAATCATTTTCAGGTAGTTCTCTTTCAGAGAATAACATCCAGTAAATTTCAAATCACTTTTCCAAAGTTTCTCCCAGAGCTTTAGGTCTATATTGTGTCCTATATCTATTGCCCAGTGCTTCACTGATGCTTTAACTATCTCGTCTTTTGTTTCCCATTCTAATAATGTCTTATATTTTAACTCTCGTTTTGGCTTGCAGTACATTTCAGTACCTAACAAAGCCCGGCATTTAGATTTTTTTGCAGAACATTGCCTATATTAACCATCACTTGCTTGATTTGGACCATCAACCGGGATCAAGTGTTAGGACTGAATGCTCCTCCATCACCCCTTCCCTCTCTTCCCTTCCCCCAGGAGCAGGCTGACCTCTTTGTGTCTTTCAGCCACTATGGCCATTGATTGGAAATTATCACAGTTATAGTCCAAAACATTTGGCAGGCACCACATTGCCTACCCTGACCTAGGGTTTCATGTTGCATCTGAACCAAGGAACTGTGGTTTAATATTAGTTAACAGACTGTTGGTTAACAAACCAGGAATATCGCATCATGTTTTGGCTTATGTTTCTGGTTTGTTAACCAACATCAAACCAGAGTTCTTTGGTTTGGATTTAAACGGATGCTGTAGCTCAATGTTTCAGCAACTTTGTGCAAAAGCTGGCACGTGATGGGAGGGGGAAGAAAGGAGGAGAGCTCAGTCCTGATAATGGTTTTATTTTTTATTAATTAAATTTATATAGCGGAGAGATGGGAAATGAAATGGCATATCCTGGAATAAATCGTGGCTAGCTGACTGCAACCTTGGACAGAAATTGTCCACATTGCAAACATTTTGTTGCAGGTCCAACTTGTAAAGCCCTATTTCTAACAGGGGAAGAATATTCAAGCCTGAGACATAGCCTCAGTCTCGTGCCAGTCACCATAATGTAGGATTGTATTGCCTCAATAGGATTATAGATGGCTAATTGCATAACATCTAATTTATCGAGACACACACAGTATATTAATCAGCAGGGATATTGCAGATTAATATTTGTGGCTATCAAAACTGGAGAGAAGCTTTTCCTTTCCATTCTTTAGCCAATATGCTGCTGTGTTTTTCCTCTTTGTGATTAACCCTTGCTATGGATTAAAAAAATAATGGTTTCTAATT
The DNA here is from genome assembly GCF_963506605.1 of Zootoca vivipara. Classification (NCBI taxonomy): domain Eukaryota; kingdom Metazoa; phylum Chordata; class Lepidosauria; order Squamata; family Lacertidae; genus Zootoca; species Zootoca vivipara. The sequence continues at coordinate 25,584,217 of NC_083279.1, read as the reverse complement.
TAGTGTATAAACACAGTCGTATTTGTGGCTAGGATACTTGATTCCACAATCAAGCATTAAGCTTAAACAATGCTATGAAAAATGTAATTTAAAAATGCTTAGATGAATGGTGTAATATGTGACCATTTGGTGCTAGTAAAGAAAAACATATTGTTATATATTTAATAATATTTAAGAGAGCCATTGCTATTGCAGTTAAGACGATGAATACTTTCATTTTGTTCTGACCCTTTGATGTCCATTTAACCAAATGCTGCAACTAAGAGTGAAAATTAAATTTACCACAACTCAAAGCAGCATAAGACCATGTCTTTAGGAAAAAGCTAATGTACTGATTTTAATATTTGATAAGGAGATTAGGCTGAACAAATTCAAATAAAGCTGCCAGTTAGTCAAGTGAGATATCAATTCTGATAAGTAAACCAAAAGAACAGTTAAGTCCATCTCTGCACTGCCAATTAAACCTGTTCTTCATATTATGAAAGACGCATTTTTAAAAAGGCAAAATTGTTCGTTGTGTGTCGATCCTTACGTAGCCAAAACTAGTAGGTGAAATAATTCAATGGCAGACCCTGGTAATACAGTAGTAGTGCTTTAAAACTGCAACATTTTGTTCCAGGTCTCACTTGAAGCAGTAGCACAGCCAGAGAGGTGCTATGGATGGGGCTGGCTTCCCAACACAGCAGGCTGAGAGGGGGAGGGATGGGGGTGGATTTGGGTTGGTGCAGTGCATGGTGCTGGAGCCAATCCAATGCTCCATGCACAGCGCCAAGCTTCCCATGTCTTATTGCCCCCTCTCTCAATTAGTGGCACCAACCCATGGTGTTGGGAAGCTGGGAGAGCATTTGAACCCCACCTAAACTGCCTTACCACCCACTGCTGACTGCAAGGGGTTTTTATGGTGGCGATGAAGCCTCTGAAAGTGGTTGGCTGAGATTCCCTAAAGTTCCTCTGGGAGGGTCTCTGGTTGCTATTGCCTAAGCTGCTTCAGTCCTAGAAAGGACTTTGGGTGTCACGGTCCGGTCGGCGGGCGTCAGGACCAGAGGCAAGATGGTGGTGAAAAAGCAGGAACAGGTGCAGGGCTGAGGGTCCAGCAGCAGGCAGTTGCAGGGTCAAGGAGCAAGGCAGAGACGAAGGTCCACGGGGCAAGAAGCAAGGCGAAGGCTCAAGGAACAAGAAGCAAGGCGAAGGTCCAAGGGTCGAGGAGCAAGGCGAAGGCAAAGCAAGGGTCCCAGGAGCAAGGAGCAAGGCGAAGGATCAAGGAACAAGAAGCAAGGCGAAGGTCCAAGGAACAAGAAGCAAGGCGAAGGTCTAAGGAACAAGAAGCAAGGCGAAGGTCCAAGGAACAAGAAGCAAGGCAAAGGTCCAAGGAACAAGAAGCAAGGCAAAGGTCCAAGGGTCGAGGAGCAAGGCGTCAACAAGGCAAGGGTTCCAGGAGCAAGGAGCAAGGCGAAGGTCCAAGGGTCGAGGAGCAAGGCGTCGACAAGGCAAGGGTTCCAGGAGCAAGGACCAAGGCGAAGGATCAAGGAACAAGAAGCAAGGCGAAGGTCCAAGGGTCGAGGAGCAAGGCGTTGACAAGGCGAGGGTCCAAGGAGCAGGAGGCCAGATGCAACCAGGCAGGGATAGCGTTGCTGTGGCAAAGAGCTGAAGGGGAAAGCTGGGCTTTTATCCCTCCCAGCTCCTGCCACCAGGTGCAGTGAGATCTCAAGTGGCCTCACCTGGGTGACTACTCCTTGCCTCTCCAGCACAAGCTGAGGTCTTCACCTGTGTGGCCACGCCTTGCTTCCCCAGCACAAGCTGAGGCAGGCCCCAGTCCTGCAAGGCACCACAGGCCCCAGAGCCTGACTCCTGCCCATACTCCTGACATTGGGTAGTTAGAAAGGGAGGAAGCAGCAAACCAAGGCAAATGAAACAAAGAACATGACCCTTAGGGTCCCTTCCAACTCTACAATTCTATGATGCAGTGGTTACACTGTCACTATGCCACAAATTTCCTATACAGGTTGCACAGTCTAGTAAAAAAAAGTTGTTGACTTTGATGGGCATAGTTGCTGAATGTTGTTGCCCATGTTGAGATGTTAACATGGGCAAACACTGAAGAAAGAGGATAATCATGCAAAGCTTTCTTAATAAGTTTGTTCTCTCCTTTTGATATTATCTCGTGAATATTTTGAACAAAGAACACAAACCTTCTAAAAGTCTGTGTAATGAACTTGTTTCTAAATTCACAAAGACCTTCTGCTGTGAAAGCAATTGCCAAGATATACCTCTGCAGTGTTCACAGCAGATGGGAAAGAGTGGTTTCCTGGCCTAGCTAACCATCGGGAGGGACGCTGTGCCAAGACATAATTGTGCTGATTTGTGTACAGATTCCAAAACCTGTGTTTGATATGCAGACTGTGACGGCATGAAGGGTTAGAGTTTTAGCAGTGTCGGGAATGCTCCCAATACATATGGCAAACAATACGCTTATTGAAAAGAAGAATTGGTATACGTTGCTGAGAATTTAAAGTCATACTTAATCCATCACCCTGCTCCTTATATCTTCTAAACACTTGTGTATACTTTGCCATCTGTCTTTGTGTTTTAATCACAGTTGCTATTGTGAATGGGTGTTTTCTCCGCCTCTGCATTGTTTAGCCAAGTAAATAAAATCATATGAAATTTAACTGTTTCCTATACCAGGGGTGGGCAGACTTCTGGCATCTCAGAGCTATTTTGGGTTTTTTTACTAGATCCCTAAGATCTACCAGCCAGTGGCAAGTGCAAAAGACATATACAGTGGTACCTTGGTTCTCAAATGCCTTGGTACTCAAACGCCTTGGTTCCCAAATGCTGAAAACCCGTAAGTGTTTCGGTTTTTGAAAGTTTTTCGGAAGCCAAATGTCCAATGTGGCTGTCAGCTATTGTTTCTGGGGTGGCTGCACCAGTCAGAAGCTGTGCCTTGGTTTACAAACATTTCGGAAGTTAAACAAACTTCCGGAACAGATTTTTGGCGCTTTTGTTTTTGCTATTTATTTTGTGTTTTTGAGGCTTTTTCCAGTTAAATTTGTTTTTGTGTTACTGTGTGGAACCCAGTTCAACTTCTGATTGATTAATTATGTGTCTGCGGAAATGGATAAAAGCCCCCCATCCAAACAATGACTATCATTGGTGGAGGTAAAAAAATAATAATTTTAATTTTTATCATCTACAATACTGTCTTCTTTATTTTATAAGAAATTATTGCTTTCATTTTATTGATCAATGGTCTTGTTAGAGAGTAAAATTCATGTTAAATTGCTGTTTTAGGGGTTGTTTTTAAAAGTCTGGAATGGATTAATCGGTTCTGCATTACTTTCTATGGGAAAGAGTGCCTTGGTTTTGGAACGCTTTGGTTTTGGAATGCTTTGGTTTTGGAACGGACTTCTGGAACGGATTAAGTTTGAGAACCAAAGTACCACTGTACTTAGAGATTAAAAACAGGGTGCCTCTGAACATATATACGGTTATACGGTATTTCTTTTAAGTACAAGAACTGAACTGATTTCACTGTCGTTTCCTTGGAAAGTTCACACCTCTAAGCTTCCTTCATTTCATCTGTTGCTGGTCATTCAATGGTAGAGGGGGAAATTAGGATAAAAGTGGGTGTTCACAAATTTTGTCAATGCAAGCTTCTCAGGTACAGCAATCTTAAGTGAGGCTAGAGAAGGGTAGAGCAGTGTATCTATTACTGTATGCCCAGCTCTGCCAGTTTATGCCAGCCATGATGAAAAGGTGGAAGGTTTGTTTGTTTTGTTTTTCCCTTTGCACTTTTGCTACACCAGCTCTAAGCTGGCATAACATCAAAAAACATTGGGAATTGCCCCATTAGATTAAATATAATCAAGCAGATGTTTGAGTTACATTTATTGGAAAATATGAAAGGAACACAAGTCTGTAATTGTTTAATAGTCCTATCAAAATATATGAAATATATATGACATCAACTGTGGTCAGGGCACTGGAGTAGAATTTATAATTGCTTAGTAGATAAGTCCTTTGTCCATGGAGTTTTCTTGGCAGGGATACTGGAGTGGCTTGCCAGTTCCTTCTCCAGGTGGATCACGTTTAGTCAAAACTCTCCACTATGACCTGTCCATCTTGGGTGGCCCTGCATGGCATAGCTCATAGCTTCTCTGAGTTATTCAAGCCCCTTCGCCACGACAAGGCATTGATCCATGAAGGGGGAATTAAGATTGCCGGAAGAAATATCAACAACCTCAGATATGCAGATGACACAACCTTGATGGCAGAAAGCGAGGAGGAATTAAAGAACCTTTTAATGAGGGTGAAAGAGGAGAGCGCAAAATATGGTCTGAAGCTCAACATCAAAAAAACCAAGATCATGGCCACTGCTCCCATCACCTCCTGGCAAATAGAAGGGGAAGAAATGGAGGCAGTGAGAGATTTTACTTTCTTGGGCTCCTTGATCACTGCAGATGGTGACAGCAGTCACGAAATTAAAAGACGCCTGCTTCTTGGGAGAAAAGCAATGACAAACCTAGACAGCATCTTAAAAAGCAGAGACATCACCTTGCCGACAAAGGTCCGTATAGTTAAAGCTATGGTTTTCCCAGTAGTGATGTATGGAAGTGAGAGCTGGACCATAAAGAAGGCTGATCGCCGAAGAATTGATGCTTTTGAATTATGGTGCTGGAGGAGACTCTTGAGAGTCCCATGGACTGCAAGAAGATCAAACCTATCCATTCTTAAGGAAATCAGCCCTGAGTGCTCCCTGGAAGGACAGATCGTGAAGCTGAGGCTCCAATACTTTGGCCACCTCATGAGAAGAGAAGAATCCTTGGAAAAGACCCTGATGTTGGGAAAGACTGAGGGCACTAGGAGAAGGGGACGACAGAGGACAAGATGGTTGGACAGTGTTCTCGAAGCTACGAACATGAGTTTGACCAAACTGCGGGAGGCAGTGCAAGACAGGAGTGCCTGGCGTGCTATGGTCCATGGGGTCACGAAGAGTCGGACACGACTAAACGACTAAACAACAACAGTAGATAAGTCCAGGCACACATAGAAAACTCTGAAACTAAAAGGGCTATTGTGGCGGGAAACAAAGCCTTTCCATTTGCAGATCTAAAATTTCACAAAATAAAGAGTTATGTTTGTTTTTTGTTGTCAGACATTCCAGATATAACCACCACTTGAAAACAAAAATGTAAATTTATTCTTATCCATCATCCCTACTCAAAATAGTCATGTTCCTCTGATCCTGTTGTTCATTTGTTAATTAGAAGGGTTTATTTGAGGGAAAGGATTCATTTTTCCCGTTATTTATATTTTTAGTTGTTTTAACAACAATTATATGTTTTGTAAAGTCAGTTAGAACTAGGGTTAAGGGAAAATGTTTTGCAATAACAAGAAACAGTATTGAGTACTTTTTGTCATTTTTATTCAGTCAGACCAAATTGACAGATTCTTGGTGCAGATGGTTAAAATTAACACAGTAGACCTCTTTTGATTTTTAATAAGGACATCTTGACAGAAGACTTTGAATTGAATGGTACAAGGGGTGGCAGCAATTGCATTAAATTTGCATTTTCTCCTGTCCAAGCTGCTAGACTTAAAGAAACAAAAGCACTCAAACCGTTGTGCTACAATCTTTTTAAAGAACAATCCTAACGGCAGAAATGCAATTAATGAGCAGTCACAAAATTTTGGTTATCGCCAGATTAAAAACAACCCCCTTAGATCACATTTGAATTGAGCGATACATCTTTCCCCTCTTCCAATTTCTGAGGCTTATTGTCCACTTGGGACTGATGTCACACATTTATATGGAAATTGTGTTCCTATTTATGACACATGGAATTTATGCAGCTAGGGTTTACTGCATATAGCAGGACTATAAATAAATTCTCTGTGTGAGATAACATTAAAGCGCGGGGGGGAGACATTTCTAACAAAAATGTTAATTGAAATATATGGCTTTTGACTGATTACCTGCGGGGGAAAACATTGATGATCATTTTTATTGTTTATAATTTTAAACTGAGGAATAGAATGCTTCTAAATGCTGCTTTACAATATGCCACTGAACACAGCAAAGAGTTTGACTGGCAGGCTCAGCTGGCAGCTGTGACCTATCCGGAATAGCTATATGTCTGCCTATTAATCTTTCTGGAAACTCCTTTGCTTAGACTCTACATTTAAGCCTAATTAAGGCTCTCAACTTCCCACTTGGTCTATCTGAAATTCTAGTCATTTTATTAGACCTACATTTTCAGAATTTCAACACGCAAACTTCAAGCAATAAATTAGAGCACACTAATACACCCAGCATTGCATTTCCCCCCACCAACAACAAAAGCTTTTGCTGCATATTTTGAAGGAAAGCGGGGAAGGGAAATGACAGAGGTGTCAATAATGTATCATCTTTTGTTGTTGTGTTATAACACCCCACCTTTCACCCAAGGGAGCATGCACAGTTCTCCCCTTCTTACTTTATCCTCACACCAACCTGTGAGGTAAGTTAGGATAAGAGACCGTGACCGGCTGAAACTCCTCTTGTAGGTTTTATGGCTAAATGAATTGTAAACTGACACAGTAGCCTCTATACCACATTGGCCAAGGCCATTCCTGGTTTTTGCAATTCGGCTTCTTTGTTGTTGCTGCTTGGTCAATGAAAGAGCAGTGGTGTTACTAATCTGCCCTGTATACTGTCTGTATTTTGTGGGAGGGGTTCAAGTACATACCAAGAAATTAAGGTTTGTTCAATAAAGGGGATTAAAGCAGCCTGTTGTAGTGCAACAAATCCACTTGAACAAAGAAAGCGACTTTTTGGCATCATTAGGAATATGATGGGGGAAACGCAGTGCAAACTCTGGAATGACTAAATTATGAATAGGAAAATGTATAAAACCCCACAAACAAACTGTGGTAAATGCAGAACTAGTGCTTATTGCCCTGTAATCTCCCCACAAACAAACCAGAATATAATCTGGGTTCAGTGTAAATTTTGTGTAAGCAAATCAGGATGAATGTTCAATAAATAAGTTGTTTGGAGAAGCAATGAAACAAGAATCATCACTCTTGGTGACTACACTCGTCTTATAGCACTTCAGAATCTTCCAGACCACATTGACCAGAGACAACAGTGGATTTAAGTGCCTTGGATAGCAATAATTTCAATTCCACACCTTCTGAAAAAAGAACTTCTTTTTGGGTGCTTTTGTATTCATCTTGTATTTGCATCATATCCTAAAAGTAGAAAGTACGTAGATGAGAAGTCCTAATGAGTGGTGTTCTCCTAGTAACTAACTAGTAGAGGGCATCAAAAGTGCATAATATTTTTGCAGATGGCCACAATGTTCTCTTTGTCCCCACTACACCCTAGTACGGTGCCTTACTCTTCAGTTATTTTTAACAGGTGAATTTGACAAGGAAGCAAAGATGGCTTTCCATAAAATTCATGTGGCACCTTGCCATTGCGTTGTGCTTTTACTTCAGGAATTTGCCATTTTGCTTAGCTCCACAGCTCCACACACACAAATAAAACAAATGATCTTTATGTTTCAGGACCAAGGAACTGAGCAGTGGATCAAGTGTACTTGAATAGGAAGAACTGGATTCAAAATTCTATTTGGTCGCAATGGACCAGATAGCAAAAAAAATACATAGGAACTTTTAAAATTGCAAAAGAAATTATTTAATTGGGACAGCATTCAGATTGGCAGGAGTTGGGGGATGGGGCATACTAAAGGTTGCAGCAGCCAGCTCAATTCATCCCCCGTACTCAAGCTGATCTTACTGGAGGACAAACAAGGGCAACCACTCTGGGCAACCAATCTGGGCACCACATGCCACTCTCCTGTAGGATCTTCAGAGGCCCATGTAGCTGCTGAGACTTTTCTTCAGGCTTTGAGAATGGAAAGAACCATGTTCCAGCCCAACAGGAAGTGACCCATTAATTGTGCAAGACAATCTGAAGATGGTATGGAAGGGCTACTATTACTGTTACTTTTTAGTATGTGACTTCAGTGAGGAGAAACCTATAGTGTTTTTAAAGAACAACGGTGCATAAATCTTCATTACAGCTTTTCATCGCTATCTGAATAAATGGTAGGTGTTCAGAGCAGAGTTTGATTTCTGCAATTGTAAAGGGTAAAGGGACCCCTGACTGTTAGGTCCATCGTGGATGACTCTGGGGTTGCGGCGCTCATTTCGCTTTACTGGCGTACAGCTTCCGGGTCATGTGGCCAGCATGACTAAGCCGCTTCTGGCAAACCAGAGCAGTGCACGGAAATGCTATTTACCTTCCCGCCAGAGCGGTACCTATTTATCTACTTGCATTTCATGCTTCCGAACTGCTAGGTTGGCAGGAGCAGGGACCGAGCAACGGGAGATCACCCCACTGCAGGGATTCGAACCGCCAACCTTCTGATCAGCAAGCCCTAGGCTCTCTGGTTTAACCCACAGTGCCACCTGCAATTGTCACCTGCAATTGTAGCATCCCACAATTTCTTCAGAGAAACTTTTTGGCTAGTTTGCCTGTATTTTTCATTAGCATGACGTCTGAGTTCCTGTCAGAGGCTGTTAAGCTAATTTAAGATTTACGGTATGGAAGAGCAAAACGATGAAAAGGTCAGTAGGATTAGAGTACTATGTTCCAATACCGTAGCAGCAGATAAATTTCTATATGCAAAATTCTGCTAGAGTCGGCTTTCAAAATGTCTTAAGAAAATAGGGCAACAAATTGGATTGACAAGAACAACATGCTGGATGCAACAGATTGCATTTTAGACAGCTTGTTGAATAACGGTAACCCTTTTAATAGTTGAGTCTCTAAGGAAACTTGGCAAATCATAGGCTGCCACTGAAAATTATTTTTAGTGCTGATGTAAAAGCATTCTCACGTCTTTGAACCATGCTATCCTCTTCAGTCTTTTACAAAACCAGTAGAGTAGCTTAACTATAGATACTGAATAACTGAGTAAGCTGCAGTGATGTATTTTTCATTGACTAGGAAAATGATGATATCATTGAGGTTGTACACACTTCAGAACGAGTCCCATTGAGCTCGGTGTGGTTTACTTCTGAAGAAGATTGCACTACGGTATATCAGCTGAATTCAGGGATGGGCCATTAGTTCTGCCCAGCCTCATTTTATGCCCAAAGTCACAGAAGAAATGGGAGAGGGGTTAGTGAATGAAGTGATGATAAGAGATGGGGAGAGGAATCCTTTGCAGGCAGGGCCAGTCCATGCCATTTTGCCAGCCAAACCCCACTACTGACATTTTTCCCCGTACGCTTCTACCTGCTTGGACACCATGCCACTCTATACAGCCCCTCAATGCAAAGCCCCTCACCATTGTTTTATATTGTATGTTCCATAAATTATTGCTGATTGCATAGTAGTAAATAAAATAGAAATACTTTTTCTAACCTATTTAAATTAATGGAAAGACCAACCTAAGCCCCTGGTCATCAGCAGCAGGATTTAATAGAGTGGCCTAGCCACTGCCACATCTATGCCCTCTCTGCTTGCACCAGTCAGGAGAGAAGGTCAGGGGCAGGAAAATACTGACCTTACCCTATGCGAGTTCCCAGGTTGCAGGGATGGTTCAGGATCTGGCCGCTAATCTCTTCCTGGCACAGCTCTGCCCCCTCCCTGTTTGAACATTTGCTGATGCATTTATAGGATGAAAAAGGAAACAAAAGCTGTGTTGCAGGTTCAGTAGACCAGAATCTTGGTCTCGTATTTTGATAACGACAATTCTGCATTGCTGCGATATCAGGCATGAGACATTAAATCCTCATAACACTCAAACTTTTATGGGGAATGTTTGTTTACAGTAAGAAGCAATAAACATTTGCTTTTCTCTCTAAGGAAAGAATGACAAATGGGATGGGAACAAAGGAGGCACTAGTGACTACAGGCAACAGTCGTGCTAGTAATCAAGATTTGTTTAGTGCAAAATGTATTGAAAGTCATATAATCTACTAAGCAGATCTAAAAGAAAGCAAAATAAAAAAAATTCTTTCAGTAGCACCTTAAAGACCAACTAAGTTTTTATTTTGGTATGAGCTTTCGTGTGCATGCACACTTCTTCAGATACACTGAAATAGGAGTCCCCAGGCGCTTATGTAGAGAAGGGGTGGGGAGGGGAGGGGGTATTACTCAGAAGGGTGGTGGAAGTGGGTGATTTATATATATATATTTTATTATTATTTTTTTACTTCGACCCAGACCAACACGGCTACCTACCTGTAAAAGAAAGCAAGAAAGCCATTGCTCAAACAGGGTGGTTATTAAGACCAATGGAGAAGCAAAGATGCTTAATTCCTTTGTAGTCAGGTACAATGAAAACTTTAAATGTCTGCAGTAAAAACAAAACGTATCACCAGCCAATTGATGTTCTGCCTTCAATATATAAATAAAAATAAATAAATAAAATGTCCAGTAGCACCTTAGAGACCAACTAAGTTTGTTGGGTATAAGCTTTCGTGTGCATGCACACTTCTTCAGATACACTGAAACAGAAGTCACCAGACCCTTATATATCATGGAAGGGTGGGGTGAGGTTTTTCTCAGAAGGGTAGTAGGAGATGGGTGATATGACACAGTTGAAACAATAAAATATAAATGGCTTCATTAAAAAGAGAAGGGGCTACTCAGACTGAAAGCAAGCTGCACTGCAACCAAGGTTTATTAAGCTTGTGATAGACTGGGTCAGACATACAGTATAGTAAAAATAAAAAGAATAGGGACTGTAGACATTTTTCCCCAAGCACAATTCCAAGCACAATTCAAAGTGTTGGGGCTGACCTTTAAAGCCCTAAATAGCCTTGGTCCAGTATACCTGAAGGAGCGTCTCCACCCCCATCATTCTGCCCGGACACTGAGGTCCAGCGCCAAGGGCCTCGCTGCGAGAAACCAAGTTACAGGGAACCAGGCAGAGGGCCTTCTCAGTAATGGCACCCACCCTGTGGAACGCCCTCCCACTAGATGTCAAAGAGGAAAACACCTTCCAGACTTTTAGAAGACATCTGAAGGCAGCCCTGTTTAGGGAAGCTTTTAATGTATTTTGTTGGAGAGCCACCCAGAGTGGCTGGGGAAACCCAGCCAGATGGGTGGGGTATAAATAAATTATTATTATTATTATTATTATTATTGATTATTAAATCAAGTGATTGTGGTCCCGTTTAGGTGTTCTCTCACACAGTGAAGGGCAGAGTGAGATGCTCCAGTCTTCCATAATGTATGTCCCCACTGCCCTCCATGTGTTAGAAGGTAAATATCTTTAGTGGGGAGCCTGCTGTACTCGGGGGTCCCTATGTGATTTAGAATTATAAATGACCAGGACTGGGCACAGAGATCTGCTGGAGGGAGCAGGGCCAGGAAGCATGTGCCTGTCTTCCTTTACACAGTTTTAAGGACTCTGCCTATATCTATATTGCAGCAAATATCAATAAACACATTATTGGAAGGGAAGCAGTTTTTGTACTATTCCCTAAAAAATTGTTTTCCTTTAAGCACTGGACTCCCAAAATATGAATGAAACTTGAGCAACAATTTATGCTGATTTTTGAAGAGTGAAAAATAAAATAGTAACTGTTAATGAAGCACGGAATCCCAAACTTAGGTCTTCATTCAGGTAGACCATGACTCTGTGAGTAGCAACTGTGAATGGTAGGCGAAGCATATAAAATGCATGCAGGTCTCATTTTCTGAACCCTTGTTATGCGAAAATTCACTGATCTGAACACAAGGAATTAGCATCCAAACCTTGCTATCCAAACAGCTGGAGTTTTCCCACTTCCTTCTTTATGCTTCCTGGTCTTCTGCAGCCATTTTCTGGCAGAAACCATGCAGGGGCGAAGGGCGAGAGATTGGACAAATAACAGATTAGAGATGTTCCCATTGAAAATAATGGAAATTGTCAGCTCGTTATGCAAATGCTCACCTAGCAAGTAATTTCCTGGGATCGCATTGTGCTTTGGAAGTGGGATCTCCATGTATTCATATTGTTTTAATTGTATTTCAAGTGGTCCATGAGAGGAAAAGCTTGGAAACCACTGGAATATAGCTATCATCTCCCCTTTACTCTGTTATCTGTATTCTCCTGCTCTGCTTACCAACTAATTGTCTAAAAGTTACTGATTTTAACTCTGTTTACATGAAAAGTTCTAGCTACAGCCACACAGGCAATATCCTGGTCTACTTTGCCCAGCATGCCTTGCTCTGAAGGACCCACCACCCCCGTCTTTCCTCAGGGTGAGGTGGGGAGCCCAAAGCATTGCCAGCGTAGCTGCCACATGAGCAGCAACAAAGCAATTAACAGAGAAGTAGTGACAGAAAGGAGGAAGGCAGGTGATGGCACTGAAGAGTCATATCCAACCTGCATGACTGGTGGGCAAGGGTTGGCTTGTTGGCTCTGCAGACTAGTGAACCAAGTGGGGGCGGGGGCGGGGACTGGAGGCACATATTTGACACTACCCATGCAAACCACCTGAGGGAGTTGCCTCATTTTGCCTAGGACTCCTAAAGGGTAATTAGAGTATTTTGTCCCTCGTGTCATTCTTCCAGGTAAACAGCTAGCTGTTCAGTAGTCAAACCTACTCTTCCTTTAGACCTATTTTTATCTTCCTTGAGAACTTTGCAAGTAGCCCAATACCTTTTGTTTTAGAACTCTTACCTCCTGCTGCCCCAGTGCATGTGCCTTGATAAGCCGTTGAGAGAACTTGACGTCTTAGCATTCCCCTGTGCCTTGTTTTGAATCTCATTGAATGTGCCTTGTTTGAATAGTCACCACTTGGAATACCACTGGTGTGGACCAGCCGTAGATCCCCCGCATTTCTTGTTTAGTGGGCATCAAACTTCATTTCTTCACTCCCTTTTTTGGCCTAGATAACACGTAACTTGCTGTGTGCAAGGGAGAAATAGGATTTCCCTTAGCCTGCTATAAAAAGAATTTCTTAATTAGTAGGTCTTGGTGTGCTGATGTTTGAACACATGCAAATCTGTTGGGACAGAAGAGAGGAATCTTCTGATGGAAATAACTTTTGCATATATTTTCATCTTGTATTCCTTTGTGTATTCTCTGTGATTTGAAATACTGAAGAAGAAAAACGCTAAGAAAGGGAAGGTATAACAGTTCTGCTTTCTCTTCCAGGTTCCATCTGTATGCAAATTAACTCCCTCACTCATGCCCAACATATTTTTAAAAAACTACTGTACACTGTAGGACTTGCTTGTGTTAACCTTTCTCAGAATGTGTATTATCTAAAATATTTTTAAGTCTAGAAGTAGAAGACTTTCATAGACAACTCTTGACATGACTTGGGGCTCAGAGAAGCTCTGATTGCTGCTGCCAGGATCTTGAGTTGGGGGTGAGCAGTGTTTGCTGATGATACCAAATTGTTCAGGGTGGTGAAACAGGAAAGGGATTGTGAGAAGCTCTTAATGTACCTCTCCAAATTGGGTGAATTAGCACTAAAATAGCAAATGATTACCCATGCGGTGATAGTGGATAACTCGATGAAAATGTCAACCCAGTTTGTGGCAGTTGTGAAAAGGGCAAGTTTCACTCTTTGAATCATTAGGGAAGGGATTGGAAATAAACCTACCACTATCATAATGCTGTTATACAAATATTTGTTGTGACCACACTTGATGTACTGTGTGCAATTCTGGCCACCCCACATCAAAAAGGATATTATAGTGTTGGAAAGGGTTCAGAAAAAGGAAACCCCCAAATCATCAAAAGGCTGCAGCAACCTATGAGGAAAGCTTACAACATTTGGGGAATTTTAGTTTACAAAAAGAAAAAAAAGATGGCCATGGGGAAACAAGATAGGAGTGTGGAATATTATGCATGGATAAACTGGACAGTGATTGCTTGTAGGCTTCCCAGAGGCATCTAGGTGGCTACCGTGAAAACAGGATGCTAGAGTAGATGGTCTGATCTAGCAGAGATCTGCTTATGTTCTTAGTCACGTTGCTGTTGTTTAAAAGCTAGGATGTGCCCAGAGGAGGACAAAAACAATTTCCAAGTGCGGACCCTGCTAATCGAGTCATATGAAGAAAGGTTGAAGGAACTGGATATGATTAAGATCATATCACCAGTAGGCATTTTCAGATGAAGGTTTGTCACATAGATGACAGAGCTTTTTTTCTTGCAGCTCCAAAGGGTAGGACTAATGGATTTGAATTACAGGAAAGGGATTTGCACCAAACATTAGGAAGAACTTATTGACAATGAAAGCCGTTCAACAGCAGAACAGACCCTTCTTAGAAGGCCTCTCCTTCCTTAGAGGTTTTAAGAAGAGGTTGGATGGCAAGAATGCATTTTCTGCACTGGGGTGTGGGTGTGGGTTGGAATAGATGGTCTAACGGTAGAGATCCCTTCCCACCCTGTGATTCTAAACAAGCCATCTTTGGGATTAGAGACAGCTTTTTTTGCTTTGATAAACTAACATTTTCATTCAACACCCAACACTCTGCCAATGAAGTAAGGGGAAGAGGTTTGCAGTAGCAGCTCTTGGGCTAAGTGACTTGCAGAACAAACTAGACAAGACAACAGAGATGCTTGAATGATCTTTAAAAATTTAGAAATAGTGGTTGCAGGTACCCCCATTCTAGATTAAAGTGCTATGCAGGCAGTTAACTCTGTTTCCACCTGAACTGCTGGAAATGCCTGTTCTCCATCCCCAGTTGCTTGGTTGAATTCTTCCGTTTCCGCCTGGGCTAGAAGCAGGCTTGTGGCAAATTGTCCCCTGCATTGTTTGGCACCCACTATTTCGCAACTTCAATTTTGGTATGAGAGCCCACATTTTCTAAATATGGGTTAAGCCATGCTGTGCAAAATTGCCCACTTCTGCAAGGTTAAAGAGTTGGCCAATATACATCTTTTTCTCTCCAGATATCCAACTCAGGATATTAACAACTTAATAGGACTCACTTAGCTTCATTAAAACCAATTACCATTTGTATACTTATCCATCAAATTTTATATCTTCCATTTTCTCAGTCTCCTGTTGGTGTTTTTAGTTTGCACAGTTTTATTTCCTCAAGCAGACATCAATTTAATTTATTTTTACTTTTCCTATCATCATTGCTAAGGCTGAAATTGTGAACCTATGAAATTAGAAGCCTGTAGCTTGCTACAGTAGAATGAATAATGTTTTTGTGAAATCTCACAGATTCTGTATAACAAGTTGATGGTAGATATTAGAAACAGTGGATGTATGTTTATGTAATATAGCAATAATAAGAAAATTCATGGACCTGAGTATTGCATTTTCAGTCCTCTAAACAAATACACTAAAATATAGGGCGGTCATTAGAAAAAAAAAGTTAATGCTATTCTAGGATGCATCAACAGAAGTATAGTGTCCAGATCAAGGGAAGTAATAGTACCACTCTATTCTGCCTTAGTCAGACCACACTTGGAATACTGTGTCCAATGCTGGGTACCACGATTTAATAAGGATGTTGACAAGCTGGAACATGTGCAGAAGAGAGCAACCAAGATGATCAAGGGTCTGGAAACTAAGCCTTATGAAACTATGGTATGGGCTGTTCAGTGCTTAAAGGAGCTGGGTATTTTTAGCCTGGAAAAGAGACTGAAAGGAGATATGATAGCCATCTTCAAATAACTTAAGGGTTGTCACATGGAGAAAGGAGCATGCTTGTTTCCTCCTGCTCTGGAGGGTAGGACTCGAACCAATGGCTTTAAGTTGCAAGAAAGGAGATTCTGACTAAATATTTGGAAAAACCTTCTGACAGTAAGAGCTGTTCAGCAGTGGAACAGACTCCCATGAGAGGTGGTGGACTCTCCTTCCTTGGAGGTTTTTAAATAGTGTTTGGATGGTCATCAGTCATGGATGCTTTAGCTGGGATTCTGGCATTGCAGGTGGTTCTGTGATTCTATGATTCTATGTATTGCTTGCTGATATACAGAATATATGTTGAGATGTCTTGATGTATTTTGTGAGTAACAAGGATCTCAGGTGAAGCAAAATCTGTTTTAAGAAGAAATCTTGGTAAATTTTAATTATCATATTGTAGACCTTCATGGCTTTGATCCAAAGGTTTCTTGCGGAAAGGCACTTCTGCTTGTGCATCAGTCCTGCTAAATTTCTAATTTCCCTGTTCTGCTGTACCATCTAGTGCCCCATTCCACATGGTTGCAGAGGGCCCTCAAACCTCAGAAATGGTTCATAGTGGCGTTCAAAGGCATTCATAGTGTGGGAAGGAGCCAAGAAGGCCCTATTGCATCAGCATAGATCAACTCCCTTTTTTCCCCTGATCCAACTCTGTGATCAGAAGCTTGCTAACCACGTCTAGGTAAACATGCATTCTGGAGTTACCTGTGTTCCATAAGAACACAAAAAGAGCGTTCTTGGATCAAACCAAAGGCCCTTCTATTCCAGCATCCTGTTCTCTCAGTGGCCAACCAGATGTCTATGGGAAGCTCACAAGCAGGCCATGAGTGCAGCAGCCCTCTCCCCACTTGTGATTCCCAGCAACTTTTATTCAGAGGAAAACTGCCTTCAATTGAAATATAGCATAACCATCCTGGCTAGTAGCCACTGATGCTAGATCCTTTGCTCAACAAATATTTGGATCTTGGGTAAAGTATCTGTTGTTTACCACCATAATTTAAAGGTCTATGCACTAAGATATGTAAATACCTAGAAGTTAACCGAGGTCATCACTTCCTAATGGTATGGGCTGTTCAGCAGTGGACAGCCCTTGGTCAGAGATGTTATAGATGCACCCTTAACCACAAAGTACAAACTTCTATTAAATGTGTTTGTGTGAGAGTTATCAAGGTTGGGTTTTTTTTTTTTTTGAGGGGAGGGGAATGTTAGCAAGTATGCAGTTGAATACCACCCTTGTAGTGTGCACGTAAACTTACATTATCCAGATCTAGGGCTAGGCCAAATAAGTCTCACTTGTCTTGTAGCCATTAATGCCTCGTAAAAGTGGAGGGGAAAACATTGTTGACTTTTGTTGGGCAGCGAATTCGAATAACTTTTGGGTGAGGTGAGTTTACCCTAAAGGCTCTGCTTCAAGGATGTCCCATTGGCTAATGGTGGAACTTTACCCCATCACAACTCTTTAGCATTCTAAGATTTCACCTACTCCCAAATATTAATTAAGTCTTTTTGTGAGCATTTTCACCCCTCCAAAAAGAATTGGCCTAGGCCTAGTACAAGTTAAATATATAGTATAGACTTTATTACACAATCGTATCATCAGTAGACTGTCAATATGTATTGTAATTAATGGATATACAGGACACAGTTTTGCAAAATCAGAGGTATGATAGACTAAAGGTAAATGTGAAAGCATGGTACGTGGCAGTGTTATGTAACTATACCCAGTATTAGCAGAATCAATATCAGATTGCAATCGAAACTTACATGAGGGTAAGCCATCAATGCAAAACAATATATTCAGTAAAAGAACTTATTAAAAGCTCCACATAGGAAAACAAGAAGATATGCCAAAAAATAAGTCAAGATAGTGAAGACTGTTGTTGTTGTTTAGTCGTTCAGTCGTGTCCGACTCTTCGTGACCCCATGGACCAGAGCACGCCAGGCACTCCTGTCTTCCACTGCCTCCCACAGTTTGGTCAAACTCATGTTCGTAGCTTCGAGAACACTGTCCAACCATCTCATCCTCTGTCATCCCCTTCTCCTTGTGCCCTCCATCTTTCTCAACATCAGGGTCTTTTCCAGGGAGTCTTCTCTTCTCATGAGGTGGCCAAAGTATTGGAGCCTCAGCTTCAGGATCTGTCCTTCCAGTGAGCACTCAGGGCTGATTTCCTTCAGGATGGATAGGTTAGATCTTCTTGCAGTCCATGGGACTCTCAAGAGTCTCCCCCAGCACCATAATTCAAAAGCATCAATTCTTCGGCGATCAGCCTTCTTTATGGTCCAGCTCTCACTAGTGAATAGTGAAGACTACCTGTTTTATTTAACGGTGGTCATAAAACAACTGATCCTTTGTATCATCATTTCCCCGCAGTGAAGCTCTACAGTGCAGGCACACACATCAATCACTGGCACCAATAGCTAAGAGCCATGTGTCTGTAGTGGCTTTCTAGGATTTTAGTGTCCCTAATATGTTTCCTAATACTCCTATAGGTTTGAGAGACAGAACCTCCCATTGTAGAAGCCATGCTTGGCTATTTTATCTTTAACTGTACTTTCCACCACTTTTCCTGGGACAGACGTTACGCTGCAATTTCCAGGATCCCTTCTGGTTACCTTTTTATAGTTGGTGTTACATTGGCTGCTTTTGGAGTCCTGAGGTATGGAGGTTGATCTGAGGAACAAGTGACATATTCTTGCTAGAAGATCAGCGATTTCACATCCAGGTTCTTTGAGAGCATTCGGGTGGATGCCTTCCAAACTTTGGCGATTTGTCAGGGTTACCCCTCCCCCAATTAGGCCTAGAACTTCATTTCTCATCACCAACATAAAATGTATTATATTAGGAGAAATTGCTTGCAAAACTGTGTATTTAGTAGAAATGCACACTGAAATACTAACAATTTTTAGTCGGGACTTTATAAGAACAAACAATTCACAGAATGACATGGAAATGTGGTGAATTGGATTTTAGATTGGGAAACAGAGAAGTTGATAGATTCAGCCATCCCTTACAGAGTAGTTTGCTAAGCGGCAACTGTCCCTTCTAAACACTGCAATTGTACTATATTACTTTTTAAAACTGATTGTTCCTTTCCTCGTTTTTAATTTATAAATAAAACAATATAGGGCAGTTCCATTTTCTGTACCCAATTGATTCTTGCCTGAAACATAAGCTCTCATTCGACTCAGTGTAAGGGCTTGTTTGAGATTACCTTTAAGAAGCCCAGAGGTATATAATAGATATGCATATTTATAGCAGTGAAAATATTTTAATGTTCTTTTCAGTTTTGAAGGAATTGGAAGAATGTGGCCTTAAAGCAAAATTCATAGCTTGGATTAAAGTGATTTAGCCAAGTCCTCAAGTCCTCCTTCTAACGATCGATGAGGACAGATCACAATCCTTCATGCTAAACAGGCGGGTGAGACAGATTATGCTGCTTAACTATATCAGTTCAGATATTGTCTTTTTCATTGCAAGTAACTTCCATAACTGTCCCATTAAAAATAAACAAAAAACTCCAGAGTGTCTTGTGCATCTCAGACAATTGAAGGTCCATCCCATTTGATAGAGAATTAATCCAGGGAATTGAGATCACAGCAGGGAGCTGTTGCTACATCTACCTCCCTTGCCAAGCTCCTTCCTCTGTGCCTCCCTAACATGATTAGAGCTGTCAGTTTTGACAGAACTCATCGCCTGCTATGTGGTTGAAAAGGGAGATGAATTGAATGCCTGGATAAAGTCTTGTGCCTCCTTTCCTTAGCAGGTAATGGGTGCACCCCAGGTAATGTGTTCACGTTCCCAACATGAACCTTTTGTACTGGTGGTGGTGGAACTCTTTTAGTGCGAACCAGTTTTTACATATAGATTGCTTTTGCTGGATTGGGAATGTAGAATGCTATCACAGAAAGTGGCACAGATTTTCTAAGTTCAGAGCAGGTGGAAAAGCTAGTCGGTATCAGTTTGCATAGTGGTTTTCTTAGAACACTCCAAATTATTATTATTTATTAAAATGTGCTACGGACCTGATGCTATCAGCTTGAAGTAGTTGCAGAAATGCAAGGCACCACATTTGTCATTGCATCCTTTCATGCCGTGACAATTACACAGCAATCCTTAAAGGTCATATCAGAGCATGTAGAGCATATTGGACTTTGAGTGCTCATTGGGTATTATGGTCAGGCAGCTCCTGGTGTACTTCTCTTGCAGTGCTGGACATGTTTGTGCCTATGGTCCCTTTCATGCATTAGCCACATAAAGTGGACTCCATGGGATGATCAGGAAGCAAGGAACACTCCTGCTCCTCACATCAGGCAAACCACTGGCTGAACCCACAGCATTTCCATGCACTTGTATGGATCTAGGCAGAGCCATTTACTCTGGCTCCACTGCTGTTTGAAGCTGATGTGAGAAACAATCCATATCTATCCTGTATTTACTTAAGAAATACTGCTGTTTAATGCATTTTCCCTCAAACCAGCTTCAATCTGATTTAAAAATGGAAGCCACATTCTCCTAGCAGTGAAACAAAGGTGTGTACATTTGAGACATGTTCAGGGGAACTGTAGGTAGCAGGGAACCAAACAGGTAACGTGCATTAGGCAAAGACATGCCAGCCTCCTCTCTGATGTACAGTGGTACCTCGGTTTATGAACACAATTGGTTCCGGAAGTCTGTTCATAAACTGAAGCGAACTTTCCCATTGAAAGTAATGGAAAGTGAATTAATCCGTTCCAGATGGGTCCACGGCGTTCGTAAACCAAAAATTCGTAATCCGAGGTGTTCATAAACCGAGGTTCCACTGTATACAGCAAACTGGAAACACAGTGGGGGAAACAACCTCTCTGCAATCTAGGCTGCTGGTGTGTACATGGCCAAGTCTACAAGTGAGCTGCTCTTAATGTGTGAGCATCATCGCTTCAGATGCCCATGGCAACACATGGATGTTTAGGGCTATGTCCCCATCATTGCATGGGTTGTCCTTCACATGGGTACTGTGATTGGGCAGCGAGTGTGTGTGTGTGTGTGTGTGTGTGTGTGAGAGAGAGAGAGAGAGAGAGAGAGAGAGAGAGTGGTAGAGAAGCTACCTTCTTAAATAGTAGCACCAAATGGTCAGACTGGGAAAAGTTATTAGCACTGGTTTAATTCCATGATATTTAATGCCGTATTGGTGTTATGACCCTTATATCTGACTATATGCCTTTAGCAGCAGAATTTGAAGTCTGGGAATCAGGAAATACACTTTTCGTCCACTCATTTGGAATACTATAAAATTATTGATTGCCTCAAATATACCATGGCTGGATTAGTTGCATGTTTCCTGAGTTTGAAGCTAAAGTTGCCTCTACGTATGACAGAGAACCACAGGAGGAGATGGAACTTCCATTGTTAGGTGATACTTAAGTGGTGAATTTATTACATACAAGGAGGAGAACATGCCAGGCAATAAAGCTCAGCAGAATTTTACAGACTCATAATTGGTTCTTAGGACAACTTCATTTTTAGCACTAGTTACCTGTCTCCATAATTTCCCAATGCTAATTTCCCAGTTGGTGTACACAGAATCATCACAGGGACTAGTGAAAACTTCAGCCTCTCAAATGTATATTAGATAATTTTCTGGTACCGACAGCTGTGTAATTATTTGATAAATTCAAGATTTATAAAGGATAACCTAATTTGCATGCATCATTTAAAAAAATTAATAGAATATGTGATGGATTGTTTAGCTTGAGTTAGGTAATATATGAACGCAAGTGGAACCTGGAACAAACTGTTGCAGAATGGAGTGCTTCTGTTCAGCTCCTAGTCTCTCCATTTCATTTATCACCACCCAACCCAGTTATTAATACCAAACCCCCCAGCAGCAGGGCCTGTGAGTATGCACCTTGGACTGTTTTGAGGGGTTCCCCCCCCATTCTAAACAGTTTCTCTACTTTTGCAAAACCTAGGGTTCCTCCCAAGCCAGATCCTATTACCTCATAGTTCCATAAGGGCTTGAAGAATTGAGATTGCTAGTTGAGGTGGGTAGCCTGCAATAAAATCTGTGTGAGAGAGACAGGGCTGTTTTAAGCCTATGCGGCGCCAGGGTGCAAAGATTCGCCCAGTGCCCCCACCCCAGGTTGCCCAGTCCCAGGCTCATAGCAGGCAGTGCCAGCTGGCCGCCTCAGCGTCTCACTGGCTCGGTCGCCCCCGAACTCGTGGTGCAGAGCCGCCCGCAACAGAAGAGCCCACCACGGCGCTCTGACCAATGGATGGGCTCTTCCCTGGACTCTCAGGCCCCAGACTCTTGGCCTGGCGCCCCTGAGAGCCTGGCGCCCGGGTGCCCCACACCTCTACCTCCTATGGGTAAGACGGCCCTGGTGAGAAAGAGAGCCTTCAAAGTTCCCTCTGATCAGGCAGGAGGCTGCCTAGAGCCAATGGACAGTTAAATGCTTATATCTATGTGTCTTTTCCTCTCTCCTGCTTTCCCAGCCACTTCATTCAAGCCCTCCTCCCTTCTGGTTTTCAGTTTCTCCCCTTACAACAGCCAACCAGCCTTTTGTGAGCAATGAGCATGCTCAGGCCCCATTGGACTGTTTTGTGGAGTTCCTCTGCCAGGTTCCCCAGCCCGACAAAGAGATTTGTTCTTGTGCTTCTGTGAATGTTGGTGTTACCTCTGAGTCTGCTGATACCTCTCTCTTGTGTGGGATGCTACCATAATTGTGTACGCAGTTGTGTTGGCAACACTTACTCAATATAATTTTTCAAAATGTGTTTGTTTACTCATTCACTTGAGGCATTTATGTGCTGCTTAATCATTAACATTTCTAAGCAGTGTATTCTGTTTCAAACATCCAGATTAAAAATAAACTAGTTAAGATGGTGCAGTTAGATTTGAGCCAGTTTACTCTGATCAGTGTCAGTGAAAGGAATGAAGTTGACGATCCTAATCGCTTCCATCAGACTGTTGGGGCTCTGCAGAGTAGTAAGGTCACTGCCTTATATGCAACCCTGACATCACAGTGACCAGGGAGGAAGGTGAGGGGCACACAGATCATTGTGCCTGGGCTGGTGCAGATCCCAGGCCAGCTCAGCCCCGACCTCAAACACTTAGTTTTGGTGCTTTCCAATGGCTATGTTCAATGGAAATCCCATTCAGCAGGCAGAAGGCAGAGTCTTCAGTTCCATAGCTGCCAAGTCTCTTGTATTCCCCGGGAAACCCCCGTTTTTCCAGCCGCTTCCTGCTGGCAGCCCGGATTTTTTTTTTAAAAAAACCGTAAATCCCCCGGATTCTTACTGGCCCGGGGAGGCTCCTTCTGCGCATGTCTGGAGTCTCTGGACATGCGCAGAAGCGATTTCTGGCGCTGCGGCCATTTTGGAAATGGGCAGAGCACGCGTAGAAGCAACTTCCGGTGCTGCTCTGCCCAGTTCCAAAATGGCCACAGCGCGATTTCCGGTGCCGATCCCGGATTTTCCAATCTGGGAGTTGGCACCTATGTTCAGTTCAGTGGAATGACACTGGTGTCACTTCGCAGGCAGCAGGAGGTCAACAGAGGAGTAGGGCTGTGCAGGCGGATACCTCTACTCAAACTAACCGTGCGCCCCAGTCTGACAAAAAGAGGGTTAGATTGCTCTGCCCATCACCTAAATTATAAGTGACTCCATTTGAGTGGATTGCCTGGTTTTAGATTCAGAGCAAGAAATCCTTAAAATCCTATGTGCCATTCAAATGTTTTATTGAATTCTTATTTTATTTTATTGCCATTCATTATGTCATATTTGGAATAGCTTTGTCTAAAGTTGAACAGACATTCCTAAATTAACAGAGATTGTATATCAAAAAATCCTGTTCCTGTAATCTTGGCTATCTGACTGATAATGTCAGCTTTACATTTCCACTATATTCTCAAACTCTGATAGAATTATTGACATATGTGAATAAAAAATGACAGGTGTATACCTTCTAGCATAAAAACCCAAATGATTTAGTATTATAATTTTGACTATGGGTTTTTTTAATCAGCAGAAATAAAGCTTGACATTAGGAAAGAGATATAAATCTTCCGCGAGACAGGTTGAAACGGCATAAAACATAACTCACGTACCAATAATAGAAGTTCTTCTTCTTTTTAAATCCCCATTCAAAATATGTATTTCTGTACAGCAGCAAACACAGAACGTCTCACCTTTGCCTCAAAAGACACTTCAATTCATCGTCTTTTGCATTGCTTTGTTGAAATCCCCTTTCTGTGTTTTTACTGAAGGTAGTAGGCTAATCGTTTCACCCAGAGCACATCAATTATAAATGTGCATGCATCACTTGAAGTTGATTTGCATGGTTATTGCGGTGAATAGACAAAAGAGCAAGCTACCATGGAAGGCTTATACTGTAATGATGAAGGCCCCACTTGGACCCTACCTTGATTTATGCTGCAGAGTTCGGGAGGCAGGATTTCACAGTGAAGCTTTTGTGGCAACATGAAATGGAATGACACAACCTTTGTACTGTTTTATGTGCTCAGATGCAAAGTAATGAGACTTCATCCAAAGTCACAGTGACTGTTACAGAGTTGTTTGTATAAAAACTACATGCCCAGAGTGTAGAACCCCTACACACACACACACACACAGAGAGAGAGAGAGAGAGAGAGAGAGAGAGAGAGGTGTTTCTTGAAAGCATAAATCTTGGGCCGTTCTTGGTTGCTTGCTGGTGTACTTCTCGTCCAATAAATATATATTGGGGTTCATAAAGATAATATATTTTACAAAACCTATGATAGTGTCCAACATTATTGATTATTAGAACGCAGCTTGACTTCGGGACATTACTTCATTGCATGCTGCATCTACATGACAGAATTTGTTTCAATACAGGCAGCTCAATAGAATGTGAATTAAGTGACAGTGATGGATTTATTGAAAGACCTATGTTGCTATGGTAATATAAGCAAGGCCTGTTACTCTGTTATTAGTCATCTGAGTAGTCCCCGGACAGTTTGTGTGGACAAGGTTAGGTCTTAGTCTTGACAACAGAGTTAATTTTAGTTGGCTTGCCAGTTTCCACTACCTTTTACACATACACACCCTCCTTCTCTCTCAGCCTTTTCAATGTTTCCTCCCTTTTAATCCAGTGCTAGTTTACTATTGTACCAAGCACACCATTTCTGAAACCAATGAAGCAATTTCTGGCTTTGAAAATAAAGCACAATTCAGTAAACATCTGCTGCTCTCTCAGTATGCATTGTTTCAATAGCTCTGCAACAGGTGGCTCCAGAAACGCAGTTAGATTCCTCTTATCTCATAATTGCAGCTAGATTAAAGCAGGGCACAGAAGTAATTCATCACTGTAACATGAAAGGATGTGAGTGGAGAGGAGGTGCTTCTGTGAAGTCTTGCAAAATCAATAAAGCTATCCATTCTGACCACAGAAACGTGCCCTTCTGCTATGGGTGAGCTTTGCTACTATGTGCAGCTTGCTACTATGTGCAAATTGAAGCCTACAGGAAATAGCTAAGATAAAGTGTTAATAGCCAGTGCCTGCCTTAAATATTTTTAAACATCTGATATTAAAAAAAAACAAGATTTATTTCCCCATTTCTGTTTTAATGACACATTAGGGGCCTTCTTCGTACAAGTTTTTTACTCATAGTTTTTTGTACTGTATATAATACAACTCTGTTTGTGGCATGTAGTGCACATTTCTTGCATTTTTTTTAAAGTTACACACAAGCTGTGATGAGAAAAGAACTGGGCGTCTGCTTGCATGTATTTTAAAGGAAAATATGTACTGAGGTTCTGAATTCGTTGCCAGAGTTTTCAAACAACCATTAGCACTCAAGGATTAGAATGAAACCTGATGTGTTAAAGCAGATTATCACATAGCTGGGCCTTCCCCTAAACAACAGTGGTCTCCATTATTTAAGACAGGGTTTCTGCTCTCAGTGAAGCTACCCTGTTTCCCTGAAAATAAGACATGCCCATAAAATAAGCCGTAGCATGATTTCTAAGCATTTGCGCAATATAAGCCATACCCCGAAAATAATACATAGTGATAGGTGCAGTTCTGGAGGGCACCAAGAAAGAGGCGAGGCTGGACTCGTGAGGGGGGAAAAAGACACCCCCTGAAAATAAGCCATAGTGTGTCTTCTTGAGGAAAAATAAATATAAGACAGTGTCTTATTTTCGGGAAAACACAGTGCAGGTGTGTTACAACAGTTTGTGTCTCTTTAAGACAGCCTAATATCCACAGCAAGTGCTTTCCTTAGGAGCAAAGAAGGGAACTTTCACAGAAATATTATAGACGCCTAGCACTATGTCCTTTATTTTGGGTGGATGAGGAAGTTTTTTCCAGTATTCCAACTTATGAACAAGCAGTTCCCATTTTTCTTGTCTTGAATATGATAGTTCAAACCCATCCATGAAGGTTATAGAGGAAGGTAATAAGACTCCTTTGTTTTATTTCTAGTCAGAAATCCAATTTGTCATGGTTGAAATCCTTTTCAAATTATTTAACGTGTGTTGTTTGAATAAA
This sequence comes from Zootoca vivipara, assembly GCF_963506605.1. Taxonomy (NCBI): domain Eukaryota; kingdom Metazoa; phylum Chordata; class Lepidosauria; order Squamata; family Lacertidae; genus Zootoca; species Zootoca vivipara. The sequence continues at coordinate 25,558,064 of NC_083279.1, read as the reverse complement.
ACTGATCTTTTAAAAAAAGCAATTAGCCAGTTGCCATATGCTCTGTCTCAAATCCTATAATTTCTTAAATATAATTTATTTGATGAACGTGGGCTGAAGAACATTGCACAATTGTGGATTGCTGTTAAACAATGGCCTTGGATTGCCATCTGAAAGAAACATCAGCTTGGATAATAAACACAGGCATTGCAAAGAGTGTAAAACTCTTCCATGCATGCACACACAGGAGAGCAATATTTCCTTCTGATGACAACATCTCACACTACATTGGGTGCCTCTGTAAAAGGGCTCCCAACTCAGGGAGGGTTTAAAGAGCCTGGGGGTGGGTGGAAAGGATTTATGTATGCCTCTATTGGGTTTACTTTGCAATAATAGAATTAGGATCACAGCATTAGTGTTGTTAATGGCATCCATTTGTGGTATTTAAGCTACTTTTAGATCCGCTATTTAATTTCTATTAGTATTTATCCTGCACTGTAAACCGACCAGCTGAAACTGCAGCTTTTCAAGATGCCCAGCAGTTGATACCAAACAGTGAAGAATCCATCTGTTTCATGGGCAATTCTACAACCCCCAAGAACATTCATCAGTGTGGATGAACACACCTTGGGCTATCTTGACTGCTTTTGTGTCATTTGGGTGCTAAGGGTAAAGGTAAAGGGACCCCTGACCATTAGGTCCAGTCGTGACCGACTCTGGGGTTGCGCGCTCATCTCGCATTATTGGCCGAGGGAGCCGGCGTATAGCTTCCAGGTCATGTGGCCAGCATGACAAAGCCGCTTCTGGCAAACCAGAGCAGCACATGGAAACGCCGTTTACCTTCCCGCTGTAGCGGTTCCTATTTATCTACTTGCATTTTTGACGTGCTTTCGAACTGCTAGGTTGGCAGGAGCTGGGACCAAGCAACGGGAGCTCACCTCGTCACAGGGATTCGAACCGCCGACCTTCTGATCGGCAAGCCCTAGGCTCAGTGGTTTAACCACAGCGCCACCTGGGTCCCCCATTTGGGTGCTAGGAGAGCATAAAAACGATCACATGCATTCATTTCCCCCCCTGTCCCATTATGGTCACTGGTCAAATGGGTTTTGCAGGCTTTTGCATTGTTTCAAAAAGCAGCAGCAAAGCTTTTCTGGACAGAGAGTGTAGTGAGACAGAAATATGTACGGCGACCAGGTACAAGGGAAGGCATTCCTGTATCTTCAATTGTTGCATAGAAGACTGATTTTTAACATGTTCAGTTTGTCCTATAGGGATTTCAGCAGAGGCTGAAATTCATAGAATTGTAGCATTGGAAGGGACCCTGAAGGGTCCAATCCCTGCAATGAAGGAATCTCAAAGCATCCATGACAGATGGCTATCCAAACTCTGCTTAAAAACATCCAAGTTTTCCCTGACATTTTGCCAATTCAGCAGTATCCCCCCCCCCGATGCCATTTTAACACCCCAAAACCAGGAAGTGTCAAGAATTTTCCTGACGTGTGGCAAGCCTACAAGGACCCAGCCTTAATCCTAAAGACACAAGTTCACTCTCTTCAGTCTCTTCCACCAATCGCTTGCTAAACGGCCCTGTTTACAAGTCCTGTTCATGAGCTTCCAGAGACTGCAGTCAGCTAAATAAAACTTCCAATTCCTTCTACTGTGCCATCACTTCATTCCTGGCTTGTTAAATAACCACTGTTAGAACCAACCACAGCTCCCTGAATTCAGATGTAATAGGAAATCTAACATTAAATGGAAGGTTTCCTTCTCTCCTTACACCTGAAGGGGGAATTTTCATGCAGGCCTATAATGGAAAATCATGTTCTCCATACCTACAAAAACACACCCACAAATATTATTCACACACAACAAGTTCCTGCACAAAGCTGTCAGGCCCCTTGCTAGTTGATGTTGCTTATTTTCATGCTTTCATTTCCAGATTGTCTATGATTTACACAATTTTTGTCTCTGGAGAAATCAAGCAAAGCTCAACAAGTTTTAGAGGGCTGGAAAGGGTTTGTTTGTTTCTTTGTTTTTAACATTGGGCTTATTTTTCCCACCCATGTGCTCAAAATGAAAAAAATAAATAAACAAACTAATAAACTAAGCTAGTATTTCTTCAGTGAGAAGAGTTACTGTGTCCCTGTTCCAAAAATAAAATGATCGGAGCCAGCGTGTATGTAAACCTATTCCACATTCTCATGTGCAGTAAATTTGGCATAGTGGAACTCAGTGGACCTGCAACAATGTAGTACAGTTGTTCATCATCATAATCTTATGGTTGGGGGGGGGGGGTTAGGGAGACTGAAGGGAAACTCAGCCCACACCTGTTTGCAGAGATTACTTTGGCTGTATAAATAAGCACACCAGCTGGTTCCTAATCAGCTGTGATCACTCTGACATGTAATGTAGATTGTTCATGAGCCTGAAAATGAATTTTGGGACTAGCCAGGCTTCATTTTATACTACACTGTGGAAACATGCGTGAGAAATGGGCAGCAGCGGTGTGGCACAGATGCTCAAATTCAGCCTGCTGCAATGATATCTTTACTCAAATCAGCATCACAAGCATTATTACCATGTTGTTGTTGTTTTAAAATGTGAGTCATTTATATTTTGATGCATCCTTTTCCCACCCACAAAAATGCTTCTTGTTTGAACTAATTTGCATTAATTGTCATGCTTTGAGAACCAGTTAATGTTAGTCAAATTGTGTATCTCTCACAACGATATATTCCCTATAATTGCACATGTTGGTGGTTTTATGCCACTGTACCCGCCATCATTTCATCCAGGAAAACTGTAGACTGGTGAGGGTGTTGGGAATTCTCTTTATGCTGTGTCGGTAGTGCAGATATACCTTAGGTGTATAGTACCTAGGTAAATGGAGGTGCCAACATTGGTTTGCAAAGGTTGTGGGAATTTGCAGTCAAAATAACTTTTCTCCTTTTGCTAAATAAGGGTATGAAGGGGTTAAAACCCACAGAGTTCCTGATTACTAGAGAGGGCACTGTGTGACATCACTTCCCTTGAGTTCTGTGGTGGGGAAAATACAAAAGGGCTTCTCTCCAACCCTGCACATTTGTGTGGTCTCACTAAGCCAAAGTTTGGCTTGGTATGTTGTGTGAACTAGTTAAGCTAGTTCACAGCAGAGGGGAGATTCAAACTGGGAGCTTCCAGATGTGTAGTCCAGTCACTTAGCCACTACGTTACACCACACCAGTTCTCTTATTATACTATTTGTGGCTGAGATGACTGCTAGATTACTTACTGTACGTGACTTGCGAGCTAGCTGGACCGAAGTTAGTGACTACAGTTGCAACCAAGATAATGTATCTGAGAACAGTGCCTTTTGCTGTGCTCTTTCTTTTTTTGGCAAAGAAATCCCAGAGGATTGTGCCTTGGCACACTTATCACTTAAAAGTATGGATTTGCTTCCCAACCCCCAATAAGGCTGGAAAATACTGTTAGGATTTATCTGCCTTTAAGCCAGGAATAGATAAGAGTTCCCCAGATATGAATCTCTGTCAATATATTCATCATGGCAAGCTATATGGATGGATTTTTAATCAGTGTTCTGAAGGTATTTTTGTGCTCCGCATTTCTATTCCGAGGCAGGGAGGCCTAACCTGTGTTGTTGAAATCACTCTGGTTTCGTCTCCCTCAACATCTCTTAAAGCTTTCTTATGGGTAGATGCGTCAATGATGCTGAAAGTTGAAGAGTTCAAGTACAGGACTGAGTGTTGTTGTTGTTTTCTAAGAAATAGACTGCATTTTTATGTCTTCTGCCTTTTGGACTATTTGATGCTTTAAAAAAAAACAAAAAAACGTTGATTGTTCCTGGATCATCTGGTCAGAGCTACTTCCAGTGTTAACATAAAATAATTCTTTTAAAGCCTATGGAGTTTACAGTGGATTTCCAACCACAGCTGAGATCAGGATCTGGGTCTAAAGCTCTTCCAACCTAACATTTTCATAGCAGTTAATCACCTTGAGCTTAAGTACACATTTTACTAGTGCTAAGTAAGGACTTGTTTGGCTGTTTAGCCTATTGTTATTTTGCTGTTCATCTGTGTAAATTTGATTTAGAACAGATCTGTGGGTACTACCGTGTTTCTCCTAAAATAAGACGTGCCTCTAAAATAAGCCATGGCACGATCTTTTGAAGGCCAAAAAATGTAAGACATCCCCCCAAAATAAGACGTGTTGGGGGAGCCAGCGGGACGACCCAGAGCGAGCCGGCAAACGCAGCAGCGCGCGCTGCGCCGAGCCCCAGCACAGCGGGAGCCCCAGCACAGCGATGCGCGGAGCTCCAGCTGAACGGGCCCCAGGACCCGGCAGCGGGCGGGTCCGCGAATCCGCAGGACCCGGCAGCAGCCCCAGCCGCGCCGCGCTGCACTGCGTGAAGCCCAGGGACCCAGCAGCGGGTCCTGGGGCTTCGCGCGGCACGGCTGAGGCTGCTGACTCCTGCTGGGTCCTGCGGCTTCGCGCGCCGCCCGCTGCCGGGTCCCTGGGCTTCACGCGGTGCGGCGCGGCTGGGGCTGCTGCCGGCTCCTGCCGGGTCCTGCGGCTTCGCGCGCCGCCCGCTGCTGGGTCCCTGGGCTTCACGCGGTGCGGCGCGTCGCGCAAAGCCGCAGGACTCGGCAGGAGCCGGCAGCAGTCCCAGCCGCGCCGCGCCGCACCGCGTGAAGCCCAGGGACCCGGCAGCGGGCGGCGCGCGAAGCCGCAGGAGCCAGCAGCCCCAGCCACGCCGCGCCGCACCGCGTGAAGCCCAGGGACCCGGCAGCGGGCGGCGCACGAAGCCACAGGAGCCGGCAGCAGCCTCAGCCGCGCTGCGCTGCGTGAAGCCCCAGGACCCAGCAGCGGGCGGCGCGCGATGCTGCAGGACCCGGCAGGAGCCGGCAGCAGCCACAGCCGTGCCGCATGAAGCCCTGGGACCCAGCAGCAGGCTCAGCGGGCGGTGCAAGAAAGCCCCGTACCATACGTAACAATAAGACATCCCCCGAAAATAAGCCGCGATGTATTTTTTTAAAGGAAAAATAAATATAAGACGTGTCTTATTTTAGGAGAAACACGGTATTGTTCCGTAGTACTTGGATTTGTTTGTCTAGCAGATGTTCTTCGATAAAGGTGTGTGTTTTTGTACACCCTTTAACTTGCATCCTCTGTAAAGAACTTGGAGGAAAATGCGAAGAAGAGCTGAGAAGAATAATGGATGACATAGTCGTTAGGAATGCATTTCAAATGTCAGAGGCAAGGTAAATCTCTCTCTCTTGCTCCCTCCCTTTCTCCCACTTCTTCTTTAGTGAGGAGTTTCAAATAATATAGCGCTACTACATTCCTTTGAGGCTAAGACTAAATGAGGGCTTGAAATACTCCCCGAAGAAAGGTTAGGCTTCCCTATTAGTTGAACTCATTTGTATGCACAGAGTTGTCAAATTTCCATCGTACGCTCTCTCACTTTGATTCACTTTTCCCATTCTCGTGTATCTGAGTGGCAACATACTAAAAGAGCAAAAGTGTCACAGATGATTAGAAAGAACAAATATTCCAGGCAACATCCTAAATTATCTTTTAGCAGGAGCGGTGCTTGCTGGAGGTTCTCTCTGGGGCTGTGAAGATGATTCAGTGAGCTCTAATTGAAACAAATATGTGGGGAAGAAAAATACACTTTCTGGATTAATGGTGCACAGAGTTATATCCTCAACCTGGTTTCCTTCGGGCTTTCATTTTAAGCGTATGCACACACAGCTGACGACGATTCTGCAAAGCAATTTCCCGCATTCTCTCATGAATTAACAGACATGATCAGCCACAGAGGTATTTGCCAGAAAAGAGGATGATTAAGATAATGTTTATCTCATGCAGTTCATTACCTGCATTACATTTTTTTAAAGGAGTCATTACAAGATAATTTTGTAACGTGATGTTAAATGCACAGCGGGGAAATGTTTTTTAAGGGGTCCAAACTGCGCATAAGGTGTAGCCTTTTAAAAAGCTGCCTTTGCAGGATGCCCATTTTTGGGAGGGGTGAATGGTGGCAGCAGGTAATGGGGCACCTACTCTAAACAGCTTTTTGCACATCAGGGGAAAGATACAAGCACCCTATCATTTCCCACTGTTGGGCAAAAAGCATGGGAGGGAGGGCAGTCAAACTTGAGCAAAACATAAATATGAAGGGAAAGGGTTAAGCCGCTTTTCCTCCCTTCTGTTATTCCAATGATACCCATAGTCCCCAGAGGCTGCTTTTATTTTATTTTAAAAAGAAACACCAGGATAGAAATGCACATGGCTCCATATAATGCATAGTTGGACTGCAATAAAATGTATTGAACAATCAGCTGTGTTTTCCCCAGTGTAAAAATAGCTTTGTGGAGAGAAAGCCCATAGAATTTAATGAGATTTTTTTTTTTGAAGAGTGAACTCGTGCACTTTGTTTTATCTGTTATTATTTGCTTAGGGAATGTTCCGTATTCCCATTGACCCAAATAATGAATGAGATCATTCATTGAGAACTTGGTATTAGAATATGGCTTTGAACATGAACATCTCACTTGCGTTTGAGTTCTACACAGATGCACATTTGAAAGTTTCTGGTTCCATTAAGAATGGATGTCATAATTATTCAGCCATTATACTGGACTTGCAGGGTGACCTAGGATATTATGCCCAGTGATAGGAGCATATTCAGATATCCAAAGGTAGGACAGGATGGGGACGGCAGTTACGGTATGTGGGGATGTGTCTGGAAACTAGGAGAGGATATATTAGTTAGATATTATCCTTACTTACTCACGTTTGTGACTACAGCAGAGTACTCCCCTTTGCAGCAAAACAGGAAGCTGTTGATTCAGTTGGTTACAGCCTTTTTGATGAAGCAATGCCTTGGTGCAGCCGGGATTGTTCTTGTTATTCTCCCCTTTTATCCCACTTAAAACGACAATAGCACAAAAACAATCTGCTTAGAATAAAATAAGAGTTTATCACAGTTCACATTCAGTAGCCATCTGGAGGCAGGCTTAGGTCGCAGTTACAAGTACATACATATATATATGGACAATGGAGTCTGAGTCTTTTGACCTCAGGCTCAAGAACTAGCTACCGGTGCATCCCTGTTGAGATGTAGTGACAGCAGGTGGAGAGAGAGAGGGATGGCCATGTTACTAGCCTTTTACATAAGTTATGCCCATCTCTACCTGGCTGCACCCAGGGGGAAGTGGCTCCTGCAGGTTTGACAGGAAGTCCTCCCTGTTGGACTCACATTTCGCTGAGGGCCCCTTCTAGCAAACACGAAATATTGGACTTGATTGCTCTTTCTGGATATCCCACAAGTTATCCACCATCTAGACAGGATGGAGTTGGTTAATGTTGTAACACCCCTAAGCTATATTGGTGGGACTGTAATTGTTACGTAGTTTAGTAGTTGGGCAGTGCCCATTTGTCTTGTAGAAAAGGCTGCCATGATTTCCTTGGTGCGTGCCATGCAGCTGTTTGTGTCTAAAATACCAGGACATTTCTGTCCACCTAATGCTTAAGAATGGCTGCTGCATCTGTGTATGTCTAGGATTACAGAACAGCAAATCATTACTCAAACACATACACACACATTGCTTAAATACCTTCTTTCTAAAATATTGTCTGTGTGTGCAGTTCCTTGGCCCCTCCATTCATCAAACACAACGTGTTTTGTATAACAGGTACATTTGGAATTTGGGGCGGGGTGGGGATAAAATGAATAGATCATTAAGATACCGACATTTGAGAAGGATGCCAACAAGCTGGCTCAAATTCAGATGAGATGGAGGTGAGAAAGTGCCTTGAATGCAAAATCCTAAAGTTGCAAAGTAAGTTTGTTTAGGTTGGGGCAGATAAGATTTAGTGAAGGCTATGATGTAAGTGTTTAGATATTTCAAGGGTTCCGAAATAGAAAAGGGGGGACAACAGTTTTTCTTATCAAAGCAGGGCAAGAAGCAATGTTGTTAACCTATACAGGGCCATAGGTCAAGGTGTCCAGGGAGGATGTGGGATGCACTTTTAAGGTAATGTTTGGATTGGCTTCAGGGATATTTGTAGGTATAAGATGACTTGCTTAGTGACAGGGTGTTGTAGTAAATGACCCAATGGCTCCCCTCCAATCATGCAATTTTATAATTCTCTTACTTGTCTATATACTGACAGGGTTTGAAAATATCCATTCCAACTTTTTAAAAAAAACTTAAGATGTGTTCTAGGCTAGGATCAAGTTAGAGGAAGAGAAACTGGGTCATATTAGAATAAATTGTATTCTGCTCTGATTCCGCTGCCCCTTTGCATAATATAACAAACTAAAGCAATAATACCGATGGAATGTTGGAGAGCATCCTGTTGTTGCTATTGACACATCATAAATCTAATAAGTAGATCATTTTTGTTTCATTCTTCTACGCACCTATTCTTAATTCTACTTCTTACCCAAACTCATTGGGGGAAAAAACAAAATGTGTGCATGCATACCTTCTTTATGTCTGTCTGGTCAGGAGGAAAGGCATATACAGTATGGGGCAAAGAAGCAACCAGAAATTTATCAAATGCACTCATTCTGTTGGCACAAGGATTTCTGCTTGTGCAACAGAACAACTGCCTCTCTGCTTGCATGTGCCTCATGCACTCTCCCCAAATCTGCTATGGAGGGTTGGGACATCCCATGAACAGACTTAGAGGGCTCAGGAGGGCACACAGGTAGAAGAGAGAAAGAGGAATTCCATTGCACAGCCAATATACTGTGCACAGACAGAATAAGTTTGTTGAATGCTGCCCTATTTGTGGAAGTGTAGAAACTCGTACCTGCTTGGGTATAAATAAAAAGGTGCAAATACAGCATGGCTCGTGAGTGTTCAAATTATCCCAGAGGGTCTCTGATAAAAACAAAAAGGTGGAGTCAATAAAAGCATTCCCAGGACTATGAAGCACCTGTGAATTGCTAAATAATAATAAAAAAGCTCCAGTGCCATGCTCTAAACACAGTTACTATAATAAACCTTTTAGCTATCCCAATTAACTGTAATATCTTCCACCATTTGAAACACTCCCTTACGATCTTCTAAAATGTTTAGGAAGGTGAGAGTACTGTGCCCTCTCATTTACCCAATTGCCACATGGCTATAATAGATATTTTTTTGTTTCACATTCAGCACTTCCTAAAAGTAATGACCCTCGGTAGCAAGACTGCAGAATGATTTTCTACTTTATTAGAGATTTAAGTCAATGCAAACATCCCATTTGATTGATGAGCTGTATTAGAGTGGGTGATTCTCCTCTGCACCTTTTTGCATGACTTGATTTTTTAATATAGCACTAACTTCAGATGGAGTATGACTTTCTAATGAATGGAGCAAGCTGTAGAATAAATCATATCCTTAGCATCATGTACTTTGCTAACACATGCACTCCTCAGTTTTCCCCACTAGTATGCAATTTCTTCCTTTCAATATTTGTGCTTCAAAGTCTTGAGCGTTGTTATGAATTATGGATCCAGGACTGTTTGATTTAATGGGAAGACTGTTCCTGGCCTAGGATAGATTCATGCTCCTCTTAAGTATGGAAAAACCATGTCATTATTATTATTATTATTAATAACAACAACAACAATAATAATTTATTTGTACTCCGCCCATCCGGCTGGGTTTCCCCAGCCACTCTGGGCGGCTTCCAACAAAGATTAAAAATACATTAAAATGCCACACATTAAAAACTTCCCTAAACAGGGCCGCCTTCAGATGTCTTCTAAATGTCAGATAATTGTTTATTTCCTTGACATCTGATAGGAGGGCGTTCCACAGGGCGGGCACCACTACCAAGAAGGCCTTCTGCCTGGTTGCCTGTAGCTTTGCTTCTCGCTGTGAGGGAACCTCCAGAAGGCCCTCAGAGCTGGACCTCAGTTCATTCATAGATATTTGAATTATGTTGCCTACCTGGTCCTTGAAACTTTACAAATGTAAGGAAGTTAAATAAATTATTATGGCTTGATTCCCCCCCCCATTTTAACAAATAGTAACATATAGTTACACAATTTCACATCTAGTTGGCATCCGTCTGTGTCAGGAGACAATGGAGGAGTGCACCTTTGGGGTTGAAGTCAAACTGTTGTGGCTGTGGAGACTGATACAGGAGAGACATGTTTTGTTGCAGCTGGGGCAGGTAAAGGTGTCTGGTTGTGCTGCTGCAGATGCACCATAGCATTTATTCCCACTGCACTTCTCACAGTGGTCATTCCTCCACTGGTCACTACTCCAGATACACAACGTAACTGTGTTTCCAGGCACTGCGGTCATCTTCAATTTTTAAACTTCTGCTAGTACTTTGCAAAACTGGACTATTCCCACCTCACATTCTTAGCAGTACTAGAACTGAATTACACTCAGGTCCTGCTTTTGAGGTTCACATAGCCATCATTGGCCTGGTCCAGCAAGATGTTCTTATGGTGATTATAGTCCTGGTGTGACCGCAACCTGGTTGCACCACAACCATTTGCAGATGAAGACCCAGGACCAGCTAAAGACCAGTCTATGATCCAACTTGGTGCCCTCCAGATACAGTATCCTACAACTCACACCAGCCTCATTCGGCACAGCTGCGGTTAATTGAAGTTGCAGGCCAAAACATCTGGAGTGTCCCTGCTTGGGGACTGCTGATCTACACTAAGAGTAAAAATGGATGTGGTTATTAATATCAGATATGAGTTCATGCTGTAATTTGACATACAAAAGCACTTGCCAGTAATAAATGCACACAGACTACTCAGTCAACCACTCCAGGATAATGAGGATTGACTGAGTGGCCAGAATGTCTTCATTAAGTGGTAAGTTATTTTATCAGAATAAAATATGCTGCCACAATCAACATTATGTTCACTTATCAGGTTAGATAACTTGGGCTGATCTTCCACCCTCAGACATAACAAGCCGATTATGCTTCTTGCCCTTTATCATGCTGGTTATAGATCAATGTGGAGACAGGAATTTAAAAGATGCCTTCTAATCTTAATTGCATAAGTCCCTCTGTGATTGTTCTCTGTTTGACATGTCTGGGTTCACGTTCAAATGCGAATAAACCAAACACACTGTTTCAGGGGTGGGTAACACAGCTTTCTCACCAGACTGATTCCTCAGAAGGCATGCAGGGGCCGGGGTGCTCAATATCATTCAGGCGCTAGGCAATCAAGTTCTGAGACCAAGGGATGAAAACCATGTGCATACTGGGGGAAAAAGAAAACCCAGTGTTAGAGGACCCAAGGGACTACCGGTATAAGCAGGTGCATAGTCACAGGTGGTCTTTATGTGTAAAGGTAAAGGGACCCCTGACCATTAGGTCCAGTCGTGACCGACTCTGGGGTTGCGCGCTCATCTCGCATTATTGGCCGAGGGAGCCGGCATATAGCTTCCAGGTCACGTGGCCAGCATGACAAAGTCGCTTCTGGCAAACCAGAGCAGCACATGGAAATGCCGTTTACCTTCCCGCTGTAGCGGTCCCTATTTATCTACTTGCATTTTGACGTGCCTTTGAACTGCTAGGTTGGCAGGAGCTGGGACCAAGCAACAGGAGCTCACCCAACAGGGATTCGAACCGCCGACCTTCTGATCAGCAAGCCCTAGGCTCAGTGGTTTAACCACAGTGCCACCTGGGTCCCAGGTGGTCTTTATGTGTGCCATGACCTAAAGACCCAAGCAGGGAAAAGGGGACAGGGCAGATTACTCAGACTGCAGAGGAAGTTCCAAAGACAGGACTCTGCTCTGCTCAGGCAGGCTGGTACGTCACTAGTGATACAGGATGAGGTAAGGCATCAGAGCCTGACAGATGGAAGCTCTATTTCCACCCTCAACTCCATGTTTTACATCTCTTGCTTAATAGCAAGCAACTCAGTGGCCAAATCTCCCTGATATGTAAACCTTTACATGTCAAGGCCAGTCTTGATATAGGACTGTTTTCATACAAAGTATTCCCCACATGCATTGTGTAGGTGATATAGCCCCACAATAAAAGTTTATCATATCACAAACAAACATTTGAACCTGTTTCTAATTTTTTTTATTAGTGCTTTTTTTCTTTAAAAATATTTAGGGGTACTCTCATTTTCCTACACATAGTGAAATACTGCCCCTCAATGAGGCCAAACTTAGATTCACAAAATGTTTAGGCGTATGCGTACCCCCAGGGGAAAAAAGCACTGGTTATACAGTGGGTGCTCGGGTTGCAAATGTGATCCATGTGGGAGGCAAGTTCGCAACCTGCAACACTGCATCAGATCTGCACACACGCGGGTTGCGATTTGGTGCTTCTGCACATGCGCAAAGCGTGATTTAGTGCTTCTGCGCATGCAAGAGCGCCGAAACCCACAAGTAACCCATTTGGGTACTTCCGGGTTCGGCGCGGGATGCAACCTGAATTCATCATACTATAATATTTCTTTAAATATTCTGAAAAAGGCTTCCATTCTTTCCCAAAACAATCTTCATTAGGTTCTCTTATTTTTTGCTGTGGACCAACTTCTAATTTCAGTTTATGAGACCTGGTGATGTGGACAGGACTCCTGCAATGAAGCAACTGGCTTCTTGCTGTCTTGACTGCTGCCAATCCTGGCTGGTGAAAGCCAGTCAGGTGGGGACGACTGGGTGGGTCCAAGGTGTGGCGAATGTGTATTTACATGATGGAGTGGTATCTGCTGCCTTTAAAAGGCAGTAATGAGAATGGTTTGCATTAAGATAGAGATTTTGATTAAGATAGAGATTTTATGCAGTGTTCCATCGTAAGTGACATTTAATGTTTCAAGTTTAAGTCGCCTCACTTTTCTCAGAAAAATGTTCTTGGTGGAAAGCCATATATTTTGAGGACGGTGCTTCTGAGAGGGCAGGTCATCTGGGCTGAATGTCGTTCACATGAACAGGACAGGAAATTAATCTTTCCTGCCAAGAGCACAAGGTGTATGATAACCTAACCTGTGACAATTCCAACAATGTAATAAATGGCACTTCACTTTTATTTACTGATACTTCGCTCTGATATGAATAGAATCCAACCAAAGAAATGTTAAATTAGCTCTATCGTGCCCTTCTCTGTCAGCAGGCAGTGAAATATTAGCAATAAATAACTTCTGAAGGGAGGAGGTTTGCAGAACCGCCAGCGCTATAGCTCTGTTAATATAAATGAAGGGATTCTGTTTAAGGGATGCCCATTTTGAAATCTGGGAGGCTACTATGGGGAAATGGCTCTTTAGCAGCTGGGAAGGGCATCCCTACAAAATTTTACTTAGTTTTGCCTCATCCATAGCAGTATATGTGGGAATCGCCTTCCTGGATATGACCAAGATCTGTTGAACCCAGCATTGTTTTCAGCCAAATGCCTCTGGAGGACTCTCACAAGTAGGACTTTCCATGTCCCACTCCCAGATTTCCCCTCCTTTCTTTTGGCCGACAATTCAAGCTGCTGGCTATGTTCATTATCTGCAAGGCTCTGCCCTGATTCTTTCCTTACTCTCAGTTTATGTAGGGCAATGGGGAGACTCAGTGCCCTGTGTGAACTTGAGTGTGTCTCCTGCAGCATGCCCGAGAACAATCTGCAATGTTTTTGAGAGCCATTGATGTGTAAAATGTCACAAGCCTAAAATATTAAGGGTTGTGTTCAGCTAAGTTTTACTCAGTGTGAATGAGCCTATTTAAATCAATGGAGATAATTTAGGGAGCAGTTTTATACACAAGAAGCTGGCACAAAGCAAGCAGCTGTAAACTGAGTCAAGGTAAAGTTACACCAAATCCAAGCTCTGTTCCAGAAGCATGGCTACCATTGGTTGAGCTGGCCTAAGTTTGGCAGGAGGAAAGCAAGACTTTGACATATTGTTTGAGTTGCACCATTCTTTTCGCTGGCTTAATTTATGTTCAGTTGCCCGTTGACATGATCAAGCTGAATTGACATAGGATCCATCTTAAGCCCCTATCCTCTGTTCCCAGAAAGCCCCCTTTTCAGGTCTTATGCAAGATTAAGATCCATCAGGCCAGCTGAGTCCCATCTGAGACAGGATGGGGGAGATACACCAGCATATTTCCACTTGAGCTGAGAGTGAGGGAGTTAAGCGGACACAGTGCTGCTGTCCCGGGAACCTGTGAGCTTAGCCAGAGATCTGCAAGATCCTAACCCACACATTCTGACAGACCTTGTTACAGGATTTCTCCCCAAGTCATGTTCATTAATTTCACTGTTTCTGCTCTGAGTAAAATGCCACTGGAGGCCAAAATATCCCATCACTGCATAGAAAAACTGTATGATTAGGAGGCAAATAATTCAGCTTGGGGTAAAATAATAGAATCACAGCTGGAGGCAAACTCAATGCTTTTGAGAGTGTGCCCTAGAATGGGGAGGCTTTGGCCATCCAGATGTTGTTGGACTCCAGCTCTATAACTATCGTCTATAACTATTGGATATGCTCGCTAGGGCTGATGAGAATGGAAGTCCAATCTGTGACGATCACACAAATTTAGGGACAGCATAGAAGGACTTAAAGGGATTAGCCAGTTAGAACTCTAGGGGGCGGAGTTAGGAGGACTATATAAACCCACCCTGGGAAGAGGAGGGGTTGATTTTTGGAGGTTTGAGGAAGGGTGGTGGGGAGTTCTGAGAGGGGCAGGAGAGAGAGAGCCTGAGGGTGAGAGAGAGGTAGCGAGGAAAGAGGAAGGGAGAGATAGTTTGGAACTGTGATTGATTAAAAGCTGTAGGTACAGGCTGGTATAGGAACTGTTATTAAAGATAATAAGAACTGTTCATTCAGAAACCACATGCTTATGTACTGAACTTCAATATACACAGTTTGTTCCAACAGTATCCCTGACTGGAGTGAATGAAGAGATTACCAGGCATATACTAGTTGGTGGCAGCGGGGTAATTGATCAGTGGCTGGTGCAGGTACCAACGGACCGTCAAACGTCTGGGGGTTGGAGTGAACCGCCACACAATCTAAAACGGACTCTGCCCTAGACTATACCCAATACTGTTCCTCAGGCACACACTGCTGAAGAAGATCAGGGACCTTGACACTGAGGAACATTGGAAAACAGTGCCTCAAAGTTTGGAAATGTGTGAATTTCAAAGGATTGCTGCATTTTGGTTCACGCATTTGAAGTGTGAAGTAGATTCACATTAAAATGCAAACCAAACTGAATTTCTCCTCCATCCCTGGGGGGCAACCCATGGGCATTGCTAGAGAGTAGCGCCAGAGGCCAGAGGCCTGGGTCGCCTGCCTCTTACTTAACCCAATAATTGAGGGGGGGCATTCTAAAGGAGAAAGAAGGTACTGAGGAACACTTAAGAGGAGAACCTCTCAGGGTGGGATGGTTGATAAAGGTACTTGGTCCAAATTCCTTTCCATAAAACGTTGCATAAATGAAAACAGTTTGCAGACCTAGAAGAGGTTTTCAGAGAACTATCTCCTCTCTCATTATTTTTTAAAAAAATAAATCCTATGAGTTCTTGGGGAACTTTCAGGTCTGAATTGCATCTTGCCTGTAATAGGAAAAGTTCAAACATAAAAGCCACGTACATGAAAGTGCTGGAAGAAGCACCAGAAATGACAGCATACTTCTGGAACAGAATACGGACAATGTATTCATTAGACTGAAATAGGCAATACTTGCCAATCAGAAGTAATTTTACTGAACTACAGAGGGAGAAAGAATAATCTTGGGCAGGGGTCAGCCAACTTTTTCAGCAAGGGGCTCGTCCACTGTCCCTCAGACCTTGTGGGGGGCCGGACTATATTTTGAAAAAAAATATATGAAGGAATTCCTATGCCCCACAAATAACCCAGAGATTCATTTTAAATAAAAAGACACATTCTACTCATGTGAAAACACCAGGCAGGCCCCGCAAATAACCCAGAGATTTAAATAAAAGGACATATTCTACTCATGTAAAAACATGCTGATTCCCGGACTGTCCACGGGCCGGATTTAGACAGTGATTGGGCCGCATCCGGCCCCCGGGCCTTAGTTTGGGTATCCCTGATCTTGGGTGTGGGTTTTTTTTCTTCCCCTCGAATCCTAAAACACATAAGTATTAATGTATGTTAATTATTTCCTTGCTTATTCCACAAAATGAAGCTGGCATAAGGAGGAAAGAGAAAGTTTTCAACAGCCATTAGCATAAATCAGGAATTCAAATCTGGGTGGTTCCCAAGTGACCCAATTAAAATATTTTTCCATCTTGCCTTGTTGAAATTGTTTTAGAACTTGAGCAGATATTATTTTCTTGGCTTCCACTTCGATAGCAAAAATGGTTTCAGTTGCAGTCTCAACCAAAACTGAATTTCTGGGTCTTTGTGGTCAAAGATCCCTGAGTATGATGTCCTTCTTAACAAGCTGTTCCTTACTTGTTTGAACAGAAGCAGAACATGTCATGGCTGTAGCATGATATTGATTGACTGATGGAAATACAGCCAATGCCACAATAGGCTTTATTTTTAGATAACAATTTCTAATACATTTCTAAAATCTGTCCCGGGTATCTTACTCTGTTATAATTTAAACCCATGCTCCCATCCTCAAAGTAATTTAGTTGGTACAGCATCAGAAAAATACAGGAAATTTCATTCACATTAATTCACTCGGAAAGTATTCACAGGAGTTATGCTTTCTCTCAGAAAAATTAATGATGAGTTACTCTGGGGGTGGAAGGTTTCCGCTGAGTATTTTGAGCTTGCCCACCCCCCTCCAAACTTACTCACCTTTTGGAAGCCTCAACCTCATTCTGGTACTATTTGTTTCTAAGCAGAAAATCCAGGGATTCTTGCATGCAGTAATGTTCATATAGCCCATTGCTATATTTAAGAAATTTGTTAATTGGGGCACTAATTCATCACTAGGAGTAGGTATGGGTATAGAAGAAAATATTGCTGACCTCTCCAAAAACACAGAGACTGGGAAACACCATTAGAGCAAAGCAATGACTCTTCCCACAATGGTTGGAATGATGAGACTACTGTTTCCCTCTACAAATCCAATGTGAACCAATAAGCATTCTTCTATAGAGAGCATTCCCTCACCCATATGGATTGCCCCACAATTTGATAACCATTGTTTTAGGTACGGGGATTTTGCAGGTATTAGGAGTAGAAAAGCCCGATAAATTTAATTTCTGTGAATTCTGATCTAAACCGACCTGATCCTCATTTTGTGGATTAATGCGCAGTTCACAATGGTAAATTGCCCTTGGGATTTTCTTCGCCAAAATTTGGCTCCAGAAACATGCTAAAATGTCTTACAAATGCATATTTTAGGATAATATAATGTAAAATAGTGTATACCTGTGATAAGATGCATATTCAGATAAAATTTCCATGTGTATGTGGCTTTTTAAAAATAACCGATTAACGCAGAAACAAGATGCAATGGACTTATGAATAAACACATGCAAAATTGACATAGAATGGAAATACAATGAGTCTCCAAGGAATCATAATCCTCCCTGGAATTTTCATCCCTCCATTCCAAGTGTTTTATGCCCTTGTAGAGGTAGTTCCATCTTCAAAGAAGATGCTTTTCTCTGATTTGGACTGGAAAACCTCATTTGCCGTTGTTGTAACTTCTAGACTCTACTTGTGCAATGTGCTTGAGGTGAGACCACCTTTGAAGACTGCTTATGGGCTGCAGCCAGCGCAGAATCCATCTGCTCACTTTCTGAATAAGTATGGCCACCATGCATACAGTGTTTCAGAATCTGCACCAGCTTCAAAGTGTCTTATGCACCAGTTCAAAGTTTCAATCAAGATCTCTATTTTCATCTAAAGCATGGTATCATTCCTGCAACCCGTAGAGACCTCGTCTCCTGTATGTCTTTCATAATCCCTGTTCATCAAGTATATTCAGAAGCAGCTAAAATGCTTCTGTTCGGGTATTTTGTGGCTTTCGAAGAGCTTACTCCCATGTAATAGGTCTGACAGAATGATTTGCTTGTAGGTGTGGGGACTCAAATGCTTATAGGGAACTCCCCTGCATGTAAAAGCTTCTCCATTCACTTCTACAGATAGGATTGGTCCATACCTCATGAATGAAGAAAACAGGTCACCATTCTTTACTCTTATGCACCTCCATTGTAACTGTTTATACTTAGGAGCTGCAAATATGCGCCACCTCTTCTTAAATTGCTTCCTGGTTGGTAGAGTTGGCTCCTCTTCTTTTTCTTCCCCTGCTCTTGTACACATAACAGCCACAATACAGGAAAAAAATAATCTAGGTGAATAATTGTTTCAACACGTAATGACTGCATCGACTGCCAGCATTAAACATGGAAAGCACTTTTCTTTTTAACATTTCCAATCATAATAAGGTTCACTAGATTATAGGTTCCCATGATGTAATTCTGTTTGCAACACATGCTCCGATGGGGCAGAGGGAAGGGTGCACAAACAAGGGTGCATAGAGAAGAATATGGGCAATGGAGTCACATGTGAGAAAAGCTTACTTGCCGCTGGGAATGAGGATTGGCCAAAAGCCGCATGGAAAAGGTGGGCTTTGAGGAGGGGTTTGTGGAAGGGAGAGAGGTGGTACCATGTACATGTTCAGGGGGACAGTAAGCCATGGGGTTGTGCTCCCGGTCCCTATTGGATATAAATCTGGTCGTCCCCATAGCCAGATTAAAGCAGTTTGCAACTCTGTTCTTAATGTCTTCACAGTGTTTCCTTGTAAGTACCCTATTTTTCACCAGGCTATTTCCAGCATGTATCTTGACTTGTGAATTGATCAAAAACATTGAGAAATTGATTGGAGCAGTGTGAAAATTGCCTTATATGATCCGTCGGGGGAACAGTAAAACAGCTGCCGCTTAACACTCCTGAAGCATAATGATACTTTTTTCCCCTCCACACTAGGGGATACTTAAATGTTGGCAAAGTGCTTGGTAAAGGGCATGATCCAGCCAGCGAAAAGCTCTAAAATGGGGACTGAGGCTGAAGCAGCCTAGGATCTGTTGATCCTGAACTAGCTCCACAGCTGTCATGTGATGGCATTGGCCTAACCACTGCAACAACTCCAGGCTAGTGCAGTAGTTTGCCACCCCCACCGACCCCAACCTTTTGCTTCGGCCAGCATGGCAGGGCTGTGGCTGTGGTAGTAGCCCCACTGCTCAGTTATGCCCCACTGGGTGGTTCTGGGGTTTGGGTTAGACCCTAAAACACCATTACGTAAAAGAAGAAACAGAGCAGTGATACCGAGGTAGACAGAACCATGGTTCGCACCTGTTCATCGGTAGCTGGGCATTGAAGCTTTCTTCTCAGGGCAAAGACTGTAGAGAGGAATAGTAGTAGTTTGCTGCTGAAGTTGCTGCTGGAATAAACTACTGATACTTGAAAAGATACGTGTGTGTGTGTGTGTGTGTGTGTGTGTGTGTGTGTGTGTACTAAAAATGATTTGGGAGAGAATATCCTTCCTTCTACTGTACCCTGCAGCTACTAGTAACGAGGGATCTAAGCTTTACTTAAATGCAAAGGTCACGGTGCGAAATACAGTTCAGTTAAAGTTGCAGGAATAAGTTGAGAAGTGAGTGGTTTATTTCTCCTGACAGTGTTGTTTGATTAGACTTGAGAACTGTGTAGTCTCCAGTTCCACAATTATGGAGCTTGGTGTTGGACTGAGAATTAAGCAACCTAGGATTCTTCACAATCTTGTGTTTTTGTATGTGTATATTCTAGCCCTTATGGGACCCAGGTGGCGCTGTGGTTAAACCACTGAGCCTAGGGCTTGCTGATCAGAAGGTCGGCGGTTCGAATCCCTGTGGCGGGGTGAGCTCTCGTTGCTTGGTCCCAGCTCCTGCCAACTTAGCAGTTCGAAAGCACGTCAAAATGCAAGTAGATAAATAGGAACCGCTACAGCGGGAAGATAAACAGCGTTTCCATGTGCTGCTCTGGTTTGCCAGAAGCGGCTTTGTCATGCTGGCCACATGACCTGGAAGCTATACGCCGGCTCCCTCGGCCAATAATGCGAGATGAGTGCGCAACCCCAGAGTCGGTCATGACTGGACCTAATGGTCAGGGGTCCCTTTACCTTTATTCTAGCCCTTATTGTGGTGAATATCGACTTCTAAGGTTTTGTGCAATGCCTAGTGTAGGAGTCAACTCCAGGGGGCTTTGGGTGCCCGGGCACCCACAATAATATAATTATGGGAACTGGGCACCCACAAAGTCAATGAGAATAGCCAGCAGGCGGCAGCAGTGTTGCCTCTGAGAGAGAAGCAGTTCATCTCCATCCTCCACAGAAAGTCAGTGAGGCACCCTTTTCTGGGGGGGGGGGTTTGGATGCTCTGCCTCCGAGTCTGAGCACCTCCCCATGGAAAAGGTGCTTCGCTGGCTTTCTGCAGAGAGGAGGAGGAGGAAGAGGAGCCACTGCCACAACACGGATGTCCGATGCCTGCACATGCAGGTGTGTGCATGTGGTATTGCATGTCTGCATTGCGGCAGCGGGCACCCACAATCCTGAGGGTGAGATAGTACCTCTGATGCCTAGTGTAGTCTGAGGAGCAAAGGCCTGGGCTGGAAATAGTGGCTGGGTATGTAATGGCATGAGTGTCCTACACTGGGGTAAGCAGAAGGTAAATCAGAATCTACTGGTTGATAACTCGGTGATTAGAAGTAGATCAAAAAGGATTTCTGACTCCCAGTTGTTGTTTTTTAATAATGACAAGAACAAAATGATTCTTCCCCTGCCTCTCATTCAGAGATTTCCTGGAAGCAAAAAAATCAAAACAGAAACCCACAACTGTGATGTATGTACCTTCTTGTATGTTTTGCTTATGTGAAGATTAGGGTATTTAGTTCTTAAGCTTAGAAGTAACAATGGTGTGACTATTTTGTTATGTAAAACTGAAAAAAGGAGAAAATAGTGTGTGTAAAAAATTCTTTATACTATATGATTTTCAAAAACTCCTTATTTTTCACTTCTACTAGATATTAATTGTTCCCACTGCAGCTGAATTGAGCCTAGCTTTTATGACATCATTATCTAACTCGTTTTCCATTGATTATTTCACAGCATCATGTCCTTGATGGACAGTTGACATTTTATAAGAGTTACCTATTCAGCCTTAGGGACTCAGCAGAACTACAGTGGAACTCAAACACTGCACAGGGGTGCAAGTTGGTTTTCTTCCTTTTCCCTTTTTTCTTTTGCAAGACTGAGCAAAGCTGAATGCAAATTATACTGAACTATTTAAACTTTTATGTACGGTATATGTTTAGTTTCCAGGGCAATTCTATATAGACATTTCCATCAATGATTGTCTGCCTGCTCAAAAACTAATTAAATGCATTAATAATTGTATATAAACACACAAAGTAGTCAAAATAAACTTAAAATAACTTTCTTATTTTCCCCTGCTAATCCACGTGTTCCTTTATTATTTGCATCTTATTTTTCTCTATGTATAAAGCTGTGGCCTTTGATTTAGAAGTCCCAGTTGATATTAAAGCTGTTCGTAGTCTATTGCCCTTTAACAAATGTTCAATTTGTTTTTTGATGTGTTTCCTGAAGCATGATTACATCTACGATACCTTCTCTTTATATAACCTAAGAAAAAAACTGTTAACATTGTTACTCAGCCCTTTCACAATAACAGATACTATTTAGATTCTGTTTATCTTGGAAAAAATTCAAGTACTTTATTAATTCACAAATTAAAATAATGAATACTTTCAGATTAGAACATTTTCTGAATTAAAATTGCAAAATAATGGCAATATTTCTTCTCCAAGTGAAGTTTGGGGTTTGCTCTCTTCATTTTTTAAAAAAATGATAAACTGCTGTATCTTACTGATCTTAGACTTACTGATCTTGTGGTTTTGCTAAGCATACCAATGGCTTCTCTCTTAGGGCTAGCACTTGCATGGCATAGTTGAAATTCTATGCTGTCTCAGAAGCAAAGCAAAAAGCAATGAATACCATTAGAAACAAGAGACAATACTTAGATTAATTTCCTGGCAACTCCTGTGTTCTCCCAGGCCAAGGATATAGCCTTTCCACCTTCCTTTGCTGTGAGGGCATGTCCCCAGTGCTGTTCCTATCTCTTTCACCTCAGAGAAGCAGTGGCTACAAAACCAGGCAAGTGCCCTTTAAGGAGCTCTGCCAATTTCCTCCGGTAGGTGGGGCAAACTGGAGAACAGCCTTCAGGTGGCTATAACTCAGAGACAAGGAAATTGTGCCCCTCCAGATTTTTGGGACGCAGAAGCCAACATGGCTGACTGCCAGAATTGATAGGAGGTGGAGGGAACCTTTTTGTCTACACAGGCAAGATACTTATCAAAATTCCATTCATGGTTCAAATTTGACAGATGGATGGAGCCTCCCACGTGTCAATCACATGCCACTTGGGGACCTGCAATAGCTTCAAAATCCTTTCACTGTTTACAAAGTGCTGTGACATAGTGACTGCACTCCTGTGTGAGCCTCCAGAGCATCAAATAGGAGTGGGATTGTCTGCCCGAAAGCCCTTTGCAAAAGCTGTCTTTGAACATTGCTTGAGCTATGTTTAAAGGTGGGGAGTCTGCTTCAAACAGCAATTTTGCTAAGCTCCCTTTGCTCTTACCTGAGGCTATAGAAGTGCTCTTTGAAGCAACATGAGTGACGTTAAAAGGAGGGGGACATTGCATCAAAGGACACTCTGTCTTAAAGTGCTTGGCAAAAGCTCTCTTTCAAACATCTCTACACGTTTCCTTTAAGTGGGCAGGGTAGAAGAGAAAGAAGCCTCCATTCTACAGGCTTCTTTTTCCTCTCCCCTACTTGCTCACTTAAAGGAGAAGGCCCTGCCCATCAGTCGGTGTCACTAGCTACAGCTAGTTGGCAGGTAGGTGTGACTTGGGCGAAATGTCCTCATGGACCAAATTGGACCACCTGGCAGACCAAGACTGGCCTGTGGGTGAGAGGTTCCCTACCCATGATCCTCTCAGAAGGGTCACAGGTTCCCTGTTCCTGGTTTAGTCCTTTGCTGAGACAACACATCCTTTTTGCCTGCTATAGGGAGAGAGCTGTATCTAGCAGATATCACTAGGAACTCTCCATGGTCCTGACAGAGCTTTCATGAAACTGGACATATTTGACCAACATTCTTTGGAACCTGGCATTCCTTGGAACCTCTCCTTCTAAATATAACATACTGGGAAAGGCAAGAGTTGAACAAGCACCTAGTAGTAGGTCACACTCTTCCAAGCACAGTGTGCAGGTCCTCCATCTGCAAGAACTGAAATTCATCCCATGATCCCAAACTAGATGATACTCTGGACATATCCCTAGTCTGAACTACTGAACTTGTGGGGTTGTGGTTGAGATGGATGCAAGCAACATAATCTGAAGAGTGATTAGTGAACATGTCTCAATGGGCTTCTGTCTTCTTACCAAATACTTCTCTTCCTCTGCAATGTACCCAGTTTCACCCTCGTTTTCCCACTGCATCATCAGAAACTTCCCTGGAATAATGTCTGGCTGGTACACTTCCACAATGGAATAAATTCACTATCCCAGTGTGCCATTACATTCTACTAGTCCAAGGGCATTTAATACCAATTCTATCCCACCAAGTAGGCATAATTTAAGGATAGGATTTCACTGCAAAGTATGGCAATTAGCTGTGATTCTTTAATGCATGATATTGTGTATCCTTGGTGCTGAACAACTTGTTCAGTATTGTCCTGTATATTCATTGGCCATGGACACATTCTGTTTCCTTGGGAAGTAATTCTAAAAGAGATCACAAAGTTTTATCTCATTTTGTGTTTGATTTTTCTAAACGTAAAAATCAGTGTCTAAATTAGACTAGATATGTGGCCGGATTAAAACAAAGACTAGAGGTGAACTCCAAGAGATAGTACGAAATATTTTTCTTACTGAGATCATATATGCTATTTTTAAGTTCCTCTTTTTTTCTTTTCTTTTTTTTGGAAACTGTAGCTGTAAATCTGAACATGATTTATTTTTGAAACGAGTCAGGACAGCTTTATTGAAAGGGGGATGTGTTGCTGATAGTTTTATTATAATCAGCAATAAATTAGGTTAGCTCTGTCACTCTTGTTTTAAATTCTTCAATCATATGTCTATAATCATTCATTCCCCTCCATTTTCTGCATGTGACCTGTGAGGCAACTTCCTCTGGCGCTTCAACTGGATTTCTTTGCTGTGTGCAAGATTTATGATGGATTTAATGAAGTTAGTTCTGGCATGACTTCCCCACTGAGGAAATATATGAGCAGACTGATTCACACATTTTCAAAGAACATTATCAGAACTGAAGCTGAGTTTGATTTAAAGAAAGGCTAGATTTGGGGCAGTGGAAGAGAGAGAGAGAGAGAGAGAGTACAACTAAGAGCCAGACATAAGCTAGGAAGTGGATTTCTTGAATTATTTGCCAAATGTTCATGCATCTAGCTCCTGGGAAAAAAGTAAATAAAAGTAAATGCTATATTTTGACAATCTCTACGTAACTGGTCATATACCTCTGTGCACACACATTCTGAGTGCCTTTGATATACACAGAGGGATCGGGAAATCTGTCAGTTTTTATTTCACTCAGTTTCTCATTTTTTCAGTCTCCAGTTCTTTGCATCTCCATGCCAGTTTTTGATTTTTTAAAAAAAGTCCTCATGAAAATTAATAAACATGTTACTCTTGATGTTCACAGTTTTGCAAGTAATCCCCCCCAATGCATTTTTGTATTTTCACGTCTTCTGTAGACTTTTACCCAATACACATTCGATTGTGCATGTTATTTGGCATTGTGAAATTCAGGGAAGTACAAACTTTGAGTGATAGTTGTGTTTTGGTTTGCATATTGTTTTGGGAAGTGCAACTTAGGTTTGTGTTTAAATCACTGATTTCACCAGACCTCTCCCGTATCCTTGTAACACACACACATCTCATTCCCCTAACACAAACCCCAATATCTCATACGGTATTTATTTTAGCATTAGGATACTGAACACTGGAGCATATCAAACAATTGCAAATTTGTTTACCTCAGCCAGGAACTATTTTTGCAGGCGATTGGTTGCAACTTACAGAAACAGAAGTTGAACCTAGAATGGGATCTAGTATTAAGACACCTTGGACTGTTTGTTCCATATTGTGGGCACCAGAACCCCATCACTCCTTTCTGGGGGATGGGATTAATGCAGAAGTGGTTCAGCCAGGTGGAGAGGAGCTGCTACATTATTATTATTATTATTATTATTATTATTATTATTATTATTATTATTATTATTATTAATACCCTGCCCATCTAGCTTTCCAGCAGGTGGCTTGCAATTGCTTAACAGAGTGTGAAGGTAGTGGGAAGGTTAGCTTGGAGCAGATTTGGAGCAGACACACCAATGTAGCAACAACAAAACTATAGTAGCGGCTTTGCTCCATCCAGCAAGCCACTTCTGGATCAATGAACAGTGTTTTACCTTTGTGTAAACAGTTCTTGTTGGTTGTTTTTTTTACCGAGAAAACCTAGGGTTCCTTGGAGGTTTCTCTAAAAAAATTAAAAATCAGTAATGGCAGGAAAGTTATCCTGAACAGCTACTTATTTACTACTATTGATCTTCCCTTTCAATATGCAGCTACAGTGAAGAATCGAATGGGGGGTGTTCTAGGGGTGCATTGTGTTTGTACCCTAAAACATGCCCATAATAATCTGCAATACATGGGAGTTTGTGATGGATGCTCAGGGATTCCTAGGCAGAATAAGCTTTCCCTTTCTTTTAT
Organism: Zootoca vivipara; assembly: GCF_963506605.1. Classification (NCBI taxonomy): domain Eukaryota; kingdom Metazoa; phylum Chordata; class Lepidosauria; order Squamata; family Lacertidae; genus Zootoca; species Zootoca vivipara. Next base: position 25,532,343 of record NC_083279.1, on the reverse strand, counting down.
GAATCATCCACCATGAAACATCCCAAAGCAATTTAACAAGACAAACATCAACAATAGCAACATATCAATGCAATTTCTAGGCCAAGTTTGAAAAGCACTATTATACATTTATCTCTTTTGTTGTTGCTTAGTCGTTTAGTTGTGTCCGACTTTTCATGACCCCATGGACCATAGCACGCCAGGCACTCCTGTCTTGCACTGCCTCCCGCAGTTTGGTCAAACTCATGTTCGTAGCTTCGAGAAGACTGTCCAACCATCTCGTCCTCTGTCGTCCCCTTCTCCTAGTGCCCTCCACCTTTATCTCTTTTACTACTTATCAAAGATCCTCTGGTTTTAAGTTGGAGGTGAATGAATGTTTAAAGGCTTTGACATCCTGCTGTAACTGATTGCCAGTAACCCTGCAATCAGTCTTAGTTCGCTACCCTATGCAAAGGCAAGGCGATACACAACAGAGTAAAGTTCTTACAGATTTTAACCTAAGACAAATAACATTGTCAGCAACTGAGGCCTTTTACCTAGATAACTTCACAGTTGTTTCTTTTAAAAATCTTTTCTCAATTGCTCAAATACTTTAAAAGAAACAAAACAAAAAACCTACCAAAAACAAGAGTACTTAACATGGTTTTTCCTTCTTAATCCTTAACAACAATTCGGTACAGAAGGCCGATGTTTTTAACCCCATGTTGGCCATCTATAGGGAACGCGGGTGGTGCTGTGGTCTAAACCACAGAGCCTAGAGCTTGCTGATCAGAAAGTCAGCGGTTCGAATCCCTGTGATGGGGTGAGCTCCCGTTGCTCGGTTGCTGCCCCTGCCAACCTGGCAGTTTGAAAGCACGTCAAAATGCAAGTACCATAGATAAATAGGTACTGCTCTGGCGGGAAGTTAAATAGCATTTCCATGCGCTGCTCTGGTTTGCCAGAAGCGGCTTAGTCATGCTGGCCACATGACCCGGAAGCTGTATGCTGGCTCCCTTGGCCAGTAAAGTAAGGTGAGTGCTGCAACCCCAGAGTCATCTGCAACTGGACCTAACAGTCAGGGGTCCCTTTACCTTTACTTTTGGTCGTCTTTGGAAGCCCTGCTCCATATTCTCTCTCCAGTGCAAATGCATGGATTAGCACTATTACGTTTGAAAGCATAGGAGCAAACTCCTAGGGGCCATGGGGGCTTCGGCCCCTGCAATAAAATATTTCAGGGGGCCAGGCCCTCACAAAGTTGGTGGCACACTGTGTGTGCACAGTGTCATGTGATTGATTATGCAGAGCAGGACTTACCTGTGCCCCCACAATATTTTATTCAAGTTGGCACCCCTGCTTGAAATGTTTACTGGGGACAATTGTGTGTGCACAGATAGAATTGCACTAGGTTTGTTAACCTCACTTAACTTGTGGGAATTTAGCATGGACCAATAATACTGTGTTTGGTTTTCACTGGGAGCTTGTAGGTGCCACAGTAACTCAGTGAAAACAAATGTGTCTGTACTTTAAGTTAATGTTTCCAAATTTATCTGCTGGAAACAGGCCACCTAAGAGTATTTAAAAGTAGCTTGCTTACTTTTCTTTCTTACTAACGCAACATAAAAGAAACCAAGTTGATCCTTTTACATATTTTGAATATTGTAGAGAGACATGCGTGAACACTTTGAATTAGCATGATGCACAACAGGATTTGGACTTTCCTTCTAGCACATAGCACATTATCTGGCCCAAATATGTGCCTGTTAGTGAGATCTCCTGGAGTTTGAAGAGCCAGGTTCATTATCTCTTGTTATATAACCTAGGAACTTACTCCAGATATCCAGTAATAAATGGCTGTTGCATTAAATTTATACTTTATGCTGCTGTAGTCAAAAAGGGCACAATCACAGTATATACCACATACCTGCTGAATTATGGCAAGTGAACTGTTAGAAAATCATTGCTGTTATAGAAAGTTGATTGCATTCAGTAATATGAAACTAAGCTTTTGGTGAGAATAAGCCTGAATTTTTTAAAGGTTTTTTCTGTTGTTGTTGTTGTTGTTGTTGTTGTTGTTGTTTTAAATAGAGTTTACGCTAAGCTATTGTGTTTGCTTTGTAATTGGGGTCTTTCATTTTTATTGATTTCCTTCCCTCTGAGAGAAGAGAACTGCTGCTTTTGATCTTTTGGTCAATTTATAAGCCTTTATTTCCATCTTGCTCATTTTCTTTGAAATTGCACGTCAGTCCAGGAGATTTGTGGGTTTTCCTTGCCATATTTGGGTTCCCTTTGTGGAAAATAGGGGACTGCACACATAATGGTGTGTGGTGTGTTTTGCTTATGACATTATTTTTCTGCGGCTTTCTCATCCTCCATGAAACAGAATGTCACACAGCTCTCCTCAAACCCAGTATTTTGAAAGAGGAGAGACCACAGGAATTTGCAATCTTTGTGAAATATCTGCTCATTTGCATATTTAGTGGCTGAGGAGAAATGGTTGGGAATCTGTAGTTAGCAGAGAAATGATTTGCCCCAAGACATAATCAGTGTAGGCTTCACAGTCAAGTGAGCACAGAAGCTGCTTCTGTTCAGCTTTGGCTTCTAGTATCCAGGTTAGCTGGTACCAGACTATAGATTTCAGGCCAGGCTAGGGATGAAAGGAGCTGTCAGTTTTGGTTCTCTAGCTTCTGCACATTTCTGAAGCAATTTGTAAAATTGTTTTTTTAATCTGCATTTTAGTGCCATTTTTCTCCTAATAAACACATTTTTTGTATGTGGTTTTGACTACACAGACTAATGCAAACCATTTATTCCAATAGAAAGTATTTTAGTATATTATTTTCACCAATATATTCATTTTTATGCACACTGTTAACTGCTGTACGCATTTTTGTAAGTACTGGTTGTGCGTAAAACTGCACTGTAAAATTCATATAAGTGTGAATTTTAAATGATGGCTATGGTTTGGTTCTCATATTGTTTTAGAAAGTGAGAATTTGAAAAATTTGGCTCTGTATGTGAACTGAATCGCATTTCTCCACGGTCTCTAGTCCTGGCCAAAACCTGGATACTTGGACCACTTGTGTGAGCAAAAGCCAGCATCCACATTTGGGTCTAAGGCAATGTGTCTGAAATGTCTGAAAGCTAACACTGTATTTGAAGGCATGCTTCACTCTTGTGTCCCAAAAGGCATTGCCTGAGGATGGTTAGTTTTATGCAGTGGGTGTGATTGGAACATTTGATTACATTAGCTTGCCCTCCAGATGTTTTGGACTACAATTCCTATCAACCCCAGCCAGGACATGATGTTGCAGAAGGCTTGATTACACCAAGGCAGACAGAGCAGAATTATCTGCCCTAGAAAGAGGCTGCTTGGAAGGAGCCTCACAGGAGTCTTTATAATTATCTCATTCATTCCTCACACACCCCTAGTGATTCTCTCAAGTCACGCTAATGTGCTGACAAACAGTTTGGGAATGACTGCTCCATAAGAATGATAGTTTCTTAGCTGAAAATTGTCACTGTGCTTCCGTTTGCTGAGCGAAGAAGAGGTGAGATGCTGGGAAGTAGGCAAGATCTGAGACAGAATAACAACTATCTGAAAACAACAACAACTTTATTATTTGCATCCTGCCACCCATCCGACTGGGTTGCCCCAGCCACTCTGGGTGGCCTCCAATATATATAAAAACACATCAAAACATCAAATAATAAAAACGTCCCTATACAGGGCTGCCTTCAGATGTCTTCTAAAAGTCAGATAGTTCTTTATCTCCTTGACATCTGATAGAAGGGCATTCCACGGGGCGGGCGTGACTACCCAGAAGGCCCTCTTCCTGGTTCCCTATAACCTTACTTCTCGCAGTGAGGGAACCACCAGTGCTTTGAAAAGCTGGTACAAAATTATGTCATTGCCTGCCTACCAGAGGGATTGGACACATTCCAATTTGCCTACAAAACGAAAAGATCAACAGAGGATGCCGTGGCGATTGCCCTCCAAGCTGTTCTTGCACATTTGGAGCAGCGGGGGAGCTACGCCAGACTGCTTTTTGTAGATTTCAGCTCGGCATTCAATACCATTCTACCGCGACGTCTGATAACTAAATTGGGAAATCTGGGGCTCCCGCTATCACTCTCTGGGTGGATACTGGACTTTCTCTCAGATCGCTCCCAGAGGGTCCGGTTGGGCCCTTATATGTCAAACATGCTTAGGACTAACACAGGAACACCACAAGGATGCGTGCTTAGTCCGCTCCTTTATACTCTTTATACATATGATTGTGTCGCTGCCCACCCTAGAAATAGGGTTGTCAAATTTGCAGATGACACAACCGTGATCGGGCTCATCACTGATAAGGAGGGTGAAACTGAGTACAGAGATGAGGTAGAGCAGCTGACAGAGTGGTGCAGAGTCAACAACTTGCTCATAAACACAAAGAAAACTAAGGAGCTTGTGGTGGACTTTAGGAGACAGAAGAACGAGGTCCAGCCACTCTTGATTGACGGAATTTGTGTGGAGAGGGTAACAACGTTTAGATTTCTAGGCATTGAGTTACAGGAGGATCTGTCCTGGAGTGTTAATACAAGGGGGCTTGTGAAGAAGGCGCAGCAGAGACTGTATTTTTTGAGAATTTTAAGGAAAAACCATCTTCCACAAAAGCTGCTGCTTGCCTTCTATCACTGTGCCATACAGAGCGTGCTCACGTACGGTTTATGTGTGTGGTACGGAAGCTGTACTTCCCAGGACAGAGCAGGGCTGTGAAGAATTATTAAAACAGCAGAGAGCATTATTGGCTGCTCACTCACCACCTTAGAACAAATTTACACCACCAGGTGCCATAGAAAAGCACTAGACATATCAAGAGATCCAACACACCCTGGTCACCATTTCTTTCAGCTCCTGCCATCAGGATGGAGATATAGAACAATGCAGGCAAGAACGAGCCGTCTCAGGAACAGTTTCTTCTCTAGAGCAATTTTGGCCTTAAACGGAAAGCCCGGACTTTGAAGTCATCTTATTTTACTTGTTATTTCGTAGTATATTTACTGTTTTTAATTAGCTTTTTGTAATTTTGGATTATGCGGAATGCTTTATCTGAGTGGATGTAGCAACCGAGTAATTTCGTTGTTCCCGCAAGGGGACAATGACAATAAAGATATCTTATCTTATAGAACGATGGGTGTGGAGATGCTCCTTCAGGTATACAGGGCCGAAGCCATTTAGGGTTTTGAAGGTCAGCACTAAAACTTTGAATTGTGCTCAGAAACATACTGGGAGCCAATGTTGATCTTTTAGGACTGGTGTTATATTGTCCTCATGGCTGCTCCCAGTCACCAATCTGGCAGTCACATTCTGGATTAGTTGCAGTTTCCAAGTCACCTTCAAAGGTCACCCCATAGAGAGTGCTTTTTAAATGGTACCCAGTAAAAGTAAAGCTTCCCTTTAAGGAAGCTTTAAACGGCCTCGGTCCTGTATACCTGAAGGAGCGTCTCCACCCCCATCGTTCAGCCCGGACACTGAGATCCAGCACCAAGGGCCTTCTGGCGGTTCCCTCACTGCGAGAAGCAAAGCTACAGGGAACCAGGCAGAGGGCCTTCTCGGTAGTGGCACCCACCCTGTGGAATGCCCTCCCATCAGAGGTCAGAGAGATAAACAACTACCTAACATTAAAAAAAAATACCTAAAGGCAGCCCTGTTTAGGGAAGTTTTTAGTCTGTGGTATTTTAATGTATTTTGATGTCTGTTGGAAGCCGCCCAGAGTGGCGGGGGAGACCCGGCCAGATGGGTGGGGTATAAATAAATTATTGTTGTTGTTGTTGTTGTTGTTGTTGTTGTTGTTGTTGTTGTTGTTGTTGTTATTGGGGTGCAGTTGCAGTAACCATTGGAAAAAGTCCAACTCTTAAAACCAACTGCTCTTTTGTCAGGAAAACAATGAGAGAGGAGATGGAAGAAGTAAACTTCATTCTTCCTGTTACCTCTACCACCCAAGTGTAAGTAAGGATAAGGATAAGGTGGGTGTTTTGGAGTCTGATGAGAGGGAAACCTGGCCTCTTATTTTGCACAGATATTGATCTGATCTAATCTGGAGAAGCGTTTGGCGACTAGATTCTAATAAGGTTGTCTATTTTTGGAGACACCCTTTCAAGGACTCAACAGGTGTGACATCTCTGCTAAAGGGAAGGTTCCATGCCATTCTGTGGTTCTTTGTTGCTTTTTTCCACTTTCCTAAGATAAATGTGCAATTAAGCTGGTTTATTGTCAACATAATTAGCATGCGTAAAATATATAACTGTTTCCTTTCCTTTAAGCTATCTTTGAGATTGTCCTAGTGTAACCTCCAAAACTGCTGATTACTACAAAGAGAAGTAACTTTTAATGTACAAAGTGGGTGTTTGTTAATAGGTCATGTTATAATCCATTGTTATGTTGAATAGAACTGAATCTATAGCTAACAGAAAAGGAACTGTTAGCATGGTAGCATGACCCCAGCCCCAATCCAGCTTCTGTTAAATGTCTGTTCCTGCCAAAATGATTAGAATATCCCCCTGCTATAGCTTTTCCATGTAGCAAATCTTCAAAAATAACTTGGTTTGATCTCTTTTTAAGCAGCATTGTTCCATTTCCTCTGGACATCATTAAACTCAATTGTTTTCTGAGCAGTCCACACGAACATTCCTTTGTAGTCAGCACATCTCAGGTTTAATTGAAATGAATTCTGAATCTTTGCAAACTCTCTGGCTGTGATCCAGACAAGGAAACAGCAAGCTCCACAAATGCAGTGGGGCTTCTTAATCTCCTCCCTACCCCATTTATTCCCTTGGCAGCAGCTTCTGGCACTATTTGATAAGCTGTGTTTGAGACTTGGAGAGCAGGTATTAAATGTGACTTGTGATGAATGGCGCTGTTTGGTGGAATGGGGGAGGGGGTGGAGATTAAAATGCCCTGCTGCGTTTCCACAAGCCACTGCCGATGCCCAAAAAAGCTATCACACTTGCAGCCTCTGGTGCCTTGTTTTTCTGTGGTTTATATTTGCGTACTGTGGTGTCTAACCTAATAATGTCTTACAATACAAATCCAGCTTATATGCTACAGTTGCTTTGATTATAACTAGAATGATAACAATGCATTGTTTTGTGTACTGTGTACAGGTTTGGGGACTGGGTTACCTAATAGCAGTGCTTTTTTTCCTAGATAAAAAGATAGTGGAACGCTGGGCAGGGGGTCTCCTCATCAGCCAGAGGTTTGTTGAGGCTGCTCAGCTGAGGCAAGGGGAACCTTCCTCACCTCAGCCGAGCAGCTTAAAGAGCCCTCCCTCCATACCTCTCTGGCTCACGGGAGCCATAGCAGCGTTTGGGCTCGCTCAGCTTAAGCATGGCTTTCCCTGTGTGCCAACTGTTGGATAGGAGGCTGAAGAGCCTCAGCAAAGCCCTGCTGTAACTCCAGCTCGCAAGGAGACTCTCTCCGGCCCATAGAGGATGTACCCATTAGGCTCTGAGGAGGGTCTCCTCATGAGCCAAAGGAGCAGCAGGGCTTTGCTGAGGCTGGTCAGGTCTCTCCCTCCTCTTCCAGGGTCCACCTGAGAGGCTCCGGAACATTGTTCCGGTAGGTTCCAGCTGAAAAAAAATCCCTGCCTAATAGCTTATTCTGCGTTTGTTCATAATCTGCAGTACTTCAATATTTTTGGACACGCTCATAATGTGGTGGACAAACGCCAGCTCCCTTGGCCTGAAGCGTGATTAGCACTGCACCCCATAGTCGCCTTTGACTGGACTTAACTGTCCAGGGGTCCTTTACCTTTTTACCTTTACTGCTCTTGAGTATGGCTGGGGGATAAATTTGTTTCAGTTTGTGTTTTAATATGAAACTAACTAATTCAGTTTCCAAAACAATACATGAACCGGAATGTACCCTTCTCTGAATTTTGTGGAATGGTTGCCCAAAAATGTGTATATTGGGAGAAAGTGTTCATAAATTAGTGTATAAATTAGTGGAAATAACATACCAAAATGCCTTATTTTAGGGGAAATTGCTTACCCACCGACACACACATTTGTACTAAAAATGCTGATCTTTTTTGTGTGTACTGAAAATTGCAAAAATCAACTGAAGGAGAAATATGGAGAACTGAACTTAACAATGGAAAAAAGGAGAAATTTGAATTGACAGATTTATCTATCCCTGCTCTTGAGCTATTGCCAAACCATAATACCCAATCTTAAGTTCCACCATGCACTAGTGATGGCCACTAACCTTAGGTGACTTCCTACGTTAAACAAATTCGTGGATAATAAGTTTATCAATGGTTATTAGAAATGATATGGAATGTCTTATTCAGAGCCAGTTTGCCACTAAATACCATTTCCAGGGAGCAATAACAAGAGGGGACTATTGCCTTCAAACGCCCTTCTGATGGGCTTCCTGGAGGCATCTGATTGGCTGCTGTGGGAAACAGAATGCTATAATAGATGGATAGTTGGCCTTATTACAGCCAAAGTCCTCTTAGTGGGACTTACTAGTTCCAAAGCCATGAAGCTACATTTTCCTATAATGTGAGGGTTTCCCCCCACTGCTTTATATGCACCTTAATGCTGTATTTCAGTTTTCTTTTATTGTGTGTCAAAGCAAGATAGTGAAACTGGAAAGAAAAAACTAGTGTGATGTGGTGATTACATTCTCTTTTTTGCCCTCCCTTTATGATTCAGCACCTTAGCAGCACAAATCTCTGTAGTGCATGGAGCCAAGTTTCATAAATCTGTCATCTGATGCCACACCAAACTGGGTTTCTTTTCAGGCCCAGAGCTGTCTTTGCTTACATTCCTGGCACACTAGGAACTCTGATAATTAGGTGTTTCACAGCTTACTTCACATATTCTGATTGAGCAGGATGAGACTCAGAAGAGATGCCTAAAGCATTAAGCAGTTTGGTGTATTTTGACAGGCAATATGTTGTAGTTTCATACCTCAAGGACTGCCTCTCCCCATATGAACTGACCCACACCCTGCAATTGTCATCTTAGGCCCTTTTTTGTGTGTCCCCTCCAAGAGAGATCCAGAGGATGGCAACACAAGAACGGGCCTTTTCTGTGGTAGCTTCCCACTTGTCGAATGCTCTCTCCAAGGTGGCTCACCTAGCACCTTTATTTAATATATTTAGGTGCCAGGCAAAATATTCCTCTTCTCCCAGGCCTTTGGGTAGTTAGCCAATCTACTGTCTTTTAAACTGTGGGGGTATTGACAAGTTTGAATGATTGCAGAGGAGAGCGACCAAGATGATAAAGGATCTGGAAACCATGTCTTATGAGGAACGAGTTGGGTATGTTTAACCTAGTAAAGAGGAGACTGTCGGGAGATATGATAATAGCCATCTTCAAATATCTAAAGAGCTGTCACATGGATGATAGAGCAAGCTTGTTTTCTCCAGCTCTGGAGGCCAGGACCCGAACCAATGGATTCACGTTATAAGAAAGGAGATTCCAACTTAACACCGGGAAGAACTTTTTGATGGTAAGAGCTGTCCGACAGCGGAACAGACTCCCTTGGGAGATGGTGAGCTCTTCTTCCTTGGTGGTTTTCAAGCAGAGGTCATAGCTGCCAAGTTTTCCCTTTTCTCGCGAGGAAGCCTATTCAGCATAAGGGAATTTCCCTTAAAAAAAGGGAGAACTTGGCAGCTATGGCAGAGGTTTGATGACCATCTGTCATATATTATCTAGTTGAGATTCCTGCATTGCAGGGAGTTGCGCTAGATAAGATCTCTCTTGGGGCTTGATTGGCGGTAGGCATTGGATTATCTTTAGAAGGTCCTGGTGGGGGGGGGGGAAGGTTGCTGCCATCACCTCCCCCAAATGCGGAAGGGTACTCCCTTAAGGAGTCCAGGGGCGTTGCCAAGTCCGAAACCGTGGAAGGTGAGGGCCAGAGGGCACGCCCACTAGTGGTGGCCCCAGGATAGGGTACCTAGTTGATGTGCATCACAGGACCCGTCCAACGGTGGTTGACCCTTCACAGACTGCCAGCAGAGCGGGCTGGAGTCAGATATAGTCGGTTAGATCCAATGCCTATGCCAATACCTCTCTACTTCCGTAATCAATAAAGTTGTGGCCTATTAGACCCATTAACCTTACACTATGTCTCTTGTGTCTTTATTTCCTCCGGGGAGGCCTCGTGTATTGCCACACAAACCTCAAGGTCCCTTCCAATGCTATGATTCTTTGATTCTATAAAAGGCACCAGCCATAATCAGAAACCAGTTGAACTGGAGTCTTGATGAAGCCTTGATGAGTTACAAGGATATATAATTAATGATCCAAGAGTATAACAAAGCAAAAGATTGCTAGCCATTTTTACTCCGAGCTATATCCTACTGAGACAGAAGTCACCTTCAATTTTTCCTTAAAATTGTTATAATTGTTCACAGTGAGGTAGCAGACACCATCTCATGATAAAGAATTGGTTAATAGCATATAAGGTGTTTATACTATTGCCCTTGCAGATAGGTGGCGTGATCACACTGTAATTTGCAGCAAAGGCCCCAGGAATATGTTAGCTGGAATTAAACAGATGAGTTTAAGGTGTAGCTTTGAGCCACAAATTATAGATAATCAACTTTTATCTATCGTAAAGAGATGCTGCAGAGTGACATGAAAGGCTCATTGGCATTCTGCGCGTAAGCATCTCCCGGGTGCTTTTTTCCAGCCGGTACTCTTAAGTACTGTTGCTTTATACGATCAGAAAATATAATGATGGTGGGGTTTATTCTCACTGAAGTAACAAGAAAGCAGAATAGATGTTAATGGGAGCCTTTATCTGCAAAGAGCTCTCGTCTTTTAAAGAAGAAGACAATTTCAAATGTGAGAGTGCTTGACTTTTTCAGTATTCAGAGCTTGTTGGAGGCACAGGTCAATGTTGTAGCAAGCTCTCTCCTCGACCTACTCAACACTTATCAAAGGCAGAGCTGATTAAAGACCCTCTGGCAGTAGGCAGACTACCGTGGGTGTATGAGAATGTGCCAATCTGTGCTGTCAGCAGGATTTAGACTTTCAAGAGACTCTTAATCGTCTTTATGAAGAGTGTGTGCCAATGAATTGCGTTTAATGAGTCGCTACATGCAATGGATCTGGGTGAAAGGATAAAAACTCTGAAGTGCTGGAAATGCCACTTCAGGGAGGGTGAGGGGCCCAATCCAGACACATCCAGAACATAAAAGTGATATCCCGCTTGTAAGGAAATATTGTCGATCCTGTAATTGAAACATTTTAATAACAAAAAAGAGCATTTGTGCCAGCTAAGAAATTTAGATGTTGTGCTGAATTTCTAAAGCCCTTTTCTTTCTTTCTTTCTTTCTTTCTTTCTTTCTTTCTTTCTTTCTTTCTTTCTTTCTTTTGTTGTTGTTGTTGTTGTTGTTGTTGTTGTTGTTGTTTAGTCATTTAGTCGTGTCTGACTCTTCTTAACCCCATGGACAAGGCACTCCTGTCTTCCACTGCCTCCTGTACCTTTTCTTTTTAGATTTTGACAAATAATGCAAGAAATGTTTTAGCACCTTTAAAACAAGGAGCATCTTTTAACTCAAATCAGGTTTAATCAGAATCAAGTCCCACTTCGTACAATAAGCATGCTGATCTGTCAACATCTAGTCATCATAGTTACTAAATGGAAAATCTTCAGCTCAGAAACTGTAGGTGGGTACCGTTTGATGGGAGGAGGGAGTGGGAAGATAAGGCTAACCAATTGGTTGGTTGGAGAGTGGAGACCAGCAAGAGAGCAGGGTTAGTGAAGGACCAGCTTGGTCAAGAGGTCAAGACTACAGATTTCTACCTGAGGTTGGATGCATTCCTTGTGCAAGTGGCAGAATCCATGGCAGGATAGTTAGTATGGTTAGTCCCAACAAAGTCACCTGACATCGTGGGACAGGTGGCTCTCAGGCACAGAAAGGCCTTGGGTGAGATATAAACTGCCCCCTTCGTGCTGAAGTAAGGCACATTTTTCTCCTCCTCCTGCTTTTTTCACTGGGAATGGACAACAGCAGGAGGATATTACCAACTCCTTGCCCTGTTGGTGAGCTTCTAGGCATCTAGCCTGCCCCCACTGCAAACAGGCTAGATAGGGCTTTCTCCGATCAAGCAAAGGAATCCTTATGTTCCACACCATTACCTTTTCTGTGATGTGAGTGAATAAAGTATTGTCCCATTGACCGAGCCAAGAATCCTTTTACTGGCGAGCCAGAATTGCATTAGAAGACATTAATGGTTAGTCCTGTAAAAAGAGAGGTGTTGCTCTACCCCCTTCCCCATTCTGAATTTGAGTAGACTATTCCTTTGACTGCTAAGTTCAATCCAGTTGTAAATATTAACTCAGTGGCACAGGAATTTATACCCTTAGTGGAGCTTTGTAACAAAACCCTGAAGTAAATAAATTTTTTGGCTCTACAATAGAAACCAGCCTCTTCACTGAGGCTATCAGACATTCTGGCAGCTTTAGCTAGTGCTCTTTTGTGCTAATCTGATCTCAGGGAAACCATTAATACTGCTTTATAGAATGCCCAGAGGGTCCTTTAGGAAGGTGCCTCATGAATTTCTGGGCAAGAAGACAATGGTGCATATGAGTGCGAAGCTGGATTTGTTTCATGATCATGAGCTGTGAAGGTAATAAAAAAGTCACCTCCTGGGAACCATAATAATTTATTTCAAAGCACAAGATAAAACACTCTAATAAAATCACAAGAATCCCACAGTGTGCCAAATTACAGAATTTGAACACTCAGCCTGAGTGACTGAACTCTATAATGCTTCGTATTTTGCCCTACAGTCTATTATTTTATAATGCTGAATGACAGGTGATTGTGAGGAAGTGCAGAGGCCCTGATCCTTTTTCTGCTTCTACTCTGGCAGTTTTGAATTTAGATGGGGCATGGTGAATAGAGCACTCTTGGTGCAATGTACCCTGTGACATCATGGCAATAAATATGATGTCAGAGTAGACAACTGACCTTGGCAACCGCACTGTTGAGTGCTGCCACCTGGCTGAAGAAGAGGTATGGAAATGGTTATATGGAATCAGGACTCGCAATACTTGATATTTATAATTCCTGGGAGTCCTTTGGATAATGGTGGGGGCCGTTATATTGGTATAGCCTTTGCACTTGATATATAATAGGAACTTGTTCAAATGGCACTGCGTCCGTGGCGTACTACTTACTGAGATGGTAAAGCTGTATCTGGACTGATAAATTCAGGCTGTAGATGACGCTCATGTGACTGAATGTCATCATATAGTAAAAATCCCTCGACACAGAAAACTAGATGTAAGGGAGAAGGACCACTGGGCTGATTCAGCAGGGTTTTTTTCTATGCTCATAGAATCTTAGAATTGGAAGAGGGTCATATGGATCTGGTCCAATGCATCCATGACAGATGACCATTCAACCTCTACTTACAAACCTCCAAGGAAGGAGAGTCCACAACCTCCCAAGGGAGACTCTTGTTCTTATTAAATTGTGCGTTGTTTTTATTAAAAAAAAATTTAATAAGAGTTTGGATGCAAGCAAGGAGTCACAATCAGTAAGTTCTAGATATATTTATTTGTTCAAGTCTTTACCTTTTATCACTTTTCAAACATGAATATATCATGTTTAGCATCTCTTAACACAAACTTTCTTGACAATTGAACATTATCAGATGAGCAGAACAATCAGTTCACTTTTGGCCTTGAATGTTAATTGACCATCCAATAACCTTTACATAAAGCTCCGACCCTGAAAATTACAGTTACCTATACCTAAATTGGGACCCAGGTGGCGCTGTGGGCTAAACCACTGAGCCTAGGGCTTGCTGATCAGAAGGTCGGCGGTTCGAATCCCTGTGACGGGGTGAGCTCCCGTTGCTTGGTCCCAGCTCCTGCCAACCTAGCAGTTCGAAAGCACATCAAAATGCAAGTAGATAAATAGGAACCGCTATAGCGGGAAGGTAAACGGCGTTTCCATGTGCTGCTCTGGTTTGCCAGAAGTGGCTTTGTCATGCTGGCCACATGACCTGGAAGCTATACGCCGGCTCCCTCGGCCAATAATGCGAGATGAGCGCGCAACCCCAGAGTCGGTCACGACTGGACCTAATGGTCAGGGGTCCCTTTACCTTTACCTTTATACCTAAATTACATATCCATTCCTCTTCTCCAACCCTTGATTGTGTAGGACAAGCAGAGGCACGTAGTTAAATAATGCCATTCTTAATAGCATGTAGTACATAATGCTCTGTCAGTGATCCAACCATCATCACCTCCGCTTTCTGAAAACATACTAGGGAATGATTCAGGAAGTAGTAGAAATAAAGGTGCTATGCACATCCATAGCACATGTACAAAAGCAAAAGACTGGTGCTGAAGGGAAATCCAGTTCTTCCTCAGATTCCATTAACAATGTGCAAAACATTTTGCTGTTACATAAGTAGTTTTGATAACAAAGCGAAAGCTTATGGGCCATTTTTGGAATTAAAAAAGAGCTTCCCAAGGTATTCTGTTTTGTTTTGCCCTGCAGCATAATACGATGCATAAAATCCCAAGTCTATAATACTGCCATGAAATAGTCTAGGGAAGGAAAACACTGACAAAAATAAATCGGGGGAGGGGGGAGTTTTCATTTCATTTAGCTGTGCTGCTAATGCTCGCCAGATGAAAATGAAATGAACCCCCAAAAGTGCAACATTTGTAGATCTGGGTGGAATACTGCCATTTGAGGAATTATTAATGAGAGATTTTATGTGTGTTGAATGAATTAATACTCCACTTTGAGAGCAAAACACACAGCAACTCTAAACATTTTGCTACTTGAGCACCTCCATAACAGAGTTTAATTCTGTTGTTTGTTGCAGTTTTATGGAGCCCTAAGGGTACTTGTGTTGGTACTGCAGAATATCTGTTTGCACACATATGGCAGGGTGGACCTGTAGTACTTTCACATATCTGCAATAACAGCCAAACATGAAGCAGCTTTGAGCGGATTTGATGCCTTCTGCAATCACTTCTCCCTTGGTAAACATTCAGAATCCACCTAATCAAGCTGGAGCTGTTCATCCAAACATGCGGGAAAGCTGCTTCTCTTCACCATAGGGTGTTTCAGAGAACATTAAACTAAAATAAAAAGCCGCTCTGTTTTTAGCAAGATGATGCAGTCCTAAACAACATGTGGTCCATGAAGACAAGTGCAGCACACCAGCTATTTGTTATGGGCCAGGTTGTTGGCAACACCACCCCACCCTGATTTTTGCATCTTTGTGCATTGCAAGTTGTATGGATAAAGGTTGTCCTCGTCAATTCTGCCACCATTTTCCTCTGAACTAATGCTAGAATCATTGCAGCACAGTTCCCTGGTTTAAAAAATAAGTTAACTGCTTTGATAGCAGTCTTTATCCATCCCATTCTTTTCTTGGAACAGTTAGCGTAAAAAAACAACAATAGCACTGGGTTAAGAGTGTCAGCTATCTCCCAGTGGGAAATACAGAACCAAGCTCCAGCTATATCACTGCACAAATATGCAGTTGTTCTGAAGATAATACTCAACAGTTTCTGAAAAACCATAAAGCTCATTTGACTCCAAATGTCCACAGCATTTATATCACATATTAAACCAGGCCCGGCTCTAGGTAGACCCCCGGTGGCGCAGGGCACCATGGCGCCGGCCTGCCAGAAAGGCGCCGCGAGTTGCGCCCGCTCGCTGACCGGCCGATCCGCCGGTCCGCCGCGCAGCTGCGCCTGTGGGAGCCGCGCTGCGCCCACCCGCCCACCGCGCTGGGAAACGGGGCGGGAGGGCGCTAGAGAGATCGCGCTGTGCCTGCCCGCCCGCCGCTGCGCCCACCCGCCCACCGCGCTGGGAAACGGGGCGGGAGGGCGCCGGAGAGATCCGGCGCACCACAGCGGCAGGGGCGTTTAAGACGGCCCTGTATTAAACAGATGGAAGATGGGCAGTTGAAGATGGAAGACAGCAATTCTCTGCCTTGAGTCAGTCAAGAGCAGTGTTTCTCAAACTTGGGTATCCAGCTGTTTCTGGACTACAGCTCCCACCATCCCTAGCTAGCAGGACCAGTGGTCAGGGGTGATGGGAATTGGAGTCCAAAAACAGCTGGAGATCCAGGTTTGGGAAACTCTGGTCTAGAACATGGTGATTTCTTCATCCATTAAGGGCATGTGATAAATCAGCCATAAGTGGAAGTGTCATATGCCTTTCATATTTTTTGAGCTGTAAGAATTATAATTCTTGACACTAGTTCTTTAGGGTATCTCCAAGTTATTTCTCTAGCCATCACACCTAGGAAATTTATTTTTCTTCTGTTGTATCTGTAATGGACATTTTCAGTTTATAAAAGCTTGTGGACTCCAACAAAGTAGTTTGGTGGGGTGGGGGACAGGGAGAGTTATAGATATCCTATGTGCCCATCCCTCTGTTTAACCAGATGTCCTGTATTACATGTTTTCTATGGTAAGAGATCCTTGTAAATTCATGGTTAGAAAAGTAGCCGAAAGGAAAGGAAGCACGTGTTTTTAAATAACATGCATATAACATTTGAGAACTTTTGAACCTGAAAAATGCAGCATTGGCTTAGGAGTAGCCTTGAATGTATAAATACTAATAGCTATGTTGGAAGGAAATTAAGTTGCACAAATGCTTTGATACCTCTGAAAGGAACCAAAATTAAAATTCCATGAAAGAACACGTGCATTGTGTTAAGCAAACAACAATGTTCTGTGGCGCTTTAAGAACTAAGGTTGCAATTCTACACACACGTGCATTGCACTAATCCCCTCATTTTACTCAATGGGACTTACTTCTGAATAGACATGCAAGGAATTGTGTTGTAAGAATGTTACTGTGAAATCGACTTCTGTATGCCAGTGCAAGTTTGGCAAGTTCAGGAAGTGATCACTCCAGTTGGCAGGTAGGTAAATGGGTACAGAGTGTGTTTGGGTGGGGGCGAGGGCTATACAGAGATGTAAAAAGGATCAAGAAAACATGGCATTGAATATTTTCCAGTAGGTACCCATGTTAGGTATTCTATGTTGTAGACACCAGAGCACCAAAGTGAGTCTTACGTAAATGTGCTCTGACAGTTCATAGGATTTGACATAGCATTTCCAGTATTTATTTAGATCCCCTTTTAACTGAAACCCCCTAGAATCCTACTGGTCAAACCACAGGCTTCCTATGTTTCTCTTAACAGAGCTGAACCAAAGCAAGTTTTGGCACAAGAGTGCCAACATCTATACCAAATCACTACACCGCATTATTTCTTGACCTTTCCATCAAGTTGCTGAACAAAGTTGCACATTGTTCTGCTGAACAAGTGGGCATGTAACTTAATCTGTCAATTGAGATCTGCTTTATCTGCGGAGGCATTTATCAGTTCCTTCCATCTTTTTTAATTCCTAGTGCGGTTTCTTCTTCTTCTTCTTCTTCTTCTTCTTCTTCTTCTTCTTCTTCTTCTTCTTCTTCTTCTTCTTCTTCTTCTTCTTCTTCTTCTTCTTCCTCTTCTTCTCATAAGTAACTGAACAGTTATCACATGATTGTGCCTTTTAGTTACAGTCGAATTGCTTCAAATTATTGCTCCGGGCGTGAAAGGCTACATATCATGGCGTGAATGCTCCAATTCATCAAGTTTCTCTTCCCTGCTGCTTCCCTCTCCACCCCACCCCGACTTCCGCCTGTTGGAATTATTATAACACATATATATATATTTCAGTGAGAAAACTCCTCTCCCTTCTGGATACAGCTGATGCGATTTCCCATAAGCTGTTATGCATGACAGAAACCATATGCTGAATCCTTGTCCTGGCTGCCTGCGCGAAGCATCCATCAGCACTCGGAGAAGCTCCTCTGAGTTCTGCCACACGTCTTGCACAGAGTGAGAAATCGGTGCGATGCTTTCCGAGTAATGAGCCGCAAAATTAGCATTATGGGTTTTAATTGTTATTAATGTCTTGTACTGGCCATTTGTTGTTTCAATGCCGGATGGCCCTCATGCGGGTGTCTTTTTTTCTTCCATCCTTCTTCTTTTTTGTCTCACCTCTACATTTTTCTAAACTGGCTGCTGGTGGTTGTTTCAATGGAGCTTAATTCTGGGCCACAGAACCTGTGGTATGTTAACTCCAGAACCTGTTCCCTCCTTCGCAGTGTAGTTGTTGTGAGGAGGATAATGGAGGGAGAAGCACAGTGTGTTTAACTATGCTGCCCTGGTCTTCTTTGAGGACAGCAGGGTAAAAATAAATGCAAAAAATAAAAGGTCTGGAACTTGTAAGATTCTGATCCTGATCTCATAGAGAATGACACCTTTGCAGAACAGCACCAGCCCAGGATCTGGCAAGTGTGCTGGAGGTGAGAGGTCTTTCCTGGCCTGCATGAACCATCTCCCGCTTCACACAGGCCTGGGAAGTGGATTGCAGCCTGCCTGCCAATTGACCAGTGGCTGACTGAGGTTCCCTAATGGACCAGTCTGCATTGGGTGCTGGTGGCAGGGGGGGTGGCTCTGTCCCACCACAAAGGATGGAAAAATAGTGGACTGATCTCCTGGATATAGCTTGCAAGAAGGGACTTGCAACGCACAACTATAAACAATGCCTGCTATTGTCCAGGGGTGTCGTAGAAAGTAACAGCAAAAGAACTGCCTGTGTCCCAAAAAAACACAAGTACTGTCCATGCATACCAGAACAAAACTGTGTAAGAAAGTAACAGTGGAGATGTTTAGGAGAACTGCAGATTAATTTTTGGCTTTCCCATGAAATGTGGTTTGGCTCTGCTAGAATGGTTTGAAATACTCTTCTTCCCTCTTGTTCCTTTCCAGAGCTGCGAATGGTGCAGATCTGCACACTTAAAATAGTGATCTTGTAAATAAGACTGTTTAAGGGCTAGCCTGCTAAGAGGCTAGTATCTGGCATTTCAGTGCGAGCCATGGAGGAGGAGAAGTACCCTCCTAATAATAATTTATAATAATAATTTATTATTTACACCCCGCCCATCCGGCTGGGTTTCCCCAGCTACTCTGGGCAGCTCCCAACAGATTAAAAACAGAATAAAACATCAAACCTTTTTAAAAAAAACACTTCCCTAAACAGGGCTGCCTTCAGATGTCTGCTAAAAGTCAGATAGTTGTTTATTTCCTTGACATCTGATGGGAGGGCATTCCACAGGGCGGGCGCCACCACTGAGAAGGCCCTCTGCCTGGTTCCCTGTAACCTCACATCTTGCAGTAAGGGAACCGCCAGAAGACCGGGCAGTGTCTGGGCAGAACGATGGGGATGGAGACGCTCCTTCAGGTATACTGAAGGAGGCATTCCTAATGGAAACTCAGAATACTAGCCTTTTAGTAGCCTAGCAAAAAAAAAAAGAGGAGGGGAGGCACCTTCTGCCAAACAGATTAGTGAGAAGTGATGGATCTGACAGATTGGCTTCCCTCCAACCTAGCATGGACACCAAGCGGATAGGCAGAAAGTGGACAGGAAGATCCGTCCTTTCTTCCCCAAGCTGCATAGGATTCCTTGTTAAATGCAAAGCTGCAGTAAAAAGCGTGCTTGCCCTGCTTTTGTACTATTCAAGTCATGTGTGAAGGTTGTTAATACTGGATCCAAAGGAGAAATAGACTTTTTTAAAAAAGAAAAGAAAAAGAAAGAAAGAAAATCTAATGCACTTTCTAGCAACTAGAATCCAGCCAATGTAAGTTTTTAATGACTTTACAGAAGCTGTCAAAGCAAAATGTGGTATGTGTCTGTAAATGCTCTAACTCAGGCTTAAACCTCTTTATTACTGGAAAGAACTTGTGGAATCTTAGTTCTGCGAGGACACTCTGTTCAGAATCCTTCCTTTCCTTTCAAAACCACAATTCCCAGTGTTCTGGGTTAGGGAGATACTTTGAACCTGTGTACATTTGTAATGCTGACATTTCCTAAGGCTAGAATTGAAAGAGAAAAGTTAAGTATGCCCCTAGAGTATGGTTCATGCTCAGTATTTTGTTTGATGACCTCTCTGCATCCCCTTTGAATAGATTCTTTTCTTTCAAAAGTCCCTTCAGTTTCAAAGGGGTTTGCCATGTGACATGGGTGGGGAGCTGTCTAGTGTCCAAACACACACATCCACCCTCCCCTTGGGTGGCTAGAACTGTTTGCATGGTCCTTTGTGTCTCGGCCTTAATTGTTTGAGCTGTGTCTTAAAATATTTGCTTCAAATTCCTGACTGGTGTTGATTTTTTAAGGCAATAAGGTCACCTTTTGTAAGCACTGCATTGAAATATTAAGAAATGTGCTGAATAGACCTTAGGGGGTTTTTTTGGTAGAGATCATCTTCATTGCTGGAGCTAAGATAACCTTTGACATCCTTTCACTATTTCAACTTTGAAGCTAATTCACAAAGTAACTTTATTCTAGTACTCAGGAAATATTCATTTTAAAGTATGGTAATTATAGGACAAAATCTTCCTTTGGTAGAATTACAGTGGTACCTTGGTTCCTGAATAGCTTAATTGTCGAACAGCTCCCGAACACCGCAAACCCGGAAGTAGGTGTTCTGGTTTGCAAACGTTTTTCGGAAACCGAACATCTGACATGGCTTCCGCAGCTTCCGATTGAATGCAAGAAGCTCCTGCAGCCAGTTGGAAGCTGTGCCTTGGTTTTCGAACAGTTTCGGGAGTCGAATGGACTCTCAGAACAGATTAAGTTTGAGAACAAAGGTACCACTGTATTGGCAACTCTCCCCTTCTATTGTTCTCTAATCTCTGTAAGGAAAGATCCTGCAGTATCTATACTTATTGGTAAAGTGAAGCCTCTGGTTCTGATTGGTTCATGATCATTCCAACTACTCAGGAAACAAAGTGGTTTGCAGTGGAAGTTCTCTGAAAGAACGGAAGCTCATGCAGTTGCTAAGAAAAGAAGGTTGAGAACTGGAAAGAGGTACCGGAATATAGAAAAGCTAAGAAGCATGGAGCCCAGAGACAAGGTGGTTGGCTAAAGGAAGGATACAGCGTATGCAATTGACTGTTAACAGGAGGAGGGAAGGTTGAGCGAAAAAAAAAGAAAGATGAATGCTGAAGAGACCTAGAACAGAGTCAAGAAACAGTCGTTGCAAAATCTCGCAGCAGAGCTTGTGAGGGCCATTGGGGGGGCTGACATCACACACACGGTGCCAGGATGTTGGGAGGAGCTGGGGGCGGAGCTGAATGCGGCAGCCATGTGGCTCAATGGCTTGTGGCTCCTCCTTGGCCTCCTCTTGGTATCGCCACAGTCGGGAGGCTGCTTTGATCCTCCTTCCCCTCTACGGCAGAAGGAGGAGGAGCAGAAGCCTCTGCACTTTATGGGCATGGAGGGGCGGACTGTAGCTCAGCCCCAAGGAGCCAGTGCCCCTGCCTCACAGTAGACTGTGGCTTAGCATAAGCATGTGGGCATGTGGATTCCCATAGCAAAGATTGTTTTGGTCTTCTGCTGCTGTGCTTTGGTGAGTTAAGTCTTAGTTTTCAAACACAGACTTGTGGTTTAGCTCTCCTGGACAAACTGCAAGCCATAATAAACCATAGAACAAGCCATGGTTATAGTTCATGGTTGGTCTGGTACACACAAGCCCAGACAGTTAGCCAAACCAACCCATTGCTTAGTGCAGCAGAGCAAAGGAGCTGCAGTCTCCTTGTCTGAAGCCCATAATACCAGCATTTAAAGGCAGAAGTTGCTGCATACTGAATAGAAAATAGAAACAGGAATGCTTTGGGATGGTGGCCAAAACAACAGGGCCAAAGGAATTGGGACAAAGGAGGAGGTTGGCAGAAGAAGTAAGTTTAGGTAATGGAGACATGGACTTGGGGAGAAAAGAGAAGCCAAGGAGAAAGTAGCACTGGCATGAGTTCAAGGAGCAAGAGGAGTTGGTCAGTGTTGCACAGTAGAAGATGGATAAGCAAGAGAGTTTTTGAGGTCTGACCAGTGTGGACTAGGCTGCCAAAGAGGCAGAGGTCAGCAGATAGTGGAGAGTGAAATTTCATATATTGATTTAAACTAACCACCCAATTCACTGGTTGCAGGCTTCTGGTTACCATTTAATTGCCTTGTGATTGTTGTTTGTCAATTTGCCAGCAGGTAGTTTCTTAAGTGCTACTGTTTGATTTGGCTGAAACATAAATGCAGAATGATTGAGTTTCCAGCATATCATTAGGACCTCGCTAAAATACTTCTCTCTTTCTCTCCCTCTGTTAATGCTTCAGGCTTTCTTGTCAGCACTGATTGATTGAAACAGTAAAGAAACCTTCTGCAGAATCCAGCACTGTGCAGGAAAACATTGACATATGTGGAGTAGTGACTTTTCTATGCTCCCTTGTCCTCCAACTCTTGCCATTTTTGTGGCAGACTTAAATCCATAGTAGATGGGCATTCTTGTTTTATTTCTTGTTAATGTAAGAAATGCATGGGGGAATCAATATGACTAATCAATTCCCCTTGTGCTTTCCTCCTCCCCCTCCTTTTGGGTGGAGGAGTTGCTTTATTGTGAAGCTACATTTTCTGGAAAACTTTTTTTTTAAAAAAAAACACACACCAATAAATCAGGGCAGCTACAGGAAACAAGAGAGGCAGTGGTGACATGAGCTGCCATGATGCTAGTTTAGTAATGGAATTCTGCTGCTTCCTTTATTCAGGGTCCTTTCACACATTGGACTCTCCTTCCTTGGAGGTTTTTAAGAAGAGGTTGGATGGCCATCTGTCATGGATGCTTTAGCTGAGATTCCTGCATTGCAGGGGGTTGGACTAGATCAGTGGTCCTCAACCTTGGGCCTCCAGATGTTTTTGGCCTACAACTCCCATGATCCCTAGCTAGCAGGACCAGTGGTCAGGGATGATGGGAATTGTAGTCTCAAAACATCTGGAGGCCCACGGTTGAGGACCACTGGACTAGATGACTCTTGGGGTCCCTTCCAACTCTACAATTCTGTGATTGCACATCATTCTGTGTTTGCCACAGTTTACACTTGAGTAGCTGCTTGATTGCGAACACCTGTTCATTACTTGTACACACATACACATTCGTAGGTATACATTTAAGATGTGCACCTAAAATGTAACGTGTGGAATGAACATCAGCCATGAGCAGAGATTATTTGCCTCTTTTTTCTATCCTGGCCGGCATTTCTATTCCAGCGCATCAATCCTGCAATGAATAGTTCCCCTTTTGTTGATGTATTCCATTGTTGAGGAAGTGCAAGAATTAGATAAAGAGAATGGCAGCAACATAAAAGTGGAGATGGATTTGGGTGGAAAAAAAGGGGGGTGTTTTATGTTTTGGTTTTGCTTGGTTTTTGGTGAATATTCCCCTGACTCTTGGGGACAATCCATGTGAACATTATTGCATCTTGTTTTATTGTTACAAGTTTTCAGTGTTGTTGTTTTTAATTTTATCTGTAATGAAATTTACATTGCCTTGGATCGCTTTCTAGGCAGAAAAGTGATTAATGCATTTTATGGATAATTGATGAATTAATATTGAATACGGCACACAGAGAATTTCGGTGTGCTGAAACCGACTTTAATAATTGACTTTATACAAGTCCTGTTTATGACGCTCATTTGCACATTATACTAAACCATAGACCATTTTCCACAAGGAAATCTTACCCACATTTTCCCTCCCCACTAGTTCATGGAGGAAATAAACACCATCCCTGGCTTAGAGTTACAACGGAACCAGTGTTTGCTAAAAAAAAACACCATGCTTGGTAAACTAAGAGCAAACCCTGGCTTCACCTCATTGCTTGTTTGAAATGAAGTAATCCACAGCCCCAGGTTTGAACATAATTATAAGATAGTTATTATATTTTCTTTCGTCCCAGCAAGGAGTGGGAGCAAGGTGGGCTGTAAGCCATGGTTTATGGTTTACTGTGATATGCAGTTGAGGTCTGTGTCATGAAACATTTTTTTTAATGATTTGTACCAGGACAAATTGAAACAAAATATTTTAAGTCTTGTGTTGAAACCAATAAACTATTCCAGAGTCCCAAGGCCAGCTTATCTTCATTATCTTGGTCTATCATTATCGCTTGGTGGATGAAACAAATCAGGGACAGATTAGGGAGGAAAAGAAAAGGATATGAAACAAGTGTCTGCATTTCTTTGGTTGTCACTGAAGCTATCCATGCTGTCATTTTCCAGATTGTGAATTTGCTATATAGGTAGTGGTCCTAACTGAAATCCTTCATATTGTTTTTAAAAACAGTTCTGTGTCTCTGTTAGTCATAGGAAAGTGAATGAGCTAAAGATGATACTTTTATTAGACTAATTCTGTGATTGAAAAGGGGTGCAAGTTGAAAAGTTATCATCCAGACCAAAGCAAAACAGTGTTGTCTTTTTAATCAATGAGGATTAGTTTAAACAAAGCTCAGGTACCTATGTTGTGTCTCTATTGGATGATTCCCCACCCTCAGAAATCTGCAAGGCGGCCAATATGTTATTTCTCATGAGAAGTGTATATTAACCTATGACATGAGGATGAGTCAGGGTAGTAACCACATTTGGGAACGTTTGTGTGCCATTTATATGAGTATTTGATCATTTATTGAGCAATGTTATGAAGAGAAAGGGAAAGCGTGTACTTAGAAATCAAAAGTTACAAAACTAGGAGATAGAATTGTAAACTAAATAGCATTATGTTTAAATATTTTACTAACACTAAGCACCCAAGAAAAATAACTACTGCTGATGGAAAGGTCAGTCTTCTTTCATGAGAGTTTTTTCTTCCCTTGGGTCAACTAACTTATACTCAGAGTAGACCCAATGAAATTAGTGGTCGTGACTAAGTTCGGTTCATTCATTTCAATAAGTCTTTTCTGAGTGAAAGTTAGTTAAATACAACCCCATCAGTGAGCAGATGAGCCATATATGACCGCCAAAGGACAAACAAAAATTGAAACTAATAATGCTGAAATATGCTTGGTGTGTAAATCAAGTTATAATAGTAAAAATGTGAAAGAGTATATCCTAGTGTTATAATTGATTTAATCACATTGCATCATATCCTTTTGTTGTTGCTGCAGAACTCTCAACTTCCCTACGGAAAAGCCCTCTATGCTTATGAAGGCAAGGAACCCGGTGACCTCAAGTTTAACAAAGGAGACATTATTATACTGCGACGAAAAGTAGATGAGAATTGGTATCACGGGGAACTGAATGGAAATCATGGCTTTTTCCCAGCAAGCTATATCCAGTGTGTCAAGCCCCTCCCACCAGCTCCACCTCAGGGCAAAGCACTTTATGACTTTGAAATAAAGGACAAGGATCAAGACAAGGACTGTTTGACCTTCACCAAGGTAGTGTGAAATGTTGCTTCCCCTCCTAATGAGTATCTCTGTGATTCAAACTGTGCTTGTTCCAAAGGAGACCACAGGAAAAGAGTCAAAACCTTTGGCCATGCTCGTTTTATTTATTATAGCATCACATCTCAGTGTTTATGGTGAAGAAGGAGAAATACTTCCTATATATTATTATTATTATTATTATTTGTGGATCCTCTGAAATTCTGTGACATGGCCAAGCTGGTTTTAGGCCTGTCAGATTCTCATGCATGAGAGTTAAGGTGCTTAAACTCAAGTATGTTCATAAGGCAGGATGGGATTAATTTAGAATTCCCAGAAGAGGCAGTAAAGGCCCATCAAGCTGAACTCCCTGCTATATGGCAGCGCTGTCAGTCCGTAGCCCCACAGAGAGCAACTTCTGCATCCAGGCCACAGAGGATGTGCAGTGGAAAAAAAGGTTCTTCACCAGCAAACGGGAAATTCCTTCTCAATTCAGTGCTTAACCTTCAGCTTTTGTTGAATGTAGGTTACTTTATGAAACTGAAAATGGATTGGTAATAGGAGTGGCTGTTGCATTAGCCCAGGGGTCCCCAGACTTACGGAGCGGCGGGCCGGTGCCCGCCGCGCCGACCGCGCGGTGGGCCGGACTGCAGGGGAGTGCGCGCGCAGCGGGCCGGAGGGCGGGGGAGTGCTCGCCCGTGCGCATGCGCACACGCACACGGGCGGAAAAAAAATCGGCGAAAATCGCTTGTGCGCATGCGTATGGGCCTCCCCCGACCCGGAAGTGCACCAGAAATGACCTCTTCCGGGTCGGGAGAGGCCCGTACGCATGCGCACAAAGGATTTTCGGCGATTTTTTGCCAATTTTTCAGATCGCCGCTGCGCCGCGCGCCGTGAGAGCGGGCGGCGGCAGCGGGCGGCGGGGGTCGTCGCGGGCCGGATTGGAAGGCCGATTGGGCCGCATCCGGCCCGGGGGCCGTAGTTTGGGGACCCCTGCATTAGCCCTTACTGCCCATAGGGCAAAGCCTAGAAAGCATTGTTATTGATATAAGCAAAAATCTGCCCTTATTCCCTTATGGGGTACACAAGAGCCCTTATTGGGTTCTCCATCGGTCGGAGAATATAACAGAGGCCAACCAGAGAAGTTTGAGAAGCAAAGCCTTTATTTTTGCTGTTGCAGCAGGGTCCTTCCCTTATATCATTATGGAAACAACTGACACCATCTTAGTTACTGTATGTAAGAACAGCAAGTTAGAGGTGTGTTAGGCAGGGCTTTTTCTCAGCCAGAATTCACCAAAACTCCGTTCCGGCACCTCTCAGGCGGGTTCTGGCACCTCTCTAAGAGAATGAAGGGGCATTCTTTGTGTGTTCCGGCACCTCTTTTTCTAGAAAAATAGCGCTGCTGTTAGGAATTGTATGGGACTAGATGAATGGATTCATGTTCGCCTAGCTCTTTACCTCAGCAGTCTAATGCTACATGACACAGCTGAAGTTTGGGGTTGGGTAAACAGAGCCCTTATGAGAGGAAAGCAGTGGGATATTATCATTTTCCCAGGATATGGTTAAATACTGATATATAATCATATGACGATGCATTCATAGGAGTCACCAAAGGTCTGTGAATATCACTGTGACTAAAGGAACCTTAGCACTTTTAATCCTAATCCCTCTGTGTTACAACTATTTAGAGGGGTGGCAGTCGCTTAACCGTATCTGGAGGCTGCAGGTCTCTAAATAATAACCAATCACTAATGCATATTGTTGCTTCTCTATGGTAGCCATAATGGGAATGGCATGTTTTCATAAACACGTTCCTGCATTTTACTTTCCTGGAGTAACTTTTTGACATTAGTTGACAAACGACTTGCTGCTGTTTCCACCTGTGCATTACAGCTGTCTTGCTCCTTTGTGTATATGTGGTGTCATTTTCAAATACAAGGTTTCCCCCTCCAAGTAAGCACTTATAACTGCTTCCTCATCCATCTTTGCTCGTGTTGCCATCCTCCTTTACCAGTTGCTGCTTTGTTTTGCCTCGGGGACTTTGATTGCTTCTCCACAGTATTTCTTTTATTATTATTCCTACAGCTTCTTTCCTACTATGCACCCTGTCACCCTAGTAACTGTGTTTTTGTCTCCTGTCTTCCCTGACAGCCGGATAATCTATTTCTCATCTCGGGACTTCACTCTGTCTTTATTTCATCAGGCTTTTCTATGCTAATTGTAGCTGTCACCTTGCTGATGAAGCTCTTCCTGTTTAGATGGGTTTCAGATCCCACACACTGCTGAAGTCAGTTAGCTCAGCTCCTCCGTGAATGGCACTTGCTCTGTGTTGTCAGTCAGAGGAATCTGGAGACCCTGGGCTGGATTTCAATCTCATTTCCATTAATGACTCTGCAGTGAAGTCTGTAGGGTTGCATGTGTCAAACCCTGCATAAATAAGAACAGTATGAGAAGCGTTCGGCCTTCTGTTAAATCACAGTCTGATTCACTTAAAGCGTTATGTGGGGTATTTAGAAGTGACTGCATTAATGAATGCATTCCAGGGTCCAGTCTTTCAAATTCACCAGCGAAACATATTACTATAAAATAATGTGGTGTGTCGTTGCAACTATTTCTTTTTTCAGTGGGATTCAGGTCAGGCCTTTCAATCTAGAAACTCAGAAGCCGCCTCCTGGCCACCGCATTCCTGATCAGGCAGCTCCAGATTTTCTTTCCCATCCCCATTTGCCATGTTTCTATGTTGTCCCCCACATTCTTCTTCCAGTAAATAAGCAAATAGCAATCTGTTGCCCTTTGAATTAAAAAAATGCTTCCTAGCTCTCCTTATCAGCTTTTGTTTTAAAAAATCCTGCACCTTCAGATCACCTCTGAGCATATGTAGAGTCTCCTTCCTCATTCCCCCCCCCCAAAAAAAGGATCGAGGAAGAGATGGCCTGGGACATGATAGAAGGCAATTACTCAATGAAGAGCAGGAGCTTGTATTCTTCTGTGGCATAGCTGGTTTCTCTGTATAGCAGCAATAGGGGAAATATTGTACAAACAAGCATAAGCACCATGCAAAATGCACTTCTCACATGACTCTCCATATGTTGTCTGACCATCCCTAGCTGGTTGACTCTGCTGCCGAGGGCTGTCAAACGATATCTGGAAAACCACAGGTACCCTATTCCTTTCCTATACAGTGGTGCCTCACAAGACGAATTTAATTTGTCCTGCGAGTCGCTTCGTATAGCGAAAAATTCGTTTTGCGAAGCGGCTGCCATAGGAACGCATTGAAGTGCGGTTTCCCATAGGGTGCCTCACAAGACAGGGGGGGGAATCATCTCGCAAGGCACCCTATGGGACGGGGGGGGGGATCGTCTTGCGAAGCGCGCCATAGGAAACTTCGTATTGCAAGTCTCCATTGAAATTGCAAAACGCTTTCGTTTTGCGAGTTTTTCATCTTGTGAGGCATTCGTCTAGCAAGGTACCACTGTACATTGATTCCCATAAAGAGATATTTCCCAGGCTTTTCTGAGCTTTTAGCTGGTAACAAATGGCATGGCCAGGCATGCACTCCTAACACTGATTTCTCATTCACAGTTCAGAGCATTACTCAACAATTAAAGTTAGAACTAACTCATATAATATAATTAATATGATACAATATAATATAAAGGTAAAGGGACCCCTGACCATTAGGTCCAGTTGCAGACGACTCTGGGGTTGCAGCGCTCATCTCGTTTTATTGGCCAAGGGAGCCGGCGTACAGCTTCCAGGTCATGTGGCCAGCATGACTAAGCAGCTTCTGGCAAGCCAGAGCAGCACACGGAAACACCGTTCACCTTCCCGCCAGAGTGGTACCTATTTGTCTACTTGCACTTTGACATGCTTTCAAACTGCTAGGTTGGCAGGAGCATTGACCGAAAGATGGGAGCTCACCCCGTCGCGGGGATTCGAACTACCGTCCTTCTGATCGGTAAGCCCTAGGCTCTGTGGTTTAACCCACAGCGCCACCCGCGTCCCGGGATAATATAATATATTAGAGGCCTATTGTGCAAGTGATCAATTTTAGAGCTGGGAGAAGGGGGGTTACCATGCGTAGTATTCAACTATTATTATACTGGGTGCCACCCTGCATCCCCACTTTTATCAAGCTAGAATTATTTTTTGTTGGTAATAACTGTGATTGATGAGAATACCAGCATTATATCCTTAGCAAGCTATCCTGAAAAGAGTGTTTTCTTTCTGTATGGCTATAAATGGGCTCAAGCATTTATTACCAGCTGGCAAATATTGACAATAGTGATAGCAGAACACTGCATGCTATGATGCCATTCTGCCATCCTTCAAATATTTCCATTACTCATTTTGGTTGTGCTTTCTTAATAAAGTGACCTTATTTCATGCCATGTCATGCGGTATATCTGGGTTTGAGACATATTTTCATGTATTCCCCCCCCCCCCCCAACAAAGAGCTGATTCTACCTTTTCTTTTGTAAATCAATCTTGATTGAAATTATGGATCTTCAGCATAGCTTCTGGCAGTAGTTATAAAACGGAATTGCTCATCTTAACAATACCTTTGGGAAGAGACTGTCAGACAGTGACTAATTCTGAAGCCTTTTGGCTACAATAAACAGAAGAAAGAACTTAAAGTGTCACTGCAAAACAATGGAAGGTGCATTTGAAATAACAAGTTTCCCATCTTTTGCTGTATGGAAATCAATATGCTGTGTGGGTTAGCAAGTAGTGAAGAAAAGATGCAGTTGCACTTCATTAGGTCTGTAGACTAAACACAGGTAAACATGTGGATTTTCCTATAGTGGATGGAAAGGGGTCCTTGAGTGGGTTGTATCTCACACTCACTCCACTAGGCAGACTACATGCAAATAGGGACTCTCTCTTTCTCCCTCAGTGTTCCCAACCCTTTGTTGTTTTGTTTCTCGGTTTAGCTGGGAATCTGAGGGATTGCACAGCCTTGTGCTTTTCCTTCAAGACATCTCTTTTGTTCACCAATTAGCAGGGTTCGGGGAGAAGGCAAGTTTGTGTTTCTTTGGAGCCTGCACCAGGTAGAACTCAAGGGAGCCTAAAAGACTTGCCAGCATTGGTTCCTCACTGTTGCATGGGAATGGAAGCCATCCACTGAGGCGCAGCTCCCACAGGTTCCCTTCTCCCTGGAACTGGTAAAAACATGTGCTTCAGTCTTCCTCTGTAACTTCCCTAGTAGCCTCTCTGAACTCTCTATCCTGCCACTCCCATTGCCCAAATCCCATGTCACCTATATCTCAACACAAGTTCACCCTGTTACATTGAGGTCTGTCATGCAGCTTGCCAGATCCCCGGTGGCCTTCTCTCTTCTTACTTGGCAACAGTAATTCCCTTGTCTCTCTCCCTCTCTGTATAACTACTACAGCGGTACGTCTACTTACGAATTTAATGCGTTCCGAACGCACATTCGTAAGTCGAAAAAAATTGTAAGTCGAATCTTATAGGAATGCATTGGGAGAAAAAATTCGTAAGTAGAAAAAATCCTATCTAAACTGCATCCAAGATGGTGGACGGAGCTCCGTTCGTAAGTAGAAACATTCGTAAGTAGAATTATTCGTAAGTAGAGGTACCACTGTATATAACTACTAAAACAGCTATTGGTCCAAGCTACCATCTGCCTCCACAGTACTGATATTTCCTTCTACTGACCTTTGTGGTACTGTAATTTGATATTTTCATGCAAACTTTTTATGTGTCGCCTGATTGTAATTCCGTCTCATATCAGTGTAACTCTTCCTCTGGTGTGCCATGACACTGAGCTGATTGGATACACATCTACACTTTGGATACACATCTACACATCTACAAGGTGCATTGATTGGATACACATCTACACTTTTGTGTGTGTATACGTGACCAAGGACGCATGGTAACAAATAGACATATTCTTCATGAAGTTGTCTAATCTTTTTTAAAAGTAAAAATGAACATAAAAAGCCAGTCAGGACGGACAGAAATCAACCCTATCAGATCCATGGCTTGAGATAAACTCAGGGAACCTATGGTAACTGATCAGAGTCAGGGCTGGGCTGGGTGTGTGCTATAATTCCACAACAAACACAAAATGTGGCATTGGGCAAGCGTTCTTGCTTCCCAATAATCTTCGTCTTTCTTTGTTAGTTTGACGTTTCTAGCACTTGGAACAGCTATAAATATGTGCTTGGAATTTTGTGGGCAACCCCTGCTGTGATCTCAGAAGCTAGACAGAAGGCTGAGATAGATTCCCAGCGGTTAGGGTGGTTAGGGTGGTACTTCAGTGCTCCGTGTCCCTGTCCATGAATAGCAAAACCAGAACAGATTGTGCCAAATCATCACATTTGCAAAATAAGGGGATGCTGCAAAATTAAAAGGAAGGGGGGTGTCAGGATTGTGCAGAATTTTCTAGGAAGAAGTTTGGTTAAAAAAAACCCTGTGCTTTTCTTTGGGAATGCTCCACAGTATCAAATATGGATTGACAGGTGCAGATTTTTAGTTTCTGGTAGTGTGAATTGCACATAGCTCCGAGACCCATAAATCAATAATTTGCATGTTATGTTATTAGTGGGGAAGTACAGAGACAAATGTTCTCACATCTGCTGTATGCACATATAATGTGACATTCAAATCTGCTCTCAATCAGAAAAGGACATGGAGTGATCCATAGAATTTCTCAATGTGATGCTCAAATTAATCTTACAACCCTGGCAACAGCTGTGCTTTTCTCCAGTGAGTGTCAGTGAGTGTCATCCCACTGACTTCTCTCCAGGCATATATGCAAATTCTGCAACTGCAGTGGAAGTAGGATATAGGCAGGTACATCTTAGTCAGTTTGAAAGGGGGGTTGGGAATAAACCGGGAAATGTGTCTCCCTTTTTCAATATATTCAGTCATCGGAGTACAGTCTTCTGAAAGACTGCATGAACTAAGCAAATGTAACAAGTAGAAAGAGATTTTGGGTCAACACTTTGAACCAATATACAGGTGAAACTCGGAAAATTAGAATATTGTCGAAAAGTGCATTTATTTCAGTAATTCAACTTATTGTTTTTTATTTTTCTTTCAATTTTTACAAATGCTTTCTTTTTGAAATTCCACAGTAATAAAACAAATAGTTACAATAATACAAAAATAAACATTGCTATTACATTTCATTAAGTACATTCCATTTATAATTGACCCACCTAATGACAAATAATTACAATTACAACAAATAAAGGCTTGACATATCTTGCTTTGCATGTCATGCATCTATCTCATATATTGGTTTCACCTTTCAGGTTGCGTTACTGAAATAAATGCACTTTTCGACGATATTCTAATTTTCCAAGTTTCACCTGCATTCTTACAGATTTCAGTTTTCTATTTCATGAGGTGACACATCATGTGTTTAACGCACATGACTTTCCCCAGGGAATCCTGGGATCCAGTATATTAATGGTGATGGAAATCATGGCTTTGTGAGGGCTAAACTACAGTTTCCAGGATTCGGGGGGGGAGCTATGTTATTGAAATGTGTGGAGTGTATGCAGCCACAAATTAATTTTTATCTTGGGAAACAAGTAATAATATGGATATTTAGATATAGATTACTTATATACAGTAATGTAATTCTTTTACACTTTCAAGTAGTTGGAAAGTATTTCTTCATACTAGAAATTGTAGTATTGGTGCAGGATTAAGTTATGGTACAGTGCTCTTGCTTCATATACCGGTATAACCTGGTACATGGTTCCTTTCATAGATGCCAACTCCATAGGGCCGGGGGCCCTCCAATAATTCCTGCAAGTTTGTACTTTCCTCCTTCCTTCCCTCCCTTTTCTGCAATGGCTCCCTGTTTGTGGAATGCTCTCCCCAGGGGGGCTCGCCTGGCGCCTTCATTATACATCTTTAGGTGCCAGGCAAAAGCATTCCTCTTCTCCCAGGCCTTTGGCTAATTAAACAATATATGGCCTTTTAAACTGTGGTGTTTGTTTGTTACTATGTTATGCATTTTTTGTGTGTTTTTATATTGTAAAGCGTCCTATGAGCCTTGAATGAAGGGCAGTAAATAAATGAATGAATGAATGAATGAATGAATGAATGTTTGGAGAGTCACAGGTTCCCCACCACTACATTAACCCCTTGGTTGGTGTACATGGTGATCCATTCTTTTTCTATCAAGTGAGACACATCACCAACATTCAAAAAAATAAATGGCAAGGAGGGAGAACCTACGACCCTCCAGTTGCAGTTGGACCACACCCTCCCAGTATCCTTGGCTAATGGCCATACTGGCTGATCTTCATGGTGTTTGGTAATTTAATTGATTGATTGATTGATTGATTGAATTTATATACCACCCTATACCCGGAGGTATCTCTATCCCTGCCAGAAAACACTACAAACACATTGTTGAAAACCTCTTTGAGCGGTATATAAACAAACAACATTAAGGTGACTAATATTGTATATCTTACAGAAATTCCTGTTCCTATTTTACAATGGCTAAATAATGCTAATAATTGGCCTTTGGTCTTCCCATTGCATTAACAGTTGGAAAAGTAGGTTGAAAAGTATAACTAACCATGTCTTCCCCTTATGGAAGACCTGGTTGCTACTTGGAGAGCTTTCTTCTGTTTTGCTTTGTGGCAAACAAAGTGTCAAAATCTGCCTATTTGTATATTATGTTGTGATCTCTGTCTTTTTTTTTTAGGATGAAATTTTGACTGTCATCAGGAGAGTAGATGATAATTGGGCGGAAGGAATGCTGGGAGATAAGATTGGAATATTTCCTATCCTCTATGTAGAGGTAAGATCAGATTGTCATGTGGTTGATTACTGAGAAACAAAGCTGTTTACTGTAATATTGGCGCTTCTAAAAGAAAAAAAAGTGAAATGCAAAGCCCTTTGGATGGTGTGTGGGTGTTTTTTTGGGGGGGGGGAGCATTGAATTATAATGAAGCTCTGATATCGATCCTCTGCTGAAAAAATAAAATATTGTTCAGTGTAACTGAAATCCATGCAGCCAGTATGCTCATGAAAATTTTCAGAGGCTTTTCTGTTTATAGTATTTATAGCTTAATCTCAGTTGATACATGTGGGAAATGGGAGACTACAATCAAAGCAAAAACTTTGTTTGATTTGCAGCCACTGTAGAATGAAAATGCATGTTGCCCCCTCATTATCCCATTGTCTTCCATTTCCACGAGTCGCTCACATACTGTTTAATCATCTCCTGAACAAACTGGTGGCTTCTGTGTAATACCGGAATTCTTGCTAGCCAAGTTACTCCTCTAATTTTATGGGTTATTAGAAATGCTGTTGCCTAGGAACTGTTTGCTTACATATCAGGAACACAAGTGGAAGGCATGGCCCAGTTGCAGTTTCTTGATGGTGCAGTAGCCTGTGGCGTCCCACTGTCACACAACTGGGGCTTCTTATTGGCTTATTGGTAATGTATGCAAGTAGTGATGAAATGGTTTGGCCAAGTTATGTGAAGGATTCCCAGAAGGATGCATTCCTATAATGTGTAAAGAATATTGACTATAACAAATTAGGCTTCTAGGTGGGGGGTTTCATATTATAATATGATATTGCAAAGAAGTCGTTGGCAACCATTTTCTTTAATTTACCAAATTTTCCTTTTTTTTAATTGAACGGTAATTCCATATTAAGAGAGGGTAGGAATGCCAACACATCATATGGATGCTACAAAAAAAAACCCAAACATCCTGCATGCATCCATATTACCTATTATCATTCTCATCAAGATAACTGGAGATGTTATCTATAGTATATATTACAATGAAATAATTGAAATGCAGTGTTGGTATGGGAACTACCCACACAATTCATCCAAACCATGTTGTTCTTCTGGCTTGCAAACATTACTGCTGTAGCATGCAGTCCTGACCATATGGATTGGATGCTTCATGTTGCCAAGATCACACAGGCATGGAGCCTAAATGAGCATCTGGTGGGTGTGGCTTTAATCAAGTGAATCCTACAGGGACTTGGATGGATGACCTTTGAGGCTCCTTGCAGCTCTCTGCCTTTACTCTTCAACCCTTCACTGTAGGCTTGCAACAGTGCGGAAATTAGTATAGCCTAATGGTATTTCAGTGTGGAATGTTTAATGCCTCGCATCTTTCAGTTTTCTGTGGTGGTTC
This sequence comes from Zootoca vivipara, assembly GCF_963506605.1. Classification (NCBI taxonomy): domain Eukaryota; kingdom Metazoa; phylum Chordata; class Lepidosauria; order Squamata; family Lacertidae; genus Zootoca; species Zootoca vivipara. Next base: position 25,496,947 of record NC_083279.1, on the reverse strand, counting down.
CCACATCCCCACCCCCAAAACAAAGGATGCAAGTTAATGTTCCAGGAAATTCATTTTGTAAAATATTCAGTGTAAAACCAGTGGTATGGACAGCTTGTTTGGACAGCTTGCCTGGAGGAAGTTTGCATGAGCACACACGTCCGTGCAAAGCATCGGTAGGGAGCGTGTGGGCCTCTAGATGTCGCTGGACTACATATCCTTGACCCTTGGCCTGGCTGGGGCTGACGGGAGCTGAAGCTGCAACATAGCTCAGTTAGTAGGTTATGAGACTCTTAATCTCAGGGTCGTGGGTTCAAGCCCCATGTTGGGTGAAAGATTCATTGCAGGAGATTGGACTAGTCAATCCTTGGAATCCCTTCCAACGCTACAATTCTATGAAAAAGCACATTTCAGTACAGAAGGAGTCTATGACCGCTCTGCACTGCGGATATAAATTCCTCAACTGACAAGAGGTATAATTTCTAAAATAAGGATTTAGTAACTGTTGTTGAAACATCGACTGCTTATGGAAGCTTAATGGCTGGTGATGTTCTCTTCTCATGATGTTAGGTGCAGGAAGATTATCTGATTAAATGATACACAGTGGGATTCCCTTAGCTGCTGCATTTATATTCATTCAGTGCACCAGGACTAAACTTATTACTAGCGTAAAGCAATCTTGAGAGGAATTTGCAGCCAAAAACATTCTGGGAACTGAAGGCATAAGGTCTGCTACCCATCTTAACTCATTTTGACACTGAATAATGCAATCATGATCATAAGGCCTCTGTCTTTAGTGGTACTTTTAGCATTTCGAAGCAAGATGTGTACAAACTCACATCTGGGAAATAGAGAGATTTTTTCCAGGGCACAATTTTTTCCAGGCACTTACCCTCAGTCGTCCTCCTGTACTGCCAGTCTCTCTTTCCTGAAGAGATATCCCGGGACAAAGAAGAAAAGATAATGGAAAGTTTGTCACTTTCTTATAGAATCGTAGAGTTGGAAGGGACCACAAGGATCATCTAGTCCAACCCCCTGCAATGCAGGAATCCTTTACCCAATTGTGGGACTTGAACCCACAGCCCTGAGACTAAGAGTCTCACGCTGTACCTACTCAGCTATCCACAGGGTTGTAGGGCAGACAAGTGTGAATTAGGGAGACACAAATCTATGACAGTAAAGCACCCTTAAAAGGAGCAGTAGGAACTGATGGTCAGGGGCACAGAGCCGCCCTCCCAATTGTACCACTGCAGGCAGCAGCAAGATCAGGGCTGCAGAGGAGCATCAAATTGCCTATGCCTGCACCTTTGCCACCACCCACTCCCACAATCCCCTGGTAAGTGCAGTGCCATCTCACTATGCCAGCTGCTCCTGGTTCTTAATCTGCATGTTGGATTGTTGTTTGCTCTGATTGAGCATTAAAGAGCAGTTTTTTGCAGGGCAAAAAGGAGCCCCAAACCACTCAGGCACAGAGCTTTTAAGCATAGGTCTGTACAGTACCTGGAAAGAGCACGGCAAAAGATAAGTCTATATAAGCCCTAATTCTTCTTCTTCATTGCCTTCCTCATTGTTCTCCAGGAGTTAGAGAGCAGCTCCAGGAGTTAGAGAGGGAGACTTTTCCACACATGGAGGCTCTGCACTTTTTATTTTTAGTTTCTGAACTGTGCAGGGAACACCTGCAAGAGGCTCCTCACCACGTAGTTGCTCTCTAACCCCCGTTTATGTGGTAATAACCAATTTGTCCTTTGATCCTAACACCTACTGAAAGCTTTGAATGCCATGCACTGAGGAAGGAGAAGGGAAAAAGGGAGTATCTTAGATTTCATACTTCTCTGTATCACTGAAATCTATAACTTAATTTTTTGAATGTCCCCAACATTCAAAATGTTAATGTTGCATCTCTCCAACAGGTGAGGTATAGCTTTACTCTTCTGGACTTTGTAACAAGGTAGAACAACAAGAAATATGGGGCATTAATGTAGGGGTGCAGAACCTGTGACCCTCAACCTAAGATCCAATCCTTTGTATGGGCTTCCTAGACATGAGTAGTCAGGTAGTCTTTGGAAGGATAACAACCAATGTTACCTGAGATGCCAACTAGACAAATTAGAGTAACACCACTCCAACAAACATTGCCCAACAGTGTAGAGTAGGCAATAAAGAGAACACCTGGAGCCAATTAGGGTCCCCCCCCAAAAAAATCCCACTCAGCCCCTGGAAAACAGACAACTAGCCTGTAGACCCACACTACGAAAGGGTGGGTGCTGAATAAAGAAGAGGGAAGCATGTGGGGTGGAACAAGCTTAAATAGCCCGTAACCACCTCTTCCCATTGGGTGAAATCACTCTCAGGTCATAATGTCTTTCCCTAGGGAGATATCACCTCCCACCCCCATACCTGCCAAGTTGCTGTCAGAGAAATAAGGGACCAGGCCGGAAATAGCAGACCGGAAGGAGCCCTGCCGCCATTTTTGAACTGGGCGGAGCATGCTCAGAAGTGACTTTTGATGCTGCTTTGCCCAGTTCCAAAATGGCCGCCGCGCCAGAAGTCGCACTGCAGCCATTTTGGAACTGGGCAGAGCAGCATCAAAAGTCGCTTCTGAGCATGCTCCCCCCCAGTTCCAATATGGCCGTCACGCCAGAATAAACCAGGGGGAAACAAAAAAATCCGTTTTTTCAACTAGGAACAGCTGGGAAAACGGGGATTTCCCGGGGGAAACGGGAGACTTGGCAGCTATGCCTCCCCCCTTCTTCCAGGGGAGGGAGTGTGTGGCAAATTTGCCTCCCACTAAATGGAGCGAATGGCATTCTGACTGCTGTAGAGCTTGGAACCCACAACTGAAATTCTGACAGAATAATTCTATAAATAAAAAAGTAGAACATGTATCATTGGGCTCTGTTAGGGAGCCTTTAACAGAACTAGATTGTGTTCCTTGTCAGCAACTCACAGTCGAGGAAGAGACAGGATGTGGAGTTACGAGGTGAAGGGATTAAAACGTCTACGCAAGGATTCCAGCCCTAAAATGACTCCAAACTGTCAAATATGGAATTAAATGTGTCTTTTTAATACTCTGCATTCAGAGCATGTAGCATTCCTGATAACGGTTATGAACATGGAAGATTCCCTCCCACCCGCAAGGATTTTTTTGGCTCAGATACAATACAAGTGTTAACGTTTTCTATCCAAATACTGTAGTTGCTGGGGAGAGAAGAATTCCCAGTCCACTAGCCAGAGATAAATACTTATTGTTGCTGCATGCATCATTTGTTTTCATTTTGCAAGCTCATGATGACATGCTGTTCTAAGCACGCCCTATTCTAATACACAGCATTCCTTTTAACCTTCGCAAATCTTGGAAACAAATAACGCTTGCTGGCAAGTAATAAAGATACTGTTTAAACCATGCTGGTAAATAAGTGTTCCTTGAATGTTGCAAAAAAAGAAGAAGAAGAAATACTGGGCAGTGGGAAATAATGGTTCAGTTAGAATCTCTGCAAATATTCAAGGGTGCATTAATCACTTTCAAGATGGAGAAGGGTTGTGATAGAGTGGAAGAAGACTTAGGGAGCAATCCTCTACACAAGAAATTGGTGGAAAGCAAGCTGGTGTACATTAAGCCAGTGTAAAGTTATGCCAGATCCAAACCCCATTCAGGAGCAAAGGGAAAACATGGGTTTATAATAGAGCTGGAATTACGCTAGGTTTTTTACAGGTCACACGACTGAGCTGAACAGAGTTAGGATCCAGCTTAAGTCCACCTGACCAATCCCACCCCTGCCACCTTCCCAGAACACCCCTTTGGGGGGTACTTACACCATTGTCAGCACAGTTAACTGAGCCCCAGCTTAGCCAGCATGAGCAAATTAAACTGGTGTATTTGGGGCTAAGCCATGGTAAGTAAATTACATCTTCAGCTGAGCCGGAATTAGAAACTTAATGTTGGCCCAGCCAGAGATCTGCTGCATCCTAAATGGCATCCTAAACTTGCTAAAGCCTGCCCCCTAACACCTGAATGGTTACATATTTACAAACTTATCTCCCTCTTTATGAGCTTTGGTATATTTTAGCAGGCTGTTATAGCAGAAGGGGAAAATATGCACCTCAAGTATGGAGTGGATAGGCCTAAACCTTCATGCTTCAGGTGAGCAAAAGAAGAAGTCTGTTTTAATCTGTTGCTGCAAGAAATTAAGCACACTTAAGCCCATTGATTTACACTTGAGTCTCTGCTGAATGCGTGTGTGAACAGCCACTAGATACTGGTACTTAGAAGTCCTACATAGGGTGAGTCTTCTTTGAAATAACAGCAGGGAGTGTGGGAGACAGTCTTCCAAGGCGGATGAACCATTTCTAGAAAAAAAATGTGCTCTGTGTTTGCCGGTCCCTGCCCAGACATAAATTAGCAACTCAAAACAATACAGTGATCAATGTTGAGAGCTATTGTGTAGCACTTAATTTTTCATAACCTTTTTTGCTGTTCGTAGAACCTCCATGGGAGTCTCATTTGTCCAAATAGCTGGCAAGAAGAGGAGAGGCCAATTTTTTAAAAAAGTTCAGAATTATATATATGCGAATAAAACAGATGCAGTACTGTATTCTCTTAGGGATACCGTGAAGTGGATACACAGTGAATCTGGAGTTTTGTTTAATCAGTCACCTGGTAGTGGGGATACATTCTAAATATTCTTCCCAATGCAGAGATCAGAATAGCTTGGCTTCTCCCTTCATTAAGGGAGCAGAACCATATTTGTGAAGGAATGTGGATTGCATTTTCTTCCTCTATTGAAATTATTAGGGAGGCTGTTGCTGCTGGGAGAGCTCTTGTGTATGCATCAGTGGTCCAGTGGACATTACTTCTAAAAAAAACCACTGGACAAGTCCAGAATAATTTATAGATTTAATAAAAAGCATTTAAGCTGTTGGCACACAAGATGCAGGGTTTCTTGTACAAAAAGAATCCTTCACCTACGAAACAGTTTATAAAGGAGAACAAGCACAATCCATACACCGTATCAGTTTACAAAAAAAATTTTCTTTTAATCTTGCACATACAAGAGTCGTACTTTTTCAAAATTGCATTAGCTCTATGCATTATCTGTTAAAGCACACAAGTGCTGTTTCTAATAGCTAGGATCTTTCATTTTCTACCAACTTTAATAATAATAATAATAATAATAATAATAATAATAATAATAATAATAATAAATTAATAAAGGTAAAGCGACCCCTGACCATTAGGTCCAGTCGTGACTGACTCTGGGGTTGCGCGCTCATCTCGCATTATTGGCCGAGGGAGCCGGCGTATAGCTTCCAGGTCATGTGGCCAGCATGACAAAGCCGCTTCTGGCAAACCAGAGCAGCACACAGAAACGCCGTTTACCTTCCCGCTGTAGCGGTTCCTATTTATCTACAGTACTTTCATTTTGACGTGCTTTCGAACTGCTAGGTTGGCAGGAGCTGGGACCAAGCAACGGGAGCTCACCCTGTCGCAGGGATTCGAACTGCCGACCTTCTGATCGGCAAGCCCTACTCTCTGTGGTTTAACCCACAGCGCCACCCATGTCCCTTAATAATAATAATAATAATAATAATAATAATAATAATAATAACAATAATAATACCATAATAAAGATTTCCCCATTTCCACAACCACTATACTTCCTCTTGCCTAATCAGTTTCACTAAAGGAGTGTGATGGGGCTCTACAGAACAAAACAAATGTTGGGACTTTAAGTGTTAGCCTTGGCTGTGTGAGCTAATCAGCCTGATATAATCCACATGCTTAAGCCTTTGTTCCCCCAGTCTACCTGAGAAGCTCAGTGTGTGAAGAGGCTAAGCTGGTTGCCTCAGCTTAGCTGCATGGGTCCAACAAGCCACTCTTGAGTTCCTATACCAATAATTTAGGAACTTCCACCACTGTAACTAAGCCAAGTTTTGCTGCCTGTGCAATTTTTCTGACTGATATATGGAAAATCATATGTTCACATGAAACTAACCTTTGAAGAGTTTGGTAAGTTAAAAAGAATGGTTTACTTCCAAACATGTGGTCTTTTCCTATGCTGGGGGGAGAGGGGAGATTTGGAACTCACAAGGGCATATTTTAAAGGTGTAACAGCCTGCATTTCCCATGCTTTAGTTTGTGGTTTTAAATCTCTGCTGGGGTTTTTCTCACCAAAGAGAACTAGGTATTGCCCCAAACTAGGTATTCTCCTATCTCTATCTCTATCTCTATCTCTATCTCTATCTCTATCTCTATCTCTCTATATATGTGCAGCAGGCTATGTACACATTGCGGTTTACTCTGGCTCAACTGTGCTCTCACTGCTGGTCTTTGAAGCTATATACCCATGACATGATGGGACGTGGGTGGTGCTGTGGTCTAAACCACAGAGCCTAGGACTTGCCGATCAGAAGGTACCACTCCGGCGGGAAGGTAAACAGCGTTTCCGTGTGCTGCTCTGGTTCGCCAGAAGCAGCTTAGTCATGCTGGCCATATGACCCAAAAGCTGTCTGCAGACCAACACCAGTTCCCTTGGCCTATAGAGCGAGATGAACACAGCAACCCCAGAGTCGTCCGTGACTGGACCTGATGGTCCGGGGTACCTTTACTTTACGCATGACATTGGCCACAATCCATCTCTATCTGGTAGTTGCTTGAGAAAGACTGCTGTTTAATGTATTTCCTGCAAACCAGCTTCCTTCTCATTTGAAAACATAAGGCATATTCACACCACAGTTAAGCTGAGATGCATGCAAAAGAAACAGACACTGCATGTGCACAGGTGATAACGCAGGCGACAGCTTCGTGAATAGGAGCTGGGGGTTGCTGGTATGGCAGAACCAAACAGGCAATGTGTATCAAGTGAATATATGGCTGCTGCCTCTCTGGTGTGTTCAGCAATGTGCCCATGCAACTCGGAACACAACTTCCTTGAGTTTTAAACCACGAATGTGTTCGTATTTTCTTTCTTTTACAGTGAAATAGCCCTGTTTTGCTGTAATGGAAAGGAAAGGAAAACCAATTCAAGGAAAGCCATTAAAGTCTTAGCCACAACCTCTATGGGGAGCCAAAGCTGGCTTTTCTCATAGACCATTCATCAATGATCCCTCTGTTGTGCTGAACAGGAAGCAATAAATCAGGCAGAACCTATAAACAGGATGCTTTTACTTCACATTGCAGGGGATCTTTGCCGAACAAATGAATAAACATAGGTGTGTAGCCATTAGGTAGTGCTGGATAACAAAACACTTTAATTAGTGCTGTGTAGAATCTCTGTTTTCACCTCATTGCAGAGAAGCAGAGCCTCAACAGCACTAAAATGCTTTAGTTTGGAAGTAAGCCTAGTTTCATGTTCTTTTGCCCTACACTTCTTAATGTTTCTGATTTGTTATTTATATTTAATTATTGTTATATTTATTTAGGATTCCTATGATTAGCTACATGGACTTCTGCCTTTTCAGTATGCATCTTGTCACGCACATAAATAGTGAGGTGAAAGAAATACTCAACTTGGGGTAATGTTTTCCTAATTGGTTGTTAGTAAAAGTTGGTTATGGAGGTGTAAAAAAGGACTGTGAAATGTTACACACCTCCCACTTGTGCAAGCAGGGGGGAAGTTGAAGGATAGCATTTTTCGTTTCCTTTGGATGATACAGTACAGTGGAGACTTGTGGTGCCTTTGTAACCTTTAGAGCTTGTTGGAGTAAACAAACACTTCTGTGGCAGGTTGCAAATCTACCCATCTTGCACTCGCTTACCGAAGTGCAAACATCCTGGAGCTAGGAAACCTCAGCCTAACAAAGGGTTTCTCCCAGCATCTGTAGCAATATGTCAGTGGCTACACAAACAATACTGTCTGCTTTCAGAGTCCTACTGCATTGTTGAAGTATCTCTTGGTAATGAATATATGATCCCTAATGAGTAGAATTTGTAATGTCTGAGAACAATCAACAGGGTAGAATCTAAGAAGCACTATATATCACTAATCGTTTTTGTATTAGGGTGTAGGACTTGGGTAGTGAAGCTCTGGTTCAAATCTCTAGCTATGAAGGTTGCTTATTCATGTGGACCTAGTCACTGGGGTGTTGTGATGATCAAATCCTTTGTAGACTGTGCTGAGTTGCTTGGAGGAAGAAAGTGATAGAAATGTACCAAAGAAATTATTACTGTTATAAACTTAGTCATGAGCATTACAGTTTTATTTAAAACCACACAGGACAGAACATTGTGGACAGCTTTACATTCCAGTTTGCAAATTGTTTGCAGATATTATTATTTCTCTCATAGGGGCATTAGGAAAACCTCTTTATTCTTAGCTGCTTCAGTACTGTTTTGAACTCTTGGAAGTACAGACACCGAAATGCTCAAATACAGTGTTGCTTCCCCACCACCACCACAAGATTAATGTTCATTCATTGCTATTCTTCCCCATCCCTATCCTTAAGAGGCCTTAAAGAAACATATTTTGTTTTATGCCTACATCAAATTAATTACAGCCGTCTCTTACATTTCCATGATTTGCTGCTGTTGCTACAGAAACGGCAAAAATAACACGAAACACAAAGACTGTTTATTTGATGATCTTGCTTAACTTTCCATCAATTTCATAATAGTCTTTATTCAAATATGTGTAGATGTGTCAGCTGAGGAGTCAACCCTACAGAAATTCAGACTAAACCAGCATACATCTTAAGCCTCTTCACCAAGCTTAACCTAGATTAAGATCTAAAAGAAAAATACCTCACATTCAAAAAATAAATACCTTCAACACGGTTTATGTAGCAGGAGATGCTACCACCACTGGGCTCCCCATTTCTTCCTCCTGCTATGAAGTAAAGTGGATCCCTGTCATTTCCTTTTCCTCCTCGAACCATACCTGCCAAGTCTCCCGCTGAAAAATGCGGGGATCAGCAGCGGCGTGGCCCAAGAAGTTGCGTAGAAGCAACTTCCGGGGCTGCTCTTCCCATGTGTGGGCACCGGAAATCGGGCAGAGCAGCACCTGAAGTCGCTTCTATGCATGCCCGGCAGCCATCTTGGTGGTGGCCGCATGGCGACGGCCATCTTGGCGGTGGCTGCATGGCAGCGGCCATCTTGGTAACGGCTGTCGCCATGCGGCCACCACCAAGATGGCCGCTAGGCATGCGTAGAAGCGACTTCCGGTGCCGCTCTGCCCAATTTCCGGTGCCCACACATGGGAAGAGCGGCACCGAAAATGGAGGCTCCCTGGCAGGTACGAAATCCGGGGGATTTCCCGGATTTTTCTCCATTCGGGAGAACAGCGGGACATGGATTAAAATCCGGGGTTTCCCATGAAAAACAGGATACTTGGCAGCTAAGCCTTGAACCAGACTCCCCCCCCCCCCGGCTTGGTCACATCTCAAAGTAAAACAGTTTTTACTAACATGGTAAACCCCCCTATTGTGAAAGAAAGATTAGCAGCACTTCCCAGCAGAACCATTAAGACTGCAACCCTATATCCACTTCCCTGAGAGCAATCGCCACTGAACTCGATGGGATTTTCCTTTGAGTAGACATGTATAGGGTTGCACTGAAATTAACTGAAAGACTTCTCTGTCCCTCAGAGCCACTTTGACAGGTGGTCCAAGGCATTCACCTGCCAATCCTCTCAAGCCAGATGTTCAAGTGCACTCTTAAGTGGTCTGCGGGCGGATCAGTTGCAGAGGACTTTACTCCTCCTGTTCCAGCTTCTCTGCCTTCTTCCCCCACTTACATGTTTTCTCCAACTCTCTCCCCTCCTCTACCACCTGCCCCCCCATCCACATGAAATTAGGGAGAGGGCCTTAGGCTACAGACTACCCATCGCTGGCAAAGAGCACCAGATACCTAAACATGCTGTGTATTTTATTGATTTTAAAAAAAGAGGAAAACAGTTATTGTACTTCGGAACTGCAGATGCAGACATTTCCCCTGCTTGGTTTTGAGTTGCTTAACTTTATTCCTTCCGATTGGCAATGATTTCATCAGTTGCATCGAGTGGGCTTCATGTATTTAAAACATATGAGGCTGGAGGTAGTAGGAATTTGGCTGTAGTGTGCTTATCTGCTTCTCTCTATCTTTTTTAACAATATATATATATATATAACAGATCTCAAAAGTACCCAAAGTTGAAGACAGGCTTCTATAAGAATACACAAGCATTCGCCGGGGAAAATGGGAACTGATTCCTTTTCAAGGCCACTCCATGGCTTCAGAGAAGCTACGTCTACAAGCTCCTCTCCTCACTTTTTTTTGGGGGGGGGGAGGTAAGAAACAAAAGACACAGCTCCTGACAGGCACAGAAGCTGTGGGGCTCCGTGCAAATGGGAAGAGAGCGGGGCTTCTCTTCTGCAACTCCTCCTACTGTCTCCTCTCTGTCCTGGCATCATTGATTGTTTTTGGTCCAGGAAAATGACTTTCCTAGGACTCTAATGAGATTGCACCAGGAAAGAGAGGAAATAGGGGCTTCAAGGAGAAGAGTATTGATTTGGAAGTTGCTCCTACCCATTGTGTTATCTGCAGAAGGAAAGATAGCAGCGGCAAGCAGAAGAAAGTGGCAAGTGGGGGCCAATTGTGAGCCCCTTGAAAGTATTTGCAGCTGAGATGTAGGGCTCATGAAGTATGAACCTCAGCCTAGAGCAGAACCTACTCTCCCCCTAGATACTTTTGCCTTTCCTATTGGACAGCAGCTACATAATAGATTCAGTTTTCTACTGTAGTATACCCTTCAATCCTATGCATGTTCTGTAAGTAGCAATTCATATTTAGTTCAATGGAGCTTACTCCTAAGTAAGCATTGCTTTAGGATTGCAGCCTTAGAGAAGGTTTTTCGAGTATCTTTATACAGAAACCATCCTGCACTTTTAATATGGGAGAGGAAATATGAAATTATTTTCAGAGGATGCCTGTCCTCGGAATTGTGTAGTGGCCCACGAGGTTTTTACAAAAACAGAAGGGTTGTCTGGCAGACGTGGGCTGTGTTTAGCTTGGTGAGTTGCAAATTGTACAAATCTGTTCTATAGTTATATCAACAGCTTCTATATTGTTACTGTATTGTGCCTATCAAAATAAAGCCTCTGCTACTTATTGGTGGAGCAGATCTGATCGCGCCGAGTGTTAAGTTTCTTAGGGAACAAAAACAGTTTGAAGCCCAGCTTCTATGAGGAAGGGGAGGTAGTTTAGTTGGGTTGAAAACCTTGGGGAGAGCGGGAAAGAAGTACAAGATTTATATTGCATCTACACAGAGAGCAAAACAAGGTGGCTGAATGTTCAGGTCAGAGCTTGTCCAAACTGTGTGTCGGCTTCAGTGTGTAGATGTGTCATGCGATCGCTCCACACACTTCTCCGGGGGCTGGAAAGGGGCTAGTTTAACCTCCTGTTTGCTAGTAAAACTGATTTACTGTGTCACGAAACGATGCATGTCAAAAAAGTGTGTCGCCAACATCAAAAGTTTAGAAAGCTCTAGTTTAGGTGGCAGAAAGGGGTGTACTGCTTTAGATTGCAAGTAGGTTGAAAATCCTTTCAATGCATTGTCACCTAGCAGATCTCTGAAAACAGAAAACTAACATGTCATAGAGGAATATATATGGTGCCATGCTCGTTTTCCATTTGCAATAATGTGACGCCACATTGCACCCATTTGCAGAGTACATAGCACAGGTCAATGTATGCATCTTTCATGCAGTCTATTCACAGCTCGGGCTGTGCAGGACCTTACATCTGATTTGACATTTGTACTAGGGCACACACAACCATACAGCATAGCCTGAGAGCACTTTGCAGTGCTCCATGCCCAGTGCTCCCCCCCCCCCCGAAAAATAGGTGCCGGTACTCACCATGAAGTTGTTGTGTCCAGGGCAGCTGTCTATCAGCTCCATCTGGTACACAGGCTGAGACCCTACCTGCCTGCAGTCTGTCTTGCCAGAGTGGTGCATGCGCTAATTATCTCCCACTTGGACTACTGCAATGCGCTCTACGTGGGGCTACCTTTGAAGGTGACCCGGAAACTACAACTAATCCAGAATATGGCAGCTAGACTGGTGACTGGGAGAGGCCGCCGAGACCACATAACACCGGTCTTGAAAAACTACATTGGCTCCCAGTACATTTCCGAGCACAATTCAAAGTGTTGGTGCTGACCTTTAAAGCCCTAAATGGCCTTGGTCCAGTATACCTGAAGGAGCATCTCCACCCCCATCGTTCTGCCTTCGCCAATAGGAAAAAGGCACTTAAATCAATCACTGCTAAGCTCACTCACACTGAGAAACCCTTTGCACCTCTCCTCCATTCTGAATGGAAGATCATCTGGGTGTCCTGTCCTGGCATTCAGTGAAATGTGGGCATGTTTAAGCGATGTGTTCGATGTAGTAGAGGCCAAGCCACCACAAGCAGGAACTGGGCAAGAGGAGCATTGTGCATTGTGGATTTTTGAGGGAGGCACTGGTGGGCCCCTATACCTATGGATAATGCATTGACTGACCCTGCCAGTGTTGCAGTCTACTGGAGTCTTTTTTTCATTTTAAAGTAAAGGGAGTCTTCTACTGTTTGTTATTAAAGATGATATCATTTGCAAAACGTAGAATCCAAACTGTACAAAGTTATAATGTTGTAATGCCCATCTACGAACGAATTAATAATGCATGTGACTTCTCAGCAGATCTCTGAATTGTCATTGGGATTCCACACCCTTGCATTTCACAGAGCCATCAGTAGCCTAGCTTCGTGCATTGCTCTCGTGTACTTTGCCCGTGGGAGGGACTTGGTGCAGCCGTATCTGTAAAAAAAAAGAAAAGCATTTCATTCGGTTATACCGCTACTGCCCACTCCTGTGTTTTCTCCTGCTTGTTTTAAAAAGAGGGTGACATGCAATGTTGACATTCCATTTGTGGAGTGGCTTTTGAGTCCATAGAAGCACCTGCTAATATAAGAACAGTGTGGAAAGTGGTGTGAAGTGGGGAGGGGATGCAAGGCAAAGGTGAAACCAGAGAACATTGCCTCCCCGTCTCACACTAGCAGGCGTCTCCACTGGATCATAATCCACTCCACAAGCAGGATGGCTGCACTGGATTCCACCAAATGTCTACTTAGCATACGGTTCTGCTTATTTTGGGGGCTTGTAAAAGCGAAGAACGGAACAACCGTCATCTTGAGGGCAGAATAATTTGAACTCTGGAACTATACAGGCAAAGCAGTTCTGTAATGCCCACTTTTCCCCTTCTTTTTTCCCCCATGTCTTCGTTTTTAGCTCAACGACTCAGCTAAACACCTTATTGAGATGGACAAGACCAATCTAACTTCCGCATCTGGCAGTGATGTCCCTTTGCCAGCTGACACTAACCTGGCAGTAAACATGGTCCAGTGCTGTACATTGAACAGTGCCGGAGCAGTCAGTGCCATTCAGAGGCACATTGATGGCAAGAAGAATGCCAAGAAGCGCCACTCCTTCACTGCTCTCAGTATGACACACAAATCTTCTCAGGCCACGAATAACAGGCATTCCATGGAAATTAGCGCCCCTGTCCTCATCAGCTCAAGTGACCCCCGTGCTGCTGCCAGAATTGGAGATGTGACTCATCTCTCATCCAGCGCTCCAGTCCAGGTAAACTATGGATGAATCAAACCACAATGCTCAGCCAGATCCCCTTAGCACCTTCCTTTGATTTGGCCTTCTAGCCAAATGGTGGGTTGCGAAACAAGTTCCCAAGAGATAGTCGCTGCCTAAGCATCCATCACAGGCATCCCCAAACTCCGGCCCTCCAGATGTTTTGGACTACAATTCCCATCATCCCTGACCACTGGTCCTCTTAGCTAGGGATCATGGGAGTTGTAGACCAAAACATCTGGAGGGCCGCAGTTTGGGGGTGCCTGATCCATCAGATGGAGCCAATGAGGCAAAATTCCCTCGATGGGTGCTCACCCTCCTGCAAATTAATGGTAAATAAATGAATATCTGAAAGAACCACACCCCTCTCACATTTTCCTGCCCATGTGTTATAATTTGTGGGGAAGCCCTGTTTGAGGTGCCACACCCCAATGGGACTCGTGGACAGGCCTTCTCAGTGGTGGCCCCATGACTGTGGAATGACCTTCCCTCTGGCATGCATCTCACCATAACATCATTGTCATTGCATTGTGAAGGTGCACCTCTTTGCTAAGACTTTTGGGTAAGGGGGAGAGGTACGTTGGGTTGGGTTTTTGTTGCTGCTGCTGTTTTATTTGTATGAAATTTATATTGTTCTGTTTTTTTATATTATTGCTTTAAAGTTTTGTGTACCGGTATTTACACCATGGGACCTATGAGTGCAGGGTGGTATATATGTTTGGTAGGTGAACAAACATGTGTACATACTGTACATGTGTGATGCGATCTTCAGCTCAGAGTCATGGTGCACCATATGATATTACATTTTATAGTAAGCCTAAACCACTGAGCCTCTTGGGCTTGCCAATTGGAAGGTTGGCGGTTCGAATCCATGCAATGGGTTGAGCTCCCGTTGCTCTGCCCCAGCTTCTGGCAACGTAGCAGTTCAAAAGCATGCCGGTGCAAGTAGATAAATACTGTAGGTACTGCTGCAGGGGGGCAGGTAAATGGCGTTTTCATGTGCTCTGGCACTCGTCACTGTGTCCCACTGTTCCAGAAGCGGTTTAGTCATGTTGGCCACATGACCCAGAAAGCTGTCTGCAGGCAAATGCCGGCTCCGTCGGCCTGAAGTTTGACTGCACTTAACCATCCAGGGGTCCTTTACCTTTACCTTAAATTCTGTACTACCATACATGGAAGAATTAGCACTCAGAAAACTGTCCAGAGCTCAGAATGAAAGGATATGCAATTTTATTGCAAAGTATTGTAATAATAATGCAGGTTACAGAACTAAAAAGGATTATAGTAATTGTGAGTGGGTACTAATTTGGGAGGTGACTGTGTGGGGAAAGGTTGCACAATAGTGAGTTTCTGTTGGTATATAGGGCCATTAAGGCATGGCACATTTGATGACAGCATTGCAAAGCCATTTAAATAAATATTATTCTGTAAAAGATGTTTTCATCAGGTCATAAACATTACTGGACATTAAAATAAAATTTAAAAAATCCATAGTGTTAAGGTTACTTGCTACATACTTAAAACTTCCTTTGCCCCACATTCAAACCAATACACTCCTATAAAATGAACTTACAGAATATGTTCAGCGATGAAATCAAATCATCACAGTATAGCATAAAATCCCCCACAGAAACTTAACTTGAAGATACTGTTCTGCTAACTATCCAAGATTTATTTTGCCTTTCTTTTCTTTTTGCAAATGGTGCCACCTTAGCTGTTTCCTGCTCGTTAACAATAAGCATGTAGAAGTCTTAATAACGCTTTGAATGTATTTGAAAATAAGTGGTCGTCTTAAAAAAAAGAAGTTTTCATTTTTTTAAAAAAAAAAGCTTGGAAGTAATAAATAAAGCATTGGGTTCTGATCACAACAATCGGAAAAGATCTTTCACACTCATAACTTCCAGAGGAATAGTGAAGGAGCTAGGAAGCAAAAGGTTGGGAGAGGGAGAGGGAGGGAGAAGAGAGTCTAAGCAAGTATTGACTCGATTGCTATTGTGTTCCCTTTCAATAGACTGCATCTAGCATATTTGATGCTGGCACGTTGAGTGCAACACATTAAACATAAATAATGGCCTCCTAAATTATTGTGTCTGTCACGCAGAGGGTTCTTACAGGCTAGTTAAATTGATTGGCACTGAGAGAATGTAGTACAGCTGCGAGCCAATGATAAAACTAAGCAGGGGTGAGGTTAGTTGTTAGGTTAGCAGGGGTGCTGTCCACAAGCGAAGTGCCCTGTGTGCAGCTGAGTTGGTCCCACTTGGCTCGCTAATCTTGCCTAGGCCTCAGATGGCTCATCTTCCCTCCATTTGCACCCCTTATGAATTATTCTTCCTTGCTATTTGGAGAGGTCACAGGTCACCCTGCTTCAAATCCCCTGGTTTTTCTGACCAGAGACACATCTCATAAATAATAAAGTATGGCTGGCTGCACCCCCAGTGTAACAATCCAAGCAGAGAAGAAAGAAGGCAGAAACATTTCTTGCAAACAAATCTGAGTCTTGAATAGAGAGTCAACCTGGTGCACAATAAGAACCGGCACATGATTCCCAGCTGAAGGGTGCACCCATTTTGAATAGGACAACGAACACCCTGTTTGCAGGGTCATATGTTCCATTAAGATAGCAACATAAGCAAACTGAGCTCAGCAGAATGGTTTTCCTAATATAAAGGGAAATGGGGCAGGGAGGTCTGCTTTGCAGGCAAGAGAAGAGTGGAAAAAAAACTATAGTATTGCGTTGGGAGGCTTGAGATAAGAAGCATACGGGTTATATTTAAAATGGAGAGGAGCCAATGGGAAAAGGTTTAACTTTACATCTGTGCATGGGAGACTGGGAAGGAAACAAATCAAATCCCTTCTGGTTTTGGATTTGGACAGAGTTTATATCCTGTACATGAACCACTTTTGTTTTGCTCCAAAGAAATATTACTTTTATGGATAATGATAGTTGTACTCAAAACATATCACATTAACTCATGAGTTTGATTTGATTTCTATTTCTATTTTATTTCTTGCATAGAATTAGGCTTATTCCTTGGCCCAATACTTTGGTTTGAGCTATTGTAGCTTCCTGGAGACAAAACACTAGGATTACAAGCACATTTATTAGAAAATAGGGGGTGGATTCACATGTAATATGCCTAAGGCTGTGTTAATGTCTTTCTACCCTCTTACCCAAGGCATGTTGTGCAAGTAAAGTAGGATCGGTTCAACTCGTTTAAGTTAAAACACATTCCAGTGAAAAGAACTACTCTATATGTTTAGTGAGGAAGACGCCAGAATAAAAACATTATTGGCATGTACAGGATGCCAACTAAATCAAACTTCAGTTACATTTTAAATAATGTGATTTACTTCCAAGTAAATGCTTTTAGAATTATTCTGCATACCTTGTTGAATCCAACTACTTGGGTTGGATCTACACACAGGGGGTGGGGGGTGGAATGCCATAAGTCAGAAATCAAATCATTTATAACAAAAGGGAGGAGCTATGGAAAATCGCTTAGAATTTTCTTTTGCTCTCTGGCACCATCTGGTGTTTCATGTTTATAACGCATTCAAAACGCTGTTTCTTGACTAATGTAGCCGAGTCCCAAGTCTTACCTGAAGTGGGCTTTTAATCTGAATTTGCTCTGCATTCAAAGTGTAACCCACAAAAGATGTCAAATTGGAATCTTAGGAATTTTAAACATATCTGAGGGGGGGGCAGTTTAATGTGAGGGTTAGTGTTTAGCTGGTTATATTATGACCTTACCTATTGTTAGTCCACCAAGTTTCACATCACCAGTATGGAGTACAGTTTTTTAGGACAACCATGGTATTAAAATAACTTGGCTATGCCATTGTGGTGAGCATGCAAGGCATCCACGCTGCCCCCCCAGGTAGACATTCACATGGAGAATGTACTATATTGCCTGCCGGCTAGCCAAGGAAACAGCTGCAGTTCCCATAGTTTCCACTGTTGTTTCAGCACATGTTCCAGCTGCCACATTCGTAAGAATTAGTTCTGAGTACTTGGATCGGCCAGGTCACACATTCGTTCTTCTTATGAATGCATCCCTTAGAAGAGATGGGGGCGGGGGTGTCACAGGGATGAGTTTTTTTGAATGTCTGAATCAGCCCTAATGTTGCCGATTGCCAACATGATAACTCGAGGCCCCAGTCTGGAAGTGAACAAGTAAATCCGTCAAATAGTCGTACAGCCCTATGCCAAGCAAATTAAATTTAAGGACGTTGTGGCATTCTTTTACAGAAGGTGGGCACAATGGAAATTGCTCATAGGAGCATAGAACCATCACTACTGTCAATGGATCACTGAAATGACAGCCTAATGCTTTCCTATCCAAATTAAAGGGAGGAATTCACAAAAAGGTGGAAATTTACATGGACAGTAGCAACCGCTTCAGTCCTTCGCCAGGCCCTGTAGCCATGTGGGGCTCTTATTACATGGAACTGGTGTTCCTGGGTATCGCTGAGCCACTGTGATGTTCCTGTCCAGCTCCAAGAAAATGCAGCTTATTCTCCAACCTCTAGTGCTGCTTGTTGGTGCAGGGGAGGGCTAGAGGTGCCACAGATGGCTCAATAATTTATAGGCTAAATAAATCCATAGCAGAGATTGATGTTCATCACCTTCCACAGCAGACAAGTAGGTGGTGTGTGCCCATCTGCAGCTGTAATTATGTTTATCTGTATATATAGGGGTGTTTTTAAAATATATGGCACCATTAAATGGAAAGCTGTATTCTGGAGCTGTTGGATGTTTTACCTCCCACTTCAGTAATTAACATTTGATGAGAATACTTGATCTTGGCTGTAGCTCTTTCTTGCCAATACTTGGTAACACAACTATGAATTAAGTGCTTTCACATTATTTCCAAGAACATTAAGGCCTGGAGTGATTGCATGACCCATTGTTTTATAGTCAGTGGATTTGACAGAAATGAGTAGCATGAATCTCAAGGACCATTAGCCTGTTTTCTAGTTCAGCTATTCCCAGATGATGGTGTATTATTAACCTGTATGTGTGTTTCGGAATATGCACCTCTCTCTCTCTTCTTAAAAATAAGATATAACTATATAATCCATACATTAAAAGGCACATTCCTTTCATTAACGAATATGAGGAGTTCCTTGCTGTGAAATTCTGTTGAATTTGTTTTGAAGTTGCCGTAGAAGATGGCTGAAAATACCATCTCTCCGGTTCCCACGTATGAGGCTGTAAATGGGAGTATGCAGCCTCCCAAAGTCTTCCCGGGGGGTACGGGAAGATGCAGTCTCATCCGCAGATGCACACCACCAGCTTCGACTTCGGAAGGAAGGAGAGGCTGGGGGCACTGGATGGAAAGCTCCCATGGAAGCCTGGATCTCCCGGGACGCCGATTCTACGAGTGAAAACAGGTCCATGACAAGAGAAAGATTGGATATAAGTTGTGGACATGCTTCAGACAAGGAAAGAAGATTTATTCTGCTAAGCTAAGCCACTGAGAAAACAAAAGATAACAGAGGAATGTACCCAAGAGCAAGAAATGGTATGTGACGGAGCTGAAGGGGGGAGCGAGAACTTTATAACTCTGCTTTACTGTGCCTTACAACTTACTTAACAAAACTCCCTCCTGAAGAACCATAAACAACATTTATAAAGCAAGCGAGATCGGAAAGTGGGAAATTTATTGAATTAATATGGTTTCTTAAATATATAAACTGTGTAAATTGAAAATATAAATAATCAAAGTATGTATTCTTGGATTCACTTGGAATGTGGTTAAAGATTCATTAAAACATGGACATCAAAGAGAAGCAATCTTATTAGTGGCTGGAAACTTGTCAAGAAACGTCTGAGTTATGACACAGTTATAATTTAGATTCTGCCATATTGGAGATAAAGCCGCCTACGATATAGTCAAAGGGGGAGAGAGCCATAAATAAGACATTAGATGTGTGTTTATAGTTCTGACCTGGCAAAATCTCCCCTGAAAAGGCTATATTGAGTAGCGATCTGGAAACATCATCACAGAGGCGTAAAGATTTGATTTATAGAGACTGCTTGAAGATGGCGGCTGCTGGCTGTGAGAAGGATCTTTGGATTTCTGGACGGACTTGGCAAGATACCAGCGTGCGAAGAGACAGTGCTAATTTACAGAGGAATCATAGGCATAAATTCACACAGAAACATATACGGTTTGGTCAAACTTGCTTGCTTGAATAACTCAGGGGCTTAAAAGAAGATAGAAGGATTCTAATAGATTATTGGATAAGATCTGGACTATATTGATTAGAAATGCAGTGACTATAAGAGGACTAGGCTTTCTGAGTCTGAAGCATGTGAAGTCAAATTTAAATTTTTATAATTTGGCAGAAGATTTGGATTAATTGTTTAATCGATATTTGTATAATTTGAAAATGGATTAGATATTTAAATTGGAAAATCTAATAAAAATGTTTATTTAAAAAAAAGAATTTGTTTTGAAGTCAGAATAGGAGTTGTTGGGTGGTATCTTCACTAATAGCATCAACAATAGAATTTCCCCCCTCCCACTTGCAAAAAATATTGACCTATGCTGGTATTTTTTTACTGTGCTTAGCTCCCATGTGTCAACAAAAAGACTTGCTTTTTTTTTTAGCGATTCCCGCTCCCCAAAATTGCAGGAAACAATTATTAAAAGCAAAATTCAGGCTGGAAGTAAAAAGTGTCTGAGCCCCAAGCAGCCCAACACTGCAGCTGCAATCTTAAGTCCAGAAGCTTGCATGTTTTCTTCTTCATGCTGAAGCCATGGTTTGTATTACATGCAAACAAGGCTAATGTGACTCACCTTGAGCGATTGACATCAGGTAGGAAGAGAAGTGTGAATAAATGGCAAGCACGCCAGGTAGCACCTCCAGCCTTTAAATCAAGCACACTGCAGTTGCCACTGAAAGGGCCCGTGCTCTCAAGGGTTTCTATTATGTTCTGTCAGATGCAACGTAGCACAAACATCCTGTTAGGGGCAACCCAAGGTTCCCTTGACATAGGCTCAGTTCAGGCACTTGTGCAGGCAGTCGTCTTCGTGTGTTGAAGGGCTGAACATGTTTGCCTTCCCATCGTGGGAACACCACAAAGACCCACACACTGGAAAGTCTGATTGGTACAATCTTTCTCCACTTCCCCCCTGCCCAGAGGGAACAGTTCCGTGGTGTTGCATGTAGGCATAGGCATGAAGCAAGCATGTCTCACTTTACATTACATAAAAGGATAGGTGAAGAGCACATATCTGCCTCCAGCACGTGAAGACTGTTGCTGTTTCAGGTTACATTTTTGAGGGCTTTTGTTTGCTTGCTTGTTTTTTTAGGATAAGGTTGCCTTAGGCCCAATGTACCCCTCCCTCCGAAATCTTCTCTGCAAAGTTCTCTGCTCTTATGCAGTGCCCACGTGCCTCTGATCTTGGGAGGACAATGCATACGGAATGAGAAGTCCGAGGCTCAGCATCAAAGAGATGCTTCTGTATCATTGCCCTTGCGCCAGTTCCTGATGCTGGCACCAGCTAAGTAAATGACTGATAGGAGTTTTAAGATTATTAGACGGTGAGCTGGAAAGAAGCATTAAAAGTTTGTCACACTTCACAGCTTATGAAATGCGCCTCCAACTCGTGGATTTGAAAAATCCCACAAGACTTCATAAAGAAGAGGGAAGATTTATAAATATATTCCATCCAAGGTCTCTTTAATAGCTGAATAAGTGAACCCGCCACTTTCAAGTAGATACAAGACCTTGGAAACTTTTAATACCATAGGGCCAAATTCAACCTCGGATGATAGATTGAATTCTGATGAATGGAGCACAAGGTTTACTTTTAAGCACTTCCAGGGTTTTAAGTGCTTCCAAATTTTTTCCTTCTGCTGTAGTCAGACAAGTTTTTACCTTCTTTCTTGTTGCAATAACAACAAAAATTATCCTGTGCCCTTGGGTAGCCTCATGCCACTGGAATCCATGGAAAACTATATATTTGTACCCAGTCGTAAGTTCTATCTGGTTTCTGTTATGAAAATGCTTTATATGATCGGAATGGAAAGCAATACAAACTTCAATACAAACTGTATTATAATGACCATAATTACTTTTTCATTGATCTGTGTTTCATCCCTTTTCACTAAAGAGATGAGCAGTCCCGGTTATTAAAAAAAAGGGGGGGGGATACTCAGAACAAAGCCACACCAGAGTAAATGACAATAATCTATTTTTCAACAAACATGTAAAATATTATTATCACACAGAGCTAATAAGAAAACAATTTAGCAGGAAACGATGCGACTTCTCAAATTAAATGCTGCTCCTGTGATAGAGACATTGAGCAGGTCCTTTAAAGCAGACACAAAGATTTGCTTTCCAAGTTCCAAGACTGCCAAGATTGCTGGCCACGTTGCAGCTGAGCTATCCTTGTTGTGAACAATCAAGTGTTCCTTGTGCCAGAAATATATTCTTAGAATGTGTAAAGCTAAACAAACATGCCTTAAGGTAATAAAAAAAAAAGTTCCTGTAAAGCAAAATATGTATTGTTGAGTTGAATATAAATCAGCCACAAGGCAAGATGCACCAGCACATCAATGTTTAGGAGGTGCATTGGCTGTTGCATGTTCACAGGGGTTCCATGAGCACTCCCTTGCCACCACAGACTCATGATGTCCACAGCGGGTGTGGGGAAGAATGAGGAAATGGACACAGATTGGTACTTGGTTGAATTAGGCCATGGAATAAGAGTAGGTTTGGCTAAGGCATTGCGCATGTACCCAACATCAGGCATCCTGCATCTTGTCTGATAGGAACCCAGTGGGGTCGACCCTGTGTTGGGGAGTTGACCACGACATGGACCACGTGCCACGACCCCACACAGGTTGCTATTGGAAGAGGTGTTTTGGCCCATCCATCCCCATGGAGTCACCCCTCCTGAGCCCTTTAACAGGGTACTTGCATGACATAAGGATCCCAATGTCTTATCCGTCAAAGTTGTGACGGTTGCTATGAGGTAGGTGAAAGCTTGCAAGCTGGCCAATTTGCTTGCAGGAGGAAGTTCCAAATATGGTGACTGAGTAAACCATAGGAAGGTCCATATGCCAACTTGCCCGCTCCTACACTGAGCAGACCCCTAACAGACTGGGTTGGTAGTAAACCCTGCAGCTGCCAGCAGGGATGTCAGCCTGCATGTAGGTCCAAGACAAGAGGAGGGTGGTGCCAAGTAGGATACTGACAAGCTGGAATGTGTCCAGAGGAGGGCAACCAAAATGGTCAAAGGCCTGGAAACGATGCCTTATGAGGAACGGCTTAGGGAGCTGGGTATGTTTAGCCTGGTGATATGATAGCCATGTTCAAATATATTAAAGGATGTCATATAGAGGAGGGAGAAAGGTTGTTTTCTGCTGCTCCAGAGAAGCGGACACGGAGCAATGTATTCAAACTACAAGAAAGAAGATTCCACCTAAACATTAGGAAGAACTTCCTGACGGTAAGAGCTGTTCGGCAGTGGAATTTGCTGCCAAGGAGTGTGGTGGAGTCTCCTTCTTTGGAGGTCTTTAAGCAGAGCCTTGACAGCCATCTGTCAAGAATGCTTTGAGGGTGTTTCCTGCTTGGCAGAGGGTTGGACTGGATGGCCCCTGTGGTCTCTTCCAACTCTATGATTCTATGATTCTAAGTTATCCTCCCCTCCCCCAGCCATGCAGGAAGATGGCAGCCTCCTCAGACCAGCCATGGCCACAGCATGTGGCAAATGCCCAAAGCCCCAGGTGAGCAGGTTGCTATTCTCCACAAGCCACCAAGAAAACAGCTACCAGCAGCAGCAAGACCTGAAACTGCAAAAACAACAACCTAACAAACAAACCAGGGAAGACTTGGTACACAAGTGCCAAGGTGTTGCTAGGAACAGGAATGGCAGGGATCAACCAGAGAGGCCTTCAAAAAGTACTTAATTGTAAGGGGATTAGAGGTACTTTCACTGCCTTTGGAACAATAGTAGCTCTGCCTTTCAAGCCAAACATTTAGTATGTGAGTCACCAGTTTATGAATTATTCGAAGCACGAATAATCTGAAATCTATTCATCTGGAAGCCTTGTATAAAGAGCTCTTTATTGATACTGGCCCATAACATTAAGCTAACATTGCAAGGATGCCAATGGTTAGGGCAGCCATGCCAAAGAAAGTCTTTGGGATTCGGGGGGGGGGGGGGAGAGTACGCAACTCTAACTCAGGAACAAATCTTAAGTATGTTGTGAAATTATTTGTTTTCATTTCTTTCAATTTTTCTTTTGTTTCTAGGATTCTACTTTCGCTGGAACTGCATCCATGACTGGACCCAGAACAAGTGCAGTCATTGGAGATCAGGGAACACCGTCAAAGGTCCAACTGCCCCTCAACATGTAAGCCTCCATTTTGCACTGAACGTTGTTTTATTGTTTTAATCATTTTTATCAAATTTTCCATTTTAACAATCCAATCAAATCACATTAAATGTTCTGAATTATACATATACATATCAAATAGTCTGAATATTCTGCCAAATTATAATTTTTTAAATAAGACTTCCCATGCTTCAAGTTCGGAGAGTTCTGATCTTCTCAAATTTCTACTGCCTTTCATAGTCATTTCCGATGGTTCCTCTAATTCTTTCTGTTGTTATCCTTCATTCTTTCACAGCCTCTGAGTTGTTCCCACAAGTGAGTTAAAACAAACAATGATGTGTTTCTGTGTGGATTTTATGTCTATGATTCCCCTCTATAAGTTTGCAGTGTCTCCTCACACACTGGTGTTTCTGCCGAATCAATCCAAAAGTCTTTTCACTGCTGGCAGCCGCTATCTTCACATAATTCCGATAAAATCAAGTCCAAGCGTCTGCTCAGTAATTTTCTCAGACCGGTTGCATCAAACATTAGCCTTTCCAGGGGAGATTTACCAAATCAAATTGGAGATACAAATATAATGACATATTAAAGGCTCACATCCCCCTATGACTGTTTATAATTCTGCAGCCCGATCTTGACTTCCAATATGGTGGATTTCCAAATTAAAAGTGTGACACCGCTCCCATATAGATTCCAGGAAACCGTCCGAAGTTTTTTAACGACTCTTCAGCGGCTAATGAGATCCTGCTTCTGTCTGATGTCAACAAATTGGAGAATCTTTTATCCTCTTCCAAGCTAGCAAATCAAAGATCAAAAGCCTTAATAATATAGTATTCTTATTTTTACACAGTTTATAATTTTAGAGCCATATTATGTCGACAAATGCAAAACTTTCCAGTCTCGCTTGTTATAGATAATGTAATGTAATGTCCGGGTCTGGTCCTGACCGGACGGATATTGGAGTCAGCAAGGGATACCCACATGACCTGAAGGTGCTGCTGTGCAATGCCAGGTCGATGATGAATAAGACCACTGCCATCCACGACCTGATTGTGGATGGAGGATTTGACCTGGCATGTGTGACAGAGACCTGGTTGGATGAAGCCGATGGACCCGTTCTTGGCGCTGCTTGCCCACCAGGTTTCTCTTATGCACAGCAACCCAGGCCATCTGGGCGGGGGGGGGGGGTTGCAGTGATTTTTAGGAAGTCATTAGTTTGCACCAGGCGTCCTATTGATAAGACTGAGTTTTCTGAGTGCATGTTCTGGAAGTTGGGCAATAGGGGCAGTACAGGATTCCTTTTGGTGTACCGACCTCTCCACTGCACCAAGGATTCCCTGCCCGAGCTGCTTCAGGTCGTGTCGGATGTGCTCCTGGAGACACCTAGCTTGGTTGTCTTAGGGGATTTTAACATCCATGCCGACACGACCTTACAAGGAGCCGCTCGGGACTTCGTGGAAAGCATGGCCACCATGGGGCTGTCCCTGAATAAGTCTGGCCCAACTCATAGCCGCGGACATGCCTTGGACTTGGTGTTTACCTCTATGGATGCCGGTGATCTGACATTAAGTAAAAGCGAAACAAAAGAAGTGCCATGGTCAGATCACTTTCTGGTGCAACTGGACTTCTCCGCAACCCTTCCCCTCTGCAGGGAGGTGGGACCGATTCGGATGGTCCGCCCCCGCTACTTAATGGATCCAATTGGAGAGTGGTAGGGGATGTTTTATCCCATGTCGATGGCCTTTCAGCTGATTCCCTGGTGGCCCGCTGGAATGCGGAGTTAACCAGCGCTATTGACTGTCTGGCTTCGAAGTGCCCTCTCAGATTGCATGGAGCCCGGACAGCCCCGTGGTTTTCCCCGGCGCTGAGGGCAATGAAACAGTCGTTGAGACGGCTAGAGCGCCGGTGGCGGAAAACTCATTTTGAATCAGACCGGACACGGGCTAGAGCTCAACTTCGAGCCTACCAAGTGGCAATGGCGACGGCGAAGAGGACCTTCTTCACCGTCTCCATCGCAACTGCAGAAAACAGCAGCAGGAGACTCTTCCAGGTGGTTCGCAATTTAGCGGAACCACCTGCTCCATCCGGGCCCAGTACGGGCCACAGGATCTCCTGCAATGATTTTGCAAAGTTTTTTGCAGATAAAGTCGCTCAGATTCGGGAAGAGGTAGACTCCACCGTGGGAGCAGGGCCAGGGCGGGGGAGTGCTAGAGTCCTGTCTAGTCAAGTTTTGTGGGATCAATTTCAATCTGTTACCTCCGAGGATGTGGACAGGCTGCTTGGACGAGTGAAACCAACCACCTGTCTCCTTGATCCTTGCCCATCCTGGCTTATAAAAGCTAGCCGGGAAGGGCTGGGCGATGGGCTTCGCGGGTTGGTAAATGCTTCTCTCCATGAGGGAGCCTTCCCAGACCCGCTGAAAGAGGCGGTTATTAAACCGCTTCTTAAAAAACCATCTTTAGATCCGGCCAATATGGCCAACTATCGCCCAGTCTCAAATCTTCCATTCTTGGGCAAGGTGATTGAGCGAGTGGTTGCTGGACAACTCCAGGCACGCCTGGAAGAAGCGGACCATTTGGATCCCTTCCAGTCAGGATTCAGGCCTCATCATGGGACTGAAACTGCCTTGGTCGCACTGGTCGATGATCTCCGGCGGGCTAGGGACAAAGGTAAGAGCTGTTTCCTTGTTCTGCTGGATCTCTCAGCGGCTTTTGACACCATCGACCATAACATCCTTCTGGACCGTCTAGAGGGCTTGGGAGCTGGGGGCACTGTCATGCAGTGGTTCTGCTCCTTCCTCCTGGGCCGTGTTCAGAAAGTGGTGGGGGGGATGAGTGTTCAGACCCCTGGGCTCTCACTTGTGGGGTGCCTCAGGGTTCTGTCCTCTCCCCCATGCTTTTTAACATCTATATGCAGCCGCTGGGAGAGATCATCAGGGGGTTTGGGCTGGGTGTCCGTCAGTATGCTGATGATACCCAGCTCTACCTCTCTTTTAAATCAGAACCAGTGAAGGCGGTGAAGGTCCTGTGTGAGTGCTTGGAGGTGGTTGGAGGATGGATGGCGGCTAACAGATTGAGACTGAATCCTGACAAGACTGAAGTACTGTTTGTGGGGGACAGGAGGCGGGCGGGTGTGGAGGACTCCCTGGTCCTGAATGGGGTAACTGTGCCCCTGAAAGACCAGGTGCGCAGCCTGGGAGTCATTTTAGACTCACAGCTGTCCATGGAGGCACAGGTCAACTCTGTGTCCAAGGCAGCTGTTTATCAGCTCCATCTGGTACACAGGCTGAGTCCCTATCTGCCCACTGACTGTCTCTCCAGAGTGGTGCATGCTCTAGTTATCTCTCGCTTGGACTACTGCAATGCGCTCTACGTGGGGCTACCTTTGAAGGTGACCCGGAAACTACAACTAATCCAGAATGCGGCAGCTAGACTGGTGACTGGGAGCGGCCGCCGAGACCACATAACACCGGTCCTGAAAGACCTACATTGGCTCCCAGTACGTTTCTGAGCACAATTCAAAGTGTTGGTGTTGACCTTTAAAGCCCTAAACGGCCTCGGTCCGGTATACCTGAAGGAGCGTCTCCACCCCCATCGTTCTGCCCGGACACTGAGGTCCAGCTCCGAGGGCCTTCTGGCGGTTCCCTCACTACGAGAAGCCAAGTTACAGGGAACCAGGCAGAGGGCCTTCTCGGTAGTGGCACCCACCCTGTGGAATGCCCTCCCACTAGAGGTCAAAGAGAACAACAATTACCAGACCTTTAGAAGGCATCTCAAGGCAGCCCTGTTTAGGGAAGCTTTTAATGTGTGATGGATTTCTGTATTTTAATGTTTGATGGATTTCTGTATTTTAGAATTTCTGTTTTTTTGGAAGCCGCCCAGAGTGGCTGGGGGAACCCGCCCAGATGGGCGGGGTATAAATAAATTATTATTATTATTATTATTATTATTATTATTATTATTATTATTATTATTATTATAACAGTTCTTCGGGGGGGGTTGCCAAGTAAAGCAAAGTACAATAATAAGAGAGGCTCGCCCCCCCCTTTCCGTTCCGTTCCAACATACCAACATAGATATTAATCCTTCTTCCACTCAGTCTTTTTTGGCACCTCAGTGGCTGGATTAATTAGCAGAGTAATTCGCTCACAGAGCCAGCGTCCAGAAGAGCCAGCCTCTCTTGGGGGCTTTCCATCCAATGCCCCCCCAGCCCCTCCTTCCTTCCGAATTTGGGGCTGGGTTGTTGGGCATCCACTGATGAGACTGTGTCTTCCCGTACCCCCAGGAAGATTTTGGGAGGCTGATTACTCCCATCTCAGCCTCTAATTACCCCATGGGAGCTGGAGCGATGGAATTTTCAGCCATCTTCTGTGGTGCCTCAATCGGAAGTGCACTAAAGATACGCAACACATTTTGTCTCTCATTGTTTGCCATCTGAAATAATAACTCTGCAACGGGGAACACTTCTCATGTAGTTATCATTGTCTTGAACATAACCCAGCCTTCTGCCAGAGCTGAGAAATGAACAGGGAAAGGCCAGGTCACCTTCTTTATATAGCCCATTTTTAGCTTCCAAGATATTTATTACAGATGTATGAATCATTGCATAGCAGGCTGAGTGGCTATCAGCTGCAGAAATCTGCTCCTGCAAATTAAACCATTACATTCCGGTACAATTGAACACCTGAGACCATCTTTGTTAGGACGCACAGTTTCTAGAATGAAAAAAAAAACACCCAGTTGTGCACTGTAGAAAAAGAAAAATGAAGACATAGCATTAACATCATTTGGGCAAAAAGCTTCAGCTTAGGGAATAGATGATTCAGGTTGATTAACTATTACTTAGAACAGGCATCCCCAAACTGCGGCCCTCCAGATGTTTTGGCCTACAACTCCCATGATCCCTAGCTAACAGGACCAGTGGTCGGGGAAGATGGGAATTGTAGTCCAAAACATCTGGAGGGCCAAAGTTTGGAGATGCCTGACTAAGAAGAAGAAGAAGAAGAAGAAGAAGAAGAAGAAGAAGAAGAAGAAGAAGAAGAAGAGGTTGACTTTATCAGAGATAAGACTTTAAATGTCTTTAAATAAATCTCATAATGGATGTGTTTTTATATTTGTATGTATTTCACATAGGTTATACTGCTGAAACAGAAACCCAAGTGTGGGCCCGATGTATATTTCCAAAAATAAATCTGAATTTAATAATCTGCTTTGCCCAAAGGAGAAATTCAGGAAACTAAATTACCCTGCTTTTAACTTCCCTTTTCAATGACGGCACAACATCTTTAGTATGTCCATAATCAGGAACATAGGAAGCTGCCTTATACTGAGCCAAGCCATTGACCCATCCAGCTGAGCATAATAATAATAATAATATCCCGCCCATCTGGCTGGGTTTCCCCAGCCACTCTGGGTGGTTCCCAATAGAATATTAAAAACACGATAAAACATCAAACATTAAGAACTTCCCTAAACAGAGCTGCCTTCAGATGTCTTCTAAAAGTCAGAAAGTTGTTTATTTCCTTGACATCTGATGGGAGGGCGTTCCACAGGACGGGCACCACTACTGAGAAGGTCCTCTGGCTGGTTCCCTGTAACCTCACTTCTCACAGTGAGGGAACCACCAGAAAGCTCTCAGAGCTGGACCTCAGTGTCCGTGCTGAACGACGGGGGTGGAGACGCTCCTTCAGGTATACTGGGCCGAGGCCGTTTAGGGCTTTAAAGGTCAGCACCTACACTTTGAATTGTGCTACACCAGTGTTTCCCAAACCCAAGTTTGATCCGGTTTTAGACTACAACTCCCATCATCCTTAGTTAGGTGGACCAGTGGTCAGGGATGATGAGAATTGTAGTCCAAAAACAGCTGGAGACCCAGGTTTGGGAAACACTGTTCCACACTGACTGGCAGCGTAGGAATTTTAAACAGGGGTCTCTGTTTCCCAGCCCTACCTGGAGATGCATTCAGACATAGGCCATCTTCAGGTGTCACACTTAACTGTTATTGCTTAGCCCCCTGTGAATGAGCTGCAATGAACCTTTGATCAGTGCGCTCTGCTCTCCTCCTCCCATGCAATTGCTCTTGCGCCCAGAGGTTAGATCATTTCATCTGAGCCAGCATGATAAACATTAACTGGTTTGTTTGAAGCAAGGCTATTTGATGAAACCATGGCTTATGATGAACATTGCACAAAGCTGTGTTTCAGCATGACTTCTGAATGCAGCCTTAATGTATTTGTATAAGAAGAGAACTACGTCTATCTGTTGGAACATAGGAATCTGCCTTATAGTCAGGCGATAGGTTCATCCTATTGCCCACGCAGACTGGCAGTGGCTTACCAGGGTTTCATATGACGGGTCCACCCACGACCAAGGATTGAACCTGGGACCTTTTGCCTGCAAAGCAGATGTTCTAAGACCTAAGCTTCAGCTTTCGTAGTAATTCGCTGTGGTGGTGAAACCACATCGATGGGCAAGGAAACACCACTCCAGATAAGATAATTGGATAGTAACAGTTGTACAGTTAATGGTGTAATTGTACAAATCATAGAATTGTAGATGTGTTTCAGTTTGCAGCATAAGCAGTTAATTCCCCATCTTTCATATCTCTCTCTCTCTCTCTCTCTCTCTCTCTCTCTCTCTATATATATATATATATATATATGGCAGGTCCTCTGTTCATTTTAGCAGCCAGCTGCCTACGGTGTTTCACTTGACCAAGTTATAGAATATTTTATATAGAGAGGGGAAAGAAAAATAAGCACCTTCATGCTCTTTGTGGCCGGGAGCCAGGCTTCACTTCAAAGCAATTGTGTCTCAAACTGATAATAGACCTACAGAGATGACATTAACCATAGCACCATGAATTCAACATTATAAATTCAGTCACAGTTGAGTCCCTCAGGCCCAAAGTTAAATCTGGAAATTCTGGCAGGCAACTTTTAGTGCTGAATATTGTAGATTAAAACTGTGTCAGTTAACTAGATCCAGCCCACCGTGCTGTGAAATGTCATCTTATTGCCGCTTTGAAGGTGCTAGGGTGGTATTTCCTCTCTCTCTCTCTTTTTATAGTTTATCTCAGCCTCAAAGTGTATGCTAGTGGGTGATGAAAAACAGTCATGTCCAGAGACTTCGTAGCTGGATAACACCGTTAATCTCAATACTATGCCAAGAGCATGCTCCTAGGAAATGGAAATACATTTTTTTTTCCTTATCTAGGTCATTTCTGCGCAAGAATGGCTTTTCCATGCTTTTTCACAACAGGTGTCAGCGGGGCTCCCTTCCACCTCCATCCAGCAAACAGATCCACGCATAAGGGTTGGGTCAACTTTTGCAAAGGTGGTTTTTTAGAAATGTTGGTACAGCCATCTTTGCTAAAAACAGGGATGGGGAACCTGCAGGCTTCCAGATATTGTTAGATGACAAATCCCATAATAGCATAGGCCATGGTGACTAGGGCTGGTGGGAGTTAGTGCCTTGCAACATCTGGGCAGCCACAGTTTCCCTATCCATGATTAAAAGTGTCAATCACACTGATGGTCAATAGACAGACAAGACTGGGTAGGGATATGAACCCAGTAGCAAATCTTATTGAAGGTGCTGAAAGCAAAGCAGCTGAAACTGGTCAATCAACAACATAAATCGGGTAACTTGCAGCCTCATCTAATTCAAGGTTTATTATATATGGCATTGCAAGTCTTTGTTCAGGCAAAAACAGTTAAATTGTCATTGTGTGGAAGACCACAGCCACTTGGTTCTTATATAGCGGAGAGATAATATTGTCATAGTGCCTAACCGCCACAGCAAGGTGCTAGGACCATGGCTAGGGATTGTACATTTGCTCTTCTGGTTTCAGTGCAAGTTCCATTGGGCGGCTTGGTACCCGTTCTGTACCCTCTTCCAACCTCTCGACCTGCTCAAAGAAGCCCTTTAAACACCCCTTCTGTGCCACATTTGGTCTTTCCCCCCCAGTGACTTAGTAGCTGCAGCTGCTGGTTTGCCTGCGTAAAGGTCAAGGCAGATTCCCAGTTTGTCCCTTTCTAGTGCCACTGGCCAGTTGCAGATGCTGTAGTGTTAATATCTATGTCTGGTGTGTGCATGTCGCCCAGGAGTGGCAGAGAGCATGGCCCATGTTAGAGTGGTCCATTGCACATGTATGGGCAATGAGGGTGGCTGTAGTGCTTTCGCATGTTTACCATCAAATAAACACACAAAAGATCTGGGCATTCCATACTGCAAGCACATGGTAAATTGAGCCCTAAAGTGCACCTAGAGGACTTGTTAGAAAAATGTAAGTGTCCTAATAATTACTGCCATTTTTATTTCCTGACTGCAAAACAGTGCAAAAGAATTCGTGGCACCGTAAAGGAAAAGGATAAAGAAAGAAAGCGGGATTTATTTTTCAAATTACATTTCCTGGAAAACAGAAGTTTTAAAAGCCATGCATCATATTTATTGGATGCAGTCTATCGTCAGAAGTAGTTCAGTGTTTCTTTTTTCATCTGTTCTGGGACTGAACTCCCCCTACTACTGTTACTCCTATTGCTAGAAAAATCCACACGGGGTTTAGTAGAAAAGGGCAGTCTTGTGCAATGCAACAAATGTTCAGAACATTTTAAGGAGCATTTTCATAGCTTATAAACAGGGGAAATTGGGAATTGTTTTCTTTATTAATTATTTCTAGTAATTATTTTGTGGCATTTCTGGATTATTGCAGCATTTTAATAATAGAACCTTAGAGTTGGAAGGTACTCAATGGTCATCTAGTCCAGCCCCCTGCCATGAGTTCAGATTCATTGTTCCTTTTCATCTCAGTCTGTCACATCCAGCTAAGATTGAGACTGTCCTTTTGACACCAGTGGAAGTTATTTACAACTGACGTTAAGTCCAGTTATTATTAGTGAGGCCTAGGGTGCCATGCCTAATTTTACCGGGATGGTGCCATTTAGTATTCTTGCTTTTTAGCTGGAATAATTTGCCATTCTTTACACTTTCAGTAACTCCCTCTTACCTATGTATTTAGGAAGCATCATTTCTGACAAACAGAGCTTTCTGATTGGGGAGAACTGAGATGCAGCCTGAATCAGGTCACATGTGTGTGTTTCAACTTCATACCTTCCCTATTTATGTCATTCCTTTCTTACAGCTACTTGGCATTATATGCATACAAGCCCCAGAAGACGGATGAACTGGAACTACGCAAGGGTGAAATGTATCGCGTTATTGAGAAGTGTCAGGATGGCTGGTTCAAAGGGACGTCTTTGAGAAACGGCATGTGTGGAGTCTTTCCAGGCAACTACGTAACTCCTGTTTCGAGGTGAGGAACAGTGGAAAGATCGGCACTGAGCAACCAAACATATACTGAGCAATGTTAGCATACGAATATATTTCTTTTCAGATTGCACTGGGTTTTCCTAAAATAGAGAGAAAGAGAGAGAAGCCATGGTGTATATCACTCTGCTATCCGTCATACTTTATGTATGTGTCAGAGACTCTAGATTGTTGTTTACACTCAGGATAGATAGCACTTGACTAAAGGGTTTATTGGTCTTACTCAGTGACACAGTTTAGAGGTAACATTCCTGGTCCAACAAGCCATGCTTTATTCAAGTGGGAATGAGCTCAGGTGCTTCCTTCTCTATATCTCTGCCTATAGAATTGTAGAGTTGGAAAGGAGCCTAAGGGTCATTCTGCTCCAACCCCCTGCAATGCAAGAACCTCAACTAAAGCTCCCATGGCAGATGGCCATCCAACTCTGCTTAAAAACTGCCGGGGGAGTCTGTTTCACTGTCTAACAGGTCTAAGTGAGAGTTCTTCCTGATGTTTAGTCAGAATCTCCTTTCTTGTAACTTGAATCCCCCCGGAGTAAGAGAAAACAAGCTTGCTCTATCTTCCATGTGACAGCCCTTTAGATATTTGAAGATGGCTCTCATATCTCTTAACAGTCTCCTCTTTCCCAGGCTAAACATACCCAACTCCCTCAATCATTCCTCATAAGGCTTCCATAAGGTTTCCAGACTCTTGATCATCTTGGTTGCCCTCCTCTGCACACAACCCAGCTTGCCAATGTCCTTCTTAAATTGTGGCACTCAGAACCAGGGCAGTCTGGAGCAGGTCGGGCGCCCTGCCGCTGAGGCGCGGAGATCGCTCCGGCGTCCCCACCCTCGCAGCGGCATGCCTGGCTTCCGCGCAGCTTTGCCGCGCAGCGCCCCACCTCCCAGCCCACCCACCGGGACCTTACCTAGAGCTGGCCCTGCTCAGAACTCGCCACAGGATTCCATGTGTGGTCTGACCAAGGCACAATAGAGTGGTACTATTACTTTCCTTGATGTGGACACTATACTTCTGTTGATGTAGCCTAGAATAGCATTAGCTTTTTTTGCTGCTTCATCACACTGTTGACTCATATTAAACTTGTGGCCTACTAAGACCCCTAGGTCCTTTTCACATGTACTACTGGCAAGCCAGGTGTATCTTCAGAGATACTTCCTGCTTTGTTAAACCAATTTCCAGTGACATCTGAACTGGAAACTTATACTTTAAGCACTCTCTAGAAACCAGAATTGCAAACAATTTAAATCTCAACAAGGCAGTGTAATATATCTTTGTGATATTTATCTCAATGATACTGTTTAAGCTAAGGTGCTGGAGTTAATTTTTCTCCCCCTTTTTTTCTTCACCTGGCTGGTTTTGAGCAACCAGGTAAAGAAGATTCTGATATTTAAATCATGATAAATTAAACTACCAAAAAAAGGGATTGATTTAAATCTTTGACCTAAGTTTCCAGCTATCTAATTCATATATTTACAGAACAAGCATGCATATTAGTTGTTACAACAATTTAAATGTATCTATTTGCAATTAAGCAGGGGCCTTATGTTACCCAGGAGAATAATCTAAGACCAATGGTCATAAAGACAGCGTTCCTTTTGAACTGCAAAAATTATTTCTGCTTAAGGGAGCAATTGTGAGATTAAGGATTTCTGTTTGGGTCTTTCTGCTGCATGTATAAAGACCCTAAGGAAGATAAATTACTGGAAGACTATAAGGTTGCAGTGCAGTGCAGAGTTAGGTGTGCCTAACACTCATTGAATTCAATTTGTTAGCTGCTGCTGGTTTTTCACATGTTGTGCCTTTTGCATTACATTTTGCTCCCGAAGCTACAGTCTCTCAGTGCGCTTACCCTGTAAAATTTACAGACCCAACGACCTTCATTCCATCATAATTTCTGTAGCATGCAGTCATTCAGACTTCTTTGCAGTCCTTGGTGACAAACGTAGCCAAGCAAAGAGGCATGCCTACCCAGAGGTACTCAGGTTAGTCGATTAAAATTAATGATCCAAATACTGCTTTAGCTTCTGGGATGAAAAATTTCGTAGACAAAATGGCCTGAAGTTAACTCTTTCCTCCAAATATTCTTGCACCAGTCTTGCATTACATTATTATTATTACTCCATTACATTGTTGTGTTTTTGTGGCTGCATCACATTAATAAAATAATAATTAATAATAATAATAATAATAATTAATCTGCAGCAACCTGCAGGCTTTGCATAGGTGCATGAACTCTAGATTTCACCAGAGAAACCTAGCACTGGGCCAGGGAAACCTATTGAGAGGTGCAACTGAGTGCCTTTGCTGCAGAGCAGGCCAACAAGGCTATCCCTCGGGAAACGATGATAAGAATATGCCTTTGATGTCTTCTTGTGTGCCTGTACAGAGCATTTGCTTTCGGCTTCCTCTCTCTATCTCTCATCTCTTTTTCTCTCTAGGGTTCCTGCCGGAGCTGGTCAGCCGAGGACTTTGGCAGGAGGGTCTCCCACAGCCAAAGGCTCTCCGGGAGCTGTCCACCCAGGAAGCCCGGCTCTTACAAACACCGCTGCTGTTGTCAGGCCAGCTGTTCCAATCACTGCTCCGCCCACTCAGCCCCAGCTGCCAACAGCCTCTCCGCAGATGAATAATTGCTTGAGGTATTCCTCTCAGCAGACAGGCATCCAGCCCCGCAGTTCTGTACAAATGGGTACGTATAGGTCCTTCATGTGTCCGAACAATCCATATTCCCCAAATCTGATATTCTGTCTCAGATGCACAAGCCCCGGGAAGCCTTTTGTCTCTGTAGGTTTCCTCTGAAAATATTCTGCTCTATTTGAAGCCCAGCATGCAATAAGGAAAGGTTTTTATGGGCCTTGTAGTGTTTAGGGTAGTATTTATTGATTGCTGGGAACTGCATTTTGTTTATCAGGTTGTCCACTTGCCACAGCTGAAATCAATTACAGTGCTTACAAATATTTACACAAATACATTTTGGGGCATAAAACACTCTGCATGCTGAGAAGGTTAATGCTTCTAAATCCACTTGACAAGCAGTGCATGACTTAACATTTTAAAAAACATTTTATTAGGCTCTGAAAAATGAAATGTATTTATTATTATGCAAGGCAAACACGAGCGATAAATCTGAGGTCTTGGAATACAGCTACCTTTTATTGAAAATAAAATGTAAACAGAATACATGCATTCTGAAATGTACCTTTTCCCAGATGGATTTCTTGATTCAAATAATAATTACCTGCGTACAGATTCATTCTGCTTTTAACATTGACTATAATGCATAGTAAATTATAAAAAAAGTTAATTATGTATCCCTGTGGCAACTTAGAGCCATTTCAGAAATACTTCCTGAGGCTGACAGATTGCCTCCTCATCCTGCAGAGCTATCTAATTTGTCCCGAGAATTTTTTTATTTAAAAACAGCAACACTCAACACCTGGCAACGGTGCCACAGTGTAGATTTGGGAGGTTAAATGACTGCCTCAATGCCAGGTCGAGCAGCTTGTGCTATCTCTGAATTTTCAGGGAAATTAGTAGACTACAGAGATCTTGTTCTGAGCAGAACAAATAAGAAATTGATATAAGCTGTGCTATTTCTCAGAGAAGCAAAAGAGTGAGAAAATAACTTAATTCCTTAGAAAAGTAAGGACGAGGTGCCGCATGATATTTTGATGTTGCTCTTTGGTTCCCATCTTCTGCACCAGGGATAGCTAATGTAGTGCCCTCCAGACATTGCAGGCTACAATTCTCATTGACCTTTGAGAGTTGGAGTCCATAACATCTGGAGGGCACCATAGTGGCTTCCTGGTTATGCACCGTTACCTGAGCCCCATTGAACATAGTGGGGCTTGTTTCTGAGTAGCTACGCGAACATATGATTGCACTGTTGAATATAAGAAGCGGTATTGCTTGGACAGCGTTTGAGCCTGAATTTGGAGTTTGATGTTGAGTCCTCAATAACCTCTTTATCTTTGTTATTCTGAGATAGCTTGTTACTCCCTTGCGATAAACAACTTCTTGTGGTTGATAGTTCTGTTTGTATGAAGGGTAAATACTGGGAGAAGAATCTTCAGTATGGTTTTTAAAACTACTCCCCAATACAGTGGCAGACATTGGCCCCCTCAAATTTCAGCTTTTTGAGACTCTAAAATTAGACGCCCCCTTCTTATTATCACCCCCTGTAGGGGTTGCGCCCGGTGCGATCAGAACTTGTCGCGCTACCCTAAAAGTCTCCTCTGCCCAATAATATCTATAATGGCAAATATATAATGCTAGGGACCACAGCTCAGTAGTAGAGCAGCTGCTTTTCATGCAGAATGTCCCACGTTCAATCCCTGGCATCTCCAGTTAAAAGGTTCAGATTATAGTATAGTATAATAATAGCAAATAATGGAAAGACTCAGAGACCTGTGGCCAATAAGTGCAGAAAATACACAGGTAGGTGGATGAGTAATCTGAACTTAATAATTAGGTAGCTTTCCTATGTTCAAATGCAAGTAAATCTGCGTGATTTTAAATGTGATATCCTTTTTTCTTTTTCTGCCTTTGTAGTAGGCAAGTCTTGTTGAAACGAATGCCAACCTGATCCTAAAAGTATTTGTTTGGAATAAAATGTACTTCTGAGATGAGTCGGTGGCCTTGCAACAATTTTTTTTAAAAAAAAATACTATGCGCACCACATTAGGAATTACTTTCAGTACAATTTATTCCAGTGCTTTAATACAGTGGAACCTCTACTCACAACCACAGTCCGTTCCAGAGGCCCGTCCTTATGGCGAAACGGGTCTCTGGTAGAGGCACCGTTGTGTGCAGGTGCATTCGGCGGCAGCCAGCTTCTGTGCATGCGCAAATTGCGGCAAACCCAGTATATACTTCCAGGTTTGCCGCGGTCATGACTTGGAACAGGCCTAAGTAGAGCAGGATGTAAGTAGAGGTTCTACTGTGTGTATCAGTCCACACACTGGACAGGTTTGGAATGCTGGCATGATCCAGACCACTTTACAACCTTTAAAAGTGACTACAGTCATATTTGGATCCCACCGCAAACCTGGAAGTGAGTGTTGCGAACGTTCTTTGCAACCCGAACGTCCAGTGGGGTTTCCGCAGCTTCTGATTGGCTGCAGGAGCTTCCTGCAGCCAACCAGAAGCTGCGCTTTGGTTTGCAAACGTTTTGGAAGTCGAACAGACTTTGGGAATGGATTCCATTTGACTTCCAAGGTACAACTGTACTATATGGCCCTTCCTATTTTTGACCGTGTTTAGTGCCAGTCAAGTTATTTCTTTACTGTTCCTTTTTCTTTCCAGTTGTCCACCCTTCTGTGCAGGCACAGGACCGGCCCACAGCTACAGTCTCACCACTAAGAACCCAGAACTCCCCATCCCGCCTCCCAAGCACTGTGGTCAGGCCACACTCTGTGGTTTCCCCGCAACACATCCACCACTCCCCTGTGCACATCATCCCTGGAGCACAGTGTGCCAGGCCCATGATTCCCCTCACATCGGCGGCGGCAGCGATTACTCCTCCCAACGTCACTGCAGTCAACCTGAATGGAGAAGCAGGAAACGGGCCCATCAGTAGCCTGGCGACTTGCAGTCCAACCAACACAGCCTGCAAAGCAGAAGAGAGGAAAAACGAAAAGGTAACAGACAGCTCTGGTGTAGCAGGAGCCCATCTTAACAATTCTAAGCACAGGGCCCACCGTATGATCCAGAATTACTGATGCTTATAGATATGATTGATAACCAGGATGGTTATCAATCATATTCTTATATCTATAAGAATGAGATGTCAGCAGCAGGGGAGTTATCATCAATATCCTCTTGTCTATCTAGCTATCCTCTTGTCCTTTGTCACTCTTGTTAAAATGGTACCTTTAATTACACATAGGATTGTATTACTATTACTTCTGTTAACTTTCAGACTATTTCAGGGTAGTAAGCTTCCCTTGCCATCATCTTTTTGTGGAGAAAATGGCAGCCCATCCAAAAGTCTTCTTGACCTTTTTTCAGTGGTTGAAAAGGGAGAGACCTTCCAGTCTGCAGGGTCATGTGTGAATTAGTGTAAACCGTTCTTAATTCTAAGCACCTATAGCCTAAAGCTGTTTGCACACTTGTTTCATTGATTCACTTTTGGAGCTGGCGATGGGTTAAGTGCCCAGCTGCGTGTGAGGTCCCCATCTGCTGCATTTCTTCTGGCAGTTGGCATGCTCTTTTGTCTAAACCCTCCACATCTGAAACAGCAGAGAAAGACCACCAGAGAAGTGTCACAGGTTCCATCACCATATGGCCAAGTTTGCCGGAAACTGCTTGCCTAGTTACATAGAAGATGTTATATACAGGGGTGCCTCGCTAGACGAAAATTTCGCTTAACGAAAGGATTTTCTGATCAGAGGTTGCCTCGCTATACAACGAGGTTTTCTATGGCCACCGCTTCATCTTGCAAGCATGGCCATAAAAACCTCCGATCAGAAAATCAGGGCATTCATCTAGCGAAAGGGGAACCAGCTGTAGCAAGGGAAGGAGGCAAAGGAAGATCAGCTGAGAGCTGTCAGCGCCTCTCAGCTGATCTTCCTTTGCCTTCTTTCCCAGCTGCAGCTGGTTCCCCTTTGTGTTCCGCTGGTCTCTGCCCCGGCAGAGACCAGTGGAACACAAAGAGGAACTAGCGGGGGAGGAACTAGGTGTCCGCCCGCTTGCCTTCACTGAGAAAGCCGGGCGCCTTCTCAGCGAAGGCAAGCGGGCGGTCTAGGTGTCCCCCGCTTGCCTTCGCCGAAGTTGCGCTCTGTGTCGGGGGAGGCAGGCGGGAGAAGGTGTTCCCCTGCGGCTGCCTCTCACACCACACCACCGGCACGGAGCGCAACTTCGGAGGTCTCTGAAGTTGCGCTCCGTGTCGGGGGAGGCAGGCGGGAGGCGGCGGCGGGAGAAGGTGTTCCCCCGACACCGCCTCTCGCCCCGCACCACCGGCACGGAGCACAACTTCGGAGGTCTCAGGAGGCAGCAGCGGGAGAAGGTCTTCCCCCGCCGCCGCTTCTCGCTGCGAAAAGCCGGCATGGGGCTTGGCGGCGGTGGGGGAAAGGCAGTGTGTGTGTGTGAAAGCGGAGGATCCTCCGCTCCCCACCCCACCGCCCGACAGAGCGCCCCCCGGAGCCGAAGTGCAGCGCTGTGGGGGCTTTTCGCCATTTGCCTTCCCCGAGCCAAGGGGGAGGCAAACTGCGAAAAGCCCCCGGCCACAACGCCGCACTTCGGCTCTGGCACTGGCTTGGCGGCGGTGGGGGAAAGGCGCAGGATCGTTCCTTCACCTTTCCCCCACCCCGCCCGACAGAGCCGGATCCGACGAAGCTTCGTCCAATCCGGCTCTGTTGTTGGCAGCAGCGGCGCTTGCTCTCTTGGCTCGGGGAAGCGCCTGCCTGCCTTCCCCGAGCCAAGAGAGCAAGCGCCGCCATCGCCACCAGTTCCCCCGGAGCCCATAGGAACGCATTAATTGACTTTTAATGCATTCCTATGGGAAACGGTGCCTCGCTAGACGAAATTTTCGTAGGACGAATTGAAAGTGGTGGTCCTTGGAAACAGAACTTGAGAACAGAACACTTAAAGGAGAGGTGTTTTTCTCCAAGCAAACTAGTTGCTGACCGGGAACCTTCATTTGCATCTGTAAGGCGTTAGATTGAGACTGAAGGGTAGAGGAATCCTGTGCATTATTCTGGCACGGAATATGCATTAAACCTTCTTTCTATCTGTCCCTCCACTCCCCCTCTCAATTTAATTAATGTGCAACACAGTTCAGATACATCACGCTGAATAGTTAAAGAGACGCAGCAATGATATCCTGCTAATTTCATGAGACCAATATATGTATATAATTCTGCCATGCTTTTCTAAACATCTGTTTGTCTGTTCCGTTTTTAGATTAGCTGTGATCATGGGCGTAGGCAGGAGGGGGCAATTGCCCCCCCCAGAAGCAGGGCCGCTGGCCAGGCTGCCCACCCGGTGCCGTCTCCCTTCTCCCTGGCTGGCTGTGGGGCGGGCGGAGGGAAAACCCCAGAGCCGCGCAAAGCGTTTGGCTGGCTTTCCCTCCGCCCGCCCCACAGCCAGCAAGGGAGAAGGGAGACGTCCCTTCTAGCTGGCTGGTTGTGGGGCGGGCGGAGGGAAAGCCAGCCAAACGCTTTGCGCGGCTCTGGGGTTTTCCCTCCCTCTGCCTCTGGGGCTTTCCCTCCGCCCGCCCCGGCAATCGCAGAGGGGATCGGAGCAGCCCAATTTCGGGCTGATCCTGGCGCCCCCTCGCCCCTGCCGATCGCGGAGGGGGAGGAGGGAGTCGGAGCAGCCCGATTTCGGGCTGATCCTGGCGCCCCCTCGCCCCTGCCGTTCGAGGAGGGGGTCGGAGCAGCCCGAAATCGGGCTGCTCCGATCCCCTCCTCCCCCTCCGCGATCGCCGGGGCAGGTGGAGGGAAAGCTGGCAAGGGAGAAGGGAGCTTTCCTTGCCCCGCTGTGGCCCCTCCCCCCGCCCCCCTAATTTTCATCCTGGCTACGCCCCTGGCTGTGATAGCACGATAGCCCCAAAAGCCGTATAACAGAAGAAAGTTTTGATTTACCTTGCTTGTAGCAGAGTACACCCTAGGTACCTAACACACCAACATGCTACTTGAAACTTCAGACTTTGCCTTTGACAAAAAAAATAACTTTCTTCTT
Organism: Zootoca vivipara; assembly: GCF_963506605.1. Taxonomy (NCBI): domain Eukaryota; kingdom Metazoa; phylum Chordata; class Lepidosauria; order Squamata; family Lacertidae; genus Zootoca; species Zootoca vivipara. The sequence continues at coordinate 25,455,006 of NC_083279.1, read as the reverse complement.
TTCACTCGTTTTTAAAATATCTTGACCATAATGTAGCCCTAGCCCAGATATCCCCAAACTGCGGCCCTCCGAATGTTTTGGCCTACAACTCCCATGATCCCTAGCTAACGGGACCAGTGGTCAGGGAAGATGGGAATTGTAGTCCAAAACATCTGGAGGGCCAAAGTTTGGGGATGCCTGCCCTAGCCTCATTTTTAGTGGACAGTGTCTCCGAGTTGGCTAAAGTTTCACTGCTCACGTGGACTTAGTATGTACTCATTCGAGTTATATGACCTCATGATCATATACCTATGAACAGGATTTGGCTTCACTATCACTATCCGGTGGTTTGTTTGTTTTAACCTTTAGTAGGGGTTGCACTAAGTAAATATTATTTGCCATATACCAGGAGTGAAGAGGCCCGGGGTAAAATGTGACTCTCCAAGCTTCTACTACAAAACCTGATTGCCCTGTTTTGCACCCTCCTTGAATGTGTTTGTCTCAGTGGAATATGTCCTTGAACTCTGATAATGCCTCTTGCTTCCCTGGATGGAGGATAGAGAGGGATGTGTGAGTGAGTGAGCATTGGTGAAATGTACATTCATTGCTCCAGCCACTTTTGCCTCTTGTCCTGCCCACTACTCAGCTTTCCTGAATTTCTTTCTGACCCTCCCAATTCCGAGACTCGGCACCATTGCTACCTGGGAAACTGGGCCTGGCTAAACTAGAGGTTGGTTGGGTTTTGTAAACCAGTAAAGGAATACCCTCAAAGACAGAAGAAAGGAGTTGCGAATGACCCTCCTGGTAATGTTGGACTCCAACTCCCATCAGCCCCAGCCATCAGGGATGATGGGAGTTGTAGTCCAAAGCATCTGGATGCCACCAGTTTGGGGAAGGCTGCAGTGGGAGGGCAATGGGTGCAATTTCCTTTCTAAAATGCCCTTGTTGCATGCTTTTATCCATTCCTAAGCCATCCCTATATTTATTCTTTTCTGCTATTGTTTCCTCCAAATTCTCCCCAGTTTCTTCATGTCCCATTGCTCCCTCTTGTTACTGTCAAATCTTTGATTTCAGGTAATGCTCTTCTTATCTAGCTCATGGGGTGAGAAACCTGCTGCCCTCCAGATGTTAATGGACTAACCCTCCATCCATCCAAATTACAGCCTGAAACATCTGGCAGGTGTCAAGTTGGGAAAGGCTTGCTTTAGTAGAGTTTAGTACTCTATGTCTATGGAACTGCAGCCCAAGACATATAAACTCAATCTGAGCCAACATGTATTATTTGTTAAAAGTCTCTGGATAGAATTTCCTCTTCCAGCTAGCTTAAATATTGCCTGATAATTACAAAATAGCCTATGATTTCTTATGTGTTGATTACTCTTATGCCACTTTCCCTTGTAAATAATGTGGCTACTTTTTGCCATCTCATATAAAACTACTTACATGAATGAACTGATGTGGCCTCAGTCGCTTAATCATTCTGAAGAACCTCCTCATTTGGTTTCTGATGATATTTTGATTAAACTTCTCGAAAACATCCGACACAGTGGCTCCTAAAATGATAGATAAGTTGTTGCTTCTGGGAACAGTTTGTTAATTTATCACCATCCACAGTGCATCTTTATTGCTTTTTGATGCCTGGAATGTATCCCAAACTATTTGAAAACCAACTACAGTGGTCCCTCAACTTACGAATTACTTGACATCGTAGGTTTCGACTTACGAACGGAACAAATGGCTGCACGCTTACGAATTTTTCTACATCCGAACGGAAACTGTTGGCGGCTTTAAATGAGGTTTTTCGACTTACGAATTTTTACATGCGGTTTTATCGACTTATGAATTTTCCAGAATATTTTTTTCCTATGGGAAACCGCGTTTCGACTTCCGAACTTTTCGACCTATGCATGTGCATTTGGAACGGATTAAGTTCATAAGCCGAGGGACCACTGTATCTGAAACTATCATTTGTTCTATGTTAGCAGTGAAATCTGTCAAAAAAGTTTAATGTAGAGCCAAATTACCATATGGGCTTAAAAATGTATTGATCCATGTGAGGCTGAGGCTGGCTCTCAGTCACTCTTCTGATGCAAGCTTTTCTGTCTCTCGGCCTGGGTCCTAACTTCTGTAGTGACCCTCCTTGTTACTGGCTAGGAGAAGTACAGGGGCCTATATTGTGTAACCCGCTAAAAATGATCTGAAATGTGAGTTACATGTTAGGTTGCTGGAGGGAAGATTTCCCTACTCCAGTGGGAAATATACCAGTAATAATGCATGTTGAACCACTCTTACCCAGTGTGTGGAAAACAAGGTATAGAGGACAAGCATGTTTTAAAATTTGAGAATTTGTTGTTTTTCCCAGGAAGGAGTTCAAATCTCACCATCCATACAATATTTATTAATTTGTACAGTCATACCTCAGGTTGTGAACACTGCGGGTTGCGTACTGCGCTGAACACAGAAGTACCGGAACGGGTTACTTCCGGGCTTCGGTGCATGCGCAGAAGCACCGAATCGATCACACGCGTGCACAGATGCGGCGCTACGGGTTGTGGACGTGCCTCCCACACGGATCACGTTCGCAACCCAAGGTATGACTGTATAGCTATAAAATAAAAGTTATTGGGGAGGCAGGACATAAAAGCCTTGGATGACAAGCATGGGGTCTGGGTCAGTTCATATGGGAGGAGATGGTCCTTAAGGTATTGAGTTCCTGAGCCATGTAAAGCTTTAACTTTTAGCCTGGTAGTCATAGGTAGGGACCGGGAGGGAATTCAGTTCAGTTTGCATTTACTTAGGTACTTCCATTTGAACTTACTTAATTTGCACTCCCTGAAACAATCTGTAAACCAGAAAGCAGCTACCCTTTAAAATGCACACTTCTCTGAATTTTGTAATGCAACTGTGCTGTGAAGTAGTATACAAACATGCATTTTTACCAGGGTGAAATGTGAACAAGAGAGTACATATGTTGATGATAATATCCCGAAATGCATTACTTTAAGGGGGGGGAATGCTGTATGTTAAATAAAGATGTCTATATTTGGAGAAACTAACACTAAAATTCTGATGGCGATTTTTTTTTTAAAAAAAAAGTAACAAACTGATGTGGGAAACTGAGAAATGGAAAGAAACTTAAACATGCAGATTCACCCATAGAGCAACCATGCAGACAAGTGAGTGGGGTGATAGAGGATAGATGGGTCTCTCCATTCCCCCTCTGACACCCCACTTTGTTTCTGCACTGGCTGCAGAGGAACAGAAGCCAGTCCCCTCAGTTCTGCTCCACTTCTCCAGCCTGAGAGTGGGGGCAGGACTGCTAAAATTCAAGCATCCTTCATTTCTACGCTGGCTCTGGAGGAGGAAGTTTCCCCTTTGCTGAAGCAAGCATGGAAACACAGGATATTAGCTTATTTGCAAGCTGGTAAAAAAACAAGCCAACCAGCTTGTGGTCTAGTCATTTTTCTGGACTTATTTAAAGGTAAAGGGACCCCTGACCATTAGGTCCAGTGGTGACCGACTCTGGGGTTGCGCGCTCATCTCGCATTATTGGCCGAGGGAGCCAACGTATAGCTTCCAGGTCATGTGGCCAGCATGACAAAGCCGCTTCTGGCAAACCAGAGCAGCACATGGAAACGCCGTTTACCTTCCCGCTGTAGCGGTTCCTATTTATCTACTTGCATTTTAATGTGCTTTCGAACTGCTAGGTTGGCAGGAGCTGGGACCAAGCAACGGGAGCTCACCCCGTCACAGGGATTCGAACCGCCGACCTTCTGATCAGCAAGCCCTAGGCTCTGTGGTTTAACCCACAGTGCCACCTGGGTCCCAACCAGCTTGTGGTCTAGTCATTTTTTCTGGACTTATTTACAAGGCTTCAAAAAAATCATACAGAAAATAAACTGCAGCCCTAGAGAGCATAAAAATCATGAACAGTGCCTGCTGCCATACATTTAAATTTAGCTGTCCTATTCCAGTATGAAATGGAATATTGTCAGCTATCTGAGTATTCCTTACTCAATGCTCAAAACTGTAACAGGGTTGTCTATAGAAAGTTATTTCATAAGAAGCAGTAGTATGCTCAACCAGTTTTGCATTGTTTCATTCGCTAGAATGAAATCACTGGAAACGTACAATTTTATTAGACACTTCTCTTGAACCTTTCTGCCGAAGCAAAATGTGAATTATTTTGAACTATTTCTTTCATCACAAAACATTTCTTTTTAAGTCACCTGAATTGCTCACTCAATCAAGAGACTTCTGTGATCATGGAGTAACCCATAGGCTGTGCATTAGAAGAACAAATCATCCTAAAGACACAGTTTAAGCATAGCTGCCAAGTCCGGGTCGTAAAGATCCGGGATCGGCAGCGCGCGCATGACCGGAAGTTGCGTGACGCAACTTCCGGTGGCACTTTGCCCTTCTATGGGCACCAGAAAATGGCGGCGCCGGAAGTCGCTTCCGCGCATGACCGGAAACACGTAAAGCGACTTCCGGCGCCGCCGGCGCCATTTTCTGGTGCCCATAGAAGGGCAAAGCAGCACCAGAAAAATGGCCGGGTAACAATTGCATTCTCCTCCACAGTCATAGCTGCCAAGTATACCGATTTAAGGGAAAATACCGGGATTTTCCGCCAAACGGGAGACCGCCGGGAAACGGTAAGAAAAAAGGGGTTTTCCCGGCGGATACGGGATACTTGGCAGCTATGAGTTTAAGTGTTAACATCTGTATTTCAACCATTTCTTGTCTAAGCTTGTTCAAAAAGAAGGGAAGTGCCTTTATCTCTACATAACTGCTAGGGAGGGAGAAATTTCTATTTCTGAAATATTTGGCAATGGCCAACTCTTTTATGTAACGTGATTTGAGTATGTTCAAATTCCCATCTCCCGTACAGAATCTTAAACAGAAAAGCACATTAATTGTGAGTTGTAAGCATACTACAAGTACTGTACAGTTGAGTTGTCATCCAGTAAACATTGGTAGGGGTTAAAACAAAAATGAGTACATAGTATGCACAACCTTGAATTGTTTCAAGCTGGATAGCACATTGATTAAAATTCTTCCCTTTTTTTGGAACTAGTACATGCAGGAAGTCACAATATGGATTTTAAATCCAGAAGGTTTTAAAATAAGCATAACAAAACAGTATGCAGCTGCACTCACTGGCTCTTCTCATTTCTAATTTGTTCTAACTATAGAAATGCAATGCTGCCAAGTTTTGAATTGCAGTGATAAAGGCTCAAGTATAACTTACGTACTGGTAAAGTTCGATTTCCTTTCCGAACACATAGGCTGTTGTCTCCAGCACACATGATCCACAGCCTTCCCCACTCCATCTCGGCTCTGAAATGACCATGTGGTCTGTCAGAAGCCTGGCAGGTGTCTGGAAAATCCTCTCTCTTTCTTGTATTTGCTCTTTGGTTCCCAAGGATACTGCCAGAGGGTTGTTGACCAATGCTTCTCATGCATGCAAGTTTTTAGCAGAGTCCCTCATTTCCTCATTTAATCCAGATTTACAGTTTCTGGGGAAAATCTGATAAGTAAAAGAACACCTGTTAGCAACATCAAGTCACGTTTGATTGCACCCCACTATACCCCGTCCCCCCAAAAAAAATCTGATTATGTTCTTCTGGGTCAGCCTTTGTTGAAAAGACTGCTAAGGCTTCCTGAAAGTACATCTTTTTAAAAAGGGGGGGAGTGAACATTGTATGAAGCCTTAGGTAAAGGTAAAGGTACTCCTGACTGTTAGGTCCAGTCGTGGACGCCTCTGGGGTTGCGGCGCTCATCTCATTCTATAAGCCAAGGCATTTGTCCACAGACAGCTTCCGGTCATGTTCCCAGCATGACTAAGCCACTTCTGGCAAACCAGAGCAGCTCACGGAAACGCCATTTGCCTTCCCGCTGTAGCGGTACCTATTTATCTATTTGCACTTTGACGTGCTTTTGAACTGCTAGGTGAGCAGGAGCTGGGACCGAACAATGGGAGCTCACCACGTCACAGGGATTCGAACCACTGACCTTCTGATCGGCAAGCCCAAGAGGCTCAGTGTTTTACACCACAGCGCCACCCGTATGAAGCATTAAACACTCTTAAATCAGGGATAGATAACAGTGTGCCCTCTGGTTGTCTAGACTACAAATCCCACCTTCCTCAGGCAGCAAGGGCAATTACCAGGTATTATGGGACTTGTAGTCTGCGATATGTGGAACGCATCATCTTGGCTGCCCCTGGTCAAACTTTAGGGAACAAATTGCCCTGTATGAACTTCCCTGCTCTGTGTGGGAAGCTGTTTTCTGCATCCCACCTTTCCCTCCAGTTAGGCCATACAGCCAGGCTTTCTTTTTGGTGTTCCTCACACTGAGGAATGCACTTCCTAGGGTAAAAGTTCCTGGTTCCCTCCCTGATCGTTTTCTTCAGGGTATTTCCTATGGGCTGGTTTTGCTTGGATTTAACATGGGAAAACTCAGCCAGATGGGCAGGATAACAGTCCATATAGTTTGAAACACTTGACCTTAACACCAAGGCTCCCATTTGAGTTGTGCATAGAGCTGTCTCTTTTGTTCCACAGTCATGGAGGTATCTGATAATAAAGCACTTATCTTATAGTATCTAGCTCATATTTAGCATCTTCCCCACCTTTTCCTAATTCTGCATAAGGGCAGAAAGCTGGCACTCAGCTAATGAATATTTCTCAGGCTGGCAATTAACCCAGCCAAACGCATTAACCCCAGCTGTCAAAACATAGTTTGCTTCAGATTCTATAATAAAGCAGATTTCTCCCCTTTGTTGGTTTCAGCTCTTTTAGAAATGCAATATGGCATTGTTCAAAAAAGGACTTCTCTTAAACATTTATGTTGTTCAGCAGTGAAATCCACACGCCACTTTGAATCAACTGCCAAGCAACTCTCAGAAAGTAAATGTTCAGAAGGTTCCTCCTAAGTGATCACACTGAAATTTTCCCAGTTTCCACCCAAAGTAGTCCAGCACATTCAAAAACCGAAGCTTAAAAAAATGTGAAGCAAAAATATTTGGGGGTTGAGTTTGCTGTTATTTAAGGCCAATTGGCATGTTACACAATACCTACGTAGAAGGCACTTCTAGGTCAGAAAAATTGTTACACAGAATGATCTGAATATAGATCATTTATGTGTAACAATTACGTATACACATCTCTTTCACTGCATGAACATTTGGGCCACAGTCTGTGTGGACAGGGACGCAGGTGGCGCTGTGGGTTAAACCATAGATCCTAGGGCTTGCCGATCAGAAGGTTGGCGGTTCGAATCCCTGCGATGGGGTGAGCTCCCATTGCTTGGTCCCTGCTCCTGCCAACCTAGCAGTTCGAAAGCACGTCAAAGTGCAAGTAGATAAACAGGTACTGCTACAGCAGGAAGGTAAACGGCATTTCCGTGTGCTGCTCTGGTTCGCTGGCCACATGACCTGGAAGCTATACGCCGGCTCCCTCGGCCAATAATGCGAGATGAGCGCGCAACCCCAGAGTCGGTCACGACTGGATCTAATGGTCAGGGGTCCCTTTACCTCCCTTTACCTGTGTGGACAAGCTTAAATCAGTGTGAGCTGGTCTGGTACAGTGGTTATTGAGTGTTGCATTAGAAGTGGGAAGACCAGGGTTCAAATCCCCACTTAGTCATTGGTTTGGCAAGTCACTGTCTCTTAGCCTAACCCTCACAGGGTCGTTGTGACCATGTATGCCACTTCAAGTCCCTTGCAGGAAAGATGGGATATCACTGCAAAAACAGTAACTAGAGACTAAGCCTATTGATTTCAGTGAACTTAAATTAACCTTACATTGTGGCCGTTGTACACACGAGCCAAAAGATGTGCTCTATTGCTGCTGCTTCCTAGCACATGTATCAAAACAGATGTATATATGCAACGATCACGTTAGCTTTTTCAAAGGTGAATGCAACTTCATTTTACAACTTAGCCAAATATTCTCCAAAATGTGTTTAAATTTCTAATCAAAGAACTGGATACTTACCAGTAGATAGTGCATCAACATCACCATCATCATCAGTGCAGAAATGTGGTCTAGATTAGTGATGAACATAGATCACAGACTAGCTTCCTGCGTTAGACCAAGGAGTGCTGATCCCTGAAATTTATGTACAACATGTATTAATTATTTTATCAAGCCTGTTGGCTTTGCTGTAAGGCAAACATCATTTTCCTCTTTTTAATTTATTATTACATTTATAGCTCACTTTTCCTCCAGGAGACTCAAGGTGGCCTACATGGTTCCCCACTTTCCATTTTATCCTCATAACAACTCTGTAACTACCACAAAGAAGACCCTGTCCCAAGCCACCATGTAATGAGTCTCCTTCTGCAGATCATAGGGCCTGTGCAGACTGGGAGAGATACCACCAAGCATTTAAGCCCCGGGTCATTTGTCACACCACTCAGCACCTTGATATCAAAATGAGAGCCCCATAGTATTATCACTATAATGATAATAATTTATTTCTTATACCCTGCCCATCTGATCGGATTGCCTCAGCACTCTAGGCGGCTTCCAATTCAAATACAGCATCAAACATTGAAAACTTCCTGAAACAAGAGTTGCCTTCAGATGTCTACAAAAAATTATATAGCTCTTTGACATCTGCCGGGAGGGCATCCTGCAGGGCGACTACTGAAAATGCCTTCTGTCTGGTTCCCTGTAATTTCACTTTTCACAGTGAGGGAACTGCCAGAAGGCCCTTGGAGCTGGAATTCAGTGCCTGGGCTGAACAATGGGTGCAGATACGCTCCTTCAGGTACACAGGGCCAAATGCTTTAAAGGTCAACACCAACACTTTGAATTGTGCTCAGAAATATACTGGGAGCCAATGTAGATCTTTTAGGGCCAATGTTATGTGGTCCTGGCAGCCACTCCCAGTCACCCGTTTAGCAGCTGTGTTCTGGGTTTACTGTATTATAGTTCCCAAGTCACATTCAAAGGTAGTCATGTTGTATTCCTATCAAGAAACAGGGACTGGGCTGGAGAAGGCCTCAGTTTCCCAAATGAATCAGAGCTCAATGAGAAAAGACAAATCTGGAGAGGCAGATCTTGCCTTGTGCTCATCCCTTCTCAATGAAGAAGACAGCTAGCAGATCTGGCAAGAGGCATTAATTCGAAAACTGTAAGTAGAAATTGCGGTAGAGCCTCACAGTTCTCTGTTTGCTCCTGATTACATTCACACATTACACTGAAAAGCAATGTGACAAATGGGTTTGAAAAGATGTGCATTTTCATCTGAGAGCCAGGATTGGCTGAAGCGCCCTCTCGAGTGGACAGAGCCCGCTTTTGTTGTGCAACGGAAAGAATAGCTCAAACAAATATTTCTGTTATATACTGGTTTGAAAAATGGTGGCACTAGTGACAAATTGTCTGGCTTTTCGGTGATCTTCGAGCAGTTAGCTTACTTTTAAATCTCTCTGGAGTAGCTCAGAAAACCTTGTTGCATTTATTTTTTTCAGCAAAGCCAGACACACTTCACGCTCACTATAATATAGTTGAGGCTGATAGTTAAAGGGAATTTTGGTGCTGACTACCCAATAAGAGTGTAGCCTGATGCTTTGTGAATTTGTGAGAGTTGGTTATGTGAGGAGCTTGAGGGGGAGAAAATACTTGCTGCTATTCATTAGCAAAGCGAGTTTTTTTTATAAAAAAAGAAGAAGACCACCTACAAAAATCTAAATCTCAGGTGTTTCTTTTTTTCTTTAGAATTACACATATCAAGTTTCTGTCACTTAAGGAGATTAAAGAATGTAAAGCTGCGTGGGTTTATCTGTTTTGTTTTTTAAAAAGAAAATCTGCCTCTGGTAAAAGCCAGGAAGTTGAGCTAATGTAAGTGTAAAATAAAAGTATTATCAAGCTGCAAGCTTCATTTCGTCATTGAATATTTCATTAGATTTCCAGAATATTCAGCACATTAGCAAAAAAATGTCCTTTCTGTGCGTGTGGGTGTTTAAATCCCAGCGGCTGTTTTCTTCCATAAAGAAAATGTGAGAACTTGGGAGTACTAGTCAATATTCTAACCCAGTGTTCATTTCATACAAGTTAGCTAGAAAACCTTATTTATTGAAGCAGGGTTGTAGAAGGGATAACCTTCTCCTGCTTGCTTAAAACACATTCTTTCTTTTCCTGTTTCCTTGACTGTCTCTTAAAGTTTCATTTGTTCCTCAAGAAATTTCAAGTTAGCCTGGCACACCTCAGAATGTCTTCAGTGTTGAATAAATCACACCCAGCCTTTAAAAATGGTGGCAGTTTCACACAGGCTTCCTAATTAATGTAAAAATTGATTACATGGTTGCGCGAACTCTTTTGAAAACACGTCCTTGTGCCTGCTTGAAAACCATGCGTGGGATGAAAGCTATCCGTAGGGGTGTATTCTTAAAAGGCTGGAAGCCTTATCACACTAAATTGATCTGCATCATCTTTCTGTTTAAAAAATCTCTTTCAACATCTTCACAACTTCTGCAATGCTGCAATGCCTTTTTTTACTGCAAATGTTCTGATGGCATTTATAAAGTGGGGGTGCATGGGCAATGCCATTTTCTCAAGATGGGTTTGGGACAGCAGCAGCAACACATGGGATAGGGCAGAGCTTTTCCTCATGACCCTGACATCTTACCTAAGGGCATGGATACACCTGAAGGACCTCTCATGGTTGATTTGAGGATAAAACAGAGGGGAGTGGAAGAAGAATATGCACAACCTGAACTCTTGGAGGAAGGGCAAGAAGACATGAAATAAACATCTATGTAAAATTCAGCCTAGCTGCAGCTTAGAGAATCTGACAAGAGAGCATTATGCCTTACAAGAACATGGCTATGTGCACACCATACATTAAAGAACATGACTTCCTCCAAAGAATCCTGGGAACTGCAGGCCATTCCTCAGAGAGCATCAAGTCTGGCACCTGTAGCAAACCTCAGTTCCCAGAACTCTTTGGTGAAAATCACGTGCTTTAAATGTAAGCCATGTGCGCAGCCCATGTTGATGTCTTGTCCTGATAACACAAAGGTCTCCAACACTGGGATTTAATCCAATCAGCCAAAAGGAAGGAAGCAATTTATTGTCATACTGAGGTCCTCGAGAATTTATTTGCCAGTGTGAAATGACAAAACACTGCCCTGTTTCCTCCAGGAGTAGAATCAAATAGCACTGCCTTTTCAAATTCCAGCTGTTTAGAGGCTGACTTTTCCCTTACTAGATGAGTTGGTCATGTTGTCACAATAGAAGTTCCATATAACTTCCACTGTGCCTCACCTTTTTACAACACAAAACTTCTCTTAGTAAAGATAAGTTGTAAACAACACTCACTTCCCTGTGCGTACAAAATGGTTGGCATTCATCTAAAAACCTGTAATTGAAACATCTCACTTGCAATGTTCTGTTTGATTTCTATGCAGAAAGAAAAGAAAAGTGGGCTGCTGAAACTTCTAGCAGGAGCATCAGCAAAAAAGAAATCCCGCTCTCCTCCGTCTATGTCCCCAACGCACGACCCTTTGGCAGTGATGGAAGGGATGCTGCAGGGTGCTGTGGGACCTGAACTATCCTCTCTCTCTAGCCATGGGAGGGCAGGCTCATGCCCGATTGAAAGTGAAATGCAAGGAGCAATGGAGATGGAGCCTCTGCACAGAAAGACAGGCTCTTTGGATTTGAATTTTCCTCTTCCTTCTCCCATAAGGCAGCTTCCGCCTTCAATGGCAGCCATCCGTCCAGAACCCAAGCCATTGTCTCGAGAAAGGTATGTCACCCAATTAAGCGTATTTACTTGTATTTTGGGTTAGCTGCCATCCTATGCAGAGTATTTTGTACAGAAACATTTTCATTTCATTGCAAGGTTCCTATTAACTGGGAAGATCAGCTAAGTCTTTCATGGAGTTGGCAGAGACCTTAAAGGTGATCTAGTCCAAACCAGCTTCCAACACAGGACACCTGCTGCAACAGCATCCCTGAGTTGGCCATCCAGCCTCTGCTTAAAAACCCCTAATGGAATGCTCTCCCCGTTGAGGTCTACCTGGCACCAGCTTCATCATTGCTTTGGGGCCAGGCAAAGGTATTTTTTTGTTTTCCAGCACATTTGAGCAGCACCAATGACTGGATTTCTCCCCCCACTTTGATTATGTTCTCATATATAGAACAAAAATGGAATAATGTCATCATGCTGCAGTTCACATGGCTGCTGACAGGCGGCGTTTCAAACTGCAGCATGACAGCAAACTGGGCTGTCAGAGCTGCTAGACTCTTGCAGCAGCATTGGAGGCCAGAGAGGATGGAGATGGAAAGGCAGGCAGGCAGGCCACCCCAGCCAGCAAGTTTGTGAGTGGGCATACCAGACAACTGAGCATCCTAAGCAAGCATGTTGGCAGCCCAGGCAAACTCTAGAGGTTTCAGAACATCTAAGGAGAGAGGGGAAGGTTGGTTTTGGTGTGATCAGGAGGAGGGCTGACTTTGGTGAGGGATGGGTTGGGTGCAGCCACAGTCAGCAAGTGAATATTTAATGTTAGTATATTTTTATTCCATCACTGTATTTTATACTTGTACACCACATTGGGACATTCTATTACAGGAAGCAATCAATAAATTCAATAACTTTATTAACTCCCTGCCTGCTGTTATTCCAATCAGCCACTCCCCACTCCCAGGGCTGCTATTAGCATTTTTTTTTTAAAGCATGCACATTATTAAGTGCAAAGACTCAGTTTTTAACCTCAGAGATCATGGGGAAAAAACCACCCTATAGCAGACTTCTGAATAACCAAGCATATGTGGGAAATAAGAATTGTTTCCATATTACAAAAAAATTGGTTCTCTCTGTGTGTCATAATTCACATCAGAATGTCTGGGCACGAGGGCTAGCACATTTAGTAGCAAGACTGCTTTATTTGGCTACTGTTAGAACAAGTCAATAGGAACATTCCCAGACTTGAAAGCATTGAAGCCTGCTCCATGACGCCAACCGTTGTATTTCCACCAAAACCCAGAAAATTTAGCCTTACTATTAATTTGCATTTTTTCCCCTTCTAACCAGGCATGATAAAAATGCTGCTACTTTCTTAGCCCCAAGAATGGAAGTTAAGCAAGGGCAGGATTGTGAAGCTGTGGAATGGAAAATGCACAGAGCCAGAAGGCCAGCCTGTGTTCTCATTGTTTGCACAATAAGCTGCAAATGGAGTTGTACAGATGGGCCTCTTAAAACATTACAGATAGCACTAATTGCACTTTGCAGTAGCTGAGAATTCAGATCCTGATTTTCAGGCATTTTGATTCTTAAATCCGAGAATAACCTCTAATTGAAAGAAGCTTAATTATACTCAGCAGGCAAGGTTTTCTAATTGATTTATGGATTAACTTCCATATCACTGGTTTATCTGCACCCCTTAACTGATCATATGGTTCTTTATGCCTATACATGAGGATTATTAATTACCATTCCTACCTTTGCAAACTCGGAAGGATAATGCCTAGCCCTGGATCATTTGAGCAGCTACATTAAACACTTGTCTAGAAGTTCATTCCACATCCATTTGTGCTCATCAAGTCACCCAAGTGCTCAGTAGTACAATTTTAACAATAAAATACATGTGTGAAGCTGCATTTCATACCTGGCAACACAGTGATTTTTTCATCTCCACACTCAACATGTTTGCTTGTTTGTATTTTACTGTATACATAATTTGTTCAATTCTATAGATGAAGTAAAGTGCACGGGTGGGATCAGATGAACAGATTCATATTTTATGCAGCACTTGTTGCTTCACACCCACAAATATATAAAATACGGGAGAGTTAGGCAACTCTAATAACACACAGCAGGCGCAGCTTTATTAAATGCGAACCCCCAAAATTGGAATCCCCTCCAAACTGATGCTAATTTTTTTTACTTGTTTTGTACCCTGAGCCCCACATTTTATACCCCTCCATCTGAGTGCCCCCCCCACCTAGCCTAGGCAAACTCGGCCCTCCAGATGTTTTGGGACTACAACTCCCATCATCCCTAGCTAACAGGCCCAGTGGTCAGTGATGATGGGAATTGTAGTCCCAAAACAGCTGGAGGGCAGAGTTTGCCTATGCCTGACATAGCCATTGCAAGAAGCTACCTAACACTCATTGCAAGAAGGAAAACAATTGTCAATTACAGCAGTGCATTTTGTGGGGCTTCCCAAGCCTTGGGGGGTCATTGCTTGTTGTCATTCCTACCTATTAATGGGCTAAATTTTAATTGCAATAAAAGGTAGAGGAATTAACCACACTGATTGTTTGCAGCTCGGAGTGGAATTCAGAGTCGGCTGTGCGTTTTGTAAGGTATTGTGTATGAAACTAATCAGATAATGAAGGGGGGAGGGAATGGCTCGGATTTTCCTTCCTTGTAGCACATTCTAGCCTGCATTCATTCCCATTCTGTTTTCTCAACACCTGCTTCCTTCAAGTGCTATTTGCCTAAACATATAACCGCTGTAATCAGCACAACTGAGATAATCCAGTTTCATCACTGCGAGAGCTGTCAGGAAATGCCTAGGAAGTGCTGTTATGTGCTTAATATTCCTGGTCCTTATAACGCTGAATCTGCCTGGTCTGGCTGATCAATGGAGCAGGAGACCCAAGAGCCACCATTCATGTAATATTTTGCAAAAAATTCAAATACATGAAAACTTTTTGGCAGATAGCAAACCCCTATGTACACATAGTATTCCTTTAGATACTATGTAGCCCTTTAGAGTTTTGCCATTTGTAAATTGGGGTGGGGGAGACACCAATTTATTGTGTTATGAGCTCTGGTTTTCCACATCTGCTTTGAATTGCAATTGGACAGTTTGAGCAAATGCGGAGTGCTTCTGCCACTACGATGCACCTAAATTTGAACAGCTCAAAGTAAAATAAAACGTTGCTTTTCCATTCACCAGGAAGATGGGGTCCAATAAACTCTACCCTATTTTGCGTATTCCATTATGCACATCCATACACAGTTGCAAGATTTGAAACCTGGGATCATTTTAGCTAAAATTACTCTAATTGAATAATGTTATTAGTCAGCACTGAAGCAGCATGTCTAAAATAATGTGAGCATTCATTTGCATAATGGTTGAGATTGGCAATGCTGTGCAAAGTGTAGCAGGTCTGCCCATGGCAGTATGATAGACTTTCTCCATAGCTAGCCAGTAGTCCACATTTCAAACCCTATTACTTGCCTTGGCACACTCAGAGGAAGTGACAGCCTGATTTACTGGTGAGAGGGAAAGATGACCAGCTTATTTTGGATCGCTCATGAGCAGGGATGTTGGATAATTCTGTCAAAAATGGAAACAGAAGCAGCAATTGCCAATGTTTGCTTATTCCTCCCACGTCCAGAGCAGAAATAATCCAGCGAATACAACTGGTATTCACTGTTGTTATCCGCAAATTTTGTGTGTGTGTTCCCCATTTGCATAGTTTCCTTCATAATTAAATGAATGGGGTGGAATAATTTAATGACAATGTCATTTGTGTCATAAATTGCACAAATTACATAATTTCACCACAGCAGACAGCATGACAAAAAAACATTTTCAGCAGAAAGTGAACTGCAGCAGAACAGAAACAAGGCTGCTTGCAACAAATACAAGACAACGGCCTCCTCACATCCTGGCTCATGAGCGCTGTATTCTACACAGTTGTGCAATCATGTCAAAATACACAGCTTTTCTCTAGGCATTTCAGATACAATATGATGCTCAACAGTGTTATAGTGACCCATCCTATGCTTAACCGATGATGTTACACTGTTAGTGAAGTGTTATGCCTCTGATCCATGATCAGATGCTGGCAGCCACTCTGCTAAAGGAACAGCGAAATACAAGTATAATAAACAAAAGAAGTCAATGACTTTTAAAATATAACTGAATATATAGCTGAAAAGCAAGGTAGAGAGATACTCACTCTTTCAATAAATCAGCCTGCGTACTTGCCTGGCAGCTACAGATGACCAGGAATTCTATGCAGGCCTGTGAGCAAGAAACCAAGCAGGCTGCTAGAGAGAAGATGGTCTCTCAGCTGTATCCAGATAACTATGTTATGGGGCAATAATAAATGTAAATGCTAAATAAGTAAAATGCAGCAGGCTGCTGAAGGAGGGACGTGCTTCCCCGTCCCTTTTCTGCTACCACCCCAGAGGCTGGTGAAGCATTCTGCAGCCTAGTAACTTTTGACAGCTTATTGATAGAACTGACATAAATATATCCATTGTGTAAGAGTTTCTGGCGTGGGAACTTTCCACAACATCATTCCCAACCAACCTATGTGGTTGCTGGTTCCAGATGTAAATCTCTAACACTTCCAGAGAGTAGAAGTAGAGCATATGAACCACCATCTGTAATAAGGTCTACCCTTCTGTCTCTTAAAGGTATCGTGTTGTGGTCCCCTATCCCCCACAAAGCGAAGCCGAGATTGAACTGAAAGAAGGCGACATCGTGTTTGTCCACAAGAAAAGGGAGGACGGCTGGTACAAAGGGACCTTGCAGAGGAACGGCAGGTCAGGCCTCTTCCCTGGGAGCTTTGTGGAGAGCTTCTGAGGGCTTGAGCTCCACGCTTTTTGGACTCGAAGGACCTTTCACAGGAAATTCCATAGCACAAAAGAAAGAAAGAAAGAAAGAAAGAAAGAAAGAAAGAAAGAAAGAAAGAAAGAAAGAAAGAAAGAAAGAAAGAGCGAAGGAAAACTTTCCTAATATCCACTGCCATAATAAGAACTGTAATTATTATTTCCAAAGACTCCGCAGGCTCTTTGATATTCAGCCCAGGAGATGATGTCTCTTGCTGTGCTTTCAAACCCACGTACGGTACATACAAGCAGTATTGCTGTAGTCGTGCCTTCCACTCGGAATTGAAGACTGAGAGGACACACATTCGGGTTGTATCTTAAGCTAAAATCCAGCCGCCACACTTTGTGTAAATGATAAAGTATGTTTTTAAAAAGGGGGGGATTAAGAAACTTGTTATATTGCTGTAATTTATTTGTCTGAGCTGCAGTGTTCTTATTACTGGCCTATGCAAGAGGGACTGAGTTTCAAGAGGAGTGCAAGGGGACTCTTGAACTTGTCTGTTTTCCCAGGTGGAGGTAAAGGAAGCTCATGGATGAAACGGAACCCACTGAAATCTGCACACTGTTTGGCTAGACAGAATTTGGGAGTCCAAAACATTGCCAGCATTCCTTTCTAATAGATACCTCAAAATATTCTGCTTAAGAATACTAGTCAGGGCCTTTTCATACACCGTATACCCCGAGAAAAATATTGAGAGTAGTGTTCCCAGTGTCAGGCGAGTCAACACTGGAAAAGTGCATTTTCCCACGACTTCCCAACCCATTCTGAAAGCCAAATCCTATGTGTGACAATGGACCGCATGACAAAGTCCCATCGAGCAATGTGGACACCACATTGATACTTTTTCTCTTGTCACTGCATCTCCAGTAGTTAGCTTAATAGCGCATCAAAGATTTCATACGAGGAGCCAACAATCTGATATGCTGGACTATCATCAACTACATGACGTTTTGGTTAGCCATTACTTTTCTTTTCTTTGCAGCATTTTAATTTTGATTGTTGCTTTAATGTATTTCAGACAAGAGAGCTTTTATACAATGTACTTTTCTAATGCAAGAAATGTTATACATTGCAAACTCCATATAGATAAGGAAAGGCCTACTTCACATACATACGGCGCTACTTTCCATTAAAAAAAACCCAGTTAAGAAGTACTTGATTTGGCATATCGCATTAAAAAAAAAATGTTCTCAAGTGTGCAAAAGATCTTACAGTTGCCATACTTGCTACTGACATTGAAGCAACTGGGGCCAGGATACAGATAGGACCACAAGCAGAACAAATCCTTGTGAAACACTCTGCATCAGGACGGAGTTCCCAAACTGGTCTGTATACTACCAGTGGTCCATGTGTTTCATTCAGTTGGTCCAGCACGTGTCTATGGATGAAAATGGGAGATCCCATATCCATTGCGTTAAATAGACATCTTTCTTTTTAATTGTATTTTATTGCTTTTATGTCTTATATTCTATGGAACTCAAATTGTAATACAGAATAAAAGAAGCAATAACAATGCGATTAAATATCATACAGCATCTAGTACAACACACTGCAATTGCTACAACAGGCAGAGAAATCGTCAAGTGGCCCTCAGCAATTTCAAGTGGTCCATGGGGAGGGGGGACATTTGGGAACCCCTGCTCTATGTGCAAGGCCTTGCACAAGCTATGCGTACAAGTGGCTTCGTGAAACAGGCTTCCACATGGGGAAGGTGTTCTCTGAATGCACATTGTGTGAGCTGGTTTCACAAGGTATATTACCTTGATCAGCTTGTGGAAAGCAAATCTCTGGATTCTGGTCAGCACCTGCTATAGTGTGTGAAGGGAAAAAAGTAAGAGATGGCAAATAGGCAGAGCGATTGAATTCAATCCAAAGACGCATGAGTGGAAGGAAAACAGCTTGCTAGTGGCATTCAGCAAACCCTTACGAAAGAGATCACACAGTGCTATAATAGGTATGCTCCACAGCAGTACTTGTGCTTTCAACTGCAGGAGAACATCTGTGGATTTATGCAAGGCTATTGCATGAGCTGTAAAATAGCTGTGCTGTGAGAGGAACCCCCCCTCCACACGCAGAAGGGCACCTTTGGATTCAACCCATTATTCATTTACTGAATGAAATTCCATTGGTTAGCTCAGATACCTACACATTCATTTATCATCTGTTGTATTAGAAGATACTACTATGTGTATTTTTGTACCCTTTATTGTCGCTAATGTCAGGCTCCTAAGGATCAAAACCTTTCTATTGCTTGCTCCATACAACCAAAGGAGGGGAGGGGGAGAGTCGGAATCTTAAGAATCACTAAATATACAGTGGCCTGTTCCTTACACACAAATATATTGTGTCGGGAGCCTCTTCAAAGCATAGTACGCTGTCTAGACAGCGATAATTACTGGAGATTTGGGAGCTTTTCCAGGAGGATTCATTTTAATTGACTTCTACATGGCAATAAAAAGAACACTGCAGGTTCCCGCAAGCACAGAACGTTGGAATTTTTATTTCTCTCTGTCTCTTAACATCAGAGAGAAGATGGCTGTAATTACCACTATCAAAATGTGATTTGTTTCTGTAGAAATGTATAGTTCTGAACAGTGTTTGGTTTTCTAACCTGGGTCAAGCTACATAATAATAATAAAATATTCAGGCAATAGAAGCTTCCAGCAACCAAGAACTTAAAGGTGCAATAAATACCGGTAGGAAGCAAGAAAATAAACCTGTCATAAGTCAGCTGGTGACATCTGTTTTAAAAAATTGTCAAAGAGACAGAAGGGTATTTTTAGCAATGTCTTTTGCTCGGTTTAATTCAGGCAGTGTATACTGGAAACACCATCCAAAATCTTCCCATTGTAATGTATTACTTTGTCCTGCATAAGCTACACTCTTCTCATTCTAAGATATGGGCAGAAATCGAGAGACATAGCCCATTGCTTCTTCAAAAAGTAGGGGAATGTTTTTGTACTCTCTTAATTTTAACATGCCAGACTAACAGCCCAATCCTAAAACTTGCTGAAACAATCACCAGGTACTTGGATAGATTAGACCCATTTCTGATTACACCAGCTCTGAGGGCAGATACTCATGCACAAATAATTATGGGGCGCTAGCTATACTCTAGGAAGCCATATTCCGTGATGGAAATATTCAGATAATCTCTCTTCTATATAGAAAAGCTGGTACAACAATACAAACAACATGTATTTCATTCACCAGGGAGTCTGTGGCATACAAAGATTAAAGAGAGGGTATGTGGAAGTAGTAAAAGTGAGTTCAAAAACATTTCAGCTGTTACTCAGGTTACTTTCCATCTTCTGTGGGATCCTCTAGGTAGAACATCTAGCTTCAGCTAGAGCTACCCTAGAGCAGACATGCCTAAACCTATTCGGCTCAAAGACTGTAATCGCCCTCAGCCAGCCCTGTGGCACCCACAGGTCAGTGATGTAGCCACCCCACATTCTCACAAAGGCACACTCCCCCCCTCCCACAGCAGATCTCTATAGATCAGCTGAGGAGGGAGATATTACCACCTCCCTGCTCATCAAATCATCCTTCTGATGACTGGACAGGGAGCCAATTTACGTCCCTGTCAGATTCACTGGGCCGCATTCCTTACTAAATCTCTCCAACCCCTCCCAGGGCCGTGTCAACTTTTATTGTTGTTTCTTTTGCCACTGCTACCAAACTTGGAGGGGCTTGAGGGTGGGCCAGGTGAGGCCCCAGAATGGTCATTAGCCACCCCAGTTCTACAGGAGGCTAAGGGGAGTGTACCCGAGGATATTGGCATGCCCTTATTTCCAGCTATCACTCATGTCTCTCAAGCCCATTTCAATTATTACCCCAACACACACACACACCAGTATCTGCCCTTCCTGTCTTCTCCTGTGGAGGGGAGTGATTTAGGCACTGGTCTGGTCAGAGTCAGCCTTCTCATGAATTGTCACGAATTGTCCTGAAGCACACACTTTGGCCAGCCCATTCTGGGCACAGAGTGATATTCCCCCTCCCCTTCCCATCTACCTCTTCTCATCATTTAAAAACAAATGACACAATCAAGGCAAAGCTCAACACTTTTAAATTTTGTTTTCCTTAGAAGATGCTTAAGTTCCACGTTAAACTTCAAAATACTCGGTAGGGGGTAAACTGTGTGCTGCACACTAAAACATGTAAGAGTGCCATGATGCCATTTGTTAATTTTTTTAAAAAAAATGAAAGAAAGCAAAACTAGCTGTTTCAGGAGGGGCAGTTAGAGGGAGGAAATAGGTGGGGTGTGCAACTTAACCCTTCCCCTGCCTGATGTTTTGTTCCCAATGGCTCCCTACCCAATACAGGATTCCAACCATGTTTTGGCATGCATCTTTGACACATTCAAGGAAGAGCTGCTTGGGAATGTGATTTGGACAGAGAATACAGTGGACAGCAAAAGGATGGGATGGGTGCTCCCTTCTCTGCCACTTCATTGCTCGAAACCCCCACATCTCGGAAGTGGCTTTGCTGGTTTTTTTTTAAAAAAAACCAACTACAGTACTTTTACCTGTGTTAGCGTGTAATGTGTCTGTTACCCATAAATATAGCTGTAGCATGCCCTGGTCAATTGTGACTTTTTGACTTCAAATGTGAGAATATCTATGGCTGGCAATGTAAAGTGTATTTTTCCCCTGGGGGAGGTAAAAGGGGGGTGGAAATTCGGAACTTCCTCCAGCTGGGAACCTGAGATGATGGGAGTCTTTTCTTCACCAGCACCTGTATTCAGAACTGAGAAAAGATGGAAGGGAATGGGCAGAGGAAGATGGCTTCTATTCTGATTTGCTTTGGAATTATTGCAACCAGTTGTTTGGACCAAATCCATGTTGGTGCTTTTGTAGTTTGAGCAAGGAAACATTCCTCTCACAAGTAAACAGGGATTAAAGACAGCGGATTCTCCCACTTCCTATGATACATTTTTTAAAAAAACTAAATCTCAAACAGTTCAGGACACTGCATATAATTACATGCTTAATACTGAAGGCTCTCTACAGTGGACCAAAAATGGTGGCTGTTTGCCATAGTTGTGACAACCTCTCTTACATAGTGCCAAAAGAGTTTTGCACGAGTAAGTCAGATGTGAGCATTGTGTACTTCAGCTGTAGACGAGAGGCCAGGATTCAAATAACCACACAACTAGTTCCACGCATCTAAGGAGGCTTCAGATATGTTTCCTGAACAAATCCCCCTGCCCAGTGCTATATGGTAAAACACTTTTGAAACCGAGGGGGAACACCAAAAGCAATTTATTGGGGTAGGGTTGCTGTTCAAAGAAAAAAGGCGCAAAACTTCCTAGGCACACAGATGTCCATGCCTGCACCTAAAGTTGCTTGTCTTTAATAAACAAGGCCACCCCTTATCTAGAAATGGTCTCTTTTTTAAAAAAAAATATTTTTATTAATTTTCCAATTAAAACCAATTATATCACATTTCAATATTTCAAATTATACACATATATATATCAATCAAACCGAATGTTATGCCAAATCATCTAAATAATTTATTTTTGGGTTCCCATGCTTCAAGAAATTGGGAATTCCTCGCAACTGTCCACTGCCGTCTTATTTCTAAAGTTCAAATCGTCCTCCAAGCTCATAATATTCCAAATCTTCCCCTTACAGTCACCTAGATGTTTTCCACTTTCATCCGATTGTTCCAGCTGCTGAGATAAATGTCAAACGAAGTTTCACAGATGTTCTTTCTCCTGTGTGAGTTAATCAGTCCAGCCTCCCCATAAATCTTCTTAGTGGAGCTCCCTGTTGCGACGGAGTAGCAGCGCCATCTTAAAAGGCTCAAATCACTTTCATTTTCTCTCATAACCATGAAGATTTACGATTTATTTATCTTTATAGAATTTACAGCTTTTTCAGGCAGGAGACCCAAACATCCAACCATGAACTCTTGGTAAATTAATGGATCTCCTTGCCCTATAGCTGAACTTAGCTTCAGGTCGCTGCTCCAATTTAAAGTGCGTCACAGCTCATAAATCCTCCGAACGCGTCCAGAACTCCTTCCGTCTGACTAGGGGGGGGCTTTTCTCATCGGCAACTTCACATCTTTAAGAAATATGCTCAGTAACAACAGCTATAGAGTTCAACTCACACAGTCTTTTGCTTCTCTTTCACTCCAAACAAGCCAGGACATCGCGTCCGGGAAGATACGAGGCAACAATATGAAGAAAAAATAAAAACTTGCTTCCCTTATCGCTCCGTCCCCATCAATCCTTCTTCCAGATGCCGTACATTCTTTGACTCCTCTCGCTCAGCAGCATAAAATTCTCAGCAGTAAACAGCGCTTCTTCCCCTCCTTCTGAAGTATGTCCATAGATTTAAGCCTAATTATCTTCTTTAACCATGGAAATCCCCGCCATGCAGATTAGCGTCCGGGAGTCCTGGCCGTCGTAAGTGCTCAGCCCAAGCTCCCCCCACTCCAAAAACAGTCGGAGTGGGTCTGGGGGCATCGCGGGCCAGCGGCCCCTCTCCGTAACCCCCGGAGAGGGTAGGGGGTTGCCATTTACTCCCCTAGCAACCGCCAAATTCCTTACGAAGGTCAGAGAGATGGAAAACAGGTCCGCCATTCCTGCAGGCGGAAACCGGAACCAGTAGAAATGGTCTCTTTGCTGTGCTCAGAATATAGAGCAGCGAAAGATCTTGGCTCTTGCATAGTGTATTCAGCCAGCTGTTCACACAATAGCAGCACCAAGGAATCATCACCCTTTGGCAGGGATATTATAGCCACCATTGTTTTGCCAAAAAGATTTTGCACATCTCTGTATGAAGGTGTTAATCCACAATACACAAACTCCACTAGGAGAAAACACGACAATTTGCAAACACATATTTTCTGAATTCAGTATTTTTAAAGGTTGTGCCACCCACTGACGGAGGAAGGGGGGCAGGGGAGCACACCGCCCCTGGCAGTACGATCCTGGTGGTTGCCCCCCCCCCCGCTCGCACTGCGATGCACGCCTGCTCTCCACCCCCTGGTGCTGGAGCATGAAGCTCCACCACTGCCACCACATTCACTCCGACCCCAGCATTTGATGCTTAAAAACCCATCGCTCGCATTTCATCTGAGGATTAAGAGTTTCTTTGACTGTTTGAAGCTCCAACAAGATTCGAACAACAGGTCTTAGTTCTCCTCTACCATGGTAGCTTGAAGTAGTGGATCAGTTTCACGTATGTAGCACAAACACAGAATGCAAAAGACAAGGCAGGGATTCTGGATAGTGACCTCTGTGTGGAAAGTATTGGCACTTCCAGTGGTCCATGTTGATGAACGGCATTCAAAGGACAGGAAGCATGGGGAGGGAGGGGGGAGTGTGTGCACACGCATGTGTGCCTTTCCTAAGACAGAAAATGAACAGAATTGTCCTGGCAGCCTTGTTTTGTAAAATGCCAGGTTTGTTGTACTGGAGAAGGTTTCTGCTAACTGAACAAACCCTTTGTACTTTGCACAGTTCAGGAAAAAAAAAGGTTTTTGTTACACATGGATGTTAACATATAATTTAAAAAAAAACATCAATGGTTATTATGAGTACAAATGAACTGCAATTAATGTGTTTCTCATCCTTTAAATAAAATAACCATTAATGTAACCCAAATGAATATTTGTGGTTCTTTTTTTAATTGAATGGAGAGCAAAAGAGATGGAAAAAATAAGAGTCAACGGCCCAATGGATCAGCCTGTTGTGCATGAAACACCAAATCATTCTATGGTGATACGGGGCCAGGATTTTTGCTCACATGCTCCTCGGTTGCATTCCTGGTTTGTGGCAAACCATTGTTTGCCCTTACATCGGAACCAGCAAATTATGGTTTGCATAATCAAACCAAGGTTGTAAATCTGAATCAAACCCTGGTTTGATTTTTGTCTTCAGAGCAAACCCAAGTTGCTCTTGAAGTTTACTTGTTCAAATCATGGCATTGACCAGTCCAGCTCTTAATCTACACAAATGCAACCATCACCTCCTGCCTGATCCTTGGAACTGGAGATGCCTAGGAACTGAACCTAGAACCTTCTGCATGCAAATCATGTGGCTCTACCACCGAGCTCTCTTTCCTCCCCAATTTCTTTCCAGATTTATTTGAATGGTGCACATAAGGCATATTTATGAATGCCTACCTTTTAAATTCTATTCATTTCTCTGCACATCTGGCCTGAGCCCTGTCAGTATCATCCTGTTAAAATTGTTCCCGAGGATTAGACTGACATCCTGGGGCCACCATCAATGTTCCCTTTAGCATCCACAGGATAGCTCAGGAAGGTGTTAACACCGGGAAAATTCTCCTTGGTGCGATTTGCGGGAGCAGCCTCTGTGAAAGGATACTGTCAACGTCATAGGATTCACTACAAGACACCAGCAATTTCACATGTCTGGACCTAGGGGGGTCTATTCTAGGAAATGTCTTGGGAATGTTATGCATTGGAAAGAGAAACTAGGTCACACAGCAATATGAAAAGTAAGAGGCTCTATGGCGTAGAGACTACACACAGAGACTGCAACAAGAAAACTGAAGCTGGATGCAGTTAGTTTGCAGAGCTTTGCTTCCAGGGACTGGAGAGCCTTGACGTCTTCTTTTTCTAGAAACATTCCAGTTTGTTTTCAAAAAAAGTACACTATGCCTATTTCTAAACTTTCCTGGGGGAAAAGATCCAGCATTTGTGGTTTTTTCACAGTTCCATGAGCCCTTCCTGACCTCAGCGGCTCTTTACAACATGGCAAAACTGGCAGAGGTAATGCTGGGTTACTCTGTGCCAAGTCAAATAAATATATGATCTGTACACTAGCAAGAAAGCCAGTGCATGATAACAGTTTGAGGGGAAACCCCCATTCCTCACATTGCAGACATAGATCCTTAAATTATTTTCAGAATATTTGCAGCTCCTGCTTGGGGGAAACCAAACCATCTAAAGTGTGAGGAAGGTGATTTGAACACATACACCAGTGCATTCCATGGTATTTATTCCATGGTGTTTTTTCAAGACCTACCTTATTCTCGTGAATGCAGTATGTTTTAACTGTGTGGGTTTGTTTGTTTTTTTAATTCTGAATGTTAAATTGCAGTATCCCACCCTGAGGCCAGCTGGTGAAGGGCAGGAAATTAAATTAAAAAATAATTCCCAAGGCAGAAAATGTGGGTTCATGACACTTTCCATATTGGCCTGAATATAAGCCTCACTTTTTCTTTTTCCAAATTCTGACCGTGAAAAGTTAAAAGTATGGCTTAAATTCACGACCTTACAAAAACTGACTTTTACACTATCTCTGCTGAAACAGACATACGGTCAAATGGAACAGGTGTGAGTGCCTGCAGAATTTTAAGGGAGCGGCTTATATTTGGGTATTGTCTCTCCCCCCCCTTGAATTTTAAAGGTGTGGCTTATATTCAGGTGTGGCTTATATGTGGGCCAATACGGTATAAGGTCTTATCACCCTTGCCTCCTGCTCACTGTGTACCCAATCTTGTCTCTGAGCCTCTTCCAGCTCCTTCCCCCTCGGCCTTAGGGCCTTCACTCTCACCCTTTGACCTAGACTAACCTCTCTCGGCCTGTCTGGGTTTGCCTACCCAGTTCTCCTGCAGACTGACATCCTGCTCAGCTTTCTTTGCTGTGCATCACCGCCAGAGTTTCCTCTACATTTGATTCTCTCCAGTCCCACCAAACTCCTTTCATTCAGAGGCGCCTCATCTTTGTGACGGCCATTCCTGGGGCCGGCGGTGATAAGAGCAATCCTTTATCGACTCCCAGGCTCCATAAAAAGTGCAGACTGAAAGCTGGTTTTTATAAGATTCTTTTTCTTTTTATTTCCTCCGATAATTGTCTGGGATCTACGTTAATGGAAATGTAAATCGACTGCCACTGTGCTAAATGACAATCAGGTTTTGTTTGACAGAGCTGAAAAGTATCTTATTGAGAATGTTGGCACCAAACAATCTAAATGCAAATTTAGGTGGGGTTGGGAGGAGGGAATTTTAACTTTTGATGAGGTTATTTGATAATGTGGGAAGGTGGAATTGGCTTCCAGTTCATAAAAATCATCAATGTGCATAGCAGTTCAATGACAGAGGTCAGCCTTTCTGTATTATTTTAAATGAACTGGACTAAATTATTCTGCTTTCATTTTCTATTACACATCGTTTAAGAAGCAAAACAAGGCCCGGCGTTGAGGAATTTTACCCATCTTCCAGCAATATGCATACTTGGAAGGTAATCCTGGGAAATTACAATGTACCCACCTCTTTAATCCTGTTATTTCTAAATCCTGGTCTGTCATATCTGCTTTCTGTACACAAGGAGCACAGAAAAACCCTGTGCTTATGACATACTCGGCTTCTCAGATTAGCAGGTGTGTATTTTCATAGACACGGTCAAATCAATTTGCAGAAACACATTTTGACTTGCCTCTTCCTACAGCAGTAACAGGGTCACTTGCAGCTACCAGCTTAGTATCAGTCCTAAGGTAGGATCTCACCCCATCACACATAGAATAATAACAGAGTTATTTTCTACACTCTCCCCCCCCCCCCCGGCATTAACGCCGTCTTTAAGGTGCTATAGGACTCTCTGTTGCTTTTGCTGAAAAAGACTAACAGGGCTACCCCTCTGTTAATACATTAACTATGGCGGGGGGGGGGAGCAATTCATTTGTAAACATTTCTTGATGGCAGAGATTTGCACACCTATTGTGAGCTATGATACATGTAAAAAACAAAAGTGTATTTCCACATCGCCGGACAGCAAAATGAAATAGAGACATGTGGCTGGAGGGAAAATACCCGATGAGAACAAATGTCAGAATGGATTTAGGCACATGTGTGCATCCCTAGTATACAAGCAAATAAATTAGCCAAGCTTTCTTCTAAATGCAAATGGCAGGTACAGTGGAGTCTTCTTCATCAGAACCACAGCAAAAAGGCTGTTCATATTCCTAATCCCTACCTGATGTGATCCCAATCTTTTGCACCGCCCCCCTTCAAAAAAACCACAAAAAGTACTGGAATTTGGCCCTAAGTAAAGCATTCCATGTGCACTCACACTACAAAGAGCTCATAGGCCACCTATCCTCAGTAACCAAGAGCACCCTAGCTACCGGTAGATGCTGGAGGGACCTACCAGCAGTGAGCATGGACCACCACCGTAGTACCAAACTGTATGGGAAACGGCCTTACTAGAAAAGCTAACCAACAAACTGAAACAGGAGCGAATAAAAGAGGATGTCTTCACCCTGGTGTGGCTCCCCTTTCTTACACACATTGCCCAACAAGACAACAACAGGAACCCACCGACAGCATACAAATCAATATGGCTAACTCCCCCCTCTCTCACATGCAAACAAAACTCACCGCAGTCAACTGAAGGCAACCAGCCAGGCCCCTGGGCCCCCCAATCTCTCTCACCGCCAATGAAAACTAATAAATGAATAGAAAGAGAACCTACCCACGTGACGCCGACGCAAAAAAACCATGCAGATACACCTTGTAAGATAATGAACGTTTAACGCCCATCCACCTCTCTTCTCCCCTAACCTTCTGCTGGCAACACTGATGTCTCGCATTGAATATAACTGATCTGTAGAAAGGACTTTATGATCTGAAAAACAGAGACGATATATGGACTTTTGTAAGCCACAAAAATCTCTTTTAAAAAAACAATTTTTAAAAAACGAAAGCATGCCATCAGCAGCCTAGGATGGAGGACTCACTAAGTCTTTAGATAAAATATCCATTGCTTTCTGTCTATCCCTCTTTTAACCATTGGTCATCTGTGTGTTTCCTTTATGTTTGGTTTGTCCTCATTGGCCTCTACTGCTTTTTGAGCATTTCCTATTTGCACATACTTCATGATCCCAGAGCTAGCGGTTGTTCTTTAAGGGCTCAACAAGACTTACCCTTTCCTCCAGGAAAAACCTGCTCTTCACCACTGAATTGGAGCAAACGGAAATCGGATTTTATCCAGACTGACGCTTGCTCCAATTTAGCGCCAAAGAGCAAGTTTTCCCTGGGGAAAGTGGCAAGGAAAGGGCAAAACTACTCAGACCCATGCCCGGGAAGCCTGGAAAACTGCTTGGACCCATGCTTTCTATGCATGAGACAAGCACAAGTCTGAATGAGCCCCAAATCAGGTGATTATTTTTTTTAAAAAAAGCTGAATTAGCAAGGTAACAACTCTGCACCCCTCTGTAAACCTACAACCCAAATTTTGCTGTGGTGCAAAAGAGAGGGTGTTCCTCCCTCTGGAAGTTAAGGACAGGTGCATGTCATGAGTGTTGGAAACAATGAGTTGCCTCGCCTCATTACTGAACCATGAACCCAGACAGAACGCAATTTGAAATCCCAGTCAGCACAGAATCTTGTTTTGCCCTGAGCGAACCCATAAGAAATCTCCAAGGAAACAATTTCATCCTTCCTTTCACCCCATTCACCTTTACAGAGTGGTGCAGAGATTGTAAATAACAAACGGACATTTCTAAAAATTATAGTGGCTACAACTGTCCCTCCCTTTTTGGGGGGGGGGGTTTCAGCGGAAATGAGTAAGTGAACGCTCAAGGTGTCATGAAATGGTAGTCAGGCAGAGAAAATGACCCACCCTTTCCAAATTTCCATACCCATTGAGTCAATCCCCCATCTCCTACTACCCTTCTGAGAAAAACCCCACCCCACCCTCCCACTATATATAAGGGTCTGGTGACTTCTGTTTCAGTTTATCTGAAGTGTACATGCACATGAAAGCTTATACCCAGAACAAACTTAGTTGGTCTCTAAGTTGCTACTGGACAACTTTTAATTTTTTTTATTTCCAAATTAACGTTGGTGTGGGGTTGTCTGTCTCTATTACAAATACTGACTCCTGAGCTATCACTCTGCCAGGTGTTTTTTTAAATAAAAAAATTAATACTGCCTTCATGGGGAAAGCCCTATAGTATTTATTACAGTATTTTTTCAAGGCAGCAGCAAGAACATTTAAAAATAACTGTGTAAACAAAGGTACCACTCTCCAACATACTTGCCCACAGATAATACGGAACAGCGCTTCTGCAAGGTGAACCCGTCAACCCGTTGTTGTTTTGCATTTACAGTTAACATGAAAAGCTCCTTTTTATTTATGTAACAGCTTACTTATAACCAGTTTTAACTGGCAAAGGAATTCGAAACCTATTTTGTGCTGGGCGAGCATGGCAGGCGATTGGATTGGGCAGCGATGTCCCTGCCAATCTTTGCCTTCAGAGAGAAGCCATACGAGATTGCAGCCAAATTGTGGCGCACATGATCAATATCTGCACAGTAAGCAATGTGGGCATTTTCCTCCGCAGAGAAACACATTATCCAGTACAGAATGTTGAGTCGCAGCATATAGTGGGCTCTTTTGCACAAAATAACAGAAGGATCTAGTTGTCCATTGACAGACCTTCCGGGCAACATGCAACATGCATTCCTCTGGGGGTGGGTGTAAATTGAGGGGATGTATATGTCATGATTGGCATCCTGTCATGGATTTCCTTCCATTATGATGTACTCAGGCACAACGTAGTGTTTGCAAACCATTGCTACAGCAAAGCCTACAATATCTCAGCAAAGGTCATCTCCCCCCCCCCCGGCCCATTCCCCAATTGTTCATTAGCCATAAAGTGCCATCACTAAATGGATACAAAGTGATTTATTTTGCCATTAGTCTTATCTGGCTTTCTAAAGCAGAGGCTTTAATGAATATGCAAAAACCACATATATTTTATAATCTCCTCCATTTGATAAATGAACCCCTCAAGACAGCTGACTTTAGAAAATTACGCATATTTCGGCTTATTTCACCTGTTTAAAATCCACCCTTAGCATTTCTATCCCTTTTTCCTGACAACTCTGGTAACGACTGCATGCAATTTGGTCTTAAGTCAAAATCCAAGATGCTACTCTCTTCCTAGACTCCCCCAGAAGTGCTTTGTGGGGAAGGGAGGAATAATGCAACGTTTGTTCCCGTATCAATAAAAGGCACACTACATTTTCCAAGGTAACAGCAAAGATAATAGAGGGTGTAATAAAAAGCTGCCATGCGGCTCCCAGCTACCCAGGGAGCCATCGGTTTCAATTAAGAATACAGACTGGCATACACTGAAGGGAACCGAAACTCAGTTTAGTGTCATTATGGTCTTGTCCAGATGAGCCTTTCCTTTCCATTTTCACATCAAGAGAACCTCTTGTCATCGTAAAAAGACCGAGCTTTATGTGTTGTGCTTCAAATCCACCTCTCCCTGAACAGAGCAGGGAACCTCATTTCTGCTTTTCATAGTGTTCGGCACCCCCCCCCCCAAAAAAAAAAGGTGTTCGGGATTAGCTTGAAATATGCAGCATGGGCAGAAAAACTATCTGTCTATACTACACTGTTGTAGTGTTGTGGCCAGTGTGCAGTTCATCCTGACAGCTGACATGGTCCAAAAGGAGTCCAAATTGCAGGGATCTGTAATGATCCAAATAAGACACAAACACACAGTACAGTGGTACGTTGGGTTACAGACGCTTCAGGTTACAGACTCCGCTAACCCAGAAATAGTACCTCGGGTTAAGATCTTTGCTTCAGGATGAGAACAGAAATCATGCTCTGGTGCAGTGGTTCCCAACAGGTGGTCCGCGGACCCCCAGGGGTCCGCGAGCTATGCCAGAGGGGTCCGCAAGATGCTATTAGAATAAAAAATATATTAAATATATTTCGTATGATAACAGATTTTTTGTTTTGGCCGCTTCCTGCATGAGCAGAGTCTAGCGCAAAACTAGAATTAGATAGAGGCAGTAGTTCTGCTGTATGCAGTTAGGTGGCGCTTTACAAACACTACTGTTTTGCAAAGAGGCAGCGCGCGCATTCTACTAACGCTCACCTCCCCAAGATGCTTTGCGCGTGTTGGCTTCATTTGTGCGCTACTGCGCAGGTACCCTGTCTTCTCCATTCCCCTCCCTCCTCCCTGGCGCGCGCTGCCTCTTTGCAAAACAGTAGTGTTTGTAAACAAAGCGTTGTTTTTCGCGGAAGCTACAGTTCGCGTAGTTAAAAATGGACCGTTGGTTAAAAAGTGGTTCGTTAAAACGACAAAGGCCTACAGATGAAGAGGAAGATAATGCATTTGATGTTCAAGCAAGTAAGTAAGTGACTCTCGAACCGATCTTGTCAGTGTCCATTGAACCTAAATCGTCGGCGTCCCTTGAACCTAACCCTTCCAAGATCAGTGTTAAGCTTACTGGAAAAATGAGAAAATATAACTCTGATTACTTGGAAATCGGTTTTACGGTTTAATGGGGGTCCTTGTCACAATAGCGGCTCGATGAGGGGTCCTCGAGAAAATTTTGTTGGAAACCCCTGCTCTGGTGCATAGCTGTCATGTTTTTCCTATTCTCGCGAGGAAGCCTATGCAGCATAAGGGAATTTCTCTTTAAAAAGGGAGAACTTGACAGCTATGCTCTGGTGGCGCGGCGGCAGCAGGAGGCCCCATTAGCTAAAGTGGTGCTTCAGGTTAAGAACAGTTTCAGGTTAAAAACGGACTTCCGGAACGAATAAAGTTCTTAACCAGAGGTACCACTGTACTCAGCAAAATAACCAGTTTATTGGGATCTTTGCAAAGCTACTCAATTAACTGAATGGTACTTACTTTTGGGTCACACAGGGTGGTATTCAACTGAGTTTTTACTCAGAGTAGACTCACTGAAATAAATGGATCTAAAAATGTTCATGAATTGCAGTGGGTCCACTTTGAGTAAGTCTTAGCTGAATACCACGCATAATTTTTTAAAAATTAAGTTCAGAATTCTGACAATGTTATGTTTCTGTAAGAACGGGGGGAGGAACCCAAATTCCTTTAACTCTTAGAAACTTGGAACGGTATCAGTGCTCAGTCTCTTTCTGTGAATTAAAATAAAATTAGGCTCTTTAGGCAAAACTATAGAAGCACAATTTGATGCATCTACTGTATATATATATATATATTGTTTTTAGGAAGATATAGATGGTTTTAGCTGAATACCACTCAAAGACCCAAATAGTAAAACACACCGAGTTTGAAGAAAAGAGCCCCAGCCAGTCTAAATGCAAATTTAGTTTTTAATTAGAAGTGCAAACCATCTTGCAAAGAAGTGCTATCATTTAAACAGCTAGCATGATAGCTCAGCTGGTAGAGCATGAGACTCTTAATTTCAGGATCATGGGTTCAATTGGGCAAAAGATTCCTGAGTTGCAGCGGGTTGGACTAGATGACCCTTGTGGTACCTTCCAACTCTATAATTCTATGATTTGGTGGAGCAGGAACTCCAACAAAGACAATGAAACCCTGCATGATTATTTTCCTTCTTCTCTGGCCCCTTCTATCCTAATCGGCTTCAAAACAGACTTGAAGGCCTCATTATCACCTCATTTACTTGCCAGAAAGAACAAGGAGGGCCCATCAATTACCCCAGCAGTCTCGATCACTCCTCCTCTGAAAAAAGTCCCAGAGTTATGTGCCTTGGTGCTGTTCTTCCACTCCCCCATTGTATGGTGTGTAGACAGATAGCTTTTCCCATGTATGAACATTCTCCACGCCCGTTACCAGCCTTGTTAAACACAACAATTCCTGTGTTTTCCTTCCTTCATATAGTCCTTCCTGTGTGTCAAACAGCTGCACACAGTGCATTTTGCGAACAGAAGGAGGGCATCCTGCCAGTGCTACCTTTCACTTAATAAAATTATGGCAAATCCAATATGTTACCCTGAACATTCTCTCTCTCTCCCCCTTTAATGCCCTACTTAAACATTCATCATAGCCTAATAAATATAATTCAATTTTCCCATTTATTTTTAGAACGTACTCTAGGAAATCTATCTTGATGTTATTACAAGGAGGGCAGGTTTAGACATCATACACCTAGGCTGTTGTTCATGACAGTCTCTTACTTCCTTTCCATGTCCCTGCCTTGTGCTTTTCTTGCAGCAAGGGAAGTATGGGTGAGGTTCCTAGCCCTCCAAAGGCACATACTCGCAACTTGATTTTAAAAATATTTAGCCCCAATGGAAGGGCCTTAGCTCAGGGGTGGAGCATCTGCTTTATATGCAGAATGTCCCAGGTTCAATCCCCAGCATCTGCAGGTAGGGTTGGGAAAGATCTCAGTCTAAAACCCTGGAGAACTGCTGCCAATCAGTGTAGACAATACTGAGCTTGATGGGCCAACGGTCTGATTCAGTGTAAGCAGGGCCAGCCCAATACATTTTGGCACCTGAGGAAAGCCACAAAAATGGTGTCCACCCCCCAGGGAAGAAGGGTGGAATCATGATCTCTACATCGGGGGGGGGGGGGTGGGATAAGATCAACATTGAGAACAGAGGAGGGAATCAAAGCAACCCTGCCCATTGGTTGAACTGGTAATCAAAGGCCTTTGCAGGGAGGAAGGGGCCTGCTCTAAATTGTGGGGTGTGAAACATAAGAAGCAGTCAAGCACAACATTCCTTGTTACAGGTAGGTAGCCGTGTTGGTCTGAGTCGAAGCAAAATAAAAAAAATTCCTTCAGTAGCACCTTAAAGACCAACTAAGTTTATATTTTGGTATGAGCTTTCGTGTGCATGCACACTTCTTCAGATACACAGTGTATCTGAAGAAGTGTGCATGCACACGAAAGCTCATACCAAAATATAAACTTAGTTGGTCTTTAAGGTGCTACTGACAACATTCCTTGTTTGCCTAGAGTGGACATGCAAAGGAGATGTTTGTTCCAGCCAGTCGAAAACCTCCTGTTTCCTCCTGGGCTGGAGCATCCTTCCTTTTGCATGTGACTAGTGGTGGGCGTGACCTTACCTGTTCAGGTAACACAAAAGGACAAGGCACGCAGTCATCTCTCTCTCTTTTTGGACCTCGTTGTTGGACCAGCAGCTTTTTAGCCAGAGATGCTCTGTTGGCTTTCAGCCAACAAAGAGATATCTCCATATGGGAAAGACTCACATGTATATATATCTGTAACTAAGTCTGCCTTCAGGGATCCATCTATGAACTGATGATGTGAGTAAACTACTTTCATATATCTTAAATAAGATTGTGGAGTGTTCATTCTTTTTGGAGGGATTAAAGGGGAACTTGTTAGGAAGGATATTATTAAACAATGTATCTTCTCCTGCCTCCCTGAACATTCCCACATAAATCACACTGGGTGGGTGTAGAGGCCCAGAAGGGCCCAGAGGACAACTCCTGTCACTTCCTCCCTAAGGGTACGAGGAGACCAGCAAAGCCTTCTGTTCACCAAGAGGCCGCTGCGGAGGCAGCATGGTGGATACCGAGGCAGCAGCAAATCCAGTCTCCAAGGACCACACCACAGCCGCTGTGGCATGGTGGCAAGCGACACGTTCCTTGGATGTTGGCCCCTGTGGATCCAGCTGCCCAAGGCAGTTGCTTCACCTTGCCTCATGGGCAGGCAGGCCGGCCCTGAGTTTACAGCCACTTCCTATTTTCTGTGTTCTATGATCAAGGAGAACCTGAATCACAGGGCGAGATTGCTTATTTTACTATATCCCTGCAACTGAGAATAATCACTGAGGGATACGAGTAGGCTTTCTATATTCTAAATTTTAGCAGCAAAACCATGCGATTTTCTCACAGGCGACAACCAAACCTCTTGAATATTCACTTCAAATAAGCCATGGCTCTATGCCATGAGCTGCATGCTGACCAGATGGAAGGTCTTTAGCACTGCCTACTTATTGTGTTCACTCTGTAAGCCTCCACAACTCTCCACATTTCAGCCGGCCTGTTGCCCTTTCTTCCGCCGTATCAATTTCTACTCCCTTTTCACTGGGCATGGAAGCACCGAGTCCCTTTTAAAACACAGAGTGTGGAAGTGTAAGCTTAAGGTAATAGTCTGTGGCATCCAAAATATGTACTCAGTCAGATGCCTGGAAACTGGAAGAACTATTGCTATTTCTAACCTACACAGAGAGAGGAATGCCCAGTGGGTTGGCGGTAGCTATGAATGTTGGCTACACACACTTGGGAGGTAATATCCATCAGCCCTTCCCAAATAGAGATTTCATGGTGTTTTCTTAAAAAGATCCACAGCAGACCATGTACCAAGCAGAATATACTCTAGCTTGGTAGGCAGGGAGGAAATAAGTAGTCCTTTTGGAGAAAATGAGTCTCCAAAAGCTGCAGATTATTTCTTTCAAAATGACAAAGAGCCTGGGATTATTCAATGCCTTGGAGTGGCCTTTGCTGACTTGGTGGACTTTAGATATTTTGGACTACAACTCCCATCTGTCCTTGTCAGCACAAACTGTGCTAACATGGGACTGATGTGGCCCAACGCATTTGGAGGGCAGCAGGGTTGGCAAAAGCTGTCTTAAAACAACTTGTTCCTTTTTCAAGGAGACAACCTGGAACTGATATGGAAGGAAAAGCAGGAGCAACTTCAGAATGGTCCAAGGTGCCAGAACCTTAACTTCCTCCACCACTTGGCATTCTGAATCCATCCTTCCTTTGCATCGCTGGATACAGCATCCATCTTTCAGAGTTGTTTTATTACTGCCTTGCTCAGTTGGGAGGTGAAACAAAAAAGTCAATTAGATCAGCCATTGAACTGGGACATACTGTGTGAGTAATGGCCTGCATCGGCAGCATGCGCAGCCGAGATGCTCACAAAACAGCACAGCTTGCCACTTCAGCTGGCCTGTGGCCCATCTATTAGCACCCATTCATCATTTCAGAGGGGTTAGGAGCGGGGAAATATGATGCTGGGAGAAAATAAAAACCTGAATGGCAAAAATGGTCAGGAGAATGGAAAACGAGTTCTGAGAAAAAAGGAAGGTGGGCATATTAAGACTCTGAAGGAACTGGGTTTGTTTAATCTGGAGAACAGGAAGGTGGGGCATGTTAAGACTTAAAACACCTGAAGGGATGTTGCAAAGAGGAGGGCAAAGACCAGAGGGCAGAACAAAATCTAATGGGTATAAACTATAGGTTCTGTCCATTTCGGTTCTCTCCATTTCTAATTCTTCAAATCTCAAATTCACTTCTACAAATTTTGCAAGTAAGAAAATTATCCTCATGAAAATCCAGAAGCATTTATACAGCATATTCCTTCAGATTCTATATGCATTGTTATATGTTTAAGGTTTTATTATGTTTTTATATGTGTTCAAAGTCACCCAGATTGGGTGGGACAATCCAGTCAGATGGGCGGGGTACACATAATAAAATTATATTATTAATTATGTTATTATTACCGTATTATTATTATTATTAAGTTTCCAGACTCACACGCCTCTCCACTTCATTCAATACAGGGATCCTACATAGTAGGTATTTGTGCAGAGGGAGATTTTTTGCCAGCACAGATTCTCCTTCTGTAAAAACGTTATTGACCCCCTTAAAAGGGGTGGGTGGGGTGGAGTTGCTTTCTTATAAATTAAATTGCCAATCTTCATTTCATTTCAATTTGTAAAATGACCTTTCTATATTACTATACACAAAGCAGTTTACGGCAACAAAATATACAACAAACAACACACACCTTATAATAATCTGATCCAATACAGAAAGTCCTAATAAAACATAACTTTAAAATAGAATGGCTTACATGAAATAAAGTAATATTCAATAATATATTTGAATATAATAGAACAAGCAATCTTCCTTTCTACACTCTTAGTCTCAAGTCCCCCCCCCTTGCTGAACATTTCTTTCAACAGATTATCAGGCAGTAAGAATTTTATTGACAGATTATAAATAAATTGGATGAGACCTAGGCAGGTTAAAATAGAGGCAGTCTCCCTTTGAGGACGATTTCCCTAACTTAATTTATCTTGTCACATTGCCAAAATAACTTGACCCAGGAGAAGGTTAAAAAAATTGTTTTGATTTTTATCTAGTTTGCTTGATGAGGAGCAAGCTACATGGAAAATGTTGCCTAGCAACCCAGTATCTATTCCAAAATGGAGCAGAAAAGAAATTGCTTACTGGGACCCTCCATTACCTCATCATGAGGGATACAGAACGGCTCTCGACTTAAATGCCTGAGATTTGGAGCTTCCAGTTTATACTGTCAGATGCGAGAATTGGATGGCTGATTTGAGCTGATCTTCCTTGCTTTCATTTGTGTCACTTTTCATCACAGCAGGCCCTCAACAGCAGGGCCAGTTCAAAACATTTTGCTACCTGAGGCAAATCACCGGCTGATGCCCTCCTCCCATTCTACGTGCAAAATTCAGAACGGGCAACAGGACAACATCTTCCACTACACCTGAGGGCACAGCTCTGTCCCCCAACGCTGCCTTCAACCATCTTTCCCCCTGCCTTTTCTCTTCCCCCCTGGAATCTGACACTTAAGGATGTGGGATATTTACAATGCAGTCAAACCAAAAGTGCTAGGATAGGAGCTGAAGCTCACAGAGTTTTCCTGTATGTTTGCTAGAGAGAACCCTCTGAAAGATTCTCCCACTGTTCCCTGTCAAGGGGAGGGTGTAGCGACATATATTGTCCTTAGCTACCTGGGCACATCCTCTCCTCTTTCTCTTCCAACTTCATCATCAAGCAAAAAAGGTAAGAAACACTGCTAAATCTGACCTACGGCTCAGACCCCATCTTAAGCTAGACTAAAGTACAGTGGTGCCTCGCTTAACAAACGCCCCATAAGACAAAATTTTCGCTTAAAGAAAGGATTTTTCTAGCGGAGGTTGCCTCGCTAGACAAATTCATTTTACGAAAAATTCGTCTAGCGAATCGCGGTTTCCCATATGAATGCATTGAAATTCAATTAATGCGTTCCTATGGGCAATTTTTTTTAAAAAAAAAATTCAATGCATTCCTATGGGATTCGCTAGACAAATTTTTCGTTATAAGAATAGGCCCGTGGAACGAATTAAATTCGTCTAGTGAGGCACCACTGTATATCCTTGTAACTGAACTGCCATTTTAGGCCTGCCTGAACAAAGCTGCTGTATCTGTTATTCTGCAACAGAAACACTGAGTATGAGTTATTGC
Organism: Zootoca vivipara; assembly: GCF_963506605.1. Lineage (NCBI taxonomy): Eukaryota > Metazoa > Chordata > Lepidosauria > Squamata > Lacertidae > Zootoca > Zootoca vivipara. The sequence continues at coordinate 25,416,448 of NC_083279.1, read as the reverse complement.
TACTTTTTACAAGACTGTGTTTGATTATTGTTTTAAGGGGGAGGACAAGGGGGAAATACTGGGAAAATCTAGTCTGCCTTAAAGCATCCTGAATGACTTAAAAACCAAAAAGGCTAAAACTAGCCTATCTTTTAAGCTGCAAAGGGATGCACTCTGCTGAACTCACAAATGTAAGGAAAGAAGGATAATATCTAATAAATGTATCCTCTCTCCTAGCATCTATTCACATAACTACAAAGAAATTTGTCTCATTCTGTCCAGTGATTGGGCAGACCTGCCCAACAGCAGAGAAGGTCAGGAGGGAATAGGGGCTAGTGATTTCAGCAATGGATTTAGTGTTGTGTCAGGGTGCTTATTGTTGGCAACCCTGGAAGCCAAGACCCAAGTCTGAGCCAAGTATTCTCTGGTGAGAGAACCACAGCAAAACATGGAGCAAATAAAAGCGTGGAAATAAGGACTGCAAACCTTTTAAAATGTGGCATTTTCATTGAACTCCAAAGTATCCCACTTCCCTAGCACACAGGTAGATATGTTTGGTAAGTTATACATAAAATGGGTTATTTACAAACCTCGTTAAAGGTCGGATTCATGTGGTTTTCCACACAGCAGTCCAAAACAATACACAGGCACTTACTGTGAACAACCCATGACAGTTACAAAATGGTAAAACCCTAGTTTCAGACTCCTTTCTTGTCTGAAAAATAAGCTGGCTAAGCCATGCGGTTGAGCAACCAGCTCTGGCCTCCTCACACTGACTTCACATGTAGACTGAGTGCAACCAAAGAAGATGAAGAGTTTTTATTTGACATCCCAAGTCTACCGCTCTTAACCACTACACCACACTGGCTCTCCAGTGTGCACATTTCCTTCCAAAGTGAGGGGAAGTGACATAGGCTGTGCCTGGCCGGACAGCTTACTCTATGGTATTAACCTATTCGTGCATTAAGGAGACTTAAGCATGTTGTTTATATGAAGCTAATTGTTCCACAATTCCCTCATACTAGTGTGTTTAGTGTGAATGTGCAATATGACCTTCTGAATTGCCACATCTAAGCTCTGCAACTGCCCATCAAGGCTCTTTACAAGTGACCTCCTGCTGAATGGCCAAAATCATCTGGATCCAGCACGCTTTTGCCCTGCCAGCCTGATTGATCATCCATATCATGAGACGAGAGAACAATCTTTTATTCATAGGTGTTTTGGATTTAAGCACTGAATCAATCCATAAATACATCTCGAAGCCTAGAGGATGCTACTGATTTTAGCATTAAAATGTATGAATAATACACAAAGGGTTAGGGTGTAGATTACATAAAACTCTTAATTAAAAAGAAGAAGAAATATCTAGGGCATTTCATTGCTAGTTTGCAATGATTGTGGAATAGGAAGCAATGAAACAGTGGCTGTTGAGCAGCATCTGCTGGTGAATTCTATGCATAGTTAAACAACGCGAGTTTTGACATCCAAAGCCTACCAAAAGAAATTATACCAAATTCCCTATCCACTTTGAATTTTTTGCATTACCAGATATGTAACATGGAAATGCTAGATTAACTGAGACTAGTGTACTGAAGGCATTAATGTGTCTCACTAATGTTTGCAGGGCAAAGCAATGAAATGCTACAAAGCTACAGGGAACCAGGCAGAGGGCCTTCTTGGTAGTGGCGCCCGCCCTGTGGAACGCCCTTCCATCGGAGGTCAGGGAGATGAACAACTACCTGACATTTAGAAAACACCTAAAGGCAGCCCTGTTTAGGAAAGTTTTTAATCTGTGATATTTTAATGTATTTTTATATTTGTTGGAAGCCGCCCAGAGTGCCCGGGGAAACCCAGCCAGATGGGTGGGGTATAAATAATAAACAATAATGATAAAATAAAAAAAATTGTTGCAGAACAAACAGGATGTGCCCAGGAACAATGCAGTTGGGAGTGACCACTAACAAAAAATAACTGGTTACAGGTAGGTAGCCGTGTTGGTCTGGGTCGAAGTAAAATAAAAAAATTCTTTCAGTAGCACCTTAAAGACCAACTAAGTTTTTATTTTGGTATGAGCTTTCGTGTGCATACACACTTCTTCTTCTGAAGAAGAAGTGTGTATGCACACGAAAGCTCATACCAAAATAAAAACTTAGTTGGTCTTTAAGGTGCTACTGAAAGAATTTTTTTAAAAAATAACTGGCCAGGAAATATAGTTAATTCCAGCTTTCTTAATATACAAGCTGTCTAGCTTCTCTTTATTCCTATTTACCACTACTGTACTGAGGAACTTGTGAGTTTTGCCTAAAGGTGGAGGTGGATCTGGTTAGTAGCTGAATTTTTATTTTCAAATACGGGGCATCTTCCTTGTTCCTAGAAGGCTTGAGTGCAACCTGCCTATCACATAACATTGTTATTTGAATGTCTCTTACCTTCTTGCTGTTTCCATCTTAGGTCTCCTAAATGATGAAGATTCTGTGGCTTCAACTCGGCAAACTTTCTTCCTCTCCTCCCTCACTTGCTTGCTTGCTCTGTTCACCATTTACCCAGATGTAGAGCCCTGGAGAACTCAAAAGCTTGCACTTAACACAGGTGCAGACCTTAAAGATCAGGACCTAATTAACCACATAATTGATTGCAGCTGGGCTGACTATGGTCAAACATTGGAAAGACTTGTGTTTATTGGTATCACAAGGTGTGGTATATAACATTCATGGAGAAACTGACTCAGAAACAGAGTTTTCCTTGCCATTTCAAAAACAGATATTTATTTCAACATGGTATTCCTATATTGCTTACATTAACAGTGAAAATAATAGCACCTACCTTAACAGTACGGGAATATTTGGAATGCTTAATTCTGTCCATGTTACCATCTTTCACTTTCCCTTTACAGTATCTTCCTCCTTGCCTCCCATCTGCCCCCCCCCTTTAGATTATATCTTGCTTGGGATTGGTATGGTGTCTAATTCATCACATTGACTTCGCTTGTCTTACATATACGTATTGCTGGTTAGGCAGGTTTCGGATGGGGATTGTGTTTTCTCAAGCATTAATAAGGTTCCCTTTTTCCACTTTCAAATTACAGTTCTATTTGGTTTGCACTTATATATGTATTTAAAGAAAACAATGAATATATACAAAACAAAGGAGACTTGCACACTATTTTGTGATATTTTGGTTGTCCTACCAAGGGTATTGCCCTTTTTAAAAAATGCCTTTGCTTTTTATATAACAAAGCTTGTAGGCCAGCTCCCTTCCTGCCAGCCTACTGCTGGACTTTCATCTACAAATATTGTGATCTCTTCTTTTAAAAAAATCAGTAAAAACATCTTAAAAGTATAACCTTGAAAAGGCAGTTGACTTGAAACTGACAGCTCTGAGCTCTCTTTTTTCTTCTTCAAATATTTCTGCATATGGGAAGAGTAAGCCTAACCAGAGAATTTTCTTTCAGCTAAAAATAGCTGAACTGAAAATACTGCCCACTTTTCAATTATTATTTTTCCTGGATTCCTTAAGTGTCACAAAGCAGAAAGAAAAGTAAGCACACCATAGGTGCATATTAGCCTCAACCAAACACTTTTGTTCATCTTGTTCCAACTGTATTTGTAAGATCAGGTCTCCCTTTACTGTGAAGTCTAATGGAAGGCTCTGGGATTATTTTACTAACCATAGTCTCAGTGACATGGTGCACGACATAAAAATGTGTTTCTGACATGTCAGTCTGAATGATAAACTCTCTCTGCCATCTGCCTTGAGTTATCACACTCTTCCTCATCTATAACCAGTCATCCCGTATCAAAAACCTGCTTAAGCAAGGAAGGTCATTAAGAACTCTTCCCATTGCTTTAAAGATATGTACCACTCTCATCATTTGAACTTTCTCGAGGCACTTTTAAAAGGGCACATTCATATTTAGAATGTCACTCTGCAGATTTATGGATTGACTGCAGAGATCTGTTTGCACAGAACTCCTGGGCCTGACCTCGTACAAGGGGGCTTGCCCTAACCCAGTGGGGTTTTGACTTTTCTTGGAACACCAAATTCCCTTCTCAATACTTCTCAATACACTATCTTTTTTCAAGTAAAGCATATGTTTGCATGAATACTGCCACTGCAAAGGCAACCATGGTCCATTTTAATTTAAAGCTTATCACAGAGCTAGAATGTGCATTTATGAAAAACATTTTCAGAAAAGAAAATATTTTCTGAAACAGGTTTACATATTTTATTCAAAACAAAATAAAAAAATTCCTTCCAGTATTTTATTCAGTTCAATAAATGTTTCAAATGGGGATATTCATTGATATGCAGTTAACACATTCAAGAAGCACCAGTTCTTTAAAACAGTTGCAATATATAATCATTTCTATGCTAAGAGTATTCATAGCACAAATAAAAATTCTTTTGTGGCACAGTGATCTTAGGTACAGCACATAAAGTGAGTACAGCTTGGCCACAGGTATATAGTTTAAATGCACATCAATAGCTTAAAAGAACTGTCATTTTATATACATTAATAGAACTGTCTAATTAATTAAACATTAAAAGAACTGTCATTTTATATACATTAATACAACAACCTACAGTACATTATGTGATACTAATTATACATTTTAATATACTTTCCCCTTTGTTAAACAGGAGTCAGTTTTCAAGTTAGCTTGCATTAAAAAGGGGGAAGTTGATCCAAGTTTCTTCATGGAGAATTTATTCTTGTATTTATTCTTCTTTCACATAAAGCCAGAGCTGAAAACAGAAGGAGTTATATTGGATATACCTTTTCTCCACAGAAAGCAAAGACTATTTATAAAGTATTAAAGCTTTTGTCTTCAGTGTATTTTGATGAATACCAAATGGACAGAACTTGAACTGACTCAAAGGTAGAGAAATACCTTTCTCTAGTACAGATTTTCTTTGAATCACTTCAGACTACAATGAAGGTCCCTAGGTTTAATGGTGCTTTCATCCAAAACTCAACAGCACACGAAGGCTTACAACTTAGCCTTCTCCCTGATGTGATAGCAACAAATGACTAAAATAGGTACACAGGCTTCTGAAGTACAGTATTAAAAGTAGTTGCTAAATTGTATTTATTTAATATGTGGCTATTCTTCCTACCCTTCTTTCATTGAACTTAGGGTGGTGGACATGGGTTTCCCTGACAGATTCCAATCCAGTCACTGATCAAACCCAAACCTGCTTAATTTCAGCAAAGTGTTTGCATCATATCCCTTCGGAATGTGCCCTGATAATTGAATATTAAGTAATTTCCATGAATGTATTTCAAGGTTGAATTAAATTCACAGGTGAGAGTAAATGCAGTGTGAATTGGTGTCTGTCCATTACGTGGAGTTTCTCCTTCTGTCCCCTGCAGCGCAAAATCTGCTCTGTTTAGTGCAGCTTAAAGGAAATGTCCTTTTATATACACTATTCTCAGCAGGGGGACAACCCCTCTGGCAAAAAAATTTTAGGGGTGTGCAAGGGGTTGGAGGTAGGAGAAAAGAAAGTGACATAGTGCAATTAGATTTCTGCTGTGCAAGTTTGTGGAAATTGTTCTATGTTGCCCAACAGTCACTACTGAGAGGATATTTCTGATCATTTAATGACCTTGTCATCATTTAAAGGCAGATTTCTAGCAATAAAATGAATTGCTTAGCATGCAGGTATTCCTTAGAGTAGTTGGAATTTTGAGCAGAACAGTTAGCGCAGCAAGAACCCCCTTCTCCACAATATTTGTTTGAGGTTGTTTATAATTCTGTAATAAGTTCTGTCATCGCCATAGCTGCCAAGTTTTCCCTTTTCTCACGAGGAAGCCTATTCAGAATAAGGGAATTTCCCTTAAAAAAGGGGAGAACTTGGCAGCTATGGTCATCGCCACAAAACTGCAAAGACTTCTGTAAATTTCAGAATATTCCCAGGAATGAAAAATTCAAGAATGAAACACATTGTGGCCAAATTGATCTGTTTTCTATGACTTTTAAAAGTAACATACCTTAACCATATAACGTTTTCAAACTGCTTCCAAATTCTATTCATGGTGCTCCCTGTGGGCTCGTTCCCTTTCTAATCTCTCTTTCTCCCTCTCCTCCTGTATATTCACAAATTCCTGATCTCTGACATCAAAGCACAGGAGCTCAAGCCGAAAACCTTGATCCCTTAGGGACAAATATTTTTAAAAAGAGTTCTCGTAAATGTGTCTGATAGTATCAGTAAGACAGTTTTGAACAATTTGATAAAAATTTATTATTTTTTCATATTTGGTACCTGAATAATTTATACTGCTTAAAATATTTATCTGAACCGGACAGTGTACCCTGTCCTAAAATCCAAATCCTAAAATTTTATGGACTTGATTACTTACTTTTTCCGATCCTTATCTTTTTTATAACCAACAGTGGGCGTAGGCGGCAGTGGCCTCCCTTGGATTATTTCTGCGGCAGCTTTTCTGTCATTGAATGCAATAATTTCTTCTTCCAGGAGTCTTCTTTTCTCCTCCAATTTCATTCTCTCTTCTTGGTCAAGCCGTTTTAAATGTTCAAACTCCAGATGTAGCTAAAGTCAAGCACAAAAATATCACTTCTGCCACAAGGTGGTAGCCTAGCACTTAACATACCATCCTCAGTACTTACCGGTACAAGGTCAAATACAGAGACTGATTTCCTTAACAAGTGTCAGACTTTTCACTTGCTATTTTCGTAGTTCACTTATTGACACAAGCGCGCTAAAACCTTTTCTTAGAGTAACTTGGAATTGATTTCTTTTTAATGACAAATGTGGACAAAAGTTTTATTTTTAAAAGCTTTTTTTTGGGGGGGGGTGTATCATTCTTTCAGAGCATCCCATACCTAACTTCCCATTTCTTGCTAAATGAAGAACAGATCAAAGATCTCCCAATTGAACAACATGGGTTACTGCCTTGATCAGTCCATCTTTCAATATGCATATGATATTATGAGTGATACTGTAAGCTTTTGGTCAACAATTTACTTTTAAATCAAAGGAGACTGATTTCAGTAAATTATGTTAGATCAACCTGTGATGTCATTCAGCATAGGAGCCAACTCCTAGGGGCCGAAGTCCTTTCGACGCCCTCATAAAATATTTGAGGGAGCTGCCACCCTCACCCCCACCAGTTGATCAGCATTGCCATTCAAACAGTGTGTCTTGGGACATCCCAATATTTAAGTTGGTACCCCTATCTTTATGCAATTATGAAAGGCTGTTTCTATTGTTTCCTGGAACTCTGATCTAAGTCAACAGCAAGTTGCCACATGAACTTGATGATTCTTATGTGCTGAACAGCTGGTCAGGAAAATGGAGTTGCCCGCAGACTCTATCCATCTTATTCTGCTGCTCCACATAATGTCTTCAAGCTACCACTACAACCAGATCAAGAACTATAAGAGAGATGAGCTTACTTCTCGCTCAGCTTCTTTCAACTGTACTTCTTTCTCTTTGACCCTCCGAACAAACCTTTGCCTCATCTCTTCTTCTTTTTGCCGTAATCCGTTAAGGAATTCAAACCGCTTAGCTTCGTAATTCTCCTGCAGACTGAGGACCATAAAATGTAGAATAGCCTTCATTCAGAGCTGGCCACATTCAGGCATTTTATTTACAAAACCCAACCACATTTGACCAGCTTTCCTGTGCACGAAAGACTGACAAAGTTCACAGGGACATTAAAAGTACAAGGAGATGTTTTGCTCAAGAAGGTGTGCACTGGTGTTACATCTGGTTCATCTTACAAACCTCGCAATTAAGTGGGGTGGGTGAGAACAGGTGCAGTCTGCTGTCTCACCACACTTACAGTGTTTCCTTTTGTTAAATTTGTAAACTGGTTCTAAAAGCTCTTAGGACGGGACAAGCAGTGATGCTACGAATAGAATGCAGGGCAACAAATTAATCATTGTGAAGTGGACAAAGCACACTACATAGCTGGCCCTGGGCTTTTATTTTTGATCCTAAATGCATCTAACTTGGGAGTATACCTAATCAATTGAAATAGAAGTTAATTTGAGAAAAATTTGGTCACTTCCAGATGAATTTAATGAGCATTCAGCCTGATTTGCTAATGAAGAGATTAGGCAACAAAGGCTATTTAATGTGCATTTATTCTGATTTCTTTGTGAGATTAGACAACATTAAGTCAAGCAAGTGTTATTCCACACTTTCCTGTTCAGCAGAGAAAATTCAGTTCTTTTATCACTGTGCATTTGCAGACCACCAAACAGATCTATCTACATCAAATAATGTACCCACTGGAATTATTGCCACATTTCCAAAATCTGTAGTGACTATGTTTGACGGTAAAAGAAGATGTCATTTTCTCATTGTTTGCCTGGCTTTCCTATTCCTATTCCTATTACATGCCAGCCTAGAATCTCTTCTATCAGTTTTTTAAGCTTCCTCTAGAATGCTGGATGTGTCCTTCCTTTTTGGCACACTGACAACTGGATATTCTCTCTACAAAGTCACTTTCCAGTAAAGAGACTACTCTGAACCAGACAAAGAGTAAAACTTGCTGATCTTACAGTTGAAAGCTGATTCCAATCTCACTGTAATACATGCAATGTCAACAGCCAGAGGTCTTCAAAATATCTCACTCTTGGCATCTGTTAAGGAGTAAAGGTGCCTTTCACTTAGAAAGCATTCTAATTCTTTTTAAAGGAACCCAGGTGTTAAGATGTCATTGTTGTTGCTTTTTACACCAAGGGCAGGAGACCTGCCACCCTCCAGATGTTGTTGGGTGTCCAGCCCCCATCAGCCCCAGCCCCAAGCAACATCTGGAGGACCACAGATTTTCCACCCTGTTTTCCACCCTAACTAGGTTCAGCATTAGGTGGTATCATCTTATTGCACCAAGTCTAACAGCTGCATGTGCACCGCCATGCTTCTTCCCTGCTTTTAAACTGGGATAACAAAACCAGTTACGGCTTCTTCAAGAATATCTACTTGGGTGTAAGCAGATGAAATTTGCAAACCTGTTGCCCATTCCTTTTTAGTTAGGCAAGTTTGGGAGGAACAGCTGGCTCATCCCGTTTCTAGCAACAACTTGGGATGCAAGATGTTTATTGGTTGGCTGCTATGGCAATTATGAGGCTACACCCCTAACCACCAATGAATCCATCCATGTTAATGTCATGCTTCTGGCATGTGTAAAGGTGGGTTGCAAGAAGTATTGGACAAATGGGGGAGAGACCAAAGGCCAGTGCTGGATTCAGAGCAGCGTAGATGTGCATTAGATGAGTGGAGGTAGAGCCAAATGTGAGTTCATCCCACAGCGGGTAAACAATTTACCAGCTCACATAGGAAGGTAAGCCTTCAACTCTTTACTGTTCGACAGGGAGAAGAACAGCAGCATTTTTTCAGAAAGGTAATAATAATAATAATAATAATAATAATCATTTATTATTTATACCCCGCCCAACTGGCTGGGTTTCCCCAGCCACTCTGGACGGCTTCCAACAGAAAAACAAAACACAGTAATCTATTAAACATTAAAAGCCTCCCTGAACAGGGCTGCCTTCAGATGTCTTCTAAAAGTCTGGTAGTTGTTGTCGTCCTCTTTGACATCTGTTGGGAGGGCATTCCACAGGGCAGGCGCCACCACCAAGAAGGCCCTCTGCCTAGTTCCCTGAAACTTGGCTTCTCGCAACGATGGAACCGCCAGAAGGCCCTCGGTGCTGGACCTCAGTCCGGGCAGAATGATGGAGGTGGAGACGCTCCTTCAGGTATACTGGACCGAGGCCATTTCAAAGGTGAGATTGTGTCCTCTTTTTTATTCTGATCTTACCAACACTGTTAAGGCAAGTTAATTGTCAACTTCCTTGTTTTTACAGAACTATTATTTATTCTAGTCACAGATCATGTTCTGTTGATGAAGTTAAATGTTAGTACTGCAGCGACTACTGTAAATAAGGTCTGTTTTGAGGCCAGCATGCATCTCACATATCTGTTTAGAACATCCATGAGAAAGGAAGGAAGGAAGGAAGGAAGGAAGGAAGGAAGGAAGGAAGGAAGGAAGGAAGGAAGGAAGGAAGGAAGGAAGGAAGGAACCAATTTAATTGATATATTGATATTTAAGAATCAATTCTTGGTATAGGAAGCTCCTTATACCAAGTTAGGCTGTTTGTCCACCTGATCCAGGTATTGTCTAATATGACAGGAAGTGCCTCTCTCCGGGGTCTCAAGCAGAGGGACCTTCTACATGCAACACATCTGTTATACCACCACGCCATGGTCCCCTACCCATATTTGTAAGATGAAGAATTAGTACACAGCTGGAGACATTCTGAGTTGAACTTAAGGTAATTCAATAATAGTTCCAAATCAGGACCCCGGGATCATGTCACTATTGTTCCTGTAAGACCAAGCTGTCTCTTTCTAAAACACACACAGAGAGAGACAGAATTTTAAAGACTTTAATTCCATCATTCTACACACTATAAGGCTACATACCTTTCTCTATGAGCTGGCTTTTTGGAATCTGGAATCCTAAAAACAAAACAAAGATACAGATTTATCAAGTTGTAGTGTGCTTCCACAGTTCTGTCTAAAGAACCTAATTTTATGTTATCCTGGCTCACAAAGAAACTGATACCATTCCAAATTTCTAAAAGTTAAAGGGATTTGCTTTTTTTCTTATGGAAATGTAACACTGAAAGAATTACTTAATTTTAAAAATTATGGGTAGTATTTAACTAAGACTTGGGGTAGATTTAAATCGTTAGTCCTGTTCATTAATTTTAATGGGTCTTATTCTGAGTAAGTCTTAACTGAATACCACCTAAGATTTGTATTTAGCACTTACAAACAACTATGCATGTGGAGTACACTTATAAAGCTTTCAGAAGCCTTGTACGCATATATACACAAAGCCAAAATATGGCTTAGACTTAAGTCAGAATGAACAACCACGTGGGGACCTCAATGGAAAATTGCAGCCACTTCGCTCCTCCCCCAATCCTGCTGCTGCCATGCTACTTGGAGCTAAGCTATGGGGTCAGATTCAACAACGGGGCCCCACTACTGGAAGTCTGTGCAATAGCACATTTCCCTCCCCCCATGCACCCCCATAAATTGACTAGGGGGTGTGCAAACAGTTTTAATTACACACTCAAGATTCAAGATACCTTCAGAGAAGTAATTACAAAAACCATGTTGGGAATTGGTTTAACTATTAAAAACATAGGAAAGGCTCGCACTCTTACTTGATTTGATCAGTGTCTCGGAAGCCCATCTCTTCCAGTTTATACTGCCGGTACAGTTCATAATGAACAGAACAAGTCTGTTCTATCAAGTCTTCCATATTTGTACAAATCATCATTTCCCGGAGCTTCACAAAATCACAATGGTTCTCATTCTCCACTAATGAAATGAAATAAAATATCACCTCTATCCTATTGGAATTTACCATGGGATGCAGGAAACACCCCCCAAAAGCCCTTTCACACTGGGGTTGCAGGGGGGGGGTTGAGCAGAGGCAGTATTTCCCATCCATCTCATACATTTTGCAAGGGTCACCTGAACAACAAGGAGAGGCTTTCTGATGGGTAGCAGTTGCAAGGATGGGATCAGGAAATTCCCCTTCCAAATGCATCTGTCAGCTCAGAGGCAGATGGGAGGTATTGAAAGGCAGAAGCGGTATCACCCCCTCCCCAATTCCCATAATTTCCTGCTGAAATCTTGTGCCTTTTTAGATCACAAATGTTCTGTGTGCTGTTTCACTTTTGTTGCTGTACAGTGCAAGAGTGCCCCTCCAGATGGCAACAATACAATAATATTGGGGAAGTATCACTGTGCAACTAATACAGCAGACTGGTTGATACATGGACTGTCCTGTCCTCTCTAAATCCATCACTAATGCAATATTATTGTGTTGATGACGTGTTGCAGAATGCACCTGTGAAAAAGGAACAGTCCTGGGAAAGTAGACTCATGGTACTGCTACAGGTCACCAGATTTGTGAACTGCCTGGTTCACAAATCTGACAAAAAGATGTTGTGCTCATTCAGGAGGCTTCAAAAAGAAGAAAGCAGTTCTATAAAGATACTGCAAAATGTGAACTTTATCAGTTGAGAAGCAGACCATTAACCATGCAAAGTTACTATCACTGCTGACTATCTTAGGAAACTAATTCTTGAAAAAGTGAGAGTTCAAACTCTTCTTTACCTTCCACTACGCCCCAAGGATACTGGCGAGCTTTTACTGTTTTGTCTCCAATTTTTACCTCTTCCAAACTCCCCACAACTGCAAATGGCAAGTGTGCCTGCAAAACAGAGAGTAAATAAATTTGTATTGCTGTCAACACTAAGAATAAATAAATGAAAAATGCAATATATGCTATTCAACTTGTAACCTAATTACATGAAAGACTATCGCGCCTGTCAAAAATAAGGTGAAATACCCATTAAAATACTTACATTCTAATACTTGTAGTAAAGCATGTACTTACATTCATGTTGGCATTAATGTTAGCAATGCTCTCATCATCTGTTGGAAACTGATATATCTGGAGTCTATTACTGACCAGTTCACTCATGATGTTGACCTTAAACTGCTGTAGTTCAGTTTTAGAAATTGTATCAGCTTTGGCTATAAGGGGAATAATGTTCACCTATTAAAGAAATAAGAACTATTGTATTCATACAAGCCAAATCTGCAAGTAATCTGAACTTTTAAAACACTAATTACCATGTCACTGAAAAAGCAAGGTGCTTTTTAAACAGAGTAGCAAAACAGCTCTTCAGTACCATGAGCTTGCTATAATAATAATAATAATAATAATAATAATAATAATAATAAACTTGCAGTTTCTACTTATCCATATAGCTCAGTTTTCCATTTTACCAGAAATACTGCGAAAACTTTACCAGAATAAAACATCATCATCAAAAACAGCTATCATCACAAAGTTGTTTTTTTTGTTTTACTAGGGCATCGATGTATCGCTTTTTGTATAATGTTTTATGTATAATGAATTACCTAATAAAAAGGCAACGATTTCCACAATGATTCCCTTGAAAGCAATTGTAGGCTTTTTGTACTTCAACAAAACGTACTGCTAGCTACTGTGAAATACGTTTTTTGTTTCTGGGTGGGCCTTTTCTTCTGCCTTCCTAATTTACAAACCAAACGTATCCCTTGTGAGCTGACAACATTTTAGAGCTTCTGAAGAACTATTGGCAAATGTAAGCAAGTGAAAACCCTTGATATGGTATGAATCATGTAGAGAACTAGCTTTCCTGTCTGCCTGCCATTTGGCGAAAGGTATAGGAGAGACTGTTTATATTGCTGCTTGGAGTATAAGGTTTTTGTACTCTATACACATTTCTATACGTCTTCCCTTGACTCAGCTACAAGTTTAAAAAAAAGGTCAGATTTAAGTCTTCCACATAAAACTTCCTGATTAGGATTTTTAAGGCAACCAATCTTCTGCCCTTAAAAACTAACCTACTTTACAAAGATAAAATCTGTTGCTCCTCTATCCCATTTTGCCTCTGGCCCCATCCACCATTGCTAAGTGGCCCTCAGAAAGCTGCCTAGAAGGGAACACGGCCCTCAGCTGAAAAGGGACCTGCACCTGTGCATGAAAATTTATCCACCTATAGTTGAATGGAAATGCAAGTGGAAGAGTTGGGTAGAGGTGATTGTGTGGTGGAGGGAAAAGGGTAAGAATGAAAGCGACCAAGTCCGTGGCCGACATTGTCAAATCACATGTTTATAAAATGAGCTACTGCTTTAAACTCCATTTAAACCCAGGTTGCCTTAAAATCCTGAAAATAATTTGAGGTACACCTCAAAGAGAGGTACAGCTTAGGCATAGGTTCATAGCATCAGCCCCTTCCGGCGTCATACCCTTTGCGGAAGTTGTATCTGGAGACTGGTTACGACTCTTGCTTGCCTGGATAGAGATATGTAAAGGTAAAGGGACCCCTGACCATTAGGTCCAGTCGTGACCGACTCTGGGGTTGCGGCGCTCATCTCGCATTCTTGGCTGAGGGAGCCGGCATACAGCTTCCAGGTCATGTGGCCAGCATGACTAAGCTGCTTCTGGCGAACCAGAGCAGCGCACGGAAACGCCGTTTACCTTCCCAATTGGAGTGGTACCTATTTATCTACTTGCACTTTGACGTGCTTTTGAACTGCTACGTTGGCAGGAGCTGGGACCGAGCAACGGGAGCTCACCCCGTCGCAGGGATTCAAACCACTGACCTTCTGATCAGCAAGCCCTAGGCTCTGTGGTTTAACCCACAGTGCCACCTGTGTGCCTGGATAGAGATATGTAGAGACCTTTAAATTTACGCAGTTGGAAAACAGACTTCTAAAAGTCACATCCTTTACTCTTTATCATGTGGCTCCTGGAAAACTACTGAGAAGGGAATGTGGCCCACCTCTGGTTTACATCCTCAGCTTGTACTAGGCCATATTGGAAGATAGGTACCAGACAAGACTAAAGTGACAACTGGCAAATGAATAAAAATGTAATTCTGCCTATATAACTGTACTAGAGTTTTAACTTACTTACTGGGATTGCAGCTTTATAAAAGTCAAAAATTTAAAGATTCGGCTTAACCACTGTGATTTATTATTTAAGTATCTGCAAAAGACTCTGTACTTAAATTTAAATTTTTTCTCACCTACAACTTAGGAAGTCAAAAGACAAAGAGATTGGACATTCCTAATTTAAAAATACCAAAGTGTGTCATCTTCAATGATAACTACTAAATCAGTGCATTGGGTTACAACAGAATACCCGCCAGGCATTACCCTTCACCACCGTATCAGCAACAAAGTTAGACTCAATAGGTAACCCTTTCCTTGCCCTCAGGATATGGAGGTGTTGACAGAAGCCGTTGGCACCACTTCTATCCCTTCTTTATCTTCGACCACCCTGATTTCCCTAGCCTGGAAATGTATGCACAATTTAAGGAGTGAGAAAGGATAGAAACAAAGTTGTTGAGGGATTTATTCGCAGCGGGTTTACCTCTAGCCCAATACAGATTCCTTGCTGCCTTTCCCAATGCTTAAACTGTCTTAAAGCAGCCCAACTGTATAATTTTGTGAAAAGGGTTGGGGTCAGGATGGACTGTGTGACCCTTCAGGACGCCTTGAAACTGAATGCATCCAGTGATCCAGTGATCATAGAAAGGGAACTATCTCTGTGATACATGATGTGCTTTTTTCATTTATGGAAATGTGAATGACTTAAAATTGGCTTGAGAAAGAGACCTGGGAATCATTATACCTGATTCTGCTTGGGAAATGATCTGGCAGTGACACCCCTTTGAGACCATATCTGCAGCAGCATGGAAAGCAGCACAGAAGGCGAGCCCTGACGCCAGTACAACTGATCCCTAGCTGTCTTGGAGAAGCTGACACACTTGGTCCACAGGTTCAGAAGGCATCTGAACCCTGGTTATTTTGACACTTCAATAAATTATACTTTACTGCCTGGATTTCCCTTTATCCTGCCTTTGACCTGTGTCCACTTTGTTTTTTCTATGCATTTCCAAATGCAAATTGATTTGAATTTTGTTGTTTATTTGTTCACTTGCCAAAATAAAAAATATATATATTTTTTTTTAAAAAAATGAATTCTGGTTTTAATATCTTACCTTCCTAGAAAGATTTTTCATGGTTACTAAATCAAGGGTTTTAAGGGAATGCCCCGTGGGTGAAATAAAGTACAGGCACACATGGATACGAGTATCACGGTAATTATACAAGGAACGATTAATTTTCAGCTCTTCCTGGAGGTAGGCTTCAAACTGTGCATCTACATAATCCACTATTGGCTGATAGCTGCAGAGAAGGGGGGGATATTTGATATAAGAGGACAAAGGTTGAGTTTAACTCTAATACACTGATGTACACAAATTGCCAAAGGACAGTAAAATGACAGCGACGTTAGCATAAATTCAGGGAAATTCTTAGGAAATTTTAGGAAATTCTTCTCTAAAGTATATGCTCAGAAAAAGACAAAGCCTCTTGACCTGAATATTATCCTAAACCAAAACAAGGGCACATCCACAGAAGTCCATACATTTTGGCAGGCCTTGGTAACCAAATTGGGAGTTGCCTCAACCCTGCCAAAGAAGAGCTGGGTGTTTTACTGACCTCACACAAAACTTCGGAGGCAAGCACCTCTGAAGCTCAGTGCCATCAGCAATTATCCCATTATCTCCCTGCCAAGCTCCAAGCTGAGAAGGGCAATGTGGCACAGCTCTTCCAAGC
This sequence comes from Zootoca vivipara, assembly GCF_963506605.1. NCBI lineage: Eukaryota > Metazoa > Chordata > Lepidosauria > Squamata > Lacertidae > Zootoca > Zootoca vivipara. Next base: position 25,400,233 of record NC_083279.1, on the reverse strand, counting down.
TCCTCTCCAGGATGCTTGTGAATATAAACTACCAACGCCACCTTCTTAGTACCTCTCCGCACTAAGCAGTGCTTACTCACCAATGCATCCCTGTGATTTCCAGCCCATACTAACTGGAGGAGTGGGATATGTTGTGTGGTGGGCAGCACTAGCACCTCATGCACTGAGCACTGCCTAGCACTGACAGGTGTGAAGAAGAGGAAGAAGCTCAAAAGGGCAAGTGATCTTCCATAACAGTTCAGTGTTTCACAGAGCACTTTTGAAACACAGCATCACATAAATGACCCCCTAACCTCTTCCTGAGCTTAGAGGGGACTCCATGCTGCTTCCTCATTGCCTTCCGTCCAATCTGTCCTCTCAGCTCTGTGACTGCTGCAACAGACGATTCTTCTCTTCTCATTGTTTAAAGTGAGAAACAAGCAGTTGCTTCTACCTACCTCCTCTTTCTCCAGTTTCTCAGTGTTAGGGTTCAAGCTTTACCCTGACCTGGAGCATAGGAAGTTGCCTTACATACTGAGTAAGACCCATGGGTCCATCTAGCTCAATACTGCCTGCACTGGCTGGCAGTGGCTTTCCTAAGTTTTAGACAGGGAGTCTTGAAGGATTTTAATTTAGGGCCATTCCATTGTCACGGGTGGGACACTTGGACCATGTTTTTTTGTATTCACACATGTGTAAGAATGTAAATTGGGGTGCCTCAGGGTTCTGTCCTCTCCCCCATGCTTTTTAACATCTATATGCAGCCACTGGGAGAGATCATCAGGGGGTTTGGGCTGGGTGTCCATCAGTATGCTGATGATACCCAGCTCTACCTCTCTTTTAAATCAGAACCAGTGAAGGCGGTGAAGGTCCTGTGTGAGTGCTTGGAGGCGGTTGGAGGATGGATGGCGGCTAACAGATTGAGATTGAATCCTGACAAGACAGAAGTACTGTTTGTGGGGGACAGGAGGCGGGCGGGTGTGGAGGACTCCCTGGTCCTGAATGGGGTAACTGTGCCCCTGAAAGACCAGGTGCGCAGCCTGGGAGTCATTTTAGACTCACAGCTGTCCATGGAGGCACAGGTCAACTCCGTGTCCAGGGCAGCTGTTTATCAGCTCCATCTGGTACGCAGGCTGAGTCCCTACCTGCCCACTGACTGTCTCTCCAGAGTGGTGCATGCTCTAGTTATCTCTCGCTTGGACTACTGCAATGCGCTCTACGTGGGGCTACCTTTGAAGGTGACCCGGAAACTACAACTAATCCAGAATGCGGCAGCTAGACTGGTGACTGGGAGCGGCCGCCGAGATCACATAACACCGGTCCTAAAAGACCTACATTGGCTCCCAGTACGTTTCCGAGCACAATTCAAAGTGTTGGTGTTGACCTTTAAAGCCCTAAACGGCCTCGGTCCGGTATACCTGAAGGAGCGTCTCCACCCCCATCGTTCTGCCCGGACACTGAGGTCCAGCTCCGAGGGCCTTCTGGCGGTTCCCTCATTACGAGAAGCCAAGTTACAGGGAACCAGGCAGAGGGCCTTCTCGGTCGTGGCACCCACCCTGTGGAATGCCCTCCCACTAGAGGTCAAAGAGAACAATTACCAGACCTTTAGAAGGCATCTCAAGGCAGCCCTGTTTAGGGAAGCTTTTAATGTTTGATGGATTTCTGTATTTTAGAATTTCTGGTTTTTTTTTTGTTTTTTTTTTTGGAAGCCGCCCAGAGTGGCTGGGGGAACCCGGCCAGATGGGCGGGGTATAAATAATAAATTATTATTATTATTATTATTATTATTATTATTATTATTAAATATACATAAAAATTAACAACCAAAATTTGAACTATGTTCTTAATAAGATACTGAACATTTTACTATTTTTTTATTATTTTTATGGATATTTTTGACAATTTTATTAAATGTTAAAGTATTGTCACGGGTGGGACAAAAAAAGGACATGGAGCTTGAGATAAGTTTGATTTATGGAAAAACTCTGTGAATTGGGAGGTGAATCAATTATAAACTCAGCATATCTGTTTAAATCAATGTTTATTGGTTACAACTATGCAATCAGAAATTTAGGTAAAGAAATTTAATGATACAAAATTAAGGAAAAAATGCTGTCACGGGTGGGACAATGAAATGTCACGGGTGGGACGCGTCTGGCATACACTTGATTTAACATACAATTAAGGTTGTTAAAAATGGAATAATTACAAAAAACCTTTTGCTATTACTATACTTACTATCTACTATAGCCTACAAAGTATAATGTTGTATTTACTAAAATTAAAATCTATTTAAAAAATATTTTCTTCTAGTCCATCTCTGGGCCAATCAACCACTTTCAAACACATCTACATTTTCAGTAAATTCATAAAAAATGCTCCTTCTGACTCGTTTAACATTAGGTTGGGGTAAGATACTAAGAATATGTTCAAACTGCACATATGATATGTCTTTTTCATCAACTTGAAACAGCTTTCCAGAATTGTTAACTGCTCGCATACACATCACCCTGACTTCTCCATCATCTTCAACATTACTTTGGCATATTGCAGCATATCTATATTTAGTAGGCCTGGTTCTTTGTCTTTTTGTAGTTGTTTCAAATTCAACTAAAACATATGTCCCAATAGTCACTCCATCAACGAACGGCTTCACTCCAACCACCGGCACATCTGTTTCATTTGTACAACTTGCTACACCATCTTGTTTTTCTGTGTCACTATCAGAATCTCTGTAAACATCAGAAACTTTTAACTTGAACAGTTCTGTGAAGACTACGTGGGTGGACTTTTGAAAAGAAGGTCCATAAACTAAACTTCTTTTGTCTTTAGCTTTAAAAAAATGGTTGGACTGCACGTTTGGAATCTTCCTCACCAAAGTCCAGCGCTCATCTAGCATCGCCATATTTGCACTGATATCAGTAGGTGTTAAAAGGACAAACTTCACTCTCAGTACTGCTTTTTCAGCACATTTAACAAAATCTGAGGCTGAATTGATTACTACTCTCCTTTGTTTCACTGCATTCCAAACTGCTTGCTTAGTTAATCCACCAATCCCATCCACGGCACCCTTGCCGTGGGATGTAGCAAAAAAAAACACCATTCCCCATCAACACCAAAGTCTTCAGGCATAAAACACAGATTGGACAGTGTGTACTTATTTTTGAACTGACCAGCACACCCATCAGAAAAGATTTTGACCTTGGTCAGTCTGTTAAATTCTTTCTTAAGTTCTTCAATTATGGCTTTTAGGCATGCATATACTGAGTATTTGTCGTGGGTTAAGTGATCCGAAACCACGGCAAAAGAACGTACTTTGCCTTGAGTCCAAGCGCAACCAGTAAATACTGTGATTTGGTTGTGGGTCCAGTGTGCACTTTGGATTTCATCTTGCGATGTTGCCAAATAGTTTTCAGCAAAATCCACTTGAAGAATCACCTCATCATCAGCTACTGTGTCCTTCATATTTTTGAAAGCTTTAGCTTGTAATCGCTTTACAAAGAAGTGCTTCTTAAATTTACTAAATTGATTTTGTAGCTCATTGACAGCTTCTTCTATGGTTCCTTTTGCTTCAAAAACCTTAGGCCGGCTAGAACAGTCATCTTTCCATTGCTTCCAGAAAATCTCAGACGACATGTTTAAGTCTTCATCAATTAGGGTGTGCAAATTAAGTACACACTTTTTGCATTCACCATTCATGCACTTTTCATTTTCCAAATCACAACAAGTAAGGCTCAAAAGATCAGAATGTGTGGAAGGGAAAAAAATGTCTTTCCTACTCATGGCTTCAATTAGGAAATTGAAATTAGTGTGGTATTTGCAAACGCAAACATTGTGTGGCATTTGAGAAGCTAAGTCAATATTTTTAGGCCTCAGTTCATAAAATTTTGATTTGCTGATTTCAACTGTTGGGTTATCAATCTTAAATAAGGCATAGGCCTCTTGGACTGTCATATTCATATGCCGCTTTTGGATTTTGATTCTTTTTCCAGTTGTTGGATCTTTAATAGATTTGACATCCTTAATTCCTGGTGCCTACCTGCTAATATCATCTGAATTATAAAACTCATGGACCTTTGAGATATTATCTTGTGAAATAATAGAACTTTTGGTGTTCTGTTTAGGGCTTTTATCAAATAGTGTTTTTGGCGCTTGAGGTGAACTCTCATACACAAGCTTTCGTAACACGGCTATTCTTTTCCGTGGACTTAATGGCAACACTCTTTTAACTTTGGTAACAGCGTTTCCAAGAGATTGTGGGCATTTAAATGACCCAATCTCTGGAATAGTAGTGTCGCCAATTGGCCTAGATTCTTTTTCTTTTATCTTTTGTCTGTACTTTCTTTTGCGCTCAGTTTCTTTCCGTCTGTATTCCATAAGTGATTTTGCAGACAAATTCTTTACCAACTTCATCTTTTCTCGCCTCTTCTTATCTCGGACCCTCTCCTTTTCTTTGAAGCTTTCACATTTGTTTTTATCTTGTTTTAGTTTTTCACGCAGCTTTCTCATACGTTCTGCAGATGTAGTCTTTCCCATTTTGTGTATTGATTCAAAGGTTATATTATCTGTATTACTGTATGTATTCGCATTAGGGTAAAGTAACGGTAACTGCCTTTATGTTCCAGAAGGAACAGCTACTATTGGTCCATTCAAGCAGCTGCATTTGGCTCCTTAGTCTTATTGGTTTCCACCAAAAGGCAGCTTTGTGATTGCTTGAGATGGTTCCCTCCAAAATGTATCCCTTTCTAGCTAGTTCCCCTCTCCTCAGTCCCTCAGTCTTGTTTGCCAGAATAAAGAATTATTACATGAGGAATCTGTCTCCTGTCTGCAGAGAGCTGAAATCACTTGCTGAAATCACTAACTCAAGCTACAACATTGAAAACTGTCACGGGTGGGACAGAAAAAGAATTATTAAAATTTCATGGTGTTTACATTAATTAACTGCATTTTTATTATTGATAGGTGTGTTATACTCTAATACATACTCCCACAATAAAACAAACATAACCTATAAATTAGTTTTATCACAAAATAAACTTTTGTACCTTTTGCTGTCACGGGTGGGACACTGAAACAGCATCCCATTCAATAATAAAAATAAAATAGAAATAACTTACCTATTTAAAAATTTTCAAGTCCAATGTGTAGACAAAGTTCTTCACTTTAATAATATACCAACAATGACAACCACAATTTTTGTTTATCTTTGAAAAATAATGCCAACCTAAATGAACAAAACTAAGCTACACAATCAGAAAAGTGATACTGAAACTTCAAGCTCAAATTTCTCATGAAAAAAATAATTTCAAATTCTTTTTTCCTTTGGAATATTGAACTTTAATATGTTTAGTTAATGAAACTATAAGTAAAATAAGTATATTTTAAAAATAATTTTTTTCTTATCAGGCTCATTTTTCACGGAATGGCCCTTTAGGGTCACCTCTGGATATATGAGATTAATGAAATTGGGATATCTGATTGCAGCTCTTTCAACTATCAAGCAGATTCTAGTTTTGTGAGGTTTTTGCCAGTCAGTTGGGCAATTTATCAGAAAACACCAGAAATGGTTTATAAGGGATAATTTATTATAAAGTTCCTAATACAGAAAAGAAAAATGTATAGGCAGTCAATATCAATTGCAAAGCAGCAAAGTATACTTTCTAACTAGTTCTGAAGAAAAGACAAATGGCCCAACTTTGGTTTATATACCTTTGAAATGCCTTTACCAAGAGTCATTGTCAAAGCTGTCTAGCTCTCCCATTGGTCAAGCACAGATACCAGGCCCACATTGATAGTCCCTCTCCCACTGAGAGTAAAACCCCAATCTCTGAGAACCAATTCAGATTCTGTCCCTGCTGACAGATAATCACTATCTAGCCCACTCAAATAGTCAGAGACGCCATCTGCCCACCTAGACAGAAAAGTCCTTATTTGACTCTTAAAACTGTCAGCATCTCACTTGAATTCCACATGCACACACTCTCCTGATTGGCTGTCAGTTTCACAAGCTCTCACTGGTTGTTGGGTCACCAGGAGGCAGACCCAGGGAATGTGTGTTAACTATGTCAATAAATTTAAATAAAATGAAATCAATAAGCCTTTCAATACCACTACATGACACAAATGGATGGCATGTCACTTGGCAAATTAATATGACATTATTCAACTGAGGAGATACTAACCTATCTTCTTTGTTTATCTGATCACCAAATCCAACTGTCTCTATTATGGTCAATTTCAATCGAACATTGCTTTCCCGGAGCTCATACGTCTCAGCTTTAAGTCTTACATTTGGCTGAAAGTGTGTTGACACACGGTAATCAAAACTATTATTAAACAAACTATGAATCAAAGTTGATTTCCCAATTCCAGTCTCCCCTACAATTAAAGACAGATAAAAAATATACATACGTCACACAAATTTCACCATAACACAATGAGGGTAATTGAAATTTTTCACATTCCCCAGAGGGTGGGGGGTGGAATGCAAAATGGCATTTGCTGTAACTAAGGAATTAGTTCAGAGAGGCCATTATCTCTCTTTTTATTCCTTGATAGCAGTATCTGGCCATTATGCCAGGGAATTTCCTCAAAGGATGCATATAATATTTATTCTAATGCTATTTTTGCTGCAAACTTTTTGGAGCTTAGGGAAAACTTAACCCCACTTAAGGAATTCTGTTTATCTAAACTAGTACAATACCAAAGGAAAAAAGTGTCACTTTTGTGACCTTTGTGACCTTTGCCACTTTTCTCTCCTTCAGGTTTTTCAATAGTAATGAGTTTTAAAATAAAATAACTCACTGCTAACAGCTATTTTACTTACCAATGCAGAGAATGTTGAAGCAGAACCCCTGTTGGATATATTTACTAACCAACTGATCTGGTAAACTATCAAAGCCAACATGACCAGATAAGGATAAGGGTCGGGAACTCTGCTGTGGAAAGAATAATACAAATTGGAATACAAGGCTGCAACACCATTACTACTATGTTGGCAGCAAAGTCTAAATAAGTTAATACCCATCATCCCTGACCACTGGTCCTGCTAGCTAAGGATGATGGGAGTTGTAGTCCAAAGGCAGCTGGACACTCAAGTTTGCGAAACCCTGATGATCTAGAAGAAGAGTACAGTAATCAATGGCAATTTTTTAAACTTTGTTCTGCTCAACAAATTGTACAACTGCTAAAAAGCACTGCAAGAAAAAAGCCTTTGATAGATTTTTTTTTTGTTACACCGCATAGTTAGAATTCTACAAAAAAAAACACCAAATTGCAATTTTATTTTGGGTGAATTCACGTTTTATTTGAAATTCTACTTTGCTGTAGTACTATAGCAATATAAAGAGAATACTTATCAATTTCTTTACTCACACTCCTTGTTTCTTCTTTATTGACTGGTGGATAGGATGCTCTCATTCTCATCTCAGACATACTTCGGGGGGGGGGGGGAAGTAGACCAAATAATTTTCTAAAATAAAGAACAAGTGGGGTGAGGGGGGAAAGGTAGGACTAAAATTTGACTAATTTTTTTAATTAATTAAAACAACTGGGTAAGGAAAAAGTGGTAGGACTAGATTAAATAAAATTATAATTGAATAATCATATGAAATTTACTTATTTGATTAATCAGACCTATATTGTATATGAGTTAAAAACAAACCCATTGAAGCATGTCCCATCAACACTAACATGTCCCATCAACACAAAGATTTCTGCTTCTGCAGAAATATCCCATGCATGCATCTGCTAAATGTATTCTAAAAGTTCCCCCAACCCTTCGGAGCAGATGAGGGGCAAGCACAGGAAGAGGAAGGAAAGATCATTGTGGAAGCGTAATGCTTGCGCTGCTAGGATGCATTTGATGGGTGCTACCCATTCGCAGGACCGGATTTAGGTTTGATGAGGCTCTAAGCTACTGAAGGTAATGGGGCCCTTTTTAAGTCCAGCTGTCCTTTGTCAACAACGAATTGTCACTGTTTTTGTGTTGAATATATGCTATATTGTAATTTATGGACCTAATAGGTATCTAAAGCCATTTGCACATATTTTATTTTATCAAAGTAATTGTTGAACTTATCTTAAATTTTGGAAATGTACTTCCAGTTGTTGTTGTTTTTAATTGGGGGGGGGCCGAGAGACTGGCTAAACTATAGCTTGTTTAGCTTATACGTAAATCCAGCACTGCCCATATGCTGTTTTCAGGTGATACAAATCCAGCATGTTATCTTGGAAGAAGCACTGTGGTTGGGGAGCATTTAAGTGAGGAGAAAATGACATTTGCCATGTGCAGTTGGCATTTTTCAAACAAACCACACTTATCCCATTTGTTGGTCCCTATGATATAGCAATCGTCTGGCTAAGCAAAAGCGGATGTTTACAAATTCCTCCTCGCAGCTGCATCCAAGAAGGGAGGGAAAGTTCGCAAACTCGAGGCCCGCTGTCTCTTGTTCTCATCAAACAAAACTGTGTTTTTTGTTTTTATTAGTGTGGCATCCAAACACAAGTACAGTCATACCTCGGTTTAAGTACACTTCGGTTTGAGCACTTTCAGTTTAAGTACTCCGCGGTCCCGTCTTGAACAGATTAATCCACTTTCCATTACTTTCAATGGGAAAGTTCACTTCAGGTTAAGTACGCTTCAGGTTAAGTACGGACTTCCAGAACCAATTACACTCATACTTAGGGTTAAGTACGCTTCAGGTTGAGTACTCTGCGGACCCGTCTGGAATGGATTAATCCACTTTCCATTACTTTCAATGGGAAAGTTCGCTTCAGGTTAAGTACGCTTCAGGTTAAGTACGGACTTCCAGAACCAATTGTGTACTTAAACTGAGGTACCACTGTAAAGTAAGCTGGCGTTTCCTCTTCAGCCAGAACCCACCTCTTTGCAACTAAATACAACATGAATTCGAAGCGTTCACCTACTCCCAACTTTTTTTTAAAGTAGCCCATGACAGTAACAAGCCTGTGAACATGCTCTCCATCTCATTACCTCTGTATATGATTCATTTCAAAGCTTCACCTTGGAAAGCCCACAAAAATTTGCACAGCCATGATGATTTTTTGGCCTTGAAAAAGAATGGGGGGGGGGAGAGAAGATGTCCCTCCCCGCCAACAGTTAGGTTAGTTCCCTTTCCCCAACTGTAAATCGAGTCTCCCCATTCTCTGTGTCCACAAAAAAAGCATAACAGGGACTCGCCCTCTCCCCCCTGAAAAAATCAGTTATGTGCTGACTAGAATTTGCTCTCTGTGGCAATGCAGTGAGCGTCCCTGCTAAAGATCTAGCAGCTTCTGTTTACTGTGATAGCACAAATAATGATTCATGATGGCCGCTCAGGAAAAATAAAAATAAAAAGCCTGCTCCAAACCTTCAAAGTTGTCGCCTGTGATAAAGGGCCTCGTGGATTAATTACATCAGTTATGGGCTTAATGCTGCCACCATTTCCGACAGGCCTGCTGTTTGTCACAAGGCCTCGGGCTTCTCGGCCTACCTTTGTTCAGCTTGCTTAGGCCTAACTCCTCAACCAAGGCCTTGTCTCAGCCCTGGGCTCTGAGTTGCCACCTCCTAAAGTGGCTGCTTTGAAGTGAACCTTCCAGAAGTCTAGTCATGTGATAGGAGTTTCCTTCTAAGTTTTTTTTTTTAATCACCAGGATAAGAGAAGGACAAAACTAATGCTGGCAAGGTTGCAGGAATCCTGGGAACTGGAGTACAAGGCAACAGAGGCCTGCTCTTAAAACCAAAAGATTTGCAGCAGGGGCAGACCTTCGGGTTTCGAGTTTCAGTGGTGCCCTGTGCGACGTCAAAATTTGGGGCTCCCCACTACCTCACCCCACCTCTCTGGCTGCATTCAAAACAATAGCTGCGGCACCCCCAAGGCTTCGCGCCCAATGTGGCTGAACCCTCCCCTAAATCTGCCCTGGGATTGCAGAATGAATTTCCAGAAATTGCTGGAAGGAGAGGCGGATGCAATTGGCCAAGGAAAGAGAGAGAACTAACTGCACTATTATAGACATCGGTTCTGCCGAAGGGCTGGGCAATAAGTCACTTGTGGACAGCTAAGTTAGTTGCTGGAGGCTGTTTTTGAACCGCAGACTCCCAGAAAAAAGAGATGGTGCTCAAATGCACCACTTTTCCTTTGCAAAAGAGAGTTGTTTCCATGTAGCTGGCTAGAACAGCAGACACCATTAACATAATGCTCTGCCACACTGGAACTGGGATTTTAATAGAAGGATTTCGACAGAAGGTTCTTTTCAAGCCTAAATCATACCCAGGGGTGGGAAGGGCATATTACATGCTGGGTGGAAAGGTGGGAACCTTTCCTGTTCAGCTGCATGGAAGATGTTCATTCCTTATTCGTTACATTCCCAAAGGTTGGGGATAACTCAACTTTCAAATGGTGCCTATCTTCAGCCGCTGACTCATCTCCTTTTATTCTTATTGGCTCCAATCAGCAGAAAGGTTGAGAATGCTTCTCTGTGCCTAAAAAGAACTCCCTTTTCAAAAACACAGAAAATTTGACAGGAAGTTTTGTTTTTTTTGGCAATTCTTACTGTCTCCTTCACAGGGCTATTGAAATGGAATCTGGATTAGCTTTGCTCATTTGATTTAGAAGGCGCAACAAGGATCTTCCTTGTAGGAATATGGTATACCACCTCCTTGTGGTAGCACGCATGAAGCTGCGGTTACATTGGAAAGATGCAGACAGATGTTATGTCCACAAGTGATATGACAGGATATGGTTGTGGGCTTTGACTAATAAACTTATGCAATGCTGTAGAGTGATTTGTGAAGAAACAAAAAATGATACTTTTGATGCTGGTTTATGTTTATTTCTTGTAACTCGCTTCTTTTTAGCTTCTTTATTTAACTTAAAGGTAAAGGGACCCCTGACCATTAGGTCCAGTCGTGACCGACTCTGGGGTTGCGCGCTCATCTCGCATATTGGCCGAGGCAGCCGGCGTATAGCTTCCAGGTCATGTGGCCAGCATGACAAAGCCGCTTCTGGCAAACCAGAGCAGCACATGGAAACGCCGTTTACCTTCCCGCTGTAGCAGTTCCTATTTATCTACTTGCATTTTGACGTGCTTTCGAACTGCTAGGTTGGCAGGAGCTGGGACCAAGCAACGGGAGCTCACCCCGTCACAGGGATTCGAACCGCCGACCTTCTGATCAGCAAGCCCTAGGCTCAGTGGTTTAACCACATGCTATTACTTTCTGACACATCATGACTGTTTTTTTGCTTTGTATCTGGTGACCAGTACCCATTATTTGTTCTTTGTTTTGTTTCATGTTATTCCTAATAAAAACAGTATTAAAAATGAAACCCCGTCTTCATGTGGGTGACTCTAGGACACTGGGGTCAGGGACCCTTCTACAAAAATAGTAACGAAGTCTTCAACCTGTGACCCCAGACCACTTGATTCAGTGCTGTTTTTAATATGGTAACTTGTATGTTTCTTAATACTTATAATGGGTTGGTGTGTTTTTAAGCTGTTTCTCTTTATAATTCATGTTGTGAGCTGCCTTGGACCTTACACTGGAATAAAGGTGGGGTATAAAGAAATAATATTGATAATAAAAAATAAAAAAGTAATCCAACAAGAACCGTGTGGTTGGATTATCACTTGCAACAAATCAAAGGTTAGATGAAATGGCATTGAGTTTCATGTTAAACTCTCGCCACTGCTGTTAGCACCTACTTGCTCTTGATTTTCACATTCGCTCAAAGTTTTTTGCCAGATTAGGCAGTAAAAAAAATAATTATGATCTATAAATAAATCAGAAGAGACCCAGCAGGACAGGTTAAAATAGAGACAGTGTTGCTTTGAGAATGATTTCTCTAGCTTCATCTCTTATCACATCACCAGAATAACACGACCCAGGTGAAGGTATTTTTTTATCATTATTTTAGCTCAGGAGCTAACATGGAAAATGTTGCCTAGCAACCCAATATCTATTGCAAATTGGAGAAGAAAGGATCCTCCATTAATTCATTGTGACAGATTCAGAGTAACTCAGATTCAGAATAACAGAATATTTTTATCCATCTCCTATAATATCTTCTCCCATTCTTTCACACTCAGCTCCCCACCCACAACAGATTCTTTCATCCCTCCCCTCCTTGGTTCTGTTGCCTTCATGTCATCTTCCTAGAAATTGCATTTCTGTTGACTGATACAACAGTTCAACAACATGAGATTTGAAATCTAGACTGTGTGCACATTAGCACCTTCAAACATGAGGTAGCCCCACCACAACCACATGCCTCAAGTCGCTTTTAACATTACCGTACACATCAGAGAGGGAGCAGGTATGTATCCATTCAATGCACATTACCATATTTTGTTTTTCCCAACCAACTTCCTATACAATGAGCTGTCATCAGCATGTGTGCAATGGCTGTCTTTAAACACCTCTGCTTAACCGCAGCTTAAGTTTTCAAATCAGATGGAAGCTGGCTTGAGGACCATACAGCAATATTTCTCAAGAAAATAAGGGATTCATGTGGATTATGGATAACATTGTGTGTTTATTTTCCAAGTTATGCATTTATATATACATGTTTTTTAAGTCCTGCAGAAATCTACGAGGATTGCAGATACAGCTGCTTTTGCTTATTAGTAAAAAAGGAACCATACAAAGGTTAACGACTATTGGCTGCCATAAGTTGTACAATAACTTTAAAATTAAGTTAAGATTACATTTAGAGTACAATATTCTACATGGTTACTCAGAACTTCCTAAGCCTCGAGTTAGGCTGCAATTGTAAACACAAATGATGAGCAACCTGTGGCCCTCCAGATGTTGCTGGACTACAATGTCAATCATCCCTGACCACTTGGCCATGCTATCTGAGGGTAGCAGGAGTTGGAGTCCAACAATACCTGGAGGTCACAGGTCCCCCATCCCTCCTCTATGCACTTACTTGGAGTCAGCCGCCCCGTTGCCCATGCTGAACACAAGAGAACCTGCTTCTGGTTGATCATGCACAGGACTGCAGAGTTAAAAGAAGGATTTTGCAGCCAGCTGTGCAAATTTAGTTGGCAAAGTGTTAAACAGACGGAAGATCTCTCTTTAAGGCACTTGATCTATCATCTTACAAACTCAATTTGTCAGGGTTCTCATGAACCAAACCTGGTTTTGTTTGTTTTGGTAAATTTCTAGTTTCCACATGATTGGCGGCATGTAACATAAGCTGAAGAACAGCAAAGCCTGTTCAAGTGGCAGGTATGTTTAAAAACCAAACTGGTTCTCAAAATATATTTGGAAATGAAGCTTAATGCTTGCACAAATACTTCATGAATAATTCAAAAGCTTATCATTATCACAAACCTAGAAAGGACATTTGTAAGTCCGTTTTGAGGAAAGGAAGTGGTTATTTAAACAGGTTTACATATTTTATTCAGCTGAATAAATGTGTTCAATTGTGTATAGCTAAAACAGGATAAAAGGCACCAGTTCTTTAAAACATATGCAATATATATTCACTTCTGTACTACAGTGCTCATAACTCAAATGAAAACTGTTTTATGGCACAGTAATCTTTGGTGTGTGCAACTTGACCACGGGTATATAGTTTAAGTGCATATCAGTGGCTGCTTAAAAGAAACATCCTTTTAAATATATTAATGCAACAGCAACCCTACAGTACATTATGCAAAACTGATTATACATTTTAATATACTTTTTCATTGATTAAGCAATGATCAGTTTTCAACTTCGCTTTCATTAAAAAAGGGGGAGGGTGATCGACATTTCATCATAGAGAACTGTGAAGAATTTCTTCTTGTATCTTCAGTTTCACATAAAGCCAGAGCTGAAACAGAAAGAGGCGTATCAGGTGTGCCTTTATCCACAGAGAGCAAAGACTATTTACAGTATTAAAGCTTCCATCTTCAATGTGTTCATATTTACTTTGATAATTCCCAACTAGACAAAACTTGAACCGGCTTAAATGTAGGGAAATATCACATGGTATAGCCTTCAATTTTCATTTTGTTTTCTACAACTGTTAGCTGTTGTGTTGAAAGTGTGAAATATAAATCATGTAAAACAGGCATAGGCAAACTCGGCCCTCCAGACGTTTTGGGACTACAATTCCCATCATCCCTGACCACTGGTCCTGTTAGCTAGGAATGATGGGAGTTGTAGTCCCAAAACATCTGGAGGGCCGAGTTTGCCTATGCCTGATGTAAAATAAGTCTTTAATCTGACATTCTTGGAACATACTTGCTATGTTAGTATCAAAACTATGTTACTCAGCTGACAGTAATCTTCTGCCAGCAGAATGGAGAACAAAAGCCATTTTAAGGAAATCTTCCTCCCCCTAGCAGCCCCACTCATACCCCTAAATCTTCCCCAGAGAGTAGGGAGACCTCCGGAGCAGATTTGGTGGAGGGCAGAGAAAAGGGAGGTCCCACTGCACAAGCCGATTTCCATTGCAGAAGTGGGCAGACATCATTGGATGGCTCCCTACTTTCACTACTGAGAAGATAGGAAATGTTCTCATTGAACGATTTCATAACTTAAAAGCGCACATTTCTATTGTGAAAACCATTAATAAAAATTTGCTTTACATGCAGTGATTCCTTGCAGCAGTTGAGATTTTGGGCAGAACAGTGGCTCATATCCAACATTGGTTATACTCAGAGCAGACCCACAGAAATCACTGGGCTAAAAATAAGTTGCCTGTTGATTTCAATGAGTCTACTCAGAACATGTTGGATACCACCCAGTGAGTGCAACAGCTGCCAATACACAATACAGATTTAGATTGTTTACTATTCCATAACAGCTTCTGCCACGACCACCAAACTACAAAAGCTGTTGGGAATTTCAATAGCATTCTCTGGAATGAAAAATTCAAGTATTAAGCACATTGTGAACATACGAATCTGTTTTCAATGACTTGCAAAACTAACATACCCTAACCATACAACATTTGCAAACTACTTCCAAGCTCTAGTCACGGTGTTCTTTCCCTTTCTAATTTCTTTCTCTCTCTCTCAGTTCCTGTATATTCACAACTTCCTGATCTCCGATATCAAAACACAGCAGCTCAAGCCGAAAATCCTGTTTCCTTTGGGGGGGGGGGGGCAGACATAAAAAGAAGAGTTTTCATAAAAGTGCCTGATGATATCAATAAGAAAACCTCAAACAACTTGCAACAAAATTTACTTATTTTTCATACTTCATGGCTGAATTTATACTACTTAAAATATTCATCTGAATTGGACAGTTTACCCTAAATCCTAAGATCCTCTGAAACCGATTACTTACTTTTTCCGATCCTTGTCTTTTTTTAAACCAACTGTGGGTGTGGGGGGCAGGGCCCTCCCTTGGAGTATGTCTGAAGCAGCTTTTCTTTTACCGAATGCACTCATTTCATCCTCCAGGAGCTTTCTTTTCTCCTCCACTTTCATCCTCTCTTCTTGATGAAGCCGTTTTAAATGTTCAAACTTCACTTGTAGCTAAAGTAGAGAGAAAAAATGTCATTTCTGCCACAAGGTGGCACTTAGCATACCATCCTCGGTAATCACACAACAGAATACAGAGACTGATTTCCTAAGAGTCAGAGTTTTGAGTTTCACTTCCTAATTTATTGACATTACGCACACCTGCACTCACAGTAAAATCCTAACTATTTCTGAATTCAGTAGGGCTTACTCCAAGGTGATTAGGGTTAGGAATGCAACCTAGAGCCTTTTACAATATCAATGCCTTAGATTTAAATCCTTTTTAAGGACAAATGCAGAAAAGAGTACATTAAGTAATTCAAGTAGGATTATTCCATACTCGGCTTTCCTTTTCTTGGTAAATGGAGAACAGGTCAAAATCTCAAAAAGAAAAGAAAAGAAAAGAAAAGAAAAGAAAAGAAAAGAAAAGAAAAGAAAAGAAGAAGAAGAAGAAGAAGAAGAAGAAGAAGAAGAAGAAGTTGTTTATGAGCTACAGTGGTACCTCCGGTTGCAAATGGGATCCGTTCCAGAGGTCCGGCTGTATCTCAAAGTTTTCGCAACCCGAGAGACCGCTTCTGCGCATGCGGCGAAACACTTCTGGGTTTGCCGCTTTCGCAACCCGAAGTTTATGTTACCCAAGGGTAACGTAACCTGAGGTTCCACTGTATTTTTAAGAAAATTCGCCAAAATATAAACTTCAGACATGGGTTGCCATACATCCAGATTTTCCCAGACATTTCAGCGATTTCCACCCCGACACTGCTTCCTGGCTATGTCTGGGAAATTACAGGTGTATGGCAACCCTAGATTTCTACCTCGAAGAGTCCCATCTTTCAATATGCATATAATACTTGGAGAAACTATGGCTTTGGGTCAATAGTGTATTCCCAGCTTGAAGGGACTGACCTCTTAATCCTGCTAAAGTCAATTTTTGAGGCCACTGAGCAATTATAAATTGCTGGCTTATACTGTAACCCTCTTTAAAGTCAACAGGGAGTTGCCATCTTAGATATACACGAACGCTTAGATTAGTGCCTTCTCCTGTTCCAATCAGCTGGGAAGCAAAACAGGACCATCCACGGAAACGCTAGCAGTTTCTGCATAATCAGAGGACTTTATCTATATCAAGCATCCCCAAACTGCGCCCCTCCAGATGTTTTTGCCTACAACTCCCATGATCCCTAGCTAACAGGACCAGTGGTCAGGGATGATGGGAATTGTAGTCCCAAAACATCTAGAGGGCAGAGTTTGGGGATGCCTGATCTATATGTACATAAAAGTTATATTTGTAAACCAAATAAACCTTCTTTTGGGGGGGGGGGAGTCAGCCAACCCTCAGCCAGAGCTCAGAACCTAACCACAGAACCTCATTTGCTCCAATTCTGCCTCTACACGGGAAAAAGTGCATAACTCTTCCAAGAAACCTTTTGCTGAAGTTCCCGATTGGCTCCCACTGCATGCACAAGGAAGAGGAGGAAGAACTCTGTGACCCAAGGTGATGCTTTGGGAAAGAAGGAGGGTGGAGGCACCATGTGCTTACAAACACTTGCACAGCACAATATTTTGTTCCAAGTCCTACTGGTCCTAATCTAGTTCCAGCCATGATCAGGATCCAGAGAATGCCCTTACATAAACAGGACAGAGCACATACAGCCAAAGCTATTCTTTTTTTGCTGCCAAAGAGACAAACCATAGTTCAGTGGAAACAACAAACAAAGTTCCAATTTGTGCATGCGATTCTCTTCAGTGCATTATTTTGCTGTAACCTAGCCAACCTATTCTGTTTATTTCTTAATCACAATATTTAACCTGTTCACACTACCACTGCAACCAGATCAAATTCAGAACAGCAGGCAGGCACTCTTACTTCTCGCTCAGCTTCCTTCAGCAGTGCTTCTTTCTCCTTGACCCTCTGAACGAACATCTGCCTCATCTCCTCTTCTTTCTGCTGCAATTCACCAAGGAATTCATGCCGCTTGGCTTCGTAAGTCTCCTGTAGACTGAGGATCATGAAATGTAAGCAGTCTTTGTCGCTTGTAAAAGGCAAAAGCATGCAATTTTTACTGTATTCCAACAATTTTATGCATATTTTCTTCATTTATCTCTTTACTATACTGTAATCCTTTCAAGTAACATATGCACAAAGTCATTAGTTAATTTGATCTTAATCTTAATAGCAAGAATACAGACCAGTTCTTCACCAAGCAACGTTGCAGTTCTGAGCTCAATTAGAGGAAAAGGCAGCACAGGTTATTCAAGTTGTAACAAGGGAGGTAAACAGCACTTCACATTTGGTTTCAACAAAAAGATTCCAGAGCCTTTGAAAAGCTTCATTTGAGATGTCCTCTGACCCGTAACAGTTGTAGCAAGGTAATGCTCCCTTGTGACAATGACCTGCATTTCAGGAACTATGCAAGGTCAGTCTGCCATGTGCAAAATGAACAGAACAGGCACTCACATTACCATAAATACAATGTGCACAGACTTAAAAGCACAGATTATGGGGATTGAGAAAGTTTTCCGATTTCAACTAATATCCTCTTTTCTTACAGTAGTTAGATTCAATCTCACTACAGTATTTAAAAGACGTTACCATTTTAGAACTTTCACCACAACAAATTCAAGTCCATAAGGGGCTAAAAGGTCCACATGACCTAACAATTAAAACAAAATTTTAAAAGCATGAATAATAAACGCAAACAAATTATTCTGCAAAGAGGACAGGTTGTGGACAGGTGTCACCAAGTAGCCTTCCAATAGCTGGAAATAAATACACAGGTCTCACATCAAGGAAATCCTAATGCTATAATCCATGCAAAATTATGCAAATTGATTCCATTTCCAGAATTGCTTTATTTTTGCATAAATGAATGCTTATTTATGTCAAGGTTTTGTAGAATTTTTCTCTTATTGTGAGGTGTGAAGGAAGAACATTTCAGTCTTTCCTGTTGGGTTTTGAGTTCTTAAATTGTTCCTTTTTTGCTTTAAAGGCTCTTGTGAGGATCAAAAGTTTACAGAGAAGTTTTGCTTATGAGGATTAAGCAGCCCTGTTAAGCAGCTCATCCGAAGAACCTGGCGACTGAGCCAGGCTGTGGGAGTTGCTGCAGAGGTGTCAGTCTGCCTAGTCCTGCAAGTCTCCATAGGCTGGGTGAGCAGTTTGCCTGCCTCCCACCTTCTCCTCCAATCAGCGTGATCAGCAGAGCTGTGAATGCAGAGGTGACCCCACTGCTCTGTTGTGTCACTCCCCAGCCAGGATTTGGATTGCAGTCGAACACTCCTCTGCCAACTAGCTAAAAGATTGGCAGGGGCATGAAAATATTGTAGATAAGTCAAGCGAGAAGACAGGGTAGCTATTCAGCAGCCTATAGCATCAGAAACTAGAAGAGGTGAATTTAAAGACCTGCGATGAAGAAAGTGACTGAAACACTGAAAAAGCTTGAACACTGCAAAAGCATTACAAGAGTGGAAAGGAGCGAAAACAGGAAAAGGTCCCAGAAGCTAAAGTGAGGGATGCAAATGGATAACTATTGCAGTCCAGAATAGATGGGCTTAGCTGGATGTGTTCATCTCTGTTTATGTTATTTTTAAACCCTAACACACGCACCCCGCAATAAATAGTTTTCTCAAAAACTATTTAACTTCTTGCCTTACCAAATTCTTAAATAACAACATAAATTGCTTTGGGGGAAATTGGTCTGAGACATTAACCCCATGTCTATGTGTCATACTACTATAACAGGTTGAGCCAACCGATATAAAGAATAAATACCAGTCAAACTGAGCAGTATCAATGTTGTAGGGCAGGTGTTGAGAAATTCAGGGGGCCTGCAATTCAGAGGTTCACCCAATGTCTCCATTTGTGCCATCCTTCAGTCCTTATTTTGAGGCAAAAGAATGTGGGACATTGCCTACAACGTGCTGTGAGCAGTGGGGGAAATGTCTGAAGTCTGGTGCCTTACCACAGTATTTTATTGTGGCCAAAGTGCACGTCAGCTCTAAAAATGTATCATGATGCGACATGCAGCAATATTATGAATAGAATGCAGGGCAGTAAATGAATCGTGGCGAAGTGGGCAAAGCCCCCTGCATGAGTGGCTGTGGGATTTCATTCTTAAGCCTTGACCCTAAACTCGGAGGTAAGCCTGACTGATAGAAAGGGAACTTGATTCTGGAGTTCACAAGGGCACTAAACCTCTGAATGGTTTTTCAAAAACAAAGTCAGCCAATGCTGCATACAGAATACATATAGAATGTTATTTTCTCATTGTTTTCCAATTATTCTCTTCTTCACATGCCAGGTCTGGAATCTCTTCTCTCACTCTTTTTTTATTATAAAAAAACTTCCTCTTAGAATGCTGGAAGTGTCCTTCCTTCCTTGCACAACCACAGCTTGATATTCTCACAGCTGTTCTCGCAACAAAGTCACTTTCCAGTAAAAGAGACTACTCTGAATCAGGCAAAGAATAAAACTTGCTGATCTTACGGCTGAAAGCAGATTCCAGTATCACCCTAATAAATAGAATGAAAACAGCCAGAGGTCTTCCAAATATCCCACTCCTGGCATCTATTAAGGAGCAACGATACCTTTGAATTTAGAATTTTGTGTGTGTGTGTGTGTGTGTATGTGTGTGTGGAACTCAGTTATTTAGATACCACTGGTTTTTGTTTTCACCAGGAGCAAGGAACCCTGGCCTTCCAGATGTTGTTAGACACCTAACTCCCATCAGCCCAGCCAACATGGCCAATGGTCAGTGCTGCTGGTAGTACAGTGGAACCACGGTTTATGAACACCTCGGTTTACGAATTTTCGGTTCATGAACACCGTGGACCCATCTGGAACGGATTAATTCACTTTCCATTACTTTCAATGGGAAAGTTCGCTTCAGTTTATGAACGCTTCAGTTTATGGACAGACTTCCGGAACCAATTACACCCATGCTTCGGGTTAAGTACGCTTCAGGTTGAGTACTCCGTGGACCCATCTGGAACGGATTAATCCACTTTCCATTACTTTCAATGGGAAAGTTCGCTTCAGTTTATGAACGCTTCAGTTTAAGTACTCCGCGGACCGTCTGGAACAGATTAATCCACTTTCCATTACTTTCAATGGGAAAGTTCGCTTCAGTTTATGAACGCTTCAGTTTATGAACAGACTTCCGGAACTAATTGTGTTCATAAACTGAGGTACCACTGTATAGTGCAGCTAAACATCTGGAGGGCCAAAGATTCCACATTCCTGCTTTACACCCTGACTAGTTCAGCACTGCCACCTTGATTTCAAACTCTTAAGAATTGCTGAAGACTGTACAAATTGCCCAGGGATTTGGGATCCCTCCCTCCCTAGAGATTATGTCTGAAGAGAAGTATGGAATACCATATTGTCAGCAATAGTCTGAGTCTTGGCAATCCTGCCATAGTCTGATCCTTAAATAGATAAGCTGATACACACTTGCCCAAAGACTTTTTGCTCCCCAATGAATTGCACAACATCAACTGGCATTTCCTGTCAGTGCAATAACATATGGAAAGGGCCTATCTTGGCTTTTCACAGAAACCCAGTCAGTACCTGCAGAGTAAATATCAAGGACTCGGCTACACAGCTACAAATAAAACGTTTTAAGTGTGTTGTAAAGTGAAATATACAAATCTGACACTAGATGGTGACGGTGAGCTATGGCAAATTCAGTGTATTTTTCAGAACTTTTTTTAAAAAGCATTTTCACAGCATTTTTGTGTATGCGTGTGCAGATTCCACCCAAGTCACTTTTGGTGCCAGTGAATTCCAATCCACTCAGTTATTGCTTAAACTTCTTCTGCACAGGCATCAACAACACAACTTTAGGTGTTTAGGTGTTAGTAACAGGAGAGGAAGGACAGTAGGAATGAAACACAAAGAAGAAAGTTTATAGAGAAAGTTTTTACTTACATTAGTCGGAAAGACAAAAGGAAAGGAAAAGAAGATAGTGGAAGAACTGGCACTGCCAAAAAGGAATTCTGAAAGAAATTAGAAAATGTCTTAGGTTTACCTTCCTGCCTGAGAATACAATTACCTTGGACCACTTCAGTAGAGGATAATGCAAGGACTCGCCATTCCTCAAGCCACTCTCAACTAAAAAAGCACCATTTCTACTTCTGTCAGCATCGTGCTCAGTTAAGAAGCAGTAACACCAATATTGCTGCAGCACCACGGAAGGAAACCTTGTGCCCTCTGATGCAACCTCCAACATCAGTGCTGCGCTCCTGAGCCAGAGGTATATCACAGGTGACTGTCGTAATCTGACCAGGGCATCATTCAGTATGGCAATAGAGTTCCTTGGGCTATAATCCACTGCTGCACCTGAAAGCCAGATATCCCCTGCCGATTTGCTTTCCAATTTTAGCACTAATGCAACTCTTGCTGCCACCATGGTATATTTCGAACTGCCTAATCACCGCTGAACTAGGGATAGCCCCAACAGCATTCAGAATGATGACTAGCTAAGTGCTTGAAGTAAATGAGTAAGAGATTTAGTTTTATGCAATATTTTTCAAATGCTACGTTTCCCCAACCTGCTGCTACAATTAAGGGGCCATGTAAGAGAGGTGGGGAGATAAACGTTTTAATTGTTGAAAACATCGGGAAGGCTCACTCACTTACCTGACAGGTTTGTTTTCTTGATCGGTGTCTCGGAAGCCCATCTCTTCCAATTTGCACCGCCGGTACAGTTCGTAGTGGCGCACATGAGTCTGCTCTCTCAAGTCTTCCATATTTGTACAAATCAGCATTTCCCGAAGTTTCACAAAATCACAGTGGTTCTCATTTTCCACTAATGAAACAAAATAAGGCATTATTTGCATACCATTCGCATCTACTATGCCATGTTTCCAAAACAGCACTTGCACAAGTACTTCCTATTTCACTACCTTGCACTATGCCCCAAGGATACTGGCGAGCTTTTACTATTTTGTTTCCGATCTTGACTTCTTCCGTACTCCCCACTACAGCAAATGGCAGGTGTCCCTGTGAAACAGAGTAAATAAAGTTGCATTGCTATCAGCTCAATAAATATATTAAAAAGTACAATATAAACAATAACATATAACCTAATTACATGAAAGATAACTGCACCCTTTAAGAACATGGAAGTGCCTCTGTGAAATATAGAAATAGTTCAGAATTTAAGAAGCAGTTAAATACCATTAGGGGGAAACGGGGATTTTTTAACATTCCTGCCCTAGTTTCAAGATGTCAGTCTTTGCAACCAGTATAGTGCCATGTCCCACTCAAAAGAATTTTCTTCAGGGTCTATTTTGTTATCAAAATCCCTTGTCTGAGTGAGATGTATCCACTATAGCTATAATGGCAAACAATTGTCAGTACAGATTTCTTTGAATATGTTGTTGTGGGGTCAGTGAAGTACTTACATTCATGCTGGCATTAATTTTGGCAATGCTCTCATCATCTGTTGGAAACTGGTATATCTGGACTCCATTACTGACCAGCTCACTCATAATTTTGATCTTAAATTTCTGCAGTTCAGATTTAGAAATTGTATCTGCTTTGGCTATAAGTGGAATAATGTTCACCTATTTAAAGAAGTAAGAAGTATGTAGTTGTGATATACGTTCTTGTCAAATTCCTGCATGTAATTTCTTAGACACAAATTATCATGATCACTTAATAGGCTCTTACAACAAGATACTCGGTTACTGACTCAACCAGGAAGCCTCTTCAGTACTACAAGGTACTTCAGAGAAAACTCAAGCAAAGAACCTATAGTTTTCGTTTATCTGTAATGTCATTTGGACCTTGATCCACATTAACTAAAACCATACATTCGGCATAATACCCATTTTACCAGAAATTATACTAAAACTTTACCTGTTAATAATGAGCTATCCAAAAGGATGAACATAAAAAATATGACAGCAATTCAGGAATATTTTAAAACTTTTTCTTTTACTACTAAGGAATCTGTTTACTTTTCAGAGGGAAAGGTGAGATCTTAGTTATATTATGCTTTATGTTTAATGAACTACCTAACAAAACAGTAATGATCTTCACAAAGGGTCTTTTGCTAGCAATTTGCACTCCAGTAAAATGCTCTGCAACTTTTAAATAAATTCCTTATCTCTGGAAGTGTTTGCTCTTTTGCCTCCTGATTTATAAGTTAAAATGATCTTGAGCTTCTAAATAAGTGCTGGCAATCATAACCAATTTCAAATACAGTACTAGATATAGGATTAATCCTAGCTTTCCTGTCTGCTTGCCATCCGGTTAAAGTTATAGGAAAGACTATTTATATTGCTGCTTGTATAATGTTTATTTTGTGCTTGTTCCACATTTCTAGATGTTTTCCTCTGACTCAGCTACAAGCTAAAAAAGAAATCAGATCTACGTCTTTCACACCTGTTTTTTTTAATAAAAAAACCTGACTTCCTAGCTAATTAGGTGAGTCATTGGTGAATCCTCAATTAAAGCTTCTCCAGCTACCCTCATTAAGAAATATAAGCGGAAGAGTTAAGAAAATGAGTGGAAGGGTTGGGCAAAATTGTGGGACCTGGGTAGAGTTGATGGTGTGGTGAAGGGGACAGAGTCAGATTGAAAGTGACTTCATTTGTGTCCCTCTCCACAGGGCCGTCTGAAGCATATCTGGCACTGTGGTGCGAAGATCCCTCCGGCGGCGCCCCCCCCCCCCCCGTTTCCCAGCACAGCGGCCCGGCGGATTGCACCACCCAGCCTTGCTTTACAGCCGGCCCTGCCTCTCCAGTTCCTTGTTCAACTAAGACCACTCCTATACTTCCTCTGGTTGCTACCAATCGGCATTCTCCTGGCAATTTAGGCTAATGATAAAGCATTTGAGGCATTTACCTACCTTGAGTTTCACAATTCATGACGATACATTGCCGATTTAGAAAAGTCATTGCTTTAAATAGAACTAGCTGAACCTGGGATTTAATTATTTAAACATGTGCAGAAGACTCTGTTCTTGGATTTTAAATTAATTTTACACTCCCTCTGAGGAGTACTTGTTTTAGTTAATGGCACTTGTATCTCAAAAAAAAAAAGTATGAAAGGCTGTTATTTTATTTAACATGGAACATCTTGCGCAACGAAAAGGCAGAGGAAAGGCCGCTGAACTAAATGCTAAATGGATTAATTTAAAGCCTCACCCCCAGAAGTCAAAATGTTTACCTAGACCATATCAATATAAATCTAAAATTTGAAATAGTCTAGTTTGAATTAGCTACGGCCCAACAACGTCATGAACTTCTCTGTAAATAAAGAGCTACAAACCCCAGCTGCACATATGCAGGAGCAGAACTGACTCACTGTTGGCAATGGTGTAAAAAAAACACGCTATGTGCTTACACAGCTCCATCTGCCATTGCTGGCAGTGACAGCTCCATACACACATACGGCTTGGGTTGACAGTCATAACCAAGGACGTGGATCATAAAAATCTAGATGCTTTGACCCATACTAGGGATTCATTAGAAAATGCAGCAAGTCAGCAGGTCATGCGCTCTATAGAATTGAGCCACCTAAATTTTTTGTTCACCTTTCATTAAGATGATATGCACACTCAGAGCTTAACTATACACGAACTACTCTTTTATCTGAAATGATAACTGTGAAAAATTGTTTAAACATCCACCCTGGGGAGTTGATATGAATTCCAATTGCCTAATAAATCTGTTCTAATTTCATCTGATTTTAGAGATCACGTTTCCACGCACAAAACCCAGCAACTGTTTAGGCAAAGTCTACTGTTCCTGTTTTCTTTTTAACATGTGACTTCTAAAATGAGATAAAATTAAATCTAGAGTTGGGATTTCTAATAACCAGAAAATAAACATGCAATTGGTCACAACTATCTAGCTTGCCGATACCAGCTGCTTCAATTGTTTTCCTACATTCCTCACTGTCTTACTGATTGTGAAGTGCAATTGCATGAATCTATAAAAAGAGCAGGACAAGTATCTTGAAATGCTGCCTTTGTTTTTCAGTACAATTTATCTCTACAACGTTTTTAGAGGAGCAAAGATCAATATATTATTACTGTATTCTCATCTGGCAGATTCTTAAGATGCATTTTTCAGACTAAATACATGTCAGGGTCTGTACTGAAATATCAATATGAGCTATAGTCATAGATTTTTAAGAAGCAGTAATAACAAGGATGTAAAAAGACCACATTTCCTGATGGGCAAAATTAATATAAAGTAAATTCAAAGCAATGTATAGTAAGCCCGCAACTTACACAAGGATTAAATTCTGGGGATCATGCCTAAGGCCAAAATCACATCTAGTCAAAACACATTGGGTGCAATGGCAGGTGGGATTGCCAAAGTTCGTCCCCTTTTAGATTTTTAAAAACATTTTGCCAAGTGTGTAAAGCTAAATGAGCACAAGATAAATGCACATAAGTTATGGGCTTACTGTACATACTTCTCCTTAAACTAGCCTTTCTTAACCATACCTTGTAGTTACTGTCTTTTGACTGTTTTATCCCCATAGGTAGGCTAGTAGACCTTTTCCTACTAAAAAAAAGTTTCCCTATGTTCCAGTCACTTCCCCAAGAATAGGCCTAGGGCATGAAATCACCAAATAGGTGACCAAAACCAGGTTTCTAGTCAGGGAGAGGTAAGAATGCATAGATATTTCATCGCATCTAGTCACCAATTTCACCTTAGGCATCATTGCCTCTCTACAACTCTGTTATGAAGCTCTATAATCCCTTTGCTTGTTCAAAGGCAAAAATAACTTTATCCTGAGTTTTCTTCAAAGTAACAGGCTTTTAAAAACTGAACATGACGAACGATGTTTAAGTAAGCTTTGGACAGGGGAAAGGCTTACTCAAGTTCACTTACCCAATGCTTATTTTTATTGAAATCTTTATTCGTCCTTGACAACAATATAATAAAAGACTGTATTGCAGTTAAAACGGCATGTTAAATGTATTTTCATAATGCTGCTATATATTTTTAAAGGCCCCTGTGAATACTCTTAAGAGTTCAGCTGCAAGAAAGATTATTGCTATTTTTTTTCCTAAAGCTGGCATTAACATCTTACCTTGCTATCAAGATTTTTCATGGT
Organism: Zootoca vivipara; assembly: GCF_963506605.1. Taxonomy (NCBI): domain Eukaryota; kingdom Metazoa; phylum Chordata; class Lepidosauria; order Squamata; family Lacertidae; genus Zootoca; species Zootoca vivipara. The sequence goes on along the minus strand of NC_083279.1, from coordinate 25,373,715 downwards.
TAATAAATCAAGACTTTTGAGGGAATGCCCTGTGGGTGAAATAAAGTAGAGGCACACGTGGATGCGAGTGTCGTGGTAATTATATAAGGAGCGTTTAATTTTCAGCTCTTCCTGGAGGTAAGACTCAAACTGTGCATCTATGTAATCCACTATTGGCTGGTAGCTGGAAAGAGGAGGGGAAATATAATATTAGAAGACAGAGGTGAGTTTCACTCTAATACATGAGCCCATGTCCCCATTTGCCCACAGAGGCCTTCACTGAGGCCCTCAGGGTCCCCTATCCCACAACAGCTGAAATTAGGCTTGAAAGAAGCATTCGGCTGTCACCAGTAGAATAGGTTGTGATATATACTTGGTTGTGGTGTTTGTGGTGCCCACAACAGTTTCTCAATTTGCAAATGGGCCCATGCACCCCAAAAAGTTGTTGACCCCTGCTATCCACAAGCTGTCAAAGGCACATTAAACACCAGTGGCATTAACTCAATCACACTTTTAGTCAGTTCTTCTCTATATTAGTTTCTCAGAGTAATAATATTCTAATCATAAGGACAGCTCATCCTGAATAAAAAAATAACAAAGGCACAGGCACAGAAATCCATGCATTTTGGCTAGGTTTGGCAGACTATCCTGGTTCAGGTGTTGCCATAAAACTGTCCCAGAAGGACTGGGTGTTGCGTTGACATCACCTTGCACTGAGCCTGAGAGGTGCTTTCCTCTGAAGTTCAAAGTCAATGATCATCCCATGTTGTGTGGTGGGCAGCACGAGCTGCTCATGTACTCATCACTGCCTAGCACTGGCAGATGCTGAGAGGAAGAAGAGGAAGCTGAAGAAGACACGGGATCTTTCACGCAGTGCAACATTTCGGCAAGCACCTTTGAAGTGCACCACCCCACCTTCTTCCTGAGCTTAGAGCTGTGTCAAGCACTCCACGGCTGCTTCCTCACCGTCATCCCTCATCCATCCTCCTGGCTCCCCGAATGCTTTCACAGCCACTTCTCCCCTTCTCGCCACTTACAGTGAGAAACAAGCTGCTGCTTCTACCTCTTCCCTCTTCAGACTCTGAGCCAGGCATAGGCAAACACGGCCCTCCAGATGTTTTGGGACTACAGCTCCCATCATCCCAGGCTAACAGGACCAGTGGTCAGGGATGATGGGAATGGTAGTCTCAAAACATCTGGAGGGCCGAGTTTCTGAGCATTAGGCAAAGCTCCTACCGCTGCTGATCATACAGCACATAACCCTGTTACAATCAGCTCTGACTGGAAGGGGTGGGGAAGCCTTGGAAGAGCCCAGTGCTTGTTTACAGGCAACCGATGCTTACCACTGAAAAATGCCAGGAGGCGAGGGAGGCTGGTCAGCACCAGTTGGGGCTAAGAATGGGTTAAATGGGAGCTGGAAAGAGACAGGAGCACACAAATTTGACAAGGGGTGGCCTGTCCCATTTTGCTGACCGAGGCGAAGGGTGCCACCCAGCATACATTGCCCTTGCCGCAGCCTCGCATATCGGGGTTGTGCAACTGCAGCTTCCAAGCTCTGATGAGATTTCCAGAGGCCACCAGGTAATTTCACAGGAATCTCATGAGATCCCACTGGAAACCACCGCAGCCGCTTCTCCTCGCTTTGGCAGCAGGTGCCCCTTGGATTCTGCCATCTGAAGCAACACCTCAGTCTGCCACATGGGTGGGACCACCCTGCAGCTTAGGGTGGTGGGGGTGGCTTGTCACACTCACCAGAAGGGCAAGTGCCCCTTGCTTTGGTGAGCAGATTTAGGAATGGTTGAGAATCCTGCACAAATTAAATGCACGGCCTTGACCACAACTGTTCCATGGTGTGCATGTTTTTTATTTATGCATGCATTTATTAAATTTGTATTTTAGTTCCATACATCCCAGGAACTAGCTTCTATTACTTTTTTTTATTCAAAATATTTATTCATGGCCGTTCATCAAAAAAAGTTGACAGGGTGCTGTACAGAAGTGCGAATAAAGCTTTAACACAAAAAAAATTAAAATAAAATAAAACATAACGTAGTAAAACAGGCAAAATTAAAATAAAATAAAATCATTGGATTATTTTAATTAATCCTAAGAAAATGGCCAGAGTCCAAAGAGCTGTTCATCTAGCCAAAAGGGACTTCGTTTGTTTTTAACAGCTGTTCTTACATGACAGATGGCAGACTGCTTTCAGCTGCCCAGTGGAAAAAAATTAGACATTACAACGGTCACAAAAAAGCCTTTGGGCAAGCATACAGTAGGCTTTTGGATCCTGACCATTGCCTCTAGGATTGGAGTGTTTTTCTAAAATAATCTGTTGATAAAATGATAGTAGATTTATTTTTTGATTTAAAATAAATGTTTCCCAGACTAGCCTGTATAAATGGGCAATTTCTCTAAATATTATGTTCAATGTATTGTTGTTTAACATTTGTATTGCAAGCTTCCCAGAGATTTCTAACAGAGGGGAAGTGGGTAAACAATGTCAAAAAATAAAATAGAATCAGAAATACTATCAATACCACCCACTTGTCAGAGCCAAGTTGACATGTCACAGGGCAAATTAAGAGGACATTATTTATGTGAACAGATACTAACCTATCTTCCTTATTTATCTGGTCACCAAATCCAACAGTATTGACAATGGTCAGCTTCAGTCGAACATTGCTTTCTTGGAGTTCGTATGTCTCAGCTTTAAGTCTTACATTTGGCTGAAAGTGTGTTGACACACGGTCATCAAAACTGGTATTAAACAAACTATCAGTCAAAGTTGATTTCCCAATTCCTGTCTCACCTAAAATTGAAGACAGGTAAACATGTACTCATATGAAACAAACTAGAGAAATTTCACTGCAAAATAAAGAAGTTTCTCACATTGGGGTGGGGGAGGGAGAAATGAAAAAAGTTATTCGTTATAATTTAATGCAGGGTTTATTCAGAGAAAACATAATCTTTCTGCCTTTTTTGTAGCTGTATCTGATCACTATGTCATTTCCCATAAAGGCACACACTCTGCTTCCTCTCATCCATATTTGTATTTCCCGCTTCACCCTCAATCTGTTTTTTTCACTCTATGGGAATAACATTCATACCATAGTGGTTTATGACAGGTTGGTAGCTTATTTGAGAGCAAAACTCCTACTAAGTAACTCAACTCAGCCTATAGCGTTCTCTATACACCTTATTATCTTTCTAAAGAGACTATCATGAGAAAACAAGGCTGTTGGCTATTTCTTGTTCTCGGAAAATTTGGGGGTGGGATGAGGCTTGGATTAACAGTCTGTGGCCAAGTCATAGTACTCATGCCACAGTGTTGGCAAGGCTGTTTTTCAGAATATTTCCTCCAACATGTCCCCCCCTGCAAACCTTTAGGGGCTTGGAGCAATACTCTAGCTCAATCTTCAGCCCCAATTTAGAACTTAATCTGTTTATCTGAACCGGTACTAGAAGCCTGACAACAAGATATAAATGCATTGCTACACTCTTAACTGGGCCAAATGCTAGCAGCACATGCTAACTGGGGTAGCAAACATGGGGCCATTCAAATGTTGAGCACTACAATTCCCATAATCTCTAATCCAGGCATAAGCTCCCATCATCCCTGACCACTGGTCCTGTTAGCTATCTCTAGCTAATAGGACCAGTGGTCAGGGATGATGGGAGTTGTAGTCCCAAAACATCTGGAAGGCCGAGTTTGCCTATGCCTGCTTTAATCATTGTTGGGGCTGATGGGAAATGCAATCCAAAGTATCTGGAGAGCACTACACAGTAGTAGACTGCTTCAGATCAGATACAAGAATTTCACCAAAAGCTGAAGCATCGTTTGGGGCGGGGTGGCGGTGCTGGAGCAAATTTCCATTTTCAAGTAGAGTGCAACCATTCTGGGAAAGAGTATTTACAGAAATAAGCAAAATCACAAATCAGAACATACAATGTAATCCGAGCCTACGTTTATTAACAATTTTCAAAGATATTCAGCTTAATTTATTATACAAGGAACTTGTTACTTTTCTTCTGTTGACAATACGATTACTTGTAGCAAAGAATTGGAAAGGACTTGATCACCTGCACATCTCAAATGGAAACAGAACGTATGGACAACTGAGAAAAATCTGAGAAAAATAACTCAGGGGGGTATGTGCCTTGAACAATGCGTCCGATATGGATGATTTTGTTGAAATATTATAAAATATTCCATTGAACACCCTGGTGACTGGCACGCACTGACCATGAACATGGACTTATGGGGAAATATTGTTCTGTTAATGTTTACATTGGTATTTTTGAAAACCAATAAAAATCTTAATAACAATAACAACAACTTTCAAGTATATTGCTAAATACAAGAGTATGCATATTGCATCTTTTAAATAGGTCTGGAAAGAACATGTGAATCAGTGTGACACTACTTCTAACAATAAATGAGTAGTAACCCGTTAAAAGATAACCAACAGTTTTGTGAAAACATAAATTTTGAAAACATAGTTAAGGATCATAAAAATAGCATAATTAAGCCCAATTACATAATATACTATCCTGCAGGCAATAGTCAATGGAAAAAGGAATGGCAACAACTTAGTCCCTTCTCACACCTTCAGATTTTCCATAAGAATGAGATTTAAAATGAAATCATTCATAATGTTGATAACTGTTTTACTTACCAATACAGAGAATGTTGAAGCAGAACCCCTGATGGGTAGATTTATTAACCAACTGATCTGGCAAACTATCGAAACCAACATGACCAGACAAGGATAAGGGTCGGCAACCCTGCTGTAGAAAAAGAGTACAGTGAATCAGGATAAAAGATTGCAATGTTATTATAACTACCAGTGATTCATTGCCAAGCTTTTTAATTAAAAAAATACAAGTAAATAAATAACCATCATGAAATATACAAAAATAACCTGCCTGACCCATCCCAAGCTCCTGAATAAAAAAATGCAATTGTTAGCCAAGAACATAACCAATAAATGCATACAAAATTTCACTAAAAATCATTGTCTTTTTGTTGTCCATTTAAAGCCTGTACTTGTTTGGTAAGTTTTTCCCTTGGAGCAATGGGCCAAATTTGTTGCTGCCAACAGTCTATTGATAAATTGTGCAAGCTCTTCCATTTGCATGCAACTAGTTGCCTCACTGCCACCAATAAAGATGTCATAAGCTCTTTATGTAGCAAGTCTCCATTCTTCCAATCAGAGCTAATTGTGGGGCACAAAGGGCTGACTGTGTTGAGTCACTGTGCTAATCTCCTGAAAGATGTTTATAGCATCACATAATCACCAAATGTGGTAGATGGGGCCAATCTGGTCACATTCCCTTCAACAGAGGGGTGCGGCTGATTTTACTGCACCTCTGTGGTGTCGGGAACCATCTATGAAAGAGCTTAAAAGTTGTTTCTCTAGTTTTAGCCAATATCAGTAATAGAGCTTTTTCAGCTCACACATCGCAAAGGTCTAACCATTGCAGTTCCTTCTCCAAGTCAGGTACCATCTATGAAAGACACCCCCCAGTCAGGCAAAGACAATCAAGGAGAGAGGGAAGCAAGGTTGGTGGGAGATGTGGCTTTGTGAGAGTTTCAAGAGCCAGACAGGGAGGGCTGAAGGGCCTGAGGTTCACCATCTCTGATCTAGTTGCAAGGAAGAGGAAAACCTAAAAGAAGGGTACAGGAGTCAATAAGGTAAAGGTAAAGGGACCCCTGACCATTATGTCCAGTCGTGACCGACTCTGGGGTTGCGGTGCTCATCTTGCGTTATTGGCCGAGGGAGCCGGCGTACAGCTTCCGGGTCATGTGGCCAGCATGACTAAGCCGCTTCTGGCAAACAAGAGCAGCACATGGAAACGCCGTTTACCTTCCCGCTGTAGCGGTTCCTATTTATCTACTTGCATTTTGACGTGCTTTCGAACTGCTAGGTTGGCAGGGAGTCAATACCCATTTTTTAAAAAACTTTGTGCCCCTCAGAACATTGTTTTTTTTAAAGAAAAATACAGATGTACCTTGGAAGTCAAATGGAAACCATTCCAGAAGTCCGTTTGACTTCCAAAATGTCCGGGAACCGAGGCGCGGCTTCCGATTGGCTGCAAGAAGCTCCTGCAGCCAATCAGAAGCCGCGGAAGCCCCCCAGGACGTTCAGCTACCAAAAGAACGTTCAAACACCAAAACAATCACTTCCGGCTTTCGATCATTCGGGAGCCAAAATGTTTGGCAACTAAGTCATTTGAATTACAAGGTACGACTGTACTGCTATTCCCCACAAGACACAGGCTCCTCTACCTGAATTCTACTGGCATGCACAGAGAAGTAAGCAGAGGCTGCTATCTCACTTAACATTGGACTTTGGGGAAGACTTGGAAAGGCACTCGCAGAGCATCTGCTTTCCTTGAAGATCAACACAAAGTGCGATGAATCCCCTTTCCCTTCTCTGCCTCATCTGCACATGCAGATAAGTTCAGGAAGAACCAAGGGCTTCAGAAAAGGAGGATTACATTGGGAATCCTAGTGAGCTGCCTTCCCAACATCTTGTGCAAACAAGATGCTAACCCCTTCCCTTTCCTTAAGCCTCTATACATGCAGAGGACAGAAAAGAGGTCTGTTGTCCCCCTTATACATCTGGCACTGATGAAAATCCCTCCCCCTCCAAGTTCTTTGCAACATGTGCCAAACTAAAGAGTGGTGATCTTTGTGCTGTGAGCCAGGGCGCAAGTGGCTGCCAGAGGGGAGTGGTTACTACAGCTGACTCAATTTGTAGACTCCTGCTAGTACAGCACTGGGTAAGTTGAAAGAAGATCTTTACCATTTTGATCAGTGTACATATCTGATACACAAAAAATATGCTGCATATCACACGCTACTGTACGTACTTTCCCAAGTGACCTTTAAAACCATGATAAAGAGCCACTTTCACTCTTTATGAATTCTGGCTTATTGTGATGTGCAGATCTTTAAAAAAATGTAATATAAACACCAACAACTAGGAAACACTGGCGTGCAAGTGCTCCAGTTGGAGAACAGCCTTTATCAAAGATGTCATGGACTTTGAAGGCACGTTTGGCAAACCCTCACCGTGATCAACTACAGCCTGGAAACCTATGTTCCCACTGTGGAAGGACGTGTGGATCCAGAATTGGCCTCCACAGTCACTTACGGACTCAACTGCTAAGATTGTGTTCATGGAAGACAATCTTACTTGGCTACGTATGATCGTGGGATACGGCCTGCTTTTTCCTGCTTGATTGGCGCAAGCTGCATAAACAACCCAGGAAGGCTTCCCATTATTGTATGTCTGAACTAGGAATCCCTAATAAGCCATGATTAGCAAGCCAACAAACCATGGTTTAAGAATGCCTAGCAATTGTAGCTTTCTGGGGAGCAACAAGCCACTATATATGGCTCAGACATGACAGGAAGCAAGGGCTTCCTAGTTTGTTTGTCCTGAGTGCACTAGGGACTGAGTAAAATATTCACATTAAACTATGGTAAGTAAAAAAACAAAACCTTATTATGACATGTCCAAATTGGAGTGCACAGCAACAAAATATATCAGATTCATCAGTAAAACCTTTACTGAAGTACTAGGAAAATTCCTATCTAACACAAGGATGTGTGTATTAGGTTTTCCTGTGTTGCAACGGAGGCCCACTGTTTTCCTTTTCCTTTCTTTTTAGTGGGAGGCTAGTTTATCTGTTAGCAGACAACTTTGTGGAACCTTATCTAAGGTAAGTTTTTGTGAAAAGTAAAGACACTCTCGTCAGTTCACAGACATATACTCTTAAATGAGCCTCCAGCTGTTCATTAATGTGTTTCAAATACAATTGTTACATAATACTACAAGTCAAAAGCCACAATTAGATACAACCTAATATTGTTTCTTCTGGCTGCACAATCTAGTCAAAATTCTACAATCAAAACTGAATTATATCTTAGATGACTTCAATTACTGTATGGGCATTTTTGTTCAAATCTCTACTTTGCTGCGCAGAACCACTATAATTCATACAGAGCATAACCTTAGCAGGCTTCTATCATTCCTTCTGATATTAACAACACTTTAAATACATTCATCATATGTTATCTATAATGGTAACAATTTACAGAGAGATTGTCACGTTAGCTATGGTGCAATAAACCCAATGGAGTCTTATGGCACCTTAAAGACTCACACATTTATTATGCTGCAAGTTTTAATCACTAAAAGATAATCACATTTATTATCTCATGCTATAATAAATGCATAAGCCTTTAAAGTTCCAGAAGACTGTTTGTTCTTTTTGTTCTAAAATGGTAATATAAACTAAAAGCCCCATAGAAACTTTTAATTCTTTACTCACCCTCCTTGCATCTTGATTATTTACTGGTTGATTGGAGTGTGCTCTCATTCCGATATCAGATTGATAGCGCTAGGGGGAGGAAATAAGATGATTTTTTTAAAAAAGAAATTAGAGAATATGTCAAATTAAAACAATGAGGTAAGGAAAACAAGTTTGATGAAAGTAAAGTTTGATTTACTTGATTGATTAATCGGCTAAAGATAAAGGTAAAGCGACCCCTGACCATTAGGTTCAGTCGTGGACGACTCTGGGGTTGCGGCACTCATCTCGCTTTATTGGCCGAGGGAGCCGGTGTACAGCTTCCGGGTCATGTGGCCAGCATGACTAAGCTGCTTCTGGTGAACCAGAGCAACACATGGAAACACCATTTACCTTCTCACCGGAGGTACCTATTAATCTACTTGCACTTTGATGTGATTTCGAACTGCTAGGTACATACGCGTAAAAACAATTGTTTCTGAATTGTTTTTTGTTTTCAGATGATGCTCACACATTGTAGTAGACATCATCTTAGAAGCCACACTCCTATGTGTGAGAAAGAAGCAAGAGTATCTCTTTTAAGATGATTTTTGCCATCTCCCATTTGAAAATAGCATGCTCCAAACAAACCATAGCTAGCCATAATTTATAAGTTTGCATGGCACAACATTTGGTTAAGCAAAAATAGAAGTGAATGTTTTTCAAACTCCTCATTACAGCCACGTTGAAGGCCCACTATGTCTTGTTCTCATGGGGGGGGGGGAGCAGCAGTATATGGGAGCCTGCCCCACAGAAAACTTGGGAAGACACTTCTAAGTAGACCTGCCTAGAATTGCACTCAGAATTATTTTGGAGGTTTCCAGGATGAAGATGGCAGGAGCCAAGACAGAACTAAAGATGCAGCTTTGCAATTGCACAGGAAGTCAAATTGTATTGTCGTTTCTACAGAATATCCAGTTTTGAACCCGACAGACCTATTATGAACAGATTTATCTTTCTAAATTCGCAGAACCAACGTAATCATAGCAGCAACAGAAAACCACTAACATATTGCTCAGAACGTCTTTGTAATATGACACCGACTTCATTCTGGAATCAGCACCACTGATACCGGTAACAGCTGAAAAGCCAAAGACCAAGGTTCAAATAAAATAAGCTAACATTTTATATGACACAAGAGAGTGTGAAGTATTTCCCTTCTTTTCAAAGATCCTTCTATAACAGTGCTATCCTATATGTGTCTGGACAGAACACCATTGTGATCAATGGTGCTTGCTTGCTCTTTAACATTGTGTATAGGATTGCCACCACAATGCAGTTCACTCCTAGGTAAGTGTCCATAGGATTCCAAACTACAGGTCATTTCTTGTATGCAGAGTGGCTGGGTTCCCCCCGCCCCCTATGTACTGTATTAGAAAACCAAAAGGCAGCAATGTTGCCTGCCTAGCCAACCATCAAGGAGGAACAATGTCAGCAAACCCACCTTGTTCTCCGAAGTCTATTTCATAATACAGCCAAACCTGATTTCTAGACATTAGGGCATGTTAAGCAATGCTAATACAGTAAAAGCAAACATTCCCCCACCCCTGCTACTCACACCAAGTCTAAAAAATAACAGTTTTAAAAAAGTTCTGCAGAACTAAGTTTGACAGGAGTGAGTATGGAACAGAAGGAAATGCATATTTAAACAACAGGATGTCATTACACAGCCAAATGTCTTGATGCAAGTATTCTTCACTTCACAACAATGCTGAAACACTCATATCAAAAGTACCAAGTGGTTTATTTCCCGGTGTTCTTAAACTTGTGCCAAAGAGGATACTTGCAGTTGCAAGTTTTAATCAGGAAAGTAAGTGACTCAGTGTCTGCTAGAGATAATAAAATTACAAAATACTTTAGCAGCATCTAAATAGCCAGGCAGCAAATAAATATTATAATTTTGGTATTATGAATGGAAATATAGTTATTGTCTTTACAGAGCACATAAGCAATTGCAGAAGATAAACAAAAAACTACAGTAGCAATAATTTGTCCTGCACAACAGAGACAAAGGATTATTATTGTATCATCTACTTCTTCTAATGGGTGAAAAGGGAATTCACACTGATGTGAGTACCCCAATACACAAACAGAAACTTGTTGACATAACAAAAAACTACTTACGACTACATTTCTAAAGAAGAATTTGAGTCTAGACTTAGAACAACAAGCAGTTCTGACACTGCTTTGTTACTCCACGCTGTCCTTTTCAAATTGGCACCAGTTAGTCATCTCAGGGGCGGAGTGGCTACACAGGGCCAGTATAATTGCATCAAGCTGGATCTGTGTCAAAGATGAACTCAATATATGTATTCTAAATGCTGCCAGGACTCCAGATATAAAAATGCCTTCTTTGTTTGTGTCCTCTCATAATGGACTAAATTATACCGTCTTGGTTTCTCACACCAGAACAGTGTCCAATTGGGACAGCATCCGTGTCTTCAAAAATGGATTTTCATAGACTTTTTCACACACAAAATATTTTGTTATATTACATGCTTGAAACTGGGGCACAATCCCACTGGACATTCAGTTATGCTGAATGCAGATTTAACACTTCACTTTGCTTTATGTATCATAGTGCTTCATAACAAACAATTTATTGTTATTCTCAGTTCAATGGAATTAAAACATGCCAGAGTTGAAGCCTTAAGCATACTGACCTAAGCATAACACAGTGCTGACATGTTCCTTACTTTGCACTGCATTAAAGGCATTAATTTGCTGTGCACTAACGGGTTTTCAAATGAATAATTACATGCAGAATACTGCCAAATCAGACAAACTCCATGACTGAGAATGGTGATAATCTAAACAACTTTGAAACAAGTCAGGTAAAAGAAACAGTGTGATTACCACTCGCTATGATATGACTTCAATACACAGAAATCCTTCCAAGCATCATTCCTATATTTGATTAACGCAGATATTTTTAGGACTACCCACTGACTAAAAATTACAATATGCCAGGGGTGACCAACTCCCAAGAGACTGCGATCTACTCACAGAGTTAAAAACTGACAGTGATCAACCCCCTTTTTGGGGTTCAGGTCAAAGTTGTTGAGTTTTTTTTTCAGGGAGGAGGTAAAATGTTGAGCTTTTTTTAGGGGAGCCACAGTTGTTCAGCTTCTTTGGGGGGAACCAATGATCTGCCAGTGATCTACTGCAGACAACCAGTGATCTACCAGTAGATCATGATCTACCTGTTGGACATGCCTGCAATATGCGATCCCAACTGCCATTGAACTCAATGTGTTCTGACTATATGTGATTTTTGCTTTAGGTGCGATACCTGGAATGTAGCCCCCGCGTAAGTTGCTGGCTTGCTGTATCATCCTTTCACAACACCATATTCATTTTTATAAAATAAGCAGACACTTCAGTCCTTTTTGTTGACTGGTGTTCTGGTGTTGCCCAGATATCATGGTGAGCTGATGCTCCCATACTGACCCTCTGAGTTGCAGGTTATCAGGCCCCTGCTTCTCCCAGTCATTCCGTTCCTCACGTGTTCCTCCCTGTAGTTTTCAGCTCCAGACTTTACTCAAAGTAAATTTCACTATGTTCAATTAATCCTGCTACCAATTAAGTTGACATGGAAGTTAGGGTTCTCCTAAACAACATCCAATACAGCTGGGAGCAACTGGCAGAAGTTATAACCAGAGGATTTCATGAATGGATGGGAAATGCGTATTTGTGAAAACAGTACAGTGGAAGTGCTCAGGCCAGGGGTGGAGAGCCTTTCTTAGATAAAGAGCTGCATTCCCTTCTGGGGATCTTTCTGGGGACCACACTGTCAGTGTTAGGCAGGACCAGAAACAAAAGTGGGCAGAGCAGGAAATGCAAATTTTAAGCTTGTACAGCAGGCTGCTTTTGACAAACGCACACACCCTTGTCGTTCACCTAGGCAAAAGGTATTATCAGAATTAAGCAGATGTTCCTGTCAAGAAAAAGAAAACAGCCAAGAAGGATGTAACGCAAAGCCAGTAAGGAACATGGCCTGGGAGGGAGGGGTGGCTTGGGAATGTCCCAAAGGCAGATAGAAGGGCTTAGACACAGGGCCAGAGAGATTCCACACCCTTGTGCTAAGGTATTTCATGGAAACTAAAGTGCAACAAAAACTTGCATGTGATGGAGCAAGCTCAGCTGTAGTCCAGGAAAGCTGATGCCACAACAAATCTGGTACTGTAGTCTTTAATGTACCACAGAACTCGTTTCGGAGAAACTTGCTTGGGAAAGCAAAAAAATGGCACAATTTATAATAATAAGCAAAGAGCAAAAAATTATTATAACTACCTTGCACCATTATATGACTACACCTTAATGCAATTCAACACACACTGACTTTCCTACATGGTCTATGGAAGCGGGTAGGGGCGGGCCTCTCAGTAAAAATGCATAGGCTCAGCCTGCTTGTGGACAGTTCGCTATGACGTTATTCCTATTTTCGTTTTCATGAGGTCACTGAGAGACGGTAAGGGGCTTTCGATTCTAAGTGAAGAAGCCAGTTGTCCTTTGCATAGTGGGGTGGGGGTGGCCCGAAACCTTATGCCTTTTACTAGCAAGCACGAGGAACGGCATACAACCATGATGGAAGGGATCGGCTGGGGGTGGGGTTCTGTGACAGACAGGGCAAAAAAGGAGGAAGGGAGCCTGCAGAATCCCACCACAAAGAAGGCAGGCGACGGGAGAAGTTCGATAGCAGCTTGCACGAAGAACCGTACATGCAGAGCTATCCAACTGAAAGCAACGGATTGAGTCGCGCCAAAAATCCGTCAGGAATTGCACTTTTTCTGCTCTCCCCCCCCCAAAAAAACCCACCCCAAGCCCCCTCTTCTCTCTACGTCCGAGGAAGCCCACCACAGTTCCACCCCAGGGCGAAGCATACATGGGATCACATCCCCAGAAGCGCCATTGGTGGTCTGCATCCTTGCCACCCACCCATCCCGCGCTAGATAAAAGCAGCTCTTACCATCTGCCGGGCCAGGTCGGAGGAAGCCATGGCATGAGGGGAGGGGTCACCGCGCGCCAGAGAGAGAGAGAAGAATGGAGGAGGAGCTGCAACTCCCAATCCCAACAGCTGGAATGCAGCCGGCGGTGAGGAGCCGCCTCGCGAGCGGAGCGGAGGGGGAAACGCTTTGCCAATCACGTTCCGAGACGAGAGGAGATGCTGAAAAGCCCACCAATAGCAAGTCGGGAGAGGGCGGAGGCGGAGTGATGAGTCTGCTGTCAACGGGAGAAATTAAAAAAGGGCTGGGCGCGGCCCCAGGACGGGGCGTGCCCCGCCTGCGCGCTCTCTCTCTTTCTCCCGCCCCTCCTGCTCAGAAATAGGGGGCGGAGCCAAAAGCTTTCGCGAGCCGAGATTCATTAATAACTTACATTAACAGCCCCGCCCTCAAGAGGGCCGCGCCGCTCGCTCGGACTCCTCCTCCTCCTCCTCCGAATTTAAACTGTGCCGGTAGGCGCCGCCCTCGTTCCCCCTCAGGCTGGCGTCACGTGAGGGAGGCGGCGAGCGCCTGGAATGGGTATAATGCCAGGGAGCGGCGAGGACGACGACGTTGACGTCGGCGCCGTGATTTGAGCCTGGCGATGCCGCCTCAGGAGCCCTGAGGGAAATGTTAGCGACGATGCCATGGGGCAACGCGAGGAGGGAGGAGGCGACGACCGCGCGCTGAGCCGCCTTCAGTTCGCTGCGCGGCGGAGGCGGCGACAGTTGGGTCCCTCTGCGCTCCGATGGCCGCAGCGGAGCCGAGCCAGGACGCGGTGCTTCAGTTCCTATCGGAGCGGGGAGGTCGGGCTCGCAACGCCGACCTGTTGGACCACTTCCGAGGCTACCTCAACTCCCCCGACCAGCAGCGCCGCTCGCGCGCCAGGGAGCGCTTCAAAGAGATGGTCAACGCCGTGGCTACCGTGAGGCAAGAGCCCGGCTCCGGGGCCAAGTACGTGCAGCTGAGGAAGAAGTACAGGGTCGCCGTTGCCGTCGTGGCCGCCGAGCCGGCTGAGGAACCCGGGGGGCCCCGGCTGCCCCCCGAGCCTGGCGGAGATGGCGAAGCTGCCCGGCGAGAAGCGGGGGAGCCCCAGAAGGAAGAGGAGGAGGTGGCGGCGGCGGCGGCGAAAAGGAGCCTCCCTGTTGCTGTGGAGGAAAGCGGACCCCGGCAGCTTGAGGCGCCCGATGCCGCTGAGGTGCCTCAGGCGACCCCTGGAGGAGGAGGAGGCCAGGAGGGGAGAGAGGAGCAGGAGGACAGCCGCTCTCAGCACGGGGAGCCAGAGCCGGGCAGTGGCGAGACCCCGCCTGAGGACGACTCCGCCGCCGCCGCCTCGGGGGTTGCCCCCGCGGCGGCCCCCGCCACCACCCCGCGTTGCGCGCGCAAGAACTTCCGCGAGCGGATGCTGGGCAGCTCCCCTCAGCTGAAGCGCGGCGGCGGGCTTGCCCCTCGCGGGAGCCGCTCCACCGCCAGCGGGGGGGACTCGGACAGCGCCTCGCTGGCGTCGTCTTCTGCTGAGGACGAGGGCGGCAGCAACTCGGGCGCCTCGGTGGCCCTGGACCCCCTGGAGCACGCGTGGATGCTGTGCGCTTCGGACGGCCGCTGGGAGAGCCTAGAGGGCCTGCTGAGCTGCGAGCCGTCGCTGCTGTGCAAGCGGGACTTCATCACGGGCTTCACGTGCGTGCACTGGGCCGCCAAGCACGGCCGCCACGAGCTGCTGGCGCTGCTGGTGAACTTCGCGCAGAGGCACCGGCTACCCGTGGACGTGAACGCGCGCACCAGCGGAGGCTACACGGCGCTGCACCTGGCCGCCATGCACGGGCACCTGGAGGTGGTCAAGCTGCTGGTGGGTGCCTACGACGCCGACGTGGACGTGCGCGACTACAGCGGGCGCAAGGCCGCGCACTACCTGAGCCGCAGCACCGCCGACGAGGTGCGCAGCCTGGTGGGGGCCCTGCAGGACGAGGCCGACGGCGGAGCGACCAACGGCAGCGGGCGCTGGAGGCTCTCCAAGGTGCTGCCGGCCAACCTCATCTCCTATAAGCTCTCCCACCACCTCCTGCCCCACCACGGGGACGATGGGGAGACGGGAGACGGGGCTGGAGCGCCCGGCAAGGCTAAAGAACTGAGCAGGAAAACCTCGGGCAGCGGGAGGATAAAACCGCGGCTCAACAAAATCCGCTTCCGGACCCAGATCATCCACACCACTCCTTCTTTCCGCGGGGATGCAGAGGAGGAAGGTCAAGAAGAAAGGTCCCTAAAATCCTCTTTCAAGCTCAGACCTAAGTCCAATGTGTTCGGGTAGAACAAGGAGTGTTATTTCTTGTACCTGAATGGGGCAGGGTGTGTGGGTGGCTGAGTCTAATGCCACTTCCTTTGCCGGGATGGAGCTGTTTGAGGATAAATCTACCTGGGACAATGCCTTTAACTGCTAGGCAGGCACTGGGCTAAGTACGGTAGGATAAATACAGAGTAGGACTTGAGGGCGTAAACAAACATTAGCTAGTAGCCTACTGTGGTTGTTGGCATTTCAATAACTCACCAAACTAACTGAAACACTATTTTACTTTAACATTTGAGATTTAAATATTTCTACTTGGATTAAGTTTTGTCTGGTTACAGTCCCTGGAGCTGCTATGTATGGAGGGTTTTTATGGTCCAGTTCTTACTGAGGTGGGTGTGGCTAGGTTGAACCTTTAAGGCTTGCATGTGATGAGGGCTTGTTCACCTACAAGCAAAATCTCTGCACATGGAAAACTACCATGTGAAGAAGGCAAAGCTTTAACTTTTCCTCTGACATCTTGTTTTCTCTGTGGAAGGATTTCATTTTTAAAAATTAGTATGGAAGATTAATTACACAAGCTTTTGCTGAAGTGGTATTACACAAGTTCATTCCACAATGAGAACTATATTTGTAAGGGCCTAACTTGAGATCCTTAGCTATTGTAGGGTCATTTATTGGTGTTATACAGAGGGAAGAGAATGCAAGTGTGGGTGGCATTCATAGAAGCTAAGTGAACAGGCAGGAGTTTAGTTAAGCTTTTCCCATGGCTACCAATTCTTCCTTGAAATCCTCAATGTTACAAGATTTCTCCTGGCCAGAAACAATTTCTGAGTCCAGGTAGAAGGGAGTGGGAGTGTTACAATGCATAAGGGGCAAAGGAAACACAGTATTGGAAATGCTGTGGTGCCTTCCTAACACCATATAGTTTAGCCCTAATGCTAAGGGACAAGTGTTTAAGAATGCATAGGTAAGAGTATGTATTCTAAAAACATTGCCTGACAACTACAGTACAGGCTGAGTTTGTGACTGAGAAGCACTAAAGTTGGCCATTAATTTAGAGGGAAAGTGATTATACCTAAAGGTACACCTTTTTATTTTTATACTTTTGAGTTTTAAACATACTTTTCCTATTGAGTACATTGCCTTGGAAGTGCTAACAGTACCCGAAGGTAACTTTATTTTGTTGTGAGACAGGGCTCTCAGTAGCTATCTAGTTGAGGTGCAATTGAATATAATTTAATTTGTTAAATGATTAGTTGCAAAGTAAAGAGAGCGAGAGCTATGCTGCTATGTGCTCAGTGAGACTTTTCCTCCATCAGCTCTAGAAAGGGCTTGTTTCATTCTTGTTCGATGGGAGACTGCTGCAGACGAATTTACTATAGAATCTTTAAGAAGCAATCTTGTATGCTAGCTCCTAAGTGCACACAATGGTTGCCTGTACAGAAGACAGGTTCTGCAACCCATCTTTCTCTTCCTTCCCCTCTGCAGCCCTAGCAATCCCTCTTTGTCCCAAAAGAATCTTCACTTCCACCCGATTTCAGGTGATTACTCACTCTTACTCTAGCCCAGTACTACACTTCCCAGAGTGTTTAAGACCTTCCAACCCTCTGGAGCAGTTTTTCAGGTACTAAAGGAGGAAAGAGACTGGTTGTGTGAGCTGGCTTCCACTTGTATGGCGTCTGAACATGTCATTTGGGTTTATCTTGAAGAAAAGTGCTAGTGCATTTAACCATTAATAATGAAAGACATGTTTTATTCAGAAGGTATGAGCAGGAGACATTCATAGCACTATAACAAAAAATTCCCATATAGTGTTCTCATTAAATGGATTCCCTTACACTCTGAAACACACTTGCTGTGTGATCCAGAGATCAGGAGCAGCACAGGGACACCAGTGGTACACCAGTGGAAACAGTGTCTGTTGTGTTAAGTGTGTATATGAGGATAATTATGGGGTTTGATATGACCATTGCACATGTGTTCTCCAGTTACTGAATGTGAAATGTCATGTGCGCAAGCTTATGCACATCAAGTACAATGGATAATGCATGTAAATATAAGAGCACATGGATTGTGCTTGCTGGAGCCTGTTACAAAATGTCTTGGAAGCTTTCTTATGTCTTCCTTGGCATGAAAGTTACTTAACCGTTCCCTCTTTTGAACAGGGAATAAATGTGTTGTAGAAAAGCACCAACAAAACTTTATAGCTTGAAACTTGAAAAAAAATGCTTTAAAAATACTAAGAATAATATTTGAGGGGAAGTTCCCAATGTCAACTGTTCAAAAGTCAACAGTTCTAGCAAAACATGAATAAGAGATCTGTGGTATAAGCACTTTCTCTTCAACAATAAGGATATTGGGGCTGGACCTCTGATGCTGCTGAAATGAATATAAAAGTCAAAATGCTGCCAAGTAAATGCTAAAGCATGTTTCTCAGATTTTCAGATACTTTGGAACTGTTATGTTAAACACTTATCTAAGGGAATTAGAAGCTGTTTTTAAACCATGGAATATGAACAGTACTGTTTATGAAAGCAGCTTTGGATGTTATCATGTGAGGTTCCATAAACCACAGTAGTTGTGCAAGGCCTCTTACTGTGCCATTTTAGATGTTTTGCTAAGGAGAATGTGTATTTAAGCGAACACTCTCTCTCTTCACAACTTACTCTTTGGCAGAAGCATAACAAGAGGCCATGTGCAAATTCTTTGCAGCTTGCATATCCACTTGAATTAATATCTGAAACTTCTGAGTAACCTCTTCAGTAACTGCAGCTTTAACTTCCTGATAGACTATATAAATCCAAGCAATGCTTAGGGTACATATAAACAGGAATATGAAAAACTTTTGTGTTGTGAACATTTTTATTATATTCTTCCAAAAGGTCAGTGATAGGAGTCACTGACGGAGGAAGGGGGGTGCGGGTAGTGCAGCCCACCCTGGGTGTCATTCCTGGGGTGTGTGACATAGCCATGGGTGGCGCCCCCTGGGACACTTGCTGTGGGTGCCATCGCACTGCCCCCATGGGCAGCTCGCCCCACCCCCACGGTGCCAGAGCAGCTAGCTCTGCCTCTGATAGGAGTCTGACAAAAGTTATGAAGTCAAACTGCTTACAAAACATGCCATTGATACTGGCCTCATTTGTTAGCATGTAGTGCTAAGCCAAATTATGGGTTAGAAGAAGCAGGCATGGTGGTACACGGTGAGAAAAACACAGCCACTTTGTTCCTGCTGCTGTCATGCTACTGGGGGCTAAGCCATGGTTTGGCTTAGCATTATATCCCAACCTGGGATACAAACCCCTAGTGGCAAGCCAATAACAAACCTTGGTCATAGTTTGCTTGAAGCGAGGCAAGCCATAAGACCAGGTTCAACTGAAACATAAAGCCAAGTCATAACTCTGCTCCAAATTATATGGGAGGAACAAAGTGGCAAATTATTTTCTCACTATATACCAACAAACTTGCTTGTTCACACTAAACCACAATTTGGTTTGTATTATGCATGAATGAGGCCACTGTCTAAAATCCTTACTGGAAGAAACTGAATGATGAAGAACAACTTATTGTACAAGCCTCTTCTGTATGCACACAAGCTAGAACAAATGCAAAGGCAGTATCAGTTTTAATTTGTAAGCTATAATTACACGTGCCTTTTGTAAAACAAAGCAAACTACAGTACAGAAGAGAGGAGTGTATTGAGCACTTCCACTCACATTTCAATAGGAAGGATGCCAGTGGTGTCTCCATCTTTCTGCCAACATGTAACTTATTGTAGCAAAAGAAATGTTCCAAAGTGTCACTCTGCACTACAGCACTAGATGTTTAATCTTTGTAGCAAATGATACAGAGCTTGACAATTCTGCAGTGCAGAATACTGTCTGAAGTAGAATATCCTTGCAGGTTTATTTAAAATAACCTGAATATTGCTAACTTCAGCTTTCTTGTATGATCTCTAAGAGGAATATGTTCCATACCATTCTATTTTTAAATGTTGACTGTCTGCCAAATTTAAAGTACTGGTATAGCTGTCACAATGTTGTATTTTTATAGGTACTGTATTTAAATGTTGATCTAAGAGATAAATACAAAAACTTGCATATACTGTTAGCCTTTAGTTTTTGATTATAGAGATTTTTTATCTTTTAGATTCTTGGAGTGTTGTTACTTAAGGTACTATAGCAATTTCAGCAACTTTGTTCACTAACTAAGGGCTCAGTCATAAACTAGTGATACAATAATTGGTAGATATTATGTGAAACTGCATCATAGTGTACAATTCCAAACGTTTACTAGTAAAAATCATAAAGTGCAACAGTTTGATTCTAAACACTAACTTAATACTGTGGGGCTTTCTTGTATACAGTACAGTATGTTCCTTCTCCCACAACTGAAGGGGAATTTGTCACAGGGTAACTTCTGGTGAAGAACTGGCTTTTGGTGTCATAGTATTGGGGTTTCTATTTCTATGGCTGTGTTTGGACATAACACTAAGTCACAACTTATGCTTTTTTGAATCATACTTTTTCCAATTTGCGTCTTCCTTAGTTGTGTGGATAACAAACCACAGATCAGCCAGCTTGGTATTACATCTAGACCAGCATTCATGGTTTGTTTTTTCTTCTAATGCTTCATACGTGTGCTGGCTCAGATGCAATGCTAAGCCTGCTGCTCAGTGGTTTGTTAACCCACTCAGTTAAGGGAGGACTAAAGAAGGAACATTGCATTCTGCTCCTGTTCAGTGTGGTTAGACAAATCCTATTTGGGAGCCTAGTAATACAGCTGAGTACAGCTGAATTATGGGTGGAAGATGCACATGAAGATTCTTCCCTTTTTTGTAGTATCTTCAACAGATTTCACTCAGATTAACTTCAGAATTAAATTGCACAAATAATGTAGAACGCTAGCAAAGTTCCGCATTAGACATATTCTATATTTACAGGTGGCCAGCATATACTTTACTTTCCAATTAAATTAAGTTTTTTTACCTATTGACTTCACATTCTCTCGTCACTGCATTTTAAAAGTGTTTCTTCAGATCAAATGCTTCTGCTGAAGAAAACAGTTGTATTGTATTGGTATTTGTGGCTTTACCAGTACACCAACACTTAAATGTTGTACATGTCACTGGGTATGGTGTGGTACAAAATTGGAGTCTAACCTTAATAAAAACGGTACACATTTTCAGCTATCTCTTTCTGATAGAAGTGTGAAATAATAGAGTTGCAATCTAATGTCTGCTAACTTGGCAAGTCCCACTGAAATCATTGGGATTTTATTCTAAACAAGCATGTACAGAACTAGATTATCATTATTTTTACCTCATACCTGAATCCTTTGTGGTATAATTGTCTCTAAGACTATTGGTGAAAACAAATTTTAATATGTGCCTGAATGAATGGTTGAGTGAAGAATCACTGTAAAAACATCACTTTCAATGAAATAAAATGTCATGTTCTTTTTATTGTGGAGTTATGTTTGTATTGTGCCTACTCTTCTAATAATGATCTGCAGCAATGCTGTAGTTGTGGGGATGGAATAAAGATATTGAGTTTTTCTTGTAATAACCACATACAGTAGTACTAATTGCCTAGGCCACCTTTAGTGACATTTAATTTTGTATCAGTTACTCATCTGTGGATTATTTCGCGTTCTTGGCTCAGATCTGAGAGATCACAACTTGGATAAATTATGACCCTCCCACACTCAATTAGGATAGGCAAGGTGCTATTATTTTCATTATATCCATGTTTTTCTTTAGGTTAAGCATCCTATATGGAGCTTTTTGCTCAATGTCTGACAAGTCAACATGTGTGGTGGGGTTTCACAACATGGCTCTAAGATTTGCTGGTCTTGTTTAACAAATTTGAGTCCCTCCCCTTGCACTGCCACCACCATTCTTGGATTATCTTTGTGATGTATTTTTATTTAGAGTTATTGAATTGATACTATCTATATACTTGGATCTGTTAATACTGAATTTTCTGTAAAGGTTAGAATGTCATCTTTTCTCATCATTATTTGCTCCAGTTCTTTATGGACTCCTGTCAGTTCACACACAGGTATCTGTCTGCACCTACATCTGCACCTGTGATTAAGACAAAGTATTCATTCAGTATACTGTAGTGTATCTGCATCACTAATGCACAATTGAAAGGACAACACTTGCTAAAGTGTATGTGTTCCATTCTGGTTTTCAGCATTCAAAAATTATGTCACTGGTTTTAGATTAACATGTACTGTTGAGAGCAACATGGTTCAAGCAACTATTATTCAATATTTATAAAGTACAGCACATGCATGAACATGTTCAGGCCATCCCTACCCATAGATGTAGCATAACACAATGAAAAAGGAAGAGCAGAGGAAGGCAAGCACTGGAGCAACAGTGCTTCCTGAGATGGAGGGGGGGTGCAACTTCACTCCCAAATCACCTGCCTGGAGGAAGAGCTCAGACTCAGCTCTGCAGTCCCAGGCAACTGGTACCAGTAGTTGGAGCAGTGTGTGCTTTCTCATTGGGAAGAGGAAGCAAGCTCCTGGCAGCTGCTCCTTCATTGGCTAATGGATGGGTTAAAGTTGGTGTCTACTCTTGCCATGGAAATCCATTGGGGAAGCTGTGTGTGCAGCTTGCCATTGGCTCTTAGCAAACTGACTGGTGGCAGAGGCCAGAGTATGTCTCCCTTTAGTTCTGTAATCCTAAGGCAACATAAATCTAAAAGCCACATTTAAGCATTAATTCTGTATTAAATAAATGCATGAGTCACTGATGAAAAATGCAAGCATTTCCTAACATGCACGCGATGAACAATAGATGTTTGATATCCTAGCCAAAGGTTGAATAGCTTCCCAGTATGTTAAAGGTCAACTTTATTAAGTGTGTGTGTGTGTGTAACCCTGATTAAGCTCTACTTCATTCTACTATAAATTTTACTGAAGAAATCCAAAATAAAAACAGCTCCAGCTCACATTCTTTCCTAATGAAACTATACGGTGTGTTTTGGTCAAGTAGCAACCTGGAAATGAGTCAAACCTGCTTGTCAAGAATATAGGAGTCTGACGTGCCATTGGCCTGATCTGGCAGGCACTGCTTAAGTCCGATGAGCAACCTGAATAGGCTTTTAATAGCAAGAAATTGAATTTTCTACCTGAGCTCTCAATGGAATGAGTTCAGGAAGCGTTTTTTCACTTCCTTTTGTATATCATCCACATATACAATTTATCATGTTGCTGAACATTTATGAATATCATGTACCTAATAATTTTGGCATCACAGGTGTTAGGAAAATAAAACTAGTACAGTAGTAACATAGACTTCATCGTTCACATGTAAATAAATAGGATATGTGAAACTATGTACTGTTCTAACCTACTTTCTTTGCCAAAGTCGGCTTGCATGTTTTCATCTTTTTCCTGCTACATGCTCTCTAAAAATACCTGTTTTTGTTTATCACCAGTGATTCAATTACGTGTAGGTGGTGGGTGCTGGAAAACCAGAGAGAGGGAACATAAAAGGGAGAAGTTGGAGAATGAAACAAAACTGAAATTCCCCTAAGTGCAGTTGTAAAAATCCCCACTAAGTAATCCATGAAAACTTTGTTGATAAGGATTTATTAAGCACCTGGGTTTTCTTTGGTCTCTTGTCCTGGAGGCAACCACATGTCCCAACTATTTTGATGATATAGGACTGCATTGCTAAACCATACACCAAAAAGGAAAGTCCCAAAGGTGCTTAGAAATTTATTTAAATAGAATCTTACGCTTGACATGCTTTGAGTGTTGCTGGGTGTTCTGTAAGGAATTTCAGGCTGAATTGATTCCTCTTCTCTCTTCTTATTCTTTAGCTCTCAGTGAAGAATGGGTGTAGTGCAGTGGCTAATAGATTGACATATGAAAAAAAGTACCTCCTAAAGCCTAATTTGCTTTATCTCTACCATGAGCTCACTAGGTGGTCTGTGGCCTTACAACTAGACGGTGCACAAAAACTGCTTTGGAACAGTTGAAAACACTATACAAATGTTAAATGTGATAATAATCATCAGCAAGTAGTTTTTGAAGATGAGCCATCTGAGTTCAAAACATGTTTTGTGTTGGATATTGGTGGCTTTTTCTGATTAAAAAAAGCCATCTTGATCACAACTGGGATTTGGTGTGCATGTGTACACATGAATTCTTATAAGAGCCATAACCGCCAACCCAATTTTCAGAATTAAGAATCAGCACTCTGCCTTTAAGAGTCTGGAAATATTTGAGGTCAGGGAAAAAGAACACCACTCATGTTCCAAACAGAAAGCATTTGCTGATATGTTGCAATTCTGAGCTGGAACATGTAAAGAGCACTCATATATAATATAGTTACTGGAATGTGTTGATTACGACTATTTGCTGTTCAGAAATCATTTTGTAAACTCACTGAAAAGGTCACAGCTTATCTTTCTTTAAAAAAAATAAAAGGCAGAGATGGGGCGTTGAAGCACAGTGTTGTTGTTTCTTATTCCCTAGCCTACAATTATTCCTTCTGCAGCAGCCTTAGCCAACCTGGTGTCCTCCATATGTTTTGGACTACAGCTCTAAAGCAGCTGGAACACATCCATATCTTAACATTGAAAAAATACAAAAAAATACAAAAATAAAACATACCTTAGTGTTTGTATACAATCTGCGGAACAGGGGTCATACACATATGTAACCCCTGCTGCCTGAAGCAGGAAATGGAAAGCTTAATATACAGTTCCACCACAGGTAACACCCTAGTTAATCAAGGCTATTGAAATTTTAGAGTTACATGCAACCTCAAGATCCTGAAAGTAATATAATTTGTATTTTTCTGTATTTTTTCAATGTTAAGATATTATGGACTGTATAGACTCGTGTTCATGCTGGCCATTGGCCTTAATATAATGTATGACATAATTAATGATATATATTTATTCAATTTATTTTTTTGTAGTTAAAAAACTGAAGAAGACCGAAGCGAAACAGTATGATTACCTTGGGTCACTGTCATCATATGTCATTATAGTTTATAAAGATAAAAATAGATATATATTTCGCCCGTTGGAATTGGTCGACATGTTGCCTCTTTTTTTGGTATTTTGGATGCATTGTAGCTAGTCTTGGGATGGTGGAGCTAGCTGGTGGGAGTGAAACAGTGACACATACACAGCTTTTGTCCATCTAGCATTTATCTCTCAAGGTGTTATGATTTGGCACACCTTTTGTAAGCTCTTAAACCGTAAATATGCATGTGCTCTGAATTGGTACAATATCTATTTGTACAATATCTACATGGCCAAAAGATAGATATTATTCAAAACGATGCCGTACCCTCCTCTACTGCTAAAATCTGCCCTCAAAGGACTGGTCTTGTGTGATATTTGCATAGATGCGTCTTCAGAGATTCCCAAAATGTTATTTAAAGGTGTATAAAGCCAATCAATGCACATTCATTTACATAGTCACATAATTCTTTCTTGTTTGATTTGAAGTGACAGCTGAAGCTCAATCTCTGTTTTGTTTAAACTTATGAGAAAGGAGAGTTTAAGGAGGGAAGCAGCACAATATTCCTCTCCAAAATAAAGCTGGATCCCTCAGGGAAAGGCACATAAAGCTCTTAAGTAGATCTGTGATGGTTTGGGAGTATTCAAAAGAGCAAGATTTGAGAAGCAGGCTTCAGCAGCCAGGTCCCTGCAGTTATTCGATAAACCCCAGATACACCTCATATGACAACACAGTGAACATTCAAAGCATGACTTGCTATAATTGGTGGGATCCCCCAACTATTTAAACAAACAGGGAAGGAAAACAAACCCATTGTTGTTTGAAAAGGTTTTGCATGTGGAAGCAATTCTGAATGCTACTATGGCCACAACAGCCTTTTGGGAAAGCTAAACAGAGTAGACAGCTGGTCAGAGTCACAGAACCATCAGCATGAGATCTGGCATCTTGCCCCCAACAGCTTTTAAATTAGATAAGCTAGCCTGACCAATGCTTAACTCTTAATCCATCGCCAATAAACCTCAATCCCTCTGCACTGTTATTTCAGTGTTCATTATGTGCTGGTGGAAATATTCACAGAAATGCTGTGTGTGTGTGTGTGTGTGTGTGTGTAAGAGCAAATCGCAAAAACAAAAAAAGTTACTACAGTATTTTTATTGAAATTACTTTTTGTTTAGATTTATCTTAGGATAAACATTTTAAGAGCTCCTGTGGTCTGAACTACCTGCCCTAAATGATAGCCCTGCTGTTACTGAGTCATAGAAGCTCTCTAATGTTTACAGTGAGGGTGATATCACATTTTGAATTTCTAAGGAACCTAGGTCAAGGTTCCAAGGAACCTACTTGCTGTGAGCAACTTTAGTTTGCTTCCCCTCATAGTAGTGCAAAATGGTACAGAAAACACATCCCAAATGTGGAAAACCATTCCAGGAGTGTGAGAGTTGATTGTTCTCAGGAAAAAAATATAGTATATTCAAATAGTCTTGTATTGTTGCCATCTGAGCAGGGTACAAATAATAAATTATATAATAAATAATAATAGTATTATTAATTATTATTACCTGTCTGACTTGGAAGACAATGGAGGAGTGTTTGCCTTTAGGGGTGAGATCAAACTGTTGGAAGGTTGCAGCGCCTGCTCTGGCTGTAGAGACCGATATGGGAGAGACATGTTTTGTTGCAGCTGGGGCAGATGAAGGCGTCCGGTTTTTCTGCTACTGGTGCACCATGGTGTTTCTTCTCTCTGCACTCCTCCCAATGATCATTCCTCCTCTGGACATTGCAATGGATACACAACCTGACATGGCAACTGAT
This sequence comes from Zootoca vivipara, assembly GCF_963506605.1. Classification (NCBI taxonomy): domain Eukaryota; kingdom Metazoa; phylum Chordata; class Lepidosauria; order Squamata; family Lacertidae; genus Zootoca; species Zootoca vivipara. Next base: position 25,347,303 of record NC_083279.1, on the reverse strand, counting down.
AAAGGTCTCCCTCTGCTACTTGCCTCCTCTCTTTGGCTGTGTACATGCTCCCATTGACTCTGCAGCTTGTGTGCTCCTACTGCTGCTATAAGAAGCAGTATACACATGGCATTAACCACAATCAATATCTATCTTGATACTGTTATTATTATTATTATTAAATAGTGCACTTTGATGCATTCCCTCCCCCAAACCAGCTTCAATCTGAATTGAGAAAAAGAACAATACTGTATACACTATTGCTTTAAAGCACATTTGAAGTTATTGGGGTGTAGGGAGGCTGTGTACACATTAAGAGCTTAAAATGGTACACTATACGTTTAAGGCACTTCCCCCCCCCCCCTTCAAATAATACTGGGCACTGTAGTTTGCCCCTTACAGAGTTGCAGTTCCCAGCAACTCTTAACAAACTACAGTGCTCAGTATCCTTTGAATGTATGCCAGAGTGACTCACACACAGTATGTTTTAAAACTTCCAGTTTTATTTCAAGTTTGTATGTATGTATAATTTACTTGATTTCTTACCTGCCCTTCACAATGAAGTTCCAGTGCAGGTTGCAACAATTTAAAAATGTTGTGAGCCTGAATCCTTTCCAATTCTTGGATCCAGCAAGAATTCAATTGCTGGAATTGCCAGGACAGCTTCTTGGCAATTGCCTAAGTATGGGTTGTTAAGGTAACAAAGGAAGCTCCCTCAACCGGCTGGTAATTAAAAGGATACCTGTCAGTCAGAATTGTGTGTTTGAGCTAGAACCAGGCTGCAGGCTAAAGCCGGTGAAGGAGACATGCTTGACTTCTGCTGGAATCCAAGGCTGTGGCTAGGGGAGAAGCAATACCTTCTTGGGGTGTTATATGTCTCAGGTTAGGCTCAGGTTGTGCAAATAAAACATATATCTTGAAGGCACCACAGTCTCCACTGTCCCTCATTCCGAGGGAACCAAACCCTGGAACTCCTGGAATCCAGCACTGCTCAGAGATTAGGGTGGCGTGGACCAATACAATTTTAAAGCCAAGTTGTAAACGGTATCCATCTTTCCTGAAAAGATATGCATGAGCTTAATGTGCATCATTAAACTATGGAACTTGCACATTTCTCCAAGATGATGCCACAGTTGCTGCTTCAAGACATTATGCTGGAAACATAAAGCAGCTGAAGATACTCCCTGACAGCTTTCAGATAAACATGGTTAGTCAACAACCATTCAAAGAGGAAAAGCAGGCAGGTATGTGTGTGCTGTGCAGAATCTTCCTGAGGCTTCTAGCTTTCAGTTTAAGAATAAAGCAAGATTCCATGGCTTTAGAGAAAATTCTGATAAAGTAGGCCATGCTTCTCTCTGCTGAAAGCTCAGAAACCCAAAGAACTTTGGCTTACACCTTATAGTAGTCAGAGAGCAAATCCATTTCCCATAGTTTATTCCAAATGCAAAATTTTGATTTGTTTGGTAGTCCAGCAGGGTATGCATTTAAGAGCACAATGGTACTGATTAAAACAAGGGTTCGCCACAGAATTGATAAACAATGAAAGCAGAAACGCTCTTACAATTCCCTCATTCCTGCCCATCTCTGGAAAACTACTACTACACCTACTCTCTAAACAAAGACAGCATTTTGATGTTAACTGGTATGGGAGGAGGTGGGGACCACTGCTATGGGGAGCTTTTGTCAGAGGAAAAGTAACAGAAAAATCCAAGAGAATAGAGTTCACTGTTCCTTTAGCAACCAGTGTACCTTCCTTGGGCCCCGTTTAAGATATTTAAGGGATCTGCATGCTGGTTACACTGTGAACGCAGAAGAGTTTCTTCTTCCCTACACTTTTTTTACAGTATAGTGACTAACATGTTCACTGCTATTGATCAATGGAGGCAAGATGAGGCCAGCCATGTTTGTTCTTCACATGTCTGAATATGAGGCGAAAGGTGCCCGATTTTTACCAAAGGTATGTGCAGGTGAGGGGAGCTCAACCCTCGCCTGCATCACCTTGCTATGCCACCACACACTCTTGCTTAAAGTATTTCTCAGCCAAAGCAGAGGAGAAAACTACCTGAAGTGGTAAAGTAAGGAGAGGGAAGGGGATGGTTCAGCTTCCTCACCTACATCCACCCGAGAAGAGGAACCTGTGGCCCATCAGTTGCTGCTGAACTGCAGCCATCATCATCCCTGACCCTTTGGCAATGCTCCCTGTGGCTGATGGGAGTTGGGAGTCCAGCTGAAGGGCCATAGGCTCCCCATCTTGGTGTCCACAACTTTTATTATAAAAACTAGACCCCTAGTTCTTGCTTTTAGGTGTGAATGGAGTAGAGAAATGTGGCTTGGCCTGTTGAATCTAATTTGCTTCTAAGACAAATGGGATATGTGTCGAAGAAAGAAGGCAGGCATAAAAATTCCTCAATTAAATCAATGGTTCTTAAAAGTGCTTAATTTTTCCCCCCTTCTTCCATTCTTTTTTTTTTTAATTTTTTTATTGAGGATTTTCTTGGTTTACAAAGGTAATGCAGTGTCTCATATTTTTTCCATTGTTATACATCAATCTTGCTTGTTGAGACATTAGGAGGAAGGGGGGGTAGAGGTGGGTGGGGTGGGATGCCTATGTTTCTGTTTTCCTAGATATATGTAGGGGTTCAGTGTCAGCGTTGTTGGTGCGGGTTCTCTGTTGTTCGCTTGTACTCCTTTGTTGTTGAGAGAGGTCGGGGGTTGGCGTAGAGTGTGGTTGTTCCTTTGTGGATGGCTGTGGTGGTCTTTGATTTCTTGTGTGAGTGGGGTGGGTGGGTGTTTTGGTTAGTTTAACCATATTGATTTGAATGCTGACGGTGGGTTTTTGTCATTGTCTTGTTGGGCTGTGTAAGTGATGAAGGGGAAGTGCTTAATTTTTTATTGTTGCATAAAACCACATTCCTCCTATGTCTTGGGGTGCTTGAAATGATCACTACAGTAGATTAGAATTTGCTTGGTTTTCTAATCTGTTCCAATACAAAATTTCACAATGGGATAATGCACTTCAGCATTTCAAAGTTCTGTCCCTCCAGCTTTATATAAAATTTGGATAGATACAAAATGCCCTGCTTCTTACAGCAGTATAACCATGCTGCATAATCTCTGTGTTAATAAAAGATTGGTTAAGTAAGTTATGGGGTGACTAATCTGCATTGTGGTTGCAGTTGAGCAAATTCCTAGCAAAGTGAGTCTAGGCAGAACCCATTATTTTTACAGGGTAAGGAAGGGAGGCCAAGGCTGCAATCCTATAAATGCATACCTGAAAGTAAGTTCCATAGACCTCAACAATGCTTGCTCCTGCCCTGCACAAACATGTATTAGATGGTTCATGCAATGCATCTGGTACAATACTTAACTGCCTTTCTGGGTACACACCCAAGTTATCTAATGGACAAGAAGTGGAGTTATTCAATGTGCTTGTAATCTCCCATAACAAATACTGGGAGGTGGCTCATGTATTACTTTAGCCCATGATTTTAAAAATTGCGCCAGCATTGCACAGAGGGAAGTCTACAACAGGTGGTGCTGGTGCTGAATGGGGTCTATTGACAGATCTGTGATGATAGATTGGCAAGACTTCTTCATTCTGAATTAATACTGTATTCTGTTCCTTAATTCTACCCAGATTCGCTTCTTTGCATTGGCGTCATTGGTGGATCTTGTGGCCCTAGTAGAAAACAAAGTGGATCCCACGAGCCTAACTCTGCTTTACACAAGCTCCCTGTAGATTGGGAGTGGAGGGATATCATAATAACCATACAAAACAAGTTGAAAGCCCTGAGTCAGACTGTGTGGTTACCATAGTAACTTTTAATGTGCTCCACCCAAGCAGCACAGTAGCCTCTGATGCATGAACACACCAGTGGCATGACAGACATGATGCTACTTGAATGCTTCCTTTCCCGAAAATAGTTGGATTAACTTCCCAACCACATGGTGAACTGACATCCCAAATAGGCCCAAAGTTCATTGTATTTTTATTCATTCACACTGAGAAACAAGATTGCAACACTTGAAAAACAACAACCCACTTATTCTGACCTTTCCACTTGCTGCTTAGCCAACTTTCAGTATCATTCACAAGTAGGAGAGACTGATGATAGCCTCCTAATAAATCATAGCACATAATCTTCTAACAATGCTAACTGTGATTTGTTTGGAACATTCTAACTTCCTCTCTTTGCTAAAACAAACAAACAAACAAACAAACAAACAATATTCTAATCTATATATTTCAGCTTTATGTAGAAGAAAAGGATTTAGCTTTTGAAACTCTTAATACTGAAGCTTCTTTCCAAGATCAGAACTTCAGCAAACTAAATTTTTCTTTTGCCTCAGCAAACATCAAGGCCTAGCAAAATGCTTAGAATAGCCTGTAGAAGTGTAACTAATTGCAGACAAGTGCCAGAGATTTATCCAGCTCCTTAAAACTTATATTGCCTATATGTCTCCCATATTGGTTTCTCTCAGTAAAGTCATCATTTTTTCAGTGTTTTTGGCCCCAACAAGGATTTTAGGGATGCATTTAGGCGCTCTCAAATTATTCTTAAGGACAAAAGCCAGGCATGTGTTTTGTGACACTTAACACCCAATCCTTATTTGGAAGTCAAAGCAGTTTCAAATCCTTCACCCTCATCCTAGGGTCACATCCACACCATATATTTAAAGCACATGGCTTCTCCCAAAGAATACTGGGAATTGTAGTTTCTAAAGGTGCTGAGAATAGTACCTCTGTAACAGGTATGCTACAGTTCCTGGATTCTTTGGGGGGAAGCCATGCTTTAAATGTAGATATTAGGGATGTATTTAGGCTATCTCACACATGCTCAGAGGTCTCCCCTCTTTATTATTTGGGTCTATGTTCTTGAGAGTCCTGGCTCATATTAAACTAGAACTGCACAACTTATGATCCACCAAGCCAAGTGGAACCCACCAGTCATGTACAATGCCCCATCACAACTCAATAAACCACCTATATTTGCTTTGCCAATATTTTTTCAAGAAGAGGCTTACCTAGCATCTAGATGGCCACAATACATGAGTGATGTCATGCATGGTGCTTATACAAGGCAGAGTTTCACCTGTTGACATTATTTTGGCTGAGGTAGTATGCTAAGATTTCAGAACAAGCTAAAGGAGAATGCACTGAGCAAGGGGACAACCTTAAAGCAGGGAATGTGTTCTGAAAGTTCAAGGACGCACAAAGTGTTATCTAGCAATCAGCTGACATCAGGAACACATTCTTCAAAGCCGAAGGAATGTATGAAGTGTGTGGGTTTGCTGCTGATTAAAGCGAATCAGAAAATGATTCAAGTTATTTATTCCTCTGGATATGTACACTTGGAAGATACAAATTTGAAACCATATTTAGAGTCCTTAAGGCAGTACGAAGAGATGCGGGTGGTGCTATAATCTAAACCACTGAGCCTAGGGCTTGCCGATCAGAAGGTTGCCGGTTTGAATCCCTGCGACGAGGTGAGCTCCCATTGCTCGGTCCCAGCTCCTGTCAACCTAGCAGTTCGAGAGCACGTCAAAGTGCAAGTAGATCAATAGGTACCGCTCCGGTGGGAAGGTAAACGGCGTTTCCATGTGCTGCTTTGGTTTCGCCAGAAGTGGCTTAGTCATGATGGCCACATGACCCGGATAAACTGTCTGCGGACAAACGTTGGCTCCCTTGGCCACTAAATCGAGATGAGCGCCACAACCCCAGAGTCATTCACGACTGGACTTAACTGTCAGGGGTCCTTTACCTTTACCTTTTTAAGGCAGTATGAACGAGATAAACCCTATTGGTTTATCCCACTTTTCTGTCAGCTTGTGTCCAGGCAGTAAAAGTTTAAAATTCACATGGATATTCCCCCACCCCAGCTCAGGACTTTAGCACCCTTGACTGTGTAAAGAGCAGAGCTTTTCTCTCAAGCTCTGTCACTTCACAATGGTACAAAGAACTATGAGCTTCCTTTTTCAGCATGCAGCGTTTTGTAAAAGCTCCGACTGAGAGAATAAAGGCTTCTCTCAAGGGCAGAAAGGGTCTTCTGTATTTCTTCTTACAAACTTTGCATCATAGAAATTTGTCATCTTTACTAAAATATTTGTTTCATATCATCCATTTCCCCTCTGCAATATTAATAAATGTTTTTGTGCCTTGAGCAAGGCCTGTCTTGCCTTTTGTGCTCATTCTTCAGCAGCCAGTGCAAAACAGCTGCTCTGGGGTTCCCATTTAGCCAACGGTGGCACATTATAATGGATGTAAAGATGAAAGTTTTCTGCTTCCATAGATAGTTGGGCCCTGCTTTTACTGTTCAGAACAACAGTGCTTGCACTTGTGAGCCTCCCAATGCCAGCATGATGGGATTTGCAGGGGACATGCCCATGATGATTGCAGCAGTGTAAAATGGACCAGGGTGTCACAGAATCAGGATTTACATTGGTCATTGCAAGGGCCATGGGATTTTCCTACTGGCTCCCAGGAAGAAACTACTGGCTCCCAGGAAGAAACTGCCATAGATACAGGATGTAACCAAGGAGCAAAGCATGCTTTATGTTCATTCGTGTTTTTTTGTTGTTTTTTTACTGTAGGGTGTCTGACAAGGAATTTGTGCATTTAGAAAATCTGTTGTGTTTTTTTAAAAAAACCCTCAATCTTGAATCACAGATCCTGCAGCAAAATAATCCTTCCTTATCCCATACGGCCATGGAGCTTGTTGAATCTTGATTTAAATATCTCATAAATTGATGACAGCAGTGCCAGGGCTCTAAAGTTGCTGCTGCCACAACTTGTAGTGAGTTTTGCTCCCATCAAGTTGCAGCTTATTACTCGTCCTTTCCTTATTCTTGGCTCAGGGCCTAATGGAATTTCTTATCCCCTCCAGCTATGACTTGGATTCTGCTGCTCGATAATTTATTACATTAGACACCATCTTTCACACAGCTTAGCTCAGTTGGTTAGAGTGTGGTGCTGATAACACCAAGGTTGCAAGTTCAATCCCCATATGGGACAGCTGCATATTCCTGCATTGCAGGGGGTTAGACTAGATGATCCTCAGGGTCCTTTCCAACTCTACAACTCTATGATTCTATAATTCTATTTCAGTCCTTCCCTGCTTACCCTGAGCTGCCAAAAACACATCCACACACACAAGGGAAAGTCCTTCCTTTTGACTGTTACAGCAAGCATGTCCTACAAACCACAGTCCTAGGGTTCCTTAATAAGGCCTGTAATGACATTCACTCTTCCTATTTCTCAGATAAGAGGGTATTCAACCAAGCAGTCATGTTTTCATAGGTTTAGCTGAGAACTGCCAACAAAGCATTCCTACTTCATTTTTACATAATTAGCTGTACGGAAATAATTTACTAGAAAAGGGAGGATAGAGCTCTGCCGTGACACAAAAATAACTGCCCACGCTCATGTTAACTTAATTCAGATATTGTTGAATGAACGTGGAGGCCAAGGATTCTAGTGTATTTATACTTCAAGATAAGTGCATGTGAATTTAGATCCTTCCTCTAGGTAAAGTAAAGGTAAAGGTAAAGGGACCCTTGACAGTTAAGTCCAGTCGCGAACGACTCTGAGGTTGCGGCGCTCATCTCGCTTTACAGGCTGAGGGAGCTGGCATTTGTCTACTCTGCAGACAGTTTTTCGAGGTCATGTGGCCAGCATGACTAAGCTGCTTCTGGCACAATGGAACACTGACATCAGAGCAGTGCACAGAAAGGCCATTTACCTTCCCACTGGAGTGTTACCTATTTATCTACTTGCACTTTTGGTGTGCTTTCGAACTGCTAGGTTGGCAGGAGCTGGGGCGCAACGGGAGCGCAGCCCATCGCAGGGATTCGAACCGCCAACCTTCTGATCGGCAAGCCCTAGGCTCAGTGGTTTAGACCACTCCTCTATTTCTGTTTAAATGATTGTAGAACAGCTGCATGTGTGTGTGTGTGTGTGTGTGTGTGTGTGTGTGTGTGTGTGTGTACTATTTTTCTAGAAAAAGAGGTGCCGGAACTCTCCATGAACGCCTCCCTTGTTCTCTTATAATGGAAATGGTGCCCACCTGAGATGTGCCCAAACTCAGTTCTGACAAGTTCTGGCTGAAAAAAAGCCCTGGTGTGTGTGTGTGTTACAACTTTTACAATAATTACAAGATGGATTACAAAACTCAAAAGCAATGAAAGCATCACATAATCAGTAAAAGCAATTCAGTCACAAAATGATCTGAAACGTGCCACTAAAATGTCTTCTTAGAAATCATGCTAGCTTGCACATATTAAAGCTAATCATTAAAGGTCCTCCCAAGTGAAGTATTTCCTAAGTGCTTATATGTATAAAGAGGGGTGCTACTATAGAAAAGTTGTGCCTGTGTTACTTACTCTGGTTAGCAGGACACCAGGAGCTGGAATGAATAACTTTTTCAATTATCACAATGGACAAAATTCAGCCAAAGACAAGTGCTTCTAAATTATTTTGCTATCAACAGAAGAAATTTTAATACATTCTTAATGACTGCAAGTTTGGCTGAATCATACCCATGTTTCCAGTTTGATGGAATACCATAACTAAATTTCCTCTTTCATATTCTAAATTGGGTTTATTGTTGTTGAATATTTCCTCCAGTTTCCATTTGAAAAAAGGAGAGTAGCTCAATTAAAAACAGAAGAAAACAAAATGAGCCATGTAAAATTTTCTGAGCATTCTCTTTGTGTATGACCTATTAGATTATTGCAATGTCTGTGGTTGGGTTCTTCCTGGAAAAAGTGTAACAAATTTATTCATAAATAAAGAGTTGGCAAACTTAGCAAAGTTATAAACAATGGATAATTATATAATCAACCTATTTTCCTCTTGCATGCTGGTCAGGTGTGTTTACTGAACCGTCTAAAAGCAGGTGGTTATGTAAAATGCAGAAGAGTTGTCAGGCCAGCTTCTAATTTTGTAAGATGCATACCTTAAATTATATGTATATTTAAAAATGACCAAGAAGAGCCAGACAGCACTGCAGGCCTCCTACTTCCTGTTCTGTATATGTTTAGGTTAAGTAATGTAGACTTGATTAAAATGATTACCCAGAAGCATGTAATTCTCAAACTGAAAACCAAGCAGATTAAGGGGTTGCCTCTCAGTGCTATTTTCTCTTTTATTAAGTATTGTTATTCATATCTATATTCCACCCTTTCCCCGAGGAAATAACATAGCATGCATGGTGTTTTCAGTTAATTAGGAAATGAATTCACATCTTACAAGAAGGCTAGGTGTACACAGTACATATCATGGGCATGATTCAGCCAAGGTTAAGCACTGTCTGTTCTGTTAAAATCAACTGAGTGTTAATCACATACCTAATTCCTCCAATGGAATTGAACATTTCCTGAATTTCCTGGATTATTCCCCCGTTTCCCCTCCCAAAAACAAATGATCTTTAGTATTTTTCACATAGCTTCCAAACAAAAAGAATAGGAGAGTACGGTAAATGCTTACTCCTTTTTACAATTCCTTGCATATTGGAGAAGAGACTGGGACTCAGGATAGCAGAAATATATTTCACTGCAGCATGCCTTCAGCTTTCCACCTTAACAACTGAAGCCAGAAAATTTAATTGGAAAGAGACTTCCTCAGGCATCAGCTGTGGTAGTGATTAGGGTGGTTTAATTTGGTGGTTTCTCAAACATGCTGCCTTCGGGAAACCATTTCCACATCATCTTATCTGCTGTAAAATGGCTGTACAATTATTCCTGGGCATGTTTAAGGGTGCACAGTCAGTTTACAGAGTTTCATAGCTTGGCAAGCCTCTCTGGTCACATTTTTGCCCTGTGTGAACTGAAAGACCATGTCCAGGACACTCTCCTGTGATGTGCACTGCAGGAGATTTGTGTCTTCCAAGAAATGTGTCGTATCATTAGTAAACTTCTCATTCTGCTGGAATACCAGGGTCCCTTGAAACAAAGTTTTGGCTATGTGTTCCTCATTTTCTCTGTGGACTGTGAGTGTTCAAGCCGGGAAACTGTGGGATAGTTAACACATGTATATCTTGTGTTACAGCAGCATGCAATGATGACTTGCATGTATGAATGGGTCATCCTTGATGTAACACCACAAGCAGATCTTTTCCATATCTCCTTAAATATATTTTTCAGCTTTCAGTCACCAACTCTATTGGTGTATTCAGCTTTCAGTCACCAACTGTATGATAATGAGTGCAGAGAAATTAAGCTTGTGCTGATCTAGAAGCAAATACCATCTTGGATTTACTTCTGAGAAGACCTACACAGGATTGCACTTGGAATAGCACACGTGCATATGTGAATCAGGCCTGTGGCTTTTGTACTTGTTTAATACTGTTGCTTTCCCAGAGCAGGCTGTGCAAACCTAATGTAAGAAATGCCAGTGAACAAGCACTGTCGATCTTACCGTTTTTGCAAAATTCCAGCACACATTTGAGTTATTTGGATTTTAGAAAGAATCTTTACAGTTGTGTTGTTTTTGTGCATGTGTTTAAATACTTTCATATTCTGGGCTGTCTTTCTATTTTTCAGGCTGCCAAGCATTTGTCTGCTGCCTGAGTCAGGGCCCCACCCATGGAAGCAAGGCTGTGCTTGCTTTGCATAGCAGATGGAAGCTGTCATGCCTAAAAATTCCATTATGGCAGGATTTATTGGAAATGAACCTTCTAATAACTAGCTACCACACCAGCAATTTTTTTTAAAAAAAAGTCAAGGCAGTGTTCTCTGTTAACTACAAATAAGATGGAAAATAAAGAGTGTATTCAAAACAGGAAGAAGGGCCATTCTGTTTGACCTCAAACATACCCTGTAACATCCAAGTTTTATTCCCATGTGATAATTCTGTTTAAGTTAGCAGTCTCCCCCTCCCATGGAGTTTTTCTATAAATCAAAAATTCATCTATGCTATGCAAATCTTGTCTTGATAGGTGTGTTTGTATGTAATTAATCATTTCGGTTACCTTCCACGGGAAGAAAGCCTTGTGATCCAATGTGCAAAATATCACTGTCCAGATTGCCTTGCTGATAACTGGTGACACACTGAAGTTATTTCTGCTGAGAGCTGTAGATGGTAACAAGTAGTGTACACCAGACATTCCCAGAAGAGTGAATATGGACTTAGCAAAGAATTGTGAGAGACATTGGGGTGTGCTGTTTAGGGAATATTTTGTGCCTTTTCATAGTTACAGGTAAAAATTGCCCCAGGCACTACAGTGCCATCGGTTATTACCTTCCTATGTAATAAAAATGACATTCTTGTCAAGGAATTCCAGGAACGTAGCAGCCAAATCAGGAATAGTGTGTGTGCAGGTTTGGGGATGGTGTAAGATGAGCAAGTCAATGGTGTTGTCTCTCTCCCGAATCAATGCTAGGCTTACACACTGGCAAGACTGGATGTACTACCTACAGGGGAGATTCCAGAAAACATCACTTAGAGAGAGACTACGCACTTGTGGACAGAGGCCAATAGAATCAGTCACACATGTTCTTGTGCACTCGTACTAGACAATTTGATCTAAGTTTATTAATCAGTTGGTTGCTAGTAGGGAGTGGAATTCAGAATGCAAGGTAGCCTTCCTTATGTTTACTCAGGATGGGGATGGGATGGAGAGTGTAGACAGGTTTCTGCCACATGCAATGAGGATTCATGAATGGTATACAGCACTAACTTAAATAAAAAAATTCCTTCAGTAGCACCTTAAAGACCAACTAAGTTTTTATTTTGGTATGAGCTTTCGTGTGCATGCACACTTCTTCAGATACCACACGAAAGCTCATACCAAAATAAAAACTTAGTTGGTCTTTAAGGTGCTACTGAAGGAATTTTTTTATTTTACTTCGATCCAGACCAACACGGCTACCTACCTGTAACCAGCACTAACTTAAGTTTTAGATGCAGAGGGGTTGGGGGGTGAATGGTGTTTTGTTTTGGGGTTTTTGGGTGCTGAACCCTACTGGAATCTTGTATGTTTGCCAATAAAAGTTTAAGAATCTAACATTCTTGTCAGTTAAGTAGGGCCAGCCCAAGACATTTTGGCACCTGAGGCAAACCACAAAATGCCTCCTGCACCAGGGGAGAGAGGAGTGAAGATCTATATGGAGAACAAGGGTGGGAGGAGTTCAGCACCAGCTCTTATTTGCCAAGAGGTCACTGTATTTTGGTGGGGGAGGTTGCTGAGGAGGCAGCAGATCTGGCCTCCAAGGAGCGTCCCACAGCTGTCACTGCTACTGCATCAGCAGCATCAGCATCAGCATCAGCAGGTGATGCATTCCTTGGAGGCTGGAACTGTTGCCCCTAAGGATCCTGCTGCTCAAGGCGTTTGCTTCTCCTTGCCTCATAGGTGGGCCAGCCCTGCAGTCAGGAGTAGTTGTACACTGTTTCTCAAGCTTTAAAAAGTGAATAGCATATTTTTATCCTTGATTAGCTGGGGTAAGTGCATCAGAAATATGCACCAGAAAGAACAGCCAAAGCTGGATGAAGAATGCGTGGTTAAGTGGGTGGTGGGTGTAAGTTCGTTTGGGTTGTGTGTAAGTTCATTTGGTGGTGGTGATCTCGCAGCACTATGAGAGCTTAGGAAAATATTTTATCTGTTCTGTACAATAAAAATATTAATTCATGTTAATATTAGGGTCTATCCACTCTTAAGGAAATCAGCCCTGAGTGCTCACTGGAAGGACAGGTCCTGAAGCTGAGGCTCCAATACTTTGGCCACCTCATGAGAAGAGAAGAATCCTTGGAAAAGACCCTGATGATGGGAAAGATTGAGGGCACTAGGAGAAGGGGACGACAGAGGACGAGATGGTTGGACAGTGTTCTCGAAGCTACGAACATGAGTCTGACCAAACTGTGGGAGGCAGTGGAAGACAGGAGTGCCTGGCGTGCTATGGTCCATGGGGTCATGAAGAGTCGGACAAGACTAAATGACTAAACAACAACAACAACAAATATTAGGGTCTGATCACAGAATTGTAAAGTTTTATCAGATAAAAGGACTGAGTGAAAAATTAAGAAAATTGTATTACGAGTGTAAAGAAGGGTCACCCCTTCAGGGTGGTTTTTATAGAAGGTTTGATTTTATGTACATATTGATTGTAAAACTGAATGAACTGGTCATTGCAATATTTGTGTAGAATTATCCAAGTACTCCCTACTCCAAAACAAATGCTGGCTTGCTAACTATGCAGGTAGTTCTGACCATACTAAACATACTAAAAAGTGAACATACTAAATAGGTATCAGTAAAGTCTTGTTGGTTAACATAGTTACTTATGCTCCCTCTTCCTTCCTAGAAACAGGATCTTACTGAAGGATACAACTTTACCTTGAAATAGCACTTCAGATTTCTGAATATATTTGAATATTCACATTTTGATCTGGAGCCAGTTTAGTTTATTCCGAATTCCCCACCATAACATACAGGAAATTTGTGCTGGTCTGCTTACAGTACTGATTATATTCTTAGCTTAGTTGCCAGGGAACAAAGCCTGGCTAAATCCTTGTGTAAATCAAAATACAATCTCTCTTTCTAATCCTGTTGCCTTACTGTTTATCACAATTCCTGAACCAGCATTTACACATTCTATGAAATTTACATGGAACTGTTATTTCATTGAAACTGAGGAGGATCTGTCCTATTCTCAGGGTGTATATCCTCATGCCATACCCATTTTGAAAGAGGCACCAGAGCACATTTCCTATTCTCATTACTACTACTGAATCATATTTACTTATTTACTTGCCCTTTTGTTATAAGCTATCTGGGCAGAATTAAAAGTACAGTATCGTTATATATACGGCACAACAATAAAATAAGAATACAATAGAACATAATACATGAAGAATTAAGCTGTAAAAATAAATGTTAAAAGCTGCAACATGGTTTAAAAAGCTTGGTTTTTTTGCTGGAAAGTAATTAGAATAGCCATTTCTAATACAAAGTAATAGTAATATAATAATTTATCAGGGCTACAACTGTTATAGATAATCACTAAAGTTACAATAATGTTTAAATGCATTTTGCTTAAGCTTGCCTGATTCCATGAGAATTATGGCCTGAAGCTGATTAACGACGAGGCCACCTTTAAATCACTGAGCCTAAGAGTTAAGGGCATCTGTGTTTCACATTTTTATCTTATATTTTCTTTCTGAGAGTAAAACTAGACCAAAAATACGATAAAAACTCACATTTTGTTCTGTTGTAGACAAGCCCAGATTGTGAGCCAGATATTGATGACATTTCAGAAAGTTACCTAGAGTGTATGAGATAGAGATGGGTATAAATAGTAATTAAGTCACAAGCTGAACTTAACCGTTGAAGGTAATTGACTCGGGAAAAGTGAGGGTGAATATATGTACACCATGCCCTCCATACACTGGCAACTGCTATTTAAAACTCACTTATCATAACTTTTTTCATTATTTTTTAAAATAAATTGGTCAACTGAACCCTGAATAAGAATGTCATTTGTGTTTATAATTTCCTTTGCTCCTTAAAATAACATTGCAAATGTTCTTGGGAAGCCATTCAAGATTTTGGGTGCAATGGTTAAGTCTGTTGTCACCAAAGCCTCAATAGCATTCTTTTTAAAAGAAAGAACAGCGAAAGGTCAGCAGAGACAGTACCATATTGTTTGCTGAAAATTACAAAGGACAAAAGAGGAGAGTCATTTGACTTTAGCACACCTCCTTACTGAAATGGTTGCCAGTCACGTAATTAACCAGTCCTAGCAAGAAAAGCAGAACAGTTTGACAGGACAGATGGTATCTATTAAAAGTTGCATATTTATTTCACATACATTCTAACTAGCATTTTTAAAAAATACTCCATAATTTGAAGTGACTATCCAGCGATTTCTCTCTTTAAGTTTAAAACTTTTAGCTGATAAAGGCCTATTCCTATAGTCAATAAATAGCATATCTAATTAAACTATTTTATGCTTTTTAAAACGAGAACATATGGACGCTGACAACAATCTCCATGCAGAGATTTCAGGATTTATTTTCAAGCAGTTGTTATTGAACAACACAGGGATAGACAAGACAATACGGTTGAGAGGCTGTTGATATGAGATGGCTATGGTGAATTAACACTTTGCTATAATCAGAAAGCAAAAGCCAGGATGTTTTAAATGGGTAGGCAGGTATATTGAAGTTTAGGGCACTGCGATGTCATACTGTTAGTGCAAGGGCTTTTGCCTGTGCAATGGGACTTGCGTCTCCCTGCCTCCAACCCAAATCTGCTCTGGTGGGGAAAACTCCAGTACAGATGGAGGTGGCTAAGGAGGGTGTGCAGGGAGAGGAGAGGTAGAGTACCGTATCTTCTTGTTGCACAAACAGAAGTCCTTTATTGGTTAAAACTCTGTGCCTTTAGCAGTTGCTACAGCCAACAGCCAAACCAATTTTGGTTTATGATCTAGCCCTGATCTCTGCCAAGGAATAGATGCTGACAGTATGATTCCAGGAGGCACACAAGAAAATATACCACAGCTGACGTTTCACTCAGTGCCCGGTATATCATTCTTTCCTTGTCCCAGAAGGATGAAGCTGTACCAAAGAAGGAAGGATAGCATGTGTGAAGGAAGACAGTGAACATTCATCATCAGGTTAGAACATGTATCATTAGCAAAACAGTTTTTTTAAAAAAAATCAATAGCAAAATACACATCATTAGGATGATTGGGCAGAGGGCTTGTTCTGATACCCAGTTAAATGCAGTCCATTTCTTTGCACTGAGAATGTATGTACTACGGTACATGTACACACACTCTCCGAGAACCCATCATTGCCATTTCAGCAATCCCAAAAGCAGACCTTGCTGCACTTTTGACTTTAGAAGCACTTGGCTTTTGAATGAATTCAAAGCATTATTTACACTGTGAAAAATAGAGGTGCACTTACAGATGGAGCGGGAGCCATTGTTGTCCCTGGTGACCCGAATAACTGTAGCATTTCCCTACATGTAAAGTTCCATCCTGTGCCATTTCTTGGTCGCACTAAGAATATGATGGAATGCTGTGAGCCAGATTCATTCTATAGCTAATTTGCATCTAAATATATTCAGAAAAAGAATGAGAAATACTGGTATTAGTTTTTGCCTTTCCACCAGCACTTTTAAATCCTAGATTGTGGGCTGAAAGTGGAAAGTGAAGAGATTGGCCATGCTTAGTAACAGAAAAGTCAAAACATCCCATGTTTTCTCATTGTTTAAAAGGACTTTGCTGGACCATAAAAATGAAGTCAGATTGTTCTGACCCCTTTAGATAATGCTGTTACAAGCAAATATTTGTCCACTGCCACAGCTGAACATTCTTAAGTGCTCTGGCATCGCCTGCCTAGAAATTCCTTTGCAAGAGACTCCCACATTCTGGCAAAACATTCACTATTTTGGCTTCTGCACATAAAATAATTTAAATGGCAGTTATAAGAAAAATGCTGTGTTGTATGAAAAGTTCTAAAAATGTCTTGAGTAGTGCCTAAGAAGCAAAAGTCTGCTCAAATAGCTCATTGATAAAGTTTTTGCAGGCTTTTAACATAGGCAGGCTAGAGAAAGTCTAAATCAAAGTCCTTTTTTGCAATTTTAAGAGGGAACACACTTGAGACATAATTATGTCTTCTCATCAGTGGAAATGGTAGATGGCTAATAGAGGTATATTAAAAAAGAGAAACACCTGGCTCAGTAGAGCACAGCTTTTAAAATAAAAAGTAATGGGGGAGTAGCTTGAATTTTAGAGATTGCCCTGTCAAAACATAACAAAGAAATAGGATCTGAGCAAACCCTATAAAGGACTAGGAAAAGATGCCACTGGCAGAACTGTGAGAATTTTTTTTTGTCCAAGAGTTAACATGAGAGCATGCTGTTTGCCATGGTTGCAGCAAATTGTGGTATTGTATGTGTCAAGGGGTGCGGGTGGTGCTGTGGTATAAACCACAGAGCCTAGGGTTTACCGATCAGGTCGGCGGTTTGAATCCCCGCAATGGGGTGAGCTCCCGTTGCTTGGTCCCAGCAGTTCGAAATAGGTACCACTCCAGCGGGAAGGTAAACAGAGCTTCCGTGCACTGCTCTGTTTCACCAGAAGCGGCTTAGTCATGCTAGCCACATGACCCGGAAGCTGTCTGCGGACAAACGCTGGCTCAGCCTATAGAGTGAGATGAGTGCGCAACCCTAGAGTTGTTCGCGACTGGACCTAACAGTACCTTTACCTTTACCTTATGTGTCAAGGAGCCATTAGGGATCAAACACCACAGTCAGAACTTGCATATCACTTCATACACAATGCTTCTGAATGATACAAATGTGATCAAGTAATGCATGTACATGTGTCATGCATGTACATTATGGCCTGCCTCATCTTCTGCTATCAACAATAGATCAACATCTTCCTAGTTTTGTAAAAAAGAAAAAAAGTTAGGAAGTAGTAGATCGACTCCAATGCAAGCTAAATGCTAAATACTGCTGCCATCTAGCAGCTGATCTTAGCCACTATCCTAGAGGACAGCACAAGCAGAGTATCATAGCCAGGTTATTTTGTTGGGGGCACATTAAATGCTTCTAATTACCGTACCTTTAAAGCCCTAAAGGGTTTGGATCCAGAACCACCTACATCCTTCGCCACTACTCTGCTTTGCTGCCCAAGATGTGGAGAGGCTCATCTCTATTTCTCACCTATGAAGGAAGATACGTGTCTGTGATAAAAATGTCTATGCAGCTCCTCTTTAACCATCTTCTGCTCAATAGATCAATATTTATTCCAGCAGGTTTTTGCCTGGCCCAGTTGATGTTATCTGTTTTTATTCTGCCTACCTCTGTTGCATAATATTGTTTGATATTGTTTCATGACACTGAATTTAATTGTTGACAGCTGCCCTGAGAGAAGGGCAGGCTAGAAGTTCTGTTTGTTTGTTTTTAAGTAACTTTTGTCTGTCCCTGCATTAACAGTTCATATTGTACAAAGTGTTACAGATTCCCATCATAAAATGTATTGTGGGATATGGAAAAGATTATTAGACATTATTAACAAAGCTCCAGTCTAGTTAATGCAAAGGAAATACTAATAAATTAACATATGTTTTCACCTAGCAGTCGTTAGTTAGGTCCTGGAATACCCAAATTCAATCCATTGAGCCCCCTGATAGAGCTGGCAACTGTAACCACAAAGTGTCAAAATGTAATCCCATCCATCTCCAAGTTTTGCTAATGAGTTACATTTTATGAATTGATACCCTTGGGTTTTTTTTGGAAGCAGCTGTGCGCGTGTGTGTTTAGAAAACTATTCTAGCAGGGCATAAATAATAAATATTTATCTGTACCTATTTTCCTGTCATGGAACATCCTACATACTATAAATACAATTCACTTACATCTGTTCAAATCATAGCAATGGAAAAATCCAGACCTGCATGTTTTTACTTTTCCCAAGGGCATACGTCCTTACATACTTCAGAAAAGCTAATCTATGATGAAAACAAAATGCAGATTAGGTGCTATTCTTATATAAGGGATCACATTGACCTTTTGGGGAATTCAAGCCGTGTAAATATGTTGGTACACAGACAATGTTTTCATTTCTCATTTGGCTAAATTAATTTCAGATTCAACTTAATTCTTCTACATCTTGACTAGAGTATGCTTGGCATGGGCACCTCCAACTATTTTTATAGTTATACATGCAAGTTTTATGGCAGGAGACATCCACAATGCAGATGAAACAACTTATTTTCAAATATAGGTTAAAGTTTCACCTATAGCTGCTTGTATTGCACCCCTGAAATTTAAGCAACCAGCTTCTCTCTTCTGCAGAGCAAAAAGCTATAACGTGAGCTTCAAACAAATCTCAGGTTGCCCAAATTCTACTACTATGTACATACAAATCATGGGATTATGTCTATGCACTGTAAATATAATCCCCACTTCATGTTGGCACACTTTTTTTAATAAAAAAATACCAGTAATATTTAACAATGCTTACATTGGGCTGAATTATATTAATGACTTTGGAACTTTTCTATTTTATTACACCTTACATGATAAAGCAAGAATGTCAAGCAGAAGTTACAAAAAAAAGTTTTTAATAAAAATGGAAAAATCTATCCCGTGCCATAACACGTAGGTTCTTTAAGAGTTATTATGCTCTGCTTATCCAAGAGATTGTATCAGCAGAACAGTATCTTTGGACTTCATTTCACTTCTCAGTCTTTTGGTAAAATAAAAGGTTGCACACCATGAAAGATGAGATACGACACCTTCACATCTCAAATGACAAAAGGATAGAGGCTCCAAGTTTCAATTGCTATGGATAATGAACATAAGTAGTACTGTGGACTGGGAATGACTGAACCAATTTATCTACCACCTGAATGGCACGGCTGCCACTTCCTACACAATTTTGTTGATATCTAAATCCATTTCTCATGTAGAACAAGCAGGTCATGTATGATGTAACCACATGTGGTGCTGAATTTGAATCACAAGAGATTTGTATAGAGATTTGCCATTTAATTTTCTTTTTAAAGCAATATTATTTACATTGTGAATGCTATCACTTACCTGCATTAGAGAATGCACAGAAATCTGTACTAATTCCAGTAATAAATATCTGAAGTAATAAAAGCTGATGAAACATTACCTAATACATTCAATTTAACAATTTCAATGCAGAGATTATTTTTATTGTTAGAAGAATAGAAAACAATACTTAGAACGCATTCCCCAAATTATAAAGAACAATAATACAAGACAGCATATATATGTCCAATACATATGACATTATTCTAGCTATTTCACACACATTAATCTGCACTTCAAATAGAGAGCAGAAGCACAACTACTTAAAAAATCTAAACAAGCAAATTTATTGAGGTGCAAACATTGATTTTTCCTTGCAATACTTATAAAAATGATCACTACTTATGATTCAAGACAAATTACTATACTATTCCATGCACAATTTAAAACAATTTCAGTTCTGTGATGTTTACACTAAATATTGAGCTATTCAATATATTTCAAATAAAAAACTGGATTTGGAGAGTTAAACTGATTGGGCGAATTGCCACATTTCTGCTATTCTAGCTGCTTATTTTAGTAATTTAGAAAACCATAGTGCAAACCTATAATGTTGGGAGGGTTGGGAAAATGCAGACAAGGTATAGCTAGCAGAATCTGGACAATTTAAGAACAGAACAAAACATATTGAAATTAAATTTCAAAGTGTTTGTGAACATCTCTCACAAGGTCTAGTGAAACTGAAATATTGCCCCAGTGAGAATATTGTTGATGGCATAACCAAGGCTTTCAAGTTTCAGAAACATGAGAGATGTGTTTGCAATTGGGTCTGAATAAGCATACTGCATAGGTTTTTTTTGTATACTGTACTCCAGTTCCGATAAGGACCGAGGGGGTTGTTGGTATATGTGAAACTGAAACTAGTAGTAATTCTGTATCTACACAGTATAATGTAAACAATATAATAGCGGGAGGCTTCAAGGTCAGAAGCACAGGTAATGTTCATGCGCAGCCTGTCTCTGGGCCTATATAAGATTGAAAGAGTTGAGTTTGTTCATTTTCTCTTGCTGCTCTTCTCCCTGCGGTGAGGGGGAGGGCCATCTCCAGATGCAGCATGCTAGCAACTGATGTATGGGTTAATGATGTACAAAATCATTAAGCTGTAAACCGGAAATAAACCTTACTGCCTGTACCATGGGTGTGAAGCGAGTTTATTGCATCGGTGATTGTTTCCACAAAAGGCTTGACAACGCTGCGCAGAGTAGAGCATGCAGAGGAGCATGCTGGACACTTTGTGAGTTGGAAAAGATGCTCACAAATATTCAACAATCACAGGAGTCATAGGATTCTGCAGCAGTCTCCCTCTTGCAGGCAAAGAGGTCTGTTCTTAGGAGTGCCCTTCCAGCCACCATTGAAAGGACTGCTACTGCTGCAGTGGAGATGGCAAAAAGGAGCTGTTTGTGGGAGCATGTGGATCAGGGAATCAAAAGCCCACATTCCCTGGACACAAACCCAGGATGTAGGGTAGAGGGAGATGTACACCACCTCTGGGCTCTGCTCCTTCTGTCTCTCACCACCTCCAACCTTCTGTTATGGGTAGTGAAGTTGTGTCACGGCTCAGAATGTGATAATTCTGTTGCCAGAGCATTTGTAATAACTCATTGGCTGCTCTGTCCATGACTTAATCTCCATTTTTTTGTTTTAAAAACAGCACTCCATACAATCCAGTACAGACCTATTACTTTGGTAGTTCTGGGTTTACTATTTCTGCAAACTAATGGCTACAATATAGCAGTGTTAAGCAAACTAGGGCCCATTTAAATAAATGAGTTAAGTGCACTTAATTTCGCATTTAATTGTGGCCATCATGTTTATTGTGACATGCTGATATAGTTGCATAAAACAGTTCAACCGCATTACTGACAAGCTAACATTTTTGGAGATTCTTCAACTTCCAAAATAAATATGATTAAATCTGTGGTTCAGTAAGTGATTCGATAAGTGATTCGTTCAATGGTTCGGTGCCATCAACTGGCACCTTATTGGCCTCTTCACTCTGAGTAGGTGGCTCAGTTATTGTATCCATCTGTTTTTTATTGGCCTCTTCATTATGACGACTTTGGCAATGGGTTAGATGCTTCTTAAAGCCTCTAGGAAAGTTTGATTCAAAACTGCAACGTGGACATTTAAGCAAACTCTGACCATGAGCAGCAACATGGTTTTTAAGGTGAGATTCCAAGAGAAATGCCTTTCCACATATGTCACACTTGTATGGACTGTGAACGTTATGCTTGTTAACCAAATGATGCAAAACAGCACCTTTTTTCATAGCCCGGCAGCAACAAATTTTGCAATAATATTTGCCTTTGCCACGCTTCATATATTTTGCTATTTCTTCTTCTGAGATAAAGGCTTCCTTTTCTTCCGTAAACTGCAGCACACACTGAGGCTGAGTGGGAGTAACTGCATCAATTTTAGTGTCTTTGTTGAGGTCAGAAGTTTCTGTATCAAACTGTTCTTGATCACTGTTTGATTCCTGCTCCTTAACTTCAGAGGTATCCATTTCATTATTTCCACTCCCACTGTTATTTAGGTCTATATTTGCAGTTTCCTGATTTTCCTTCTTCGGTTTCTTCTTTGGACAAGAAAATAATACTTCTTCTTTAGCTTCCTTGGCTTGTATAAGCTGCTCCTTTGGAGCTAACAGACTACTGAATGGATTCTCACCTTCTGGCTGCTCAGCGAAGAAATCTTTACCAGATTCGGAATGTGCCTGCAAGTCTGAAAAAATGGGTGCAGCAGACTGACCAAAGTCAGAGACAGCAGTTTTGTGAACTTCCCTGCCTGCTGTTTCCAGTGGTCTGTGGACATCAGAACCAAAGTTCTGCTTTGGATCAGAAGACATAGGAGCAGGTTTTTGGAGCTCAAGTGAAAGAGAACCTTTTGAAGGCTCAGCAAAGAAACCTTGCCGTAGTTTCTCAGGGGAACCTGGAAGAGCCTTCTGTGGTTCAGCGAAGCTTGCATGTTTCTGAATTTCAGGAGAAACTGAAGAAGCCTTCAGCACTTCATGAGTAAGAACAGGAGGTTTCTGAGGTTCTCCAAAGGGAACATGCTCTGGAACTTCAGGAGAAACTGCAACATGTTTCTGGGGCTCTGGGAAGAAGGCATGCTTTTGGGCCTCAGGTGAAACAGGAGGTGGTCT
Source organism: Zootoca vivipara (assembly GCF_963506605.1). Lineage (NCBI taxonomy): Eukaryota > Metazoa > Chordata > Lepidosauria > Squamata > Lacertidae > Zootoca > Zootoca vivipara. Next base: position 25,324,614 of record NC_083279.1, on the reverse strand, counting down.
GTGAGGTTCAGAAAACAGGGCATGTTTTTGGACTTCAGGAAAAGACATGTGACTTTCATGGAAGAATTGACGTTTTTGTACATCAGCAGAAGTAGGAGGAGGAACAGATTTCTTAGACTCTGGAAAAAGTGCCCGTTTTCGGGGTTCGGAAAACAAAGCACGTTTTTGGAACTCAGAAGAAACAAAAGGAGCAGGCTTCTGAGTCTCTGAAAAGAAAGGAGACTTCCGAGAGTCAGAAGGGAATTTCCAAGGGTCAGGAGACATAGGAGTTGGCTTACGTTGTTCAGGAAAGAATGAAGGTTTCCAAAGATCAGGTGACATTGGGGGACCAGACTTTCTAAGCTCTGTTGGCATGGGATGTGCAGAGGGTGGTACTGCTGGTGATGACCTCCAGGTGTCAGGAGACAAGACAGGTTTCCAGCCTTCAGGATAAACAGAAGAAATGGGTTTCCAGGGCTCTGAGGAAACAAGACTAGATTTCTGAGACTCAGGCAAGGAAGTAGATTTCCAAGGCTCTGGCACAAACTTCTGAGGCTCTGGGGACATCAAAGAACCTGGTCTTCGAGGTTCTGAGGCAGGCCTCCTGGACTCCATTGACATAGATGTGGGAGGTTTGGGGGACCAAGGTGACACAGTAATAGAAGACTTCTGTTGTTCGTGGGAAATATTAGGAGCATTCCTCCAGGGTTCTGGAGCAATACTAGGAGCAGACCTCCAATGATCTGGTATTGGTGGTTCAGGTTTCCTTAGTTCAGGGGAAAGCGCTGAAGCAGGTCTCCGCATCGGAGGAATATGCCTGCGAGTTTCTGACGATATAGCAGATGTAGATTTCTTTAGCTCAGGTGACACAGCCGGAGAGTGCCTGCGGGGCTCAGGAGACACTGCTGGAGAGTGCCTGCGAGGTTCAGGAGACACAGCCGGAGAGTGCTTGCGAGGCTCAGGAGACACAGCTGGAGAGTGCCTGCGAGGCTCAGGAGACACAGCCGGAGAATGCCTGCGAGGCTCAGGAGACACAGTTGAAGCAAATTTCTGTGGTTCAGATGCAGCCACAGGTGGAGATGCAGGCACAGCAGACTTCTGAGGTTCTGGGGATACAGGTTGTAGGGGTTTTTGTGGTTCTAGAGAAACAGGTGGTGCAGGCTTCTCTGACTCTGAGATAGATACATGCAATTCTGGATGTACATTAGGGAAGGGTTTCTGTGGCTCAACATATGTGGCTGTGCCAGGCTTCTGTGGCTCAGGGGAGATAGTAGATACAGGTTTTGATACATCTGAGGACTCCACTGGAGTGGGTTTCAGGGGCTCTGGAGCCACAAAAGGGACTGGTTTCAATGGCTCTGATGACACCACTGGAATAGGTTTTGGAAGCTCTGATGATGCAACAGAGATGGGTTTCTGTGGCTCTGGGCATGCAACTGGAGCAACCTTCGGTTGCTCCATGGATACAACTGAGATGGGCTTTTGTATCTTGGAAGATAACCCAACCTCAGGCTTGAGGGGTTCAGAGGGAGCCAGCTTCTGAGATTCAGGAGAAACAGTGGGTTTCAGTGACTCAGGAGATGGAGAAGACTTCTGAGGTTCCACAAACAGAGGTTTCTTTACAGTTTCTGCACCTGTTGCTAACAAATCTTTTTGCTCTTCTTTCCATTTGTCAGGCATTGCATGGTGTGCTGTGATGTGATAATAAACATTGCAATACATTTTGCTGGTAAAAAAACATTTGTGGCAGTGGAACAACTTTGCACTTTTCTGGTAAAATATAAGTTTCCCCAGTCCTGCTGTATCCATTTCATCACAAAACTCGGGGTGGATAGTACCCATATGAATCTGTATGTTTTCATAGTCAGACCCTCTGAAACTGCAGTGGTCACATTCCAAACGCTCTGTTGTTTTACGCAGGATCTTCAACATGTCCATTTTTCTGTTGTCAACTTGCATAACACTACACATATTTCAGACTGTAAGCTCCAGTATTCCTGAAATAAAGGTTAAAAAGTTAGCACATGACATACAAAAAGTTCTTATTAAAGTAAAATTAACTAAATGAACACTCAGCTGAATAATTATATTTCCTAAGAAAAATCAAATCATCTGACCTTGTTAAGCTGTACATCACAATCTTCCACTTCGGAGGGAAATCACCCTTTGTACAAGTACTTCTGAATATTAATCTCTTCATTGTATACAAAATCATCAGCAGTTGCTGACGGCAATTTAATCTGTTTACCAATTCCAGATAGTTCTTTCTGTTGCAGAAAGCCTAACAAAACACACAATCTGCAGAGAATATCCTGCTAGTTCTAGATTCTTTTATTTAAATCCTACAAGCAAATTCCAATGGAATGGAGCTAGCAAATGTATGGGTTGTGAATTTGGCTTTAAGTGAGCTGATCTTCCTGATTTCACTATTAAATTATGCTGTATTCTTCCTCATTCTGTATACCAACTAAATCAGTCAAAACCCAGAAGGGCCATTACATAGTAATGTATATCACAGTTGTAAAGTACAGAAATTTTGTATTAGGAATATTTTGCTATGTGCCAGTAACATTCACTCTTAAAAGGGTTAGACTTATAGCTCTTTGCAGATGTTACTATCTCCCATGTACAGCAACACGGAAGCAAGGCAATGAGCCACGCAGATAAGTCCCACTCCCAATGCCACACACTCCATCTAGTGCTTCCCCCAAAACTTATGCATATAGCACATAGACAGCTGCAGTGGAGGGGTTTTAGTCACAGCTGGAGCAAGGCAAACCACAAGCCCAGGTTCAGATACAATGCTATGTCAAATATTGACTTTGTTCCAGAGGTAGCATGGAAGCAGGAGGCCTGGTCAAGGAGCACAGTGACTGCAATCTTCCCCCTAGCAACCTGCATATTTTTTCATTCATGCTAAGCCATGGGGTAACCTTCATTCACTATTTCAACAAAAATAAAAACTAACCAGAACTTTTGATTTCCATGTTCACTGCTACATGGGAAACCCCAGGATGCATCCTTGATGCCATTTCTCAAGGCACCATATACTACTTAAAGTTTTTGGAATATTAAAATATTTGACATTGAAACTACCTATTAGCAATGTAGAAGCACACTGACTCCATAGCTTTCAGGAAGCTACCGTAGTATAGTAGTAGGAAAATAATCTGTGAAATAGAAGCCTCCAATTAAAATTTCAAATAAGCCAAAAGTCGCTGGATATTTTTTATTTCTCAGCCCACCATCTGCAAATGGGGATACGTGAGAACATAAAAGGAGCCCACAGGATCAGGCCAATGACACATCTAGTCCAGCATCCTGTTCTCACAGTGGCCAACCAGATGCCTGTGGGAAACCCCAAAGCAGGACCCAAGCACAAGAGCACTCTCTCCTTCTGCCAATTCCAGCAGTGGACATTCAGAAGCATTATTGCCTCTGACTGTGGAAGCAGAGCACAGCCATCGTGGCTAGTAGCCATTGAGCCTCTTTTAAAGCCACAGTACTGGCTTGCCTCACAGGATTGTTGTTAAGGACTACTGAGATAACACATCTGAAGCACACCGAACACTAAGCAAAAATGATGCATAAATACAAACTATTAAATATTTAAATATAAAATACTGTTTTCTTGATGACAGATAGGTGTGAAGCCACTATGAGTTTTCTTAAGACTGGCAGGTGCATACACTGTAAACATATTACCGGTAGTGAGGACCACAGTTCACAATACTGTATATATTTTCTCTGGCATATTCTGTACACATCACTCCTCACCTACAGCTATCACCCTTAAGACATTGAGACTTGCTTTAGAAAGAAGTGCAAAGTATATTACACTTGAGTGACCTCTGGAAGTTATTCTATTGGTAGTTATTTTTTACCAGTGCCTTGGTTTGTTTTTAACTACAGAATTTTATTTCGATTGTTTTTATGACTGTCACTAGCCACTTCAAACATTTGGAGAGGCAGCATGCAAAATGTTCAACAAGTTGAATACTACAAGGTGCTAGAATGCATTTTCTATCCTTCAACCTTCAACATTATCAAAGTTAATCATAATGTTTTGATGTTGGGCTTTAAAGTATCTTTATGTCTCAGCAGGTTGGTCTCTTGAAATGAGCTTCCACAGCTGAGAACACCCTTTTAGGCAAATAAAAGGACCCCAAACTGAAAGATCTAGTTTCACAGAGTTGAGTTCTAATAAACAAAATGCCAGTCGAAACCAAGAATCCGAACCCCTTTATAAAATGTATAGTAGGGATTCTGGCCCTATAAATTTATATTAGAAACATGTCTTAGGAAAAATTAAAGGTTTCCACCTGCTTAAGGTGACAACAGTCACCTTAAGTCTCAGAATCAACCCAAGTCTCAGAATCATAAAGTGAAATGATTGTACTATTTGCTTTTAATAAACAATAGTATTTATTAAAATGTTTTCAAATATTTATTTTTATTATGTATTTTGGGTTTTTATATTGTGATTTTATGTTGTAGCTGCCCTGAGACCTGTGGGTATAGGGCGGTATACAAATTTAATGAATAATAATAATAATATGAAATACTAACATTAACATAATGTTCCTCCTGTGGCACAATGGGTCAGTGCATTTGGCTGTTAACCAGAAGGTTAGTGGTTCGTACCCTCCCAAGGACAGCTGTGGGCAGGATTGACCCTTGGGTACCTCCCAACTGTACAATTCTATGATCTGTGCCTGTTTGCCCATAGCAGTACTAGCACTTCATGATGCATCAGGAAAGAAAAAATGGTTTGGGAAGTTGCGATTAAAAACAAAGCATATGTAACAACTAAACATAAGATTTTGTACTAACCGATTGGGATGAAATCTCCCCTCATCTAAGAACACCATATATTTACTAAAAGAATCAGGGCACTACACGAAGAATATTTAATAGGATTATATGAATGGTATGCCAAACATGCTGCTGTTACTGAATGCACCCAATCCAAATGCCAACCCCTTTCAAGAGTCACCTCATGTTGAAAAATGAATTCTACTCTTCCTACCCTCATTTCCAGGGTTCCTGGTCTTCCAAAAGAAGACAGACACCCTATTTCAGAACATCACATCTCCCTAAACAAGCACGTCACATCAGAAATCACAATGCAACTTAGGAACTTTCTTTTTAAAGTTTTGATGGGGCTACTCATGCTCTTATATCTGTCATCAACAGATGAACAAGCATCAGCTAAACCTTTCAGTGTATACAAACTACGGTATGTGTTTGGTTATTTGTTGAATTAACTGCTGCCAGCCTCTGGAAACAGCAAACAGAACCACCTGAATAAAATGGCAATATAATATGCTTTCCAAGAGACTATTTAAGCAATGATATTTCCACCAATAGAATAAAACATGTCTTGAAATGTGCATCCCACTGCTGCAGTTAGACGGGGGTGGGGGGTGGGAATCCAAGCCGATGTTGGCCTTACACAAAGGATGGGGTACCTGTAGCTCTCCTGATGCAGGTGGCCCCCAACACCCAATGAGGCCCGATAACCTTAAGAGTTAATCCCAAATAACTGAGCCTCGTAGCCCAGCCTTCAGGAAACAGCAACGACCTGCTGCTGCGCATAAACGTTGCTAAGGGCGAAAGAGCTTAGGGCCGACGCCAAGCACAGTTGAAGACGGTTCGATCGTGTGCACGCACGAGCCGATTAATAAGTTTGTCAGCAACAAGCTCTTCGCAATGACGGTAGGGGAGGGGGAGGTATCAATGGGGGAGGGAGAGAGGCGACAGACAAGAGCTGTACGCGCGCGCGCAGAGAACGGGGGAAAGGAACGCGCAACCGAGCGCGCGCAAAACGCTACGTGAACGGAAAGTGGGAGGGGACAAAAGGCTACTGTGATGCGTTTAAAAAGAAAAAAGGGCGGGGAGGCGAGCCGAGCTTTTCACACATGAGGTGAAAACACGTCCCTCTCCATTACCCTATTAAACTGGGGGGGGGGGTGGGGAGGTGGTGGAGGAGGGGAAGGAAGGGGGGCTGAAGAAACGGCAAAGTACCTACCCGGGAGAAAACAACGGCTACGGAGTGAGAGGGGCGCTTCCCTACAATGGCGGCTGCTCTCACAAGCCAGGGTCGAGAGGGATGCCGGAGACTGTGGCGCGCGCGCAGGAGGGGGGAGGCGGCGGCTGAAGGCGCCAGGCGACGGTACTGAGGCGGAGCGGTGGGTAGGCCGCGCGGCCACACAGGCGCCCTTTCATTGGCTCGCGCCGTCCAGCTGCTGCCCAACTGCCACTTGAGTTCGCCCCGCCCCCGCTGTAGAATTCGGCGCAGGCGCGTGGCGGCGAGTAACGTCGTTGAAATGAGGCTGTTGGGGAGGGAAGAGTCTGCTGGAGTCGCCATGATGCCTCCATCTCCCCGTGCTTCCCGACCCGTGAGGAGGAGATGGGAGTGGGACTCCTCCGTCATGGTGTTTACGTGACAGAGATTGCATGCTGCTTAGTTCTCGTGACTAGGTAGTCATCCTACAAGTTGGGGGCTCACATGACTGTAATTAATTTATATTATAATATAATTATAATATAATTTTTTAAAACTATTAATTAAACTATAATCATAGCTGCCAAGTTATCCCTTTTTTTAAGGGAAATTCCCTTATGCTGAATAGGCTTCCTCGTGAGAAAAGGGAAAACTTGGCAGCTATGCTATAATATAATATTTTTTCCTGGCAATTGTGTGTTGGTTTGTACAAATAATGATAGAAAAGCAGAAGGTTGGCTCCTGATTCTCTGATGTGCTATTTTTCAGTGTCCATCGCATAGGAAATGCAGACGAGAACTAGACATAAATTGTATGGCAGCCTCTCAATATGTCACAACCGCAGGGAAGGTTACCTGAATTCACCAGCCTGCTGATGAAGCCCTGGGGTGCGACAGCATTTGTTGCATTTTGCAGAGGATTCTGAGGGAATGGGCACACATTTACATCCTTTCATTTGTATGCCACCTTAAAATCATGCTTGAGGCTGCTTACAACATTTTTTAAAATTACTTGATTGAATGAATCTTTATACAGCCCTATACCTGGGGGTCTCAGAGCAGTTCACAGAATAAAATCAAGATATAAAAGCACAAAATACATAATAAAAACAAAAACAACCCAATTGCCCCCCCAAAACACATTTTAAACATAACCAAGGTTGTCATAAACACTGAATAAAACACCAGAAAGTACACAACCAAACTGAACGATTTCCACGTAAGTCATAATCAGATCTAAAACAAAGATGCAAAAAATAACAGGAACAAACTCCACTCCAACAAAATCCCCTAAACTATACCTCAGCCCAAGAGTGTTCAGCAGCCTCAGCTTTTGTAGCTGGAGTCAGTCTGGGCCCTGACATTTGAACTTTGTATATAAATAGCACATGTGTGTTGCATTTCATTTGTTGGGGGAGGGGTGGCTCCACAGCTTTTCTCCATAATGTGTGTGTGTGTGTGTGTATTACACTGTATATATATTACACACACACACACACACACACACACACACTGGCAGGCTTGTACCCAGCATTGCTTTGGAACTCTAAAAAACCGAAAAAATCTGTGAAGTTTTGAAAGGTTCAGTCTTGATTCAAAACGGTACCCAGTTGTACCCAAACATAACAGAGATGGACACCTTGATCTCAGGAACCACCACACTTAAATTTGGTTAAAATTAGTGCAATTTCTAAAGGCTCAGTCTGCCATCTTGATTCAAAGTGGCATGCAATAGTATCTAAACTACGGTATTAAAAAAAAAAACCCTGCTCCGTATATCAATAACTATGCAAAATTTGGTTATAATTTCTTAACAGCTGTCCAAATGCATAAGACAAACAACTTTTAAATATATATTCAATATTTGGCATCTGATAATATTACCTGAAAATAATCATGCATCTGATGAATTGGTGTCTAATTCCTAAATGCTTATACCTCAATATTCCTGTTAAGTTCTTAAGGTGCCACAAGACTATATGTGTATTCATTACACACACACACACACACAGGCTGAAACACTGATTCCTCAAAGTGCAGTGTTTGCTGACCTCTACCGGCTGATAACCTAAAAACAACAGTAACAAATTAGAGCTGAAATTTGAAACATCCTTATTTAAATAGGGAAGAAATACATAATATATTTCTGCAACTAAAAGAGTATAATCTGGTGTTCTTATGTTACAAGAAAGGAAACTATTTTTGTTACTTTGTTGTGTTGCTGTTGCTGTTGCTTTTTTTCTTTTCTTTCCATGCTGTGATTTATTATTTCTGCTACGGTACTTTGAGTGATCTACACATAAAGGAGCATCTTTCCCATTATCAACAAGCAGGTAAGGCCTTGCTTGTAGTGCTATTGACAGATGTGATCTGTGCAGTGCAGGGCTTCTTCTGTCATGGTGCCTTGGAATTCATTTCCATTGGAGACACATTTGTCCCCCCCACCCCATTGGTTGCTTTCAGGTGTCAGGTGAAGATGTATCTGTTCCTTTGAGCATTGATGAGTTCAATAACTAGCTTATCTGCATTAGGAGTTTCTATTTTATTGAAATGTTCTTGACAATGGGTATTGGTTTTATGGTTTTAACATACCTATTTTGCAAGGCTTTTGGTAATTAGCTCTGAAGGATATTAGTAAGAGGATATATTAACCATATTTAATCCTCCACAAATCCATGTGTGTAGGTTAACACAAAGAAAAATGAAAATAAAATTCCTTCCAGTAGCACCTTAGAGACCAGCTAAGTTTGTCATTGGTATGAGCTTTCGTGTGCATGCACACACTTGTTTTAAATATGTGGGGCTTGTGCATAAAGTAGCAGAATTTACATTCCATCATTAGGCGGATTTTGTGAAGTATAGGAATAAGTTTTAAAACCATTTTTTTAAAACCTTTTTTAAAAAAAGATTTATTATATTCCAGCTCCTTAGGGCAGCTGCCTCCCTTTCCCCCTTATTCAATAAAACAGACCACAGACTACAAGGTAAGTTTAAAATAATTTACTTACAGTTACTTACAGAGACTTGCATATTCATTAGTAACAACAATAAAATGCAGGAAAATGTTCTTAAAGGTTGTGTTACCAATCTATGAATGATTTTAATTACTGTTACTATTTTATTATCTTTGTGTTGTGTTTTAATATGGTTGTTATATATTCCTGCCTATAATAAATAAATGACTAATAAACTGAAATCAATATAAAATATAAGTTTTTAATAGGCAGCAGCTGCTACGTATTACGGGTGGCGCTGTGGGCTAAACCACAGAGCCTAGGGCTTGCCGATCAGAAGGTTGGCAGTTTGAATCCCCATGACGGGGTGAGCTCCCATTGCTTGGTCCCTGCTTCTACCAACCTAGCAGTTCGAAAGCACATCAAAGTGCAAGTAGATAAATAGGTACCGCTCCAGCAGGAAGGTAAACAGTGTTTCCATGTGCTGCTCTGGTTTCGCCAGAAGCGGCTTAGTCATGCTGGCCAAATGACCTGGAAGCTGTACACCAGCTGCCTTGGCCAGTAAAGCAAGATGAGCGCCACAACCCCAGAGTTGTCCACGACTGGACCTAATGGTCAGGGGTCCCTTTACCTTTACTATGTACCAGATGTATTGTTGTAAGAATTTTAAGGTTTAACAGTGGAACCTCGGTTTATGAACCCCTCGGTTTACGAATTTTCGGTTTATGAACGCCGCGAACCCATCTTGAAGGGATTAATTCACTTTCCATTACTTTCAATGGGAAAGTTTGCTTCAGTTTATGAACGCTTCAGTTTATGAACAGACTTCCGGAACCAATTGTGTTCATAAACCGAGGTACCACTGTATATATATATATATATATATATATATATATATATATATATATTGTTCATAAACATGTACATGAATGTACAGGCACATGTACAGGAAGACAGGCCTGAAAACCATTTTGACTCCCAAACTGACCAAATATTTCTCTGCGAGGAGGGAGGAAATGAAAAAAAAACCCTTTGTCTCTCTGCTCACAGATCCTGCCTTAAGGGCACATTTAAGATATTAATAGGGTGTGAGTCTGTGTCCTGGTTCAGGAACTAAGTATTCATCATTTCAAAAGACTGGCTAGGCCCCCTGGTAATCCAACATTAACAGGTAACTTGCCAGACAGGAGATACCGTGTTTCTCACATTATAAAACACCCCTACAAAATAAGGCATGGCAGGATTTTTCTGAGGTGGCAAAATATAAGGCATACCTCGAAAATAAGCCATACCGCAGGTCTGTGGCAAAGAAGAGGAAAAGGAAGGGGGCTGCTCGGAACCGGCTGCTGCTGCTGCGTTAACCCCTGGGCCCCGGCTGCAGCCTTCGCGGGCGCCGCGCGAAGCCCCGCTCGCAGACAGGCAGGCGCGCGAACGAACGAGGGAGGTGAGGAAATGGCCAGGAGAGGTTTCCCACCCACCCCTCCTCCTCCCTCGGCCTTCACATACGATAGCTGGGCAGCCAGTCACTGGCTCTAACTACGGTATGGACTTTTTACCTCAGGCGGGGAAATGGGGTGGGGGTCGGTTGGCGGCGAGGGAGTGGCGGAAGGAATCTGAGGGGTTGCATGCTGACGCGCATCTTGCCCCCGCCGCGCAAAGCAGGCTGAGGATGCGCGCCCGGCTGAGGCGCAGGCATGGGGGGGGGGAAGCAGCAAACCTTTCCTCAGGCAATCCGAAATAGACTCCCTTGCCTGCCTGCCTGACTCAATCAACTCAGCAAAACCACCTCCGCTCCCCAGCTCACTGCCCGGTGTGGGAGCGAGAGGACACACACTCGCAACAGGACACGCAAAACGCGATAGCGGGGGGAGCTACTGCACTACCCATGTACCGTAATAAAAATAAGACATCCCTTGAAAATAAGCCATGGTGTGTTTTTTTGAAGAAAAAATAAATATAAGACGTGTCTTATAATATGAGAAACACGGTAAACAAGGTACTCAGATTTCTGCTGTAAACCGCCCCTTTCTATGATGTAGGATGACGTGCCTGGGGGTTGGTCTTGGGCTACACCCCTACTGTGATGTATGTATGATGTATGTATGATGCTTCTAGAGGTGGCTCTGATTGGAGTGGGGGATTTAAAATTGTTTATTTAAGGGCAGGACACGTTTGTTTGGGGTTCCTTCCTTGTTCTCCTGCGTGAGGGGAAGGACCCTGCTGCAACAGCAAAAATAAAGGCTTTGCTTCTCAAGATTCTCTGGTTGGCCTCTGTTATATTCTCTGACTGAAGGAGAACCCAATAAGGGCTCTTGTGTACCCCATAAGGGAATAAGGCCAGATTTTATTTATAACAGTAGGTTGCCTGCTTGGGTGGGGGATAAAAGTCACAGCTTGGCTATCAGAAGCTAGCCAGTGAATGAGATTAAAATCTGAGTTTTTGCAGTTGGTTGTTCTAAGGCTGTGTATTTTTGCGATGATGACAACAACTGATGTTCCTTTAACAAAATTCATTGTGTGAATTAGTTAATGATCACTTGTTTGCTTTTGTATGCTCAGTTTTGAAGCCTAGAAAAATATATTTTTTTTTGAAAGGAAAGTATAATAAAAAAAGTGCTGTGTTCTTCTAGGGTAATTGACCCTCTGGCATCTGTAATACTACTTCTGGAAAGTGGGGAGTGCAAAACATGCTTATGAAACCAGTGTGACTTGGGGCAAAAAAACAATGTATGCATAGAATTAGACTGTGTTTTTTTGTTTGCTTTTAATATTATCCTCCTGGTGATATAAATATTGAACACCTGAGTCCTCCTTGGGTAAAGAACCTGAGTTCAGGAATGCAAACACTAGCCAGCCATGTATTTATACAGCACGTGGAGTTGGCTGAAGTCAAGTCCTTCTCATATAGAGTCCATAGAAACAACCTTGGGAGTCTGTGATCTCTATTGCAAGCTGAAAGCAAGTAGACGGAGTCAAAATGACTTCCCTGCTGCAAGAGAAACTCTATGAAGCTCACACTCAGGCACCTCCTCCCAGTAAAGACTTTCATCACTTGACCATCACAAAAAATGAGGTAAAAAAGAGACAGATTTCTGGTTGGAATGTGTTTTTCTGATAAATCTGCATTTGTTGGATAGCTGATAAAGGCACAGGGTCTCTGCCAGGAAGAAAAGGTGGGCAACCCCAAGCATGGTTGTTCAGGCAAATCTGCTAGGGAAAAGCAAACAAATTGTGATAATAATCCTATCATTGTTTGCTTTTATTTTTGTAAGCAATGCAGTTAATTACTGCACAGATCTAGGTCATGATAAAGTCCTGCATTTTCTGCTTTATATCTGGACTGACTAGGCTTTTGATAAAATAAAATAGGACATAATAATGCCCAACCTGACTCATTATTTTAAACCTGAATGTTTTAGGTTATCTGGCAGTCCTGGAGGATTACATTTCGACCAGATCGAGAAAGGATTTGCCCAAGAGAAGTGAAGAAACCCCATAAAGATTTTCTCTTGGATGAACCATTACACAGCAAGTATTGAGTGGGCAAAGAAATAATAGAATTTTGATTACCCACCCTTCTGAAAAAAATGTTGTTGTGCTGTGTCTAATGGCCATATCCCTGCTTTTACAATCTAATCATGTGCACGTTAACTCTGAAATAAACCCCAGTGAATTCAATGGGACTGTCTTATAACAGACTGATCCTATGTATGTTTACTTAGAAGTGTTGCATTTTTGAAGAGGATTTACTCACAATAAAGGGTGCATAGGATCACACAACCTTGGGATGAATATTTGGGCTGCAATCCTAGGTATACTTCCATGGGATGAAGTGCCATGAAACTCAGTTTGGGATTACATCTGAGTAAATTTGCTCAGGATTGGATTTAAGGTCCTAAATTTCTTTTGACTTTTCTTATTAATAAACTTTGGCTGTGCAGATGGAACATTCATAAAAGTGAAACACTGAATTCCATCCACTTACCAGGAGTAAGACACATTTAATTCAATGGGACTTATTTCTGGGTAGACACAATTAGGATTGCGCCCTTGGTTGTTTGTGAATAGTCATCTAAATGTTCCAAGTGCACTAGAAACATAAAGTAAAGGACCCCTGGATGGTTAAGTCCAGTTCAACTTGACTATAGGGTGTGGTGCTCATCTTGCTTCAGACCGAGGGAGCTGGTTTTTGTCCACAGACAGCTTTCCGGGTTATGTGGCTCGCATGACTACACCACTTCTGGTGCAACAGGACACTGTGACGGAAGCCAGGGTGCATGTAAATGCCGTTTACCTTCCTACTGCAGCAGTACCTATTTATCTACTCGCATTGGTATGCTTTCAAACTGCTAGGCTGGCAGTTTGAAACATAAAGTGAGATCACAGGAGTGTAACTGAAAACCTCAGATAATTCCCGAGTAGTCCATTTCATTGTTTTTATGTTTGTATTTATATTTTGGATTTTAAATGGTTTTGTTTGTTTTAACTGCCTTTACATTCCTTCTGGAAATAGAGAATTGAAACTACAAATTATGTTTTAAGAAGTCAGTCTGAATTTCAGATCAATATTGGATGGCTAATGTAAATAAACTGGATGGTAAACAATTGAGAATGACTGCATTGGGCTCTCAAAGTAAAATTACAGTCATACCTCGGTTTAAGTACGCTTTGGTTTGAGTACTTTCAGTTTAAGTACTCCGTGGACCCGTCTGGAACGGATTAATCCACTTTCCATTACTTTCAGTGGGAAAGTTCGCTTCAGGTTAAGTATGGACTTTCGGAACCAATTACAGTCATACCTCGGGCTAAGTACGCTTCAGGTTAAGTACAGACTTCTAGCACCAATTGTGTACTTAAACCGAGGTACAACTGTACTCATTAAGATGCAGGGGGAGACAAATACACAGTGGTTAAACATACTAAGGTGCAGCATCAAAATACTTTTAAACAAGTGAAAAAGGAAGCTAGTACTAAATGTCAAACTTACATGAATACTAAAAAGGGTACTTTTTTTTTCTCCAAGTGTGTGCTATTGATGGACCAGGTCAATAGAAATTATCGTCTAATATTCCATTCTGTAGGGCAGGGGATATGTAGCCCTTTAGGTGTCATTGGATTCAGATTCTCATCAGCTGCATCCAACATAGCCAATGGTCTGGGATGATGGGAGTTGTAGTCCAGGAGCATATGGAGGATACCATGTTGGCTAGCAATTTTTTATTAAAAACCCTGCTAATTCCTTGTCACCTTCTAAATCACAGTTTAATTCTTCTAATTTAGTTAGAAATTATACCCCATGCTAAATGGAGTTATCCCTGTTCAGCAGTTGCATTATTGACAAAAGAGTTTCACTGACAAAGTCCCAAGGAGAATGACATCGAGACCTACCTCCTTATCTTCCTGTTTCCTGGCAAATAGTATAGTATTGCAGTATGCTGAATAATGCTATCAACCAAGGTCATGCTATACAGTAGAACAGAACGTTTAGTCAGAGAAAAACAGAACACTTTTAGTGGATTTTTAAAATGTAACCCTCAATTTGCCAAAAAATTCCATCAGTAGCCATATCAAGCCATATCCCTGCTGTCAGGTAATGCTTAGGTGTTAACTAGGCATAAACTAGTCTTGCTGCAACTGATAATCTCTCATCCCTTCTTGAGTTGGTGATGTTGGGGAAGATGAAGTTAGTGAGCAGGGAATTTCTGAAGGAAAATTAAGGGAGGTCTGCCTTAATGGATTAATTCATAGATCCATTGCAATCCCTAATATATAAATCAACTTTAATTTTTATTCAATGGGAGAAATATGTCTTAAAAGATAAAAAGAACTTTAAAAGTCAAATCTCTACATCAGTTCTTACAACCACCGGTGACATCATGTCAGGGCAGGTGTCATGTCCTCTGCCAATTGCACGACAGGCTAATGCTGCATGCATAACTCCATCCAAGTTGCTGCAAGCACTCAAAAATCAACTCTTGACAGCAGTGTGTAAAAAGTCAGTCCAGGAAAGGTTATGTGAGTGGCACTAGCCTTGATACAATCACCTGGGGCTGAAAAGAGCCAACTTGTAAACTACCCAAAGAAACAGATATTAAAATGTTTGGGGTTATTCTCATTATCCTACTCATATTGAAATACTGCCTCTCAATGAGGCCAAAAATAAATTCACAAAATATTTAGGGGTATGCATACCCTGCGTCGCCCCAGAAAAAAGCACTGGCTATAACATTGACTTTTGAGTACACACGTGTTAATGGCACTTAACCAGCATAAACCAACCATCTTGGGGGGGCGGGGAGTTACCATTTGATCCCAAATCCAATAGGATTTTCGTTGGTTTTTCTTTCTTGATTTTCTGTCGCCTTCTCCCTTTACCAAATGGGACACCACTTTCTTGACCCAATGTCACCCAATCTCCCTGCAAACTAATCAGGATGAAGACTTGATAAACCGGTTGAAGCATCAGTTGGATGTACTTTAAGTGTATGGTACAGATCTGCCCAATCTCTCATTTGTTTCCATGGAAATATTTGACACTAATGGAATGCAGCGTCAAGTGCCAAGCAGTTAGTACATTTACTCCATAGGGTTAATTTTGTTTCGTCCCCTGTTGCTTTTTAAGACATTCATTCTATAGACTTAGCTTTTTGTTTTGGTTATGTACTTAACGAATAGTGCTAGACCGCATGGTTGTGGTAGCTATGGAGAAATCCTTTTATCATTCCTAATACCTTAAGCACACACAGCAAGCCTTTGTGCCTTTCTGATTATTATACTTCAAGTCAATTTTATTTATATTTGGAACATAAAAGGCTTCCAGAGTGCAAAGGGCTGCAGTGTGTGCATTGCACTTAAGAACAAGAATTGCTTTAAACAGTGTTGGTGAGTGCAAATAATATGCCTTTCAATATGACATGCCTGGGCAATTCAGAATTAGTATTCTACTTAATGATTATCATGGCAGCTTGCCATTTACTCTGTGCTAAATTGCCTATTCTTAGTATGATAGACTGAATTGCCCTTCTTGTATCAGGCTTTCCACCAATGCACAGGACTTATCCTTATCTGCCTTATGGGTGCTTCCAGACTGTTGCTGTATTCAGGCTTGATTCAATCACATACAGTAGTGACAAATTCAGGTTGCAGAATTAAAGCTGATTTGGTGCTCTTGTGCAAGAAACCCACTTCCCCACAAAATTGACTTTCTACAAGAAGGAAAGTGACAGGGAAATGCATTGAAAAGTGTGAGATAACAATTGCTTCATGCAAATTATTTAACTTTCCTATAAACAAACAAGAATGAATGCTCAATAAACAGGTCACCTGGAAGTAGCCTAAGTTTCAGTCTTCACAGTCATCGGGTATCAGATTAATTATATTTATTAATAGAACAACCATGCAATCCTGTATACACTCAGAAGTAAACCATGTTAAGTTCTATGAGCCTTACTTCCAGTTAAGTTAGGAAACAGCAATAGAATGAAGTTTCTCTTTCTTCCTCTTGGGTTTTTTTTGTATGTGCCCTTTCTCATTTAGCTTAGCACAGTGCCTTTCACTTTGGCAGTATTCCTGTTTAAAATCTGTTTGCTTGTATATTTTTTCTTTTACTCAGAACAAATGCAAGGTGTCTTTGGGAAGAAAACGCTAGACTACATTCTCAGCTTATGTCAAGGACACTATGACTTCCTCCATCGAATTCCTGACCATTTGATCATACACATATTGTCATTTCTTAATACAGAGGATATAAGGCAATTGTCACAAACATGTAAAAGGTTTCGGCAGGTAAAAATTATGACAAATATGTAATCTTGATAAAATAATTTTAGTTATAGACTTGGTGTAAATGGAGCTTTACAGAAGTAGCAAGTACGATCAGTTACCAGTGACAGTTGCCATGTAGAACCAGAATAATGAGAGCTTAAGAGTAGACCAAAAGATTTGCAAGTCATGTTGTAGTCTGAAAAGCAAACAAATCTATTGTAAAGAAAATGAGAATCTGGCCTACTCACACGTATTATGTATAATATATTGCAAATATTTACCTTTTAGCTATGCAATACTGAAGAATTTTGGGAAAGAAGAAAAAGGGTGCAAGATAAATACACTCTTGATATACAAACTGTCAAGGTTTCAGCTTACAAGAAGCCCACTAATTTCAGACAAAGACCAGGCTTTTTGCCACAGATGCAAAGAAGGCAGACCACATTCTTCTGAAACTGATTGCAGATCAAGACTCCTGCATTCCACTTCAGCTAAAATAATCCAGGTACAAAAAATGTCTTCAGAGGCAAGTCTTGCTATTTCAAAAGTTCACCAAGCTGCTACACAGGAATGGAGGAGCCTGCACCCAGTGATGCATGTAACAATATACTGAAGGTAAAACGAAGCCAGAAAGTGACATTGTAAAATCTTATTCATAATGAAGAACACACAACATAGAATGAGGCGTTTTTGGACAATAAACACTTCACAGCACCAATGAGCTTTGGATCACATAAATATTCTTCATGGTGCAGAAGTGCATGTCTTTTCCTTTTCAGATGCACCTGTGTGTTCTAGAAGTGGCAAGAGGTTGGTTCACTAGCAGTAAATGTAGGGAAATGGCTTTTCAAGTTGTGTGTTGTTTACTTCTCAAAAACATGTTAAGATGTTGCAAATAATTGCACAATTTTTCTCAAAATCAGAGAAACAAGTCAAAGAGAATCATGTGTATAAATAATAAAAGTAATGTAAGATCCAGTAGGTTCCCTATGTTTCTGCCTTTCCGGGAGAAAGTACACAATACAGTTTTAATCATATGCTAAAGACACAACTCTTTACCTTGGCTTTGACACTTGAGATGTATATTTTTAGGCCCCATCATATTATTGTGAGAGTAATTTGTTTTAAATTCTTTTAAATGTATTTTAAATTGTGACCTGCCCTGAGGCCTTAGGGTGAAAGGCAGTACTACATCAATTTTGTTATTGTTGTTATTAACTTTTGGTCTAGTTTTTCTGGTTTATCATCTGGGAAACAAAAGAATAGTTCAAATCGAGTGGAGAGTCAGATTAGCACAGTACTTTTGAAGCTGGTTTGGTATTTTTAATCCATGAATCCTATTTTTTTAATCGATTTGGTATAGTAGTAAAACACATCAGGCGAAGCACTATTCAGATGATCAGATTTCAGTTTAATATTCTAGTGGTTGAAGGTCCAGATTATCACCTTTATTTACATAAGAACAATCAAATGCTGATAGGATGACAGTAAAAAAAGGTTGAGGACATGATGTAAAAAAGTAGTCAAAAGAAGATCTGTGTTTCAGGTAAACAAAAAGCATATCAGTATTGTCAGAGTGATGCTCTGATCTCAAGGCCTGTGTAGTTGCTTACTGAGGATACTAAGAACAATATATACACAAAAAATGGATTCTTAACAAGCACAATAAACAGAGGGAACGGTCGTAGCAGTTTATTCCCTCAAAAAAAAATCTATTTCCATAGCTTTTACCTATAAACAGAAGTGTTTCCACTGGTGACTTATGTAAAAACATACTATATGAAAAATTAACATACAAAACAATGTCACTTATATCACATATTAAAAAGTGGCAAAACCTTTAAATATGCTATTTCATGACAGACACAGCATTAAATATTCAGGCTTTTCTCTGGTTTAAACATACAAAACCTTTTACAAGGCAAAAGCAGCTTGGAAACAAAAGAACACAGACACTTACCTGATGTTCTAGCAAATGAAAGAGCAAATTAGACATTACAGCACCAGACCCATGGGTTGCTTCTGGATTCCTATAAAGCAGAAAGTGCCGACCCACTCCCCCCCCCTTTCTCCCTTGAAACTGCTTGCCCAAAGCTGGTTTTCTTCAGATGGGGTTTTGAGTCTGAAAGTAACTCCTGTTGTAATAAAAGCACTTGGAGGCAGGAGCAACTGACCCAGTGGGCAGAGCTGCAACCCATTAGCTGCTTGCTGGGAGGGAGAAGCAGCTTTTGGCTAGAGGAAGGAAAACTTTAGCACTCTCATCCCACCTGCACATGCTAGGCTTTAAATCTTCCCACTCTCCTTCATTGGAATTTGGCACAACCCCAAATATAATACATGGATCATGCTGCCTTTCTGCCTAGTTTACCCCTGAAAACCAAAGTAAATGGACTGAGGACTGCAGACACTGGACACAAATGTGCAAATTGTGCGTTTTAACCACCCATGATCCTGCAGTTGAGTACTGTCCTGTAATAATCATTTAAACATTATCTTAATTACAAGGGTAATTTGCTGTTTATAGTTCTTTATGCAGCAATGCACTTACTAAACTGGGACTTAACTCCTTACAGGGCCAGGCTTGTGTGTTATTCTCCCGACTGATGTAAATACAGTTACACTCTGTATAATGTCTTATTCTTATGGTCTTGTCGTACTGAGACCTGTTACTGCAATTTATAGAACATAAAATGCCTCAGTTAAAACTGATGGAAATGCATGCTTTAAAGAATTCCACTAGAGTGGAACAGTGGAACATTTCAGAAAAGTTTCATGCAAAACAAAAAACCTCAAAATATGCTTGGTACTATCAGAAACTTCGAAATTCTGAATTCTACTGTAATATTCAATAACATTGTGTCATAAATACCCTTCCCATTTCTCAAGCCACAGTATGCCCTATGCCTTTGTGAGCCATCACTCCATTATGTATAGAGGCACATATTTGCGTAACATGTCAGTGATAATGGGCAATGAAATCCACCTGAAGAACAACCTTTAAAAGTCATGTACTATCATAACATACCATCAAATATGTATCTATATGCATGGGGATGAAAGATGCCTTCACATGCATATAGCTGGAAACAGAGTAAGTGCACAGTGATGATATTCTCTTGTAACATTTATGTAACGTTGCCTGTGGCCTAAACTTCTACTAGAAAACTATTTTAAAAAGATTTCTTGGTAACGGTGGGCCAATTCCAAGAACATACAATATTTTGCGGGACACTAAATCTTAAATGCTGAAGTTTCTGTCCATCATGTTTTATTCTGCCTCTTCGCTCTTCTCAGAACCACCTCCAGGTGAATTGTCTGCTTCATACTTTCTATCATAAGCTTCTTCTGAAGACTTTTCAGTGCAGTCATAGGACCTACTTGTAGACCCCGTATGTGTTCGAATGCGAACTCCTGGCTGGTATAGTTGCATGGCTGGCCGATCCTGTGCAGAAAATAAGAAGAAAAAAGATTAAGGCTTGGAGAAAATAATTTATTATCCACAGGAGATCTCAAAATGTCTTAACTGTTCTGCGAAAGAAAAGAGGACTTTTTTGACGAACTGATTTTACAACAAATGGGAAAACTAGGTTATAAATATCTTACACTTATTACCTCACTCTTAGCCCCTGAGAGCCAAGTACTTTAAGCAAATTAAAAGAATACTGGACAAATTCAGATTGCTGTTTTGGGAGGAAAGTGATGCTTAAGAACACAGTAGCAAAGATGGAAAATTTCACAACCCACTATCAAAATTTTAATCTGTTATAACAACTAGAAGAAATATGGCTGCAATCAAATATGGGCACAAACAGTTTCAAACACGAAGACAGTCCACAGTTTCCAAGGTATAAAGGTAGCATAATAACTTAATAGCTCACCTATCAAAGTAGAGCTTGATTTAATAATCTGGCTAGCCAGTAAAGGTTTAACCATAACTTCTTGTTGACACAAACTCTCCCAGCTCACTAAGCCCTATTACCTCTTCAGCTTTAACACCTCCTCTTCCCAGTCTTCCCCCCGTTTTCCCTCTGACCACTCATCCTTGTGCCACCACCACTCCCCAGGCTCTCAGCCTTCTTCCCTTGGTGATTCCCTAGCTGGTCCCTCCCACCATTCCTCTGTCTCCAACCAGTGAATGACAAGGCCTTATAGTAGCATAAGACCAAAGCTGCAATTCTGAACAAACCTATTGGGGAGCATGTCCTATAGAAGGGAGTGGGTCTTTATTTCCAGTAATCTTGTTTAGAATCATGCTGGACATCCCTGATAAATTGTAGTTAACAGCACAATCTCAACCATGCCTACTCAGAAGTATGTCCTAATTAAATGTGGCTCACTTCCAGGTAAGTGGAGTTGGGATTCCAAATGACAAGCAACATAGCCGGGTTATCTAATGCACAAAGAATGATGTCGTTGCTGGGTCACAGGAACTAATTCTTTGCAATGTTACAGCTACACATATCCACAGGGTCAAGTGTAAGAATGATACCTGTGTGTAAATTACTGATTTGCTGGGCTACATCAATATTAACAACAGCTAAGCTGTTAAATTACTGTACTTTGAAAATCTTCATAATAGAGTCATACCTCAGAAGTCAAACGCCTTCCCAGTTGAACGTTTTGGCTTCCGAACGTCGCAAACCTGGAAGTGATTGTTCCGGTTTGTGAAAGTTCTTTGTAACCTGAACTTCCTTCGCGGTTCCATGGCTTCCGCTTGGCTGCAAGAGCTTCCTGCAGTCAATCAGAAGCCATGCCTTGGTTCTTGAACATTTTGGAAGTTGAACAGACTTCTGGAATGGATTCTGTTCAACTTCTGAGGTACCGCTGTATTAGTTTCTGCTTCTTTTTTAAGATCACTATGTACTCAACTGAAGTAATGATCATGGTTTCCACCTCCTATTATTTTCACTGGTAGCAACGTTACTTCAACTTAGATCGTTTAGGCTATTGATTCCCTTAGCAGTAATATAGTAGGTCCAAACATAAGGGCACAATATGTTTGAGTGATTAGAGTATAGGTTATCAGGGAGAGCATAAGCATTCTGAAATGTGTATATTAAAACAGATAAACATTTTTTTAAACAACCCAGATTCTAAGAACTGTGCTTCATAAAAGCATGCATTTAAAAAATGCAAACATAGACATCATTAGCAGCAAAGACAGATTCCAATACCTATCACTTTAACCGCTTTTGCTGAATTAAAAAAATGGAGGTTTTCATTTTAGTGAAAATCAAATGTTTAAAAAGTTCATGCTGAGATGTCAAAAGCAAATCTTGTATGACCTTGAAGTAATTTTACTAATGAAAGATTATCCTAAATGAATAAAAGAACCTTATTTCTTATGCGCTCCTTTTTGGATGCCATGTCATCACACTTGTCCTCTTTACCCAGTTTGTCTACTGTGTCCACAGTGAAGCTGTAGTTGTAGTTCACTTTCTTCCCTCGATCTTGGCTGTATCCTTTCCCCCACTTCACCTCATCTTCATTCCTTCTCACAAACTTGTCAAATTCATAGTGACTTCTGTGCTTTCGGCTATCATCCAGTCGATACCTTTGTCTCTCAGGTTCTTTTTCACGAAATCTTCTCTCTGAATCTCTTTGCTCTTTATCGCTATCATTTTGAGACCTGTGTTTTAAAAAATGAAAAATCCAAACATAAAAAATAAACTACTTAAAACTCAGGTAACAAGGCATATGATGCCTAAACAAAGCTCCCAGGTTATTTAGTGGAGTTGGAGTAAGGGCCTATTCAGAAGCAAGTCCCATTGCCTTCAATAGGGCTTATTCCTAGATAAGTAGGTATTTACTTCTGAGTATGCACATAGGATTGTGCTACTTCGTGCTACATGTTTACCATTATTAAAGTAAAAAGGAAGGGTTTTGGAAATTCAATAATTTATTTTGTATAAGGTTAAGACTTACAGATCCTAGGAGTCCCGGAATGTCAAGAGTTGGTTACTCCTTTTTTTCTATAACTTGCCTAGCTTTGGATGCCAAATTTTGGTTATTTATTTGATTGATTGATATGAAACATGAAATTTATTATGGTCAGAGACCAGCTTGGATTGATTGATATAATGCCCTTCACCCTAAGATCTTGGTGGTGGTGGTGTTACAGAATAATATCAGCTCCCGGCAGTGTGATACGAGCATGTTGGAAGACAGAGAAAAACTTCATAAAGCATGAATTAAGGTTTGTTTGTTTCCCAAACTATAATTAAGACTATTAATATAGTTTATTGGATTCAGATGACAAGCTATGATTACTTTTGGAAAAACCCAGAGGTTTTAAGTCAAAGGGATGTACCAATTTAAACTGCCTTGAGGATGCAACTTTATCTTCAAGATAAAGCACTACTTACTTTTCCTTAAGTTCCTTCAGGGAACCTTCCAGGGGCTTAGATTTTATACTCCCGTGCCCAGGTGATTTCTCCCATTTACTCTCGTCTATGTCAGCTTTTTCTTTTTCTCTGTGCTTTTCTGTGGCTTGCTCATCGCCTTTCTCCGGTTTCTTAAGAAGCTAAAAAATATTTTTGTAAAATATATGACTATTATAAACGTGTTTTCTACATCTTTACAAATGTTAACATCTTACAGAATACACGGTTTTCAGGAAAATCAACTTATAGCATACTTGCTTGATGTGTCCTTAGCCACCGCCCCCCAAAAACCCACCCATATGACATCAGCTTTCAAAAAACAATTTAAAAAGAAATCACGATGCAGCAACAATTAAGCATTTGAACAAATATGCCTAATTTCAGTGAGAGAATTAACCACAGACCAAGATATCGCCTGTTGAAATGAATTACATTTTATAACTGCTTAGCACTGATGAAAGAATCTAGAGTTTCCACATTCTTGATGCAAGGCAGTTCTGCTGCTGTGGGTCTAAAATATATAGAAACCCTCAAGAAGAAATGTCATATCTAGATCTAATAACTGAACTGTAACAGTTACCAGCATCTCTTAATACAAATTCAGCTAAGTATATAAATTATAGATATTATGGAAACTGATTGACAAAGCATTAACTCCCTCTAATGTTCTGGCATTTTCTGTTCAAACATGCTCCTCAAATATATTGCATTGTTTAACTATAATAGTACTGTATATGGTTAATGTTTAGAATGCAATGAATACACCATATATGTATGATATTGTGTGTGTATACATATGTAAGTATGTGGAAATATATCCCTCTTTTAAATGGGCACAGTTCATTCTGCCAGAGATGGGATGTGGTCTCTGTCCCCTGGACTTTTTCTAAAGAATCTCAAGAGGGAACCACAATTATTACTGCATGTATTAATTCATGCAAGGATCAAGGATATATTTTATTCAGTCCCTGATTTTTATTTGCCTTTTGATATGCTGACATTTATCCTAATGTAAGATAATCTTACGAAGTTCCCAGTAGGGAGTTCCCAGTAGGCGTTTCACATTTCCCCTATAACCTCTGAAAAGCCACTCTGGAGACCCAGGAATCCTCCTGAACAATGTATGATGGCACCCAGGAGCTGCCAGGTGGAGGAGGGAATCGAAAACTTTTCATTTGTGAGCTTCCTTAAATTAATGTATCTTTTGATCCAAGCCTAATTTGGGGTAATTACACCATCCCACATCACCCTCTCCCTTGCTCAAAAGGTTTGGGGACGGGGACTCAGGCAGCTGTAGGGATAAAAAGATAGGTGGAAAACTTCATTCTATAACCTTCCTTAAGTTAACTTATCTTAGAATTCTAATCACTGTTGTGACGTTTCTCTGTTCTGTATATTGGGGAGGGGGAAGCTTAAAAAAATAAATAAAGATCTGATTTTTAGTTTTGCAACATAAAATTTATTTCTGCTTTTACTTTCATGATCTGCAGAATTTCCAGAATTTGAAACCATATTTTATTGACACAGATAACTGCCAATGACAATGGTTCAGTTTAAGAACTTCAGAATGGTAACTATTTTCTTGAGTTAGGAGTGGGAAATTTACACATCTACTTTGCAATGCAAGACACAAGATTCAAGAAGTCACATTCTACAAATGCTCAGATAGGTTTGGCCCTCTACAAAAAAAACACAACCCTCTAAAAATAAAATTTCTGTAATAGGGAATCCAAATACTTGGCTGAACTCAGTGACTTGAGTATACTTCCTGTGTTCCTAATGCTATAGTCCTAACCCACTGATATGAAATCAATGAGACTTCTTCCACATGCATGGCATTTAGGGTAAGGATACACATCAAGCTAACCTACTGTAACTCTGATACATCTGAAAGATGGGAGATAGCAGGAAAATAATACCTTGATCCTTATTTCTTTTTCAGCCATTTTCTTTTGCTTTTCTGCTTCTTTTCTTTTACGCCTTTCTTCCTCTCTGCGTTTCCGCTTCTCATCTTCCCTTAGGCGTTTTTTTTCTGATTCTCTTCTCCTTCGTTCTTCCCTTTTCTCTTCTCGGATTCTCTAAAACATTGGAAATGTTTTATGTAGATTTGTAGAAATATTAAAAAGAACTTAAAGCACAAAGTTTAGGGCTTAGTCCAAAACACAAACATACCTGTTTTTCTAATTTTCTATTTTTAATATATTCCAAAAGTGGTGTTGTTCTTCTAGCTAAAACACAAAAAGTGATATAGTATCTTGTTTCTAATATGTAAGATTGATTATAAATGATTTTGGCATTCAAGCTTTAAAAATGTAATTACTATATGACAATGAACACGATTTCATAATGGGCCATATAGAAAGTCCCTGTTACTCTAGTACATAAAAGCCACTCATTTCTTATCATAATAGTTTAGAAAATCAGTAAAATTAGACAAGTATCTGAGATTATTTGATGTCTATGTCATATTTTATTTTTCTGTAATTTTTTTTAATGGATGCAACCATTTAAAGGAGGAAAAATCTGTGCTGCACAATACTGTTGTGCCATCTTCTAACTGACTGGTTGGCATTTTGACTGCATGCAGTGGTCTTAAATTAGCCTTGAAAAGTTTGCCATTAATGAAATACACATATGTGTAAAATTCTTCCTACAGATCTGTGCAAAAGTAGCATCTAGTTAATGGTTAAACTCCTGAAAACAGTGGGGGAAAGATTGACCTGTGTACACAATCATAATTTTAATCTTGATCAAATAGTGATAGAATGAGTGGCAAAAGCATTGGAACATCAATATGCACACTTTTTTCTGATTGTCATGTAAAATTTAGCTTCTGGTGGTGCCTACACTGATTCCTGTGCATTTCCACTGTAGACACAGCAGGTCAGTTGCAGGTAAAATCAATAATAATTTCCAAAGTGATCAAAACACTTCTCATATATTTTCTCTACAATCCTTACAACAGGTGGATTAGGGAGAACTGATTATGACCTGAGGGCCAGATTGTTCTCTCCCTACCCATAGTGGGCCAGGCTCGACAGGTAGGTAGGACTGTCCACCTGTCAATCCCTTGATGATACAATGATGATACGATAATGATACAGTGCCAACACAGGTCTCGCAGAGCACTTTGCATGAGACTTGGCAACACCGGACAATCAGCTTCAAACCTTTTAGCTGAGCTGTTGGGGTGGTGCCTATGCTTTGGCTGAAATGGCCTCGTGGACTAAATGGGGAGGCCTGGCAAGCCTAAATAATCTATATAAATAAACAGACCCACAGGCAGAAGGTTCCCTATACCAACCCTGTAAGGCAGTCTGTTGTAATAAACATTATAGATCTGAAGCCAAGAGATAATGGTCTAATGGCAGCCAGTGAATCCACAACTGGCTAAAGATTTGAACCACATATGTTGAGCATACCATGTGCTCTTAACTACCAGCTTATACCAGCGCACTCATATTTAATGCTGTATTGACCCATAGTTAATTATCTGTATAGTTAAGTCCTTAAAATGTATACATTTTGGATCAAAATATAAGTTTGTGTAAATGGATATCAAAACTACTACTCTACCTCAAATCCTATAAACATCCAATTCATACATTATTGGAGCAGCATGGAAAGCAGTTCCACATTATCAGATCACCCACACTGGTTTGTTGAATGGTATGGTTCTTTGGCAGACATAAACTGTTCAGCAACCTAATGATAGGTAAAACTGTCAGTTCAGCTGACCCATGTTCCTTTTTTACAGGCGTTATTAATGTAATACAGGACTGGATAATGGGTTGGTTGGGGAACTGTGGCTCTCCATATATTGTTGGAATACAACTCTCATCATCCTTGAACATGCTGTCTGGGTGTTATGAGAGTAGGAGTCACATTATTCACAAATCTGTCCTCTCATATGTACATAATTAGGACTGAGATGTATTGGAAATGCCTTGTTATCTCTTTGATTGCATTGCATATTATTTAGATATTTTCCACACTCCATTTAATTAACCATCTGATTAACAAAGTAATTAGGATTTCTTCCACAATTTTGGTAAAATAAGATTATAGTACATATTCAAGATTATAAATACCCACAGAAATAGTCTATACTGTATAACTTTTTTAATAATTAGGGAAGTTACTAATAACAAGCCAGGAGTTTCATCCTAGAGATCATCATCAGCATTCAATATTGAATGCTTATTAACTGCTGAATCTATATAAAGTAGTAGTAACTGTGTTGTTAAATGAAAATTTTTTACCATGCTGGTAGCATTTTGGCCCCCTCTCCAATTCCAGACCTTGAGTTTGCAAAGAGTTTGTTTTTATCTCATTCGCTTTAATTGGGATCAAACTCCAATGCAAATCCCTTTCAGAAAAACGTCCCTTTCAGTGAAATTTTCAATGTTAAAATTAACATAATGAAAGACAGGGCTGAAACTACAGAGCAACCCCTTCTTTATTGTAGAATAATCTCTTGATTATAGGAGAAGTGGCACAGGTTGGGGAAAAGTTTTGTGTATTTCTAATAGCCAACTGGTGCCTTTTATGATCTTAAATAAATATCAGTGTTATAGAGGCCAGTGTAACACACAAAACTTGGATTGCACACAATAACTTATGAAATTAAGGAGTTTTAGGTATAAAACATTTTACATTTATACCCCTAGCCCACCAACAGTTCGTGATCATAAAATACCACTACTGTAATGATATCTCACAAACCTCATAGCTATATGGACATAGTACAGGCCTGCAGAGTACTAGTTTTCCAAATCTGTTGTTCAGCTAATGTTTGAAAATAAACAGGGGATGTTCTTTTTATTAAGAACTTCTGAAATGGTGCTAGAGATAACCATAATTTAATGAATATAACCTCAAGAGTGCTAATGTGAGACTAATAAAATATGATCATATAATTCAGAAGCATTCACTAATGGAGGAGATCAGCTTAACAGACCAATGAGTTCTCTTGTTTTTGCCTCAATCTCTCCCAGCAGAGTCTCAGGGTTAGCACATATTTTTTCTTCTTCTGCACAATAACTTTCTAAAAATTTTCTGTATTCTGGATCTATGAAAGAAAAAAAACCAGTAAGAAAATTAAGTGTTGTATGTCAAATATATTACATGAGAAATTATCCATGAAGTGCAGTAAATCAGGAAAATGTTTTCACCATGAAAATGAGCTTACCATCTTCTATGCTTCCAGCTTTTGCATCTTTCTTCTTCAGCTTCTTCTTAGAAATCTTTTGGAATGGTGCAAATTCAACAACAGCTGGGTATTCTAAACCTTAAAAGAACCACACATTGGCTAAATGACTAAATGTAATTAATATGCACATTTTGAGACTGAGAGGAACTTACTCCCAGGTCCTTGAACTGCCTTGATCCAGAAAAAACAACAACTGTAGGCACATACAAGCACAGATAATGCCAATGCAGATAAATATGTGTTGGGTTGGTCACATCTGCATCACAATGTTTATTGAAACTTCACTACTCTAGCTAGATACATCTCCTAGTGCAAATGTAAATCTCAATCCATGGCCATTAGTATGCTTATAAGCAGAGGTGGTCTGGAGACAATTTAAACAGTTGGCACAAAAACCTTTTCATTTTTATTTCTTTAAACCTGGCAAAAAAATATGTAACATAGCTCAAAATAATTAATATATCAACAAAGATGCCAATACTCAATGATCAAAGCATTTAGATAATGTATGGTATGGTTATACTTCATTTTAAAGTGATTTATTCAGTCTCT
Source organism: Zootoca vivipara (assembly GCF_963506605.1). Taxonomy (NCBI): domain Eukaryota; kingdom Metazoa; phylum Chordata; class Lepidosauria; order Squamata; family Lacertidae; genus Zootoca; species Zootoca vivipara. Next base: position 25,295,764 of record NC_083279.1, on the reverse strand, counting down.
TGTAATTCATAGGATAGCATTCCTACTTAAGGGTGAGGGATACATCATGTAATAAATAAATAAATAAATAAATAAAGACACATAATAAGTAAATTAATAAATAAATAATGTCACTACACAGACATTAACCATATCTGAAAACTTCAACTGATTTCAAAGTACAACCTTGTCTTTGTCAATCACAGACCCATCACTGGAAATGAATGCACATAAAAGGATGGCTTTGGGTGGGATTCCTGCTACTGAGAGAACCTTGAATGATAACCAGTGAGGCCCCATCTAACTTTGTGCTCTTCTGAGTTTACCATAATCAAACATAATGCAACATTTTAGAGGTCAAGAAAGAATTCTCTGAAACCTTGACTACAGCATACACAAACATGATTTCTAAAACATGGTACACCTTTGGCAAGTCTGAACTTTGGAAATATTGACCTAGCTTTTCTTTCATTACATGGCAATATTAGGTAAAGGTAAAGGGACCCCTGACCATTAGGTCCAGTCGTGACCGACTCTGGGGTTGCGCGCTCATCTCGCATTATTGGCCGAGGGAGCCGGCGTATAGCTTCCAGGTCATGTGGCCAGCATGACAAAGCTGCTTCTGGCAAACCAGAGCAGCACATGGAAACGCCGTTTACCTTCCTGCTGTAGCGGTTCCTATTTATCTACTTGCATTTTTTTTGAGGTGCTTTCGAACTGCTAGGTTGGCAGGAGCTGGGACCAAGCAACGGGAGCTCACCCCGTCACAGGGATTCAAACCGCCGACCTTCTGATCAGCAAGCCCTAGGCTCAGTGGTTTAACCACAGCGCCACCTGGGTCCCTACATGGCAATATTAGCTATTGTTTAAAAAAACACAAACCATCTACCCTTTGAGGATATATAACTAGTTGTGTGGGTCTTAGATTTCTGGCCATAATAAGGAATGGGTTACCTTTACTGTCTATGAAGACATAGCCATCAAAGCGATCTCTAAAAAGAAGGATGTCATCAGGATTTCTAAAATTAATATATGCTCTTGAGTAGAGATGAGGATAAAGACTGAAACAAAAGTGAATGTTTTGTTAGTTAGGAAGAAAGGTAAAAGTATAAATTACAGTAATTCTATTAATATTTATGTTTATCTACATTAGATTAGCATTTCAAAGTAGGCATGCTTTATATTCCTCCACATCAGATAATTGTTGTTGTTATTTTTATACTGCCCTTCATCTGCAGATTTCAGAGCAGTTCACAATAATGAAATAGGCTCCAGACATTCCACACCTTAGTCTGTGCATGTAACAAAGCATCTCATGCCTTTTAAGAGTTTGTTAGCTAAGAAATTTCTATTTAATTATCATTTTTATTGTAATTATCACTAAGTTCAGTACGTATAACTCTCCACTCAGTGTCCAAGTCTGTTGTAATTCAACCAGCCCATCTTTTAGTCACTGTCCTCCTGCATCTCACCTTCAATGATACAGTGTTTTCTAGGCTACAGTGAATCCACTCATCCTTTGGCTGAGAGTAGTCTGGGCACAAAGGGCCTGAGGAACCATGGATGCTGTAAAATCCAACATGGGAGGGCTTCAATTGAAAGATAATGTGCCTAGAAGAGCAGTGCAGCAGACACAGAAGAATGGTAGGGAAGGATATTTCTGCTGAATCCTCTCTGCACCTTGCTTTCCATGAATACAGGGTGTAGGATAGTAGCCATAGACTCCACAGCAAAATCAAACAAGACCAAATGATGTGTCTGAATCAGAACTTCTATTTCGCACCAGCGCTGTTTTGGTGTCTCTAATTTGGGCTTCCAATATATCCCAAAATGACATAACAAAAGCTACTGAGATCCCACTTTCAGCAGGGATTATGTGACCAGGCCACTACAATTCTACAATCATGTAACTTAAAAGCCTCATATCCTTACGAAATTTGCAAATATTGACAGTGTTTTAAAGTTTTGCTCTTTCTCATAGCCTAAACATTTTGTTCTATTTGTTTGGTCACAGCCTAGAGAAAAAAGATAAGAGATGATAACTCACAGAACATGAGCTCTGAGAGGAAGGTAAAAGAAGAACCATCCAAGCTTTAGAGCTCTTATCACCTGTTCAAGAAAATACCACTAGTCAAGCTAGTACGACCACTGCTTTCTCAGAGGCTTTGTAAGGACTTGTATGGCCTGAGGGGAGGTGAAGACATGTGAACTAGCCCTAAATATCCTTAAACACACAAGTAGCTAGAGTGTGGCTTCAATAAGCACAATATATAAAGTAGATTTTTAGATAATCTTTCATCATACTCTCACAGGTCAGTGTGTCACATCCAGACTAATGGGAAGAAATCCATGATGTCACAGGCATACATCATGGTAGATAATAACAATAAGGCAGCTGCATTTCACACACATTCAACTCTTTAAAATGCTTTAATATTATATATGTCATTACCGTGCAACAAAATGTTTTCATATTCTGTAATATAGAAGAATCTGGATGCTGTTGGTATGAACAGCATGATGCAAGCACAATTAAGATGCCTCCTTTTTTCATAGAGACAATTGACTATGTTCTCACCTGGGATCAGAGGTACAAAATTCAAAATAATCGTGAGCAGGAAGTGGATGGAGCTGTTCCTCCAGCTGCTCCTTGGTAAAACTAGGAGGTAGCCGCCGTATAACTACCTAGAAAGCATCACATATAAAAGCGAGGATAATCATTCAGGAGTATTCGTCTTATTATTTTGATTCCGTGTTTGGATAAATTCCATGTTTGGATAAATAAACACCTCCCATTAGTATTACTCAGAATTACAACCGATTTCTTAGAAGACAAAATGATTCTAGTCCCCAGGTCTGGCCTCAACACACGTATTCCTGTCATGGAATTCTACTCAATATTGATCCAGAGCAGAACTCCAATGTATAGTTAGCATAGTAAAAACTTAAAAACAAATGAGCATAATGGTCTGCCAATCCTGAATGTATTGGATTTGTGACCATTATGCTCATTTGCCTTCAGTAACAGTAAAGCTCTGTTGGATAAAATATTAATTGCCTCTGGTCAACTCTCACAATTCCCGGCATTATGCATTACATAAGCTCAAGATGGCATACCGGCTCCCCTTCCTCCCTATAGAAACCATGTGAGGTATGTTAGTGCTAAATTCCATCACCCAGTGGGGATTTGAACCCCAACAGCCCATCACTCTAACCACTACACCACACTACATACTTTTTAAACATCGACTTGGAATCCCCTTTCGATAGTGAATGGGCCGGGTAACGGTGGTAAGATATCGCCTGCCTCTTTAACCAGATGCAGAGGAGGGTCTGAAGCGGATCATGGCTTGTCCAAGGCGACAAAGGTGGTCCGTGCCCTGCAGAACGCCTTCCACCAGATGTCAAGGAAATAAACAACTATCTGACTTTTAGAAGACATCTGAAGGCAGCCCTGTTTAGGGAAGTTTTTAATGTCTGGTGTTTTCTTGTATTTTTAATATTTTGTTGGAAGCTGCCCAGATTGGCTGGGGAAACCCAGCCAGATGGGCGGGGTATTAATAATAATAATAATAATAATAATAATAATAAACCAATAATAATAATAATAATAAACCAAGATCCTGAGTCCCCTTGGCTAAAAAGCTGGGCCAGCAGGTGGAGCAGCGCGCAAAACGCCTTCCTCTCTGCGCATGCGTTTTTACCTGTCCGCCAGCCCTTCTTTTCCTCAGCGTTGCTCACCTTGGTGCGCGCGCAAGCACACATACACACAAACCGCAGCTCCTGCCCCGCCCTCTCTCGTGCGCTGTCCCTGGTGCTGGAAGGGAGCCCCGCCCACCTGTTCCATTCCGCCCCTTCCCTCCCCCCCTCCCCAACAGCTTCTCACTTTACTAAGAGCCGCTCTTTTATCCTCCCGCTGCGGTTTCCCCGGCAGCGGCGGCAGGCTGGATGGCGGTGGTGGCAGCGGGGGTGGTGGCAGCGGCGGCGGAGGAGGGGGCGGCGGCCCCGGGGACGTCGGAGGGGACTCTGGTACCCGACGCGGGGATTCCCGCTGAAGCGGAGCCTCCATGAGGGGGCAAGTTGGCGGCCTCTCACAAAGCCCTCCGCCGGCTGTCAGCAACGGTGTCTCTAGCGCGCATCAGCGCCGGTCCGACCTCTCTCAGCGTCCTCATCCTCCCCTCCCCCTCTACCTCCAGTCAGCCAACCGCCAACCCTTGCCGGGAAGCCTCGCGAGAGCCAGACCCCTCGTTCCTGAGGAAAGTCTCGCGAGAGGTGAGAGGAACGGGTCGACAGCCTATAAGCGTCTTCAGAACGAGTGCATTTCAAAGATGCGACTACCACCTGTGCATCTATTCGGACTCTCTTTCACGCGCGCAAGCGGGGCGGGGTTTAGAGCGCCAGGGACTATTGTAGTCCCGTTTGATTAGAAGAATCGAGGACCTTTGGCTTATACCCTTTTAAATTATTGGCTTGCGGTGGGGTTTTGGTTGTTCTTGTTTTTATTATGTATTTTGTGTTTTTTTATCTTGCATTTTTAAGCTGCGAGCTGCCCTGAGCTCTACGGGTGAAGGGTAGTATACAAATGAGTACGAATAATATTTGGTTCTGAAAGTAGCTTACATCACAATAACATGAAATCACATATTGAGACATTCAATAGCAGCAGAACAGATCTAAGTGCAAAATCCCTACCTGCTGCCTTTTCAGAATTCTTGTGCAAGAACAGCTCTTTCCCCCCACCCTTTCATTTTGCTGTTTTGCATAATGAGGAATGGGTGGGCGCTCTCCAGCTGTCACTGGGCTTCTGATTTCTCTCAGCTCCAGCCTACATGGCCAATGCTCAGGGATCAAGAGTAATCCATCAACATCTGGACAGCTGCCTCAACTGGTTCCCCATCCCTGATAAGAGATTATGTTAAAGAAGCATAATGTGATAAGCTTCCCTTTCAGTTCAAAAGGCTCACTCTAGAAATGTGGCTGGAAAAAAGTATTTTTGAACAAAGTACATTAATATGCAATGACCGTAGTTTTGAATTAGGGAATTGTAGCTGGGCAGCACAATATAAGCATGAGGCCACCCCAAATGACACATCCACACCACCAGGTAAACATCCCCTACACATGCCATAGAAATGAGTCTCATTGTCAAGCGCACTGCCCCTATGTTGATAATAGCTAGTTGCCTCACCACAGCTGTTCATAACATTAGACTGCAAATGTTGTAAGCACGACACATTGTGTGCCTTCAATACTCTAGTTAAACCAGCATCTCCATGTTAAATATTATAGCAGAATACTGTAAGAATGTTTTCATAGTGGATTGGGAATTTGCTGTAACTTCTTGTGGTAGTTCTGGGCTGTGTTCCCACCATTGGAGTTTGAAGCAAAGCATATAATGTTAACCATAATCCATTTGTATTCTGTAGTAGTTTACCGAGAAATACTTTTGTTTGATGTGCTCCCATCTGATTTGAAAGCATAAGCAGCAGTTAAGCTGCAGTGTGTACCTTTGAGTCAGCCATTGTGCATGTGCAGACAACAGTTTCACTGAAGAGTTATGTGCAGGGAAATGAATTCGGTAATGCTCATTAGGTGAAGACATCTGGCCTGCCTCCCTCTCTGGTGTGCACAGCAACATAAAGTGATTTAAAACACAGTGGCTGGAAACAACCTCACAGCATTTTAAGCCACTAATGTGTATATAGCCTATATAGGTGATGATAAGAAATCTCCTGTGCCAGGAAACCATCAAAGCACACTCTGAGACCTACATTGGATCTGCCACACATCTAATGTCCTAAAAGTGCAGCTTTTAGGAGACAGCCTCATGAGTCAAATTTGGATCTGTGGATTCTAATTAGGCCTGCAGGCTGAAGGATCCCTATGCCTGTTGTAAAAGTTTGTAGCACAGCAACACCTGAATTTTCATTTAACCAATAACCTGTGTTTGGATGTAACACGTGTCAGGAAGAAAGTGTGAAGCAGTAAGGAATCTGAAATGACAAACGAGACTAGACAAGAGTATTTACTTCCACACTTAAGACTTGGCAACAATTAAATTGGGGGGGGGGGTTGAATTCAAGTGGTTAGAATCATTTTTTACAATTGTGTGTGTGAGTCAAATAAAGCAATGAAAACTTTAATTCTGGTTTAAAGAATAAAATATAGTATCAAATCATCAATTTTTCAGGGGGTTGTTATGACACATATTTAACATGGAAATATAGAAAGCCAAGGCAGGAATTCATCAGCTCTTGGACACAGAAACAAACATGTTGTAAACTAAATATTTTTTCAACATTCACAGTCTTTTTTAGCAACAGAATTCACAGGATGCAGTGAAGAGTTTAAAAATACATATGATTATTTTGCATAATAAAATTGGTATGAACAAACACACTGTCACACTGTCACAGTTGTGGGCAGTTCTTTGATGTCAAAAGCAGTTGAAGAAGGCATGAGGTGACAAAAATGCACATTACATGATGATGAATCTATTCTAGCATTTTAAAGTCAAGTACTGTGATCTGACATTGATGTTTCTAACATCATATCACTTTCATTCATTTCAATTTCAAGGGTTTCATCTAATGGAGGGGGTGCTTCCGTAGTTCTCCTCTGATGTGGTGCTTCCACTGCCATGATATTACTTTCTTCTGAGGTTTGCCTTTCTATATCTAATTCTAATACGTCCCACGCAGGTGAAATAATGTTCTTTAATGTCTTCATAGTATGCACATCAAAGTCATAGCATCTTAATTTATCCTTAATTGCAGTTCCTGAAAGAGATTGTTAATTTCTGCCGTGAGATTACTTCCATGTAAAAATACTATTTCTGTCCAGCCCCATGGACTCTTAAAAGACGATGTTCACTATCTATAGAATCACAGAATTGTAGAACTGGAAGGGACCACAGGGTCCATTGAGTACACCCCTCTATGATTCATTTTTTACTTTATTTATTATTACATTTTATCCCACTTCCCCCCCCCCGAGGTGCTCAAGGTGATGTACATGGTTCTGCTCCTTTCCATTTTATCCTCACAACAGCCGTGTGATGTAGTTTAAGCTGAGAAACGGTGACTTGCCCAAGGTCATCCAGTAAGCTTCATGGCTGAGTGAGGATTTAAACCCTGGCCCTAAATACATCATATTGACTGTAACCTGTATAGATAATTCAGAATGTGCACAGTAATTATTATTATCTCAAGAAAGTTAATATTCCGTTGGTATGTATTTTATGGAACTCCCCCCCGCCCGCCCGCCCGCTCCCATGGCATCATCCATCATCATTAAACTTTGGCAATTGCAATGGTTGAAAGAACTGCATGCAATGCATACTCTACTGAGTAGAGAGGAGAAGAACTAATGTTTCCCAAGTTCAACCTACAGATTCTTCAGATGGGGCTAAGAAAGATTCCTGTCTGAATCCATGGAGAGCTATGACTACCGGTAGTTAGTGCCAGACAGCTTAGCTAGACAGTGCTAAGTTAGGTGAACCAATGGTCTGACCTGGTGTAAGCAGCCTCCCTTTGTTCTTAAAACAACCTGTAATTTCTTACCAAAATAATTTAATGAAGCCATTGACCTTCTGCCTTCTGGGGGATTCAGCAAATGGTTTACTAGTGATAAGTAACCAGTGCTCTTCTTGAATAAATGTGCTAATGCTCTTCATGAGTGCACATATGTACTGACAGCCGTAGTGGTGTGGGAACATTTGAATAGCTATAGAGCAGTAACAAAATGGCAGCTTACCAATGTAGGCTTCAGAATCACCAATATACATTTCTATGCAATGTCCAAGCATAGTCACTGAAAACGTATCATCTCTTCTAAGACCAAGGGCCTGGTTAAAAAGGACAAATTACAAAATCGAGAAAAGTGAAAGATCATACTGAGCACATCAAGCTTGACACCCCCCCCCAAATTTTTATAAAGATTACATACTGTATGAAAATAATCAATTGCACTTTCAAAATTTCCCATCAGACTGTGAATGTATCCAATGGAAGAATAAGTAGAAGCATTCTGAGGAATCAACACTAGAGCTTGACGATGGTATTCGAGAGCTTCTTCATACTTCCTATTAAGAAAAACATGGATAAGGATATTGTTTCATTCACGTTATTAGGAAATACACATACTGTAGTAAACAATTGGCCATAAAAAACACATGGTACACTGGGCTGGTTCAGATGTTAAAGCGCCCTCCTAACATGGAAAGTAATCTCAGCATTTCAAATAAGCTCAGCTTAGCATTCCATGCAAACCAGGAATACTGGTTAAAAACAAACAATGGTTATTTGTTCAACAAGCTAATTTTAAACCATGAGTTATGAAGCTGGCTTTTAAATAAACCACTGGATTCACACTGTACGGTGAGCAAAGCTGAAATTATTTAAAACTGAAAATAAACTCAGCAGTAGTCTTCCTACCACCTGCATGAGAAAAGAGGAAAGGAGGGGTGCATGAGCCTGACATTTCTTTAGCAATGCTTGTCCTATATGCTACTATAATAATGGCTTAGCATTCATGCAAACCAGCCCACAGGGTGAAAAGAAGAATGCAGAAGGAAGGGAAGCTGTGAGATGAGGCGGGGGGGGGGGGAGGTGTGTAAGTAAGTGTTGGAAAACTTTTTCTATGAATTTTGAAGGACAATGAAGTTTCACATCCTGACCTCAGGAACTCTATTCAGTATCTCAGGTCTCTGAGCTTTCACTGTTCTATCATAAAGACTAGAAGCTTGATTTTTTAAAAATGCAATAGCTGAGATGTTTAAATACCATATTCCACAATACATTCCATTTCAATATATAATATTAACATGCCAGACAATAAATATAATTAAATGCATACAGAAGGTTTAGTAAAACTGGAATGCCGTACCATTTAAGGATCAATACTTAAAATACTAAGTACTGGTAAAAATCGCTGTCCCACTTACTTAAGCTTTCTGCATACATGTCCCAGATTATTCAGTAAAGGTTCCCACTTGTCAACCGTCACCTGCAAGACAAGCATCACATCTAAAGACAAAATTTTAATGCCTCTAAAACAAAATCTTGATTGAAGTAAACTAGCTATTCCATTGGTTGATTAAAAAAAAATCAACACCCATGTACCAAAGGATGACTTGCTATTTGAAAACTTTTGTGCAATATAAAACTTATTGCAGCATAGGTAGGAAGGTGGTGATCTGCATATGTATTCCTTCTGGGATATGGGTAGCTTTTAAACAGAGTGCTTGGTGGGATTCTTCAAATGTAGCACTTTGGGGTCCTTTCAAAACACAAACAGCTGAGATGGAATTATGGCCAACTCTATATTTATATCTATATAAATAAAAATAAAATACCTCATTTCCAATGGCTTTGATCTTCTCTAATGCATCAAGAAACCACTTTTCTGCAGTTTTCCAGCTGAAAGAAAACAAATCACGTAAGATAAAACACATTTAGAGGTCTCTGTCTTATGCATATGTCCCTTCAAATTAACAGCTTATCTATTACCCTTAGGGCCTTGCGTACAGAAAATGCCATTAACATGCAGCATTGAAAGATGCCTATAGGATCTCTCTCTCTCTTTTTAAAGCGAGAGATGTATGTGTTTTGTTAATGATGTAAAAATAATTCCCATGAGATACAAAAGCAGTGATAAGTACTTAGCTGTTTTTTGAAAACCACATCTGATCACAGAAGGAAAAAATAAATTCCTAAACTACAGTTATCAGTGACTGTGATAAGTGGTGTAACTGCTATCGCATTGTCAACATGATATAGTTTATATATGAAATAGTTGAAGTGACACATTAATGCTAGTACTAAGTTCATCAAGTGCACAAGTGGGCAGCATAATGGTTTCTAGGTTTTGGAGGGGAAGCTAACCAAGAAAGGAAATTATGCACAGATAGCCAAAGTTAAAAATAGTAACTTACTCTCCATTTTGAAATGCTACCACCCCAACTTCATGCATAACGAAAGGGTCTTCGGGTGCAATACTTAAAGCTTGGCTGAAAAACCGCTCAGCTAATTTTGAGTTGTTGGTCAAGCCATACTCCAGCCCAATATACAGCATTGGCAAATGGCAGCTACAAAAACAAAGAACCCGAACAGTAATTAAAAAAAACAACAACTAAGACATGAGGACATTTAAGGCAGCACTGCATTTCATTTAAACAAATCTTTGATCTATAGTTTTAAAAATACTGCAAACACATTTAAATGAGGGGTGGTGGTGGACAGAATACTAAAGTTTCCTTGTTTTGACAAGCATATCCATAATATTGCACTTGTAACTAATGTAAAGCTTACTTTCTAAGAGAAATATTAATTTTGCTGCAAACACTGAATACATCTCTGATGGCAGATGTTTTCCCAGTAAATTATTATTTTTGTTTATTTTTCATCCAAGATGGTTTTATTGAACTACATCCCTATTTCTTGGCAATCTAATTTTGACCTACCCTTTCATCAGCTGGGCTGCAGTGAAGTAAGCAGCCATTGCTTGGTCATGCTCACTTTCAACTGCAAATGAGTGTCCATATGCTATCCATGCTGGTCCATATGTTCTCTCAAGGGTAGTGGCTTTGCTGAAACATAAAAACCAGGTTCGTGAAATAAGAGCCAATGAAACCTGCAATGCTAAATGTAATGTTAAAGCTGTAACTCTGAAGTACAACTCCTCCCAATTCCAGTATTCAGGTATACAGAAGGTTGCCTGGACCTTACTTAGCTCATCAGTACTAACAGTACAAATTTTCTTAAAATGGTAAACTTACAAGAAAGCAACCCTTAGGACTACAGAAGACAAAGTGAAACTTACCTAAGGTATCTTCTGGCGTGTTCATTTTTATGGCCAACCATGAGATAATAACATCCTACAGCAAACCAGGAGACCTAATCGCCAGATAAAATTCAAGACACATTAGAGCACACTAGTGATATGACAAGTTTGTATGACCAAGTAAGCCAAACTATGGCTTACTGAGACTGTGCAAACATGGGGGCTCCTGGAGAGGAGCTTGCAGCTACATTGCTCCTCTCCAGTCCTTTTCACTACTGTGCCGTGCTGAGTAAGGAAAAGGTGTGGCTTAGCATGCTGTTTGAACTGCAACTTGCGGTTGAGCTCTCTCCTCACTAACCACAAGCAGTAGCCCAAAATCAGCCTTGGTGCAGCAGTAAAAAGGACCAAGGAGAAGGGAAGGTGGCTGCAAGGAAGGTGGATTGGTAAGCCTTAGTTTGGCTTACTGTGTCATGAAAACAAGACAAATGTAAGGGATCAGTTCCATTTAAAATGAGTTCAAGCAAACAGCATTAGAAATATGTTCCTTTATTATCACTTTTTTTCAAAAAGGTAGCAAAGAGACATGTATCAGTTAATCAAACCTTCACCAAGTGCAACAAGTGCACTGCAGTTACCAACATTTTATCCCTTTCCCAAAGGAAATGGTTTGCTGGACTGTTTCCTTATTTTTGTGGCACGGAGCCCACAATATTTTGTGGCTGAGAAAATGTGACTTTGTTGAGCAGCAGGTATACAATTTGTGATTGTCAGTGCTGTGCAAATTGGTTCAGCAACTTGTGGATAGCTAATTTGGTTCCATGAGTGATGAGCAGTACAATCCCTTCTCTACTATGCCGACTCTATTTGTGAAATTTTAAAGATTGGGGCGGGAGGCCGGAGTCTAAGCATTTTATGTACCATTTAGCTGAGGAATATTCATGTAGCCAATACAGAAAAGTGGTACTACCAATAAGGCTAATGTTATAATAAACTATTCATTACCATAATAATGGCAATAACATTTCACTTTATATAGTATATGCTACTATATAGGTCCTAACCTTACTTTTAAACCTTTTTTATTGCATTCATATCACATTTATGAAACAGAGAACAGTAGTACAACTTACAGGATTATTTGGGTACAAATCCACCAGTTTATGGGAAAGGTAGAAAAGTTCTAGCAAGGGGAAGAAATATATTTATGTTAAAAATAGTATATAACCTTGTGTTGAATGCTGATAAAATAGTTATGCCTTTTGTTCACATTTTTATTGGATTGAAAATGATAAAGCCATCAACTATTCTTCTTAAACGACCCCATATGATATATTCTTATGTTTCCAAGTCTACTTTCAAAGGCACTCATTCACAAGTCATGCTAGGGCAAACTATGGTTTACCAAAACCATGCAAATGTGTTGGCTCTTGGAGACAACGGGCACCCATTTTGCTTCTTGACAGTCCTTTAATCATAATGTGGCATGGCAGCCATGCCAAGATTTAGCTTAGCATGTCATGTGAACTGAGGATTGTGGCTAAGGTCTCGTCATTAACCATAGAGCAAACCTGGACTAGAGATAATGGCTAAGGAGGAAAGATCCTAGTCACAATCCTGCAATCGAGCATCACCTTGGTTTAGCTGTTACACCATGCCATGCTGAAAGTTCTGGGCGGGTGGAGGAGCTCCAGGAGCCTAATGAGTCACAGTTGGCTTACCATGCCATATGAACCAGGCCACTGACAGGCATTCTAGTCTGGTCAGCATATTTGATCATCTCAACAAGAAATATTCCGTAGACAATTTTTACTTAACATGTTACAGTTTCGCATTTAAACAGCAGTATAGTATCATTTGCATTTAGTAGTGCGGTTCCCAGTTTTCTTTACAATAGGAAGTCAACTTTGTCGCTAGAAACAAGGGTATCAGTAGTCCTCATTGCATGGGGTGGGCCTTCCACTTAGCAAGATTTCACATTTCACATAACTATTTTCCACTATGGATGACTCACTGTTATAATTTTTTTTTTCTGGCTCTCCACTGAAAGCACACACATTTCCCCCTTAAAAATTAAAAAAAGAGGAACTCATCATTGAAAGAGTGAAATATTGCTAAAAAGCAGTAATATTGCTATATGAATTTTAGGTAAGATCTAATCCATCATATATGGATTAACACACAAATATGAGTCCTTATGCTTTCTTTATGATTACTCATCAATATCTGCCTACAAAATCTCACATTTTATTTATTAAGGCGTGCATTCAATACGGCTTGTCTAGGAGAGGAACAGACTTCCCCCCATGCAGCAGGACTTCACCTTCTCTTGCTTCCTCCTGCAGGTCCCCATGCATCCTAAAATTCTGCTCCAAAAACCTGAGACACCCCTGCAGAGCAGATGTTGGGGGTGTGCAGGAGGAAGGAGATGAGGGTTAAATCCTGTTGAATGAATAAAAATCTGCTTGTTCTGTGTTGAATTCTGGCCTAACCTTCCTCCAAGTGGCAAGACATGGTTCTCTCCTATACTATTTTATTTTCACAACCACTTTGTGAAATAGGTTAGGCTGAGATTTAGAGACAAACCAAGGCCACCCAATGAGCTTCAGGGTGGAGTGGAAATGTGAAGACAGCTCTAGAACCCTGATCCTAGTTCTACTCACTATATCACGCTAGCTTTAAACTCCTGAATTAGAACTGAAAGGCCTGTTCAGGAGTCAATGCAATACACACACACACACACACACACACACACACACACACACCAGGAATCCCTTTAAAAATAACTAATATACATTTGTATTAAAACACCTCACCATTTGCTTTATTCAGCTCCACAAGTGTCCCAATATGCACAGGTAAACAACTGGCATGGAATGGATCCTTTTCCATTACTCTAAAAACAAGCGGAAATAAAAAACCCTCAAGGGACAGTAACTTAATAAAAATTGAGGCGCAAATAGATCATTGCTCTTGCAAAATATGGTAGAATTGTTTATTACTTTGTATCCTTCCCATCATCCAAAGTACTCAGAGAGGCACTGAAAGACTGTAGTTTTCAGCTCCAGATATTGTATTAAGGTTCTTCCCCCCCTTCAAATTTAAATAGGAATATAGAAAGGTGTCCTATACTGAAAACTGAATATTGCCTACAATGACTGGCAGGAGCTCTTGAGGGTTTCAGGCAGGAGTCTCTCCCACCCACACCTGGAGATACTGGGAAACTGAATCCAGGACATTCTGAACACAAGACAAAGGCTGCACCACTGAGCCATGACCCTTCGCCGCTGGAGAAAGAAGATCAGACTCAGCATTCGCTCAATAGGAGGCTCCACCCAGTCATGACTTGCTGACAAATGTTATCTGCAAATACAGTCATACCTCGGAAGTCGAATAGAATCCATTCCGGAAGTCTGTTCGACTTCCAAAACATTTGAGAACCAAGGTGCGGCTTCTGATTGGCTGCAGGAAGCTCCGGCAGCCAATCGGAAGCCGCAACAGAGGTTCGGGTTCCAAAGATCATGTGCAAACTGGAACAATCACTTCTGGGTTTGCGGCGTTTGGGAGCCAAAAAGTTAGTCTCACAAGGCGTTCGACTTCCAAGGTAAGACTGTACATATTTTACCTTTCTAGACATACTGTACATTTAAAAACACATTGTGTGAAATAGCTTTCTATGTGCCCTGCTTAAAGTTGTCCATTTCCAAATGCACATATTTGGTAAATGAACAGCTAAACCCAGAGCTGGGGAACCTGTGGCCCTCCAGATGTTGCCCGACCACAACTTGCACTATCCCCAACCACTGTCCCTGCTGGCAGCAGTTTATGGGAGTTGTAGTCCAGCAATATCTGGGGGACAAAACCTCCCCAACCCTGATCTTATCAAAATTGTCGTACAAGACACTTCAATGCGCTGAGCCCCAAACATTTATCCCCCAGACCTTTAGTACAAGAGTAAGAAAAGGCTAACAGGCAAGGCGTAACTGATATAATGACAGCTGGTGGGATTCCAAACGGTAGTGACCAACAATTAAGACATCCAGGCTTTACATTCATCTCTGCACTATGAAAACATGCTTTCAGTAAAGAGTGAGCAATTATCTATTGGCTTCCACAATTGAGTGGTTTCAAATAAATGCTATTTCGTAACAGGCTGATGATATATGTACTTACAGAGAAGTGAGCTTGTAGCACATCTTGAAATCGCAGTTATAGTAATGCCTTTCTGCTAAAGACACGACGACATCCAGATTATCTTGAAGACCATCTACAGATTCAGGGATCAATGTTTCACTGGGTTTATTATACTGAAAGAGAGAAGAAATGTCAGTAGAGAACTATGTCGTTGCTCAGATCCGTAATACCATTATTGCTAGAGGGCAATTACACACCTCCCCCCCCCCAAAAAAAAACTATTACACTTTGGTTCCACTTTGTCTGGAAAGGTGGCTGGCAAGACCTAACAAGATAGCAAGAACCGGCAAATGCATTTTGCTCTAACACCTTCTATTCAGATGGACAAGTGTCCTTGTCCATTAAACTCCATTCTTAATCCAAACAAGGCCATGCTGTATCACCTATCAGTTGGCTACTGAATGCCCTGAGACAGGGGATCGCCATTTTAAAAAACACTGTAAAAGCCTCATAAAATTCAAGCAGTCCTATTGTTAAGGGTGACGACGGGGTTGGGTGGAGGTGGGGCACAGACTGCCATCCTTTCTGTTCACATGAAAGACACCCTACCAGGACCATCCCATTCTTCCATGGGTCTTTGTTTCTACAATAATAGCCAGACTGCCTGAATAGACTTACACGGTTTAGGAGGTAGTGTTCTCACACAATGAGGGTGAGAGTAGGGAAAAGGCAGCTAGAGCTGCCCTTCCTGCTATTCATATCAACAGCTATGTATTACAGGGTAAAGATCTGCTGTGAGAAGCCTGCTGTTCTCGTAGAGGCTCCCTGCACAATTAAGGTTCTAAACCAGGCATCCCCAAACTGCGAAGAGGACCAGTGGTCAGGGATGATGGGAATTGTAGTCCAAAATATCTGGAGGGCCAAAGTTTGGGGATGCCTGTTTCAAACTGTGTAGGGAGCCTTCATGGGTATAGCAGACTTGCTGCTGCAGATTTTTGCCCCCCAATGCATGACGAGCGGCAGGGAAGTGTGATGGCAACACAGTGAAAGGAGCATAGCTAGTGAGAACATCTCCAGGCACCCCCAAACTCGGCCCTCCAGCTGTCTTTGGACTACAACTTCCATCGTCCCTAGCTAACAGGACCAGTGGTCAGGGATGATGGTAGTTGTAGTCCCAAAACAGCTGGAGGGCCAAGTTAGGGGATGCCTGAGCTAAGCTCTCCATTGATGAGGTTCTAATTGTGTGAGGAGCAGAGTACTTGCGTAGGGCTACAGAGTTTTCCAAATGATCATCTGAACCTGATCTTAGCTTTATATTTTGAAAACTACATTGTTTCCATTATAGCCATTATGACCCTTCTAGAATTATTAAATTTATACAGTATATCATACTGTATTTGGATACACTGAAAGCTTTTGAGGGGTGAATTCTGATTGATTGATAAATAGTATGCAAGGTCACAATAACTGATGCTAAACTGCTAAGACACAAACAGAAGCAAATCGTAGGTCCTAAGATGCAAAATAGAGGCTATTGGTTACATTAAAGTATATGTAACAGAATGTTATCACATTTACATTTGAATCAATGTAGATTTCTTTTAAACTATAGTACTATTACCTTTTTTAATTTATTCTCAAACAGAAAATGCAGCAATACTACTTCTTCTTCTGTGCATTGTTTTCCTAGAGGTAGAGATTCCAGCAGCTCTTTTTCTGAACACATCAGTTACAAAAGTGAATTCCAGAAGAATAGAAGAGAATAATAAAAACACGATAAAACATCAAACATTAAAAACTTCTCTAAACAGGGAAGGGTAGTGATACAATATACTTTGTGGCATTGTATTTGTATGGTGTAATTCATATGGATCAAAAGGCGCATTGTTTGGGATGAAATTTGCGTTATTGTGATGCTTTTTCACTGAACATGAGATCTGTGGCAAGAGCAGTGCTCAGGTAAAAATGTGCCAACTGCTACCACATACAGCATCATAAAACATGTTGCATTGAGATATAAGTTTCTGATATACTGTCAGTCTGTCTAGGACTAAGAACACTCTGCTACTTCCTATGTGTGTTTACCTATCTTTGTCTATTCTGCTGGGAGCTGGCCAGAGTGGCTGGGGAAACCAAGCCAGATGGGTGGGGTATAAATAATAAAGTTTCTCCAAAACTTTTAGAACCTGTGCTTCCCTTCTGAATTTCCTCTGCCCTGTGCCTTTCTCCCCTCTCCTGTCCTGCAAATCTTACAATCTGACACCAATAACCCATTCTAGAAGTGAGCATGTGGAGTTATGTGCCATCATATGCAGTTATGTGCCATCAAAAGATTTGATTAGCAGTGGAAAATAGAAGGGGAAAAGAAGAACATGCCTATCTCCCCTAAAAATCATATTCAGCAGCACTTCCTTTTCGGGATGATAAAATAGCAGAGGTGTGAACCAGTGTCTTTTTTTTTCCAGGGAGGCATGAGATCTATCCAGATCTTAGCTGGGAGGGTTGAAGGTTACTAGAAATTATCTCTCTCTTCCTGTAATTCCTTCTGCTTTAGACACACCATACCCAAAAAGGGAGGCTTGCTTCATAATTTAATAAACGCTAGCCTATTCATTGCAGGGAACGGTAGAGAAGCAGGATGATAATGGCATTCATACGCCAGTTTGAAGGCCGTATTCTATATTCAGACTGATGAAATGCCTATCACTATGGCAGAAAAGAAGTAAAAGAGGGTTTACAGGATGACCATCAGTGGGGAAGGTGCTGCTGGTTTTACCCCCAACTGCAGCATTGCCTTCAAATTCATTTTCATGGGGGGAATAGGACAATGTACTTTAGCCATTTGCTAATACAAGGAAGGGAAAGTAAAGAGTACCGCATTCACGGATGCAACTGAGCTGAGGGCTACCACACTGAACATGTTGCTATCACATGATGGCAGCAGTGCTGGCTGAGGATCCAGTAGATCCTGTGTCAGCCCAGCCTTTCCTCCACAAAAACACCCTAGGAATACCACTGCTGGCATCTTCCATCCAAAATCTGTTTGGATGGGCACATAGGGATGTTCCACAGTGACAGGACTTCCCTGCCAGTAGCAGAGTTGCCTCATTAATGGAGGCTGGTGGCACCAGACAGAGCTGGGCAGGGGGACACATCCACTTCAAAAATAAAACATAAAAAAACCTCCAGCAAGGAAGATTGTGAGTTTGAGCTGCTCTGTCGGCTTTGGAGCATAATCAGCAAAATTTATTTATTCTGAAAACTGGTATCTCTAATCAATGGCTGATATAATTTAATATTTTGTTTATTAAAACAGTTTTTTTTTGATAAAGAGAAAGAATGTTCCAAAATTGGGGTGGGGGTGGGTTGATGAGAGTTATCCAAACCTTCTTCTGCTGTCAGCATATGGTGTGATGTTAAAAGGTCAAAAGCTTCGAAGCAGTAAACATCAAGTTTCAAGGCCTCTTTGTAGCTGAATGTTGCCAGGGTTCTGTTATCAAGTGCATCATAGATCTTCCCACGCAAAAGGCAAATAGAGCTCTTGATCTGATGGGAAAGGATAGGTGGAGGTCAGAGAAGGTGTTTGCGGTTTGATACAGAGCACAAATTAAAACTTAGAAACAAAAAAATGCATTTTATTCATCGGATTGTACCAGTCACACTGCATCATACTTTATAAAATTCATAGTTAAGTGTGTTATACATCTGTACAGTGTGGTTAACCATGGCATAGCTCATGAGGTGTGTACTTGATTCATGTGTGTCTTTACTCAATTCTCAATTGTGAGCTTCGGTAGTCTTGTTCAGCTTTTACACATGAACCTGAGAAAGAGTCCGCCCCCTAAGGAAACCATTCCTGTGAAACGGGGAAGAAGCTAGCCGCCCGTCGGAAGAGATAAGAACACATGGGAAGAGATAAGAACACATGATACATCGTAGCACTTTATTATTGGACTTGACTATCAGACTTGATTATTGCACTTTATACTGGACTTTTAAGACTTCCAGCATGAGATTTTGTACATATTTTTGAATCTCTTTGTATATGTGAAGGTTGTTGGTGCATATACATTTAAATATTTGCACTTCACGGTTGTTAACCTTTTCATTGTTTTGCTAACATCACCGTGTTGTCTGTTTGTTTGCTTACATTAATTTATTTCTGTCAATATGTTACTCACTGAAGATTGTGAAACCTCCCAGTCACTGGAACAGTCCTTTGGACCACTTTCATCCTTACAATATTTTTCGAACAGCCTTTTGTTGATCGGTTCTTCCATATCAAGAATATCAAGAGCCTGTTGATATTCTTTTGCAGCATACTATACAGAGAAATTCAAAGTTATGTTATGTTTAAAGTGGCAATGCAAAAAGTAATATTTTTTTAAAGAGCTCATCCACCATCCAGTTATACGCCTTACATAATTCATTCTGAACAACTTTACACATATAAACACATTCTAATGTAAGTAAATACTTACATGACATCTAGCAGCAAGGTATCGACATGCTTCATATAACTAAGGGAGAAATTAAAATTGTTTAAATAATTTTGCACTCTGAAAAGGCTTAACTTTTTAAAGAATAAAGATGGTGATGCCTGACATAGCATTGTGGTTCTTATACTTTGTACTTTCAATTCACGAGTCTGTTTATCATATTTTGTCCAGTTCCTTTAATGCATTCTGCATGCCAAGAGTCAACTCTTTCATTGCCTTTCTAACTGAACTGCTCTTTATCATCTCCCTTCTGCCAACATAGATCCTGCTGACTTAATTAATCTTGAAAGAATCATATTTATCTATGTATTAAAAGAAAGAAAGAAATCTAGGAAACAGAAGGAATGTTTTCACTAAAAATTGTCTTATGCTACTTTCATTTTCTGTAACCACTACCCACCGCTGGCTTCAGCAAGACATCTGTGAGCAAGTTAGCAGTTTATGTTGCCACTTCTGTGCTATTTGTATTTCTTACTTTACACCCATTGCTTCTACAGTACTGCAGTATTGGCTTAACTGCTATCAGCACCTACAATTTCAATAGTGCCTCGTGTTCCATTCCAACTTATCCCCATTTGGTGCTTTGACTATTTTCTCATATGTTATCTATTTCATAAATTATTACAGAAGGTGTAGCAACCAGCATGTCTGACAATGCTCAACTTAGCAACTTGTACAACAAACCGAAAAGGCTAAAATGGAAGAAACAAGACTAGTCTGCAGTATCTTACCTTATCTAGTTTTCTTGACCTAAGGGCATGTGCTGCCCTGTGGTACTGAGCTGTGAGGTAAAGACACTGAGCCAGCCAGTAGATATCCTGTGGGTCTTCTAAAAAAGAAATAGCCACACAACTTTATTAAATATGATCCCCCACAAAACTCATGTGCTTTATCTTGTTTGTATGGGATATATTTTGTTCACAGCACGTTAAAAAAACAGCAACACTTAATTTAACAAAAGCAAGTATTTCTACAATTGATAAATTAAAGAACAATAAAAATCCTATCTTTGTCAACCTGAGAAAAATGTCTACGCACTAAGTTAAACCAACCATTAGAATTTTGCATTGCATTTAACAGTCTTTTAGACATAAGGGTGTCAACAATGGCCACATGACTGCAATTTTGGAGATAATGTGCCTCAGATACAAGCATTACAAACATTTACTAGGGAAATAGATATACTACCCTGCAAATTCACTGTCACTTTTTTTACACCAATGCAAGCCAGATCAGAGTTACTGTATCTCAATGATGGTGAAACACCACAATGTTGGAAGTTTTTATTCATATAAATCAGTTATGGGAAATCTCTGGACGTGGACCTAATCAGGCCTGCCATACCTCCCCATTTGGCCCACCAGCAGGTTTCCAACAAGTCACACCCTCCTGCTCTGTATGTGATGTTCTATATGGCATCAGTTGTAGGGCTGGTAAATATTTCTCTCCCTGATAAAAGTGGGATTTGCAAGCACAGCCCATCACCAATCAGCTGACCATGAGTGCCTGCAAAGCACTACACTATGCAAGTGCTGTTGAAAAGCTGATCATTGATGTTTGCAAAGTGCTGTGCCTCTGCCTCCGCAGTTTGATTTCAAACTGTGCTGTCAAAGGAAAATGGGTCCCCTTATGTCACTGTGACATACAGTAGTTTGGTTTACAGGTGGGCAGACCCACCCACCTGTCAAGCTTTGCCTGCAGGTGGTGGAGCAAATAAGGATCCATCCTGCTGGCTTGATCCAGTTTCCCACCTCTGCTGTAAATACAGTACTTCAAAGTTATCAACCCAAACAATCCAAGTCTGAAAGACATGTCATGGTCATTCTGAAGAAAAATAAACACAATATAGGAAAGGGAAATTCATTTAAAAGACACTTCACAAAAATAGTTTTAGAAAAGTTGACGGCTGTATAATTAAAGTGAAATATGTAACTTACCATGAGACAATGAAGCAACTTTATCTGCCCAAAACAGAGCACTTTGATACTGTTGCTATTTTTAGGGGCAAAGAAAGAACAAGCATTACACATTTTTCCTATAACAAATTGTACTGATTACATTTGATTCCCACCCTTTATCCAAGGGACTCAAGGCAACATGCACGGTACTCTCCCCCGCTGTCACCTCCCAGTTTTATCTTTTTATCTACTCTGTGAGGTGGATTAGGCTGAGCTAGTGTGACTTGGCTCATGGTCACTCAGAGAATTTTATAGATGAGTGGGGATTTCAACCTATGTCTCCTTAGTCTTTCTCTAATAAAACTGGATTATTGCATATACAAATAAGCAATGAATTTTTTACTTGTCCACCAGGAGAGAACCAATCTGGTATTATACACAATCCATTTGATCATTTTGCAAACGAGGAATTGAAGCTAAATGACCCACCCAAAACTATCAACACTTTGAGACACTGAACTATCGGCAAGAGAAGGACTGTCACTTTATATTGGAAGGGCCTCCTGTACAGTGTGTGTTTAACTACAGCACGTTGGACAGAAACTGTGCCACTCACTGAAACTGCCTCTCTCTGCTAGAAAAGGCACATAGCTTCTAACAGGTAAGTAATGTGGCGGTGGCAACCAGCTCTGGTGGCTGCCCATTGGGACTGGTAGGGAGGAAGACAAGAGAGGTGAACAGTAGGTGGAGCCAGAGCTAACAACAGGCACATCTACCGTAGCTAATTCAAGTTTGATAGAATCATGGAACCTGAAGAGCTGGAAGGGGCCACAAGGGTCATCTAGCCCAGGGCTCCCAAACTAAGGCCCAGGGGCCGGATGCGGCCCAATTGCCTTCTAAACCCGGCCCGCGGATGGTCCGGGAATCAGCATGTTTTTGCATGAGTACAATGTGTCCTTTTATTTAAAATGCATCTCTGGGTTATTTGTGGGGCATAGGAATTCGTTCATATTTTTTTTTCAAAATACAGTCTGGCCCCCCATAAGGTCTGAGGGACAGAGGGACAGCCCCCCTGCTGAAAAAGTTTGCTGACCCCTGATCTAGCCCAACACCCTGCATGGGCGTAGCCGGGATTTATGTTGGGCGGGCGGGGCAGAACCGAACTATTAGTTAAGTATTTTGATTCACTTACCTGATTTAGGTCATGACTCCCTGCAAGGCAGGAATCAACATGTGGCTCCAACCCACAACCCTGCTGAGATCTACAAGGGCAAGACCTTAGGAAGTTACAGGTAGGTAGCCGTGTTGGTCTGCCATAGTCGAAACAAAATTAAAAAAATCCTTCCAGTAGGAGTTTGTCATTGGTATGAGCTTTTGTGTGCATGCACACTTCTTCAGATACTGTACACTGAAACAGAAGTCACTAGACCCTTATACTGTATATAGATCGATGGACTTCCATTTCATGCAGCTCAATGTGGTGCCTTCCATAGTTCTAGTTACAGGTAAGTAGCCGTGTTGGTCTGATGTAGTCAAAACAAAATAAAATAGTGTATCTGAAGAAGTGTGCAGTGTTGGAGACCCCGAGAGAACGACGGAGGGGAGCGTCTCCTCACCTTTCTCGCCTTGGCTCACCTGGTCTATGTACTGCCTCACCCGCTTCCGGAGGCGTTCCAGGTTCATTTCCCCGCACAGACCCCCTCGGGGGACGCCGGTCGGCGAAGCCGCCTCGCGCCGAGACTCGAGTTCCTTCCCGTTAAACAACCGCCGCTCGAGACTCCTCTGCCAAGGTCCGCCGGCAATAGCGCTCCCCCGCGACATCGCGTTGGTGCAACCGTCATAATTGCACCCTCATAAACGCTGGCCCTGCGCGCAACGTTCCGACAGTTCCTAGAGGCGTGGGAAATACAAACCAACCGCTGGCGTTTTTTAATTTGCGCGGAGCGAGGTACGGGGGTGGGGGGAGGGGTAAGTATTGTTTAGGCGGGCGACGGGGTTGTCGCTGCTGTTGATATTGATTTTTCCGTACCCCCCCCTAAGATCTTATGATTTATGTGGAAATATTGGTTTGTTTATATTTATTTATTTGATGGATTGATTTCTATACCGCCCTTCATCAGGGTGGTTCACAGACAGGGTCGGATTTAGGTTTGATGATGCCCTAAACTACGGAAGGTAATGGGGCCCTTTATATGTTCAGCTGTCCTTTGTCAACAACATATTGTCGTTGTTTTTTTGTGTTGAATAGATGCTATATGGTAATTTATGAACCTAATAGGTATCTAAAGCCATTTGCACATAACAAAATGTTGTAGTTTTTATTTTGTTTTTTATCTTACATTTTGGAAATAATAATAATAATAATAATAATAATAATAATAATAATAAATTTTATACCCCGCCCTCCCCGGCCAGGGCTGGGCTCAGGGCGGCTAACACCAAATACGAATTACAATAAAACATAATAGGAACAACAACAACAACAACCAGTTAATTAAAACATGGCTTAAAATACATACAGCTTAAAATGTAGCCTCATTTTAATAGCAGCCCATAAATCAAGACCATAGAGGGAGGAAACATCAGCTATTCATCCATGCTGGTCCTACATGGGTCAGCAAAAAAGCCAAGGGAAAATTTATTTACCAAATTCCATATAAGGGGTCAGAGTGAGTCTAAGCCGAAGGCCAGGCAGAACAGCTCCATCTTGCAGGCCCTGCAGAAAGATGTCAAATCCTGTAGGGCCCTGGTCTCTTGTGACAGAGTGTTCCACCATGCTGGGGCCAGTGCTGAAAAGGCCCTGGCCCTAGTTGAAACCAATCTAATCTTGAGGCTTGGGACCTCCAAAGTGTTATTATTTATGGACCTTAAGGTCCCCCGTGGTGCATGTACATCCAATGTTTTTTTTCCTTCAAATTTTTTGGGGGACCCCAAGAGAGTGGGGCCCTAAGCTATAGCTTGTTTAGCTTATACATAAATCCGGCACTGTTCACAGATACAGGATAAAAAACATGAACAGAAGTAAAACAAAACAGCAAAATGATAACACCATCCCTATTTCCACAGACGCATATTAAAAAAAGGCTGTGAGGATATCAATTGGCAAAAGGCCTAGTTAAAGAGGATCGTTTTTTTTGCCTGGCGCCTAAAGATATATAATGAAGACGCCAGGTGAGCCTCCCTGCGGAGAGCATCCCACAAATGGGGAGCCACTGCAGAAAAGGCTCCGTTCTCGTGTTGCCACCCTCTGGACAGTTTATATGGGGAGAGGAGGTCCTTAGGGTATTGCGGTCCTGAGCTTGATTTGGTTGTGAACTTTTGATGTGTTTTATTTATGGTTTATGACTACTTTTGTCCTGTTTGTGACTACGTGAATCTTTTTATGTTGTAAACCACCATGAGCGAGGTTTTAACTATGGAAAGGCGGCACACAGATAAAAGACTACTGTCAGGACAGGATGCAAGAATGAAGCAAGTCGTGGCTTAATAGCAGCAGTCCCAGAAGGATTTGATGAAACCAGTTGGGTGGCATCGCTGTCTTCATCTGATAGCCATATAACTTCCTGATGGCACTGTGACATAGAAAGTCACCATAGATAACTCTGTTGCCCCCATTGTCCCATAATTTAATCTTAGAATAGAGCAATATTAAAGAAGTTCATTAAGAAAAAAAATGAGGTGGGATCCAATCAAGTTGCAGATTAACAGTCTATATCAATGATAGGGAACCTGGTGATAAGATTCTAACTCCCATCATCCCTGACTACTGGCTAGCTAAGGCTGATGGAAGCTGGAGTCCAAAAACATTAAGAGAGCCACCAGTGCCCCATCCATTCTGCACCTATTTTCTACAACCAAGCCTATTCCATTTGTTTTGGTAGCAGCCCTTCCTCTGCATTTAACCTGATTAATCTAGATGGGGTCTCAGAAGCTGGACAGGTTTGGGCCATTACATTACTGCTTAGGCTTTTGTAGCAGATTCCAAAGAGAACACTTCATCTTTGCTGTCACCGGAGGAACACTTTAAACATTTTATGAAGACAACTGGCTTTTATTTCAATAGCTCTTACTTTCAAGTAGTATGTTTCAACTTTTGTTTTTATCCAATTCCACTTTATTTCCACTAAGGGAACTCAAAGCAGCTAACATTAGATACAAATAATCAAAACAATATAAAGAAGCATGATAAAATAATAATAATAATAGTTATACCAATAATACTACAAATGAACTGAACAGATCATCAGTTCATCTTTTCCCAAAATCTTCTTAAGAGTCAGGTCTTCATTTGGCACCACAAAACATGTAGCATGTGGGAATGTCAACATTATTTTATTTCTTGGCTGAATATCTTCTTTAGTTATTTAATTTCTCTCTACATAAGCTTGACACAGGGAGTCCTATGGTGCTGATTGAGAGTCAAAGGTGGATCGTAGGTTGAGACTGATTGAAGAGCACTAACTAATTTCCTGCTCAGCTAACCCCCAACCCTAAGAACCACAGACATATGCCCCTGCCACTGAAGGTTGTGCAGATGGGAATGTTGCCCTCAGGCTGAAGAAGGTTAACCATCCATGATGTAGACTAACTCAGTGCCCCCAAAACCAGGCACTCAGAATAGTTAAACAGATAATATCTGAGATGTACAAATCATAACAGATGGAAGCAAGACGTTTCAGTGATAATTGAATGAAGTTGGCTCATGAATGGAGAATCTCCCTTAAGCGTGAATAAAACCCTGTTTATAACTATTTGGGAAAACATTTCCCCCCTGGTAATTTTCTTATTATTATTGTGAGTTTTGTTTTCATGGAAATTCTTCATCTTTGGCTGTAGTCACAACCCAGATCCCTGCATTGTAGGAGGTTGGACGAGATGATCGTTGTGGTGTCTTACAACTCTACAACTCTGTGATTCTATATAATTCACCCAACCATGCTTTCTTGGGAGTAATTCCCACTGATTTCAATTGGATATACTTTCCAAGTACGTGTAGGCTTCCTGCTCTGGTCAGCTTGCTTATATGCTTTATCTAAGAAGAATGTCTAGAACTAGATTCTAATATCTACCCTTCGTATAACCAAGATAAGTTCTTAATTATGCATCCCCTTATATCAGGTCTTCCGTTTAGTGATATCCATTATACGGAGTGTCATCGTAATGCATGGAATCACACTTTTTCTACTGGATTTTCTTTTTCGTGATCATTACTTGGTTTTTTTATTTGATGAATCAGTTCTTCTTCCTCTGGTTCCTCTACTTTGTTTGTCACATACCTATCTTTCATATCTCTTTTTTTCTTTCTGTCTCTTTCTGCTGTTGTTTTCTTTAATTTTAGTTCCTATGGAGGGACAAATAAATGATAAATTCATGTTCTAGTAAATAGATGAATATTTTTAGGTAGATTTTTGTACAACTGCTGCAAAAAATACTAAACTACTAGACCCTTTAAACTCTAAGAACAAAATATTATAATCACAACTGTAAAACAAAGCAAAACACCAATGTATTAAACACCAAAGAATTTAAATCAATAAATTGTTCTCTTTATTTGCCCTTTAGATGTCACATTAGGCTATATCTTGCTTATATCTTGAGCTTTTCTTTATCATTTTTGTTGTCAGACCTGTTTTCTCAAAGCACATGCCATTGCAATCTGAATTGAAATATATGGTAGTTACACCTGAGGTGTGGGGATTACTAGTTTTGTTTTCTTGTAAAAGCAGTGATTCATGGGCTGAAGAATTTGAGTTTCAAGAACGTTTTGCAATTTGTGATAAATGTAAGATAGATGGCAGCTTTGCAACTTGAAATTCGTTTCTTATGTGTTGCATTTAAATCTCCATTTGTTGCATGAAGATAACAGGCTTAAATCCTTCTTAGGGGAAGGTGCCTTTTCTTTTCTCCAACGTCTAAAAAATTGCTTCTGCTGATCTTTGAAGCCAGACCTGAAAGCATTAGTTGAGAACATAAAAGCTGACCTTAGAGGGATGGGGAAGGCAGATGGACCCTCTCATTTTGGTGCTAATGGTATACTTCAGCCGAAAGGAAAAAAAGCAGGGGTTAGAAAGATAAACGTTCTTCCTCTGACTTAACGAGAAAAGTGTATGTGCAAACTGTAACCCTAAGATGTAGGGCATTGGTTCTCAAACTTTTATTTTCAGAAGAAAAATTTGCTTGCGCCACGCCAAATACTTCTTGATAAGAAATACATTGGAAAACAAAAATAAACAATTCCTAGCAGTGTTTGGTTTATAACACAGAACACAACTACTTTATAATGTGATCATAGGACATCCAGAAAGATTAAAACATTGCAGCTACCTAAGAACATTGAAACACCCTTTGAGAACCACTGGTGTAGGTAGGGTGTGAAGATTTTTAATCCACTTATATACTTATGTTGTTCACAAAAATAGTTTTCTGATGCTCTGGTACATATGCATGGAGTTTTGAGCATAATATATTTCTGTGTCCTAGTTCCTCTATTGTACAGTGTGAGCTTCATCTTGCATCATTTAAAATCTCAACACTATCAGCAGACTGCCATATTAAGTGGCCCAACAGTGGAAATAATAACAAGGCTAAGCAAAAAAAATGATACTGGAAGCAAATGCTGTTTCCATGCACATGCAAAATGTAGTTCATAATACTGAACCCACTGTTAATTGGAGCTGTGTCTACGAAATTATGTAGACAATATTCTTACAAACAGATTTGGGTCCATGTGTATTTTTCCTACCTATGATGCATCCTAACTAGCTTAATTACCGGTAAATTAGCTCAGAAATTTTACCTGTGGTGTGATTCTGTAACATTTAATCAACTGATTATTTGTTTAATCTGGAAACAGAAGACCAGGAGATATGGATCCACCAAACTGAAGAAATGTGTACATATTTTAAAACTGTACTTACCTTTTGATCCTGCAACTTGCACAACCCACGAGGATATCTTGCAATACTGTTCATGTAGTTTTCAGCCTTTTGCCACTCTTCATTCCACTTTTGGACTGTGTATCGAGGTTTGCAGTTCATAATTCTTTCCAGGATGGCGTGATTCTCCTGGCTTACTTTTCGAAATTCTCGTTCTCGTCTTTCTCTGTTTAAGCTAAAGGTGGGAGAGTATTATATACTGTTGAAATAAAGATTCTATCCATAGCATGGAGGGGAAATACACCTATAGATATTATTGGCAGCTACAATGCTTCATGTGCAGAAGAAAATGAAGATTGGTACAATCAAAAATACACGCATATTATGGTTTGCCTTACCAAACTAATTTATAATAAGTAATTGAGTAGGCTATATGTTTTATAAGAAAGATAGTATTATATATAGTACAATTTCTTCCACTAAGAAAAATCCCACCCACCCCGGATAATGGCTTCAAAAATTCTGCCTAGCATTCTCCTTAAGGGAAACTTTCGTATATCATGGCTCCCCTATCACACTCCAGTTGTCAAATTGATGTGTTTCACTCCACGTTCTGCTGCTTATGTCTCAGAAGTTTGTTCCTTGCCGTAGGGAAATCTCTGGACAGTCAACAACCAGCCTCTGTGTGCCTATCCCCAGTTGATTCCTTCCCTGAATCATAGAGATATTGTGACACATCCCAATCATCAATTGAAATATGTTATTGGTTAATACATTTTGTACTATTGGAGGTCTCAACAGGGAAAGATCCAAAATCTCAGTTTATTTTTATTTTTTAACTGTTTACAAATTTTTGTGCACAGGTAGGAGACCCTATGGATAATATTAGGCTAGAACAACTCCTATATTAGTTCCAGGTTAGTACTGATTCCCCTTCTCTACCAATACTTTTACCATCCTGCTCTGTTTTTGGACTATGCACATTTTTTAAAAAAAACACCTTTATGGTTTGAAAATTTTTTTTAAAAGGGGAAAAAATCATAAAATGCTTACTGTCGCTTTCTAACGTTTTCTATGTTTGAAGACCCATTCCTTTGGATGATTAAATTGTCAAAACTCCCCCCCCCCAAAAAAAAAGAGAGAAAAGAAATGGCAGCTGAAGTGGCCTTTACACAAACATTTTAAAGAAGGCATGCCTGTAAAACAGCCCCAGAGCTTCTTGTTATTATACAGGTCATTAAAGGGTAAGTTATTAAGTGCCATGGTCAATGCTGTTAATGTAACTGGATAGCCTTATACCAGTTTGATTACAAGCTGTACCTTTTGGCCTCATACTCATTTTTGTTATCAGTTCTTCCTTTGGTCCTCATGATACAAGACATCTTCTCTAGCAGCAAACGGTTCTCCCTCTCGATGATTGACAGGCGGTCCTTCTCCAGCTGAAAAGACAGGGGGATACTTAGGGAAACGAATTATGTTCCATACATTACATCCTCTCTAGCCAAGGACACCTACAGCATTTGATTCCCCCACTCCCTTCACACTTGTAATTTTGTGTGCTGTAGAATATGATGGTAGAAATGCTATATTTCAGGATGAAATTCAAAAATAGATGAGATCTGTACACACTTAGAACTTACTGAAATTGAATCTTGAGTAATGCAGAAAACTCTTAGAGTTATCTGGGTTATTGAGGGGGAGGGGAAATAAAAACTGCATTCTTAAATCATACCAAAGACCCATCTCATTCAGAATCCTGCTTTCTGTAGTCAGTGCATGGACAACTGTTATCTAGAGTCCCTCAGGTTGTTGTTTTTTACTCAGGCCTTTGGTAGTCTATAGTGTATTTCTCATCTTTTAGTGGGGTATCCTTATAGTGTTCTATGAGTGTTGTAGGAATTTTGTATTGTACATTCTTTTAAAGATTCTGGATTTGAATTAATTTTACCTGCTCATATTTTATCTTATGTCACTTTGAGACCTTTTTTTGTATAAAACAACAACTAATAATAATAAACTTCATTAAAAAATCAACATACCTTAACATACCTTAAGTTTTCTTAACTTCAAATGAAGATGCCCATACGTTCGAGGAGTAGAGGTGTCCACCACAGGTTTGGTAGTCTGAATCTGCAGTGGAAAACAAAACACTCCTGGTTTTTAGTCTTTAAATGTGCCTATAGAATAGAAGGGAACTTCTTTAGTGATTTAGGCGGCAAAGCCATTGTACACTTTGCCTTCTCCCTAATCTTTGCTGATTGATTCTGTTATGACAATGACCCCATAAGTAAGTACAAATATCAGACATGAAGACGGATCCACATAAGAACAGCTTGCTGAATCAGGCCAATGACCCATCTAGTCTAGCATCCTGTTCTCACAGTGGCCAACCAGATGTCTGTAGAAAAACCCAGAAGCAGAACATGTGCACAAGAGCACTCTCTCTTCTTGTGGTTTCCAGCATTCAAAAGCATTGAAGAAAGAGGGAGATGTTATAATCTAAATGCAAAAGCCACCCATATTGAGCAAAGGAAAAGCCCTAAATCAAAAAGGTTAATTTTCACCTTGAGTGCCAAACTCAATGACATATTTCCTTCTGTTTATATCAGTTTACAGCAAAAATAAAATAAAATACAAAGGGTGATATCCAAGGAGTTCATTCATTTCAGTGGGTCTGGTCTGAGTATGACAAATGTTGGCTATCATCCAAAAACTATAAACTCTAGAAAGCTAACATTTCTCCAATGGTTAGTTCTCGTGTAGGTTTTCTGACACCATTTAACCTTTGTGCATGTGTGGCTGTATAATTTGTAACAGAAGAATAGTGGTATGAGTTTTACTTTCCCCTGTGCACTCATAGCTTGGGGGAGCCCCCAGATCTATATTTGTGCAACAAAAGAAAACCCACTGATAAAAGCCATTGATAAATGCAAGGCCTTTTCGTCACAGAAATTAAAGGAATGTAGGAAGTGGCCTACAGTGTTCGTGTGAAATGCTTATTAATTTTTCTTGAAATGATTTTGAGATTGGACCGTTTCTTTGTAAATAAATTCTTGGCATGGTAGCAATTCTTTGGTTTAAAGTGTGGAGGGGAGTCAAGAGGGAGCAATGTACAGTGCATACTAAAACAGCAAACTGAGCGGTGCCTAATTGTTATGTCCTTGGCAGAAATGCAAAGGCATTTCCTCTCAACAAGTTTGGCTCTGTGCATGAAGCAGCTTGCAATTTTATAAGAGAGCCACCACACTTACCTTTCTCTTGTGTTCTTCGTATGCCGCTTTGTCCCACTTTTGCTGAAGGTATTTACTGCCACACGGCAAAATTGGCTGGTAGGATCGGTGCATCTTAAAACAACATGAAATACCTCTAAATCTGGACTACTTCAAAGAGAGTGCGTCATTGGCCAGAAGCTTCTTGAGTGAAGCTCTAACAACTGTGGTGTGTTTGCTGCAGGTCATGTGGTGGTTGCTATGGAATCGCTGAGGCAAAAAGTGAATAGCTGGTGATAGCATTTTAAACAATATGTTTGCGAAGTAACAAGCAAGAACCAATAATCAAAGACTGCAATACTGTACACACTTTTAAGGAAGTAATCCCCACTGAAAACAATGTGACTTGCTTACTGAGAGTGTAGATATGTATAGGACTGAACTGTAAAACGAAGATTCCAAATGATATCCTTTTCAACACATTAATTTCTGGAACAATTACACCCCCCCCCTATTTCTGTGATCTTGGCTTAAAACATCAACAATTAAAGAAAAGCAATTAGTCCAATAATAAAACCTTTATAGCATTGCAGGCAAGTATATATTTGCACAAAAGTAGTACTGGTATATCAAAGTCCAAGACACACAATGAAATGTGGCCTCTGTCATTTGTTAAAAATGGTTTTCTGCTGAAAACTATATTGCACATTATTGTGTGGAAAACACTCCCAGGTAGGAAATAATGAGAAGCAGCCTGTAGGATCATTGTGTGTGACAATCCCACATATATGGGGTCTTTGTTGCCACCGCCAACTAGCACATGCACATACAGTGAGAAACCCACATAATTGTCACACACATCTGCATTGCATATAGAAAGCTTGCAACGTGTGCATGCACTTCCTACGACATTTATATATTAGAAACCTTTATATCCTACTAACTGGCCCTGCCACGCGTTGCTGTGGCTCAGCCTGTTAAATGGAGCCTCAGAGTCCCCCTTCAGACTCCCCTCACCTTCAGAGTCCCCCTGTTTTCCATTCTGGCCCCTCCTCTCCCCACCCCCACAGCTCATCCCTGTGATTGGCCCCACCCTGTCCCGACCCATGACCTATCCCGCCCCCTCTTCCCCCCATCCCCCACCCAGGCGAGCCCCCACCTCCATTCGGCCCAGTCTGGAAAGCCAAGCCGAGATGCTGTGGAGAGGGATGTTTTCCTAGGTGCAGTACCAGTGTAGCCATCACTAGAGGGTGCTATTTTGCAACCTCTTCTGTGCTCCCAGCATGTACTTTTGTCGGATTTGCGAGTTCTGGAACACGTGGTTTTGGGGGTTTTACCTGGCCCAGGTGTGACATCTGCCTTTGAAAACGGTATGGGTTTCTCTCGTAGTTGTTAGGTTTTTCTTTATTGACATGGTTAATGGTGCTACTCAGAGATGTGTGTTTGTAGCCCTGATCTGAATGATAGCACACCTGTAAGCGTTTGATAATTTGAATAATTGGAGGTGGAGTTTCCTTGCTGCACTGAATGCGGCAAGGTGATTGGGTAATTGATTATTTTGAAAATTGTATTTAAGTTACCCAAATGTTTCATGAGTTTGTGTAGTGTAGTGTGAGGTATAGCGGAATGGTGCTAAGAGGGGTGTATTGTATGTTTTGTATGTATTGTATAATAAAAAGCAAGCAAAGGTATTGCATTCGAGTTTGTTATTTCGTCGACCCTGCTGCTGCTGCCACTCGGTTGGTGTGAATGCCCAACAGTAGTCACATTTGACTTTGGTCCAAATTCGAACACAAGCGCTCAAGCAGTTTCGTTGAACATTGGAGACGAACACACATGCCCAGTTTACATTTCTATATATATCGATTTAAGGGTGACATCAGAAAAGTCCAGCATCCTGTTCTCACACTGGCCAACCAGATGCCAATGACAAGTCCACAAGCAGGAGCTGAGTGCAAAGGCACTCTCCCCAGTTCTAATTCCCAGCAAGTGATATACAGGGACATACTGCCTCCAATGGTAGAGCATGTTCATCATGGTTAGTAAGCCATTGATAGCCTTAACTTCCAGGAATTGTGATTACTTTTTAATGGTCCCAGAGTATCAGAAGCTACTAGGGCTGAGGCCAGTCAGGAACCCTTGTGTTTTGGTACAGCAGCTTCACGTGTTTCAGTTTGCTACCAGAGTTGCAGTTTAGGATATCCCTAGGTAGCTAGGGATGAACGGCTTTTTATAGAAGTTAAAATGTTCTGCAGGAAACCAGTAAAAGAAGAGGGAGTATTTATTTATTGCATGTTCTATCCCTTCCTTAGAATGAGGTGCTGTGAGTGAGCACCTGCTTTAAAAGTTTAAAGGACTCTGGAAACCATGCTTTAAAGCACCACAAATTATCCCTTTCTCAGATTCATGCTGGGACTGCCCAGACAACTAGAAAGGAGGAGAGACAATTGGTGGTAGCAGCAGCAGTGGGCAGGCAGTACTACATTGCTCAGTATGACTTATGATAGGACTCACCCTGCAGGATTCAACACACCCAATTCCTCCAGGCTCCACCCACCCCCGATCGCCCAGATTCTTTTCTGCGCTAGCTTTCGCCCCACACTGCGGGACTGCATTTCTACCCTGCCTTAGTTCTGGCCCCACACAGAGGTATCCGCAGCCATGTGTCTTTTGTGTATTTATTGACTCTGCCCACTGGAATGGGAATACTTTGTAGAAAGGGGAAAGAGATTACCATAAGTGCCTGTCAGGAACACTAAGCTAGGTGCTTTCTCTCTCTTGCTCTTTCCGTTTCTTTAAATTCTCAGAACATTGCTGTGCGGTTTGATGTGAAGAACTGCTGAACATCAGAGCTTTCCCAATGCATTTAATGGCATTCCACAGCTGAAAGGCCGAATCCACAATTCATGTGCTCATAATCGTGTTTAAATGTGTCTCCCCCCCCCTTCTCAGGACTGGAACCTAACACATTGTATTTTGCAGGATTAGAGGCACTGAAAGAGTATGGAAAGCAGCTCCTGCCCCAACCATCAAAAAAGAAATGTGCAGATACACTTAACAGGTCCTCTACGTTTGTGGGTAATATTCCTAGTCTAACTGATGTACACTTGGCAGCAAAGGCATTATTCACAAGCCATCTTTATGCCAACTTTACCTCAGAGCCATTGTATTAAATGGCGTAATTTAAAGAGCAGGCATCTTACAAGTTCATGGGTTAGCTCTGGCTTCTGACTGAGGCTGTTTGTGCCCCTACCAAATTTTAAATAAGACCTGATAAAAGGTTTAATCCAAGGTTTTATTTATAAGGAAAACAAAGTTGTTTTCAATTTTGAGGCGTTAAATAGATCTTATATCGTATTTCTTGCATGTCTATCTGCTGTCCCACCTGGTGCTGTTTTTAGTAGACATTACTGACACCCGAGTGGATCTGATTTGATTCAGCTTTGCCTGCTTGGGTTCTTGGGGCAGCACATAGGTTGGAAGGGTGTGTGTGCAGTTTGTAGTCATCCACAGAAATTCCACAATCCTCACTAGGAAACCAACCTGTCTGGGAACCAGATGTGAATCTCCACTTGCTGTTGTGCCGGAAGGACATTTTATTGGTGTTCTGTCAATCCTGTGGTTTTGGAGAACCCTTGAACAATAATCCCAGGAGTCTTAAATGTAGAAGCTGAGTCCACCTTATCTGGTCTGGCTAAGGACTTCATGGTCATCAAGACAACTGTGGATCTGCCTCAATGCATCACGGGTCAAACACATATTGCAGGTCATACTCTCAATTAGTCTTCAGTACAGAGCAGATTGGGAGTGATCCAGTGGCAAGAAGGTGAGTGTCACCCCACTGTCATAGACCGATCACTCCCAGGTAAGATTAGGGTTGGCTGTGAGTGAGTCTATAGGAGTAGGGGGACGGCTTTTGTTATGCAAGGGAGGGCCTTCCTGGTGGTGGTGCCCCAGTTCCCCCTGGGGAGGTGTGCTTTCCTCCATGTTAAAACCTTTTTGGTTTTTATGAATAGTTTGTATGAACTATTGGGACATAAATGGAATTAACAATTTTAGCATCACTGTCCAGTGAACTCTGTTCTTCATTTTCTAAATACAGTATGTAATTTTAGAAATTTTAATAGTTCTGTGATGGTTGTATTTTGGAGTGTCATGACTTCTGTGGGAGGAAGGGCAGTACAGAAATACAATTGATGGTGACAATTGATGTTAGACCTCTTTTTTATTTTACATGTAATATGTAAATAAGGGACCCAGGTGGCGCTGTGGTTAAACCACTGAGCCTAGGGCTTGCTGATCAGAAGGTCGGCGGTTCGAATCCCTGTGACGGGGTGAGCTCCCGTTGCTTGGTCCCAGCTCCTGCCAACCTAGCAGTTCGAAAGCATGTCAAAATGCAAGTAGATAAATAGGAACCGCTACAGCGGGAAGGTAAACGGCGTTTCCATGTGCTGCTCTGGTTTGCCAGAAGCGGCTTTGTCATGCTGGCCACATGACCTGGAAGCTATACGCCGGCTCCCTCGGCCAATAATGCGAGATGAGCGCGCAACCCCAGAGTCGGTCACGACTGGACCTAATGGTCAGGGGTCCCTTTACCTTTACCTTTAATATGTAAATAGGTATAGGATGACATACAAATGTCTATACTGTGAGTCCAAATGTCCTACAGTTAGAAACCCATTCCTGCTAGAGGGTGGCATCTTCATTGTGCAATCTGACTACCCACAAGTGGTTCAGCTTGTGCAGCAAAATATACTTTCATTCCGCAAAACATTGTTTGTAGAACAGAGTAGCCCAAGGCAATACAGAAATTGGCTATTCCTGATTTGACTCCTGATGATAAACAGGAGAATATTAGTAGTGATTATCTCTTAACTGGTTTAAGCTTCAGCAGAAGCTGCAGCAAATACAGACACAGATTTAATCCAAAGCAGATCTCCTTATCCAAGCAGTATGTTGACAGACTTCATCTGCAAGATTCTGGTAAGCTCCCGGAATTGTTCACAGCATTCCAAATGAGACCATGCCAGTCCTAAGGTACTACTATTGCTTACTGAATCACAGGAACAATGTTCCTGCCTAAAAATAACATTAGCTATCTGTACCATAACAGCACATTGTTGTTGCATACCCATCTTCTCCCCATTCTGCTAAAACAAATACAGTGTACAGCAGAGTCGCAAATGCCATGGGTTTCATTCTGTCTCATTGTGTGAATGAGTAATGGTAAAGGTACCCCTGACCATTAGGTCCAGTCATGGATGACTCTGGGGTTGCGACGCTCATCTTGCTTTACTGGCCGAGGGAGCCGGCTTTTGTCTGCAGACAGTTTTTTCTGGGTCATGTGGTCAGCATGACTAAGCTGCTTCTGGTGCAACGGAACACCGAAACCAGAGCAGCGCACGGAAACGCCGTTTACCTTTCCGCCGGAGCGGGACCTATCTATCTACTTGCACTTTTTTGGAGTGCTTTCGAACTGCTAGGTTGGCTAAAAGGGCCTCCTGACCGTTAGGTCCAGTCGCGGACGACTCTGGGGTTGCGGCGCTCATCTCACTTTACATGCCGAGGGAGCCAGCGTACAGCTTCCGGGTCATGTGGCCAGCATGACTAAGCCGCTTCTGGCAAACCAGAGCAGCGCATGGAAATGCTGCTTACCTTCCTGCCGGAGCGGTATCTATCTACTTGCACTTGACGTGCTTTCAGACTGCTAGCTGGGCAGGACCTGGGACCAAACAACGGGAGCAACACCCTGTCGCGGGGATTCAAACCACCAACCTTCTGACCGGCAAGCCCAAGGATCTGTGGTTTAGAATGTTTTAAATCATTAAAATATTAGGTGATGAAGCTGTAGTAGGTGACATGATAGCTTCATCAGCGATGCGATTGGTTGGCTTTGGTGATGGGCCTTTTGACAGACACAAGGCATATCTTCATATTACTTCTATACAAGTGGTGAATGTGCACCTACAAACTCAGCCCAAATCTTCAGTGTGCTCGCTTTACAGTGCTGAATGTGGAAGTACAGTTAGTGCTGTTATACTCTCTGCATATAATAATACATCCCGTGTTTATACCACTTATCCTTGTTTTTTGATAATGAGAAAACTATTCCTGCATTGGCAGATGAGTATTACTTGGTTTGCGCTGCATGCAAAATGATACTGTTGTGCTTATCTGTGTGATTGCTCTTACGTTTGTGTTTCATTCATAGGAGGCTAACCTTTTGGGCTGAAACTTATTTGAGATTTCACCATTTCCAGCAGGTGGTAGAAATCTAGGTAGAAATGGCTTGCTTATCTATTTATATAGCAATATTGTGCACTGTGACTTGTTTTATCCACAGTGATTAGACTGCATAATTGACACAGATTGGCAACAGCTGTAATTTATCTGTATAACATGCAATTATCGTTCTAGGAATCAGAGAAAGCATGGAATTAAAGAACAACCCTAAAGAAAACAAATATATTATATTAGGGGCTGTGCCCCTGCTTGCTTTGCTTGCCAACTCCACCTACCCTGCCAACCCCACTCTCAAAACCACCCACCCTTCCCTTTGTACCTAGCTAAAGCCACGCCCCTCCTCCCTTCATTCCACAGTGAAGCTAGTACTTTTTCCAGTCACTGTTCCTACAAAGCATATAAACTGCCTCATAGAAAGGGACAGGGAGAAACATGGCTCAGTTTGCATACCTCCCCAATTCACACTCCTTGAAATGATGTGCAAACTGAAACACAACATATCCTTAGTAATCCAAACTTCTCTGAATTTTGCAGTGCACTTCTCCACCCAATTAAGGTGTATAAAAAATGTACCCACAGGGGTAAAGTGTGCACAAAAATCCATGTTTGATATTTTATTGTGTTTTTCCTATTCTGCTGGGAGCCACCCAGAGTGGGTGCGGAAACTCAGCCAGATGGGTGGAGTATTGTTGTTGTTGTTGTTGGTTGTTGTTGTTGTTGTTGTTAATATAGTTGTACCATGGAAGTCGGACGGAATCCATTCCGGAAGTCCATTTGACTTCCAAAACGTTTGGAAACCAAAGCGCTGCTTCTGATTGGCTGCAGGAAGGTCCTGCAGCCAATTGGAAGCTGCGAAAGCCCCGTCAGACTTTCGGCTTCCAAAAATAGTTTGCAAACCGGAACACTCACTTCCGGGTTTGCAGCGTTCGGGAGCCAAAATGTTTGAGAACTAAGCTGTTTGAAAACCAAGGCACAACTGTAATAATGTATCACTGAAAACAACAAACAGAAATGCATTGTTTTTGTTGCAAAAACATGTATATTAGGCAAAATTGCATTTAACAATACATACCTTGACTGGCCAGCTAAACCAGGTGAGGGTAGCCTATGGATCTCAATCCCTTAGTGAGTTGGGAATTCCTCTGCATTCAAAGACTGCCTCTGGCAGATTGAGCATATGAAACCAATAGTGGATCAAATGGTCAAGAAGCGGTTTCTGCACGGGCTGTAGAGGGAAGGGAGGGGCAGATGGGGCTTGTCAACCTGGGAAGGTAGCCCATCTAGGAGAAGAAAAGGCTAAGCAGTAAACCCTAAACAAATCCAGAGTGGAGTCCCTAAGACAGTTGGATGGTGCCTTGTACGCCAAGCAACTGCAGCCAAGCTGGTGCCAAATGTATTGCTTTGGACCACATCAGAGGGGGGTCTTGTCGACTGGGCAGCCCAGGACCTCCATATTGGGGAAGTCACTTGGTGCTACTAACACAGCCGTTTGACATGACCCCTGGAGGCGCACTCCATTTTCTCTCAAGACAGATCAACAACAACAGTAATATATATGGAGAAAGCTACACTAAAATACTGACAAATTTTAATGGGGACCTTTTTTTAAAAAAAATGCAAACATGTGAAAATGCAGAAAAAAGTTTGGAGAAACCAGAAACTCTACCTCTGCTATACTTCCAGATTTGTCTTTCAAAACAGATTTACATCTAACCAGAAGAGGGCGTAGACACACTGCCTCCCAGATAGGCATATGAATCCTTTCTGAGGCAGGAAACGGTATCCGTGTTTCCTTTCAGCATAGGAATACTTAAAAATAAATATACTGTTGCCCCATGTTCTTGAAGAATATGGAGTACTGTATCTCTTTCTGGCAACTACATTGAAAATGTTATATCTAAGAAATGTTGATATGTTCAGTTATGTACAGAGTGTTATGTGCTGTGTTTTCGTTAGCTGTTTCCATTATGTTAAAGTTAGGTAATTAGAAAATCTCCTAACTCTACTTCCTCTCAAGGGAAACCTCTCATCTAGATCACTGAAAGGAAGTGATTTCCTTGCCTGGCAGAAATGAGTCACAGAAAACGACCTTCTGTGTAAGCCTAATTGTGGCTTAATTTAGATTTCAGAACCCTCTGCAGTGTTATAATATGGACACATGTAGTTCTGAATGCAGAGCCGCCGTGAAAGTTGGGCTCGATCCTGAAACTGTATAAATTCAGCAGAATTAAGAACAGAATTGTTTATAGGATACTGAAGTCAGGAAAGGAAGTATTCTATTTAGGTTCTTGTTTGAGAGAGCTACACAGCAAAATTATATGGGGAGGTAAAGGTAAAGGGACCCCTGACCGTTATGTCCAGTCATGGATGACTCTGGGGTTGTGGCGCTCATCTCACTTTACTGGCCAAAGGAGCCAGCGTTTGTCCGCAGACAGCTTCTGGGTCATTTGGCCAGCATGACTAAGCTGCTTCTGGCGAACCAGAGCAGTGCATGGAAATGCCGTTTACCTTCCTGCCGGAGCGGTACCTATTTTTCTACCTGCACTTTGCCGTGCTTTTGAACTGCTAGGTTGGCAGGAGAAGGGACCAAGCAATGGGAGCTCACCCCGTTGCGGGGATTCGAACCGCTGACCTTCTGATCAGCAAGCCCTAGGCTCTGGATTAGACCACAGAGCCACCCGCGTCCCAATATATGGGGAGGTGGGGTGCCCTTAATTAAGTCCCACCACTGATTATACATGTATATTCCTGTTTCAAAACGAGGAACCATTTTTAATACAAATCTTTGGAGCTGCATTGGAATTCAGTGGACAGCAGGATTTGCTGTCAAACAGAACTGCACTATGCATAGCACAGACTCTTGAAAGCACTGGGTTGTTCTGCCATATTTATTTATGATATTTATATCCCACACTCCAGATAGATGTCTCCCAGAGCAACTAAAAAGCAGGAGGAGGTCAAAATGGAACAAGATAGACTAAAAATCAAATAAAATCTTAGTGAAATAAATGGTGAATTCAAAAGGTAATTAAAACAACAACAGCACCCAAATAGGCTCTGCACTAGGTGAGCCTCCTTGGAGGAACCATTCTATAGTCAGGATGTCACAACTTTGAAGGCTCTATCTTTAGTCACTAGCATCCTGCTTCTGAAAGTAAGTGGGGGGTTGAAGAAGGAAGATCTTAATAACTGGGCAGGGGAAAGGTAGCCCCTCGGACACTATAAATCTTAAGAGGTAAGATCTGGAGACTTGTGTTCATTTCAGAAATGAACAGAAATGGAATCAGTACAGTTGTACTAAGGTTGACGAGGAAAGTTTCTTTTGCTCACTTTAGCCATTGCGTTTTGAATTTTCCAAACTCTTCAAAGGCAGCCGCAGGGGGGAAAAATCCCCTGAGTATTACCAGCACGTGAATAATTGTGTCCAAGTGATCTCTGTCCTAAAGAGGCCACAGTTTGCATGCCAGTCTCTGCTGGTGAAAGGTGTGCCAGAGGGGATACTTGGGCATCTAAAGATATAATTGGACAAGGGGCCTCTGCCCCCTGCTCACTGCACTTGCCAACCCCCCCGTCATTCACCCCATTAACTCCCTAGAGCTTCCCTCCCCACCCCAGGCAACTACTACACCCCCTTTTCACCTTCCAAACCCTATTTCTGAAGCCACTTCTCTCGTCTGTGCTGCAGCCCTGCTTTGAACCTGTTTCCATCTTCACCCCCATGTCCTTGCTTCCCTTCCTTTTGTGCAACCCCCCTTACACTCAGACCACCCCATTTGTCCTGCATCTTCCTCCTCCCACACGTTGCAACTACTAAGCACCTTTTCAGCATCTGTCCAGTTACCAAGTCACCATCTCCTGTTATTCTGCCCCTTTTGTACTCCATCTTTCTTCATCCCCCCCCCCCCCGAGGTTGGTGTGGTTACCCATTTGCCACCTCACTTTTAGCTGCAGATTTTATTATGTTTGGATGTGCACAGGAATTCTGAGGGCAACCCTACCTGTCTCTGAACCACCTTCTCTCTCTCT
Organism: Zootoca vivipara; assembly: GCF_963506605.1. NCBI lineage: Eukaryota > Metazoa > Chordata > Lepidosauria > Squamata > Lacertidae > Zootoca > Zootoca vivipara. Next base: position 25,254,122 of record NC_083279.1, on the reverse strand, counting down.
CTTCCTATTTCTTCTCTCTGCCACCTCACCCTCTCCTCCTTCAGTAAACTTATAATAGTCAGATAACCTGAACTTTTCAATTAATAAAACCATTCACAAAATCTGTAAACTCCAACAGTGGTCTATTGCCAATACTGTATATGCAAAAATGTTTTTGCACTCCATCCCAGTTGTTACAGTATACATAACAAATTCTCATGCACCCCCTAGAGTGCCTCCTCTGCCCCCTTAACACAAATTCCTAAGCCAGTGTTTTGTTATCTTAAGTGTACTTAAGGAATCTAGTCCTTGAATCTAATTTCTTGGCACTACTCTGAGAATCAAAAAGCTACAGCAAACAGTCTAAGGGATGCAAACATTCCACAGCAACCAAATCACCTCGACTGACATAGAGAAAAAGAATATGAATGATCAGAATGTCATAGAATCCTAGGAGGAATCTCAGCTAGATCATACATGGCAGTTGGCTATCCAACCTCTGCTTAAAAAAGGATAATATGCATTCTCTTAGGGGTAACAACTTGTGCAATATATGTCCCTCTCACCTCTTGTGTTCTTGACCTTTTATGAGTGACTAGGATGAGGACGCGGGTGGCGCTGTGGTCTAAACAACTGAGCCTAGGGCTTGCCGATCGGAAGGTCGGTGGTTCGAATCCCCATGATAGGGTGAGCTCCCGTTGCTCGGTCCCAGCTCCTCCCCACCTAGCAGTTTGAAAACACGTTAAGTGCAAGTAGATTAATAGGTACTGCTCTGGCGGGAAGGTAAGCGGCGTTTCTGTGCACTGCTCTGGTTTTGCCAGAAGCGGCTTAGTCATGCTGGCCACATGACCCGGAAGCTGTCTGCAGACAAACGTCAGCTCCCTCGGCCAGTAAAGCGAGATGAGCACCACAACCCCAGAGTTGTTCGCGACTGGACTTAACTGTCAGAGGTCCTTTACCTTTACCTTTTAGGATGGGGATATTGGGTGCTTCACAGCCAACATTACAGGTCCCCAGCTTGTGTAGCGATCTTCCACCCACCTGCTTTGTAACTGGGGCAAGCCCAGGGCCACTGTGTGCTGTGCGGTCTGCACAACCAAACAAGCAACTTCAGTGAGAGATTTGCAAGCACCACATATTACCTTGGACCTGGTTTTTAAACGAACTTTTTGATAAGGCACTGATGTGCTCAGCTGATTGGGACTGTGTGTTGCAAGCACTAAGGGGCACAAGGGAGAATTGGGGTGTTCTTTCAATGCCGGATGAACAACTCCAGCACATTTTCAGATATAATCTCTGAGCCGGTACCTCCCTCAACTGATTAATCTTGAATCTTGCACCATGGCATATAATTCATTCCCACTATGCTCCATGGCTGAATTTCTTGTTGCAAGTTAAAAAGAAATAAATTAAGGGTATGCCTGCATTAGTGTTCCTTGTTGTAGTACCTAAGAGGTTGCTTCTTATAGTTCCAGTACACTTTGTTCCTAGGCACTTCCTGCTTTCTTGAATACTAGGCTCCTTTTGGGGGCAAGCAAAGGATACATTTTTATTTCTAATGTTGATGTCCTTCTGCAAATCTTAACAACACACTTTTTCTGAATAATTATAACTCCCTAGTTCCTCTGTGAATTTTTCCCAGCTAACTTTCCCATGATTTTTTTTATCTTCCCCTGGGTAGTTTGGATTGTTTGGTACTTTGGTTGGAAAGGGAAACTTGTGTATTACACAGCCACACAAACCTATGTTTAACACTGGGTGCACACTCAACAGAGAGCCACAGCTAATCCTAATTGATCATACCAATACGAATTTTGTTTTCTCGTGCACTTGGCACTGACAAAGCATCAACAGCATGCTGCTTCTCACCATCAGTGCCACCATTACAGTACTCTGCTATTTGGGTGACCAATATTGCTTTGCTGGGATCAATATCCATAAACTTACACTAATCCCCTGCCAGGAACAAGTCAGTAGTAAATCACACTGTGCAAGTTGGCGTGAACTGTTAGCAAGAACCCAATCTGCACAGACTTGGCAGAGTGTCAGACCAAACGAGTACACAGCAGCTCATCCCCAGTAGGTCTTGCCCATGGATCAGTTGCAGTGGCTGAAAGTCCCTGCCTCCCCACAGCTTTTGAAGTACCCTCCTCTCCAGGGTTTCCCCCCTCAAGTAATCGGAGACTGCACCTGTGAGAAGCTAACTTAACTTCTCCTCTGCCCTTTTTATGCCTCTACTGGAGATCTTCTAGATGCAGAATTTGCCAGTGGCAAAGTAAGGAACACCAGGCAGCTGGTGGCAGCAGGGAGGCTGCAGCAGCAAATGGGGTGCATTAAAAGAGGGAACCCCAACAGGTGGCAGCAGAGAATGGTTTCTGTGGCTCTGCAGCTCCAAGGCAATAGGAATCGCCAAGCCAGGTTTAAGATAGTTCTAAGTTTTTCCTCCTAGGTGCATTTCCACAATAGTAATTTTAGCCAGTACTATACTGGTTCAGCCTGTGGAGCTTAGCAATCCCTTGAGTGAAGCCTTTCTACAGACCAGTTCAGCCCTTCAATCTTTCATTCACAAGCAGAAAACACCCTGCTCTCCTTGAGCAGATATGTGAACCTGCTTTTGCAGAATCCTGCTTTGAACCAGCCTCAGTACTCATACTGACTGGCAAGTGGCACCCTTCTGTTTGTTAAACTTATTCCAACCGTTTACATTAAAGCACAGGGTGAGACTCTACCCAACATGTTCAGTCAGCAGAGCATAACACTCTTAATCTCAGGGTCGTGGGTTCGAGCCCCACGTTGGGAGAAAGATTCATGCATTGCAGGGGGTTACTTTAGAATTAGATGACCCTCCACAATTCTATGATTCTCTGCCAGGGTTCCGGCACTACGTTTTCCCTGCACTTCCCGCTTCCACCACTCGATGGAGTGTGCTGTTCCCTCCCCTTCCCCGCCGCCCACACTATTCTACTGCTTTTGCACACTGTTGCTAGGATATTCTGGCATCAGGCTACTCCGGATGACCGGAGCTCAGTGGCAAAATCGAATCATTGGGCCAATGGGCCCATCCCATGCACAGAATTCTAGAATCGCAGAGTTGGAAAGGACCCCGCGGGACATCTCGTTCAACCCTCTGCAATCTCTCTCTCTCTATATATTTTGCAGAATGGAGGGGGGCGGGGAGGGGACAGACAGACTCCCTTTTCCAAGTACTACTGACTCACAGCCCGCGAACCGTCCTGTGGAAGTGCGGGGTAGTGGTAGGTGGAAAGAGCCTTCCACGCATAGGAGCCGAGGTCCCTTCGTCTCCCCGCCCCCATGAAATATTTGAGGGGGCTGGGACGCCACCCCCCCCCAAAAAAGTTGATGAGCATTACCATTCAAATGGTGCGCGTGCACTCCTGCTTCCAAGGGGTTTTCAAGGAAACACAGACGACCCCGATCCTCCTTGGGCAGCCTTTTACTCGCGAGAGGCACGCCGCTCAGGTTTCAAGCGGGAGGCGATAAAGCAAAAATATCTGGCTGCGGGCCATTTGTTTGACTACTTTCCCCTCTCTCTCCCCCTCCACCACCACGCCTTCCTCCTTAAGCTCCCGATTTGGGCGGGTGCACTGAAGCAGTGGCGCTACAGAAGTTAAAGCTGCCCCCCCTCCACCCCAGCGCCCCCCCTCCACCCACCAATCTCTCTCTCTCCCTCTCCAGCTGTTTGGTTTTGCGCTACAAATCTCTCCCCGCGTTTCTCATTCTTTTCCCCCAATAGGGAGCGGCCCGCCCGGCCTGGACCAATGGAGGGCGCCGCACAGCCTGCCCCCCCCCCTCAGCCAATGGGAGGGCGGCCGTGGGGGCGGCCGCTGCCTGAGCCGTGTGTTCTGCTCTTGCGAAGTGGAGCGCGAGGGTGGGGGCGGCCCAGTGCGCGCGCGCTCCTTCCCTCCCTCCCTCTCTCTTTCCCCGGGTCCCGCTTCAGACCGCGCATTGTATCTCTCGGCTCGCTGCAGTCGCGGGGCTCAAGAGGCAGCCCGACCCGAAGGCAGCCGAGCCGGCCTTTTTCCCGGCGGCGGGGGAGCTTTTCTGCAAGAAAGAAGAAGCCATGGCGGTGGAAGAAGAGGGGCTGCGGGTGTTCCAGAGCGTCAGGATTAAAATAGGTACCGGGGCGGAGGGAGAAGGAGAAAGGGAGGCGGGAGAGAGTAACAAAGGGAAGAACGGGAGCTGGGTGCTCCTTCCAAGCCGAGCAGGGGCTTCCCCCCCCGCAGCTCCCGAGGAGCGGCTGCAGCCCGGTTGGGACGGACAGGGGTGCCCCGTCAGCTGCCTGGGCTCCCCCACCAGCAGCTAAGGCTGCAGCACCGGCCCGTCGCTCGCTCTTATCCGGCCCTCGTTTGTTTCTTCCCGTGCAACCCGTCCCTGATGAGAAACGACGGGTCCTCCTCAGGGAAGGATGATGAATGGCGTGAGTGGCTTGGGTGTGTGTTAGTGTGTTGGAGAGGGGGCCCTGAAGTTTATAGGGTGAAGTGGGGGTGTGTGTGATGCTGGCATGGGAGAGAGGCGGGCCAGGATGCTAAGGAGCGGAAGAAGGGATGGCAGTAACTGTAAAAAGAAGAAGTGTGGTTGTGGTGGTGGGGGTGGGGGGTTGTCGCCGCTTGTCAACTCGTAAGATGTAAGGCAAGTGGCTCGCGCCCAATTTGCAGTGTGGGAATTGCTTTGCTGGGTCTTTCTAGTCGTGCATGTGGTTCGTGCCCTTGCAGAAGCTCGGAGGTCGGTTTGCCACTCTCAAATGCCGTTTAATTAACATGTGGGGCGGGATTGCCAAGTACGGCAGTGGCATGCTCAAGTCTGTGGGGCGTTCTTGCTTGCCAACGGGTGTATGTACAGTTAACTTCAGTCCCGCTCTTCCCAACTCCGTTTATTCTATTTCTGATGACCGACTAGTTTATGCCTACTGTAGCTATATGGAGATCTCCTCTTTTTGGTACTCTTCTTACTGTCACTTACTGTGTTTATCTCTCTCTCTCCCCCCCCCCCCGCCTGCTTGGGTTTCTGTTGTGCCAATGTCATCCCACTGCTGCTTAGTAGCTTCCTGTTGGCATTCCTGCATCCTATATGCTTAAGAGGCAACCCATCTTCTTGCCATTTCCTGTTGGCACAGTGTGATATGGTGAAATGTCATTTTGGTTCCTCTTTGTTACCACTGTCACTCATGAGTCTTAAAGTCATTGTAGTTGTGGAGGGGGGGAGGGGGTTGAGTCCCCTCCCCAAAAAACAAAAGTCTGTGTCATTTACGCTGCAATCCTATATATGTCTATTAAGTTCTTTGGGGCTTACAGCCATGTAAATCAGATGTATAGGATTGCTGCCACAATATAATTTTCATTATTATTTGTTGTATTTTGCACTTTTGTCCGTTACACTGTTTTTCACACTTTTTTCGGAGTGCCCTCTGGTGATGGCCATTCTGATATTCATCTGCAAAGTCTTTATCAAATGACTGACATACTGACATAGCTTGGACAAAGCGACATAAATCCCTTGTATCTATCTTAAAATATAGATGGTGATTTCTTCATATAATAATACTTTGAGCACAAACCCATCTGCTTCAGTTTCTGGGACACCTTTGACAGCTGTGGTTGAAAGAATCGTCTCCCCCCCCTTCTCTTTCTCCTCTTCTCATCTAGATGAACAGAGTTTGTGACATATATCACTGGATAGCTCTTTATTGTGCTAAGTACTTTTGTTTGTTTATTATTATATTTATTTCCTGCTTTCCTTCATTAAATTCAAGAGTTACCATATTCCCAAAGGTCAAAATCCAGACAGAGTTGTTGAGGTTTTTTGGGGGGGTTTTGATCAAACTTTTGCAAGTTTTTTGTAGTGTTTTAAACCTGCTTCAGCTGACTACATACAGTAGGTCAGGAAAAAAATAAAGTGTTACATGTGTAGTACCAATTCTACAGTATTGGCTGTAATTCTCTGAAACTTCCAGCTGTTCACAACCAAGTTGGTTTGAATTGTATGTGGTGCACATATACAAATAATACTGGTGGACAAGTTCTGTGCTTAACGTACTGAAGGGTTTCTGGGAAAGTGTACATAAAATGACTAGTGGTAAACATAATAAAGATTTTCTGTATTCCAAGCTGCCAATGCTTCAGTCTGCTATTGACAATTCACAGCAAGCAGTTGCTCTGTGGCTTTCACAGAAGGTAGTTTTAATTTGTTTGAGAGATGTGCTATTATTTTGACTGTTGAATGACTTCCAGACCACATCATTAGAAAGTAAGTGACAGATGTCGCTGTTGTAGATTAAAACTCTCTCTGGTATTATTTTGACTGTCCTGGGTTACAGGGCAAGTGCTATACCCTTAACAAATTAAATCCAGTGGGAGGACTCTATTCTGCTAACCCCGCCCCCTTTTTTGCAGAAAGCTTGGCATGTTGATGCATGTAAAAGCAAATTCACGCCCATCATATAATGCAAATCCGGGAGGGAAACATTACCCCGGTTTGGAAAAAAAAGATGATGTGAGAGCTTTCGTCCAGAGTACTCTGATTCAGCATATGTTGTTTTGTAAAAATGCCATTTAAATACATTGGAAGTAGCCTGTGCAAGGCTGTTAAACCAATGCCTTTCAGAATGTTGATGAACCAGTATTGCCTTCTGGTTCCACAAATGAAAGAAGACCTCATCATAGTGATCACTTTGGGTTGGTGAGCCTGTTTGTAAAGAACTGTTGCAGAGAAAAAGCAACACAAACTTGTTAAAAATGAAAGCCTTGGCTGATGAAGAATGAGAATTGGAGCAATGGCCATATTGTCAGGTGCTTATGGTTATAATATCTCAGCCCCACAATTCCAGGAGCAGCGGGGGAAGGAATATTTCTTAAAACAGGTGCACATGCCTACATTCTCAGTTCATGTGTCCTCTCCCAGGTTCCTTCAGAAGTAGTTTTACTTAATGGGGGATGGGAAACCTGTGGCCACCCAAATGCTGCTGGACTAAAACTGCTATTATCCCTGGCCATTAGCCATTTTTTTTGTTTTGTGGTTTAACCATCAGTGTTAGAAACTTAGATATATAAGCTAGGTGCCAAATGGCTCCTTGAACCAAGGTTACAGTCCCCAAAATGGAATGTCCAGTTGCCATTTTTGGGCAAGACGGCTCTAACGTCTTATTTTTTCAAATGATGGACTCACTGTGATTAATTCTTTTATATATATATAATAATAATTTTTATTGAGTTTACATTATTTTTACCATGATCACAATCCATTAGAATCATAACATCACCTATAGCCTTGCTCAAACTGAGCCTTCATACACACACTCCTTGGCTTTCATAAATATTCACTTACAACTTAGCATTTCTATATAAACCTATTTACCTTCTTTCATGCTTATAAAATTTACCTTGATAATTGTAAAGAGGTTCTGAAAATTAAAATTACAAAATATTTTAACTCAAACCTGCAAATGTTTTCAAATGTTTACAATGTTCTCTCATATATTGCATAGATTTACTCCAGTCCTTTTCAAACAGCTCGCCGCACTGGTTTCGGATCTCCCCCCTCAGCTTAGCCAGTTCTGCATATTCCATCATTTTAGTCTGCCATTTTTCCAATGTTGGAAGTTCCTGCTGCTTCCATTTCTGGGCTAAAAGTATCCTCGTGGCTGTGGTAGCATACATAAATAAATTTATATCTTTTGGGGGAATTTCTTCTCCAATTATACCCAACAAAAACGCCTCTGGTTTTTTGATAAATGTATTTTTAAAAACCCTTTTCAGTTCATTGTATATCATATCCCAGTAGGCTTTAACCTTAGTACAAGTCCACCACATATGGAAGAAATTCCCCTCCTTTTCCTTACATTTCCAACATTCCTTGGATTTCTATACATTTTAGCAAGTTTAGATGGCGTCAAATACCACCTATACATAATCTTCATTAAATTTTCCTTAAGTGCCGTACATGCAGTAAATTTAATTGTTTTCGTCCACAATTTTTCCCACATTTCAAAGTCAATACTGTATTGTGACCCAAATCTTGAGCCCATTTAATCATAACCATCTTTACTTCATCCTTTGTATGCCATTCCAGTAATAACTTATACGTTCGCAACAATGTTTTCCTTTTACTATCTAACAACTCAGTCTCTATTTTTGATTTAGTATTACCAAAACCATCACTGTGATTGATTCTTAGTTAAACATCTGCCTAGTTCAGTTGACAACCTTGAGCTTGGTTAAGAACTTTGAGAACTTAAAAAGAAGAAAAATCACTTGATCCAGGGACAGTCCACATACCGGTATATATTGGCCAATTCCAACCTCTTTTTCTTAATGGTGACTGCTCCTGCTCAGGCTGCACAGAAAAAGCAATTTGCTTCCTGAAATTCATTCCGATTGTGCAGATAAAATATAACTTGGCAGAATTCTACAGCATGTGGTATTGGTTTGTGAAAACAGTCCCGATCCAATGATCCCCAGATGGTGGAGATGTCAGGCGCCATATCCTGGCAGCCGGGCATCTTCACTTGGTCACAAGTGGTCAAAAGCCAGGTGCAAATGTGCCATGTGCTTGGTTAATTTTGAACACTGCTATTCATGTATTATTAAATTATTGGTGGGTGTGGTGCAACTGAATGTGCAGACTCCACCTGCACAGACTCCTTGCTGCATTTAGGGGCAATGTCTGAAGGGAGCTTTTAAGCATGTTTTCCTGAATGTCCTTAAAACCTCCCAGCAATTGGGAGTGTCCTTACAAGCCCACTTCAGTTCTCGTTGCTCAACATGGCAAGGATGAGGGTAGCAGAGCTGGTGTGGAAAGCCGCATCCCTACATGTTTACTTCATTATATTACCAGAAGAGGTGTATGATCATTAATTCCTTAAGTGAATGATACATTGAGCCTCCTCCTGCCAATCACGCACACCCTTCTAAATATGAAAACGGGGCAAAGAGGTACAGTCCTAAGGAAAAGGGTGCTGGACTCTTATTGGTTCCTTGCATTTATTTGTGTTCCTTTTTGTTGTCCTCATTTGGACAAGATTTTCATTTTCTAAACGACTTACTGCTTCTAATAGCTTATTTGCTCGTTAACCACACGGACAACTTCTTGGCTTGTTGGTACCTTCCTTGATCTGCCATACACATTCTATCTGTGCTTCTAATGTTGTGAATTTAAAACAACTATGAAGCGTTTTGTAGAGCTTTGATCCTCTTGACTTTCCCTTTCAACTTCCCTTTAAGCTATCTCCTCATTTTTAGAAAGTTTTTCTTCTTCTTTTGAAGTCACTTGTAACTGTGTTGGATTTTCTTGACACTTTCCCAATAACTAATTTATCCCACTGAACTTTACATCGTCATAATTCTTTTTATGTTTTCAGCATTCTGAGTTGAGAGTTTTCATTGAAATCTACACTTTCCCCCAGTGGTTACAGCGATTGTAGTGATAGGATTTCCCCCCCCCCCCGCTTTCCTTGTGCAGCATTTCACATTTCATTTAGTTATGCTGAATCTCATCTGCAGTTCTCTTGCCAGTGCACACTGAATTTTAATGTTTTGCAGTATGCTTTGCAATACTTACTGTCCTGAATAATTTGGTGTCATCTAAAAACATAGCTAACTTTGCGTCCTGCCCAGGAAGCTCTTGTTGGGTTGGCTATATAAATGCAGCTAATAAATTAATGCAAATAAATAAAAATAATTTGACTAAGTTACAAAGCTGTGTCTGGGAGAAACTACACCATTTATACCTCAGTTGTGAAAACCGCCCATTTATTCCTATCCTGTTCCTCCATAGGTTTTACAGCGCTGCTTTTATACCTTGAAATCCAACTGTAGTGGTAGAGAACACACTTTGCATTCAGGAGGTCTGTGGTTCAGTTCCTGGCATCTCCAGTCAAAAGGATCTTGCCATAACAATGGGGAAGCCTCCTAACCAAAGCACTGGAGAACTGTTGCTGGCCAGAATGGGCAGTAATGGGCTGGAAGGACCCTAGTTTTTCCGTCTTGAGGGTGAAGGAAAAGTTGTCTGAATTTCCCTGACTTCTTTGCTATATTGGCTTTCTGAAGTGTTTTTGCAACTAACCATAAGTTCTATAGTGCAAGTTATTGTGCATGTTTTATGTTGTTCTGGATTGGTGGTGTTTGGCTCGGTCAGGCATCCCCAAACTGTGGCCCTCCAGATGTTTTGGCCTACAACTCCCATGATCCCTAGCTAACAGGACCAGTGGTCAGGGATGATGGGAATTGTAGTCTAAAACATCTGGCGGGCCAAAGTTTGGGGATGCCTGGGCTAGGTTCAGGTTCTATGTTTTATTTTAATCAGCTCTGGGATCTTTAGGATGAAGGAAATAAATACTGTGTGTGTGTGTGTGTGTTTAATGTGAAAAGGTGTGCCTTAAAAATAGGTCCCATTGCACCGGACATTTAAAGCTCAAAGAATCCTGGGCCCTGTAGTTTCAGGAAGCTGGGAATTGTAGCTCTGTTGAGTGGTAAGTTAGCTTCCCACCAAAATCTTGGGAATGGTATGTGCTTTAAATGTGTGGATAAAGTTGCAGTCAGTGTCTGGACTAAGGATTGATTCAGAAGCTTGTTGCATCACTAAGATAATAATTCATCCTTAAGTGGTTTGTCTCTGAAAGTTTCTTGCAGCTGATTGTTAGAACTGTTGCCATTGAAAACCACGCTGCCTTTCATGTGTTGTAATATGAAAGCTGCGCCTGATCTGTAATTGTTTTTCCACGCACACAGAGTCATGTGTAGCTGAGTGTTGATGAACTTGCTCTTATTCTAACCCCCTTTTGGGGAATTATTTTACAGTTGCATTTCTTTGGTTTCCTGCTTTTTTACCCCCCTGAGCATATTTTCAGGGGCATACCTAGGTGTCAATTAGGTTGGTCCCCCACCAAGGGCACTGGCCCAGGGAAGATGACACAAAAATGGTGTTTCTCCACTCAGGCTTGGAGCCTGTATGTCTGCCCACTCTCCTTGCCAAGGGTGCAAGGGAGCCTAGGTATGCCTCTGTCTGCATGCTTTTGCTTGTGTGCTGCTCAGAGGAGCTGCAAGAGCCCTTTCGTTTTGGTGCATAATACCAGTAAGTAATGGTCAACGAATGAAGACAGGTTCTCACTTGCTGTGATTTTTTTCCAAGAGCGGCTCATACCTGGTGTGCCAGTGGTAGCAGCACTACCCGAGTTTTTCCTGGGCATGGACGCTGAGAGTTTTAGCATTGCTGTCCATTTCAGGGATCTCGGCAATTTACAATAACCAGCACAGAAAGTGGTAAGTGTTTTGCAGTAATAGCCGGAGCACATTTCAGGATGATAAGCTCCATCTCCCCAGCTATCAGTAGGTGGAAATAACAAGACAGGTGCAGTAATTTCATTATCTGCTGTTGTGCCAACTCTTCTTAATTTACAGCCCTTAAAATCCTTAGGATTTCACTTCTGCTTTCTACACCTACCTCTTTGCACTCTGCTGAGAGTGAGGTAATCTCAAAGCTGCACCTGAAGCACATGTACCTGGCAACCGAGAGCAGCTTTGAACATTGTGGTGCAACATTATTGAAGTGCAAGTCCTGAGCCATGGGACCTTAAATTAAAGTTGCTTTAATTTTAAGTATGAGCCAACTCTGGATGCGAAAAAAAATAGCTTGTACACATTATGCAACATTCTTTCAATGTTACGGCGGAGATGTAGCTGGAGGGCTTGTTCAATGTTCTCTCAATAACTTCTGAAAGTGTTTTTGTTCTGTCGAAATGCAGAGGGCTGACTTCCATGTGAACATATTGGCTCTACAAGTAGCCTACAGAAAGTACAATATTGTCTGGTGTTTGGGGGGAAAGTGGAATGGTTCCGTAAGTGAAATTTAAATGGCTACAAAAAGTGCACAATATTATCCTCCCATTAAAAACAAATCCCTAAAAATAGACGTGCTTGTTGCTAGCAATAAGTTTGCTCTGCCATCTGACTATTTTTTAAAAAAATAATCTTGCAAATGTGACTGAACGCGAAGGGCAATCTAGATCATGTTTTGGTTAATGTGACTATATTTCACTGGTGCTGTTTGTCTTCAAAGCCTCCTATAGATATAGATATGCTCATTCTCAGCTGAAATAAATAGAATTTTGTTTTGTTTGTTTTTTGCTCAAATTCCTTGTACATAAACAAGACAAGCGTGTCATGTGAGGCAAGCAAACACTTCCTACAAGATTGCCACTTTGTGGAAGTGTGTGGCTGTGACATTTCCATGAGTCAGTGTAGCAGAACCTCAAAGAAAACAACATATGGCATGTGGTAAATGACTGGTTGGGAGAACTACAAAGAGGTTACTTTTGCTTGGCAACTTAACTTGTTAATAAATATCATTAGGCACTCCTTAATTGCTATACTCTTTGATGTAATTGCACAAGTGTAACATGCATTCTCGAGAGTTTTATCAAAACCTATAACTTGAAGTAGAGAACCGTCATTGACCTTGCTTTTAACATTCTGTGGTTGCCTTGAAATGCTTTGTTTGAGACTTCCAGGCAGTCAAGTTACGTTGCCATAGAGATCTTCTGTAGCTTTTAATTTTATAAACCTTAAACCAGGAATGGGGAACTTTAGCTCTCCATATGTTGTTAGACTCCAGCTTACATCAAACCTAGGAATGATGGGAGTTGTAGACCAACAAACAACTGTAGGGTCACAGGTTCCAATCCCTGCCTTAAACTATACTGTTATACAATAGCAGAATTCACATGCCTAGTTGAGGTAGCAATGCCAGCAATAGGTGTTGTCATCATTCATCATTGAATGCAATTAAAGGCTATTGAGTCATGCCCCCCCCCCAAAAAATATCAAGTAGTATATAAATTTATTCTATGAAATGCAATAGTGGATAGTCCACCTGAAGTCTTCCTTCTAAGTAAATCATTTCTAGCTAAACCATTTTAAACTGCGAGGCACCATTAGAACTTAAGGTTTTCAATTTCCAGATAGAGTGAGAAAGTCATTGTTGGTTTCCCTCCCTCCCATCTCTACATTTTGTTTTTGAGATTTGCCAGAAGTGTTAGCCATCCTCATTGTGGAGGACTTTGTACGGTGGAAACAAGTGAAATAGTCATTCTGCACTGTTGTTAAATTTAAACTTATTCTCTCAGTAGCATAATTTTCTATTGTGTTGGTAGGTGGTCTGCGAAATCTGCAGTGCGCAATGATTTTTTGCTACCTCTTAATTTTCTCCATTGCACTTAACAACCGCAGCCCTCTTTCTTAAGATGTGTTGCTTAGCTCTCCCAGTCTCTCGTAACAAGGGTGTAGGATCAAATCCTTTATTTGATGCCTTGAATTAAATAAGGCTCCCTTGAGAGCAAAACTTGTGTAGGTGGAGCATTCATTATGTAGCTTGGCATGGGAGATACCTGTGCTGAGTAGCAACTAGGAACAGAAAAGGTAATAAGCACAGTTTGGAAACACTGTGCTTAAAAGAAGGCAGTTTAATTTGTTATGTGGCAATACTCTCAGAAGCGAAGGGCAATAAATCTTTAAAATGATGTGTATGTATAATTGCATGTACTAAGTGCATCAGATGAATTAATAATTCAGGAATGCAGGAAGCTGCTTATCCCGAGTCAGACCACTATTCCATCTAGCTCAGGATTGTCTGCACCACCCTTTGCCAACCTGGTGCCCTCAATGCTGTTGGATTGGAGCTCCCATCAGGCCCATTCAGCAAGAGGCAATGGAGGAGTGCGCCTCTGGCGTAAAGTCAATCAAAGTGACCTCCCTGGAGTGCAGGCCTGGGCAGTGTGTATTGGGCTGTCCAAGCAACAAGACCCCTCTTTTGGTCTTGCTGTGGTCCAAATGAAAGCAGAGCAATACGTTTGGCAACAGCTTGGCGGCAAGAGTTGCCGGAAGGAGGCGCCATCCAACCACCTTAGGGACTCCACTCTGGATTTGTCTAGGCCTGCTCCTTTGCCTGTTCTTCTCCGTAAGATATCCCACAAGGCAGCGGAGGCTTAGGATCAGAGTTTTCCTTCTCCTAGATGGGCTACCCTCACTTCGCTCTACAGCAATAGCAAAAACTTGCTGCTTGACTGTTGGACCCCCATTGGTCTCACTTGCTCAATCTGCTGGAGCTTGTCTTCGCATGCTGGGTGAAGTCCCAAGCTTATTAAGGATTTGAGACTCATTGGTTACCCTCACCTGGTTTAGCTGGTTAGTCACAGCCAGGCTTCCTCAACCTTGGCCCTCCAGATGTTTTTGGCCTACAACTCCCATGATCCCTAGCTAGCAGGACCAGTGGTCAAGGATGATGGGAATTGTAGTCTCAAAACATCTGGAGAGCCGAGTTTGAGGAAGCCTGGTCACAGCCATTTCCCAAGGTGTGGTCACTGTTGCATGCTGTGCAGCTTCTAGGAGCCACAGGGGAGAGCTGAGTACAAGGTTGGGGACCAAAGGTGGACCAACAACCCCAGAAGGAGCACGATTTGTCACCCACCAGAGGTGCCACCCCTCCACCTGCACCACGTATAACCCACAAGGATTAATGACTAAGTTTTTGCAGAGTCAGTAAGTTATAATATATAAAGGCCCAGAAGTATTGGTTATGGTGAGTGTTTTCCTACGACTGGCAGGAAACCAGATCTTTTTGGTATCAGAAAGAATTAGTCCTGGCCTAAGGTGGAATGGTCCCCATTTCGATGAAGGATTCTGAATTGCAACAACCACAAGTTGGATGCCTAATGTGTAATGAGTTGGCAAAATAGCTTTGTTATTTTTCTGTTCTGCTCTCGAATTCCCAAAGGTGGCTTTATACTATTAGGCTTGCTTAACTGTATTTTATCGGTATAGGGTTCTTATGGTTATAACCTTCTTAATAAAGTATTGCATTTACTTTGGTGTGGTTTCTTGAAGTAAGCTTGGCTCTGAATCTGGTACCTGGTCATATGATGCTGAGTAACTTAAGGGCTTGGGGCTGTGGCTCTTGTCTTGTGAATCCCAAGAACATCCAGACAACAACCTGAGCTTCCCCTAGCTGAGAATTGTGGGACTACTAAGGGGGTGGCTGTTGGTTTTTTTACTGGTCCAGTTTACATGGTGTACAGCTTTGGGAAACGGGCACAAAACAATTCTATACATGGTGGTAGTGTTTAAAACCTTTATTTGGCTGCTGTGTAGGAGAGAAGTGCTTTACATGGTGGCAGACCAGAATAACACATTTTTTTTCCTGATGCAGCTTGGGATATAACCAAAACGTCTACACATCACCCTTTCAATACAGTGGTACCTCGGTTTATGAACACAATTGGTTCCGGAAGTCTGTTCATAAACTGAAGTGTTCATAAACTGAAGCGAACTTTCCCATTGAAAGTAAAGTAGATTAATCCGTTCCAGATGGGTCCGCGGAGTCAGGGCCGGCTGTAGGTAGAGTCCCGGTGGCACGGGGCCGGTAGGCAGGGCACTGTGCGGCGAAGCCGCGCGGAAGCCATGCTGCGCCCTGCGAGAGTGGGGGCGCCGGAGCGATCTCCATCCCTCAGCGCCAGGGCGCCCGACCTGCTCGAGACTGCCCTGTGCGGAATACTCAACCTGAAGCGTACTTAAACTGAAGCATGGGTGTAATTGGTTCCGGAAGTCTGTTCATAAACTGAAGCGAACTTTCCCATTGAAAGTAATGGAAAGTGAATTAATCCGTTCCAGATGGGTCCGCGGCGTTCGTAAACCGAAAACTCGTAAACCGAGGTGTTCATAAACCGAGGTTCCACTGTATTAAATATGTAATATGTGCACATATTAAATATATATGTATTCTTGTATATCATGATTCTTTGGATTCCCCCCCCTTTCAAATACCTGAATGACTGGCTATTCTTAATTGGAAAACAAATATAGGCAAATAAGGGCAAGCTTTCCTATTTAATTCTTTCCATGAAGCGAAGAGTACAGGTTTTATTTGTTACCACTCTGTTTATGGCAATAAAATGAAACGAAATTGCAGGGCTGTCGGAATGGGTATGTGAAATTTGAAGTTGCTGCTCTCTGTGTCATCAGAGTGGGATGTTTTTCCTCTAGTGAATGTAGGATGGCTTGCATGGCTTTCACTTTTAATTCAGGCTTCTAATTTGAGAGATCAAGGGTACCACCACCCCTGCCCACCCTTAGCAAAGAATACCTATCAGAATGAAAGATGCTTCTTCTGTGACACTAATCATGGTGGACAGAAACAGTTGCTGTGGAGTTTTGCTGCTCCCACCTGGGAGAACTGTGAAAAAATATGAACCAAGGTCGCTGAAATGGCAAGTGCTCTTTAGGAACTTTCAGGCATGCATAGCGTTTTATGAGTGTTGCAGAGAAGTACTGAATTTAAAAAGCGGGGAAAGTTATCAAAACTTATTTATTTATTTATTTATTAAATGAAAATGACTTTAGTATTAGATGTACAAAAAAAGGGTATAGCTACTTAAAACCTAATGTTTTGAAAAGGCAGCTTAAGTGTTTTTAAGAATGCCTGGAAGGCCAGCTGAGCTACCTGTTTCGTTTTGCACAGGGAAGCTACTGAGAATGGTATATTCTGTGGTGGGCCCTCCTCCTCCTGACCATAACATCTATGTGTACTTTACTGTGCAACTTGCATCTATCAAAAAGTGAGCATTTATTTCTGTGCTCAAGTCCACTATGACTGTAGACCTGGGACAGTTACCATGTGATGCTACTTAATCACATGGTAGGATATTGAAGACCAGGAGTGGACCAGATATGCCTGTTTAGGCAAGCGCGCGCGCACACACACACACACACACACACCGAATTGAACTTGTGATGATGTTTAAATTGTTACAGTTTTAAATTGTTTTATTGTACAGTGGTACCTCGGGTTAAGAACTTAATTCGTTATAGAGGTCCATTCTTAACCTGAAACTGTTCTTAACGTGAGGTACCACTTTAGCTAATGGGGCCTCCCACTGCTGCTGCGCCACTGCGGCACAATTTCTGTTCTCATCTTGAAGCAAAGTTCTTAATCCGAGGTACTATTTCTGGATTAGCGGAGTCTGTAACCTGGAGTGTCTGTAACCTGAAGCACCTGTAACCTGAGGTACCACTGTATACTGTACTCTAATTAAGGGTGCTTTAATGTGACATTGATTATAGTTGTAAACCACTTAAAAGCCGTTCTGACATGTAAAGGTAAAGGTAAAGGTACCCCTGACCATTAGGTCCAGTTGCGGACGACTCTGGGGTTGTGGCTCTCATCTTGCTCTATAGGCCGAGGGAACTGGTGTTTGTCCGCAGACAGCTTCCGGGTCATGTTACCAGCATGACCAAGCCGCTTCTGGCGAACCAGAGCAGTGCACGGAAACCAGAGTGGTACCTATTTATCTACTTGTACTTTGACGTGCTTTCGAACTGCTAGGTTGACAGGAGCTGAGACCAAACAACGGGGGCTTGCCCTGTTGCGGGGATTTGAACCGCCAACCTTCTGACTGGCAAGCCCTAGGCTCAGTGGTTTAGACCACAGCGGTATACAAATTTAAAAATAATCCATACAGCAGCATGATAAAGTAGACTAGTATTATTGTCCCATATTATTCTCATCTCATATTGAGGCTGAATGAGAGTGATTTGCATGAGGCTGTGTACCAAGTTCATGGCTGGAATTAAACATTTTCGGCCACAATAGTTTGCCAGCTCTCAAGCTTGCATATTTCCTTTTGTAGTACACTTTCAAAGCAAATTTCAAGTTAGAACAGTCTGTCTTTCACAGCCCGTTCATAACACAACTCCCACCCTAGATGGGCAGCATTGTCTTGTGGGAGGCAGCTGGCCTCTTGCAAGACATCCATGTTTCACAGGATTGGGTTTCCCAGGACCCCTATTGATTTGGCAACATCACTACTTCCTTAGGTCCAGCAGCTGGCTCAGTGTGCCTGTGGAAAAGAAATCTAAATTGTCCCACCTAGTACAATAGGGTTGTATTCCCAAATAGCTGAAAGACCAGCTGAAAAGCTTCCATAGGCCAGGTGTGGCCTGCAGGCCATAGTTTTCCTGCTTCTGTTGTAGAGAACAGGATGGGGGAGTTATTGCCACAGGGATACTATTTTTGGCAGTTTTCCTATTACAAATGTAACTCATAGCCCAGCTCTTGCTGATGATTTAAAAAATATATTATAGACTCTCTTCTCCTCAATGTGAGCCCCTTTGTGGTTGTGTTAGGATGTGAGTCATCCTTCTGCAGTATCAGGAGTAGCTGGAATGGAAGAACAAATAATTCCAGTCAAGAAGCAAGGAATTTTTCTGCAACTTGACCAAAAGCAGGAACTGAATAGGTCAGAATGTGGGGGTATGGTCAGGGCCATAGCTAGGGGTGGTGAGGTGGGCCCCCGCCAGGAGCATAGGTGATGGGACCATAAATATGTCTATAAATAAAAATATCAATTAGTGTGTGAGGAATTGAAGTGCGTGGGGAATTGAACGGGTGGAAGGGGGTTGTTGGAGGAGAGGCGGAAAGGAGAGCTACAGCAATTTGTCCGTGGCTAGGGGGCGCAATCTGGACGGTTCTGCCAGGGGCACAAGATCACCTAGCTACAGCTCTGGGTATTGTGAGGAGGTATTGTGTATGATCAGAAAGATGAGGCTAGTATACTTCTAAGTCAGGAAGGAGAGGGCAAATCAGTCAAGGGCACTGTGCCAGCAGGTCTGTGCATAATCAGCATGAGGAGAAGTGGTTGCACAAGAGTTGAGACGTGCACAGTGGAAACCGAGCAAAAAGCTTGTTGCAAAGGCAGAGAGTTGGCCAACGGCTGGAGCTTAATCCAACTCACATTGATCTGACTGTCCAACTCACATTGATCTGACTGGAGGCTTCTGTTATGAGTTTTAAAATATATACAGCATAAATACATCTCAACTGTATAACAATATATTAACCATGTAGGGTGACATCAGATTTCAGGTGTAAGTGAGGAGAATATTTTTGTGTTTCACTGGCATTTATGACATCTTGGGCACTGTCCTTAAAAATAGTGCATCAAGGTGGCATTATTATTTCTCCGTGATTGCGAAGCCTGAAAGTTTGTTGTACCAGTTCTGGTACAGATGGTTCACTGGAAAAAGGACACTTGATCATTACAGTTTTGGTCTGAAGAATCACCCATTCCTTGCTTGTGGGATTTTGGGAATGACTCTTACTTTCTTTGGAAAAGAGGAAGAAAAAGTGAAATGGGATTGGCTCTGGCTGATTAAACATTTTAGTGACAACCCCCCCCCCCCATTTAGCAGGTGCTACTGAACAAGCAAGCTTGCATTTAAGACCCTCTTCAGATCACCCGTGCGTCTGCACTTCCTACAGAAAATGGATGTGTAAATTATGGCAGTGTAATCTTGCTGTATTTCGATGCCCAGATCCTAAACAGGAAAAGAGAGGTTTTGTTTCCCAAGATTCAACTTTAGATACAGACAATGGGACAGTAGATTTATGTTGTAGCCTGACAATGAAGTATGTACAGAAAGCTGTTTCTCCTCACCGCTGCAAATACTGAGCAGCCCACACCATCTCAGCTAAGGTGTTCTACTGAGGGACTGTATTGTGAAGTATGGCACAGTTTTAAAATAGTTTAAAAACAAACCTATCACTTCTAGGTTCCTTTGGGATAGGCTGTACTAGAGTATGTGTTGTGTAGCACGACACTTCTAGCATAAATTTTTAATAGATGTAATGTGTAACTCATTTTGTATTTTACATGGAAAGAATATTGTTTTGACACTTTCATCTCCTGCTACAAGGTAGGTGAAATAATACTGGTGTAAAAGAAGCTCGCTATCTTATGCCTAAGGAAAGTAAGGTCCTCTTCTCTTGGAATGTTCCTGCGCTAAAAAACGTAGTGCATCAAGCTACATTAGCAACCTGTTGGGGCTTTTAGTATTTCTTTTTGTGAAGCTACAGTCATACCTCGGGTTACGGCCACTTCAGGTTGTGTTTTTCGGGTTGCGCATTGCGCCAAACCTGGAAGTCCCAGAACAGGTTACTTTCGGGTTTCGGCGCTCGTGCATGCGCAGGAACACTAAATTGTGCTTTGCGCATGCGCAGAAGTGCCAGATTGCGACCTGCACGTGCGCAGATGCAGCACTGCCGGTTGCGAACGTGCCTCCTGCACAGATCACGTTCGCAACCCGTGCATCCACTGTAGAGGGTGTAGGGTTGTGGGGGTTGTGTAGGACCTGCTTACCGTAGCAGAAGAAAGCTAAGAGTCACAGGGCAGCCCCCCCCAACCCCCCTGGAAATAGAACAGGGAAGGAGATTAAAATGGGCAAAAGGCCAAGACAAGTGCAAGGTCTTCGAAAAGTAAATTTCAAGGGGAGTTAAAGAGATCTGTTAGCACTTGGTGCCAATAGATATACTAAATAAGAAAACACATGTATGCCAATATTGAATAATTTGATAATTGTTTTATAATTAGAATTGTTTATAATTTTTTACAACTCTGTTACCCTTCTTGCTTGATGTAAGCAAGGCGGTGAAAGGCGGTTGGGTTGTCAGCTCCCTGAGACTAAAGTCAGGGAAGGGTGCTAGAAAAACTGGTGTGAAGTATAGATGGAAGGAGCGAATGTGAAGGCTTCATGTGATTGGGAAAACAATCTCATTTAAACATTATTCTGCTCATGCAGATGGTCAGACCAGTTGTATTCTGGAAAATGTAGTTTTGAGCTGCTAAATGGCTGGAATCAAATCCCTTGTCTTAGTTCACATGGTGTGAATTAACTGAAAAGTATCGCATTTTGTTGTTACTGCACCTTTATAGATAATATAACTTTGCTTCATCTTTAGTTCACTTTGCCCTGGAGCCAGGCCTGTTGATATGGGCTTTTTTCGAGATGGTTTCATAACCAGCAGCATTTGATTGGCAAAGTCTGTTGTAGAAGCCTCCACGTCTTGCGCATGTGTGTTCCTGTTTTGGAAGAGAACTTGCAAAATTCAAGCGCATTAGATTACATCAATGGAAGAGGAAAGAATAGCCAAAAGTGCTGCAGGCGCTCTTATGTGCTGCCTTCCTCAAAACCATTCTCCCTTTTAGGTTCATCATCAATAAGAATGTCTGCTAACTCAGTTCTCTGTTAAGGGGAGATTACAGAAAGAGGGGAAGATATTTGATGATTAAAGGTAAAGGGGCCCCTGACCATCAGGTCCAGTCGTGTCCGACTCTGGGGTTGCGGCGCTCATCTCGCTCTATACGCCGAGAGAGCCGGCGTTTGTCCACAGACAGCTTCCGGGTCATGTGGCCAGCATGACAAAGCTGCTTCTGGTGAACCAGAGCAGCGCACGGAAACGCCGTTTACCTTCCCGCCCGAGCAGTCCCTACTTATCTACGTGCACTTTTGATGTGCTTTCGAACTGCTAGGTGGGCAGGAGCTGGGACCGAGCAACGGGAGCTCACCCTGTTGCAGGGATTCGAACCGCCAACCTTCTGATCAGCAAGCCCTAGACTCTGTGGTTTAACCCACAGCGCCACCTGGGTCTCTTATTTGATGATTACATGTTGCTTATTTAACTGGGTATGTTTTTAGAAGATGATCATAATTATATGACCTTGATAAATAAGACAAATATTAAAGATTATGATTTAATATATGCACAAAGCCCACTTATGTGTGGATATGATGTTTGAAGGTGTGACATGGGTGGCGCTGTGGTCTAAACCACTGATCAGAAGGTCGGTAGTTTGAATCTGTGCAATGGGGTGAGCTCCTGTTGCTCTGTCCCAGTTCCCGCCAACCTAGCAGTTCGAAAGCATACCAGTGCAAGTAGATAAATAGGTACTGTAGTGGCGGGAAGGTAAACAGCGTTTCCGTGGGCTCTGGCACTCATCACGGTCCTCCGTGTGCCAGTAGTGGTTTAGTCATGCTGGCCACATGGCCCAGAAAGCTGTCTATGGACAAATGCCGGCTCCCTGGGCTTGAAAAGTCACCTTTGACTGGACTTAACCGTCCATGGGTTCTTTACCTTTACCTTTAGAAGGTGGCAATACATGTGTGTGGTGGATTAATGTCCTACTTGTCTGCTGCTACAGGGTGACTGGAGGAAGGAGACCGTTACCCTCATATACATACTTCTAAACTTAATGAGTTTCTCACATGAAAATGCAAAACAGCTAATTAGCAGTTGCCCTGGGGCTTTTGATAGTGAGGTTTGTTTTGAAAGTAGCTGATATTTTAAACCCCTTTTCCTCCATAGCTTCTCCAATGTGTTTTTGTTTTTTGGTAACTGACCGCAGATGAATGCAGATGCTGATTTCATTGCGGAAACATTAAAACGTTTATCTCTGGTTTGTTATTTTCCTTTTAAAAAACAAAAGTTCCCCTAAGAAAATGGACAGTAGTGGCCTTCATAAGGCCTTAATTTGATTTCTGGCTTGTACCTCACAGCTGGTGTTAGGGTACATCTGGAATCTATGAAATTCCTTTCTTTGTTCATCATTTCCTGCCTCATTTGTAGCATTGTACGTCAATTTCTTGACGTTGACATTGAATTTGCAGGGTAATCCTCTCCAATGAATACCTCTTGTAGTTTCCATTGATACTCTCAAAAGGTCAGATCATTTTATCTTGTGCTTATTACAGTATAGTTCTACAGTATAGTTCTTAAACATCGAAAATGTGTCTCTTCTAGTTTTCTAGTCAAAGTTGAGCTAACCTTAGAGTCTCTCTGGCAATAGTTCCGCCTTAGGTAGAAAGAGGAAGAACAGTCTCTGCTACACTGCATGAAAGACTCCTTTCTTAATGCTGAGTAACTGCTGAACAGTCAGCAATGTGTATTCTTTGAAAATGGACAGTATTTCTAGGCAATGTAAACTGACTTGCATGGGTTTATATCTGTAGTACCGGTATAGTAATTGCAGTGCAGTAAAATGAATGCCATCACGAAGCATCCAGATTTTGTTTCTTAGATCATGCCTGAATATGGCTGGGAGGGAAATCTGAAGCTTTGAGACAGAATGCTGTTAAACAGGTGGGTAACCTTTGGTCCTTCAGGTGTTGTTGGACAACAGATCCCACTATTGCTAACCATGCCCATTGGGGTACATTAATTGATTGATTGATTAGTTGATTATAACATTTATATCCCACCTTTCTCCAAGGTTGCATATAACCTTCTCCCCCTCTCCATTTTATGATGTTTGAAGAGCCACAGGTTCCCCATTCCTTAGTGTGAGTGGAAGAGCAGAAATTACCGTATATAGTGCAATCTTACACACGCTTGCTCAGAAATAAACCATACAGTGTTTGGTGTCATTTTATTCCCTTTAAGGAAGGAAAACTATGCAGATCTTATGTGGAAGAGACGTAAGATAGTTTAATTAATAACAAATATTTACTGTAGATTAGTAGTCCCACTGGTGGAGGACTTTAGCAGTAGTACTGATTGATTTGAATAATATTCTGTTTGATTATGGATTACTGTAACTGCAGATTTGCCAGCTCTTTGCTGTGTGGAAGACAATCCACTATTAAGACGGATCTCTCTCCTGCTGCTTGGAAATCTGGTCTTTTGACTTCATTTGTTTGTTTCCTCAGTTTCCTCATCATGGCGGTTTCCTGTGCTATATTACCACAAAGATCTGTGGCTGCTAGATCAAGAGATCTTTTGCACACAGCTCTACACACTCAGTTGGGATTGTAACCTTTCTGCAGATTAATGAATGTAGCTCATATCCAAATATTGTAAAATCACCTGTCTGAAAAAATTAGATTTGCGTTATCTCTTGCTAGGGTTTAGAGGGACCCAGGTGGCGCTGTGGGTTAAACCACAGAGTCTAGGGCTTGCTGATCAGAAGGTTGGCGGTTCAAATCCCTGCAACAGGGTGAGCTCCCGTTGCTCGGTCCCAGCTACTGCCCACCTAGCAGTTCGAAAGCACATCAAAAGTGCACGTAGATAAATAGGGACCGCTCGGGCGGGAAGGTAAACGGCGTTTCCGTGTGCTGCTCAGGTTCGCCAGAAGCAGCTTTGTCATGCTGGCCACATGACCCGGAAGCTGTCTGTGGACAAACGCCGGCTCTCTCGGCGTATAGAGCGAGATGAGCGCCGCAACCCCAGAGTCGGACACGACTGGACCTGATGGTCAGGGGCCCCTTTACCTTTACCTTTTTACCTTGCTAGGGTTTAGCAGAGACTCCTAAACAGCTCCTTTTCTTAGCTTCTTTGCCATAAAGTAGATCAGAAATTTAATTTCTCTCCGAACTCACTATTTGCAGTCCTCCACCTCCTAAACTGTGCATACATCAATCAGTATCTCAGGATAATATTTCCGTGCATGTGCTAAAGTGGGTTATAGTTCATGAAATCTTGCAGCCACAATAAAACTGCTAGCCTTTAAGGTTCCACGATACTCTTCCTTGTTTTTTGCTGCAATAGGCTACAATTTCCCTCTGGAAATTGCTAGCTTTGTACGGTTTATGGTGGTAAGCTAGAAAATGGCAAATGAGAGTCACATGGACACAAATTCTGTTATTCTTTGTCAGCCGAGCTCCAGAATTCTTATGGGTTTCCTAAGGTTATGTCGCCCTTCTACGGTAAGAACCCTCCCAGTGGCTTGCTTCAGTGTTAGGAAATCACGTCTCTTGAATGCAAACCATTTTAAAAAATGGGTCTCTTACAGAATCTTTCCCTGTAAGTGAAGTGTTCGCTTCATTCATTCATTCATTCATTCAGTATTTCACCATAGCTGCCTGTTTAAACTGTGCATGTGTGGATATATTTTCCACAGTGGTAAATGTGCAGTGAGAGCAGAAGATAGTTCTGTAATGTGGAAATGAAATTTGTAGGTGCTAAATGCCACTGTGTGCCTTGTGCTTAATATTCCTTCTGCCATAAATAGAGGAAGTGGTGATTCATGTTTAGCTCTTGATTCAGAGCCATGAAAGAACTTAGTATCTCTGGGACTGATCAGGCTCACTTGAGGTCATGAGCGTATTGTGCAATCTGTCTGGCAAGTCACAAAATCCAATCCTATTTCACAGCTGGAATGAAACTCAGCAATATGATTACTGGCCACTCTTATTTTCATTAGCAATATTTTGCATTTCTTTTCTTTTCTTTCTTTCTTTTTAAAAAAATTCCCCTGATTGCTACTTGCCACCAGTCATATATTAGTGGTCCACCAAGGAACTGATAAACCTTCTGTTTTTGCTAACCTTGTGGCCTTGGAAAAATGAGCTGGGGTGTGTGGGGGCAGGTGCACACACAGCCAAATACAACACACTGCCCATGTCAAACATCTCCAGGTGTTTGGGGCAGTGCCTAAGTAATAAGACTAGATAGCTCTGTGGCTTGTCGGCTTGTCAGGGGAGCCTGGGGTGCCTTTGGATTCTTCTGGTCCAATACATTTCCAGGAAACCCCAACATGCGCACCTTATGGTCCTACTGATGCTGGAGCTCTGATGCTGGATGGGCCAGGGCACCAGAGAATCTGGTGACATTAGAAAGAGATGTTCCAACATTCGACATCCCTGTACGATATTTGGATATGTTACAATCTGCATGCACTTTTACTTTTCTGATTAGAATTACTGGGCTTTTTAAGAAGAAACACAATTTCTGTTGTTATGGTGTTAACGGTAGCTGCTTTCCCCTTTCATACTCAGTTGTTTTGAGTTTCACTCCCTGTCGAAATCTTGTTCACTGATTTTTATATTGATTTACTTGTTTTGAAGTTGCGTTAGTTGGCTCAGTCCGTTGAGAAAGGGCAGGCAAAAATCAAAATCACATAATTTCTTTCTAAGAAAAGGTCAAGGTATGCTATTTAAGGTAATGCAGCCCACAAAATCCTGGAGAGAGCCTTAACTCCTTTGACCTTTCTGCAGCCATTAATCTGAGATTGGATTAGGACAGACAGAGGGCGTTATTGTTTACTAGGATATTCTACCGCAAGGATAGGTCTACATATAGGAATTATATATTCAGAGTTCCCCTGCTTTTGTCTTTGTCCATTGGAGATACTGTCAGGGAGGAATTACTGTCATTTCACTACCTCTTTAGAAGGAGTTGGGGAATAAATGCTTTAAGCTTCTTGACCAAGGCCATGGAAATCCTCCAAATTGATCATCATGATGAATGCATGCATGCATGCCCAAAGCTTCCAAACCTTCAGGGCTCATTTCTGTTTGGCTAGAGGCATCTCTTTTCACTCCCTTTCCGGCTTAGTTTGATACTCTCTGTTTCGTTTCGATGTTCTTCATGGCTAGAGAAATTCAGTATCAAATCATATCATTGCTTCTGTAACAAATTTTATCTCCTTGTTTTTTTTGTTTAAATAATAATAATAATAATAATAATAATAATAATAATAATAATAATAATTTATTGTTTATACCCTGCCCATCTGGCTGGGTTTCCCCAGTTTTCTTAGTTTACAAAAATACATGCTTTGCCTCTTTTTCATGTTGTACAGTCTTTCTTACAAATCAGTTATATTTGTTGTGAGACATTAGTGTTGACTACAGTATAAGGCTGGGGAAGAAGAGGGGGGAGAGGAAGGATGGTGTGCTGAGGCTTTTATTGTTTTATATAGTGTACGTGTGAGCATCAACTGGGTAGGTTCTCTTTCTATTTGTTTATTACATTTCCTTGGTAGTGAGAGGTATGATATTGTGGGGATGTTTTCAATGGTGTCTCTCTCCATAGAATCATAGAGTTGGAAGAGACCACAAGGGCCATCCAGTCCAACCCCCTGCCAAGCAGGAAACACCACCAAAGCATTCTTGACATATGCCTGTCAAGCCTCTGCTTAAAGACCTCCAAAGAAGGAGACTCCACCACACTCCTTGGTAGCAAATTCCACTGCCGAACAGCTCTTACTGTCAGGAAGTTCTTCCTAATGCTTAGGTGAAATCTTCTTTCTTGTAGTTTGAATCCATTGCTTCATGTCCGCTTCTCTGGAGCAGCAGAAAACAACCTTTCTCCCTCCTCTATATGACATCCTTTTATATATTTGAACATGGCTATCATATCACCCCTTAACCTTCTCTTCTCCAGGCTAAACATACCCAGCTCCCTAAGCCGTTCCTCATAAGGCATCATTTCCAGGCCTTTGACCATTTTGGTTGTCCTCTTCTGGACACGTTGCAGCTTGTCAGTATCCTTCTTGAACTGTGGTGCCCAGAACTGGACACCGTACTCCAGGTGAGGTCTGACCAGAGCAGAATACGGTGGTACTATTACTTCCCTTGATCTAGATGCTATACTCCTATTGATGCAGCCCAGAATTGCATTGGCTTTTTTAGCTGCTGCATCACACTGTTGACTCATGTCAAGTTTGTGGTCTACCAGGACTCCTAGATCCTTTTCACATGTACTGCTCTCAAGCCAGGTGTCTCCCATCCTGTATTTGTGCCTTTCATTTTTTTTTTGCCCCAAGTGTAGTACTTTACATTTCTCCTTGTTAAAATTCATCTTGTTTGCTTGCGTTAGGGGTGGGCCAGTGAGACACTGCCAAGTGCCTTTGTGGCACTTCTATTGGGTGTAAAGTTTATAAACAATGTTGTCAGTATTGTTAACAACATTATTTGTTTGTTGGGTATTAGGGTAGGGATGTGAGTATTGCCACGGTCTTGCCCCATTCAACATATATGCAATTGCCCTGCAAGTTAACTATACAGTGAATTCTGAAACCGTGACTGATCTTTAGCAGTAGGAGACATCCTGAGCAAATTTTTTTTGCAAAGTTTTCACGTTTGCCATGGTTAGGGGGCATTCGTTAACATCCACCTTACACATCCCTGCCTGGGAGCACAAATGACCACCTTTGCATGTGCCATAATAGCTGAGGGCACTGTGTTGGCCTGCCCTAGACAAAGACCAATTTGGACAAGGAAACCACAGATAATCTCAGCCACTGGCATGTTGGTTGTTCTTTGAACTAATGTGCCATAGGTTCTGCTACTGCCAATTTATGTGCATTGCAAGTAACACCACAGCACACCTGAAAGGGGGACGGCGACTGCCTACATGAAGGAATGGGGAATGCAAGTATGCATTTTAATACACATAACCAGCTGCAGTAGGAGAAGCACAAATACAGGTCTTGCAACTTGCCCTCAGGTGAGATCATTCGTAAGGCTGATTCACAAGCCCAACATCTTCAAACAGAAATGATAGGAAGAATAAACTCCAAACACTGTTGAAGGATCCATCCTCCTCCTCCTAATGTTTCACACAGGATTGTTGTTTTTTAAAGTTTTCAGTTTATTCTAAATAGACAATGGAGCTTGTGTGACCAAATGCTACTTAATGGAACTGCCAGGCTTGGGTGGGCCCTGTCCAGTCATAGGGTGAGGTCTTGGGAGGGAGGCGAAAAGGCTGAACAGAGTAAAGTAAGGCTTGTTGGCGATAAACTCAGCCAAAGTAGAAGTAAGGAAGAGTTGCTCAGATGAAAGCCTGATCTCCTGAGAGAGTTTGATAGGGGCCAGGCCTTAGAATGTGTCTTATCCTAGTCTGTGTTAGAAATTAGCTAAGTGCCAGATCTGGCTATCAGCCACTTGTGATCAGGTGAAGATGCCTGAGCACTAGGATAGCACCTCACATCTCCTCCATCTGGAGGTGCTTGCCTGGGGATCTGGGGATCTTGACTTTTCACACACTAATACCACATCCTGTAGAATTCTGTGCGTTAAGTTTTATCTGCACAATCGGAATGAATTTCTGGAACCAACTTGCTTTTTTCACCATAGGCCAATATATATGTGGACTATCCCTGGATCAAGTGGTTTTTCTTCTTTTTAAGTTCTCAAAGCTCTTAACTTAGCTCAGGGCTGTCATCTGAAGTAGCCAGATGTTTAACTGAGAATCAATCACAGTCGGCCCATCATTTGAAAAACAAGACTTTAGCTTTCCCAAAAATGGCACTCCATTTGGGTGACAGTAACCTTGGTTTAAGGAGCTATTTGGCACCTAGTTTGTATATGAGCTTCTAACACTGATCCTAGTCTACTGCTGTTCAAGAGGCTTCTTTTGCTGCTTTTGTTTTTCTTACGCTGAATTTGCCTACTTTGGCTAGTGCTTGGTGGTGATGCTTTTTATTTCAGTACCCACTAACTGCAGGCTGAGGTCCTGCACAGGGTCCAATGTAATCATGCTTCACTTGTGATTCATTGTTTTGCCAAAAGTGATCAGGGCTGTTTCAACTGTCATAATGCCAGATTGCATTTTGTGGCTGAGTTCTGCTGCTGTGTAGGCAGAGCCACAGCTGAGACCAGCATGGTATGGAAAGGTCTGTAGCATCTGTTGGGCGTTTCACCCACTCCAAACTTTGTGTGTAAAATAAACAGAGCCTCGTCTAGTGAAAAGTAAAGATTTCTGTTCAGGCACTTGCTTAATTCATTAAATCATTGGGATTTTATTTCCTTTTTACTGGATCATGCTACATGCACACATACACGAACTGTGTCCTATCTCTGTCTCCTGCAGTCGCTTTAATAATGAGAGGGGGGGGCACCTAAATTCAACTACCCCTGCCTGTTAGGGTGCCGTCTGTTTCTTCCTTCTATGGAGACTGTTGATACCTATATCCTGTAGTAAATAAATCTCACTTTAGTGTTTTAATAAACTTCCCACGGCAGACCATGTTCTTTGGATGAAAGATGGTATACAACTTTAATCAATCACCGTCGTCATCATCATTGGTCCTCCAGGGGAAAACTTTTAAAGGGCTGACTTTCAACAGTAGGTGATCTGATCATGATAAGGGACTAAGGTTAATACCCCCCCCACTTCCAGATTACCCTCTTCCAGGTAAACAATCCAGTGTGGCCTGCCACATGTGCTTGGACCAGTGATATGTTGTGACAGCCCATGGTTTTCATGAAGTCCTGAGCTGCCACAGAGTTAGTGGGCCCAGAACCAGCAGTCTTTGAACACCACCTCCAAGACCAGCTGAGGAAGGGAGGGTGCTGCTGGGCAGCGAGGCAGGGTGCCAATATAAGCCTTGATGCATGTTGTCCTGACTGTGTAGACATTTTTAGAATTCCCTCTCTGCTTGCAGGCCTTACTGCTGCAGAATGTTGAAGGGCAGATTATGGGCTTCAGTCTTCTAGGGTATTTTTCATATGATGACAGACTAGAGCCACCACATTCTTGGTTTGTTAATGGTTTATCTCTTCTGTGTGACACACCCAGATCAGAGACATTTATTCCTTATCCTATTTTTAGCAAGCCTTTTAAAAGAAACTAAATTGTAGTCTCTTCTGAGCATGCAGGCCATAAATGTGTTCTGTTGCAGCCTGGATTATACACTTTTCATAGTTGAGGCTATTCACTTGTGTGCCAAAAATTATACCTTTTACTTTTTTGCTTAATGTAGTCTTGTTTAATGAATGTTGGGTTTTAAAATGTCACAAGATCTTCTGTGTGGTTGTAAGACTGTTTCCCGACAGTAGTGTGTCCTGTCTTTTCCTACTGTTCAGTGGTTACTTATTTATTTAATGTTAGTGTGTGTGTGTGTGCGTGCACGCCTTAGTTTAGAGTACCTGCCAAAGCTGGAAAAGAGCACAAGTTGGCCCCTGTACATCTAAGCAAGGGTATCAGATGACAGTGGTACCTTGGTTCTCAAACTCAATCCAATCTGGAAGTCTGTTTGACTTCCAAAATGTTCGCAAACCAAGGCACGGCTTCTGATTGGCTGATTGGCCCTGGAAACAATGCCGACAGCTGAAACGGACATTCCAAAAAACATTCGCCAACTAGAACACTTCTGCGTTTGCAGCATTCGGGAGCCGATTTGTTTGGGAACCAAGGTACCACTGTATTAATGTTTTTACTTTTTTGTGGCTGGTTATATATTATGCCAATCATATAGAATTTAAAAAGCCATCTACTACTAAAAGGCAGCCAGCTGGGGAAAAAAACCAGCTTCAGGCTCTTGATTGATCCCTGTCATTTTGCTTTTTTTTTTTTGTCTGCTAAAAGGGGGATCAACCTTAATAAATGGGATCATTCTGGAATGGCAGAACTAAGCTGTCTTTCCCCTTTTCTACAGGGGATTCTCTTGTCTTGGGAGAAGACCCAGATTATCCCTTGAGGTGGTGACGTGGTGAAACAATTGTAGGGTTTCAGCATTGTGATTGGTCTTCCGAATGTTATGACATGCCTTGGAGATTGTGGCTAACCGCCTCCTTTTTATCCTACAAAGTCTAGTCTGAGCCAGGAGTTAGCGAGTCCCAATCTGTTATGTGTCTGTATGATGCATGCACTAAAGTGTTTAAATGCCTTGTCACCATATGTCCATGAGGCAAACACACACTCACACCCTGCCTCATGGAGGTTTTGTTCCTAGTTAGCACTCCAGCTGCCTGCTGCATCCACTACCAGGCCACATGACTTGTTTTAAATATTGAATTTATATTGTTGCAACCCATGCTGGGACCTGATGGTGAAAGGTAGGTGATAACTTAGTTAATTGTGGAACACTAGAAAAGGTAAACAGTTTATCAGTGCATATACTAAGCCGTGCAGGCTTTTAAAAATACAGGTTATCATATCTGAAGGAGACAATGAACTAGCAAAAGGAGCTAAGCAATTATCCCAGGATCTCCTATCATTTAAACTGTTAATTAAAGCAACACTGTGTGCCTCTGAAATATATAGAAAGAACTTTAAAACAGTAGCAGGAAGAACTACTAAAATGTGGTGAACGAGCCAAATTAGATACAATTTCAGAAATTCTCGTTTTAAGACTGCCATTTCCGTTTTCACATTGTAAGCAGTTGACCTTCACAGTCGTGGGACACCCCTTTGGAAACATGAGGACAAAACTTGCTAATTGTGATTAAGCATGATGGGTTGTATTCAGTGATGTTTTACAAAGAAGAGACCTGTTGAAATTAATGGACATAACTTAGTCATGCTCATTCATCTCCACGAGTCTACTCTTGACTAGAATTTAGCTCAATACCACCCTTTGTATGTATTTGCTATATTTACCAATATAGAAAATTCTTAAAACATGTCTGCACAGGGCCACAGATTCATATAAAGTTTATATTTAAAATCGACTTTCATGTCACAATTTCCTTTGCGGTCTGAATTGGATTTCTAATTCTAATTTCTGACTTGAAAAAAGGAATTGAATCAATGACACCATCCTACGAAACCTCCATCTTCCCAGGGCTCAAACTCAGTTTATTGGCCCTCATCCAGTCCACCACTAAATAAATGCACCTGTCCAGAGCATGCTCAGCCTCTCCTGATTCAGATGTTATGGAGGAAATAGAGCTACGTGTTGCCAATTTACCGATGGCACCATGCTCCAAAACTCCTAATGACCATTGTGCAAATAGCTTCATATAGATATTTTTTTAAAGCACAAAATGTTGCCCCAAAGAACCCCATAGCACAAGTGCCAGGGGGTTGAAGAGCTACTCCCCCCCAATGCTACTCTATTGGGTCAACCACACAGGGAGGAATGGAACCGCTGTAGAACAGTTCCTCTGATACCAATACCACTCAGTTGATCCAAGATACCATGATCAAAAGCTGCTGAGAGTAGCAGGGTTACACTCTCCTTGTCACTCTCCCAATACAGGACATCTGTCAGGATAACCAAAGCCAGTTCTGCCCCCAGTTAAACCCCAACTGAAGTGGATCCAGATTCTCAGTATCATCCAGAAACACCACCACTCGCTTACAGAACGATGAGAGATACAAGCCAAGAATTTGGTTTGCATATGTAACCAAAGTACTGCAAAGCAAAACGAAAGGAAATCAAACCTGAAAAGAACAAACAAATTGGGATAAATACACTTTTTGCAGTTTGTTAAATATTATTTGTTAAATACTATTTATGCCAAATTGCTGTTTGTCCTTTGCATATTTAACTAGCCATGCCTTCATATCATATTGTGTTGATGACCTCAAGACCAGAGTTCACCCCCTCCCCCACAGTTCCTAAAGTGTCACTGAGAATGACTTCAAACTTTGTAAACCAGTGGGAAGATTTGATCTTCCTCCTTGTATGCTTGTTTTGACTGTCCAGTGCTGAGCTTACACATCTCCCTCTGCCAAGTCCGACACAGAGAGAACACCCTCCTCTCACTATTATATCTAGGCATGGCAGGTTTAGGTGTTTCCTCTACCATAGGAGAACTTGCATGCTTCATTTCTCCTGCATGCTTCCAAAGCCTCTTTTAGCCCAAAGCAAAGATGAATTGATAAACAAAATTGTTTTTGCTTTGCTTTGTTTTAAAAATACTTTATATGCTGACCTTCAGTTTGTTTCTGTGCATTTACAGCTTGCCATTCACTGTGCAGTCTGTTAACACATAAAATTTCTTAATGCCTGCTAAACACATCAATTAAACTGTACCAAACAGCAACCAAAGCTAGTGAAAGGAATCAAGAGAGAGATTCTGTGCCCCAAAGTCCTAGGCAGAAAGATGCTTATTGACTAGTGGTTGAAATGTATACAGTGATGAGGGGAGGCATGCCTTGGAAGGGAGGGCATTCCACAACATGGGCCCACCACAGAGAAGGCGCTCTCGTGGGAACACAGCCCCACAAACTTTACATGCATGCATTTTTACTTTTGCCCCTCTTTAAAAACAAAAGTAACACCCACTCACCCAATCTGAATTGAAATGTTCTGTTCTAATAACCATAGTGGTAAATAATTTACTTCCTGACTACAAAGAGTTAAGGAGGGAAACAGTAAGTAAACACATTCATGTTTCACTTAGAGATAAATGAACATTTGTGAAGCAAAACAATCTTAGCATTTGGCTTTCATCACATTCAATATACTATAGGATGAATCAGTCTTGGTTGGAGTTCATTTCTCGGATCAAGACTCATGTGATATTTCGTCTCTCGCAGAGTTCAAATTAGTCACTTTGGGGGGGAATGTTGCGTTAAAAATGCATCGTGCTGTGTGTTATTTGGTGTTTGATTTACAGAATGTGTTGAGTTTCTATGACTGCTGCTTTCCGGCAGAGGAAAAACTATGCTTATTTGTAAGAATTTGGAACACGATTTGGTTGCTCTTTGCATGACAATATCCTTTTTATGTTTTTATATACCTTCATTCCATATCACTATTTTTAAAGCTTTCCTAATATACAGCATCTTGGGATGCGGGTGGCGCTGTGGGTTAAACCACAGAGTTTAGGGCTTGCCGATCAGAAGATCGGCGGTTCAAATCCCTGTGACAGGGTGAGCTCCTGTTGCTCGGTCCCTGCTCCTGCCAGCCTAGCAGTTCGAAAGCACGAAGGGCAAGTAGATAAATAGGTACCGCTCCAGCGGGAAGGTAAACGGCGTTTCCGTGCGCTGCTCTGGTTCGCCAGAAGTGGCTTAGTCATGCTGGCCACATGACCCGGAAGCTGTACGCCAGCTTCCTTGGCCAGTAAAGCGAGATGAGCGCCACAACCCCAGAGTCGTCCGCGACTGGAGCTAACGGTCAGGGATCCCTTTACCTTTAATATACAGCATAAATATTAGTGTTACTGAGTTGTTTTTGTCGCCATAGTACATCTAGGAAGGACTATAGAAGAGCAAAGCAGTGGGTCTACGTATAACCTACGTATATTTACTTGGAAGACCCATATTATTCAACAGGACATGCTCACAAGTAAGTGTGCATAGGATTGGAGCTTCAGACACAGACCACTGTCCTCATCAAGTGTATACAAGCAAACTGGAAACCATTAGAAGTTAAAAAATATCTCCAGTTAGTTGTCTCTTCTCATTCAGCCTGTGGACAATGCAAACAGAAATGTATAGGCTACTTTGGATGAATTCCGTGGGTGGGGATGGTTAAAAAACTGGTTTCTAACTGGCTAGTCAACTTCTATCACTAGCCAATGTCTGAAAAACCTTCTGTTGCAAGGAGGTCATTCCAACATTGGATTCAAGCAGAACGAAGCTGGGATTTAAGTTCTTAGAGGTGTGCCTTTAAAAATAACTAAATAAAATGATAATGACCCCATATTTCTTGCAGCAGTTGTGTTTGCTGCAGGAGCTAGAGTCCAGTCATCATTCTTGAGATGGCCCTGTACAAACTTGTTACGCAGGGCCCCTCCCACACATGATCCCATCCCTTAAGTGCAATACCATTACTCATGGAAGAAATAGCTTTATTTTTAATTCTGAAATAACACCAGGACCCATTTGGAAGCTTTTTTGCCGTGCACAAAACACACACACTTGGGCACCAGGTACATAGACACAGGGAAATAATTTTCCATATATATCCCCAAGAATGACTTAAAACCAGCTG
The DNA here is from genome assembly GCF_963506605.1 of Zootoca vivipara. NCBI lineage: Eukaryota > Metazoa > Chordata > Lepidosauria > Squamata > Lacertidae > Zootoca > Zootoca vivipara. The sequence continues at coordinate 25,218,919 of NC_083279.1, read as the reverse complement.
TCATGATAAACTGCGATTGTGACATAGAGACTCTGTCGTAAAAATAAATGAGAGCCCACCACCATACTTTTGGGAAATGCCAGCCTTTGATTCCACTTGCTTCAAATATGCCGCCATTTTGTTTCTGTTTAGTTACTGAAGGCTGGATCCATAGAACTGCCCATTCAGGCTATTGCAGCTAGTTCCAGATATTCTGGTAATTTGAAATGGCAGTAGCCTGTTGGGTACCAAACATTTTGGCAAATACTATGCAATCCAAACCTGCCAATTTGGAAGGAAACTTGTACAGTGGAACCTCCGTTTTTGAACGTAATCCGTTCCAGAAGACTGTTCGGCTTCCGAAACGTTCAAAAACCGAGAATCAATGGGCTGGCTGCAAAGTAAATGGGGAAAAGAAAAAGAAAAACGCGCCTCGGAAGCTGTTCGACTTTGTTCGAAAATTGGAGCACTTCCAGATTTTAGGCGTTCAGGAGCCAAAACGTTCAAGAACGGAGCTGTTTGAGTTCCGAGGTTTGACTGTCTGTGATAAACCTATCCCATGGGAAACACTGTGAAGGTTGTGTACATTTCAAAGCCACAAATATAAGAATTTGTTTTATTCTGTGTTAAAACCAAAACACCTCAGTCCTTCAGTTGTTCTCTTTTGTTGTGAATGGCTTTGAACTTGCCTGCCAGCTTTTGAATGGTTCATGGGAGTGGTGTCTCTTAGCATTTTGGCAGCGCCCTATACTTATGAGAAAATATACAGTATCTTATTTGGGTCAATACAGTCCGATTTTTGCCTGTCCTGATTATGTAGTTCATTTATCCATGACAAAGCAGTTCATTGGCAGAGATCAAAAGAGAAGCAGTTATCTCCTCTGAAAGTGGGCTATTGAATGCAGGGCAGCTTAAGTGGTAAAATTATTAGAGTACTAAATGAAAATTAGCCCAAACTGCTGAATATCCAGATTAATTCTATTCTGCCTTCCAACAGCATTTGTACCATATAGTATTTTATGGTGCAATTCGGTTTCTTGCTAAAGTGAGATTTCATCACGTTGCATTTCATAATTTACAACAAATTTGATATTCAGATGTTTGTTTATACTTTAGGTTCCTGTACATACGGAACCGCCATTGGACGGCAAAAAGAAGTCATTGTGTAGAGAGGGGGCCGGTTCCACTTTAGTGTTCAAAGCAATGTGCTGAAATTGATAGCTTTATGAATTTGGGGACAGGAGCTTGACATCTCGGAGGCAGATATCCTCTGAGAGTTATAGGAAGGCAATCACATGATTTTGAGTTCTTTTATCTTTCCTATACCTCAGAAAGAGAATACTGGACTAGATTGGATTCTTGTTCTCGTGCAGCTTTGCTGTATTTCTGATCACCATCCTCTTATAAATGACAGTTTGGGGATCTAGGACTGTAGTCAGAAATGGTTGAATGCCTGCAGTTTGGATCTATGTCGAATTTAGGCATGCATTAGTAGACGCTTAAGTTTCCTGTCTCAAACCGTTCATCTAAAAATAACTTTAACATGGTCACATTTAATTCCAAAAGAGGAAACCTCTAGGGGGGGAAAAAGCAGGTTAGTTAAAAGGAAGTTGGAAGGGAGAGCTGGGACGATCCAGTCTCTTCTGGATCTTGAAGATCATTTAAAACCACTATAATAAAAGCTTAGCTAGAATGCACACCACAGATTAGGAAAGGCACAGCCAACTTCAAGAGGACGCCAGCATGGTTAATACGCTAAATCAGAGAAACCATAAAATGGCAAGACAGCGTATGACATTTATTGTGGGCTCAAATTAGTCATTAGCAGCGCAATCCTATGCATGTACTGAGAAGTAATCTCTATTGAATTACCGGTAAATGGTGCTTACACCAGATAGGAGTGTATATCAGATGTGGAGACCCTTCGTCCCTCCAAGATGTGGCTGAACTACAACTTCCATAATCCCTGATATTGGTTTGCTCGGGCTGATCCAAATTGTGGTTCACTTGCACCTGGTGTATACAATTGCAGCCTTAAGCTTTCCAGCATCATCATCACCGTCTGTATCCTTGCTTAAGAATATCTGTTGCCTGGTACCCAAATGCTACTTCTGATCTTCGGGAGCATTGGGCACCAATCTTGCTATTGCTGGATTCATAGGCTTGGTATAAAGAATGCCAGAGTGAAATCAGTTTTCTTGTGAATACGCACAAGTTTCTCTCTTCCCCTGGCTGTTTTGGTTGTGGCACCAGGATTGTTTTTTTTTACAGAACTCTGTGTGCTCTCTTGTGGAGACCTAGTTAAAGCATACTCTGCTTTTTGTTTTTAACCAATTACAGTCATGCCTCGGGATATGGCCACTTCAGGTTGTGTGATTTCGGGTTGCGCACCGCGCCGAACCCGAAAGTCCCGGAATGGGTTACTTCCGGGTTTCAGCACTCGCGCATGCACAGAAACACTAAATCACGCTTTGTGCATGCGCAGAAGTGCCGAATCGCGACCCATGTGTGCGCTGCGGGTTGTGAACGCTGCGGGTTGTGAACGTGCTTCCCGCACGGATCACATTCGCATCCTGAGCGTCCACTGTATGTGATTTTAATTGTTTTGCTTTTGTTGTATTTTTGTTGTAAAGCACTCCAACCCTTTTAAATAGAAAAAAATAGGGTATAGATATCAAACAAAGTAAACTAGACCAAGTCTCTTGTGTCCAGTGGGGCTTATTCCCAGATAAAAGTGCACTCCTTATCTTTTAGCATCCATAACAGCTAATCTTAATGTAGTGCAAAATGTGAGAGATGCCCATCTCATCTTAGTCTAGGCAATCAGATAACACAAGAGGGGAAATGTTCTCACTCAGCCCAGAGCTTTAAAGTACTGAAATTAGCATCTGTAGAAAAAGCCTTCAAGCTGAGACCACGATAATGCATGATTAGGAAAGCTTAATATATGTGTATCTATCTGTGTGCAAGAAAATGAACTGAGAAGATTTTCACAAGCTTTAATGCTATGCGTGTAATTAACACGCCCCACTTTTTAAATAACTGCTGCCAAGCACCGCTGTGAAACTTCTAACAAGAACATCTGACCGAAATAGAAAATGAGATCACAGTTCCATGCTGTTAGATGTCGATATCAAGAACAGTGGAAATGCTAAAATGGCATACAAGCTGTGAAAGAGTAGTTTGGAATGATATTTATTGGTCTGGCTTGGTGGTGGAAATGAAAGAACAGCGGAGGTTTTTAAGCCCCATGAAATTTTTCAGGCAATGCCGATGACAGATTAAAAATAGGGTGCTGGGGAGCCAAGTTGTTTAACTGGTTCATGTATGTCTGAACTTGGATAGCAAAGCAGCTCCATTAGAGGAGACCACGAGAAGCAATATTTCATTGCATTTACTAGGAATACAATGCTGTCACATTAGGCGATTGTACTTCTTGAGCAGCCCAGAGTTCACCCCCACCCCAACCCCCATACCCGCCTTTGCTTCCTTTGGGCCAATTCCCAACTGCACATGCAGGAAACATTAAGTCAGAATTGAAAGGAAAACCCACTGTGGCTTGCCACAGAAAATAAAACGAAGAGATAATGCACATGTGCTTCATTTTAAAATAAATCTATGCATGTTGGCTTTAATGTTGCTTTGGTTCACATCCTATGTAATGCTGTCCAGTCCCAATTCTTTTTTGTTACATTCCAGGAGGTGTACCTTTGCAAGCAAAATACGATCAGCTGTGATCATGGGCGTAGCCAGGATTTTTCCTAGGGGGTACAGGCCTTTTGTTGGAGGGGAGCAGAACCTCAGTTAGCCATGTATTTTTATTTATTTTTGTTGATGGGGGGCAGCTGCCCCCCAGCTGCCCATGGCTGTCATATTAAAATGGTGTCATTTTAATAAGAGTTGTGATTAAAATTAGTGCATTTCCTTAACTGTGATTATCTCTGGTGGTTTATTTCTAGATATTAAATAGAGCAAAAATCCTTAATGTGTGTGTATGGATGCATGCATGCATGTGCACACACACACAGCCTCTAACTGTTGAAAGGCAGGCAGTATTAGGTTTCTAAATCAGGTCATGCACAAAGCCATCTGCATACTGATTCGGCAGCCAGAACCCTAGATTTTCAACTGACCTGTTCCTAATGTGAGCATTGCCTGCCAGCACCTTGTTATGTAGTGAAGCAGATTAAATTATGACGTTTAGTGTGTGGCTTCCGCCCCACAGGGGTTTGTCTTTCATGCCTTCCTATGACACACATAAAAATCCAACTCCTCGCTCGCTATTCATAAAAAATGATTTATAATGAGAAATTCACTTCTTGGATATCTATTCTATGATTCTTTGCCTTCCCCCTCCATGAATTACACTCCATCCACCCCAGGATAAGATATGAGCCCAGGCTTTTAAATGGAGCTGGAAGTCACCAGCGCCTAATTTTGGGACTTAATAAGAACATTTAAGTGGGATGCGGGTGGCGGTTCGAATCCCTGCGACTGGGTGAGCTTCCGTTGTTCGGTCCCAGTTCCTGCCAATCTAGCAGTTTGTAAACACCCCAAAAAGTGCAAGTAGATAAATAGGTACCACTCCAGCGGGAAGGTAAATGGCGTTTCCGTGTGCTGCTCTGGTTTCGCCAGAAGCGGCTTAGTCATGCTGGCCACACGACCTGGAGAAACTGTCTGCAGACAAATGCCGTCTCCCTCGGCCTCTAAAGCGAGATGAGCTCCGCAACCCCAGAGTCATCCACAACTGGACTTAACGGTTGGGGTCCCTTTTCCTTTTAAGAACATTATAAGCACATGCAGAGTTCCTTTCCCTCACTTGTAAGGAACTTGCTTGTGTGTTGCAGTTGTGTCACAGGGGTTTAGTCTATTGATTGATTGATTGATTGTGCTTTTATATCACACCATTCTTCCATTGTGAGGTCTCTGACAGGGTCCTAAAGTCCTCCTTCCTCTTTCCCAAAACCTAGTCAATGCTTTCCCAACTTTGGGAAAGGGGTTGGAAGGCAAAGACTGGTGCCTCAGCTGGCTTTGGGAAGGTGGCTTTGGGCAGAGAGGTGGGGTCAGATCTTTGCCTTGCCCCCTGAGCATGCAACAAGGCCATGTGCGACCTGTGGGTTCCATGTCAAAGTACTCTTGCGACCCCACTTGGTATGAAAAGTTGGGCCACTCTGCCATAGGTGTGTTGTTTTTTTTACAGTGCACACAGGTTCTGTGGCAGAGAAGTCGATGTGAAAAGCATTCACCAACACTAGGACACTGGTTTCAATTTTTCTAGAGTGCCTGACGCAACATCTATGCAGTTCACACTGCATGGCAAGACGGTCTTATTAATGGCGGCGGTCTCCAGGATTTCAGAGCATCACTGTAATAATCCATGGAAACTGGAAATAGTTTGAGCATTCAAGAATATCTCACTGAAGAACTGACAAATTCCCACACATTACTGAAAAGACTGTCTCGTTTTTCAAGATGACGTGGTACTTCCTTTTTTATGCACTCATTTGTTAGAAAGTTAATCTCTTTCTTTTACTAACGTTCTGGTTTCAGGCTTGCAATGAAAAGTGTGAAAGCATTCACCAGACATAGACCTTTTGAATTGACTCATTCAAATGTTTTGGGGAATAGGATGGAAACATATTCTCAAAACGGTTAAGTAAATGCAAGCCCTATTTTGGCATTCGGGTTACTCGGATATAAACAACCACCGTGCAAGAGGGGAGCAAGCTCTAGTCAGTGTCACCCTCATCCCAAGTTACAACTCTCCTGGAATTTGAGGGTAAACATTGAAGCAGGGAACCTCCTCTACTTGTGGCAATTCCCCATGCAATCCAAAATCTTGACTGGGGAAGAGAGATGTGCTGGAGGAGGCGGGGCTTGGCAGCATGCCCATGCTCATCCCCATATGTTTACTAACATGCGAGCAAAAAAAGAACACTCAAATAGGACATAGTCTTGGGTAGATCCTAAAAGGAATGGTATAAGGAGGTATTGGCTCAATAATTGCAAGATAGATAGTTTCTCATTAAAATTCAAGCCAGATACATTTTCCCCACCTTACCTACCGCAGATATTGTACAGTGGTACCTCTACTTACGAATTTAATGCGTTCCGAACGCACATTTGTAAGTCGAAAAAAATTGTAAGTCGAATCCCATAGGAATGCATTGGGAGAAAAAATTCGTAAGTAGAAGCAACCCTATCTAAAAATTCGTAAGTAGAAAAAATCCTATCTAAACCGCATCCAAGATGGCGGACGGAGCTCCCTTCGTAAGTAGAAACATTCGTGAGTAGACATTCAGTGTATCTGACGAAGTGTGCATGCACACGAAAGCTCACACCTAAATAAAAACTTAGTTGGTCTTTAAGGTGCTACTGAAGGAATTTTTTTATTTTGATTCGTAAGTAGAGTTATTCATAAGCAGAGGTACCACTGTACATGGTTAGGTAGCATCGCTTGACCCATTTGGGCCTATTGTCGTAGTTATCGGCTGCTGTTGCTGGTTTCTCTCCAGTTCCTTCCTCCAGTTTTGTTGAAACTGGGTGGTAGTGCATAGAGTGGATCCATGCCTGCCGTCTCGATGGTTTCAATTGGAGACCAGACTCACAAACTGCTATCCCCTGGTATCTTATCAAGAGAGAGTGTTCTGGGGTTTGTGTGTCACCTGATGATAATCTCTCTACTGAGGAAACACAATAAAACATAAGAGCGCTTGCTTCTGGAAATCCTCAAGGGAGCAGAAAATGCTTCTCCTTGGAAGAAAGCCATTTGCAAGTTTTAAGGGGTGAAAGGGAAAGTTGAATTCGTTTTCTAACACACTTCTGACTTCTACTGGACCAAACCAATGAGTGGACCCTTTCTGACATGGAAGCTGCTGCTCTATGGCTCCTTGTGCTTGTGGAGGCAAAATGGCACCAGCCCTATGAAACGTGGGACAAATCCACATTTTTACACTTTTTCCTGTGGAGTGGCTTATGCCGCTTTGAGAAGCAGTTGCACTGTGGACCTCTCCTAGATGGTGCGCACTGAGACTTGCAAAGGAGTGTGGTTTTGTCGGCTCAGATAGCCCAGTATTGGCAGTTGTCAAAAGTAACAGTTTAGGGTGGTAGCTGGCGCAGTTTTAAGAATGAGATTTTACCGTGTGTGTGTGTGTGTGTGTGCCACCCCTGCCTCACTATGCACCTAATACAATGCATATCTCCACATGCATACTTGAAAAAAAGAGGCTCACTTCTTCCCACTCTTGTATGCTTTGTCATCTGTGAAGGGGAGAGGACGCAATAGAGCCTTAGATAATGTTTGAACTGGTCAGAGATGTGTGTGTGTGTGTGTGTGTGTGAAGTGAGTACAATAAGTACTTACGCAGGGGTTACGTTCTGGGGATCGCGCAAAATTCACATATAGTCAAAGTCCATTGGGTTCAATGGTAGGTGGAGTTGCCAAAGTCTTCCCTGCCCCCCCCCACTCAACGCCCATTTCCTTTAAATTTTATTTTTTTAATTCCCAAGCATGTAAAGCTGAATGTATGGAAGGTAAAAGTGCGTAACTTGTGGGTTTACTGTACTCCAGGAGTAGGCAACCTAATGCCCATGGGCTGGAAGCGGACCGCAGAGGCCGTTTAACCAGCCCACGAACTGAGCCGCCCACTCGGCAAGTCCCCATGCGGTGACTCTCTTCTGCGGCTCCGAAAACCGCTTCTGCACATGCCCAGATGCTGGAAATCGCGTCTGTGCATGTCCGCGGCGCCAGAAATCGCTTTTGCGCATGCCCAGATGCCGAAAATCATGCCTGCGCAGAAGCGATTTTCGGCATCTGGGCATGCGCAGAAGCGATTTCCGGTGCCGCGGACATGCACAGACGTGATTTCCGGCATCGCGCTGCCCCAGTCCAGCCCATGGAGGATTTCCATGGGAGTGATCCAGCCCATGCCCGGTAAGCCTTGCCGACCCTTGCTGTACTCCACTCCTATCAATGTTGTTACCTCTTCAGGGGTTTTAGACAAGAGGCCGAATCCAAGTCCCCATTGTTATACCATAGCTGAACCACAATACTAGGCATTTTAAATGTATATTCAATAGGAGTAAAAGCCTGAAAAGTACTCGGGTATATTCAATAGAAACACCTCCTTTAGGTGATGATTGCCTCCCAGCTTCCACACGTGAGAAAACATTTTAAGAATTCTAAAATTGTTTCTCCCAATACATTTCCCTAATTGTTTCCTTCTTTTTCTTCTTTTTAGGAGAAGCTAAGAATCTTCCTACGTATCCAGGGCCAAACAAGATGAGGGATTGCTACTGTACTGTAAACCTGGACCAGGAAGAGGTTTTCAGGACCAAAATAGTGGAGAAATCACTATGGTAACAACATTTATTTCCAATTAATAAGTATCCTAGCAGTTTTCTACTGTACATTTATTTGGAGTTCAAGATATCTTATTTTGCTTTCTGGAGAAGAGAGCTGCATCAAGCTTCTGACACTTGTATAAATTGCCTAGTAGTATCTCAGAATCCTGGCATCTTGTGTTTTTCCTCATAAACACACACACACACACATTATTTTCTTGAGAAAACCCATTCGGGAGGGCTGAACTAGATGTGATGGTAATTGCTGCCTTATTTGGGAGTTGCAGTTGACATGATTTTTAGCAGTTGTGTGAGAGGGATAACGGGGCTGTGCTTGTTGGTTCTTCCCACCCTCTCCCCCACCTACAGATTGGGGTGGCATATCTGTAGAGAAATAGCCTGCTCTGTGTATAAACACTCATATTTGGAACCCAGTTATACAGGGTTGGGCCACTCATGGGAGGGGGAAACCTGTTTGTGTGCCGCAGGTTCCCCTCTACAAATGTGTCCCCCCACGCAAAATGTGGATTGTGGGTATTAGGAGGGGGGCTGCCAGAGACATGACAAAGGGAAGTGTAGTCGAGTGGTTGCGGTTTCATTTTTTCTGTTGAAAATCCATGGAACTTGCAAGTAAATGCTTCAGGTTTTTTTCAGAGCACTCCTATATAGTTCTCTACTTAAAGGTAAGTCCGATTGAGTTCAGTGAATCTTACTCCCATGTACATGGGTGTAGGAGTGAATCCTTAACTCTCTTGTCAATAGAATCCTTCTCTCTTGCTCAGAGGACGTATTTTTTACATTTCAAAGATCATTAAAATGGCCCACAGGAGGGTTTATTGTCTTCATTGACGTCACGTTGCTGGACTAATCCAATAACTCTTTCCTATTGAGAAAATAAGTCCTTTTGAGGGTAGAGGGAAGAAGGGGGGAAATGTTATTTTTAGACATTCCTATAACATTAAACTAGTGCATTGTAGCTTCTTTGCAATCATGATGTGCTTATTTCTAGCAAAAGCCCGTTTAGCTCTCAAGATGCGATCAGGGAATGTTTCCTCCCCGCCCCCGCGCATCATGTCTTTCTCTCTAGCATACCGTTTCCCACGATCTTAGCGAGGGCAGGGATGACCAGATTTGCAGAGCTCAAGGTGGCAATCCTGTGTGCACTTATCTGAGAGTAAGCCCCACTGAACAGAGCAAAGCATTATTTCATGTAGACATGTGCTGGATTATACTGTAAGAGCCTTTGCAGAAATCTGTGAACAGCAGAGGCAGCAATTTTCACCAACATGTCTCCTCTGCCCCTTATTGAAGCATTCCCCCCCCCCCCGGTTTCATCTAACTTTGCTTTAGTACAATGAATGCGATAACTTTCTCAACTGCTAATGACTTGTCCATGATGCTTATTTTTCTCTCTCTCTCCCAGCTACACCTGTGCCTGACCCACCCACTTTACCTTAACTTCTAACTCCCCAGCCCAAAATACAACCCCCAGATTGAGTTCTCACATGCATTCTGTCCTCCTGAGCTTCTTGTGAGCTGAGAAATGGGAGTGACTAAAGACACTGAGAAAAAACGGAATTAGGCAGAGGTGGGGCACAAGGAAGTGGGTCTGCCCTTCAGTGTTTTTTTTTTTTTTTGATGGCCACACCTGACACTCACAACAGAATTTGAACAACTCAAGAGCAGGTGAATGCATTGCTGACTTGACCCACTTTCTGAGAATCAACATCCTTTCCTTTTCAAGCAAGGGTGGGGTGGAGGAATCAAAAAGGAAAGGGTGATTAAGGTTGTCTGTCACTACTTGCAGAAACTGCTGAAATGCATTTAGGCTGCAATTAAGCATAGTTATGCCCTGTTGATTTAACCACACCGCAGGATTACAACCTTAGAGAGTTTAAGAGGTCTCTGCAAAGTGCAGTAAGAGGGGACAAAAGATTTTGTTAAAGGTTTACTCATTGGCGAGACCATTTGGATCATCATGCTCAACATTATATTTAAGGAATCAAAGAAACAGAATCTCCATCCCAAGGAAAGAATGTGAATATTTGTTCACATCCCTTGCCACTCTTCTCTCTTTTCTTATGTTGGATGCTTATGTTTTCTTCTTATGTTGGGTGCTAAGCTCCATGAAGCAGAAGCTGTAAGCTTCCTGTAAGTTTCTATTGGCGTGTAAATAATTATACAATAAGTTAACAGGCAGGCAAAACGTTTTGTGGCTTGACTTCCTTCCACTATCAGGCGGACAATAGCACATCATCCATTCCTCTCTGTAGCTGTTGATGTAAGTTAGTGAAGAGCACAGGTATCTGTTCTGGTCCAAACCTCTTAACCAATTATTGACTTCAAAAGGCGGTGCGGAACGGTACCTCCAAGCAGAACATGTTTTACCCTGGACAGATAGCAGAAATGGCATCTGTTCTCCAGTTCCTTTAGGAACTTCTGCCGTGACTGACCAGTGGTAATTACTTAATGTTGCGCTTCACTGGGGCAGATTGCAGACATCTAGGCATTCTTCACTCCATTGGAATCAAAGCTTTAAGGAGCGCACATTCTGTTGCGAATGTCATTAAGTGTAGGCTTGTACAGACCGGAAACTTTTAACATTTTCCCTGGGAAGATTCCACGTTTTTTCAGCCCTTTCCCACCCTAAATCCCATCCAAGACCCTTGGAAGTGGGAGAGAGAAATGCTACATCCATCTGCATTGCTCCTTCTTGGAGTCTAAGGTACATAGTGGCATCAGGTTATCCTTATTCAATACTTGCAGCTAGGCAGATAGCCATGTTGCATGGTGCCGGAGCTGAGAGGCATCTATCCATCTAGAGAGCCAGTGGAATGTGCCTCCGGGGGTAAAGTCAAACCACTGCATTAGAAGCCCCTAAGTGACCTCACTGGGGCACAAGCCTGGGCAAGTGTGTATGGAGGTCCTGGGCTGCCCAGATGACTTGAGCCCCCTCTCAGCCTTGCTGATATGGTCCAAAGGAAAATAAAGCAATACATTTGACACCAGCTGGACTGCAGGAGTTGCTGGAAGGAGGCATACAAGAAGCCATCCCACTGTCTTAGGGACTCCACTGTGGATTTGTGTAGGGTTTACTCCTTGGCCCAGGGGTCAACAACCTAAGGCCCATGGGCCACAAGCAGCCCATGGGGGTTGTTTAACCAGCCCATGGACCCCCCCGCCACCCGCTTGGTCGGTTCCCGTGCGCCTCGCTAAACTGGCGCTGAGCAGAGCGGGCACCTCCTTCCGCAACGCTGGCCGTCTTCCCATTGGCTGCAGGAAGCTCCTACAGCCAATGGGAAGCTATGCATGTCTCCTCTGTGCCAGAAATAGTGTTTGCGCATGCATGCGTGTGTGCACACACACACTCTGGCCCACCGCGGCGTGGGCAGGACCGTGAACCTGCCCAAGCCACAAAAACTTTGCTGACCCCTGCCTTAGCCTGTTCTTCTCCTGAAGATAACCTGCAAGGAAGTGGAGGTTAAGGATCAAGAGTTTTCCTTCTCCTAGATGGATTTAACCAAGAAAATGGGTTTAACAAATGAAATGCATCCCAAGCCAGTTGCAAATAATATAAAACAAGACTTTCCTTCATTGAGAGTCTGTTGTTGTTGTTGTTGTTGTTTGTTTGTTTGTTTGTTTGTTTGTTTTGGCTGTATAAACTGCTTGGACCAAATGTGGAAGTTAAGTAGAATCATAAATATTGAACTCCTGTGAATAAGCATATACATTTGCCCATATGAATTATCAACATTGCCACATGTTCTGAAGTTCTTCTGCAGAAATTGATTCTAGGTGTGTATTCTTTCACGTTGTAGCTGGTCAGTCCTCTTATGGCGAAAAGAAGAATACTGAAGAAAGCTGTTGCAAAAGCAGTCGCTTTGGTTGCTGCCTCCCACTTTGTGTAGTAGTTCTACTTGGCTCTGAACCAGACCATCATCCCCAACGGGTGAACTGCTTATGAAAGTGTGTCACAACAGGGCTGAAAAGATTTCGAATACCCAGAAGCTACTATCAAATACAGTATTTAGAAGCAATCACTATTCAGAGCTGAGATAATGCTTAAGCTAATCCATGAAAGCTTATGCTATGATAAATTTGTTACTGTTTTAATGTGCCACAAGACACTTTGTAGTTCATAAATTTCTAGTCATCCTGCCTTGTTTTTTTAATAACCCCTCAGCACCTGAGATTTTTCCAGTCCTGCTATCCAAGGGTGGGTGGGTGTATGTGTGTATGTTCTCTCTCTCTCTCTCTCTCTCTCTCTCTCTCTCTCTCTCTCTCTCTCTCTCTCTCTCGTTCATTCTGAAATGGGAAGTGCAGAGGTGATCCAGAATTCAAAAGTAGCTGGATGAGCAGGGAAGAAATAGTATTGAAAGCAAAAGTATATTCAAAATACTAGGATTTATAATTTATATTGTTGTCAGTATCCGTCTGTCTTGGGAGACAATGGAAGAGTGTCCCTTTGGGGGTAAAGTTGAACTGTTGGAGAGTTACAGCGCCTGCTGTGACTGTAGATAGGGGACAGAGATGTTTTGTTGCAGCTGGGGCAGATGGAGGATCCGGTTTTGCTGCTATAGGTGCACCATGGCGTTTCATCTCTTGCATTACTGTTGAACGCTGCTAATAAAATTTAAATGAATACCAACCTCATTTTTGCAAAATTTAAAACACATTTGATCTAAATTTCTTTTAAGAGATTAATTCCCTCCTCACAAGAAATTTATATTAACCCGTTTATAATATAGCTCTCCTGGGAAGGACATGAGTTCATTGCTGGAGCTAGTCCAGAGATAAATTCACTCAAGAGTGGTATTATTATTATTATTATTATTATTATTAAAAGGATTTTATTCTCCGAACAGAAAAGCTTCAAAGATTCCACCATGTCCTTTGATACAGTATTTTGATGGGTTGTAGCGAGCATTAGAAGTCAGTGGTGTTTGAATGATGTCTAGCAGCATTGAGGCAATCCCAGCCCCTTTGAGGAGGCTGGCTTCCTCCATTCTGCTCCCAGACTACCCAGCCCAGTCCTCCCTCCCTCCAGGCTATGCTAGGTTGGCTGCTTCTTGCACCTTACGATAATGGATGCTGCCATTTCTCTCAGCGTCTGAGACTTGGGAGCAAATAAATCTGCAGCTCTTTAAAAAAATATGTGTGTTCAAGTGTGGGGTGAAACGTAGCCCACCAAGACCTGCTTGTCTGTCCCAAGGATCTTCAGCGCGATTAGGCAGAAAAATATTTGCAATTTTAAAAATAATGTTCCAGCCAAATATGGGGATGCCCATGCATCTCTTTTTTGGGCAGTATATTTTGTGAAACTCATGTTTTTTATTCATTCTTGTATGAATGATGCAGCCTGACTGTGGACAGTTTTGTAGGGAACCTAGGATTCAACATTACAGCAGCTTCAGTGCCTTGTTTTGCTTTGGGAAGGCAAAAATGACTTCCCGAAGCAGCCCCTTGTTCTCTTTAAGAATTGCCACCTCAGAGGGCCCTTCCTGAATTTGGGAGAGTATTATTTTTGGGGGTGCTGCTGCTTCAATGAGGAAACTTATTTGAGACCTGTTGAATTAGCAGGATACATCTCTCGATTTCTACCGTAGATCAGCACCCCTAACTGAAGCCGCTTAGTCGCTAGCAGGAGTTGGACTGAGGTCATGAGTGTATGAATGGAAGTGTCTCGTAGACACACTGAGTTGCAGAGCCACCTTTTCCACAGCCCTGTTAATTTTCTTTATATTTGCATGTAGCTCGCAGTTGCTAGGAAGTACTTTCCATTTGTTCCAAGAGAATGAATCAGGCATTTCTAAACATTGTAGATCAGTCAGAGGATGTAATATTTTCTGTGGCATTTTAATGACTTTGTTTTTTTAAAAAAGCACATTTAAAATCCACACGTAAGCAATTCTGTTTGGGATGCTCCATTATTAGTCACCATGTATATATATATATATATATATATATATATATATATATATATATACACACACACACACACACACACACACACACACACACATTTTTTCTTCCTCATTTCCATCCCAAACGCGAGTAACACAATAAACATCAAGTCTGCTTTTTAAATCTCTAGCTGAGAATTAGATGCAATGTTTTATGACTCCTAAACGGAGTGAATGGTTGTCGTCTGAGAGATTGAATTGGGAGAGAGCTTGAAATGCAAAATGTTTTAAGTGTTATTAAAGTTTTAAGTTCTGAAACCATTTTGGTTAAGGCGCCCGCAAGAAGCCACTTACTACTGAGAGTAATTCCATAGACTCCGGCAAGAAGTTAATTGTGGGATTTACCTGTAATTGCTAAATTTCATTATATTTCTGGGGTTAGAAGTTTAACTCTGACAAGGTTTCCAGTTAAGGAATGCGGACTGTTACACCCACATATTTAATCATTTTCTATCGTTGCACCTGATTAATACTTCAATTAAACTGGATAATCAATTATTATTATTTTTAAAAAGTATACAAAAAATTAATGGGAACAGAACCTTTCACTGTTTTTCCAGTCACAGCTCCTTCAGTTTCTGTGAATGATGGCAATGACAGCTGTTGACATGAGCAGCAGACACAATCAAGATGAGAAATAACTTTCAAATTAAAGACAAATTTGCAAATAAGCCTGCAGAAATTCCTGGCTTGCACTTGCTGCTAATTTGCTTGTCCATATACACATGGAAAATAAAGTGGATGTTTGATTTTCATTTATGTCACAAACGTACATTCCAACATTTATTCTTATATCCAGTCTTCGAAGCAGATGTCACTTTGCAGTGTATTTCCTTCCCTTGGGGAATAGATGAATAAATAAATTGTGAATTGAAATTTAACATTCTGTCCCAGAAATGTGCATCAGTTTTCATCCTGATAAAGATGAATTGAATTATCAAGGTGCAAACAAATAAAATGTTAAACTAGGTCTCATTTTGATAGGTCATTGATATTGCTTAAAATTAAGGGGATGATGTAGCGAAAGCTAGATGCTTTTAAATTCCATTGAACATCCAATAATTTTAGGGATTTTTCCAGCGCCCCCTCCCAGCCTTTTAGAGGAGGAAAACCAGAAAAAAAATTTCCTTGGTTTTCCTCCTCAAAAAACTACGTGCGTGTTATGGTCTGGTGTGTGTTATGGTCCGAAAAATACGGTACTTTAAATGAATATTTGCAGACTCGCAACAGCTGCTTCTTGATTCATGATTGGGTTTTATTGATGGACCTCATTGTTGGAATATGTTAGCAGCAAAGTGCGAGTAGCTATTTGTAGTCTTCTTTTGCACAATTATTTCACATTAAAATTGTGAAACGGGGGTCAATTAATCTGCCCCTGGAGTTAATAATCACTCTGGGGTGGGGTCTCCATCTCCCCACCCTGCCCTCAGTAGAATTCAAGAAAAAATGCCATTGGAGCATTTTTTTTGTCTGGATGGAGTTTTATGTCTGTCCTGAATTATATCTGATTCTTTAGCCTAACTGTCTTCTGTGTCCTGTCTTCTGTCTATGTAGCACTTCAAAATATATTGTGCATCATTATAAAATATGTGGTGATGCATCACTTCAGGTCGCATGCAGTAGGGTTCCCTGGGAGCAGTGGGGCTTCCGTTTCTCCTCCAAAACGAAACAAAAAACGGGAAGCCTCATTGCACCCAGGGAAGTCTATTGCACCACTGGAACTGCCGCATTGGATATGGATCATTGGATATGGCCCGATATGTCGCAGTTGCCAAATTTTGGTTGTGGAAGCTTTCCTCTTTCTTGTCTTCAGTTTTCCTTCATTGAGAAACAATTACCGGAGGTAATATTGTAATTATTAAAATATATTGTGTAGCGCAAATCGCTTTGCATTGCATCTCAGCCTTTGCAGTAGCGCAAAGAATAGGAATGCATGCTGTATTCCATAACATCTATGGAAAGGCAGCTGGTTTCACTTGGAAGATGAAGCATGATGGAGAAGATGGGAGCTGGCTTCTGATATGGGAGGCAATGCATTGGGGACATACTGCTTCCCCATCTCCCTTGGCTAAAACATGCAAAGTCGTTGGGAAGAGTGGCATATCCATTTCAATACCATTGTGCATACAGGTGATCTGGGTGGGGTCTTTGTGCACTGATGGCCTATAGGGAAGCAAGTGGGATAAATGTATTGGTGGGGAGGAGGAATGGGGGTACAGCAAGAGTAGCTTACCATCACCAGGCAAATGCATTACGTAGGCCAGAATTTCGTTGTTGATTTCCTGTTTCTAAATACTCTCATTTCTTTTTGTTTTCCACAGTCCCTTTTATGGAGAAGACTTCTACTGTGAAATTCCACGAAGTTTTCGTCATCTGTCATTTTACATTTTTGATAGAGATGTCTTCCGCAGGGATTCAATTATTGGTATGTGTTGTTGGTTTCCCCCCCCTGTTACTTCAGTTTTTAAATTCAGTTAAAACCTCCAAATTGCTCCCCAGCAGGAGCAGTTCTGTGCATTCTGACATTTCTTACACGTGGCAGTGAACATAACTAGGATTGTGAATTCTTTTTCTTTTTAGGGGTACAACGAACATTTTAGCATGCTGTTAACTAAGGTCGAGTTTTAAGTAGCCTTGTGTGGGTTTAAAGAAAATTCTATATAATAGAGGTAAAGAAAAAAATTACATTCAAAACCAGAGTGTTTATTATTTTTTTCTTATTTCGGTGTGACATAAAAATAACTTTAAAACACAATTTAAAAAAAAAATGAAAGAATTTACTTGAACATGCTATGAACTGCATGGTTTAAATTTATCTGTTAAGAAGGATAAAGAGATTAGTCAGCCCTGCTTATTGCCGAATGGATGCTTTAATTTTAAACTCTTGTTTTCATAAGCATAAACTTTCAGGATTGGTAATTGAAATATTTGATTCTCTTTATAGCTTAAATGAATGATAAATTCAGCTCTATAATCATTGTGTGTTTTCATAGTAAAGCAATGCATGGGGGTTGATTGTGTGTGAACATTCTGCTTTGGAACTTGAGGAGAATGTAAGATACCAAATTGGAGAGGGAGCGGGGGAAGGAAGGCAGCAAGTATTGCAACATAAACTATAAAACGAAAGAAAAACCAGCATGTGTTCTGGAACAGGATGAAAGAGGTAAAAATGCATGATGTCTAAAATTATTGCCATGACCAAGTATAGCAAGTTAGTTTATAAGGTCCCATAAGTTCCTGAGGTCAGATACAGGGCAATATTTCGGTAGGAGGCATCTTTTAAAACTGTTTTCCGTTGATCTAGCATAGTTGTGTGAAATTTTGCAAAGACTTCCTTTTTCCATCAAATTCAAAATCTGCCCTTACCACCTAAGGAAGTTTTGTATTTACAGTGGGACCTCGGTTTATGAACACCTCGGTTTACGAATTTTCGGTTTACGAATGCTGCAGACCCATCTGGAACGGATTAATTCACTTTCCATTACTTTCAATGGGGAAGCTCGCTTCAGTTTAAGTACTCCATGGACAGTCTGGAACAGATTAATCCACTTTCCATTACTTTCAAGGGGAAACTTCACTTCAGTTTATGAACTTTTCAGTTTATGAACAGACTTCCGGAACCAATTGTGTTCATAAACCGAGGTACCACTGTACTGGGAAACCCAACACATTAAAAGACAATTTGAGAACAGTGAAATATTCAGTGTCACTTCATTGTCTGTCAGCTGCCCGTTTCCTCTCTGATTCTCTATGCCCCACCCAGTTTTATTGTGGTGTAGTTTGCATACTGAGGAATACAAAGTCAGACAAGGAACCCCCAAACGCAACTTTATCACATTTCTTGTGCTTAATCAACATAAGTGACAAATCCAAAAATTGAGAAGCAGGTTGGCGAACAGATAACATTCTTAAGAGCAATGTATCTCTTTCACACTGAGGAGGAGTGGTCCTGAAACAGCAATTGATGACCCTGAATTTATGATGTTATTATCAATATGCTTTCATTTTCCTGACAATGGAGGCTGTTGATTAATATAACAAAATCAAATGTGTAGTTGTGTATTTGTTGTGTGGCGTTTCAGATGCCTTCCTTAAGGAGGGGGTTCTGTTTTGAGGAAGTCACACCAGCATTTTGACAGCATTATACCCTGCCCATCTGGCTAGGCCTCCCCAGCCACTCTGGGCGGCTTCCAACAGTATTAAAATACAATAATTTATTAAACATTAAAAGCTTCCCTAAACATAGTGTGAGGGACAGGGGATATCGCGAAGTCCCTCCCCTCCTGAGTTCAAGCCCGTCCCCGAGCAAAGGGGAAAGCAGGGAGAGTTCCGATTCCAGTGGGGAAGCAGGAAGTCGTGTCCGAGGCTCAGGCAAGGTAGAGGAGCCAGGGTCCCAGGTGGGACAGGAAGGGGCAAGTAAGGGGGGAAGACCCATCCCCCCAACTCCAGAATTACGCAGGAAGAGGAGGGGCAAGAGGATGGGTCTGCCAAAGCTTTTGTGTTGGAGAAAGACGCGCCAAAAGCCATTAGGAGGTTCTGAAACCGACTGACAACATCGCTCCGTGTAAATAGCAATGACTTGAGCACTGTAAATACGCAGCACCAATAAAAGAATAAAATGCAGAGCTGCGTAGCGTCGTTACTCTGAAGTAGTCCACTCCGGCCACTGTGACAGCAACCTCCTAATCATTTTTGGGCTACTTTGGAGTTGCCGGGATGAGCGTGTCAGAGGCGGAGAAGTGGCGGCAGATCGCTGAGCAAGCCCAGCTAGAACTGCAACAGCTGTCGCTGCAGGCGCAGGGAGAATTGAAGGCAGCTAAAGAGGAGACTAAGAAGGTCCAGGACGACCGGCTACAACTTGCGGAACAGGTGAGAGAGCTCCAGGAAAAAGAGCAGCATTTAAGGGCGGTGGCGGTAGACCTCCAAAACAAGCTGGATGCAGAGAAAAACAAGGCGGGAGGGGCACCCCAAGTCCAAGTGCTGCCAGGAAGGAGAGCCGGGACCCTAGTAAGCAAGTTCAATGGAGACCCGAAGGAGTTTCAGGGCTTTGAGACTGAGATTGTGTATGCTCTTGAGCTGCACCACGATGAGTTCCCTGATGATGAGCACAGAGTAGCGTTTATTGTGGAGCACCTTACAGGGGCGGCCAGGGAGTGGCTAAGACCGTTAATTGCAACAAGGAATCCTTGCATGAAGAATGTCAAACTATTTCTAGAAGGTTTGAAAACGATGTATTCGTCCGATAGTCATATGGACCAGACTAAGGAGGAACTTCATAATTTACGCCAAGGAAATATGACAGTTCGCGCGTATTGGGCGAAATTCACCATGCTGGTGCACAGATTGGGGTGGGATCTGGAGTCTGCCCCAATGCAAGCGGCGTTTTACTTGGGGTTGCATGAGGAGGTGAAGGATGAGCTCTCGAGAGGTCCAAAGCCCAGTAATATGGATCAACTGAGCAAAGCGGCTCTGGCGGTGGGGGTGAGGCAGGAATCCAGATGGAGCGACAAGCAAGCAACGCGCGCAAAGCGGGCTTGGTTCCCACGGTCGCAGGAGAAGCCACTCCCTCAACAACCCTTTCAAGCCACGCCTGGGGCCAGTCAGGACCAGGAACCCATGCAGATTGATAGCGCGCACGCGCGGGCTTTTCAAACCCCAGCGGCGCCAAGACGCAAGGAGGGAAGGGGTGGGAATTGCTTTCTCTGCAACTCCCCCCAGCATCTCGTCAGAGACTGCCCACATCGCAGGGAGTGGCAAGGAAAGGCGGGAACGGTTGTGCCCTCCCCCACTGACGCAGCACCACAGCAGGGAAACGGGAAAGCCTGGCTGCAGGAGACAGGGGGCGGCAGCCAGGCACAGTCAGCAGACAACAGCCCCAGCCCACCCACCCGCACAGAGAGGAGCAGAGCCAGCCCACCCCTCCCAGAGCAGGAGTGGTTCTAGAAGTGACGCTCACGCTCCCAAATGGCTATCCATTGACGGTCCTCGCCCTAATTGACAGTGGTGCCTCAGCCAACTTCTTCTCGAGAAACTTTGCAGAAGAGCACCAGATCCAGCTTCTGCAGCTGGATTTTCCTCTGCACGTGGCAACCATTGACGGCAGAGAGCTGCTGGGAGGGGCCATCACTCATCAAACCCCCCCCATGAGAATGACGGTTGGAAGGCACTCAGAGACACTGGCATTCAACGTCACCACCATCTCAGACCCCCCAATCGTTTTGGGCATGAGCTGGCTGGCGCGCCACGACCCCTCCATAAGTTGGCATCAGAGATGCATCACTTTTGGATCGGACTTTTGCCTGGAACATTGCATGCAGCACCAACCAGGGGAGGGGCCTCCAATAGCCACGGTGGCCACCATGCACGTCAAAGGGGGTGAGGCGATACCCAAACCATACTGGGACCTGCAGGAGGTCTTCAGTGAAGCGGAGTCCGACCACCTGCCCCCACACAGGCCTTTTGACTGCCAGATCAACCTGGTGCCTGGGGCAACTATACCCCCAGCCAAGCTGTACGCCATGTCAGACCAGGAACTGGAGGATCTGCGCGCTTTTATCGACAAGAACCTCAAGCGGGGGTTCATCAGAGAAAGCAAGGCAGCAGGGGGCAGCCCGGTCTTCTGGGTGGACAAGAAAGACACGCAACAGCGCCGTCTTGTGGTGGATTTTAGACGGCTGAATTCGGTGACAGAGCCAGTGGCTTTCCCCATGCCCAGAGTGGATGATCTCCTGACAGCGGCACGCAGAGGCAAGATTTTCACCAAGCTAGACCTGAGGGGGGCGTACAACTTGATCAGGATCCGGGAAGGCGATGAGTGGAAAACCACGATGTTCACGCCTCTGGGCTCTTTTGAATATCTGGTGATGCCCTTCGGGTTGCAAGGGGGCTCAGCATGCTTCCAGGCCTTCATGCACCACGTCCTGGGGTCCCTACTCTTCAGGAAATGCTTGGTCTTTCTGGATGACATCCTTATTTACTCCAACGACCCAGTGCAGCACGTGAAGGACGTCAGGGAGGTGTTACAGCGCCTGAAGGAGAACCACCTGTATGTGAAGCTGGAGAAGTGCAAGTTTCACACCAAGGAGGTGGACTTCCTGGGCTACAAGCTGTCAGACAAGGGGCTGGCAATGGACAAGGACAAGGTGCAGACCATCCTGGACTGGCACAGCCCCAGGACGCGCAAAGATGCCCAACGCCTACTAGGCTTTGCCAACTTCTACAGGAAGTTCATCAAGAACTTCTCTCGAGTTACGGCTCCCATCACTGACTGCCTGAGAGGCAAGCAGAAGTTCAGGTGGACACCAGAGGCGCAAGCAGCGTTCGAAAGCCTCAAGAGGGTGTTCGCCTCAGACCAGAACCTGTTCCACGTGGTTCAGGACGCGCCCCTACGCATTGAAACAGATGCTTCTGATAAGGCTGTGGGCGCCATTTTGTTGCAACTGGACGCCAACAGAGAGTGGAGACCCTGTGCCTTCTTCTCCAGGAAGTTGACCCAGCCCGAGCGAAACTACACAGTTTTTGATCGGGAACTTCTTGCGATCCACGCAGCGTTCCAGCACTGGAGACACTTCCTGGTGGGCGCCAAGCACCCCATCCAGGTGTGCACAGACCACAAGAACCTGGAGTTCTGGAGAACTGCCAGGGTGCTCAACCAGCGGCAGATACGGTGGGCGGAGTTCTTCTCGAACTTCAACTTCTCCATACACTACATCCCAGGAGAGCAGAATGTCAGGGCGGATGCCCTCTCCCGCAAGCCAGAGTACATGGAGGAGGAGGCGCCACCAGCCCCAAGGCACATTTTCCCCCCGTCGGCATGGTCCTGCGGAGCAGCAGTGGTGAGCGAGGCAGAACTCACAGCACTGACGGCAGCGGATGAATTTGCCAACCGCATCTTCAGAGAACTGAGAGGGGGGAGGGAGCAGGCAAAAGACTTTGCAGAACGCAGAGGGCTGCTTTTCTACAAGGGTGCGCTGTACCTACCCACCACCCAGCTTCGACGTACGGTCCTCAAGCAGATGCACGACAACCCTACAGCGGGGCATTTTGGAAGGGACAAGACCACTCACCTAGTCATGAGACACTTCTGGTGGCCAGGGGTGAGGGAAGATGTTCGAGACTATGTAAGGGGCTGTACCACCTGCCAGCGGGCGAAGGTGGTCAGAGCAGCGCCACCAGGGTTGCTGGAGCCCTTAGCCACACCACACAGGCCGTGGGAAGTGGTGTCCATGGACTTCATCACAGATCTGCCTTCGTCCAGGGGTAAGACTGCAGTGTTGGTGGTGGTGGACCTCATGTCCAAAATGTGTCACTTTATACCGTGTGCCAGGGCAGTCTCGGCAGAAGAGACAGCCAAACTGTTTGTTGATCACATTTTCAGACTGCATGGATTACCTTTAAGGGTTATTTCGGATCGTGGCCGCCAATTTGTTTCCAGGTTCTGGCGGCGGCTCATGAACCTCCTGCAGGTGGAGGTCAGCTTGTCGACGGCTAGACACCCGCAGACCAACGGACAAGCGGAGAGGGTCAACGCCATTCTGCAGCAGTACCTGAGATGCTACGTCAGCCAGCGGCAAACGGACTGGGTGGATCGCTTGCCACTAGCAGAATTTGCCTACAACAATGCAGTGCACGTCTCCACAGGGGTGTCGCCCTTTAAGGCCAATTACGGGCGCGACCTCAGATCTTTCCCAGAGAGGGAGAGGGAGGAGGAGGAGGAGGGCCCACAGGCTGAGGATTGGGCAGAGGAACTGGAGACGGTGCACCAGCAGCTCAGAGAACACTTGGAGAGGGCCAAGGAAGCGTACAAAAAGGGGGCAGATCGCCACAGGCGACAAGGGGAGGTCATCAGGGTGGGGGACAAGGTGTGGTTGTCCTCGGAGGGCCTTCCCACCAGAGGGAGGTGCAAAAAGCTGGCACCCAAATGGCTGGGCCCCTTCACGGTCACGCAACAGGTCAACCCGGTGGCATACAGGCTGGCACTGCCAGAGGACATGAGGGTGCATCCAGTGTTTCATAGATCGCTGCTGTCGCCGTACAGGGAAAGCAGCAGGCTCAGAGACAGCGAACAAACCCCCGAGGGAGGGGGGGAGAGGGAAAGCAGGGAGCAACTCAATGAGGCCACGGCCATCCTGGATTCAAGGTGGGGGGTGGGGGGCCTGGAGTACCTCATGGCATGGGAGGATGCTCCACCGTCCCAGAATGAATGGGTTCCCGCCACTCAGATACAGGAGGAATTCTTGGTGGAAGAATTTCACGCCCTCTTTCCCCACAGACCCAAGCCCTGGCACATGGAAAGGGAGGGGGAGGAGGAGGAGGCACGGGAGAACAGCTCACCATGGCGCTGGGAAGCGGAGTTTGAGGAACCAGAGGATGAGGTATGGGTGTCGCCAAGATCCACCCAGTCAGAGGAAGGAGCAGATTGGCAAAACATTTTTACCCCCACCAGCTCTGACGCCACGGACTTTTTGGGATTCCCGTCCTCCCAGGCGGAAGGGGGGGGCTCGCAGGACTGGGGGGAGGTGTTCACACCAACGGGCTCGGAGAGCACCGAGTTTTTAGGCTTCCAGTCGTCACCGACACATGGGGGGGGCCTGGGGAGGGGTGAAGGAGAGCTTGGGAGGGGGGTGGATGTGAGGGACAGGGGATATCGCGAAGTCCCTCCCCTCCTGAGTTCAAGCCCGTCCCCGAGCAAAGGGGAAAGCAGGGAGAGTTCCGATTCCAGTGGGGAAGCAGGAAGTCGTGTCCGAGGCTCAGGCAAGGTAGAGGAGCCAGGGTCCCAGGTGGGACAGGAAGGGGCAAGTAAGGGGGGAAGACCCATCCCCCCAACTCCAGAATTACGCAGGAAGAGGAGGGGCAAGAGGATGGGTCTGCCAAAGCTTTTGTGTTGGAGAAAGACGCGCCAAAAGCCATTAGGAGGTTCTGAAACCGACTGACAACATCGCTCCGTGTAAATAGCAATGACTTGAGCACTGTAAATACGCAGCACCAATAAAAGAATAAAATGCAGAGCTGCGTAGCGTCGTTACTCTGAAGTAGTCCACTCCGGCCACTGTGACACATAGTTTTCCCCTTCATGTGTAATGGGGATCTATGATTAACTTTAGTGTCCTGAGTTGGTTCACTGCTCATGTGAATGGAGGGGCAATGTGGCTTCATGTCGTTTCATATGAAGCTGGTGCATATCTTGAGTTAAGTCAAGATTGGATCTTCTGAACTTGGCCATTGTGTTAGAACAGAAAGAAAGAAAGATCTATATCAGTCCTATGCATCAGGAACTTTACTTGTGAATGTATTTTGAATGTCCCCTTATTAATCTGGTAAACCGTTCAAGAGAAAATCAGTATAAAACTTAGATGTGTCAGGGAGGGACTTCAGAAGAACCTCAGAGATTGGCCAGATAACAGAATTCTCAGCAGGGCTGCAATAAACAGTTTGGCATCTGTGACCTTCAGTTGAAAACAGGAAGCATGCTACATCATCTGATTGTTTAGCACTTCTCTGAAGGAATAAAGGAATGCTTATACTGGGTGTCCTTCATGTGACAGATATACAATTATTTCTGGCCTAATTCACAAAGCAGAGAGACAAATTAGAATTTAAAGCTTTTATTCATGTTGGAAACCCCTAAGTCCAAACATGAGACTTTTCTCTTCGCCATAACTTTTAGACTGGCTTATGATAGAGCCTGGGTTCAACAGGATACTGCTTGCAACAACTGCATTCTAAAGTGTTGGAAGACAGTATTGCCTGAGATCCACAGGCTGGTTTGGTGGGTCAACCCTAGAGCCCAATCATTGTAACTTGCAGGTCAGACTCTGTGATAGCGCATTATGTCCTATCAGCATCTCAAAGGAGCTGATATAGCGGCTGATCTATGAGAAAACAGCCATGTGATTCCCTTGTGAAAGTCTACGAAACCCTGACAGCTTTGTGCATCCCAAAAGATACCTAGCAGAAATGCAGTTTCTGAAGGTATTGTCGCTGGGTATGTCTAACTACCATCCTAAAAGACTCAAGACCACAATTCCTCAAGGACTGCTTCTTTCTATATGAACCTACCAGGACCCTGAGATCATCTTCTGAGGCCCTCCTTTGTGTGCCTCCTCCTCGAGAGGTCCGGAGAGTGGCAACATGAGAACGGGGCCTTCTCTGCAGTGGCTCCCCATCTGTGGAATGCTCTCCCCAGGGAAGTTCACCTGGCACCTTCATTATACACCTTGTTCCTTTTTAACCAGGCCTTTGGTTGATCTGATTTAAATCCTATGCCCTTTTAAAATGTTTTTTTTGGGGGGGGGAAGCTATTGGCTTGTTCTTTTTATTTTTATTATGTATTTTGTGGTTTTATATCTTGGTTTTATTCTGTGAACTGCCCTGAGACACCCGCGTATTGGGCAGTATATAAATTCTATTATTTATTTATTTATTTATTATATAATTTCGCTGCCATATAACTGTATTATGCAGTCTCCCCTCCACCCTTTTTAATAAGGACCTCTTGGGCTGGATAGAACATTGCCCCATCTGCTAAAAAAAATTAAATAAACCCTGTCTAAACACGATCTTTGGTTTCAAGGCCCACTGAAATCTGTGATTTAAAAACAAAACGGAAAACCCAAGGAAAGCAGAAGGCAGGAAGAAAGAAAGAGGGGTATTCTTTCAAGTGACATCTGTTCTACTTGGTTTTATGGTGAAAAGGTTATCTCAGATCAGCTATTGCAGGCAGGTCTCTTATCACATGGATGCAGTGCTTGCCAATATAGATAGCGCGGCCTGTCACTTGATAAGAGTTGTCTGTTGACTTGGGTCCTGTGCTTT
The DNA here is from genome assembly GCF_963506605.1 of Zootoca vivipara. Taxonomy (NCBI): domain Eukaryota; kingdom Metazoa; phylum Chordata; class Lepidosauria; order Squamata; family Lacertidae; genus Zootoca; species Zootoca vivipara. The sequence continues at coordinate 25,192,820 of NC_083279.1, read as the reverse complement.
CATAGGAAACGTATAGGAACCCGCTAAAGACTGAAAAGCTCATGGCTGCGTTTATAGATGCCATGGTTCCACGTAAGAAAAATGCTAAGCTTGAATGAGGCAGAACCTTCAATTGGACTAATTAATTTTCAAAATCGTGGAAGCACCTGCTTTCGTTTTATATATGGAATTCTTCAGACATACTGTAGTTAAGTTTTTGTTTTATCATGCTAAGCCGGTTCTATTTTCTATTTTTTTCTTTTACCATTTCCCTTCCTGACAGTAGTAAAATGTAGATTCGTTTACGGAAGCGAATGATAAATGAAAAGAAATTTAACCACAGCATATCTGAATGCATAACTTTGCAGAGTGCTAAACCTGAAATTAAGGGAAACGGCGTATCCGTGTGCTGCTCTGGTTCGCCAGAAGCGGCTTTGTCATGCTGGCCACATGACCCGGAAGCTGTACGTTAGCTCCCTCGGCCTGTAAAGCGAGATGAGCGCCGCAACCCCAGAGTCGTCCGTGACTAGACCTAATTGTTTGGGGTCCCTTTACCTTTACCTTTAAACCTGAAATTAACACCGAACAATCATGTCCTGGGAATATGTGGTGTCAATAGCAAGATTATGCCTTTCCCCACCAAAAATAAAATTATCTTCAACTCAGTTCCCTAGTCTGACGTTTGGGCTAGGAAGCCATGTCAATTAACTTTTTTTTTAAAAAAAACCAAAAACTTCACTTTAAATTTTGCTTATATTATATATTAGAATCTTGAACAAATTTGTAATGAATTGTAACAGCATGGTTGATTAATGCTGTCAGTTATGCCAGTACCATTAGATGGAAGTCAAATCAGCAACAAAAATGCTTCCAAACAGTATGGGAAACAGCCTTATTAGAAAAATTAACCAATAAGTTGAAACTGACACGGGGACAAATAGAAGAAGACGGCTTCACCCTGGTATGGTTCCCCTTTATCACATACACAGCCCAACAAGACAATGACAAAAATCCACCAACAGCATACAAATCAATATGGCTAAGCTGATCCAAACACTCACCCACCCCACTCACACACAAAACAAAGACCACCACAGCCAACCACAAAGGAACAACCATATCCTAGGAGAGAGAGAACCTACACAAGTGATGCTGACAAAAAACCCCACGCATATTAAGCAAAATAGAAACATCGTCACCCGACCCCCCACCTCCCCCCATCTACCTCTTTTCCCCTTTTCTTCCCAATGTCTCAACAAATGGAACTGATTTGTAAAAATGTTACGAGAGACATTGCACATATCTTTGTAAACCAAGAAAACCTTTTAAAATAAATAAATAAATAAATAAATAAATAAGAGTGTCTAAATAATTTTTAAAAGCAGGGAGAAACTTTCCAAATAAAGGAGTGTTTACTGTGTAGAGAGAAACAATCTGTGTTTAAGTTACCGTATTTTTCCGTGTAAAAGACGATATTCCCCCCCCGGAATTTAAATTGGGGGGGGGGTGTCATCTTATACACGGAATGTTGCAATTAAATATATAAATAAATGCATGCCTCCATCCATATTCTTTTCCCCCAGCCTCCCCTCACTATCGGCCTCACGACAAACCCTGGTTTGGTACTCCCCCCTCAGCAGCCCCCACTCCGGACACTGTCCCTTTCACCCGGTCCCCTCAGCCGCCCCGTGGCTACCCAGACTCCCCATTCCCCATGCGCACTCACTCAGGGAGCTCTGGCAGTCGCAGCTCCTCATAGCGGCCCATAGGGGCAGGGTGCGCCACGGGGCCTCCGGAGTCTGCCTGCCTCCTTCCACTCAGCCGCCCTACAGCAGGCCGTTTGGGCCCAAGGGGCAGAGTGCAGTTCGCTTCCCTGGATGTTTGAGAGTGGAGTAGAAAAAAAGCATTTTGGCTTCTGCAGCATACAAATTCCCTCTTAAAGGGTTCTTTAGCTATGGTTCTTGCATTGCAGCGCTGACCAGTTCCCGGCCGTCGGGGGACATGCTCTTGTTGCAGCTCAGCTGCCTGGCTCCGTGCCAGCGCCACTCCACTTCTTATACTGCACATTATAATAATGCTGACTAACCCCCCCAAAATAAAAAATAAAAAATTACCTACTGTAATTATGATACTAAATATATTGGTAAAGCTGTTCTGTTTGGTGTTTAAATATACGGTACTAAATATACCGGTGTTTTGAATAGTTAATAAAACATCAAAGTTGTTCTGTTTGGTGTTTAGAATATTTATTTCTTGATTTTGGGCTCAAAAAATAGGGGGTGTCTCATACATTGGAAAAATATGGTATGTCCTGTCCGTAGAAGACTAGTACAGTTGTTTTTCTGAACTGAACATTTCCCCTGAAATGTATATCGAGATGCCTATATGTATCCAGCATGATATTTTATAATTTGATGTGTTTTCAGGAAAAGTAGCAATATTGAAAGAAGATTTGCAAAAGTACCATAACAGAGACACCTGGTTTCAGCTGCAGCATGTTGATGCTGATTCAGAAGTACAGGTAAAGAGTGTTTCTTTCATTGCTATATCATAAGCTGCCCAGTGATTGTGAGCTTAACAATTCAAATGGAATAGTTGTTGGATCCCTTTATTTTTTTAGTTGAGAACAGCAGGTAGGGGTTATTTGTAGGGTGTCTCAAGTAGTCTCTGCATAATAGCAGTTCTGTGCAGACTAGCTCCAAGAAGTTAATTTTATAAAATGTTGTAAGAAGCATATATTAATCTGGTAGTGGTGTCTGCACAGACGACCATATTTCCTTCTGCGTGGAAAGAGGAAATCATACAGTGCCTCTGATAACATTGTGTGCTTGCTTTTGTTAAATAGCGGCTGCAGCCTGCAACTAATCTTCATTATTATGTAGAATAATTTCTTTATTTAAAGCATTTCTTACCTGCTTTTCATTGCACGGCAATTTCAAAGTAGGTTGCAAGGAAAACAGTTTCAGACAGTTACCAGTACTATAAACATGGCAGGTACGTGATAAGCTGTCAACTTTGCGATTGGAGGTTGCCTCGCAAGACGAATTTGTTTTGTGAAAAATTCGTCTAGCGAATCGCGGTTTCCCATAGGAATGCATTGAAATTCAATTAATGCGTTCCTATGGGCAAAAAAAATAAAAAAAATCAATGCATTCCTATGGGATTCGCAAGACGAATTTTTCGCAAAACGAATTGACTCACAGAACGAATTAAATTCATCTTGCAAGGCACCAGTGTATATGGTAAAAGATTAAGGAATGGGTCCCCAAATGGTTAAAAGTAGGACCTGGGTCTGAAAAGATTGAAGATACATGTGGGGAATCTTTGCCCCCCCAGATGTTACAAGTCTCATCAACCCCAGCAAGTATGGCCTATCATCAGGGATGATGGGAGTTATAGCTCAGCAACATCTGGAGGGCTAAAGAGTCCCCACTCCTGCTCGAGGAGCACATCCAGACTACCAGACCTGTGGCTTCAGAGGGAGCTCAACCCCGTCCAGGACAGACAGGAGCCTCCTCAAGTCCCAGATCTGGGAACTACCTACCCACAGGGCCTTTGTCTTATCAGGATTCACTCTCACCAAACCAAACATTGGTTCAAGACCTGCACAGCCTTGCTTGACTCTGTACAGAGAAATAGAGCTGGATATAACTGGCACACTGATGACCTCTCACTCCAGATCCTGTAGTGACTGGTCCGTCAGTTCCATATTATAGATGCTAAACATTGTTGGGGACAGAATGAAACCACAGTGGTGCTCTACAGCCCAAAACTCAAGAGACAGAGCAGGCATCGGCCAATGCCATTTTCTGGTAGTGTCGTTTTAGGTTGGAATACAACCAGAGCAACACCGTGGCCCCTGCTCAAAATTGCAAGAACCTCTCTAGAAGCTGAAATTTTGAAGGGAAGTTCTAGGGAACTCCCCCCCCCCCTTTATGTTACTCTTTAAAGTGCCATGTTTATTGGTGGCATTATGTAAATGAGTAACTACTAATCATCTATGTTGATTACTTGTTCAAAAATGCTGTGAAAAGTGTGTGGTGGGGCTTATTAGTGGTCTAAACCACTGAGCCTCATGGGCTTGCCGATCAGAAGGTTGGTGGTTCGAATCCCCGCGACGGGATGAGCTCCCGTTGCTCTGTCCCAGCTCCTGCCAACCTAGCAGTTCGAAAGCACGCCAGTGCAGGTAGATAAATAGGTACGGCTGCGGTGGGAAGGTAAACGGCATTTCCGTACGCTCTGGTTTCCGTCCCAGTGTTCCATTGCACCAGAAGCAGTTTAGTCATGCTGGCCACATGACCCGGAAAGCTGTCTGTGGACAAACGCCGGCTTCCTTGGCCTGAAAGCGAGATGAGCGCCATACCCCATAGTCGCCTTTGACTGGACTTAACCGTCCAGGGGTCCTTTACCTTTACCTTTTTTTAGTGCACATGATATGATACTAGATATTGACCTCAGATAATTTTAACAGCAGTAGTTAAACACACACATGCTCATGCACGGGCACACACACAGACACAGACAGTGCTAATGTTTGCTTCCTGTGGGAAATGCAGATTTCTCTTTATCGTGTGGAGTGAGCCAATATTTACACAGCCCAAGTCACTGTTGATATTTGCTGTACCATCTCAACCTATTGAGGCTGTGGGAATTGTTTGTCCAGTGTTACTTTCCAGGAGACCGCTGGCTATTTATAACTCAAGCTCTTGTGTCTTGTCACAAATGTTTTGTGTTTAAAATTCTAGTTAGGCTCCAAATCCTAATTATAAACTCAGTACTATTTCTGTGCTGTTTATCACTTCCTCTATTTTTTGCTTTGTAAAAGCCCAACTTCTTGAAGCTACATTTGGAGCTCAGCGATAAGCGTTTACTTCGAGTGGAATAGTTTGTACAGTGTTCTTGTCCATTTATGTGTAAAGTGTGCTGGCCTATTTTCTTAACAGAGAAGTACAACTTTCTAGTACTGATGAGTGGGATGCTTAAAGCAGGAGAAGATATACACTAAAATAGAATACTAAATTTATATTTACCGAAGAGTTTTTCTTTGTAAAGTACCGTAAATCTCATTCATGCAGTTGTGACGATTTGGTATCTATACCAAAGCAACAGCGCTGTGCGGCATTGCTAGGACCTGTAAGAACTGAGCTGCAGGCAGCTGAAGCAAAGTTGAGCCAAGTTCTGGCAAGAAGACTTGGGGGATTTCTAACAAGTTCGAAGCACAGTTTGTCAGAAGTTCAAAGCATAGTGAGGACCATATTCAATGTTGTCCCAGTGGTTCCTTCTTCATGGCAAAGGCTCTAATTGGGGGGGGGGAGCAGGTGAAGGACAAGAGGGTGCTTAAACCTTCCCCTACCAGTTGCATTCTGCTGAAATGCCTCCCAAGTTGCTTTTTCCCGCATGGGCCCATGTTTGGCAGACAAACTTCTTCTGTGGTAGGAAAAAGCTGGAGAAGATTTCAAGGGTGTCTGGGTAAGAGTTAGATAACCCTTTCTCCTATCCCTTCTCTGCTGTAAATTACCCTCTTCTTTGTCACGTGTGACTGAAGTGGAAGAGAGAGTTTGTCCCTTGGAATTGCTTCTTAGAATACATTGCCTGGTGTAACCTGCACATAGAAACAGGATGCAGGGGAGGGTGGCAGGCAGAAACCAGCAGGCTTGGGTCAGATGCCACAGGAAGGTAAAAGGAACCAAACTCTCGACAAGTGACATATGCCTGACCTGGAAGCATTTACATCCACTTCAGGAAGGACCAATGAGCTGCTTGAAGGTGGAACCATGTACAAACCTTGAGCAAGAGGATTTGCCTCCTCTACACACACACACACACACAAACACACACCATTCATTTTGCTCACCACCAGACACCATGGTGTCGCTAATGCCTGCTAAGTATATGATTCTGAAATTAATGCAAGGGCTGCTTGACATTCACTGAAATGAGAAAATTGTGCAAACAGAGATTAGCCATCGCTTGGGCTAATTCTTGCCACAGTAATTTTTGCCCCCACCAGGATGCCTTTAGAGCTAACTTGTAGCATACATCTAAAAATGATAGAGATAGAATTTAGTGGACTAATGCATGCAATGTTTTTACTCAGGATTTCAGAACCTTAGGTTTCATATTAAAAAATGTTTCAACACTCCTGGCAGAAAACAAAAGTTTAAATTGGGACATGCTTTCTTGAAGTGACGGAACAAGATAATTATGAGTTTCCCTGTAATTTCACATTAAACTTTTATTATTATTATCCCAGTTCCAACTCTACCATTTATGAACTGTTGCACCCATGCCCTTTGCTCCTCTCCCTTGCTGTGGGATGTCCCTGGCAAATAAAACCAGATTCTGAAAAATCCCCAGATAGGCATTAGTTCCACATGAAGTCATGGTTATAAATAGAGTAATAGTTGGATACATGACATGGTAAAAGTCCAGATTGATTAATTGGCAAAGAGAAATAACAGATTCTGAACATTTTTTTTAGGCCTGAATTTTGTTATATACCAGGCATCCCCAAACTTCGGCCCTCCAGATGTTTTGGACTACAATTCCCATCTTCCCCAACCACTGGTCCTGTTAGCTAGGGATCATGGGAGTTGTAGGCCAAAAACATCTGGAGGGCCGCAGTTTGGGGATGCCTGTTATATACTTTATTGACTTTGGCAGCATTGCTATCTCCAATCTGACTGAGGCAAATATAATTGCACCCTCCCACTTTGGAGGCATCATGAAATCTACTGTTGTGAATTGATTCAAACCACCAAACAGCATATTTAGTTGAAGAGGAGGAAAGTCCTAGAGCGAAAAAAGCCTTATCACGATTGAAAGCAGTAGATGAAACTGCAAGTTTAACACAGTTCAAATGCTGACCCTCTCAATTTTTGCATTAGGTCATCCCTGCCAGGGACAGAGTGGAATGTGGAGGCTCCCCATAAGAGTTGGTAGATATTCCCCCTGCTGAGCCACCATTCCTGGACATGCAGCATGAGAGTCAGGCCTTTGATTTCATGGCATGATCTTCCACACCTCTCCTAAAGGCCTCTGCAAGCTCGTTCTTGTTGACAGATCTTGGCACAGAGACTGATCCCAAGAAAAGCAGGAGTAGAGCCATTTGCTGGAACAGAACCATCTTGTGGGTGGCTGGCTGGGACATGTATTCAAATCATTGGTTTGGCCATAGTTCTGCATGCCCAGGAGGGCCTGGCAGGGGATGGGAAGGCTCTGAAGCAGCTCCAAAGAAGTTAACGACAACATTCAGCAATACTTTTGCCTTGTTGTCTTTAATGTTGTATATGCAGCTCTCCTAGGAAACTACCCTATCAAAACAAGGTTCTGTAGCTTACATGCTTTGGTGTTAAAATGTGTACATCTACGTTACTTTGATTATATTCTGTATCTCTGATTTGTATCTCATGTAGTCTCGCTTGCATGCTAAGAAATAACTGAAAACGGTGAGGGCTGTTTTAACGGAAAAATTATTTGAATCCTTTGCAGAATGATGTGCTTAGGACCACTGTAAACTGTTTTTATAAATAGGTAGTGTCGGTATTGTTCAGTAGTTGCCGTAATAAGACTTGTTCAGCTTATTTACATGTATCTAGCAGAGGGCTTATTTGAACGGAGTTAATCATTTGCAAGATTCAGAAAGGCCCTGTTGACTATAATGTAACCACAGATGATGTGAAAGTGAAAAAAGCTATTTCCGGCCACCCGGCCGTTACCCAACCAGGAAACAAAAGGGTGTGACCACTTTATCTAACAAACAATAGTTTCCATGTCTCTTGCTTTGTTAGTAGTAGGGTGTTAAGTGTGCATGTAACGTGGGCAAGAAAGTCTCTGAGATGTTGAAAACTAATGCTCAGCCCAATAACAGCATTTCGATGAAGTTTTTGAGTCTGGCATTGCAGTTTGGGATGCAGCTTATCATGCTATAAGCTAATGCATTCCTGTTTACTCAGTGCTGATCCTCTTCAACCCAAACAACTACAGGGCAATTCATATTAGCAGTAATATTGGGGAGGCTGTTTTCTAGCTTCAGTCAGGAATTGAACCCACTGCAAAAAGTCTTGAAGGGGTGACCTAAGTCCTGGCAGGTGATTTTCCTAGCTTGTGTGTCCCACTAGGGTCTGGCAAAGGAGGGAACTGCAGGGTGAGTTCAACACCAGCTAAGCAAACCTCCATGCTCCAGTTGGACCAGAGCAGTCAGCTGATAGCTCCATGACCCCTATCTGGACTAGGCTTCCTGCTGGTCTGTGGAACAAATAATTTAGTCTTGCTGCTTTCAGCCCTCTGCCCTCTGCCTTTCCTCCTCTCACCCAGGAGCCAGGTCCTGACACCTTCGTCTTCCCAAACTGTACAATGGGGCTGTAACTTGCATAAAGCAAAAGAGGACTATTGGTGTTGCCTGTTGGCTACCTCCTGCTCTCCATTGTGGTTTTAGTAGTTTTCCCCCTTACCCTGACTCCCATGCTTGAGCCAAGAGAGGGGCAGATATTAATGGTGGAATGGATAATATGGAAGGTGCTGCCAGAGTTGTCTCTGTGCCCCATCTGCACTGTATATTTAAAGCAATATCCTACCACTTTAAACAGCCATGTTTCCCCCCCCCCCCAGGAATCCTGGGAGCGGTAGTTCGTTAAGGGTCTTGAGAGTTATTAGGACACCCCTGTTACCCTCCCAAAGCTACAATTCCCAGAGTCACCTTGGGAGAAGGGGATAGATCCTTAAACTGCTCTGATAATTATAGCTTTGTGAGGGGAAGAGGGGGTCTCCTAAAATCTCTCAGCACCCTTAACAAACTACAGTTCCCAAGAGTCTTGCGGGGAGCCATGACAGTTTAAAGTAGTGTAATACCGCTTTAAATATATAGTGAAGATGGAACCTATTACTGTTCTGACTGAGGTAAATGGCATGGAAATAAGGGGTGGGGCATGCTGAGATGTAGATGAAAAGATATTGGGAGAAGGGGGGGCCTTGATCTATCTCTACTCTCCAGTGATGGCTCATTGTGTGTTTTCTCTAAGGAAGCAATCAAAATGGTTCATCTTGGTAGTCTTGCCATTTTTTTTACTCAGGATCAAGAGAGAGCAACTTCTTCTTCTTCCTCTTCCTCTTCTTCTTCCTTCATATTGCACCCCACATAGCATTGTATAGTTGGGAGAGAACCCTAAGGATCATCTACTCCAGGCATCCCCAAACTTCGGCCCTCCAGATGTTTTGGACTACAATTCCCATCTTCCCCGACCACTGGTCCTGTTAGCTAGGGGTCATGGGAGTTGTAGACCAAAACATCTGGAGGGCCGCAGTTTGGGAATGCCTGATCTACTCCAACCCTGTGGAATGCAGAAAACTCAACCCACCAAGTATTTGAAGGCAGGTGTATCACATAATCCTCTACTGAGACATTAATCGTTCCCTCCCTTGTAAGAGTGGAGTCCAAGGCCTTAGCTGGTGTCAACAGCTACTTGAACTGTATATGTAGCTTCTTTGAACCAACAGTTTGCAAACGAACTTCAACAGTTGTCGTAGACCACAACTGAGATGATTGCCCCATGTCACTGCAGTATCTTTGTATGTCAATGCAGCACCATGGCCCAAAGGAAACTCTCCTTTAACCACACAGCAATTGTCAGCTAAAGGCTAAACTGGAAGGGGGGGGAAGTCTTATAATTTCTGTGGCTCAGCACAACAACTGTTGGATGAGAAAGATGCTGTTTGCAAGTCTAGTAACCGGATACATAGCCCTCCAACATTTCAGATGAAAATAACCACCCTATTTTCATACTTTCTGAGCCCCACCCTCTCCACAATTACACATCACTCGAAGGGTATTTACCACCTAGTTCTGCTCTGTGTTCATTTATTCAGCAACACTCAAGTGGCTTTGCAACGAGCACCTAAGATCAGAAATGGCATGTGAATATTATTGGTTTCTTCCAGGTTAAGGGACTTGCCGTAGGTTCCAGGATCACCAAAATCCACTGAGCTGGATTGACAAGGCTTCTCCACTACTCTTGAGCTGTTGCAATGCCAAGACAGATGTGGGGGAAAGGGGAATTATACTGGAACTCAACCAAGTCTCCTATTATATTATTGTGGAGAAACTAGTAAAATGTGGGCTATATGATGTTATTGCTAGGTAGATTTGTTGCTGTTTGACTGACCAAACCTAAAGAGTACTCCCCAATGCTTACTCATCAACCTGGGAAAGTGACTAGTGAGGTACTGAACCCCAAGGCATTCAACATCTTTATAAAAGACTTGGATGAAGGAATTGAGGGGGTGCTCATCAAATTGCGGACAACACCAAACTGGGAGGGGTAGCTCTAGACAGCATCTTAAAAAGCAGAAACATCACCTTGCCGACAAAGGTCCGTATAGTTAAAGCTATGGCTTTCCCAGTAGTGATGAATGGAAGTGAGAGCTGGACCATAAAGAAGGCTGATCGCCAAAGAATTGATGCTTTTGAATTATGGTGCTGGAGGAGACTCTTGAGAGTCCCATGGACTGCAAGAAGATCAAACCTATCCATTCTTAAGGAAATCAGCCCTGAGTGGTCACTGGAAGGACAGATCCTGAAGCTGAGGCTCCAGTACTTTGGCCACCTCATGACAAGAGAAGACTCCCTGGGAAAGACCCTGATGCTGGGAAAGATTGAGGGCACAAGGAGAAGGGGACGACAGAGGATGAGATGGTTGGACAGTGTTCTCGAAGCTACCAACATGAGTTTGACCAAACTGCGGGAGGCAGTGGAAGACAGGAGTGCCTGGCGTGCTCTGGTCCATGGGGTCACGAAGAGTCGGGCATGACTAAACGACTAAACAACAACAACAAAGCTCTAATACCTCAGAAGATAGATTGAATCATGATTCATGAACAGACTGGAGAACTGGCCCAAACTTAACAAAATGAATTTCAATAAGGACAAATGTAAAGTTCTGCACTTAGCGGGAATAATCAGGTGTACATATATAGGATGGGAGACACCTGGCTTGCCAGCACATATGAAAAAAGATCTAGGCGGTCTTAGTAGACCACATGAGTCAGCATTGTGATGCAGCAGGGGGGGAATGCTAGTGCAGTTCTAGGCTGCATCAGCAGAAGTATAGTGCCCAGTTAATGGGAAGTAATAGTGCCACTCTATTTTGCCTTGGCCAGTCTCCACCTGGAATACTGTGTCCAGGTTTGGGCACCACAGTGTAAAGACAGATATCAACAAGCTCGAATGTGTGCATAGGAGGGCAACCAAGATGATCAAGGGCCTGGAAACCAAGCCTTATGAGGAACTGTTGAGAGAGTTGGGTATGTTTAGCCTGGAGATGAGAAGACTGAGGTGATATGAGAGCTATCCTCAAATATCTAAGGGCTGCTAGATGGAAGATGGAGCAAGCTTGCTTTCTGCTGCTCCAGAGGGCAGGACCCGAACCAGTGGACTCAAGTTACGAAAAAGGAGGCAAGAGAAATGAAATTCATTGCACTATGCAATTTAACCTATATCTTTCACGTGTCTTCAGGAACAAAAAAACTATGCAGCACCTTATTTTATGGATTCGTAGTAGCAGTTGCATCATTGCAATAATGTCAGTAAAAATCAGTAGTACGGTATTACAGCTAATCCAAGCTTTTGAGGTTACTGTATCACAAGGCAGTGGTCATGAGGAAGAGTTGGCAGTACATGTGTCAAATTATCATTGTGCTTCCTCCCCTATTCCATACTTTCTTTAAACAACGCACCGCCATCATTATTTGGAACAGGGAGTCATCAAGTGCGTGCATTGCCTGGCTATGACAGTCAGTTCCTGGTTTTGCCTGGGGAGACCAATCACATGTGTTTCCAGGCAACACCTATTGTTTTTTTTCACTTATTGTAATGCCCTTAAAAAAATAAACAAATGCCGAGCTTACCATAGCTTGAAGAGTCATTGATTTATCAAGGGCTCTGGCTGGCGGCAGGAGTGAGGATGTTAGTTTTTTTGTGATTTCTCCCTTTCTCTTCCAGCACCTCATGTCACCTCCCACACTGTTCTGGAAGGTTCCCCAACTCTTCAGAGCAGACTTGAATGAAACAGGGGGCTGAAGGAGAAAATTGGCGGAAAATGGTTGTCTTCTATCTCTGTGGATCCAAACCATTGTATGCAATTGATCCAGTCAGAATAGAATAGAATGGAATAAATGAACCATCCCAGACCTTGTGGTCTTCATCAGAGGTCCTTCTCTGTGTGTCCTACCTTAGGGAGGTGTGGAGGATAAGTCACATGAGAATAGGCTTTTTCATCAGTGGCTTTCCTTAGGAAGATGCACCTGGCACCATCTTTGTCTGTCTTCAGGCTCATTTTGTTTACCCAGGCCTTTGGCTAATTAACACTGCCTCCTCAGGTAGTGAGTGGTCTTTTAGTGGGGTGGGTAAGACTTGTTCTAATTAACATGTTTCTGGGTGAGCATTTTATGTATTTTTTAATTGCACATTGCTTTGAATTTTTCTGATCTTAGATATCCTTTATGTGCTGCATGTTATCTTGTCAAGTCGTTTTGTATAAAGTGGTCGATTAATGTAATGAATAATTTTGACTTGATACAGTTTACTTTGCTTTAAGTGTTGTAGATGTAATTTTGTTTAGTTTTCCCCCCTTTACTATCTTAAAGCATATATACATTTATATGATTCTGGTCTAGCTGATGACTGTTTATCTAGCTCTACATGTGCTTGAGATTGGGCCGATCAATCAAAAAATACATTTTTCATTTATAAATGTAAACATTTTTGGATGACCTGGTTATGAAGTAAATTTGCAAAGCAATCTGCTGTTCTCTAGTACTCTGGAGGCAGTTTGAATCAGAGCACCCATGAGAAAATTATTTAATGGTCCCTTGTGTTTTCCCTAAGGGCATAATTGACATGGTTAGGAGCATGCTGTTTACACAGGAGTAGCATTTAGTGCACAACACATCCAAACATATTATTGCAATAAGGATGCTTTTAAAGTAAATCCACACCTGGGTTCTGCAACTGGAAGTAATTGAGTATTTCAAGAATAATTATTTTATTGTTATGCCATAGCACTTCAGTTGCCTTCAAGAGTATTCTTATTGCATAAATACACTTGATTCTATTTAGAAAGCTGCAAGAAGGAATCACCACCCCAAGGCACAGTGCTTAGAGCAGTGTTTTTCAAACTTGGGCCCTTGGCTGTTGTTGGACTACAACTCCCATCATCCTTGACCACTGGTTCTGCTAGCAAGGATGATGGGAGTTGTAGTCCAACAACAGCTAGGGACCCAGGTTTGAGAAACACTGGATGTGAGAGGATATGCTTACATTATGTGTAACAGTGCAAGTGAAAAGCAGTTGCTGTGAGCCTGAAAGACCATAGTTCAGATTCTTAGCCATATACGGTCAGTGGTTCCCAATTGGTGGTTCGCGGATTCCAGGGGGTCTGCCTAACCCACCCAGGGGCTCTGTGGCACCAGTCACATAAAATAAAATTAAAAAACTCCTACCATAGAGATATTGACATTTTCAAAAGTAGGGGGTCCATGGCTTGGCTTTTGAAAAACGGGTTCTGCAGTAGATAATTAATTGGGAACCACTGCCATAGGTGACCTTGGGGGGGGGGACACAATCACTAGCTCTTCCCCACCATTCATCCTTGTGAGTTCCAGCTCAACTGACTTGATCCATGTCTCCCAAACAAACATGTAGATGGAACTTGGTTATCCACCAGCTTCCACTCATTCCAAATATTCCAACACAGTCCTTAACTCAAAATAGGTTTAGAAATGTGCATTATAAGAAAATATACAGTTAGAAACAATAATAAGTTCAGAAATGTGTAGTTTGAGAGAAAATACGCTTAAAATGCGAATTTAAATGTAGACATATTTTTTGGCTTTTTTTAAAAAAAGAATTGCACAGGTAGGCACAGAAATAGTCTGAAACAGATTTATGAGTGAACACATGCAGAAGCAGAGTGTTTGTGCATCTGCAATAATAAGATTAACAGGGACGCGGGTGGCGCTGTGGGTTAAACCACAGAGCCTAGGGCTTCCCGATCAGAAGGTCGGCGGTTCGGATCCCCGCGAAGGGGCGAGCTCCCGTTGCTCAGTCCCAGCTCCTGCCAACCTAGCAGTTCGAAAGCACGTCAAAGTGAAAGTAGATAAATAGAGGTACCGCTACAGCGGGAAGGTAAACGGCATTTCTGTGTGCTGCTCTGGTTCGCCAGAAGCGGCTTTGTCATGCTGGCCACATGACAAACTGTCTGCAGACAAACGCCAGCTTCCTTGGCCAATAACGCGAGATGAGCGCCGCAACCCCAGAATCGGTCACGACTGGACCTAATGGTCAGGGGTCCCTTTACCTTTAATAATAAGATTGCCTCCCTAACAAGTCTGTGGAATAGATTTCTAAGATGTTGTATGTGAAAGACTCTGTGCAATGGAAATGGATGCATAAATGCAAAGCTTTGTTTGAAACTCTCAGCTCAATGTGAACATGCCAGTAACTGTGCTTGAATGAAACACAGCAGTTCAAAACCATACGTTGTGGTAAAAATGTTTTTTGGTTTGCTACCAAAAATAGCTGTGTATCAAATTTCCTCTGCTCTTGATACAATGTCTCATTAGGGAAATATGTCTCTCCGTTATTCATTTCGCCATCCTTCCTCCTTGTAATAGGCAATCGGAGGAGAGGGCAAAGCATTATAATCATCTAATGCATTTCTGTAAATTTGGATGGCGAACTTGACACATGGCTGCCATTTTCAGTTACAATCATGAGTTTTCAATAACGTTTGTTTTTCGCTTCTGGCAACTCTATCATTAACTGGTTTTTTTCCGGGTGAACCCAAATCATTTCAGCCCACATCTGTGTGTGCATTTAGTTGTTGACCTTAAGAACTTGACATGTGGCAGCTTTTTAAATTTTATATTTCCTAGTTTGTGTTTGTAGGGGGAATAAGTTCTAGAGCAGGGGTCAGCAGGGGGCCGGTCCACTGTCCCTCAGACCTAATGGAGGCCGGACTATTTGGGGGGGGGGGAATGAATTCCTATGCTGCACAAATAACCCAGAGATGTATTTTAAATAAAAGCACACATTCTACTCACATTAAAAACACCAGGCAGGCCCCACAAAAAACCCAGAGATTCATTTTAAATAAAAGGGCACATTCTACTCATGTGAAAACACACTGATACCTGGACCGTCCGCAGGCCAGATTGAGAAGGTGATTGGGCCGGATCCGCCTCCCCCCGGGCTTTAGTTTGCCTACCCATGTTCTAGCTCCAGAGTCTCCAAAAACAGTCTTCTCGAGTGCGATCATTTTTATTATTATCTGCTACAATAGCAAGCTTGAACCTTTTCTAGAATAAATCTTCTCGTTCTCTGCTGATCTTAGAACACGCATCTCGACATATAAATGGTATCCTTTAAACTGCATCTTTTGATTTTTCTTCCTTCTAAAAAAAGCCCGGTTCCTTTTCTCTCTGACTCATCATTATATTGGTCTTTTGGAAATCCATTACTGTGACTGGTTCTATAGTTACAACCTACTGCGTAGCGTTTACATGTGCTCAGCAGCCCTCATGCGCCACTTATTTGGACTGGGGCAAATGCATCAAAACAAGAGTCTGCTTCATTCCAGACAAGGATCTGCGTCAGATCAGCAAAGTTGTGAAATCAGTACTAATACAGTAAATCAAATATAGCATGCTTCATATAGGAATAACCCAGAGTGCCTGTCTGCGTAGCTATCACAATATCCTCTGCTCACCAACACAAGGCATATATGCTGTGTATATCATGAGACTCTTGGGGGAAACTTACTTGGAAACAGTTAACAATGCCTGGTTGTTTTAAGAATTACAATACTGATATGCAATTTTTATAATGCTTTGCTATTTTATATTCCAGGGCAAGGTCCATTTAGAACTGAGGCTGAGTGAAGTCATAACAGACACTGGGGTCATTTGCCATAAGCTCGCTACACGGTAAGACTGGTACTGATCCATATCTACAATTTTGTAATATTCACTTACAACAACTGTGAACCGATGCGAGTTTATTGTATGTAAAATATAAATAAGAATATCGAATCTGAAGACTCTACTTCTGTGATCTCAATAGGGCTTTCATCTAGTCTTTTGCAACACACAGAAAACTGCTCCCCTTTTCGGGGGGGGGGACTGCGTTGCGGGCGGCGACCCAGGACCTCCCAGTGACCCGGCTGTGGGCGGAGGGATGCTGTCCATGTCATTAGAACTCCCAGCCACTGCATCACGCCCCCTAGCTGACCAATTGGGTTAGCCGGGGGTGGTGGTGGCCACGTGGCATTTAAACCGCAGCACAGCTGGGGAGGGCAGCCTCCATTCGTCTCCTCTGTCGGATCTGCAAGCTGCTGCTTCAACCACCTCTGAGAACTTGCTAATGCCTTTAGACTTCTGTGGCTTCGGCTCTTCCTTCAGCTTGCTTCCCTTAACAGCGAGCGACAGCGAGGCTACAGGGCACAATCAGCCTGCGTTGAAAGACTGGGCAGCCAGGGACCTGGTATTGTTGTGGTGTGTGAGAGGTGTGCTTGCTGGGGTGGTTGTTGTGAGACTGGCAAGAAACCATCTACTGCATGACCATCAGAGTTTGGGCTAGCCGAAAGGACATGTTTGAAAAACCTGTCTGCTGCTCATGAGTACAGTACTTGAACTTTCTTCATACGTCATATTTTGCAGGGATATATTTTAAGTTAACAAACTTTTAAAAGTCAACTTAAATTACCTGCGTCAATTCTTGATGCCCTGCAAATTTTACAACCTGCAATAGATGGAAGATATCCTTGAACCCGTCATATTAACATGTACACACTTCACTATAAACTGAGTAGTGATGCAACTTAGCACAAACAACACTATTGCAAAGGAATATTAACGGCCAGTGTTCCCATGCCCTCTACCTTTAAAAACACTGAGGACATACAGAGCCTGTCTGCAGTGTTGAAAATGTGACAAAATTGACCATAACTGCGATCACAGACTCTCTCTTTTTAAAATCATAGACAATTTAAACACTAAAGTGTTAATTGGGCTGATTCATTAACTGCATGTTTTAAAAAGTGGATTCATAATATTTCATTTTAAAATGAGTGTTGCCTTCTGCATGCAAAAACCATTGGTACTGCCATAGTTTGAAAACAAGCAATATGCTTTGTGGCTTCCCAAGAAAGTGGTTTGCCTATGAAAGTTTTGCCTTGCGTTTTTGACAGCAATTGATGCTTGTAAGGATATTTTTACTTGGTCATCTATAGCAAATGTGAGTCATTCTCTTTAGTGACCAGGCAACACAGTTTTTATGACTGCCTTTTTGTTGAAGGTGTGGAGAATAGCATAAGCATGTATCAGCCGATGAGCTGGCAAAATTTTTGTGAGGTGGTAGGTTTTTGGGACTTATTTGCAAGGTAGTAATTCAGATTGGTGGGCAGATTGATTGGCCAACTACAAGGAAAAATGCATGACATTGTTGCTAACCTTATAGACTCAAATAATCATAAACTCACACCTTTAAATTCAGATAATCTCTTCTCTAGTACAAAAGAATGGAGCCACGAATGATCCTTCCTCTCTCACACCCCCTTTTCCCCAGCTGCTATGTTCAGTTCCCATTGTTTTAATGATGAGCATTTGAAATCTGACAAAAATGAGTTGAAGGTTCTGTTCAGACCCATATTTATGCATCCTTGAAATCTTGGGTACCGTTCACTGGGTACTTTTTGTGTATGAGCCAGATCAGAAGGGGTGCGAGAGCACAGATGTTCTAATGCACTGCTGCTATTCATTACAGTGAGACTTCGAGTCAGTTTGTTTCTATATATTTTTATGCTGGAAGTATATCTTAGGCAGGATTATGAGGTATTCTTTGAATCTGAAGCAGGGGAAAATGTCTGAGATGAACACCATAGATACCTTGAATCCTGAACTAGGGAGCTCTTATCAGTGACTGTGTCAAGCAGCCCATTTTTCAGTTCCTCACTAGCTGTCAGGAACAAAGAGATGAGACTCCAGGGCAGCTTCCTTTTCCTGTGGAGGGCCTTTCCGTTCTTTTATTTGATCTTCAGCTGATTTGAGCATTCCTTTCCTGCTGTGAATGGCCTGTAAAGTGGCTCAATGGCCCTTTTACTTCATATCGTGGGTGTAAAAGTCTAGAAGAGATAATGGGAGCCCAGGGAAGATAAGCTTTAAAAGACAACTACAGGAAGACAGGATATATAATAAGATCAGGACCCCTCAGCACAGCAGTGCAAAGCTGGGGTGGGAAACCTCCGGCTCTCCAGATGTGGACTCCCAGCAGCCCCAGTCTATTTGGGAAGAAAGGAAGCAAAGATAAGCACACTTGAATGAGCTGGCATCAGAATGAACTGCAGCATAGAAATGCTCAAATAGCTCCCACAAGTTTTGATGTTTCCTGCATTGAAGGGGGTTGGACTAGATCAGTGTTTCTCAACCAGTGTGCCTCCAGATGTTTTGGGACTACAACTTCCATCATCCCTAGCTAGCAAGACCAGTGGTCAGGAATGATGGGAGTTGTAGTCCCAAAACATCTGGAGGCACACTGGTTGAGAAACACTGGACTAGATGACCCTTGGGGGTCTCTTCCAACTCTACAATTCTAGTGCATTTCCCAGACCTTCATTTACGGCTCTCTCTGACCTTTTGGTGTTCTAGCACACAGTTCTTGGGGGGAGAAGTTCCATGGCTCAATGTTAGAGCAAATGTTTTGCATGCAGAAGATTGCAGGTTCAATCCAGCTTCTTTTAAGTGGTGCTAATAAAGGCCCCTTTCTGAAACCCCTAGAGAGTGACTGGCAGTCATTGTAGAAAATACTGAGCAAGGTGAGCCCAGCGAGTCTGATTTGCTACACGGCAACTTCCAACATTCCTAGTACACGTCACTGAGCAACTGAATTGTTGCATACATGCTGTTAAGCGCTTCCGGGACTCAGTGTGATATTGCGACAGGTGAGAACAATTTTCATAAAGCCTTAGCAGTGAGCTAAAACAAAAGGCAGGATTTCAGCTTTCGCAGACAGTAATGTCATCTCTTGGCCCCTCCATCTCTGTGTCTCCAAATCAGCACATGCATTTTGGCCTAAATAGTTAAGCTGTTGTTGTTTGAGCCCTGAGGCAGTGCTGGCTTCTAACAGATGCCACAGATTTCCGCACACATCTCACTTCAACAGCGATTATGAGGTGAAAAAGCATTAGTGTTGATGGAAAGTTAACCCTAAAACAGACGTGGTTGACCTGCCTTCTATTCCCAACGCTACCTAATAAAAGGCCCCTCCTAAATACTTTTTGAAACATAAACCCGAGAGCTTGCCTGAAGATAATTCTCAAGTATAAAACACTTGCTGTACTGGAAATTGGTGTAGAAATTGTTAAAATAAGAATTTATAAGGAGAACCTGGATGGCACTGGCCAGGGATGGGGAACCTGTTGCCTTACAGATGTTGTGAGATTCCCAGTTTAGTCCCAGCCAGTATGGCCACTGGTCATGGAAGATGGGAGTTGTAGTTCAACATCTGGTTCCTCTCACTGCGTTCCATTATAAATCATCTTTAGTAATTTCTAAATCTTACATAATCTCTAAATTTTACTTAATATAAACTTATTTCTATACCTTTTAATTCTTAATACTTTACATTCCCAACAATATCCTTTCTTTCTACTCAATTATACCTAATTCTAACAATACTCATCTCTCACCATTGTATTAACTACAACCTCTTTGTATCTCCCTCACTTCCATTAATTCTATTCTATTATACGCTTATTCTTTAAATAAACTTTAAATTTCTTCCAATCTTCTTCCACTGCTTCTTCACTCCGGTCCCGAAGTCTCCCGGTCAACTCAGCCAGTTCCATATATTCAGTCAACTTCTACCAGTCCAGTACTCTTAACATAGGAACACTGCCAAATGCATCTGCAAAACTGGTGAACGGCCTTCTCCTTTTGCCTGTCCCCAGCATCTGATATTTAGAGATACACTGGATGTGAAGCCATTCCATTGCCCTACCATGACAAATAAAAGCCTGTTGATACCGTAGATCAGTCTATCCCTGAGAAGCTTGGTTCGAATGGAACCTGACACATGTGCCCTGAGACCATGTGTTTATGCTGACTGCCCTCAGAGCAGGGTCTTGATGACAGTGCATTTGAAGCAGCCAGTGGCCAAGGTGATGGGAAGTTGTAGTTCAGCAACACCCAGTGGACCAGATACTTCCCACACATGTGCTAAGGCAAATCTTGGCTTTGCTCAGGCCTGCTGTGGCAGCAAAATGGTCTGAAGAGGAGCAAAGTGGCCACAAACTCCTTTCTTTGATACCGCATGTGTGTGGTCTCACTTCTGTAGTGTTTGCTCCCAAGTGTACGTAAGATTACAGCCTTGATGATTTCCCCCCCCAAAAAAATCATCTTTATTCGTTTCTTTTAATTTACATTCATAAGGTAAAGGTAAAGGGACCCCTGGCCATTAGGTCCAGTCGTGACCGACTCTGGGGTTGCGCGCTCATCTCACATTATTGGCCGAGGGAGCCGGCGTACAGCTTCCAGGTCATGTGGCCAGCATGACAAAGCCACTTCTGGCAAACCAGAGCAGCACATGGAAACGCCGTTTACCTTCCCGCTGTAGCGGTTCCTATTTATCTACTTGCATTTTGACGTGCTTTAGAACTGCTAGGTTGGCATAGAATCACATTATAACATCTCAGTTCTCTTATGGCTAAACATGTATTTATAAATAATAATAATAATAATAATAATAATAATAATAATAATAATAATAGGAAGAAGAACAAAAACAAAAATTTGTGCTTAATCGCTTGGTTAATTCGTATTCCTTTTATACTTGACTTCCCTCCCCTTCTTACTTGGGTCCTCAGTTTTACTTATTTGAATGCCTCTCTTAACACGTCTATGAGTTTGTTTTCCTGTTTTTCCACTATATTGTAGTATTTTTTTTCTTACAGAAGTTATTCTAAACCAGTCAAAATTTCAATTTCCCCATAATAGTCTTTCAAATATTGTTTGAATATGTTCCAATCTTCTTTAATTTTTTCTTTTGTTTGATCTCTTATCTGCCCAGTCAACTTGTCCATCTCCGCGTACTCCATTAATTTGGTCAACCAATCTTTTTTTGTCGGTAAACATTCCCCTTTCCAATTCTTTCTTTTATGTCCCCATCTCACTGGTTTTTTTAAACTGGGGTGGGATGGGATGTAGAGAGGGGGGTATATGGCAAGCACAAATTATCTGTGTTTCCATCTCAGTGAATAGTGTAACCCCCATCTCTCCAATATAATATCTGATGCACTGTTTTGCTTCAGAGAGCTTCTCACTCTGTCACATGGAGCAACAGCAATAGCAGGTCCCGAGTTCTCATATTCATTCACTGGTTATCAAAATGTTGGACTTGGGATTTATTGTGGGATTTCATACTTAATGCACTGAAGCAGGGATGTTTTAATAACTGACCTTTAGCTGGAATTTACAGAGGAGTCCATGCACAGCCTTTGATTCCCCGCTTTCATTATTCACTTTTAATTACATGCACACAACTGGGATTAAACCTTTTTACAGTTTTTATTTGATATTCTCCAACTTGTGGATTATTCAAGAGTAGGCAACATGTTTTTCACAGAGGAAACTGGGTATTAGCTGTGTTATTTTTCTAGAAAAAGAGATGTCGGAACTTACGATGAATGCCTTGGCTGGATCTACACTGATCTGAAAAAACAACAATGCTAAGAAGAAAAGGTTTAACAGCAATCAATGTAATTTTCCATTGACTGCTGTACAGCGCCTCCTGGTGTCACACTTTTATAATGCATTTATAACGCGTTATAACTCAACAATATAGATTAGTCCCTTGTTCTCTTAGAATGGCAATGGTGCCCACCTGAGAGGTGCTAGAACTGAGTTCCGGTGAGTTCCAGCTGGGGGAAAAAGCCCTGAATATTAGGAAGATGAGATGGAAGGCCGTAGCTCCTGGGCTCATATTTTGAAGTTGTGCTAATATTTTTTGAGAGGATCTTGAAAGGATCAGCTCTGGGAAAATTTCACACTCCTAGCATTTTTACCAAATTCCAGTATTTTTCTGTGTATAAGACTATATTCCCCCCCCCAAAAAAATTAAGTTTTACATTGGTGGTCTTCTTATACACGGGATGTTTAAGATCTTAATTTTGGGCTCAAAAAAAATAGGAGTCGTCTTATACATGGGGGCGTCTTATAGACGGAAAAATACAGTAATTATAACTGAGTTGCCAAACCATTCAGAAGAACATTTATAAGCCAGCGGGGTCAACTGATGAAGCTTCTGAAGTGTCAAGTACTTCTCTTGATCTTTTATTATTTCTCTTCAAGGTTTTTAAGCAGAGGTGGGAGGTGGGGTGGGACCTGTCAGGGATTCCACAGCAGTGATTCCTCCACCACAGGGGGCGTTGGGCGATGACCCATGGAGTTCCTTACAAGTTACATTTCTATGATTCTATAGTCCAAAAAATCTGGAGAGTAGCAGGTTGGGCAAGGTTGTTTATATTGGAAGTAGAGAAATAGAAGGTTGTTTCTATTGGAAGTAGAGAAATAAGATTGCGCCTGTTTCTCACACTATCTGTCTATCTACATAGACGTATATCTTTTTAGATTGATTCAGTCATTTAAACAGAACGTTGAATATGACTAGATTTGTATAGGAGAAGAAGACGGAAACCCTAACTTTATAAGGCTGCAAGGTTGAGATAGAAAGTGAACTCTACCTTATCTGGGATAAGGAAATGGATCCTGGTTATTCCTTATGTTTAATTAATATGCTTCAGCCTCCTCTCAATAATCATATAAGGGGAAGGTTGGGTAACAAATCTAAACAATAATAAAAACAACAACAACTGTAAAACAAATTCAACACCACAACTGAGTTAAGGATTAGCAACATTTCATTAAATGACAGTACAGCCAAGTCTCTTAATTGCCCTTAATTGCTTTTCTCCTCTCTGCATTTCCTGCTGTTATCACTCTGAAACCCCAGTGCCTTTCATCAGACCAATTCCCTCCATCTCTTCAATATTTTAATAGTCTGCTCACTAACTAGGGTTAAAAATCATGACCCTACACAACTCTCCTGTCTGTGATGTGTCTTCTCTCTTTCAGTGTTCTTATTTCAGCTAACAGTGCACATTCTGAGGTCTTCACATTATATCTTTGCACATTCTCCTCGGATTTGAGGCTGTTTTAGAAACCAGCCATTTCTTCTTCATTCTAAACATCAGAAATTTCTTCTTCTTTTCCTGTTCTTGAATTGTTCTCTCATGCAAAACAAAAATACCTGCATTAATCTAGAAGAAGCTGTTTCCATAGTAGATAAATTACAGCTAGTTCTGTATGTATTTTAAAAAGTTCACCAAGTCACCATTATGCTCAAAGCATCTCTGTTTAGTGCACGTGCGTTCATTAAAATTCTTGACACATCTGCGGCGAAGAAAATGTAATCTGACTTCTATAATAACAAACTGGAATGGAGTCTTTCTGAATGGCCTTTATAAAAAATAATAATAAAAAGCTTACAGCCATTTTATAATTGGCTCATGAAACAATTAAGCTACTAATGGACTCGGACAATATTATGATTGACAGTTTTATTTGTTTGCCATCTATTAAGCATCCCAGAT
This sequence comes from Zootoca vivipara, assembly GCF_963506605.1. Classification (NCBI taxonomy): domain Eukaryota; kingdom Metazoa; phylum Chordata; class Lepidosauria; order Squamata; family Lacertidae; genus Zootoca; species Zootoca vivipara. The sequence goes on along the minus strand of NC_083279.1, from coordinate 25,169,145 downwards.
GGTGCTTCATGTTGTCAAAGCATCTTTCTGAGGGCTGCTTCATGCTTTGCAACAGAAGATGCGTCCCTGCATTTCCACCAGGGATCAAACACTTCACTGTCAGTAATATTTGGTAGGTTGCGTATGCATCAAAACACACAGTAAACCTCTGTCCAGGGGCCCTAGGCAGCCTGCTTTTGTAGCTTACTAAATTGATGTTTGAAAAATGTATATTTCAATCAAGCATTTTGTCAGAGGTATTGTTGTTGTTATTTGTTACATTTCTATACTGCCTTTCATCTGAGGATCACAGGGCAAGTTACAGTATAAAAACGCAAAAATACATACCATAGGAGCAAACAGAAACAAGAGCCCCCTTGTGACACAGTTTAAAAGGCCATAGATTGTTTAATTGGCCAAAGACCTGGGAGAGGAGGTATGTTTTTGCCTGGCCAGTGTGGTGCCCTCCAAATGTTGATGGTCTACAGCTGCCATCATCCTTGACCATTGGCCATGCTTGAGTGGGGCTGACGGAAGTTGGAGACCAACATCTGGAGAGCAACTGGTTGCCCACACCTGATATATGCAGAACCCACTGTGTTGAAATAAGCTAGTTCTGGCAGACGTTAACCTACAAAAAAACCACATACAGTGGTACCTTGGTTTATGAACACAATTGGTTCTGGAAGTCTGTTCATAAACTGAAGCGTTCATAAACTGAAGCGAACTTTTCCATTGAAAGTAATGGAAAGTGAATTAATCCGTTCCAGATGGGTCCGCGGCGTTCGTAAACTGAAAATTCGTAAACTGAGGTGTTCATAAACCAAGGTTCCACTGTACATTTTTGTGAGGCTACATCTCCCTGGGCAGCTGTAGGTAGCATGCTTCAGCTTTTTCTAGGAAACAAATGGCTAATTCAATATGCATAAGAGCATGTAAACTTTGTGGGTTTTAAGTTGAAATTGCAATTAGCATTTTAATTAGAAAGCTACTGTGCACATTAAAACAGTTGTCCAATTGTCAGCAGCTTAATGGATGTGTTGCAGTTAAATTACATGACATACTCAAAATGATTTTTTTCTTTTCTTTTGGCCAATTAAATCACTGGCACCATGCCATTCACTTCAATTTTTCAGCAAGTATTTTTATCAACCTGCAGTGGGAAGTCCACCATTCTTTTAGAGAGAAAAAGCCCCCCCCCACATGTTGTGGAAAGACATCTGTGTGATCCACATCTCTTCCTTTTCATCACTACCACAACATCCAAGTGTGGGGTGTTTCTCTGCACTTCAGAATAGCTTTGCTGTGGACAGATGTATGCAACATTTTGGCTGCAAATAAAAGTTTCTGGGTGAATGTGGGATAAATTTCCATTACAAATCTCTACTAAGTAAGCTCAAAATTATATCATGACAAAATGTGAAGTGTAGTCTGGCACAGGTGAAAAGAGAATTCAATGCATGTGATGTTTAATTTTCTCTGTCTTCTTCGTCTTCTTTCCTCTCTCGGCAGTAGTAGACTCAGCTTATCCTTCAACCAATCACATTTGCAAATGATAAGTTAATAATAAAAATATGATGGCAGCTGTATTCCAAAAACTGAAAGGCCACAGGTTACCCATCCCTGTCTTAAAAGTAAACTCTGTGTTTGTTTGTTTTTATACGCTGTTTACAAAACTCCACTGATGCATCTTTTGTCTCTCCCTATCAGCAGTAATTTGTCATAAATCCTTGATATCAGCTTGTGGCATTTAACTTAGAAAGAAATCTCACAACCCACAGACTCTATAAGAGGAAAACATTGTTGGCTGGATTTGTTGTTCTGTATTCTTGAAGTAAAAGGAAGACTTGAAAAAGTCATCCTCTGTTGTATCTCCAGGTACCTTGTGTTGTTACTCTGTAATGATTTTCTTTCTTTTATTCAGAGTTCTTGAATGCCAAGGCTTGCCCATTGTGAACGGGCAGTGCGATCCTTATGCAACTGTTACCTTAACAGGACCATGCAGGTTAGTACTTAGTTGTTTATTCTGGTTTAGAATGATTTCTCTCTTTTCCAAAATTACTGAAAATTAACCCAGGTAAGTGTGTACCAGCCTTTAATCCTATTCAATCAACAAATGTTGATGAAGTCAGGAGAACTCCTTTGTTAGGTGATGCCTAGGGGGGATTAACCATTCATATGTCAAAGTATCAAAAGAACTGATTATTAGAATGCAAATGAATAAAGGGGGTTTACCGGTAGTTTTTAGGAACAGGAGAATTAGGAGGGATAGTTCCAGGAAGTGGAGAAGGAACCATTTTGGGCAGGCTGCCTGAAGGGAGGCTGAGAGTGCTACACTGCTGTAGGAAACAAGCCCCTCCTGCAATGACCATGCCGTAAGAGCATTACTCCCTCCATGTAGAGTAGACTAAATGTGTAAATATGTGTAATTAAACCATATTTCTAAAGGCATGAAGATATCTGCTGCATCTTGATTCCCAAAGGAACCACAGGCCCTGGGCGAGCGTTTGAAACCCCCTGGAATCTTGGCAGAGATTGGGGGTGGCATCCAACTTTTGTAACACTGGTGTCAGAAGTGGGATGATGTATAAAAGCATCACAATTAAAAATGAAACCAGAATATTTTTAAAGTAATGTTTGTTAGCATCAAATTGCTACTGACCCTTGTTGGGTGTTACTTTTTGTTTTTGGTAACTTAATATTTTCATAGGATAATTATTTATATATGGGGCGAACAACTTCACCCTTTTAAGGCACCTCAAGGTATCACTTTTGCTTTTCTTCTTACATTGGAGTTCTTCCTCCATCATGGGAAGAGAGATTAGTACATCATTGGTCCTACCAAGGACTTGTTCAGAGCTCCCTCCTTCCCTATCTGCCATTTATTTCTGTGTGCAGGGAGACTGGGAGCTAATCTTAGCTAATCACACACTTTCTTCCCTTGGTCTCCTCACTAAGGTAGGAAACAAACCAGGAGGTGCTGCAATTATTTAATTACAGGCACTTCCTTACTCTGAATATTGGAGGTCGTGGTTCCCCATTTAATGTTCTCAGATGTCTATAATTGTGTTTAAATGTTTAGAATTTGTTTTATTTTTTTATTGTATTTTTTTCCAACTCAGGTGGCTGCTGTCCTGAACTCCTTTGGGAGAATGGGTGGGATAGAAAGTTAATTATTATTGTTAAGAGTGCATCAGCATTATGATCTCTTTAGGTGCCAGTTCACCAGGACTTTTAATGGATAATCTGTAATGTTTCCCTACTCTGTTTGCTTTTGCTTGCTTCTAAAATATTTTGCTGGTTTTTTTATGAATGTTGCAGATTTTTTTATAACTATTGCTATGAGTTACTGTTTGGACTGCTGTTTTAATTGTTGTGAGCCACTTTGCAAGCTGGAGAGTGGAAAACCAAATGTAGAAATTGTTTCATCAAATGAAAATGCTGCTTTTGGTTTAAAAAAACAAAATGGGATACCCATAATCTCATTTAGCAGGCAGTAAGGGAGGAGACCAAGCCCAAGGGCCCTGCTCCTAATCTTGCCGTGCAAGAGGTCAAGGTAGATGCAACATCCAAACAGGCCCAGAGTTAAGTACTTTTAAAGTAAAGCAGCAGACTTCACAGGTACAAAACAACTGGCTGTGTTCTGGGTAATCGTTTTCTGCCTTGTACTTTTTCCTGCAGATCAGATGTCAAAAAGACTAAAGTTAAAAAGAAGACAAACAACCCACAGTTCGATGAAGTGTTTTATTTTGAGGTTGGTATTTCAGAAGAATGGGTGATAAATTGCAATGCTGTGTGCATTGAGCTGTCACTACTGTTGCATGTTGGGCCAGTTGCAACCTTTCAGAGGGTGTTCAGAACAGAGCTGGAGGTAGCTGTCTGTTGAGGCAGAAGTGTATCACTTTTCCAGGTGAATGGAGTTCTTCTGCATAGCAATGCCCTCCCCCCCTCCGCAACTTGGCCCTTCTGAACCACTCATCCAAGCTTTGAATTAGTGCTGATAAGTGAGTGCTTTCTAGACTGTGGTTTTATAGCCTATCCACCCTGTGTTTCTTGGTCTGGGAGGACTGTCTCACAGGAAATGTAAAAAAGCTTTAAAGGCAATAGCAACAAGCCATTCAAAATCTGAAGGTATTGGTTGCTTGCCAACCTGCTGTAACACAAAAGCTCTCTCTCTTCGCTTCAATAGAAAGCACTCCCATTCCACTGGAAATGCCTAGAACTTTGTGTAATAGGACTTTTTTTAAAAAAAAGATGAATGAAGGCAGGGCAAAGCCTAGCATCATTCAAAATTTTGCCACTCCCACCCACTTGTTTGTTGTTGTCTTGGTAGCGATCACAGTAGGAATACATGCAAACTTGGAACAGAACCTCAACCCAAACCCTGAATGAAGTTCACAATACTGCCCCCCCCCTGCATTTGTGTTCTAAAAGAGCTTGTTGTAAAGCAAGCTTTATCATTAGGTCTAAACAACTCCTCACATTGCCTAGCATGCAGCTGCTAACCAGACATGAAGCTGCCTTCTCCTGAGTCAGATCATTAATCTAGCTAAGTGGTGTTGTCTGTCCCAGCCTACCCCAACTTCTTGGCCTCAGATATTTTGGACTACAACTCCCATCATCCACAGCCAGTCGTTTGGCCAAATATCTGATGCCTTCCAAATGTTGCTGGCATACAGCTCCCATCACCATGGCTGGGGCTGTTGGGAGTTAAGAGTCCAACAACACCTGGAGATCCACAGATTCTCCACCCTTCACCCGTATCATCTATTGTGCCTCAGAGCTACCTTTTTAGACTCTAAAGCAGTGTTGCCCAAACTTGGGTCTCCAGCTGCTTTTGGACTACAGTTCCCACCATCCCTGACCACATATCTAGGGATGATGGGAGTTGTAAGTCCAAAAAAAGCTGGAGACCCACGCTTGGGAAACACTGCTCTAAAGCATGAGATAAGGATGTTTTGTCCTCCTCAGAATTATGGGCCAGTTGTGGCATTTTTTAGCTGATCGACTGGCCATTTTTGAGAGGCACTGTCTGACAATCAGTGCCTCATATCTTCCCATCAACTATTAGCTTTTCAAACACACACATTCCTCTTCCCAACTGGGAACATGTCCAGCTTGGTTTTTGTTTTTTTTTGCCAATCTCAAAGCTTCCATGTTGCTACCCCTACTATCCATTTCTGCCTCATGAGTTGATAACGGGGCCTAGCTGCTTTTGTCTTGGCATCTGTGTCCAGGCTGTGTTCAGAACTAGAAATGGTGGAGGAAATAAACAAGTTGGTATTTGGCGCAAGAGGCAGCGGCTAAGAAAGGCCGTATCAGAGTCTATCCTAGCAAATTATCTTGAGGCCATAAGGATGCCTGTGTCTGCAGCCTCAAAGACTTGACTTGGTAAGGCTATGACCAATTTTTAAAGCTCTAATTAAATCAAATTTACTCTGAGTCTGCCCTCTGTAATAGTGTGGATGTGTCCAAAATGAAATTAATTTTGTAAGTAGCTGTGGAGAGGTTTTACAAAACAGTGCAATAATGATGCTGAAATAGTTTGGTATATTGAATTACTGTACTCTGTTGCTCCAAGGTGCATTTAAGTTAAACACATAATTTAGAACTGTTTGTTTCCAGTGCTTCTACTTCCCATTATTTTCATGATTTGCGGGAAATATCCTTTAAATGTCTGTTTGTGTGGCTTTGATTTGGAAAAGTAATTTCACCTTCTTCGATTTTTTTTTAAAAATCAGTTAAATCATTCTGGTAATATGTTTAAAAAAGAAAAATGTATGGCAAAGTTACTTTTGTGTGTGGGAAAGAACCACTTCTGACCCATAGAAACATTTTTCTGTTTTACAACAGGGAGGAGACTTTGAATATATTCACATCTCGCTTACAAGTACAGTTTAAGCTGTGGTTATTGCTGGGTGGGGTACTCTAGTGGTAGTTTCTGTGTCATACTCTGGTTAGAACTGAAAACCTCAAAGCTTTTGTTGCTGCAATCATGTTATGAGAAAGATCTATAGATAACCTAAATGTTAAAACAGTTTCCTCCTGTGCTTTACACACGCAGCTGCCTGTGTACTATTGTAAGTGCATTGTGAAGTGTGTGCTGTTAGTATATTCAGAAGATAACATCTATGTTAAAATAAAACAAAACAGCTTTTAGGATATTTACCTCGATCTAAGAGAGTCAAGGTATCAACATGTAGATTTGCAGACAACAATATTGGTTTGGCTAACTCCTCTCCCAAATAAGATAAATTCAACAAAAGGAGAACAAAAACAAAAAAACAGATAAATGCCGTTTGCAGTCTTTGAAACCCCTGTAATGACTGGCTCTAAGACCTATGGGTAAATTGGAAAGCAATTTACCCTGATACTGTTTTGTGCTGTCCTTTACTGTGTAAACATCTCCACCAGATGTTTTACCTCAACTATAAGACAACTGGATAAGAAAACGAAACAATGACACTCCAGGTGTAATCTAGTTATAAAAAACAACCTGCTCCTTATGTTTCCATTCCATTTTTAACAAAGGCAACCTGTATTTATTTTGTTTAATGTGTGCAATAGTGAGCTTGTTCCCCTGCCTTTTTATCCTGATGCCATCACAGCAGCTTGGCTTTAAGATCCATGTGGCAAATGATATTAATCACTTTTCCAGCTTCCGCACCTAGTGCAGGTATGGGGGAACCCTTGGCCCTCCAGATGTTGCTGAACTACAACTCCCATCTTCCTTGGCCATACTTGCTAGGACTGATAGATGTTGTAGTCCACCAACATCTGGAAGGTCAAAGATTCCCCACCTCTGACCTAGTGCTTTCACACATGGCAAACTGCTGTGGGAAATGATATATATTTTTGGTAGCTATATTGAATATCTTCCCTCCCTAATAAACACCCAACAAATTTAAAGGTTTTTAGAATTTAGGTTAGATTTGCCACTTTCCCACAAAATACTGCATTCAGAGTGGCTCACAATTAAGATTTCCAGGCTAACCTTTAGTTTTAATGTGGATAATGGGAAAAATCCCTTTTCCGATTGAACACCTATTATATGCCATCCTGGAGACACATGGGTGGGGGATTGAAAATTAAATTAGGGTGGTAGTAAAGGTAAAGGATTCCTGGACGGTTAAGTCCTGTCAAAGGCAACTATGGGGTTGCGGCGGTCATCTCGCTTTCCGGCCAAGGGAGCCGGCGTTCGTCCACAGACAGCTTTCGAGGTCATGTGGCCAGCATGACTAAACCGCTTCTGGCGTAACAGAACACTGTGATGGAAACCAGAGTGCAGAGAAACGCTGTTTACCTTCCTGACGCAGTGGTACCTATTTACCTATTTGCACTGGCGTGCTTTCAACTGCTAGGTTGGCAGAAGCTGGGACAGAATAATGGGAGCTCACCCCGTCGTGGGGATTCGTTCCGGTCGGCAAGCCCAAGAGGCTCAGTGGTTTAGACTACAGCGCCACCCGCATCCTCTAGGGTGATAGTAGCTAAACTCTTGTGCTAGTAGGGTTTTGTTTCTGCCACAAGCCCTGTGTTTCTCAAGGGTGACACCTGGGCATTGATACCAGAAAAGGTTGTAGAGCAGTTGGTCTGTGAACACTTAGAAAAGGATGCTGTGATAACTAAAACCCAGCACAGGTTTCTCAAAAGCAAGTTATGCATCAGCAGCATCCTTAACAAACCTCTGCTTAGCTGGGAAGAAGCCCAATGAACCTCCAATGTGGTTTTCTTTTGAGTGGTTATGTATAGGACTGCATTGAAAATAAGTGAATAGACCTAGAAACCATTTTCCAAATCAGATTGTCAGCTCTTCTCCTTTTTTCCTTTTGTTTAAAGAGGTAAGTCTATGGTATGAAAATACGGACACTGTATTTTGAGGTTTAGCAATCATCATGATAAAATTGTTGTAGATCTGAGATCATGGGACTCCACTTACTTCTTCTTGCTGCCAAATTTTCAAAGGAACACTTTGTATGTATACTTATGAATGTTCAGTAATTTATTACCTATTCTAAAAGCTTTAGGATATAGTGAAACAATAGTGGCTTTACACCTGTGAAACTAGTGCAGCGCGTAATCTGATTGTGCTTCCCTATATATAGTGACTGTTTAATGAGATTATTGTTAACTAATGAGATCCTACTATCTTAACATTTCTTACCACTAGGTTACGAGACCCTGCAGCTATAACAAGAAATCTCATTTTGATATTGAAGATGCCGATGAAGTTGACAAGATGGAAATCAGGTAAAATCATTGCATGCACAAACAAACAAAGGCACTCCCATCCCCATAAGGGTTGTGCAGAAAGTGTGAGCAGTCTCCACTTCTTCGTGACCTTAGAAAGGTCATGTGAACTCATTTCTCTTTCGTATTTCTTCTCTGAGATAACTTATTACTTTTGTTTCCTGGGCATTGTGCATTGAGCATTTTCAGAGCTCATTGTATTCTGAAATCATGGTATGGGTTTGAGCCCAGGGCCAGCATACAACATGGGCAGCCAAGTGCTAGGGCCACAAAGGGACCCACCATGGCTGGTGCTGCCACCCCTTCAAACAAACAAACAAACAAATATTGCTTTTATGGCCCAACACCAAGAGGATAAGAAACCTGGAAGAGGCTCTGACGACGTTACTGCCTTTAGTTCATCCTAATGGCTCTGGGCAGAGGGATGCTAGGTTGGATGTGTGGCACAGAGGCATTGTGGGTGAATAAAGATGGCAGCAACTGCAGCCGACAAACTACAATGTAGTCACTGCAGCTTTCAGAGACCATTGCTAGAGTATTTGTGTACCAAATGTTAGGTAACTCGTTGTCTATTGCTGTGGTGATCCAGCACCAAAAAAAAAAAATACCGGAACCTGAACGGACTGGTTAAAACCGGTCAGGTAGTAGTTTCATCGTCACGACAAAGGTTGTTTCTTTGTTTTGGAGTTTGATGGGTGTGTTCCGCTCCCCCCCACCCAATGAAGGTGGTTTCAATTATCTTTATATGAACAGAATCTGAAAAGACTCTTTCATTGTCTCTAAGAACAATATAAAGCACTTCCGAGTCTAGTTGGGAGCACAAAGATTGTATTGTATAGAGGTTTATTAAATGATGAGATGGTGCTTCAGTAGATAACGAAACCGATTGGCAGTTGTTTGGGGTAGGGCAAACTCCTGATTTATTTGTTTGTTTGTTTTATCTTTAAATAATGGGGAGTTCTGTTTGTTCATTCAGTGGATTGGAATCCTCTGAGTGTTGATTCGCTTTGAACTTACTATTCTTTTCTTTTCTTTTTCTTTTTTTAAAAAAGCTTTTTGGTTCCCAGCAGAGATCAGCGCAAAGCAAGCAAAATGACAAGTGAATGGCTGGAGGTTAAGCCGTCAAGAATATAATGTTCAGAAGGGGAGATAAAAGCTAAACTGGCAGTGTAGTGTAGTGGATATAGAGGTGCTGGTAGACCTGGTTTTAAATCTCCCCTCTTTCCCCTACCCACACCAGTGAAACTCTCTCTCATCCTAACCAACCACACCAGAGATTGTGAGGATAAAACAGGAGGTGCCTCCAAACTACCCTGGTCTCCTTGTAAGAGGGATGCAGTACAAACATGTTCTAAAATGCAAACCTATTGCAAAGGGTTGCTGTTGCTTCCTTATTTCTCAACCCATCTAGCAAGAGAGGAAACCTTGATTTCCACCATTTTTATCATACATTGGCTGGCCTTGTGCTAAAATGGTTACTGAGTGAAATGCCAAATCGGTTCTGCTGAGCTGCTTTAGTGGTGCACTTATTTTTTATCCTTCTGTTTCTTTCTACTGAACAGGCCTACCCATGCTATTTTCAGCTGAGCGCTCTAGTGACTCTTTGAATACATTACTTCCTTTTAAGAATTTCTTTTTCTTTCCCCCTGTTAGTAAACTAAGCCTTTAATTGCAGCCGACTTCTTTTACGCAGATTTATGTGCACATCGTAAAACAAATCAGTTGCATACTTTAAGAATGCTTGTCACTTGTCATATGCTTGCTACCGTTTTGTTCTTAAGCCTGTTTTTAAAATCCGTTTTTTCAATTGAAAAAGAAAACATTTGTAGAGGGAAGAAAAGCAATAGCGTACAGAAATATAACTATTGGAAAGAGACCATCAGTATATCGCTGACCATGTCTGCCAGTAATGCTAAGCAAAGGCTGGTTGTTGGCTACAGATTATGGTTAAGAAGAAGAGGCCTTAACCACACCCCAAATTCAGATAATATTTTAAGCCACCCTGAGTTAAGGGAGAAGCAAAGTGGGTGCAAGCTTTTGTCTGGGAGCCAGCACATTAACATCCTGTTAAATCGTAGTTTGGCCTACTGTGGCATGCAAACCAGAGCATTACAGGACTCCTTATGCTATAACATTTCTGATCAGAATGGCTCATTATTTACAAATGGATTCAGCGGTTACCAATCATCCAAAAGAGCCTAAATCTGCTCTAATATTATTATTAGAGACTTGCATTTGTCTTTTTACTTTGTTCAGTAAGGGACTCCAGTCCCCCTCATATCTTTGTCAGAAATTGGTCTATGTGTGGATCATATTAGTGTCCAGTGCCGGATTTATGTATAAGCTAAACAAGCTATAGCTTGGGGCCCCACTCTCTTGGCCTCCCCCCAAAATATAAAGGGGGGGGAACCTATGATGTAAGTAATGGGCCCCGCCTGCTAGCCTGCTCCTTAAAATATCAGTGGTTTGCTCATTTCTATATACAGTGGTACCATGGTTCTCAAACTTAATCCATTCCAGAAGTCTGTTCCAAAACCAAAGCGTTCCAAAACCAAGGCACACTTTCCCATAGAAAGTAATACAAAATGGATTAATCCGTTCCAGACTTTTAAAAACAACCCCTAAAACATTGTATTTCACTATTAATATACTTCTTCTTAGAAGTTACCATGTAGCCCAAGATGTTTTGCCGTAATGGCCCAAGACAAAGAGTAAAGCCCAGTCCCCCCCCCCCCATAAATATTCAGTAAGTATATAAATATAGAAAATTCAGGGTTAACAAAACTTACTACAAACATACAGGGGTGGAGCAAATCAATCATTATAAAATGGTAAAATGAAATACTGCAAATGCAATTTGCTGCGATATCTGATCCATTTCACCGTCTGCATTTTTGCATACAAATTCTGTGAGTACACCGTGCTATCAATTTCTCCTCCACCAAATGATCCTGCAGCAACTCAGACTATTTTGAACTTTAAAAGATATAATTTTCTGTCTCAGTGGTAGGTTTGGGCGGGGGACGGGAGAGATGAGAGTAGTAAAGACACAGACAAACATTTCCTATTTCATATTCTCTCCCTTTCTCTGGTTATGTTACAGAGTTGACCTTTGGAATGCAAGCAACTTGAAGTTTGGAGATGAATTTCTCGGGGAACTAAGGCTACCTTTGAAATTTCTCCGGCAGTCCAGCTCTTATGAAGCATGGTACTTCATAAGCATAAATATACCTTATTCTTTGCTTCCTTCCCAATACTTTTTATCATTGCAGTACTATAAACTTAAATACTGCTTATCTCAAAAATATTTTGTTGATATGATGATGATGATGATTATTATTATTATTACTACTGCCATTAGGGACGTGGGTGATGCTGTGGTCTAAACCACAGAGCCTAGGGCTTGCCAATCAGAAGGTCGGCGGTTCGAATTCCCGTGACAGGGTGAGCTCCCACTGTTCTGTCCCAGCTCCTGCCCACATAGCACTTCAAAAACACATCAAAGTGGAAGTAGATAAATAGGTACCACTCTGGTGGGAAGGTAAACATGTGCTGCTCTGGTTCGCCAGAAGCGGCTTTGTCATGCTGGCCACATGACCCGGAAGCTGTATGCTGGCTCCCTCAGCCTATAGAGCGAGATGAACTCCGCAACCGTCGGTCACGACTGGACCTAATGGTCGGGGGTACCTTTACCTTTACTAGAGAGCCAGTGTGGTGTAGTGGTTAAGTACAGTAGACTCGTAATCTGGGGAACCGGGTTTGCGTCTCTGCTCCTCCACATTTAGCTGCTGGGTGACCTTGGGCCAGTCACACTTCTCTGAAGTCTCTCAGCCCCACTCACCTCACAGAATGTTTGTTGTGGGGGAGGAAGGGAAAGGAGAATGTTAGCAGCTTTGAGACTCCTTCAGGTAGTGATAAAGCGGGATATCAAATCCAAACTCTTCTTCTACTGCTACTGCCATTGACCCCATCATAGCTACCCAGTTTCAATATAGTAGTTGTCCAGCTATCACTGGGCTGGGCAATTTATCAATACATCATTTGAAACCAGTCTGAAGTTCATATTGTGATAACTGTTTCAGAATTTTTGAGCTGGCAATATATTGTTCATTCCCCAGCTCCGGCCAACATAGCTCATTTCACTTCTGTGCGATGCTTGTGCCCTGCGAGGACATTCGATGCTCGCCGACTGACTCCCTCCCTCCCTCCCTCAGCAGAGGGAGCCCAAGAAGCTGGTCGCCCACCTACCTTTGCTGGAACAAGTGGGCTGCCTGCTTCCTCCCTCCCTCCCTAGCCCAGCCACCCCTCCTTATTTCAGACACCGTGATATATCTCTACATTGTGATGGTTAGCTGGTGATATATCACGATGTCGGAAGCAAGATATCACCATGCCCTACGTGTGACGTGACATTTTTTTGACATCTCTTTTAAAAAAACTTTAAAAAACCATGTCCTATGTGTTTTTCTCCCATCTGTTAGGTATTTTCTGCAACCCAGAGATAATGGAAACAAGTCACTGAAACCTGATGACCTGGGTTCCTTGAGGTTAAATGTGGTTTACACAGAAGACCATGTTTTCCCTTCAGATTATTACAGCCCTCTTAGAGACCTCTTATTCAAATCTGCAGATGTTGAGGTAAATTTGCTTGCTGCTTACCCCTATTCCATCTGTATCCTTCACAAACACTTGACATTTTACTACAACCATAGGGGACAGTGCCCCCTACCTCCCTGCTAACTATAGTTAACAGATACCGGGTTCTGGAATACGCATGGAGGCTTCCCTCATTGGAGCAAATTTCCCCACGGTTAAAGTGTCTCCCAGTTTTTAAGAGTTTTCCTTTTACTGCCCTCTTGTGATTAAATCACACAACCAACCCTTCGTAAATGCCTCATAGGCATCTATGTAAAGTGAACACTGCAGCAAACATATCAGGAGCCTGGCTTGAATCAATAAAAAGTGGGTTAATTCTTCTAGAGGGATACAGTCTTCAGAAGCCTTTTTCTTTCTTTCCGTGTTTAGCCTGTTTCAGCATCTACTGCCCATGTACTGGGCGAAGTCTGCAGGGAGAAGCAGGAGGCAGCCATACCCCTGGTTCGACTCTTCTTACACTATGGCAAAATTGTGCCTTTAATCAGTGCAATTGCAAACGCTGAAATAAAAAGAACTCAGTAAGTATAGCAGTGTGGTTATTTTGACATATTATTAGACTGAATGGTAAGTGATGGTTTAGGGGCTGCCACTTAAAAGGGGGATGAAAGAGGGCTCACCCCCCCCCCAGTACTACTTCTTTATAAGGGTTAGATAGCAACTATGTGTAATATGAATGAAGGCAGTGGCTGAGGGGGAACCCACAGCCTCTGTGTGTGTGTGAAATCTACATGAGTGTCATTACAGCAGGGTCTGGATAGCAGAATTTTGAACATTGCAGCTATTAGTTGAATGGTTTGAAGAAAATTAAAACACTATTCATTTTAGGCTCAAAGGACCGGAGTTAGGTTTTTGCTTTGTGTTGCAATTCTTAAGGTGGGTTTATTTAAATGCAAGCGCCTATAAAATGAATGAAACCTACTTCCAGTTAGTCTTAAGATGCATTTTTTTAAAATTGCTGATCTTACTTTAAAAGGCCCCCACCCCACCCCCCAAAAAGACTTTGCAGCTTTTAAAACACATTTGAATTCAAATGCAGGACTTCATAGGAGCCAATTCCTGGGGGCCGAGGTCCCTTTGCCCCCCAATAAAATATTTGAGGGGTCCAGTTCCCCCAAGGTTCATGGGCATTGCCATTCAAATGGTGTGTTGTGCTGTGTTATGTGATCAATTATGTGGGGTGAGACTTACCTGGCCTCTCCATATTTTATCCAAGTTGGCACCCCTGCACAGTCTCACTTGGCTTTTGAAGGTGGATTTTTTTTGGGGGGGGGCAGCCCTATGTATGCTTTTCCTACATTATGTTACCACTGCTCAGATATTATCCAATCTGCCCTCTGCTTGCCAGTTCAACACTCCTTCCTTTCCTATCTGTCACACTAGTCCCTACTTATAAATCCCCCTCCAAAAAAATACTCAACTGGAATATCCCAGGGAATCAAAGATGTTTTTGTTTTTGTTTCTCTGCTCTGTAACTTTGGAGAATATGATTTGTCGGGTTGAAGAACACAGAGCTCTCATAAATGCAGAAATTTTCAAACCAGGTTTCCCTGTTTTATAAACTGAGCTGCCCCATACCACAATCAGCCCCACTCACCTCACAGAGTGTTTGTTGTGGGGGAGGAAGGGAAAGGAGAATGTTAGCCGCTTTGAGACTCCTTCGGGTAGTGATAAAGCAGGCTATCAAATCCAAACTCTTCTTCTTCTTACGTGTTTATTTCTTCCCAATACAAAGTGTGAGGGTAACACAAGACAGAAAGCACAGCAGTACAGTATATCTTGTCCTTTCTGATGTTTTCCCGATGTCCCTATTCCTGTCAACAAATCTTCCTACACAAATCTTCATGCACCCTAGACCTGGTATGGTAGATTGAGTGGCTAGCCTTGGATTAGGACTGGGGAGACCTGGATTAATCTCCCCACTCTTCCATGAAACCTGCCAGGTAGCCTTGGTAAACTGATTTACATGATTAGTGTCAGGAATCAAATGAGATAACCTTGGAGAAGGAAGGGGGTGCAGCTGTGAAAGATAACTATGACAGCCACAAGGCAGTATGGCTGATTACTGTGTTCCATCAGGGCTGCTACTGAGCTGTGCATTTATTTGTCTTGCAGCCAGTTACCCAACCATCTCCCTCTCCGAGAGGGAGCTTCTTCCTTCATTTACCTTTTCAAAAAAGGATGCTCTGTTTTGTTGTGCAGGCTTAACCCCCAGATAGCTGCTCTTTACTTTCTTTCTACCTTTTCCCTCTAGAGTAATCCCATTCCCCAGAATAGAACTGGGACAGAAGAGAACACAGCTGCACCTATCTTCTATCCCGTTGCTGGGATAGAAAAGAACACACAGAATCATAGAGTTGAAAGGGGCCTCAAGAGTCATCTAGTGCAGGAATCTCAGCTAAAGCATCCATGGCAGACGGCCATCCAGCCTCTGCTTAAAAACCTCCAGTGTGCATGCTTGCTTAAAGCTGGTAGATGTGCACACCAGTTTCCCTGTTATTTTTAAGACTCATAAAGGAAAACTGTATTAAATCACCTCATTTGGGAGCCATTGCGTCAGCTTCCTAGGAGCAAGAAGTGGATTGCAAACGCCTGCTACTTTGCTTCCTTTGTTGCATGCTGAAGTCGATGGCTGCCATTAGTCTCTACTTGTAATGAACACCTAAGGCAGCGGATAGCTATTTTCCTATGCACATCTTAGGTCAGGAATGGGAAACCTGTGGCTGTCTAGATATTGCCGACTGCAGATCCCATCATTCCAGACCATAAATTGTGCTGGTTGGGGCTGGTGTGAGTTGGAACCCAACCGCAAATTCCCCCACCCACCCCTGTCTCTGGTCTCATTCAGAGAAGATGGTTTATGTGCATTCATCTGCTCCAGCTCTGCTTTTATTTCATCATGTTGGTGGTTTATCAAAAGGCGGCTAAATGTTTGGAAACCGTCTGCTTTCAGAGACCCAAACACCATTTTCAGAGGAAACTCATTAACTTCCAAGTGCATTGATGAAACCATGAAACTGGCAGGAATGCATTACCTTCAAGTAACCCTGAAGCCAATTATTGATGAGGTAAGACCATGTTCAAAAAGCATGTACAGTCTTTTAAGAGATGCACATGGTTTTCTGTGTCATTGTTCCATGGGGCTAATGCCTAAGGTTTGGGAGGTTACGACAGACCCATGTGGTAGTTGCTTATCTAGTGAGTCAGTCATAACACTTGAATACAGTGGTACCTCGGTTTATGAACGCAATTGGTTCCGGAAGTCTGTTCATAAACTGAAGCATTCATAAACTGAAGCGAACTTTCCCATTGAAAGTAATGGAAAGTGGATTAATCCATTCCAGACGGGTCCGCAGAGTACTCAACCTGAAGCGTACTTAACCCGAAGCATGGGTGTAATTGATTCTGGAAGTCTGTTCATAAACTGAAGCGAACTTTCCCATTGAAAGTAATGGAAAGTGAATTAATCCGTTCCAGATGGGTCCACGGCGTTCGTAAACCGAAAATTCGTAAACCGAGGTGTTCATAAACCGAGGTTCCACTGTACCATGGATTTATATGAAATTAATGTTCTGCAGTGCCCCTCAGATGCAAGCCTTGCCATTACCAAAGCAAAGCATTTTGATTCTGGATAGGTATATAATGTGCATTAAAAAAAGAAACAACTCATTTGAATTTGTGATTATTTTTAGAGGGTGCACGTGTTCTTGCTCGACACTCTGGCAGCTTTTCATTATCTCTGCCGCACAGTTAGCCTGTCCTCCTAATGTTACAAATAAACAGACCACAAATTTCCTTTAATTGATTCAGCACTTTCCTAACTGATTTGCAAATGCCACAACTTACCAAGAAGTCGTGTGTGTCCCCTCCTCCCCCCTTAAAAATAGTTTTGCAACATTGTTCTTCATAAACAAAAGGGGAGATTGGAAAATACTGTTTCCTTAAATGCTTACTTGGTGTTATCTCTCTTTTAGCCAGAAATTAATTTTTCACTGAGGTTCAGTGCAGATAATTACGTTAGCATTAGCTGGCTCCTTGGAAACTATGATTTATAAATTGGTAGCCAGCCCCCTCCTCCCTCCCGCTTCAATTCCCCCACCTTCCTTCATCTGCTCTAACCAAAATACAGGTTGTACACCTGTACACATTTACCTGAGAGTAAATCCATTAAACTCAGTGGGGCTTAATTCTGTGTAGATTTATATAGGTGTGTGCTCTTAGTGTTGTAATGTCAACACTAATTACATATAACAGTGTTTATCTGTAATGTCATGAACCATGGTCAATGGAGGACTTCCCCTCTTAACCAGTATTTACTTAACCAGGCAGCCATGGTTAGTGTCAGAGATGTAGAATTACTAAGCCACATGTAAAAATGTAAGGAAAAGACAGAAACTCACTTGACTGGGCCTTGTTCCTGATTTTTTTTGGGGGGGGGGAGTTTTGTTTTAAATAAGAGAAATTTATCTTCAGGGGAGCTAAGAAAAATTTAATCCTATGCTGTAAAAAGAAAACAAAAAGCCAACCAGCCCAAAGCTGTTAAATAAATAACTGATTCTAAGGGGACAAATCTCACCCGAAGATAATTCAGTATACTGATTTTGAATTATTTCAATTTATTCTAGATTTGCCAAGTTCATAAATCTTGTGAAATTGATCCTGTGAAGTTGAAAGATGCTGAAAATTTGGAAAATAACCGGGTATGCAGTTCATTTTGTAGATGAAAGCCCAGGTTTCCAGTTCATTCACTTACTACTGTCTGAAATGCATTTAGCATCAGTTGTGTGCTAGGTGCTGTACAGGCCATCTTTTGCAGCTGGGTTAAGTGGCAGTGAGTAAATGTGCTACTCTTCTATACAATACTGGGCTGTATGATATATCTATAACAGTTTCCAGAGGTTTTCGGGCAGATATTGCCATATAACTATGGTACAACAAGAGCTGTTTCATATGTTAACATATCTATATATAACACAAAATAACATGTCAGGTGATAGCTATGTGGGTTTTTCACTGCACTGATTCACACTGGAAAAGTTGCGATATTGAACACGTAAAGTGGGTTGTGTACACAGCGAAACAAAGAATTTCCCCACACACATGTAGGATCATTTTACATGTCAATTATATTTGGGCTTCCTTAATGCAAGCACCTTATTTGTGGGTATCCCATAATATGTTATCTTAGGTTAGATGTGCTTGCACGGTTGTTTTATCGGTTATTATTTTTTTCCCCTCCTAGGAAAATCTTAGGCAATATGTAGACCGGATTTTCACGGTCATTACAAAATCTGGGGTCCGTTGCCCTACTGTGATGTGTGATATCTTTTTTTCACTGAGGGAGTCTGCTGCCATGCGCTTTCAAGGTACGTTCCTGTGTAAAGTTAAAATTGCAAAATCTCCAAGAAGAATGTTATGGTGATTGTCACAGTTGCACTAGCCAGAACACTACACACTCCTAATGTATATGCAGTGATTGTGTGCTGCTAATATCCTTAATATGACGTGCCGCACACAGTGTGGGTCTCTGTTGTGAAGAAGTTGGGCTCCAGTTCTTGAAGTACTCTGGCTCTTCCTCCGAGTTATTCCGGCCCGCCAACCCAGTGGTTTCTTTCATTTTCCATTTTCACCTTAAGAACAGTATAAGTTGCTGAGTTAACTCAGGTCACTTAAGTTCCACTCCTAGCCATTGGCTGAGGGCCAAACTACACATTACTCTCCAGGTGTAGTAGCATGCAGCTATTTCTCTGGTTTTTCTTAAATTAATTACATGTGTGTTGGGAGGGGGCTTGTTCTCGAGACTGCAGAGCATGGGTTGTGGAAGTTTATCCCTGCCCTCCCCAGCCACAGCCCCTTCCACAACGCCCCCCCCCTTTCATACACAGCTGTGAAGCTAAGCAAAACAGTTTCCATTGGGGGCTTTTTAAAAAGTAAGCCTTATAGCTGCGCTTGTAGCTGCTGTCCCAGTGACAATCACCCCCTCTCCAAGCCTGTAGGTAATTACAGAAAAACAAGAGCATGAATGCAACAGATTAAACGTAACATGTTGCTTGACTAGTGTTAGAAACTAAGATAAATAAGCTAGGCGCCAAATGGCTCCTTAAAGCAGGGTTACCGTCACCAAAACAGAATGCCTAGTTGCCATTTGGGGGCTAGACGGCTCAAAAGTCGTATTTTTCAATACAGCTTTTTGGTTTCTGAAATTCATTCAGATTGTGCAGATAAAATGGAATGGATAGAATTCTACAGGATGTGTTGCTAGTGTGTGAAAACAGTCAGGTTCCTTCCCACGTGTCAAAAAATGTTATTTATGTATGCCACTACTGTGGCCTGTGTTCTGTTAGCCCAAAAATGGAAAACAAGTGAGGTCACAACTAAAGAAGAATGGAAACGTAAACTGATGGAATATGCGCTGCTTGCGGACCCAACATATAGAATAGGAGAACAAGAACAACATACATTAAAAGAAGATTGGAAAATGTTTCTTGATTATATGAGGGGAAATTGTACATACTTGAAAATGTTGGCAGCATTAATAAGATGAATTCAACAGTATAAATAAGTTTTGATGGATGTAATGGAATACTGAATGGTTTGTGTAAAATATGCAGGGATTTGCACCATGCAAAATGAACCATGGAAAGAGAAGGTGGGAAGTCATTGATATTTTAAAGTTGTTTAAATGAATATTCTAAAATGTAAAACAGAAAATTTAATAAAAATTGGGGGGGGGGGACAAGCTCCAAGGATCCTCTGGCATGCACCTCCAGATGGTAGAGGTGTCAGGTGTTATCCTGGCGCCCATGTATCTTTACTCACTCTTTGTGACTTTATCTAAAGCTTTTTAAGAGTGGAATTGTAATGGGTTTGAGTTCTGTTTTTAAAATTGCAGATGATCCAGATGTTAGGTATACAGCAGTAAGCAGCTTCATTTTTCTGAGATTCTTTGCACCTGCGATCCTTTCTCCAAATCTCTTTCACCTTACACCTCATCACCCGGTAAGTGTTGCATCTTGCTGTCTTCTGCTGGAAGCCCTGTGCCTTACTTTCCACTGTTGGCAGTTTTTCTCCAGTCTGCCTCTTGAGTAAATAAGGATAAAAGTTGTGCCTGGTTATTTATACCCAACAGATGAATCATTTTCATTTTGGACATGTCACAAGGCGCACAGAGACAAGAAGATTTTGACTGCAGGGCCTTAAAACCTCAACCAGTTGCAAGGAAGATTCTGTCTCTTTGAAACTCCTCCTCATAATAGTTCAAGAGCATTAATGGCCAATCTGACAATGTATGATTTGTTTCCATAGCTGCAGCTCTGAACTATGAAACATCAAGTTAGTGGATGGCACAGAGCATTATAAGAACTCTGGGTTGCTCAAATGGGAGGAGCCCTTCCATTCTTTGGAACAGAAGAGGAGGGGAGATTTTGGAAGCCCCTGAAAGTCTTCTCCAGAGGGTTAGGGAACTCTTTAGTTTGGGAAGTTGGTAAAGCAGTTAAAACTCCCACCACCTCCCCTTCCATTAGCAGATGCCTTTGCTAAATCAAAGACTGTTCTGTGGTCAGGACTCCTAGGGCACTATCAGAATCACCCCTCTGTTTTTGAAGATGCTGTAGAGTGCTACCATTCCTAAGGAAATTACAATTATTCCTTCTTCTTTTCTAAACGAGTAATAACTGCGCTGGAAATCATATTTGTGACATGCTGCTAGACCAGTTCTGCTCTCACAATAAATCAGAGAGACCTTGCTAGATAAGAATTGCCTTTACGTGAAACCAAGCTGAGCCCACCTTTCAGGTGGTGGGCTGGAAACTGCTTTACGCTGTTCCCAAACAGCTTCTAAAACGAGTTTTAATTCCTACTGATATGAAATAAAAATGTAGTAAGTAGGTCTTTTGCTATGTTTAAAGCACCTTAAGGCTTCTGTTGAGAGCTTAATAATTTCATTTCCATGTTTGTTCCTTCAGAAAGTGCTTTTGAAACGAATAAATAAGAGGTTCTGAAGGAGTGGAGGAACCCTTAGAATTCCCACAGAGAGATCAGGAATTTATCCAAAATATTCAGCATGCACTTGCAAATTAGGTGAGGAGGCTGGACGACCTTGCCACTTGCAAAAGGTTGAACTTCAGCCCTTCCTGTCTCTTCCAGCTTCATTTCTCTTGTGCTCCAGGGCAGGGGAGTGCTTTATTCTAACAAGCATGGAAGTGTGGGTCAGCATTTGTGGTCTCCTGCGCTCTTTAACTATAATACAATTGTTTTCTCCTTTTCCTTTTCAGGATCCACAAACCTCAAGGACTCTGACGCTCATTTCCAAGACCATACAAACATTAGGCAGCTTATCGAAATCTAAGTCTGTAAGAATTTTGCATTATTTCCTTCCTCCCTTTTCTGGGTTCTTCGGCATTCCCACCCACCTTTTTTAAATGTGTGTTCAATTGATTATGATGATGAAACACTTGGAGCACAGCCCTTCTCTGTGATGGCACAGCATCCTTGTGGAGACGGATCCTCAAAACCTATGTCCTCTCCTCTCTGCACATGTGTGGGCAATGCGCCAGGCACTTCCAAAAAATGCCAATTCCACCTCCTGTATCCCCATCATCCAGCCTTCCCTCTTTAGTTGGTTGTCACATGAATATGAGCTCTAATGTTCCTAGACCAAAGAGGGAAATACACTAGGTATTCAAGGAGCATGATTTGTGATCTAACAGTTCCCTGGGCTGGTGAAATAAACTTCTGACAACTGCTTCATGTGACCACTCAACACGGCCAGCCATTCCCCCCCCCCTTGCCGTTGACGTTTGCTTCTACTATACACATCATGTAAGAAGTTGGTACACCCCTTTGTGGTGAAGGCCTGCAAAAAAAAAAAAAAACGCATTTGGCAAAAGAAAACGGCAACCCAGGCCAGAAAAAAGTGGTTCCTGCCTACATTTGTTTATTTTGCAATACTTACATACCCCATGATTGTGATAAAAACTTCTAAGCAGTTTGCAAAAAAAAAAAACCACCCTAAAAATTAAAACATTCAAATTATCAATAAAAGACCGTTAAAAACAGGTATATAACAACAATCTATTGTTAATTGAAGTCAACAGGAAGCAAAGTGAGTCTGGAAAACCTTCCAGCATTCTACATATCAGGATAGGCTTACCTGAATGAAAATGTTCTAAGCAGGCTCTGAAAACAGCACAGCAAAGGGACTTTTCTTATGTTAATAGGCAGTTTCAGAGTGGGGGTGATGCCACACTGAGAGTGTTCTTAAAATGAATACACATTGGGTTCATACAGTGAGTCTCATATAGGTACAAGTGCACATACAGAGTTCATGTGAATTGGTCCTGAGTTTGGCGATTAAATCGCTTGTGGACTGCATATTTTGCTTTCTCTACCAAGCCCCGATTGCCAGTTCAGAATGAATGGCTAATCTGAGTACAGTCATACCTTGGGTTGCGCCTGCTGTGGGTTGCGTTCTTTCAGGATACGAACACGGTTCCGCCGCGTGTGCATGTGCAGAAGCGTTCTGCATGCTTCACGCATGCGCAGAAGCACTCTATCGCGTTTTCACGTATGCGTGAAAGCGCCGCTCAGGTTGCGGACTTTTCAGGGTGTGAACGGCACCCCGGAATGGATCAGGTCCGCAACTCGAGGTACCACTGTAAACAGAGTCTGAATTATATCCAAAATTTAAAAGGAAATGTCTTGATTTGTGAGCTTGGCATGTGCACCGGTACCTCCGCAAAAAAAAAAAGAGTCTATGCTACAAGGAAAAAAAGACATGTCTTTGAATGAATGAGTCTTAAGCCTTTTTGCTGACTTTGGTGTTTTGCACTTCTGTGTAAATTGTCATATTTCAAGATAAAAACCTGATGGTGGTTTGTATTTCAGGCCAGTTTCAAAGAATCATATATGGCTACATTTTATGACTACTTTAATGAGCAGAAATATGCAGATGCAGTCAAAAATGTAAGTATTATCAACAAACTCTTGCATACTTTGTAGGCTTAATAACATTAGCCAGTTGAATAAATACTTAATTAGTTGCATATCTATATCCTGAAGAATCAGCCAAAAAGGAAATGAAGCATGCTGAAAGGGAAGAGTTGAAAAACATGAGAAGTATATCCATGATTGTGCTTTAGGACACAGATTTGAGGTTTTGCCACCATCCATAGGCCTCTTAAAGGTTACAGCAAGCTATGTGGAAAACAGATATTGTGGCGTAATTGTTAGTGCCATACCAAAATCTGCCCTCTAGTTTCTCAAAAGTTTTCTACAGGCATGATAAAAGCTTCATTTTTATGTCCCCTTCTCAGGGTGTTCTAGAATTTCTTTGGATTGCTGGTGGGTGTGGGGTTTTGAGTTTCCCTTGTCATTGCGAGGTGGCCAAGGGTGGTATGGGCGGGTGGGTGTTTTTCTTTCCAGTAAACATTTCTCCAGCAATCTGCAGCCTCCCTGGCTGCCCTCACTTTCCAATATTTTTTTTAAAAAACAAAACATGGGAGGAGTTACTTCATGACGACTTTGAAGTTCAGGTACCTGGGAAGGTTGCAGAGTGCAGACGACCAGATTTGTAGATACAGACACCATTTGGTGACCTAGAAATTAAGGTCGGTACAGCAAAAATTCTGCATCCTACCCATAATATAAAGGTATGTATCTCCCCTTCATAATCAATCAGCAACTCATTCAGGCAGCAAGCCTTTATATCACATATGGGTAACATGCAAGCTGCACAACACCCTTGCAGATTCTCCCTAGGTTACTCAGCCGTGGCCGCCACCTCTCGTCCCATGCTGGCAATCACGCCCCCCTCAGCTGACCAAACAGCTGTGGGAGGTGTGATATACAGAGCAGGCGATATTGAGTTAGAAGGACCAGCCAGGAAGCTTGCTATGACTTTTGAGAATGTGTGAAGGAGGTCTCAGTGTGAGGTCAGGGGAAGAGGGGAGTTACATCTCTGTGTACACATATCTGTTTCTGCAAAGGTTGGCAGAGCCGAAGGGGTGAGTTATATATCCGATGTGAAGGCCTGCAATATGATTCAGCGTAAGGCTCTATTCACATCTAATTTGGACATAGATCTTTGATTTGCTTGCATATATAGCTTTTTAACATTATTTTCCTTCTCATTAAATGTTAAATAATTAACCTTGTGAAATTCAGGCGTTTCCATTTGTGCTTTTTTTTTTCAGCTCTGCCGACCGGTATCAGTACTAAATCCTTATTTCATATATATATTTTCTCATCCAAGTTCTTAGATTTAATTTCATCCTCTGGAAGAAGAGACCACAAAAGTATAGAGCAGGCGATACTACTTAAAGAAGGGTGAGTATGCTTTAAAAACTTTAAAAACAAAACAAAACCTGGAACAAATTCAATTAGTAAATAGTTCAGCATCTGCTTGGGGTGGAACATAGTTCCTTTTTTTCTTTTGGTAGTGGTGTCACTAGTATATATTGATTAAGCAAAGGGAAATTTCATTTTGTCAAAATTGGAGATGCTACCAAATTGTTAGGGATGGAAGTACCTTAGAGGATATGATAATAACCAAAAATACAAGCAAATTTGTTTTCACCAGAAATATTTTCCGAGTTACCTAAAAGCTGAATAAGTGTACATGATAGAAAGCTGCCTATTTCTGAACGTAATTTGAATGTTCCTGCATCTTGTTTGCCCCCTAAAAGTTAATTTTTCTCTTTTAGTTACTTGTGCTCACCTTTCTTTTGCTTTTTAAAAATAAGTTTGTATGATTTTCGTAATCGTCCCCTCCTAACTCTTAAATGTGAAATTTCTACGTCTTTCTTTTGCTTCTGTCTGATTTTTTTCTGTCTCTCCTTGCTTGGCCTGCTGTGTTAAGGACTCTTAAACTAACAGTAAAGAAAGTTGATGATAATAGTTCATGCAGGTAAGATGGTGAAGGCAGTTGGTACTTAGCCACAGCTACCTGCCAATGGCATACTCTCCATGTCATGAGAGCGTGTTCAACTGGGGTGGGAGGGGGGGATTAGGATATCCATGCAGGGTGACTGAAAAATCAGGTGGGGATTTCTCCTCCTCCTCTATGCTATATCAGTACCTACTGAACACACAGGAAGGTGCCTCATCAAAGGGCATTTAGCATCCGTTCTTAAAAATCCATTAGAATCGGGGCGATTTTTCAGTTGGAATGCTCCAGAACGGCATTCCGGCATCTCTCAGTTGGCCCATGGAAGTGGGGGGGGGGGGAGACCTGACCAGCCTCAGCAAAGCCCTGCTGCACCTCCAGCTCACAAGGAGACCCGACCCCAACCCCCCCCCCCCCTGGAGCCCAAAGGAGAATCATGTATGGCCTTTGGAGAAGGGTTTCCTCATGAGCCAGAGGAGCAGCGGGGCTTTGCTGAGGTTCTTCAGCCTGACTTAGCTGTGATAGGGCCCCTCTTTGCTACTTCCCATCAGAACCTGCTGCTGTCGTCTTCAGGACCACTGTATCTGGGTACCAAGTCCATATGACACTACAATGAAGGCGGGACTTGTCAAGATTGCCTCTCATTGTTACCTCAAGGATTGTCTAGAAATGTTTTCGTATGTTTGGGTTTTACCTGAGTTTCGGTAGTTTAGTCCATTCTGAGCTGGAAGCTTTGATCAGGATTTTTTCTTGCTGGTAGACGATACAGAGTTTACCTGAAGCATTTTGACATTTCTTTCCTCTTCCCACCCCTGCTTATTTAAAAAGCTGCTTCCTCTTATTAGTTTCTTATTTTTTATTTACGTTTCTGTTCAAGAACAATCAAAGTGGATTTCGTGATTTAACTTGGAACTGTTATGTGCCCAAGTTAAATTACCTTTCAGACTGGTTACGAAATGCTTGGAGATTACAATCATTCAATATCTAGTATGATCCCCCACCATCCTAGATTCATATTTTCACGATCCTTTATACTCATAAGTTGATTAATCATAGCTAGAGTACTTCTAATTCAGAAGTTAGAATGTAGTCAAAAGTATGCTCTTTGCTTTCACAACATTGAGTGCACTGCAAAATGGTTGGGTTGGTTTCTTCTTCTTTCCTTTCAACAGCCACTCTTGCTTTCTAAACTTACCAGATAAAAACTACCTGTGCAACAAGTGACTTGGTGTTTATTTATTTACAAGTGATGCCCTTCTGCCCAGTATAGAGGTTAACAAAATTCTACATGTTCTGTATTAGAGTATGCTGATATAGCCATTACATTTAGTGACTGGACCTGTCTTTCAAAACGAATCAAAGAGAAAAGCAGGGTAGAGAATATTTGAAAGTTTAAACAAGAACACATTTTACTCTACAATGTACATGCAGTTCTACCACTGCAGAATGTCTGTGGGCAATCACTTCTTCCAAAAAAAAATTCCATGTCAGCAACTGGCATGTGGGAAAGTTTCTTAATTACCCATGTAAAGTACTGGTTTGAAACGTGGATGTTTTCAAACATGCAACCCCCTGCAAGCAATCTGATGTTGTTTTCCTGCTTGGCAGGGGGTTGGACTGGATGGCCCTTGTGGTCTCTTCCAACTCTATGATTCTATGATTCTAGTTATGTAAGAAGAGTGACTACTAAGTGACTACTAAGAAGAATTGGTCTACTAAGTGTTGCCTGGAACCTTCCTAAAACTGAACTTAGCGCCTATTGGTTAAGCCTATTCCATTCAGTGCATCCTCATTGTGGCATATTTCACAGTGTCCCCTTGTCTCTGAGGGTACAGTCTCTTGCTTACTACCAGGGAATATAGATATAAATTCAATAAATATAATTATAATTCTATCACCTTCTCCTTTGCAATAGGTTCATGATCAAGAGGGCACAAGGTAGGAAACGATTTGGTATGAAGAACTTCAAGAAGAGGTGGTTTCGACTTACCAACCATGAATTTACATATCAGAAAAGCAAAGGTATTGAAGATGCTGTCCTTTTCATTAACACGAGAAACTGGGTGTGGGTGGGTGTAAATGCATCAAAGAACCAAAGTAGCAAATGCTGCTTAGGTAATTTAAATGTTTATAATGATGCAAAATGCAGTGCTGGTATACTTTCGTGGCGTCGCAATCTCTTCTCTATGGTACAAAGGAATAAGGACTCATTTCAATGCATTTTAAAATCGTTTGAGGGTGTTTTTTTTAAGTGTTCTCCTTTAAAAGCCGAGCTTTTATTTACTCGCTGCATTTCTATCTAGTTCCTGTGGCGGTCATAAAATTAGTGTTTAAGGATAAGAGCACAATCTCGGGGAGAGGAGGGTGGCTGTTCAGGTAGAGTGCTACATTTGGTCTCTGCTCATTATGATCAGGTGCCAGTTCCTAGCAAAGGGCTGTTGTGTGTCCTCTGCCATCCTTTGCCCTTGGTTGTGGGCTGTTTTGGCAAGCGTGGGGGAAGCCAGGGGTCTCTGAATAGTAGCGCTTGGCCTCAGACGTGCAGTACAGCTACTACAGAAAGGAAGCTGTAGAAGCCTAAGCCCGAGGCAAGTGTTTATTTTGAAGCAGAGGTTGGGTGGCCATCTGCCATGGATACTTGAGATTCCTGCACTGCGGGGGGTTGGACTAGATGACCCTCGGAGTCCCTTCCAACTCTACAATTCTCTGATCCTGTTTTTCTGCATTTGCCTGCTGCAGGTGACCATCCACTGTGCAACATTCCAATTGAAAACATTCTGGCAGTAGAAAAATTGGAGGAGGAGTCCTTCAAAATGAAAAATGTAAGCTAGTCCCCCCCCTTTTGTTTTTAAGAACCATGTCTTTATTAACACCAGCTTATATCAGTTCTTGTAGAGAACAGGTGTTTCAAACATAACCATGTCAGGAATCTCAAGACCACAGCAAGAACGGCTCTGCTCCCCGCTCTAGCAACGATATCCCAAAATACAGCCTATTCGGATGAAATTGTTACAAACCTTGGCTTGCTTATAGTTGATCTCTTCTGTAAAAACTAAGTTTATGATGTCTGAACTTTATGTGATTGTGTTTTTGAAATTGCCCTGTCTTACATATATGGGGGTGAAATTTCATCTTTTAGTCTTGGAGAGCATGCATTTCACAATACAAGTCAGAGGAGGTGCAGAGTATAAATGCAACAAATCCCTCTGGTTATTTCATGAGAGTGCAGAGACGAAAGTTTATGTGTGAATTCACGACCAATATAAAAGCACCTCTTTTATCTGGAAGCATAGATGACGAATTTCATGTTTACACTTGTGGATTTTTTGTATATTTTCATAGGGTGGCTGGGGTATACATTTTTTTACATTTCTAGAGAGAGAGAGAGCACTAAGCCAGTGTTTCTCAACCAGTGTGCCTCCAGATGTTTTGGGACTACAACTCCCATCATTCCTGACCACTGGTCTTGCTAGCTAGGGATGATGGGAGTTGTAGTCCCAAAACATCTGGAGGCACACTGGTTGAGAAACACTGCACTAAGCAACCAGAATAGTAGAGCTTCCTCCACAAAAGCTTGATTTATGAATTACATTACACTACCACTGTTTTTAGATTATATTGTTTTCGACGTTGGGTTTCATGTGTTTTGTTTTTAAAATTGTGTAGTCAATTTGTTTGCTATGGTGCAAAGGTGGGATTTGTTTAAATAAACAAGCATTTATATCCTAAACTGCTTGTAATTAAATGAGAATAAACTGGGCATAATGAACTGTGACTTTCTGTGAGCTGTATCAGCTTGTTCTTCTAAACAGTTGTAAAACATCAGGCATTTTTATCATTGCAACAAACCTGTGTGGTAGGTTAGGTTGGTGGGCCTAAAGTTACCTATCGAACTTCATCTCTGGGCAAGGATTTCCTTGGCTTACATTCTTAACTCTTTTACCCCATACTGGCTAAAATAGTGTCCCCCTTTCTGGTTTCTTTCTGTAAAAGGTAAGAATTTTAAGCGGACTTTCTTCTTGGTCATTGGTTGTTCTTCTGTCTGCCTTTCAGATGTTCCAAGTAATACAGCCCGAAAGAGTTCTGTATATCCAGGCAAATAATTGTGTTGAAGCCAAGGACTGGATTGATATCCTCACCAAAGTTAGCCAGTGTAACAAGAAACGCCTCACTGTCTACCACCCCTCTGCATACCTTAATGGGCACTGGCTGTGCTGCAAAGCGACAGCAGATAATACCCCTGGCTGTACTCCCTGCACTGGGTAAGGACTTTCTAGGATATATTTCCTGTTCTAAATTTGGCTTTGAAGCAACTCGGTGATGAAATGTGTATCCTGCAGACGCCTAAAAGAGTGAGAGAGCTGATTCTAAGTGGTAGGAAGCTGAATCTATGTCAGTGTCCAATGCAATCACTTGTTTTCTCAGCCTAGTTTCCCCTGCCTGTTTACCGGTATACCGCTTACAAATCTCTGTAGCTAAGCGATATATGAATAAGAATGAAAATGTGCTGCTGGGTTTTTAGTACAAGATGGATGGAATGCTAAACCATGCTAAGCAATGGGACGGAATGCTAAACCATGGTTTAGTGCAAGGGTGCCTGAGTGGATTTGTCAGCCACCTGACATCAAACCCATGTAGTCAAAACAAAACCTGCAGGCAAAGCGCCAACAATTAGCTGATCATTGGGTTTTGCAAAGCTAGATTATTCATATTCACATTTATGCAGATTTAACCAATTAATCCATCTGTTAATTAAGCTCTCGTTGTTAATGATTCACAAGCTGAGCTAAAAAAAACATGAAAATACTTCTAGACATTAAGCCATCTTCTGGCTGGTTGCAAATGATATGTTATTTTAATAAGATTCTGGCAATAGGAATACCCCACATTTTTACGGTTCAGTTTTGGAATGCCTCTGCAACTTAATTATAACTTTTAACTTTAATATCCAACATTAGCTGTACTCAAGAGTAGACCCACTAAAATAAACCATTGATTTCGGTAGGTCTGCCCTCGCAACGATTAACATTAGTATCGCCCCTTCTCTTTAAAATTGATTATACTTCTGTTATCTCATATTGTACCATTTTGAAATCTGGCTGTTCTGTTAAACAGGTGCCCTTTTAAACCATAATGGAAAAGTAGAAACCCTCAGTTTCTTAACATATGATTCTTAAAGTGTTATTCTAAACTATTCTGCAGGGGCCTCCCAGCAAATATCCAATTAGACATAGATGGAGACAGAGAAACTGAACGCATCTATTCCCTTTTCAATTTGTATATGGTTAAACTGGAGAAAATGCAAGGTGGGTATACAAATGAATCATTCCTTTGTCTGCACATGTCATTTTAAATTAAAATTATATTTTAAAGAATGTTATTTATTTATGAAATCCTAAGACTGTTAAGCTATACACTACAGGTAGTTTGTTCAGAATAGCAAATGATACCTTTTGGTGTCTGCTTCAATATAGTTTTTGCTTGGTTCTTTATTTTAATAACATGAAAAAGAAATAAAGAAAAGAAGCAGCTAATAGATTTTTGTAGTATGCACTTCTCTTATCTGCTAGTATGCCTGTATTTCTTCTTAATTCTTTTAGGTCTCAATAGACTTCTTCTTGCACATTAATCAATGAAATCTGAGTGTCAAACAGACAGAGTATTCAATGAATGTAAAAGGAGGGTAGAAGAATCACATGACCACTGCGTTTTTTGGCATCTAGAAAGCTGTTTTTGAACAGCAGTTTAGTCAAACTTCAGGTTCTGCTTCAGCATAGGGACAGAGGCAGGATATCTTAAGCTAAAATATAAATATAACTTTGTAGGATGTAAGCCAATAGTGCCAGATATATTTAAACTTCCTCCGACCCCATGTAATTGCAAACC
The DNA here is from genome assembly GCF_963506605.1 of Zootoca vivipara. Lineage (NCBI taxonomy): Eukaryota > Metazoa > Chordata > Lepidosauria > Squamata > Lacertidae > Zootoca > Zootoca vivipara. Next base: position 25,138,499 of record NC_083279.1, on the reverse strand, counting down.
TGTGACCTCTCTTTCCATCTGACCTGCCCATCCATTTGCCCTTAGCTCCCTGCTTTGAATACAAAATACAAAAAGCATTTTGCCAGTGAAGAACCACTGTTGCTTCAGGCACTTGTGTGCTCCTTAGGACCAAGTTAATCATGTGACTGGCCTTTGCATGTTTTCCCCCCTTTACTTAATAGCAGCCATGGAGGACCCTAGGTCAGGATTGGGACTATAGCATCGGGGGTGTCTATGTGTTAGCCATTTGCCCGACCATAGTCCCAATCCAAATCGTCCCCCCACTAATATGGCTGCCCTTTACCCTGAGAGCAAAGCTCCCATTGCCACCAATGGTAGCTTACTTCTTGATGCAAACAGCAGGCATGGGAGGGAAGTGTTCAGAACAGGCCTGTGATAGGAGCAGGAGGACTCATTCCTTACTTTGGCCCAACATAGATAAGTGTGAAAAGCAAAGGCATCCCAATGCAATAGATAGCAGGATGAAGCATTTCATTCCCCATGCACGCATGCAAAAGTCAACAGTGGCTGAGACTGCTTTGAGAATAATTTGGGATTACACACACACACTATTTCAGCAGTATGTTTGCTGACTTTTGCAAAGGTAGTTCTCCACCTGAATCCATCTTAAATGAAAGATTGGCTGCAATTATTCCCTACTAGTGGAATTCAGCCCGTTTAAAAACGGGCGCTAGAAGAAGCGGCCGGCCGGGTCGGCACCCAGCAGCGCTGCACGAAGCACCGGGGGACTGGTGGCGGGGAAGGCAGGCAGGCAGGCGCTTGCTTTCTTGCCTGCCTTCATTCCCCACCGCCTGTCACACGAAGATCGGCGGCCGCTGCTTGCCGGGGCTTGTCAACCCCGGCAAACAGCGCCCGCCGATCTTCGGCTCTGTCCCCCGATGCGCTACGGCTCGGGGAAGCAGGCAGCTTCCCGGGCTGTTGCCGTCTCCCTGCCTGCTTCCCCAAACCAAAGCGCGTGGGGGACTGAGCCGAATTGCGGCGCGGGGGGGGGGGGGCCTTCGGCTCGGGGACTGGCTTGGCGGTGGGGGGAAGAAGGGGAGGAATTTCTCCCCTTCTTCCCGCCACCGCCAAGCCAGTCCTCAGGGGGGGGGGTTGCCATTTGCCTCCCCCCCCCAGGGGGAGGCAAACGGCAAAAAACCCCGCCGCGCCGCAATTCGGCTCCGGGACTGGCTTGGCGGTGGCGGGTCTTCCCGCCAACGCCAAGCCAGTCCGCAGCGGGGGCTTTTCGCCGTTTGCCTTCCCCCCAGGGGGGGCTTCCAAGACATGCTGGGCCCTTGGGCTGAACTCACAGAGCTCTTTTTAAGTTTGCTTTGGGGCGGGCGGGGGGTGGGGAAGTGTCTTGCCACTTCTTGGTGATGCTGTTTGACCTTGATTGTCTTCACGACAGCTGGATTTTTCTTCACCTTTTTTTGACAGAGGCTTGTGGCAGTAAATCTGTGTACGATGGACCAGAGCAGGAAGAGTATTCAACCTTTGTTATCGATGACCCTCAGGAGACCTACAAGACACTAAAGCAGATTGTAGATAATGTTAAAACCCTAGAGCAAGAACATGCCCAGTACAAGAGGGATAAATTCAAGAAGACAAAATATGGAAGCCAGTAAGTGTGGGTTGCTGTGGGTGGGTGTGACCTTTAATAACGGACAGAAATCTTTCCCCAGAGGAAACGTAGATTGGTGTGTTCTACATCCAGACCTGGCTAGTCATTCAGTTTGGGGAAAGTTGCAGTTCAAATGGTACAGCACACAGAAGGCCCCCGGTTCCATCTGCAGGGAGGGCAAGAAAACCCTTGAAACCCTGAAGAGTTGCTTACCACTCAGTGTAGAGCTAGATGGAGCCCCACAATCCACCACTGCTCTTTCCCTACTCAAAATATAAAGGTCCTCAACTTCCTGCCTGCAGACATTTTCTATGCAGTAGAGCACCCTCCTGTAAAATTACTCACGGGCTCAGGGTGTCCTGCAGATCTCACCTTGCTCCCTGGTCCTGCCCAAATGCCACCTGCAGTTTTATCTGGTTGCTTCCCAAGCCCCCTGCCCCTTGATCTTCTAAAATGAACAGCCTGTAATTTTGGAAACCAAAGATGTCTCTTGTTCGCTTTCACGAGTTCCCATGACGCTGTCACTCAGGTCAGATCTCTTTCCTAAAGTGCGTGTGAGGAACCCACTGGTCCTCCCGATGTTGCTGGACTACAACTCCCATCATCCCTGACCATTGGCCACGCTTGCCGTGGGAGCTGTTGTTCAACGACATTTGGAAGGCCAAAGTATCATGACCTAGAGAGTGAAAGGTAGAAACACTTTTCCTTCTTTGGGGTTTGTTGTTTTGCTTCAGGTCTGCCTTCTTTAGATCTGCAGCTTCAGTAGAAAAACCTCCCTGTTTTCTCCTTTGTCACTTTTCTCCTCCTTCTCTAGGGAACACCCCATCGGTGACAAGAGCTTCCAGAGCTACATCAGGCAGCAGTCGGAAATCTCAGCGCATTCCATTTGAAGTCTGAAGGAATTTACAAGGCGGTGCTGTTGACGGGTCGAAACGAGAGAAAGGAAAAGAATGAAATGAACAAAGAGAAGCCAGCCAGTAGCAGGATGTACCTACTTAAACATCGAGCTCGCTGAGGCTTGCTAAGTGTTTTTTCTCTCTCTATCTCTCTCCAAGAACTGTTACAATAGTTGCTATGCACTTTATTCATCTGATAACTAACAGATGAAGGAACTCTGCCTTCTAGGCAATTTTCATTGTATGTGTTGTGTTTGAGCTGTTTTTTTTCTTTTTTAAAAAATGTTCTGGTTTCTTGGAATCTAGTGATCAGTTCAATGATCAAGGTGTGTGGATTTCATATTGACAACTTCCACAGTCCTGTAAATGGTTGAGAGCATTCTTTTAGATTTCTTATTTTTGGTTGCTGACTACTTTCTTTTCTATGCCACACAGCAATTAGCGAAGGCTTTGCAGCACTTGCTTTTTTATGGCTATGTTTAAAACTTAAGCAGAGATTAGCTCTTTTTGGTTTTTAGTGCAGTCTCCCCACAAGCAGGTTGAAAAGCAGGGTATTTTGGTCTTCACATCAGCCGTGTAATATTTGGTTAAGAGCTGGCTTTTTAAGGTAAAATTCTAATATTTAAATGGTACTCTTTGATATTTTTGAGATATAAAATCGTTTCCACCAATGCATTCTGCCGATTTCTATTTTTGCTATATAGTGGTGCCATTAAGAATAATGGAAATTAATTCAAAGTGTAAATAGTACAAGAATACATAGAAGACTGGTCCTAGAAAGTTTGGTTTGCATTTCTGAATTACTGCCTCTCTTTTTTTTTCATGTTCCTAAGGGCCATTTCCAATGCAGCAATTTTTCTATATCAAAAGTATTTCCATGTAGAAAAAAAGTGTTTGTGCCGTGAGCAGTTTGTCATGTGGAATAAGAACACGTGTTCTGTTTGAACTCCGCACATGCTGCAGAAAGCAGAGTTAAAATCAATAGTTGAAAGTGGTCTTGCTGTGTAGCACGGTAGCCCTAAATTGTTTCTGAACCTCACCAGGTTCTTCCTCAGGGAAATTTTGAAAGAAAAAAAAAGCTAGGAACTGCTGTATTCTCTCATAATATCTTTACCAGAGAGATCTGATTGCTGCAAACTAAATACCACTGCATTTCAGACAGGGAAATGGATGCAACGGAAGTAGACTTCTGCATTCTGATTCTCTCTACCACATGGTTTGCACAACCTACAAAGAAGTATTAACCACGTAGGAAAACATTCCTTTTAAAGCAGGCTGAAGATGGACGGAGCTGTAACTTAAGAGTAGCTTGTTATAATTAGGAAATAGTGCTGCCTTAACTCTGCAGGAAAAAAGTGTTTGGGGGGAAAGGGCATACAGAGTCCATAACAAAAAAGTTGTAAAGGCTTTTTTCTGTTGGACTGAATTATGTTTGAAACTGAAGTTCATGTTCTCCTAGCACTACTCGATTGTTTGGGATGAGAGTTGTACTTTTTACAAAAGTGTTTCAATAATAGAGATGTGTTTCATTTTTTTTTAAAAAAATTGCATCAATACAAAGGTGTATCTTGTTAATATGCTTGTAGATTAAGTGGGCTGAGTTACGAACCTCATAAAAAACAAGTAAATGTTGTCAAAGAGGAGGAATGAGGATGACTTGTGTGCATGTGTGTGTAGTGTGATGTATGTATGTATGTAGTGACTGGGATTCAGACTAAGTCATACTTAGGTCTCATTGAAATCAGTGTGAAAAAATATTATCTGAAGTCCCATGGATTTCAGTGGACCTAAGTATAATGAACAGTGTTGATCCAACCCTGTGTGTCTGTCTTTGTGAGTGTGTATCTATCTATAGATATATGCACACACACAGTTTAGCTGTTTAGCTATATCATAGCCTCCTTAAAAGTCTGGTTCAATGCATGCTGGGCTTTGATGAAAGTCTAAGTAATGTAACAGAAGTTATGGGGTGTGGGCATATTTTTGGACCATAATTAATGAGCTTTCAGCTTGATAAGAAGATTCCATACTTCTGCATAATAGTAAGTCTGTAATGTTCGCCAGGCACTTGAAACAGAAAAGAAATATAGAAAACAAATGTCGGCAATCCAGCCCCACAATGCTCAAATCTCATGAAAAAAAGGAATGAGAACTTTTATACAACCTCTGTTTTTTAGTGGTTACAGATTTTCTTCTTCTTAGCATTTGAGTACAGTATATTAGAAGCCTATGAGAACTGATATCTTATCGGTTGCCAACAGGAAGGCTGGACAAAGAACTGTACTATGTGCCGTGAACTGCCATTTGAATGCCAGTCTTGGTTTTTTTGTTTTTTAAAAAAGTGTATTTGTAACTTAATAGTCTTTTAATTAAATACTAATGACCTGCAATGTGTGTTCTATTTGCCAATTAAAAGAAGTGTTTTATTTCTGAAAAGTGTATGTGTGCATATGTTATACGCTAAATAGTGCCGGGCCTTTTTTGGAAAGGAAAAGGTAAAGGTAAGGGACCCCTGACCATTAGGTCCAGTCATGACCGACTCTGGGGTTGCGGCGCTCATCTCGCGTTATTGGCTGAGGGAGCAGGCGTACAGCTTCCAGGTCATGTGGCCAGCATGACAAAGCCGCTTCTGGCGATCCAGAGCAGCACATGGAAACGCCGTTTACCTTCCCGCTGTAGCGGTACCTATTTATCTACTTGCACTTTGATGTGCTTTCGAACTGCTAGGGTGGCAGGAGCTGGGACCGAGCAATAGGAGCTCACCCCTTTGCGGGGATTCGAACCACCGACCTTCTGATCAGCAAGCCCTAGCCTAGGCTCTGTGGTTTAACCCACAGCACCGCCCGCGTTCCTAATATAAAAATAGATTTAAACGAATAATGCTGTAGTTTTCTCAGCCACAGACAGGTGGCACTGCGAACTACAGTGTGTTTGACAAACTGGGCTCTCAAAGTTGCTGGGCCATTGCAGCTGTGTTGGAGGGTGAAGAGGAAACCAGAGATGGAGGTGTGGATGGGTGGCCCCAGGCCAGGGAGCAGCTAGCCTGGTCAGTAGCTATTGCTTTGGGCAAATCTAGCAGTCAAAAAGGGATTGGTGTCAGATGCATCCTCTTGAATCCTGCCTCTCTGCCTGTCCTCACATGGAAAACCTGCATCCTTTTTTGCTTCCCTTTCAGTTCAAAAGTTCTTTCCCTTAATATTGCCCAGTTTCATGAATATCCTCTTTTCACATCAGCTTTTTCACCCTTAAAGATAATGCAATGGTTTTATAAAGCTGTGGGGGTAGGTCCATGTAGTTTACTTTGTAAAAAAATAAAATAAAAATAAATCCTCAGTGTCTTGGTATGAGTACAGTACTTACCAAACAAACATAGAAGAATGTGTAAGGTGGTCTTTCAATCTGCAAAGCAGCCTTGGTGAATGAGGCAATGGTTTCAGTCTACCATTTGTGATGTCATAGAAGCTTCGCGACAACCCTGTGTGAACAAAAGCCACATGTTTTCAAGGCAACACATTTAAGAAATGTAACAAGAGAGAGTCCTACATCATTTCTCCATGTTCAGCTAACATGAAGAACCAAAAGATGTCAAAGGCTGCAAGCATAGCGCACAGGAAGCGTTTGCAAAGTGTGCCTTTTGCAACAAAACTATCGCCAGGGTCCCACCGGATTGCAGAAACGTCAGATCTTCACAAATGCAAGACGGTTAGGCTCAGTGGTCACACGCTTAAGCCTGAGCTAGCTGGCCTAATCGAAAAGACATTGCAGGAAGCTGGTAAGTAACTTAGCAAGCAAATCTGTTTATGTACAAAATCTGAGAAAGGAATAGCTTTTGATTCATCTGTTTCCTTACTGTCCAACAGTCCTGGAAAGCAATTACTATTGCCAGAGAGAAAATCTAAGAAGGGATTAGCCAGTGCCACACTTTCCACTTGCAAAGTGGACCATAAGCTGGTTCTCCCATTCTGTAGGAGGCCAGGTATCTTTTCCAGAAACAGATAAGGCTCATAGTTCATCAGTTGCCAAGCCCCAGTATACACTATGCATTTGTTATACAAAAAACATCTCACGGCAGCTTATAGCAAAAATACAAATACAAAAATCATGCAAGAGATTAAAAGGCAGCAAACAACGAAACACTAACTATATCAAATGCCTGGGAAGAAAGTACCCTAAGCAATTAACCTGATTCTTCAAGGGTAGTGCAACTCCAGGCAAAACGGGTGCCACTTATCCAGGCAGAGGAACCACCTATTGACAGTGTCAATCTTGAGCTTCAGTTTGATGGCCCTTATCCAGTCCAACACCAAAGTCAGGCACCGGTTAAGCATATTCACCACCACTTGAGATTAAAATATATTATTTATTAAATATATATTCTGCCCTTCCTTCCATGGAGCCCAGGGTGGGCAACACAGAAATGATGATACTATTAAAACACAGGGAAACAATTCCAGTACAGATGCAGATAGAACATACTCCAAAATTCCCGGTGCTCCCACACAAATTTTATGTAGATGCTGAATAAAATGGGAGACCAGACTGAACCCTGCGATGGCACGACAGCACTTTTTCACCCTGGCGCCATTGGGCCGGTCCTCACTTAAATATAGTGGAACTACCTCACAGTACACCAATTACACAAATTTCTACAAATTACCCCAGATTATCTAGTGGGGGACTTGTGTGAGGGAAAACTTATTGATTTGGAGTCTCAGGCAGGATTTGATCGAACAAACAAGAAAAAAATTATTAAACATCAAAGGAAGTTTATGACACAAAGTGGGTAAAACAAAGGATACTTCAGGTTATAATGTTATTTCAGGTAACCGTTCACCTAATAATATTTATACTAAATCTAAGTGGACTTCTAATCAAGCACAGCTTCTTTTAAACTTCAGTTGCTTATGTTTAGTTACTTTGCTTCAGGTAGATGTTACAGGTTTTTAGACTAAAAAGGGTAAATGCTCAGCTTAGTTCCAGTTATTTGACCAGTTCTTTCTCAGTTGTTGCACGGCTGTTGCTGCTTAATACTTTGGTTCTTAGACAAGGTGGTACTTCCTGTCAGTTACACACCCCTTTGACAACCCTACTCCTGAGGTACTCCAAGTAACAGACCCAAAGGGATCACCCCTCTTAACTGGTTTGAGAGCCTTCTCTTTTTTTGTAGCAGAATCTCTCCCCTCCTGACTGGAATGAGGCCTAAGTAGACGGTATCTTTCCAGCTTCTACTTCTCCTGGCTCAGCCTCAGCCTCCCAGTTCATTCCTGGCCTATTACTCTCACAGGACATCACACACTGTCCTTCACACTAAGCTCAGAGAATCCTGACAAGACAGAAGTACTGTTCTTGGGGGACAGGAGGCGGGCAGCTGTGGAGGACTCCCTGGTCCTGAATGGGGTAACTGTGCCCCTGAAGGACCAGGTGCGCAGCCTGGGAGTCATTTTGGACTTGCAGCTGTCCATGGAGGCACAGGTAAACTCTGTATCCAGGGCAGCTGTCTACCAGCTCCATCTGGTACGCAGGCTGAAACCCTATCTGCCTGCAGACTGTCTCGCCAGAGTGGTGCATGCTCTAGTTATCTCTCGCTTGGACTACTGCAATGCGCTCTACATGGGGCTACCTTTGAAGGTGACCCAGAAACTACAACTAATCCAGAATGCGGCAGCTAGACTGGTGACTGGGGGCAGCCGCCGAGACCATATAACAGTGGTCCTGAAAGACCTACATTGGCTCCCAGTATGTTTCTGAGCACAATTCAAAGTGTTGGTGTTGACCTTTAGAGCCCTAAACCAGGCATAGGCAACCTCGGCCCTCCAGATGTTTTGGGACTACAATTCCCATCATCCCTGACCACTGGTCCTGTTAACTAGGGATCATGGGAGTTGTAGTCCCAAAACATCTGGAGGGACGAGGTTGCCTATGCCTGCCCTAAAGGGCCTTGGTCCAGTATACCTGAAGGAGCGTCTCCACCTCCATCGTTCTGCCCGGATACTGAGGTCCAGCACCAAGGGCCTTCTGGCAGTTCCCTCACTGCAAGAAGTGAGGTTACAGGGAACCAGGCAGAGGGCCTTCTCGGTAGTGGCACCCACCCTGTGGAACGCCCTCCCATCAGATGTCAAAGAGATAAATAACTACCCAACATTTAGAAGACATCTGAAGGAAGCCCTGTTCAGGGAAGTTTTTAATGTGTGAAATTTTAATGTATTTTAAATTTTTGTTGGAAGCTGCCCAGAGTGGCTGGGGAAACCCAGCCAGATGGGCGGGGCACAAATAAATAAATAAATAAATAAAATTGATGTTGTTGTTGTTGTTGTTGTTGTTGTTGTTGTTATTTCTCTAGCTTGTGATATATTCCTCAGAGTGAATGTTTCTACCCAGAACCAATTCACTCCCCCCTCACTCCCCATCTCCCAACCTGAAACCAGTCTCTCCAAATCCTCTCCTTTTCAACTCCTCCTCCTGGAACCCTGGCCAATCAGAAGCTGCCATTCATTAACTGTTTGCTGGCAGGAAAAAAAAAAGAAAACACTTGGTGACCCAACCTGCCCAGCAAAACAAACTTTTCTGTCACACTCCATGAGGAAGGCTCTGTGGGTTGAATAATAATCTCCCCTTCCCACAGCACTACCTTCTGATCTGAAGGGGGTCCTCAACACCACGTCTGAGGCCACCTCTGTCAATGGAAAGTGCTAGCAGATTTGAGATTCTGCTGGTGTACTGTGTTGAGCAGTACACCAGCAGAATCTCAAATCTGCCCAGCTCATCCAACACAAGATGTAAACGTTCTAGATTTGCTCCCTCCTTTCTGCATTTCCACTCCTGTTGTTTCAGGTCCCTGAATTTCCTCCTCCTCTCTATCTAGTCTGCCCTGTTACACTCAGGTTCCCAACTACTATCTCTTGCTAGAAGCCAGTATAAATATTTTCCTCCCCGTCATCTTTCTGACAGCAATATACTGTACAATATTTCTGACAGCAATATACTGTATATACATCTCTGTCTCCTTAGGTCCCTGTAAGCATTTTCCTATCCTGCAGCTTGTCAGCTTTAATCACTTCCCTGTGTTCTCTGCCTTCCTCAGGCCTTAGGTTTCTACAAATTCCATTGATTTGTTATCAACCAAGGCAGCAGGTGAAGAAGGCTTCATTTCTCTTGGTTTTACTAGAGTAAGTTTAGCTTCCCATCTGCTGTCCAGTCACTGCCATATTCCACAACCATTCATGATGCACATTGCATTGTTGGCTCTACTAGGGTACCTTGGGGTTGTTTTGTTTTATGATGGGAGAATGTAGCCCTCGAAAAGAAAAAGCTCGATTTCCGCCTATATGTGACACTGTTTATGGAACCCTTATTTCCTCTTTTCTAGATGTTTCGGGCACGGAGAAAGGCGCACAGAGGACAGAAGAAGACCTTAGCTGGTAACAGAGCATAGCTCAGCCTAGTCTAAACAGAGAATGTACTGGGGACTAGAAAAAAAGAGTAATCTTCAGTAAAGAGCCATTTGCCTCAATTCAGCCTGCTTCACGACAAGCAGAAGACACATCCTAGGTGCTGTGAATTCCTGTAGTAGCTACAGTAGCTCAGAGATTGAGCTATGAATCAATATTGCCTCTGCCATGAACCCACTAGGCAGCCTTGGAAAAGCTGCTTGCTCTTCACTTCAGTTCTCCCCTCTACAATATTGGGGAAGATTATTATCTTGGTGAACATACAGGGTTGTTGTAAGGATTATCTCATTATAATGCAAGCGAAGTGCTTAATTATTGCACCTAATGTTATAACTGTATTTACAGCAGGATGGTTAGCACTTCCTCTCTTGCACACACAAACATGTGTAAGTTGCAATGAGCAGGGTCCAAATTTAAAAGCATGTTCTTTTTTTGTCCCAGATAACTCTTTAAATAAGGTGAGAAATGCTAAAGAAAACTTTTTTGCTACAAATTAAATACCCCCGTTCAGTTGTTCAACTAGATCACTATAATAAAACTATTGATATGTCGATATCTCTTCCTGTGCAGTCTTAAAGAGATCAAGAAGAAAGTGTATGACAATAAAAAGGATAAAGAAAGTGGTCGTGAGCAAGATGAATCTGTTAAAGTGGAAATCAGTGAAAAACCGGTCAGGAAACTCAAAAATTCTAAGTACAAGTAGTTCTGTGTTTGTTTACATAAGGGGTTGGGAAACTTTTCCAGCCCAAGGGCCGCATCCTCAAGTGGGCAACTTTCCGAGGACCACATGCCAGTTTGGAGTTCCAGTCTGGACTCCAAACCCATTCCCATAAGTGGTGTGTGGGTGTGGGTGTGGATGGTGTGCTGCTATATCATATCATATATAATGTTCTAGGATAATCATCCAGAATTATTTCATACCCTCCAACATTTCTTTGATGAAAATAGGGATGTCCTATTCCATTTTTATTTTTTATTAAGTATTATTAGTATCAGATTTTATTTATACTCCACCCAAATGACTGGGTCGCCCCAGCCACTCTAGGTGACTTCCAATAGTGTATAAATAAAAACATAATTAAACATATTCTTTTTTTAAAAAAAAGAAAACTTCCCTATACAAGGCTGCCATCTGGTAACTTCTATAGGTTTATAGTTACTTATCTTCTTGGCTTGGGGGTCACATTACTCCATACCCTCCAACATTTCTCTGATGAAAACAGGGACGTCCTAAGGAAAAGCGGGACATTCCAAGATCAAATCAGAAACTGGAACAGATTTCTGTAAACCTGGGACTGTCCCTGGAAAATAGGGACACTTGGAGGGTCTGTTATTTTCCTGATGTATCCAGTTATTAAGTATTTTACTGGAGCCGAGTAGAAATAGCATTAGACTAAAGCAGCAGCATTCAGAACAAAATGTTGCTCAACAAGGCCACCCCGGACATTTAATTTAGTTTAGCTATTTATATGCCACTAAATCACTGGAGTTTCTAAGTGGTGTACATAAAAAGAAAAATCCAAAAACATGCAGTGGTCCAGATAAATTAAAGTCAATCATAAAAAGAGAGCTTTCTTAAAAGCCTAGCTACTTGGGATAGAAAAGTAAATATGGCAACCCTACTACATTCTACAGGGAGGGCCCTGCTGGAGTTTAATAGAATCAGGCCCACCACAGACGTGAAAGAGGGGGAAAGAGGAAATACAAATTGTACGGGAAACTCTAGGAGTTGCAATTCTCGGGGGAAATGTAATTTCCCTGCAGAATGTGCTCCTTCAAGGACTACAAGTCCCAGAGTCCTTCAGTTCCAGGCAGTTTTCCTGTGCACAGACAAGGAGGAGCCAATAGGTTGTGGCAGCAGAAGGGTGGGACCAACCCCGCAATAAAGAGGGACACTGAGATTTCAGGGCCAGAGGGAGCCAGGGTGGCCTTGCAACAGGCGTGGGTAAATGAGTCCAGCCTCTGCTTCCCATAGAAGTGGCCGTAGATACCAGGAACATGGTCTAAAGGGCATTTGTCACTTGTGGGTTATACACAAACACACACACCATGTTGCTATGGCTGGCTGGAAACACCAACCAGGTCGCCATAAAAATAACAGCACAGATTTTTCTGTTAGTTTCCCCAAAATGCACAAGCTTGGGGAAAGAAAGCGAACCTGTGCTACAAGAGTTCATAGTGGGCCTCTTAAAAACGCAACACACTTAACCTTCTGCTTTTTAAATCCGTAGAAAGCAAAGGCAGACGCTGAAATGGAAGACGTTCTTCTGGAGATGAAGGCAAGTAATACTCCCAGAAAGAATGGCTCAATTTTCGGTTTTACTTTCATCAGCAGTGAAGCAAACGGGTTGTTTTGAGAGATACCAAGGGTGTGGACGGAATCTGATTTCTCAAATCTGTTCCAGTCCACAGAGTGGTTCCTTCTCATGGCTATTAGTCTGGTGTGTGTGTGTATGTCGAAAGACTGTGCTATCTCTGCAATAGATAATAGGCTAGCCACCTTTTCTACCTGATGCAGATTCTGCCCTATAAAATATGGGTCAAATTCTGCATCCGTTTTCTTGATCATGTTTATAACAACCTCAAGGAAAATATACAACCAGCCAGTGTAACTTTTGGTAAGGCAGAGCAGAAATGAACTTTGATTTTACAATTAAGATAGTTGGTGCAGAAAAAATTGCTGCTGATCATCGCAATAGGATCCCTGAGCAGTTTCTCCTGTGTGACAGAGTCAATTTTGGCCCCTTGATACACCCCAGAGCTGAGGCCAATGAAGAAAGTTGGTGTGCAGCTTGGAAAAAGTAGAGGGAAAACTCCAGACAAATGCAATAGAACACTGTTGAGTGCTGATTAACAAGCTTACTCAGCTGCAGTAAAGATGGCAAAAATCTTTTGTATTTTGCTATAAATGAAAAGATGTTCAAATATATGTAATGTACCTCTAAGCAGAGAACCAGAGAAGTAAGAACATCTCTGTCCAGAATGCTGTCATTATAGGTACATTCTACCTTCTTGGATTTTAGTTCCAATCCTATAAGAACATCTTACAACTGTATACCAAATGTGTAGGCTTGCTGCTCGGCTGATTTTTTAAATATACAGTATATTTAGACTGCAGTTTCCATCGTCTCTCATCAATGGCCATGCTGATGTGGACTGATGGGAGGGCCAAATGTTCCCCATCCCCGATTTAAGAGATTAATACCCAATCCACCAACATTTAAGCATTAAGCCTGCAATGAAATAAGTTAAGCCAAAAACATGACTATAAGCTTTGTGATGGCTGAAATACCTTCGCCATAGCCACTTTTCTGCCCCTTCCACACCCCACTGTTGTCCTGATACCATCTATCTTAACAATTATTTTGCAAGTTGTAGAGATATCATTTATGAAGGCAGCTTTGCTGACCTCACATACCCTGCTGTACTACCACCATGTTCCCATTTTGCTCCCAAGGCCGCCAATGGTAACAGATGATGACATTGACTTAACACAAACACACAAGATACAGTAAAAGCCTTAAGGACTTCTCTAGTCCTCTTCTAAGCGCCTAACTCACTTTACATGCAAGCCGTGTAATATAAGCCTGCCATATGTTTTTTCCCTAGGAAGAGCACCTGTGACGTTTTCATTACTGTACACCCATATGTGTGTAATGTGTAGTTTCATCTTAAAGGTATCTTACAACTTGGTTGTCTCTTACTTTATGTTCCTCTTGCAGAAAGACTTGTCATTTGTGGAGATTGATTTGAGAGACAAAGTCGAAGAGGTAGGCATAAGTTGTGTGAACATACTTTTGACTTGCTATATTTTCGTGAAGGGAAGATGCAAGTGTGATGGATGGATACATGCAAGCAGTGCTATTTTTCCATAAAAAGAGGTGCCGGAACGCACTATGAACACTCCCTTGTTCTCTTATAATGTCAATGGCGCCCACCTGAGAGGGGCCAGAACTCAGTTCCGGCTGGGGGGAAAAGTCCTGCATGCAGGCAACCACGGATTCTTCTTCCCACTATGTTAAATTAAATCGATTAAATTTCATTCATTGAAAATATTTATATCCCGCCTTTCTGCTCGACAACAGATGTTGAAGGTAGGTGGCAAAAAGAACACAGAAGGAAAACAAGTCGTTTTTCTTAAAGGCTGTGATAATTGACAAAGGCTTCTGGGGACTGATGTTATAAAATGTCCTGTCCTCAGCCTCAAATGCAACATTAGAGGCATCATTCGCTTATGTTCTGTAGCGTGCAGTATGACCAGAATGCTTCCCATTTTAGATATCATTTATTTTTAGTAACGCAGATCGTGGGAAGCTGAATTCAAACTCCCTTGGCGTTTATAAAGAGCAGTAATTCACCAGAAGCTGAGTGTGGGCTCTTTCTGCAGCATATTACATTTGTTGATTGAAAGGTGATCAGTGGTGTTGATTATTAGGAAGAAATTGTTAAGAAGTGAGGACTTTTTTAGTTCAGGCAACCTGAAAGTAAGAGAATGTGATAGTCATGAAATTACTAATGGTGCAAAGAATGTGAAGGAATTTTTTAAATCTATTTTTTATTTATTCAGGCTGCCTTACACCCTGCCTACTAACTGAGGTTTTTGAGGGGCTTCCAATATATTTAAAATACAGTAAACTAAGTGTATGATCACAAAAAGAGCATATAAGCTTCCCTTGGCCCAGAAATGGCTGCCAAAGCAGCTGGATGACAGATCAGGGCTTCCTCACCCAGCTGCTGATGAGCTTGCCTTCTGGCTGTGGTAACAGATGCAGAAAGAGCTAGTGGAAAAAAGGTGTTAGAAGCCTCTCCTCAGTCCCCTAGGTTTCCTCAAAATGACTGCTGTTGGTCCCTGCTGTTGGTCCCTCGAATCTTCCAGTGCCGCTTTGCAGCACTTCTGGCCTGGAAATGGCTGCCTGAAGCAGCCAGATATTAGTCGTTCACAGAGCAGGACTTCCTCACCTGCTTCTGATGTCTCTCACAGCTGTGGGCTCTGGTGGCAGATAGAGAAGGTGCTGGAACATCCTCCGATATTCCAGCTGCCGCTTTGCAGCTGAATTCGCTGGCCTGGAAATGGCTGCCAAAAGCACTCATCCCAAACCCTCCAAGTGTTCCTATTTTCCAGGGACAGTCCTGGATTTACAGAAGCCGTCCTGGTTTCTGATTTGATACCAGAAAGTCCTGCTTTTCCTTAGGATGTCCCTATTTTCATCAGAGAAATGTTGGAGCTATGCAGCCCCCGAGCCAAAGAGATATGTAACTATACAACCTTAAGAAGACATCTGAAGGCAGCCCTGTATAGGGAAGTTTTTTTAATGTTTAATGTTTAGTTATGTTTTTACATATATTGGAAGTTGCCCAGAATGGCGCCCAGATAAGTGGGTATAAATAATAAAATTGTTGTTGTTGTTGTTGTTGTTGTTGTTCTTATTGAATAGGACATCCCTATTTTCATCAGAGAAATGTTGGAGAGTATGTCATCCAACGAGTCATCCAAAGAGTGTGAGAAAGGAAGTATTTTTTCACACTGCATTGTTACCTTATAGAGCTACTTTGGACATAATATTGTTCAGAAATATGACAAAAAGCCTAGGTGACCCTCAGACCTGTATGTTTCCCATCTTGGAAACTGAATGCTAGACACCATTGGCCTGATCCAGCACGACAACAGCTATCTTATTAAGATAGTGTGTTGTCTGGTGACTTTTGACACAGTAAAGGTAAAGGGACCCCTGACCATTAGGTCCAGTCGTGACTGACTCTGGGGTTGTGGCGCTCATCTCGCGTTATTGGCCGAGGGAGCCGGCGTACAGCTTCCAGGTCATGTGGCCAGCATGACAAAGCCGCTTCTGGCAAACCAGAGCAGCACACGGAAACCTCGTTTACCTTCCCACTGTAGTGGTACCTATTTATCTACTTGCACTTTGACGTGCTTTCGAACTGCTAGGTTGGCAGGAGCTGGGACCAAGCAACGGGAGCTCACCCCGTCGCAGGGATTCAAACTGCCGACCTTCTGATCAGCAAGTCCTAGGGTCTGTGGTTTAGTACTAATCACCAAATGGCATTGCGGTACTAGGTTCATGAGCTCTTTATTTGTCAAAGACTTGCGCGTCACTTTTATATGCAAATCCTCCAGGCATCTTTGAAGTCAGATTTGTATGCAACAAACTTCATGTCACTATGGATACTGTGAAATGCTTTTTTGTGTTGTTTGTGGGAGAAGGTAGAAACATCACACTTTATACAAAACACGATGACTCCACATTTCACTATATGCAGCGTAAACCTAACTTCAGATTAGCTGACAGCAGTCTTGGATGGATGGAGAGGCACTCATTGAATGCCTTCTTGCACTTAAATATGAACACTATTACCTGCCTTTCTGTCAGACCCTTAAAGCAGCTTACAATACGAAATTTGAAGATAGTTTTAAAATGTCAGCAGTATAAAACATTACCAATGAGGGGGGAGGGCAGGAATGAAACTTATCAGAATCATAATAGCATGTTTGGCAAAAAGAACCTTAAATCTAAAAGTTCTAGTTGAATTGCCTCGGGTTCACATATCATAAATAATCAAGCCTTGCAAGTAGAAAGAAATTGTTTCAGCGTTGCCTAGCCAGAACCAAAAGCACTTTTCCATGACATACAAAGAGAGGCCTGAATTAAATACACCATTTGTCCAAAACTAGCAATGCAATGAAGCGTTTTTCTTTTTCTTTTTAAAAGAATAGTTTCACTGAAGTCACATGTTTTGAACTGCGTGTGACCCTGGAGCAAGTTTTTTTTTTAAGCGAAAAGTTTCCCAGAAAAGAACTCTACTTGTTTTCACTGTTGTAGATTATTAGGTTGAAGCATTAAACAAAGAACTCACTATTTCTTAAAATTTCTCTTACTCAGAAAACTGAAGAAATCTTGACAGAGGAGAAGCCACATGAAAAGGAAGAGGAATCTCCTGAAACGCTGTATGGCGATATTTTTACTCATTGTGCAAGACATTGGTGGGAAAGGCCAGCTTAAAAATGCTTAGTTTTGCACAAATGTGGCTGTGGGACCAGAATAGTGAAAGGCATTTCATTCCTAGATCCTAAATATGTTTTGGTTTTTTTGCCACACTAATTTCTTCACTGCTTACTTCCTAGTATAGCAAGCTTAGGCTAACAGCTGTAGGTTTTGCTCTCTGGACTTTTTTGCATGCTATCTTTCCCAGTTGGCAAAAAAAAAAGGTGTTTACATTTGTTCATAAGCAGAAAAATGTGTTGTGGTACTTGTGGTTCCCAATCAACAACAACAGTGGGCAGATCTACAGCAGGCATCTAAAGCACATTCGATGTACATGTAAAGTGCACAGCTTCCCCCAAAGAATCCTGGGAACTGTAGTTTGTTCAGGGTGCTTGGAAATTTAGTTCTTTGAGAGGGAAATGACAGTTCCAGGGATGCTTTGAGGGAAGTCATGTGCTTTAAATAGGCCTCAAATCAGGCTTCCTCAACCTCGGCCCTCCAGATGTTTTTGGCCTACAACTCCCATGATCCCTAGCTAGCAGGACCAGTGGTCAGGGATGATGGGAACTGTAGTCTCCAAACACCTGGAGGCCCAAGGTTGAGGAAGCCTACCGCAAATGTATGGTGTGTTAAGGTGTTACTACTTAATGTTACTATTCAGAGAGTAGCATACAGCAGTTGCTAGATATCATCAGAGGGAAAGTGCTCATGCCCTCTTGTGGGCTTTGCATAGGCATTGTGGGTACAGAATGCTGGGACACAGGGGGCTGGGCTTGATGACCCTTGGGGGTCCCCTTCCAACGCTACAATTCTATGATTCTATGGACATAAGAAGAGTTCTCCTGGATCAGACCAAAGGCTCATCTAGTCCAGCATTTTGTTCTCACAATGGCCAACCATTGTTGTAAAGTGCAATATACAACTGTGACACTAGGTATGGTGACTGTGAGCTACAGCAAATTTAACGCATTTTTTCAAAACGTTTTTTTTAAAAAGCATTTTTCACAACGTTTTTAACATGCATCTAGATCAGGCGTCCCCTGCCCAGGGGGCCGGATGCGGCCCAATTGCCTTCTAAATCCGGCCCGCGGGGGGTCCGGGAATCAGCATGTTTTTACATGAGTAGAATGTGTTCTTTTATTTAAAATGCATCTCTGGGTTATTTGTGGGGCATAGGAATTCGTTCAAATTTTTTTTTCAAAATATAGTCCGGCCCCCTGCCGAAAAAGTCTGCTGACCCCTGATCTAGATTCCACACCCAGGTGGTTTCTATGGTTGTTGGAGGACTATCTGGGAGAATAAATCAGATGCTATTAAATGGGCTTACTGAGTGGGCTTGTGTAGAGTTCCTGTTAGTGGCTGGTTATAAACATTTCAAAAATTATATTTGGAATAGCAACAACCTGGTAAATGATGGATATTTTCTCATCCCAGTCCTCCCCGTATCCATCTGTTTCTGATGATTGCTAGATACTTTGACCACTAGGAGGAGCAGGTCCCATTGCTATGGCCTATGTACACTGCTTTGTCTTCAAATAATACATGTTACGAATATTTTGTTAGAACATTAGCCACATGTTGCCTGTGGTTCAGAGTTGTCTTCAAAGGGCTGCAGGCTGACCCTTGCATTCGATAGCTGCCTTAGCTGATTTTACTGCCAGGGAGGATGGCAGGTGCTCAGGGGAAGGGCTGTGTAGCTCTGGGGCAAAGCATGCACTTTGCATGCACAAAGTTCCAGGTTCAATCCCCAGCATCCCGAAGGAGGTCTGGGAATGGCCTCTGCCTGAAAACCCTAGAGGGATGCTGCCATTCAGTGTTGTCAATGCTGGGGTAGATAAACCAATGGTCTAACTCGGTTTAAAGCAGCTCCCTATGTTCCAATAAGATGTTCTGCTTCAGGTGCCAAAATAACTTGGGTACACACTTTGATGGGGGGGGGGGCAGGGAATGCTATTTGCTGCTCTGCCTCGGGCAGTAAAATGTATAGGGCTGTTTCTGCTTAGTGGTACTTGCTTTCTTTTTTATAAAAAAAATAAAACCAAACAAGTTATGGATTGTTCTGCTTTTACGTGTGCCTAGAATTGCAGTCTCACTTGACTTCTTGCTTCCGTTTGTTGAGTCAGTGAAGCCAACAGTTGAATAATGTGAGAAAACTCTGTAATTCATTTGCAGGAATATGGCTGTTGTCATATGACTGGTTCCCAAAACAGTGGTGCATTATTGGTGCTTTGCCTCTGAGCTACATGACCCTTCCTCTGAGCATCTGTCAATCAAATAAATGGGATTTATTCATTTTTTAACAATTTTAATAGGTGCTGGATTGTAACCATCACTCTATAGCAGACATTCCCAAACTGCGGCCCTCCAGATGTTTTGGCCTACAACTCCCATGATCCCTAGCTAACAGGACCAGTGGTCAGGGATGATGGGAATTGTAGTCCAAAACATCTGGAAGGCCGAAGTTTGGGGATACCTGCTCTATAGCCTTATCCTGTGAGAGGGATGGGCTTGTGTGCTTGTAGGTGAGTGCTGCTACTCAGCCCTTGAAATTCAGCACATATATTACTATTCATTACCACATTTGTAGGAGGTCAAGGCAGTGTGATTGGGGTTTCCTCATTTGTTCCTAACCTATGAGGTAGGTTAGGCTGAGAGATAGTGATTCACCCACTGGTTAGCCAGTGAACTTCATAACTAAGCAGAGATTTGAACCCGGCTCTGCTTTGTCCAACACTATCTACCACACAATGCTGACTCGCATCCCAGCTGCCTTTAGAATAGTGTGTGGGCCCACTTAAATGGATACTAGGTATTTGCCATTTGCGTTCTTCCAGATGGAATCCTCACACAATCCTATCATACAGGGAGAGCCGGCATGGTGTAGCAGTTAGAGAGTCGGACTAGGAGTGGTGAGATCCACGCTCAGATCCTCACTCGGCTATGAGAAGCTCACTTGGACCATCAGTCATCCCCTCTCAACCTAACCTACCTCACAAGTTGGTTGCGGAGATAAGATGGAGGGAGCCAGTGAGGAAGAACCACAAAGGTTGTGCTAAGACTCAGAGGAAGGGCAGGATATGAATATATATAAGTATCTTAGTCCACCAGATCTCCTTCCCTGACACTGCTGCTGTCACCAAGCTAGATAGGTAAAGTAAGAAAAACATGCTGCAGGGCCTTGTTGAGAGGTTCATGGAGGAATATTCTCAATTCAGGACTGGGTTCTTTTCATCTTTCCTTATTGTACTTGTTGGCTATCGACCTCTTGCCTTTATGCTGCCCTAGTTTAGTTGGTTTCCTCTTTAGAGCTACATTCTTGACTCTTAAGAAAACTTTGTTCCAGATTATGTCCTTATATATGCAGAAATAAACTGTGGGAACATCATCTGAGTGCATTTCCTTATATATATGCTTGCCTTAGATAGAATGTGCGCTTTCTCTCTCTCTCTCTCTATATATATATATATGAGAATGACAATGGTATTTAACATTTGCAGGCCCGAAAGCAGCTGGCTGTGCTGTTTTCCCATCTGGACGAGGCAGAAGAAGCGGAAGGAAAAACAGGAGTAGCCACAAAATGGTTAATATCACCACATGGGTAGCACCGGGGGGGAGGGGCATGCGTGAATATATGAGATACTTATGGGATGGTGGCGTGCAGAGGCATTGGGGGATAAGGAAGGAAATTGTGGCAGCTGTACCAGCTTCATTCCGCACCTCTCTATAGCACTGGGCTGAGTGAGTTTTAGGCAGCTGGAGCTGCACTGCTTTCTGTGCTGCCACCAAGACTCTCTTTGCCACCTGCTGCCGCCGCCACCCATCCCATTCCACCCTTTGGTAAGATTTCAGGGTGAGAGGCACCAGCAAGGCACGGAGCAGGTAGGCTTGTGCACTTTGTCCTACCATCCTCTGGCATAGTCACAAGGAGGTTGGAAGAATCCACTTTTGTTTTCAGCTAACCTCAGGTGGCTGCCTTGTGCTAAACAGGACAAACTATGGTTTGTCCTAACAAACCCAAGAGTAAATCATTGTTTCTGACCCTGGCTTGTTTGGATAAAAGCAGAGTTAAAACTAGCCCCAGTTCCCCAAGTTCTCCCGTTTGGATGAAACAACGAATTGCAGTTAGCTAAAAAATTGGAAACAAACTCTTCTGAGTGCACATAATGTTAAACTATGGTTTAGTGTTGTGTCCAAACCAGGTTTGAAGTTTTGGACACAACACTAAACCATAGTTTAACATTATGTGCACTCAGAAGAGTTTGTTTCCAATTTTTTAGCTAACTGCAATTCATTGTTTCATCCAAATGCATGCCTAAGAACATGTTTTATTCTGTGTTGACCCTAGCCCAGGCATCCCCAAACTTTGGCCCTCCAGATGTTTTGGACTATAGTTCCCATATTCCCTGACCACTGGTCCTGTTAGCTAGGGATCATGGGAGTTGTAGGCCAAAACATCTGGAGGGCCACAGTTTGGGGATGCCTGCCCTAGCCTAAGCCCTCAGTGCTTTTGCACATTTTAGGCTCACTTGGAGCACTCTTCAAAGAAGCCGAACGTAAAGGATATAAAACAGTTTCCTTCTAATATTTTGTTTGCACCTGTGTGTGATTTTTGGGAGCATAATGGGTGCAGACATTAAGTCAGGATCCTCTGTCATCCTTCCCCTTAACACAGGCATAGGCAAACTCGGTCCTCCAGATATTTTTGGGACTACAACTCCCATCATCCCTAGCTAACAGGACCAGTGGTCGGGGATGATGGGAGTTGTAGTCCCAAAACATCTAGAGGGCCAAGTTTGGCTATGCCTGCCTTAACAGATTATAAGTGCTCATAAGAAATCTCTTTTAGTCTTAGAGTTGCCAACTTTTCATTTCAAAAAGACTAGCCTTCCAGGTGAGAGGTCAGGGGGTGAAGGATTCAGCAGGCTGGTGTGTTATGATGGTAGATTCTGCCAAGCGCAAGGTGCCAACTCTAACAATAAATTTGATAAGAGCTGTATCTAACTAGTCATACTCAAGAGTAGACCCATTGAAATTAATGGACATGACTAGCTAAGTTCTGAGTAGAACTTAGTTGGATACAATCCTCAGTCTTTAAGTTACCACATGACTCTTGCTTTTCCTTTAACATAGAAATTACAACAAGCCTCCTTCAAGCTGGCTCCAAAGTTCACTGACTCAACACTTTTTAAACTGCTAGACAAGACCGGTTATACAAACCAGACCAGTAAAATTCTGGCCAGCTGGCAATCCTATTCATGCCACAAAAATATATTTGCCTGTTTGGAAGAAGAGGTTTGTTTCAATGGTGAGCTCATGGTTTCAAAATGTTTACTGGTCATCTTAGAATTACCCAAGTGAAGTCAGTGGAAGATAGCTGGGGGAAGGAAGATGCAGGAACTTAGTACTGGGTATATCTGTTTGGGAGTCGAATTACCTCTGTTGTACAATGCTGATTATTCTGTGTGCCCTCCAATCCATACAGGACTCCAGCTTTTTTGAATACAAGGCCCAATATGAAATGGAAGGAAGACCAGTGCGGAATGGTCAGCTGAAGATTAGGCAATGAATAAACTCAAATTCAGAACTAGACTAGTTGTTCCTTCACTTTATCTGAGGTACCGCAACAGGCTGCCAGTCTTTGCATTCTGATAAGAGACAGTGGATTCAAAAGATATAGCATGGTGTGGAAATACAGTGGTACCTCGGTTGTCGAACATAATCCATTCCGGAAGACCGTTCGACTTCCGAAACATTCAACAACCGAGACGCAAAGGGCTGGCTGCAAAGTCAATGGAGAAAATTGGAAAAACCCGCAGCGGAAGCAGTTCGACTTCCGAGGCACATTTGAAAATGGAAGCAACTACTTCTGGGTTTTTAACATTCAAAAGCCAAAATGTTCGGCTTCCGAGATGCTCAAAAACCGAGATACCACTGTATAAGAAAAACAGTTTTTAGTGTTTGGGCATGTATATGTAAATGTGAACATACGAACCATTAGACCCTTAATCCACATATCTCAGTGTTATTTACTTTGACAGTTTACCCTAACTTCAGGTTATTTATGAACAAGTTTAAAATGTTACAAGTTAAAATTGCATGGGAATTTATTGTGAAACTGATGTAACCTGGGGGTGCTAATCTCAAGGGAATGGCTTTTCACAAAGCTACATTAAGTGCAAAAAGGTTTGCTTTTCATGGGTGTTGGAAAGAGGCTGTTACAAAGGAAACATTGCACAGATTGTGGGTCAGGTAACTAAATTCCATGATCTTTTCAGAGGAACTTGACATATGTGCAGTATTTATCTCCTTAAAACTCTTATCTATGCAATTCAAACCTACTTGCAACACAAGTTCTTTTCAAAGTATGAGCGCATTTAATACAGCTAAATCTCTATTAATATCAAGAATATATAAATATATATTGATCTAGGCTAGGCTATGGATCAAGCTGAAAAAGTGTTTCATCAGAAAGTTGCAAAATGCCCTCATTGTATCACACGAGCCTCATTTCCAAACCCTATGAAAAGCTTATTTGGCCTTGAAGCAATTCCACTGGCTATGAATTCTGTTTGCAGTTCTGGTGCACATACAGGTTTTCAAAGTAGTAAACTGGAGTTTTAGTCAGATAATTTAGCAGAGCTGAATTGGGGAGATCATTTCATTTACAATGAAAAGGCAAAGCCCCTACCCTCCCGGTTTTGGGAATGTTTGCATACTTTTGTAAAAGGGTGTAAAACTGTACAAAGAGGTGGATGTCTAGAAGCAAAGGGAACTGCTGAGACACAACACTCTTCTGCCCGTTGCATGTTATTTACTATTAGCTGGGGTAGTTGGGAGTGTTCATGACAGTACCACAGAAAATAATGCCGTGCAAATGGATTGTATCCCTATTCAGATGCCCATCTGAATCAGAGTGTTGTCCATCTACACTGCACCGCATCAAAAAAAATGTGCATCTCTATATTCACATTCTGACTCATCTAAACTTAAATAAAATGTTATGACCAGAGCCGGATCCTGACAAATTATTACAGTGAAATATCCAATACAGCATTGCCTGGAAATAAGGGCACATTCCTTCTCCCTTACTCCTGCTGTCAGGGTGAGACCAATGGTTTTTTTTTTAACCCCAGCAAAATCTGAGAGCCTGCATGTTCCATGATTGGTTATGATCAAGTAGTAAAGAAGCCCTTTCAAGTTAGACAACACCAGACCAGACTAAGGGGAAATAGCCATGAAAAGGCATGAAAGAACAGAATAAATGTTGTTGGTTGGGGCTGTTGTTTTTCTGCAGACCCTTCACCTCCCTACTTCCTGAAGCACCAGCGTTTGCACCCAAAATCAATCTCTCGCCCACAGTTGTCATCACACTAGTTTTAAACATGAAATCTTCCAGCATAGATGTGGAGAGAGTGTATAGAAAATGCCTATTCCTAAGGTGTGAAATGCAACACTTGCATCATTTCCTGAGTGAAAAAACAAGGTCTTGCTTTCCTTCCCCTCCAAAATTTCATTTTCAGACCCTTTCTGTGCACTGCATTTTTATTCTAGATACAGATATATAAATAGCCTTTACTGAACCAGTAACCATGGGAATTAATAGAGTTCACAGCTGGGTTCTAAATGGACTCCTTACATTTCCCTCCCCTCCTGTCTTCAAAACACTTCTCTTTCAAAGAGCAAGAAGAGTCGTTTGGAAAGAGATATGGAGAGAGACTATGGCCAGACCTGCAGACATAGGATTCTCCACGAGCCCTCTTGCTTTAAAGTTTAAACAGTGTTATTCGGACAACCCCTGACATTTCCTGGTACACGTCGTCCTTTTTTCCTTCTGGCAACAATATGAAAACAATAGGCCTGATTCTACTCTACTGTAAACTGGTGGTGATAGGGATCCAAGAGGACTCATTTAAGAAGAGTTGCATTAATTCAGAAGTGCATAATATGATGCTTCTGTCCAGGCAGGCTCATCCATTGGTAATCTCTTGTTCCCATATACAGTACCAATATACCAAGGGATAGCTGGGCCCTGTACTTAGTAGAAAGCAAGCTCCTTGAATATACGGAACCAAGAGGACAAGTTGGGAACGTATAGGTTCTACTTAACCAGAGAAGTCAATGGTCGGCCTTAAACAAGCCATTTTCATATATTATCCATGAAATAATCTCACCCTTGGAGAAAGGCTGAGGTGCAGATGTGGGAAATACCGTATATTCCGGCGTATAAAACTGGGCGTATAAGACGACCCTCAGCTTTTCCAGTGAAAATATAGAGTTTGGGATATACTCGCCGTATAAGAAATACGACCCGGCTTATAAGACAACCCCTGACTTTTGAGAAGATTTTCCTGGGTTAAAAAGTAGTCTTATACGCAGGCATGTACAGTAAATATATCTCATTTTCATTGCATTACCTCAGGGGTAACTAAATTTGTGGCATGCAGATGTTGGACTACGAATCTCATCAACTCTGGCTATCATGGGACCATCTGGAGAGCCCAATGTTGGCCACCTCTGGTACAGCACTTGCCCTATTCTAATACACTGAAGTATTTTGAATTCTATTCGTTTTGTGACTACTGTTTCTACTAGATGTTAATTTCCTTCCGCCAGAAAGGCCAATACGTTTTGTTAACGGGGCTGCCCCAATGAAGTAACACACCCATCAACTTTCTATCCAATCTTTTTTTAAAAAAATAATAATAATAATACAATTGTTTTTATTACAGATTATTTTGGGTTGCAACCTTTTTGGACATCAGTCCTACAAGAAATATGCAACATAACGAAACAGGTATTACAAGCCACCCCAGAACTACCTCTACTGAATATTTTCCAAGACAATAGCACACACTCACACCACAAAGAGCTTATAACCCAATTTACTCTCAGCAACCAAGAGCATCATAGCGAGACCGTGGAGGGACCTGTCAGAAGTGAACCATGGACCACTGGTACCAAACTGTATGGGAAACAGCCTTACTAGAAAAGCTAATCAACAAACCAAAACTAGCATGGGAATAAATAAAACAGGATGCCTTCACCCCGGTGTGGCTCCCCTTTATTACACACATGGTAATAAGACTTTCCACCCAATCTTCAGTGTCTACACATGTAATTTATGGAAAGCTTGATGTTAGGTTTTTTTGGCAAGGTCTCAGATAGATCAACAGAGACATCTGCTGGTCAAAGGAAACATAAGAGTTGCAAAAATATCTCTGCTTGTACTGGATGGTGTTTTAAAACAAACATACTACTGTACTCTACACACAACTGCTGATGCCACACAACTACTGCAGGTATAGTGTTTTGATGCTGTATCGCCGTTCACCTAGAGCAAACCACACAGTATAGGTCTAGGACCTGGGAGAGCAAGTTTCAAATCCTGACTCAGCTGCAAAGCTCACGGGGTGTTTTTGGGCTAGTCACTCACTCTCAGCCTACCTCAGAAGATGGTTGTGAGAATAAAATAGGGAAAGAGAATTATGTACTCCACTTTGAGCTTCATGGAGGAAAGGTGGGATAGAAATGTAAGAAACTGAACAAACAAATCCGTATCTTTAAACACTCGTGTGTGTGCCTGGAAGCCCAGATTGGGCCGGGAGTTCCTGATGTGTAAACATGGCTGTTTAAACATGCAGGCATGTTCATCTATGTGTTACAATTGGGAGTTTACAATCCCATTCATGCAAAGGGCTGGAAGCTTCAAATATTTTATCTTTAATATGCTTGTATTTGTCAGAGTGCATAAACAGGACACTTTATCTTGGCTTCAGCATAAGCAGGGCAATTTTAAATGCTATTTGCTAG
This sequence comes from Zootoca vivipara, assembly GCF_963506605.1. NCBI lineage: Eukaryota > Metazoa > Chordata > Lepidosauria > Squamata > Lacertidae > Zootoca > Zootoca vivipara. The sequence goes on along the minus strand of NC_083279.1, from coordinate 25,111,726 downwards.
TTCTTCCAACAATTGACAAAAAGCAGGCAGATCAGCAAATAAAAAATAAAAAAATGAAAACAGTAATATATCCTGAAATTTGGAACATTGGGAACTGTAGTTTGAGCTGTAATTTGGTGACAGGGAAACTATAGTTCCCAAAGTTCTTTGGGGGAAGTAATGTGCTTTAAATGTACATTGCACAGGCTTCAAATGTGCGGTGTGGATACGCCTTAACAAAATAGCACCTGACTCTGTTGTGGATTGCTGCATAACCTTGGACAGGTCACTTTCTTTTTTGCCGTTTTCCTCCCATGTTTACTGTGACTGTGTTGGTATACTGCCTAGTACAATAAGGCTCATAACTTGTGGTTGCTTTGCCTCCAGGCACAACATTCAGGCAAACAACAACATAGACAGCATTGCCCATTTTGTGGCTGCTTTTCTGTCCGTCACATGTTATGAGCATCAACAATTATTGCAAGTAGTTAATCTTCAACATGCCTGAATGCCACAAACTGGAAGCTGTTTCTTCAATTACATCTATTTGCTGCATATGGTTCTTTAACTGCTAGATTTAGGAGGTTAAGAATACAAACCGTGTGAGTGAACTGGCAGTTTTTATGGATTGTATGATCTATCAGTCACTTGCCCCTGTGACATGTCAGCACCTGTCCGTAATTTTTTACAAAACAGGAACGCTATCATGATTTTACATCTGTAGTAATTGTGCTGCCCTCTTTTGTTTCATTCAGTTCTCCAGTAACGACTTTTCTTATTATCCTATTCAACAGAAGTTGGAGGCAGTCCAGTCTTTGTTTAAATGGTTTACGTAACAGCTCTGGAAGGTACACAATAAAAATATGTTTCTTTTGCACCTGCAATCTAACTCAGAGCTTGAAACTCATTGCTAGGAAGATTCATTTAGTAGCATCACCTCGGATTAAGTTTTTAAAAACATTTGTTTACACATAGCTACAAAAAAGAAGAATATTTATTGTGGTTGGTAGTAGGGTTTTTTTTGGTTAAAAGAATATTAGGTGCCAGTAGTCTTATCCCAATCTAAATGTCATGGGTGCCAGCACAAAATGGCTGCTCATGGGCAGCATAAAAAAGAAAAGAAAAAGGAAAGGAAATAAAATAAAAGACCCATTTTAATTACTGAGGGAGATACTAAATCAGAGAGGTTGCTTATTTATTTAGGCTCTACAGTAATTCTGATGTATTATTGTAATATGGAATTATAGAGACAAATATTAAAGATGGCATTCCATTAACAAGTGGTGGTAACTTACAATTTAATGATCAAAATGTATTCCACTCTTCTTCAGTATTTCAAAAATACTAAATATATACTCCCTATATTAAGTGTTCTGACAATATGTAAAGTTATCTAAATTTGATTAATAACTAATTAAAAGGCAGGATATTAGACAACTAAAATGGTATAATCAGTTGATGTCCCTAGATTTGTTTGTTTAAACCATTTTTTGTAAAATTAAGACAGTGGAAATAGATGTGTGATTATGCTTCTCATAACATAACAAAAGAGTGGCAAAAGCTGTAATGGGATACAATCTCAAAAATGACAGAATGATCTCGATACGAATCCAAGGCAGACCTTTTAACATCACAGTAATCCAAGTTTATGCACCAACTACCGGTGCTGAAGAAAGTGAAATTGACCAGTTCTATGAAGACTTACAACACCTTCTAGAAATGACACCAAAGAAGGATGTTCTTCTCATTACAGGGGATTGGAATGCTAAAGTAGGGAATCAAGAGATAAAAGGAACAACTGGCAAGTTTGGCCTTGGAGTTCAGAATGAAGCAGGGCAAAGGCTAATAGAGTTCTGTCAAGAGAACAAGCTGGTCATCACAAACACTCTTTTCCAACAACACAAGAGACGACTCTACACATGGATATCACCAAATGGGCAGCATCGAAATCAGATTGATTATATTCTCTGCAGCCAAAGATGGAGAAGCTCTATACAGTCAGCAAAAACAAGACCTGGAGCTGACTGTAACTCAGATCATCAGCTTCTTATAGCAAAATTCCAGCTTAAACTGAAGAAAGTAGGAAAAACCACTGGGCCAGTAAGATACAATCTAAATCAAATCCCTTATGAATACACAGTGGAAGTGAGGAACAGGTTTAAGGATTTAGATTTGGTGGACAGAGTGCCTGAAGAACTATGGATGGAGGCTCGTAACATTATACAGGAGGCAGCAACGAAAACCATCCCAAGGAAAAGGAAATGCAAGAAAGCAAAATGGCTGTCCAACGAGGCCTTACAAATAGCAGAGGAGAGGAGGCAAGCAAAATGCAAGGGAGATAGGGAAAGATACAGGAAACTGAATGCAGATTTCCAAAAAATAGCAAGGAGAGACAAGAGGGTCTTCTTAAATGAGCAATGCAAAGAAATAGAGGAAAACAATAGAATGGGGAAAACCAGAGATCTGTTCAAGAAAATTGGAGATATGAAAAGAACATTTCGTACAAAGATTACCATAATCAAGGACAAAAGTGGTAAGGACCTAACAGAAGCAGAAGACATCAAGAAGAGGTGGCAAGAATACACAGAGGAATTATACCAGAAAGATATGGAGGTCTCGTACACCTCAGGTAGTGTGGTTGCTGACCTTGAGCCAGACATCTTGGAGAGTGAAGTCAAATGGGCCTTAGAAAGCATTGCTAATAACAAGGCCAGTGGAAGTGATGATATTGCAGCTGAACTATTTAAAATTTTAAAAGATGATGCTGTTAAGGTGCTACACCCAATATGCCAGCAAGTTTGGAAAACTCAGCAATGGCCAGAGGATTGGAGAAGATCAGTCTACATCCCAATTCCAAAGAAGGGCAGTGCCAAAGAATGCTCCAACTACCGCACAATTGCGCTCATTTCACACGCTAGCAAGGTTATGCTTAAAATTCTACAAGGCAGGCTTAGGCAGTATGTGGACTGAGAACTCCCAGAAGTGCAAGCTGGATTTCGAAGGGGCAGAGGAACCAGAGACCAAATAGCAAACATGCGCTGGATTATGGAGAAAGCTAGAGAGTTCCAGAAATACGTCTACTTCTGCTTCATTGACTATGCAAAAGCCTTTGACTGTGTCGACCACAGCAAACTATGGCAAGTTCTTAAAGAAATGGGAGTGCCTGATCACCTCATCTGTCTCCTGAGAAATCTCTATGTGGGACAAGAAGCTACAGTTAGAACTGGATATGGAACAACTGATTGGTTCAAAATTGGGAAAGGAGTACGACAAGGTTGTATATTGTCTCCCTGCTTATTTAACTTATATGCAGAATTCATCATGCGAAAGGCTGGACTAGATGAATCCCAAGCCAGAATTAAGATTGCTGGAAGAAATATCAACAACCTCAGATATGCAGATGACACAACCTTGATGGCAGAAAGTGAGGAGGAATTAAAGAACCTTTTAATGAGGGTGAAAGAGGAGAGCGCAAAATATGGTCTGAAGCTCAACATCAAAAAAAACCAAGATCCTGGCCACTGGTCCCATCACCTCCTGGCAAATAGAAGGGGAAGAAATGGAGGCAGTGAGAGATTTTACTTTCTTGGGCTCCTTGATCACTGCAGATGGTGACAGCAGTCATGAAATTAAAAGACGCCTGCTTCTTGGGGAAAAGCAATGACAAACCTAGACAGCATCTTAAAAAGCAGAGACATCACCTTGCCGACAAAGGTCCGTATAGTTAAAGCTATGGTTTTCCCAGTAGTGATGTATGGAAGTGAGAGCTGGACCATAAAGAAGGCTGATCGCCGAAGAATTGATGCTTTTGAATTATGGTGCGGGAGGAGACTCTTGAGAGTCCCATGGACTGCAAGAAGATCAAATCTATCCATTCTTAAGGAAATCAGCCCTGAGTGCTCACTGGAAGGACAGATCGTGAAGCTGAGGCTCCAATACTTTGGCCACCTCATGAGAAGAGAAGAATCCTTGGAAAAGACCTTGATGTTGGGAAAGATGGAGGGCACTAGGAGAAGGGGACGACAGAGGACGAGATGGTTGGACAGTGTTCTCGAAGCTGCGAACATGAGTTTGACCAAACTGCGGGAGGCAGTGGAAGACAGGAGTGCCTGGCGTGCTATGGTCCATGGGGTCACGAAGAGTCGGACACGACTAAACGACTAAACAACAACAACATGCTTCTCATCCAAAAGTGACAAAGCATTTCTGGCTGGGGCAACTCAGTCAGATGAGCGGGATATAAATAATAAAATGATGATGATGGCGATATCTGAAAGCCAGGCATTTAGGAGGAAAATATTGCTATGACAACTCACTTCTCTGAGTAGTGAGAAGTCCCAAATCAACCTGGGTTTGATTTATTTATTTTTTGAAACTTATCGGTGCTTTGTGTAATATTCGCATTTATTTACCTCTACAGTTTGAGCATAGGTGGAAACACAGCTTAGTGCTCCGAAAGATACAAAAAGTCTACTGTTCCCACGTCAAGGGAGACCCAGTACCCTGAAATGCCGACTGAGTCCAAACTCAGCTCTTTGTTTTACCTTTTGGGGACACTTCCAGACAGTTGCTATTCAGGGGAAGGGCTCCATCGCATACCAGCAAATTCAGCTTGCACAATTAAAGTGGATTTGGAGGTCTTGCACAACAAACCCACTTCCCCAAAAGATCATACCGTACTTTTGCAGTTATTAAAGTGGGATAATGTCTAACCTTCCAACAAACAAATCGGAATGAATGTTCAATAAATAGTTCACAACCTCTCTGCAAACAAATTAGGATGCTCAATAAACAATTGTCTGTCTGACTGTTGTTCTTTTCACACAGAGACACCTTGGATCCTCCCCATTATCCATCATGAAAATGAGTCATCTCCTCTGGCTATCAACACTCTCTTTGGCCAGGTATTACTTCAGGACAACCCACACACTGGTAGATGCTGTTATGAGTTTCCTAATAAAACAGTTGTTTGTTGGACAGTTGCAGAATGACCTCATCTGATTTTTACGGGATTTATGTGTAAAGGTTCAGATAAGGACCGCTGTCCTCACCGTGATCTGATGTGAGTTTGCTGGAAATGTTTTCAGCATTTCTCACAATAGGTCAAACTGACTTAGGCCACGCAGAAGAGAACCAGCGAATACTATTAATACACAGCTTTCAGCTTTATTGACATTATTATTATTATTATTATTATTATTATTATTATTATTATTATTATTAAATTTCTATAGAACCCTTCATCTGAGGATCACAAGGTGGTTTACAATAAAAAAATATAAAGATACCATAGTAACAAGCAATAGCCCCTTTAAATCAAAATTAAGCCTCTTTAAACCCCCAATTTCAATAGAAGAGTTAAGCACATAATGTAAACACTGGGACTTGAAAGGATGCAACTATGGTTTAAGTAAACAATGGTTAATTTTCTACGTTAAGTTACAAGATTAATTTGCACAGCGCCATATAAGGATGGTCACTTTTGTGATAACCCAAGGAATATATTAATTGTCTTTGTTCCCGTTTTTCTGAAGCTGCAATCCCATCAAATCTTACCTGAGAGTATATCAGTGAAGCTATTGTATGGCTTTTATCTTTTTGACATCATAAACCACTTTGATATGTTTTTTATGATTTAGTAAAAAAAATTATAAAGAAATACGGTAAATAAAAATAAATGAACCCACTGAACTCAATTGGACTTGCTACTGACTCTGAGTCAATGTGCACAGGGCTGAACTGTGTGCCTTCAGGGATATGCAGTTAATATGGAAGATTTTTTTGGAAGTAGTAGTAGTAATAATAATAATAATAATAATAATTTTTTATTTATACCCCACCCTCCCCAGTCAAGATCAGGCTCAGGGTGGCTGACACCAATAAAATTACAATAAAATGTAAAAGGAAGAAAAACAATTAATTAAAATACGAATTAAGATACAGTTTAAAATTTAAAAATTAAAAATGCAGCCTCGTTTTAAAGTAGCCCATAAATCGAAACCATAAGGGGGGGAAACATAGGGGTCAGACTGAGTCCAACCCAAAGGCCAGGTGGAACAGCTCCGTCTTGCAGGCCCTGCGGAAAGATGTCAAATGCTCTGGTCTCCTGTGACAGAGCATTCCACCAAATCGGGGCTAGTACTGAAAAGGCCCTGGCCCTAGTTGAGACCAACCTAACCATCTTATGGCTCGGGATCTCTAAAGTGTTATTATTTGTGGACCTTAAGGTCCTCCGCGGGGCATACCAGGAGAGGCGGTCCCATAGGTACGAGGGTCCTAAGCCAGTTTAGGTCTGAACCTCTAAATTAGGGGTCGGAAAACTAAGGCCCATGGGCCAGATCAGGCCCACCTGGGACATAAATCTGGCCCGTGCCGCGAAGCCAGAACCCGCCACGAAGCCGAGACTCCCGGTGACAAGAGGAAGAGGTTGAGTGGCGGTGGCTGCACCACTCAATTGCTACACCTGGTTTACCTCAGTGCAGTGTGGGGACATCTCTGCCAATCAAACACTGTGCCTCGTTTACCTCAGCGGTGTTTGATTGCCAGAGCCGCCGCCGCTCGGCCTCTACCTCCCATCGCAAGGAGGCAAGGCAGCGACCGCCGCCGGCTCCTACCACCTCCGGAAGTCCACTTTCCCTTCCCCGACAGCTTCCACCTGCGCTGCCAGGAGACGCCGCATCTCAGCGTGTAGCTGCACCCTGCCCTGCCCTGCCCTGCCATTGGATGCACGGACACCAAGAGCCCTAAAGACGCGCTTACTCGCAAGTAAGCCGCAATCGCTTCAAGGCCACTTGTTCAGCGCTCAAGCTGAACTGCTCAAGCCCACTGAGATGAAATGCGCTACAGATCGCGCCCCTGGGAAGCTAAGCGCAGCGGCTGGGGCTGGCGGTGCCGCTTCTCCGGCCTGCCACAAGGTCTAAGGGACAGTGGACCGGCCCGTGGCTAAAAATTTTTGCCGACCCCTGCTTAAATAATCCTGCTTTCCCCCACATTGGATGTTTAAAGAAAAAGAAGAGGTATAGTATTAGCCCTGAGTCATTTGATGGGTTAAAAAAAAAGAGGGATGGAAATTAACATAGAGGTTGCTGACATCACAGTATCATCCTGGCGTCTGGGTTCAAGGACAATGTACGTTTTCTTAAGGAATGTCAAATGAACTCACTTTTTCCGTCTTGCTCAATCTCCAGTACAATGAGGGCAGAGCCATGCCTGTGCCAGGGTGGTTTCTGCAGTTGCTGCAATTATGTGCTCTGCACGTTCCAATATGTTTTAGAGCATTCCTTTAAAAAAGATTTTGAAGATACCAAGTTTCGGCTTTCTTTCATGCCCTTTCATGTGTGTGAGAGGAGGAGCCTTGGTAACAACTGTGGGCAGGTGAGTCTGCCCGGAGCATAAATAGGTTAGACTGAATAGGTATTCACCCCCCCTCCCCATTATAGCTGACAGAGGCACCTTTGAAACTCTGCCTGCCTATGTTAGGCTGTTGTTTAGGAATCCAACAACAGGTTCCTAGAAGTTAAGGACAATGGCGTGGGGTTGTGGAGGACATGACCCTGCCTAAGAATGCTATTTTATGTTACATCAGACATATATTACCTCTATAAGCCTCTATAAGTATGCATTCTCCACAAAATCATTGTCATTAGGACTCGCTCCCAATATTTAAACTCATCGGGCTAGAGTGCTACAAAAACTCCCTGCAACTAGCTACGGTAGCTACAGCAGAGCTTTCCAAACTCTGTGCCGTGACACGTTAAGTGTGTCGGCTGCAGTGTGTAAGTGTGTTGTGCGAACGCTCCCCACGCTCCTCATGGGGCTGGAAAGGGGTTACCTAGTTTAACCTCCGGTTTGCTAGTAAAACTGAGTGACTGTGTCGCGAAACGGTGCATGGCTCAGAAAAGTATGTCGCAAACATGAAAAGCTTGGAAAGCTCTGAGCTACAGCATGTGCCCAATACAGTGGTATGTAAATGCAAACTAACTTCTAATAAAACATTGGAGAAATGTAGCCTCAAGTTGCTGCTGAGTGAAGGCTTTGGAAGTTCAGCCAGCCAGATTAATAACATATGCTCCAATCTAGCCTAGTGACTTATTTGTATCTTTGGGTTTAATGAGATGTAGTTGTGGCTAATATAAGCTGGACCTAGGCCACATATCTGTCTCCTGCACATAAATTAAATGCAGCAAACACCAGGTTGTATTTTGAAAGGACAAAATGCCTGACCGCTCTGCAGAGAGCAACCTAAAGGCTCTTTAAATAGGCTCTCTCCAGTGGGCTGGTATAAAGCCATTGTTTTTCGATGCCATCTCACTTTTCAGCACTGAGCAGCAGCGTAGCAAGTTGCTGGGGTGCCTGGGATGGGCGCATGTGCCCCAAATATGTGCCACCCATGAGGAGAGGACCTGCTGCCAGAGCTGCATCCCTCCCGGGCACCCTTCACCTGGGCGCATTGCATGTGCGCCAACCCAGCACCGCCTGCAAAACCTGCCATGTTCCTCCTGGGTGCCCTCCAGGTGGAGGGCGGCTGAGGGGGAAGGGAAGGGCAGATGCCAGCTCCGCGATGCTTTTTCAGGCAGTGTGGGGCCTGCAGGCATCCAAGCCACCGTGTCACTCCCAGGCACCTTCCTGCTGGAGGGCGCCCGGGAGAGATGCCGTGGCTTGGGCTCGCTGCAGGTCCAGTGCCTAAAAAAAAGAATTGAATCTGGGATCTTCTCCACACAAGGCATGTGCTCTACTGTGGAGCTTTGCTTCTACAGTAGTTTGAACTGTTGTATTTCAAAGGTATGGTGAAGGCTGCAATCAATCTGCATCTGTGTTGCGAAGTTTAAAAAAACAACCCAGATACAATCAGTGGCAATCATCCTCTGCCACATAAGCCATTTCCTGAATGGTAATATCCCACATGCTGTTTCCTTATAGCTCCTGAAATCCCACAAGAGAGTTGCCTTCTAACCTGGCAGTATCTTCCCTAACAGAGGCCAGGGTTGTGCTCACAGAGGTTGCCTCCAGGCTGCCAGTATTTTGTGGGAAGAATCCAAGCTAATACTGAGGTTTTGGGTTTGTGCAGTTGAAGTGCTCTGTAGTCTTGGCCCAACAAATCCACTTAAAAATAAACAAGTCTGGGTGCACACATAATACTAAGCTATGATTAATGTTAACTAAGGTTGATAAACCAGCTACCAACCTTGGTTTATGTGTGCCCTTTAACCATAGTTAATCCTAGTTTACTCTCATGGCCAGGTTCAGACAATCAACTTTAATAATGGTTAACTAAACTATGGTTTACAAACCATGGTTTAGTGTTGTGTGCAAGCCATGCCAATGAATATTTGATTGTATTAATTTAGTTCAACCTTGGGCAATCCCTCTTTCACTCACACAGTATTATCTGAGTTTAGCCATTCCACTTCTGAGTAGGCATGCATAGGAATGCACTAAGCAATCCACAATCTTTTTGCCCCTGTGCTCTTCTTCCCTGCTTCATCTCCAAGTGCAAGTGGAGATAGCAGTATTGAATCTTAGGCTTGGTTTCTGGGTGTAAAAATGGCGGATAACGTCCTAAAAAAAAAAAGCTCACCAACTTTGTGGGTGTCAGGAACTTTTGTTGTTGTTGTTTAGTCGTTTAGTCGTGTCCGACTCTTCGTGACCCCATGGACCAGAGCACGCCAGGCACTCCTGTCTTGCACTGCCTCTCGCAGTTTGGTCAAACTCATGTTCGTAGCTTCGAGAACACTGTCCAACCATCTTGTCCTCTGACGTCCCCTTCTCCTAGTGCCCTCAATCTTTCCCAACATCAAGGTCTTTTCCAAGGATTCTTCTCTTCTCATGATATGGCAACCGGGGTGGGTGTGTCTCCAGCTGTTTTTGGACTACAATTCCCATCATCCCTGACCACTGGTCCTGCTAGTTAGGGATGATGGGAGTTGTAGTCCAACAACAGCTGGGGACCCAAGTTTGGGAAATCCTGATCTAGAAGGGCTTCACATAGGGCAGAACTAGATGCAATGTTATTCATCTTGTTTGGGGTGTGTGCAGTATAAACAAATAGCCAATCCAGGGGTGGGGGGAAAGCTGGATAGGGACTGTGGCATAGGGAGAGGGGACTTTCAACACCTTGCTCCTGTTGCAGTCCCAATCAGAATAGGGGGATCCTGAGCCTGACATTCACAATGGAAGGAAAGCTGCTTGAGAAATACGAGTTGCTTTTATTTTAGTTCATTTTTTGGTTGCAAATGGAAGGGAGACCCAACAGGAAGGGGTGGTCAACCACCTATACTTTACATGATAATTTCCAACCATGGAACGTAAAATAAATACGGAGCTGGCTTTAGATGAAATTCCAAACCAAAACACAATTGCAGCTGAGCGGAACTCCAAGAGGAACTCTGAATGAGGTGCTACTTGTCACACATCTTTGGAATCTATGTAAAATTCCAAGAATACAGGAAACAGACGGAACAGGGACAGCGAAAGGCGATATGGGGACTCAGCTTCAGTCCAGCAAAGAAATGAGGCAAGAGTAAGAAACTTCAGCCAGGGTAGTGCCAGCTCAAAGTTTGGCTCACAAGGACCTCCTGCCTGACTTGCATCTCCTCTCAGTACAGTTGTTTGCAAAAGTGTGGTTTTGAAGGCAGCCAAACCATATCTATGCAATTTGCCAGTTGTTTGCACTGGGGGGGCCAGGAAGGACAAACCTTTCAAATAGAAGGTGCATTGGACCCAATTCACCTGCCCCTGAGTTGCACCCTCCTCCGTCATTAAATCTAATATTTAATTTTCAGCCAAGCGCAAGGTTTCAGGGTGCTTGGGCTTCAGTCATGCAAAGAAGTAGCTACATGATGACCCAGTGGTGGAAGAAGGGGGATGCGGTGGGTGCAGGCCACTCCGGGTGTCATCACTGAGGGGAGTGACAAAAATATGAATAAAAATTGGGCTCACAAAACTTTTTAGTTCAGTCAAGAAACGTAACGAAACATGGCTGGCACTGGGTGCCACACCTCGGGGGCTGGCACTTATCGCAGGGCCTGGAGCATGCCCAAGCCATGTGTCTCTCCTGGGAGTGACATGGTGACTTGGGCGCCTCTGCAGGTTCTGTGCTGCCTGAAACGGCAGCATGGGGCTTGTGTCTGCCCACCACCTCTCCCTCAACCACCCTATAGCTGAGGGGGAGGCGGCGGAGAGGCTCCACACAGCTCACCCCGCCCCTGGCTGCAGGATGTGAGTGCCGCACTGGGCACCCGAGCGGCTAGCTACGCCGCTGGGCTGACCACTAACAGAAAATATTAACGCTTTTACATGAGTTTCTTTTAGCACAGTTGATGCTTTTTTCCCTTCTTTTGCAATTGCAGAAGTATAATGAGGGTCCCACACAGCACCAGGTAGACCGCTAGATTATTCTGCAATGCCCTATGACCAAGATCCTTCTAAAACATCTACTCAGAAGTAAGCTCCATTTAGCAAATGTTATCTTAATATTAATCAAAAGTTATTTCATTACTTAAAAAAAGAGGGGCAATGGAGTGAAATAAGTCATGGGAAGAGAAACTGACATTCTGGCAGAAAATCAGCCCTGAGCGCTCACTGGAAGGACAAATTGTGAAGCTGAGGCTCCAATACTTTGGCCACCTCATGAGAAGAGAAGACTCCCTGGAAAAGACCCTGATGTTGGGAAAGATTGAGGGCACAAGGAGAAGGGGACGACAGAGGACGAGATGGTTGGACAGTGTTCTCAAAGCTACGAACATGAGTTTGCCCAAACTGTGGGAGGCAGTGGAAGACAGGAGTGCCTGACGTGCTCTGGTCCATAGGGTCACTAAGAGTCGGACACGACTAAACGACTAAACAACATTCAAGGTCCAGATCAGAGACTTTATCTCCTAGCCTGGATCAGCATGAAGCAATAAAATGGGTTGTGAATTTGCAAAAAAGAAAGAAAGAAAGAAAGAAAGAAAGAAAGAAAGAAAGAAAGAAAGAAAGAAAGAAAGAAACGAAGTGTAAAGCCACAGAAGTCTGTCCAGTGCCTTTGCCTGTCCAGATTTGACATGATAGTGTTCAAATTGCATCTTTATAATCTTTATAATCTCCAAATTGTCACAAATCCAGTATGGGGGAAAACTGGAGGGGATTATTCAAAAAGCACTGGCATGCAACAGGCCAGCAGGACCTGGAGGAGAGGGAGAGAGAGAGAGAGAGAGAGAGAGAGAGAGAGAGAGAGAGAGAGAGAGAGAGAGAGAGAGAGAGAATATAAAAGATAAGAACAGAAGAAGAGCTCTACTGAATCAGGCCAAGGCCCATCTAGGCCTACATCCCTTCCCCACGGTGGCCAACCAGGTGACTTCCCAAAGTCAGCAAGCAGGACCAGAGTGCAAGAGCATAGTCTCCACTCGTGATTTTCATAACTGGTCTTCAAGGGCATATTGCTTCTAGCAATGGAGATAGCAGTTATTAGCTACAATGTAGTTACTAACAGTCATATCTGTGAATTTTTCTAATCCTCTTTTAAAGCCATCCAAGATGGCCATCACTGGGGATGGGAAAAGGTCTGTCCATTTTGGGTCTCTCGGTTTCTCATTTTTCTAATCTTAAATTCGGTTCTACATATTTTGCAGCAATTTGCCATTTTTATTTTTTATCTTTAAAGAAAACAATCCTAATGAAAATTCACCAGCATTTTAGAGCAATTTTCTCCCAATGAACACATTTTTATATGTAGCTTGGATTAATGTACATACCTTTCCCCTAATACAATGCATTTTTGTATCTTGTTTTCGCCAATATCTTAACAAATAATTTTATGTACATTTTCCTCTAATATATGCATTTTTGCATATATGCATTTTTGTAAACGTAACAAAATTTGGGTGCATACAAAGTTCAAAGGACAGCGGTGTTTCAGTTCAGGTAGCATTTGAGAAACTGACAATTTGATAGATTCAGTTTTAAATGCATACTGAAACCAATTTATCCTCTATCCCATACCATCTTACAAGAGCAAATTCCATTAAGTACCCAGGTGGCGCTGTGGGTTAAACCACAGAGTCTAGGGCTTGCTGATCAGAAGGTTGGCAGTTCGAATCCCTGCAACGGGGTGAACTCCCATTGCTCGGTCCTAGCTCCTGCCCACCTAGCAGTTCAAAAGCACATCAAAGTGCAAGTAGATAAATAGGCACCGCTCCGGCGGGAAGGTAAATGGTGTTTCCGTGCGCTGCTCTGGTTCGCCAGAAGCAGCTCTGTCATGCTGGCCACATGACCCGGAAGCTGTCTGCGAACAAACGCCGGCTCCCTCGGCCTATAGAGCGAGATGAGCACCGCAACCCCAGAGTCGGACACGACTGGACCTGATGGTCAGGGGCCCCTTTACCTTTACCTTTATACTTTAAAGGAATAGCAATTCTAGGTAGATATGGTAGCGTAGATGCACCTTACGTGTGGGTGTAGCCAGTTCACATTGGTTCTCAACAAAGGCAACTGTTTTCTCCATGCTATGGCAATCTACCTTTTAACATTTACATGATGAATATCACTGGATCACTGTGGCAAATGGCTGCCTGCAATCGGTGGAAATTCCCATAAATTGCTTTGAAAAAGTCCATTATGCTTGTTTGTATTAAACCAATCCGCACACGAACACTGGTGTGGACGCAGCCTAAACTATTGTGGCTGCAACCCGCAAGCAACCTTCTGTGAAACCCACTGTAATCATAATCTTCATCTGTTTATTTACTGCATCATCTGCTTTTTATTTCATTGACCTGATTACTCAGCAATGTATTGTTAGAAGTGTGTCTGTGGTTATATTGCTTTTGCTGCATCAGTCCAAGAGGTATCACTCTTGTCCACAGTTTTTCTTCCTTCACTTCTTGAAAAAATACCCTAAATATATTCACAAGCTGGAAGCAGTCAAGTATTTCTTCCCAGAATCGGAACACAGATACTGTGGATAACCACAAATTTATCATCCGCATTCCTTTATGATAGTGCACAGAAATGAAATGGTTTCAAAACCAAAAGTAACTTCAGTGTATGCCAAACCTTAGTATGCATTGCATATATTGGTCAAACAGAATATCTTAATGTTCCACCTAAATTATAGTAAAAACTGGCTCTGAAAAAGCAGAATTTGCACGATTCAGAATTTACTGTGAAAACATTGCGAGATACCTATGAGATGTTCTTATAAACCAAATAGGACATGTGGGGATGTTTAACAGCACATAGAATGTGCTTTGATAAACTAATTTCAAGAACTGGAGAATTTGGCAAAATTGACAGCAGCAGCAGCATTTTATAACTTAGAAATTAATATCCTGGTTGCAATCAAAGTTTACAAACTTCATAGCATGGTAGTGTTAAACCACAACCAAACAATTCATCTTTCAGTAGCCAGGACTGAATCAGTGTCCTTGAAACCATGCAGTTTCTTACTGGAAAGCGATAATCAAATTCTTGTGGAGTGCAATACAGTACCATGCATATTTACTCAGAAGTAAGCCTGATTATGTTCAATGGAGCTTACATTCATAGAAGTGTGCACAGAATTAGTCGTGCAATACAATCCTATGCATGTTTACTTGGAAGTAAGTCCCACTGTTTGCAATACAGTAATGCTGACTCGCTGTAGGGCCTTACCTGGGAGTAGGTTCAACTGAACTGAATGGGACTCAGTTCTGAGCAAATTATGTATGGGATTGCAATATCAGTTGTCATTATTATTAAAAAACAGTTATCTGTTTTATTAAAAAACAGTTATCTGTATTATTAAAAAACAGTTATCTATCAAGTAGAATCTCCTATTAGGTAACAGGGACCCAGGTGGCGCTGTGGGTTAAACCACAGAGTCTAGGGCTTGCTGATCAGAAGGTCGGCGGTTCGAATCCCTGCAACGGGGTGAGCTCCCGTTGCTCGGTCCCAGCTCCTGCCCACCTAGCAGTTCAAAAGCACATCAAAGTGCAAGTAGATAAATAGGGACCGCTACAGCGGGAAGGTAAATGGTGTTTCCGTGTGCTGCTCTGGTTCCTCAGGAGCAGCTTTGTCATGCTGGCGACATGACCCGGAAGCTGTCTGCGGACAAACGCTGGCTCCCTCAGCCTATAGAGCGAGATGAGCGCCGCAACCCCAGAGTCGGACACAACTGGACCTGATGGTCAGGAGCCCCTTTACTTTTACCTTTAATTTATCCAAAGTTACTAAAGAGAAGGACTTACAAACGTCTCCCAAATTTCAAAACTGTTTCTATTTCTCAGGAAATAAAATATTGGCCACATATCTTTGACACAACTTTAAGTCAAAATGGGCTGAAGAGGTTTCTGGCTGCAGTTGCCATTGCATGAAATAAATGTAAAGCTTGTGGCTGGGATCTATACATCATTAGTCAGGGCCAAGCACGTGCTGAGAGAATGTGCTGAGTGGGATTTCATGGGTTGTTCCTCCTTTGAGTAGCTATTCCAAATGATGTGCGATGGCACCATGTGTGTGCAAAGAAAGTGAGCATCTGCAAAACTGATAAACATAAATTCCTTTGGTAGGTCCCATGAGAATTGTGTTTTTCACAATTGAGGTTTTCAATTAAGTGCTGACCAAACAGATGATTTAAGAAAACAATTAAAAGCTCATATAGTCCAATATGCACGCCAGAGGTGGAACAAATGTACGCCATTCTCATTGTGTCACTTGCGGCAAATTTAAAAGGGGAAACTGGACTGTACCATTACAGGCTCCTTAATAGCACAGTTGACTCTCAACTTATGTGGAGTGGTTACGTTCTGGGGATAGCGTTTAAAGCCAAAATTGCATATAGTCAAAACAACCCTTTAAAAACTGTAAATAGCACAGCGCAGCACTTACTGTGCTCTCCCAAGGCCACTACAGACTCTCCCTGCACTTCTGAATGCTCTTCCAGGGAGGAGGCAATGGGAGGTGGTGAATGATTTACTGATGGACCCAGTTGCAGGGATTCCAATCCACAATTTCAACAACAGTGCATTAGGCTGCTTATCACTCCCTTTAATAATAATAAAAAGTTATTTCCCCTCTTTCCTATCCCCTTTAGACTTAGCCCCCACACTTCTGCACCCTTTTTATGTATTTATTTTTTGGCCAAGTTGCAATTACACGAGTACAACAAGGCTGTATATTGTCTCCCTGCTTATTTAACTTATATGCAGAATTCATCATGCGAAAGGCTGGACTGCATGAATCCCAAGCCGGAATTAAGATTGCCGGAAGAAATATCAACAACTTCAGATATGCTGATGACACAACCTTGATGGCAGGAGGAATTAAAGAACCTTTTAATGAGGGTGAAAGAGGAGAGCACAAAATATGGTCTGAAGCTCAACATAAAAAAAACTAAGATCATGGTCACTGGTCCCATCACCTCCTGGAAAATAGAAGGGGAAGAAATGGAGGCAGTGAGAGATTTTACTTTCTTGGGTTCCATGATCACTGCAGATGGTGACAGCAGTCACGAAATTAAAAGACGCCTGCTTCTTGGGAGAAAAGCAATGACAAACCTAGACAGCATCTTAAAAAGCAGAGACATCGCCTTGCCAACAAAGGTCCGTATAGTTAAAGCTATGGTTTTCCCAGTAGTGATGTATGGAAGTGAGAGCTGGACCATAAAGAAGGCTGATCACCAAAGAATTGATGCTTTTGAATTATGGTGCTGGAGGAGACTCTTGAGAGTCCCATGGTCTGCAAGAAGATCAAACCTATCAATTCTGAAGGAAATCAGCCCTGAGTGCTCACTGGAAGGACAGATCCTGAAGCTGAGGCTCCAATACTTTGAGAAGAGAAGACTCCCTGGAAAAAACCCTAATGTTGGGAAAGATTGAGGGCACAAGGAGAAGGGGACAACAGAGGATGAAATGGTTGGACAGTGTTCTCGAAGCTACGAACATGAGTCTGACCAAACTGCGGGAGGCAGTGGAAGACAGGAGTGCCTGGCGTGCTATGGTCCATGGGGTCACAAAGAGTTGGACATGACTAAACGACTAAACAACAACAACAACTGCACACAAAGTTGTGAGTCTTCTGTATAAGTTGAATATGCTGCTGACACTATGGCAACACAATGAACACCTGAATTGCCCAGGAGTAGGAATACACATTCCTCTAGCAAAGAGACCTTGGGCAGACCACAGTCTTATCATTGCTTCCTCAGGTTGTTCCAGTGAGGAAGTGTTGGCTAGTAGCTTTAGCTCCTGTTGCATTTCTAAAATTCATAAACACAGGCATTTTTGGCCCAAGCGATGGATTGCCAGTAAATCCTGTTTAATACTCCAATGGATATTTGTCCTGACGGTATTTTCTGCAACTATTTATCAGCAGCTAACATCTCGTCATGATGCATGAGATATACTTCAAATGCCTGGAAGGATTTCTCCTGGGAACAATCACACTTGAAATAATGTGGAATGTTGTGCAATGCTGTTTTCCTCACTAATGAATTTCTTGGACAAGGAGGAAAACAAATGGAATGTAATTGAAAGTGGTGTTCCTTTCTCATTTTTTTAAGCCAAAATTATGTTCACATTTTGGTGCTTTACTTATCTAATCAAATACTTATACATAGAATATTTGGAGTTTTGCATAACAGTTGACATGAACTCTGGTTTTATTTGGACCACCCAAGGAACTAATTAATCACCATCCCTTGTGCATTAGCTATCAGTACAAAGTGGATTCAAATGTTCCTTTTCGTGCTCCGCATAAAATATTTTATTTTAAACTTGTAAAGACTTTCAGAATAATTGTAATACTGTTTATTTTTAAGGCATCTCCCCAGCTAACAAACTCTTTAGTGTTTGTTTCATGTTGGGAATCTTGTACCTAAGACATTGCTTACCACATCACTGATATTTTCTATGTACTCAGGTACGCAGCTATGTACACAAACATTAGTTTGAATTAATTACTCGGGGACAGTTACAGCCACTGAACTAGAATGGCTTTTCCTTGCCAAGTCACTATGCTTATAGAAACAGCAGCATGTACTCACCTGTAAACATGTACTTCACACCATACTTTTGCTTAATGTGAGGAGACCCTCGAGCATTGGGCTGCTCTACGCCCCAGCCTCTCAACTTGTAGACTTCTGGAGCACAGATGAATTAGCACTGGGGTGTGTGTGTGGATAAGTCAACTGCATCTTCTTTCAATTTGCTATTATGGGAACAGCTTATCATTTATCAGTGCAGGTGCCTAGATATGTGTGCAAGCCAGGCTTGCACAACATGTGACTCATCAAACCAAACACACACACCACCCAGTGATGATTGGTGACTTGCCAAGACTTGATAAACCCCTGACCATTGTGGCCTGGTTGGGATGCTATCAATCCCATGGCAGGCCACAAGAGGTGTTGGGTCAGGTGTGGGGGTTGGTCAGGTGTGGGCATGATGAGTCACAGGTTGTAAATGAAAAGGACACTTGTCTGTTACCATCTTCAGATAGAATCATAGAATCACAGAATTGTAGAGTTGGAAGGGACCCTGAGGGTATTCTAGTACAATGCAAGAATCTCAACTAAAGCATTCAGGGCAGGTGGTTATCTAACATATGGTCCTTATTGATCATCATTCTGATTTGTTTATGTGGCGGTTGTATGACAAAGAGCATTCATCCTGGATTTATCCTGATTTACTTTTGGAGTATTTACATGTCTTCCTGTTATTCATTCCACACCTTTCAGTGCATTTTGCTGTCACTTTCTGAGCTGAAATGTTTGTTGTTGTTTTTAAGTGGATTTGTTTTGCTAGGACAACAGAGCCCTTTCATCACTTTAATTTTGCAAACCTAAAATTCCAGTTTACACTTGAATCCATCACACAAAACTCTAACAGGGTAGAGCATGGGTAGGCAAACTAAGGCCCGGGGGTCGGATCCAGCCCAATTGCCTTCTAAATCCGACCCACGGACGGTCCTGGAATCAGCGTGTTTTTACATAAGTAGAATGTGTCCTTTATTTAAAATGCATCTCTGAGTTATTTGTGGGGCCTGCCTGGTGTTTTTACATAAGCAGAATGTGTGCTTTTATTTAAAATGCATCTCTGGGTTATTTGTGGGGCCTAGGAATTTGTTCATTTTTCCCTCCAAAATATAGTCCAGCCCCCCACAAGGTCTGATGGACAGTGGACCAGCCCCCTGCTGAAAAAGTTTGCTGACCCCCGGGGTAGAGGTACCCTGTGGCATGAATTTTATTTATATATTCTTTGTACTTACAGCCCTCCTCTTTACTGAATTGTCCCAGGATGGGTTACAAAAAATAGCAGAGTTAGAACAAGCATGAAGTTTAATTATAATGATAATGTTTTTTAAAAAACCAACAAAACCAGCCAACCAATAACAAAGTCAACAAAGCAAAAGTAGTATTTTAAAGAAGCAAGAAAATGCCTAGATTGGAATGGCTTGGGAACAGGCGGGCTTTTATCAGTTAAAAGACTTCTACACAAATGGTACTCCATTGCAAAAAGAACAATTCATTACCGGCATACCAAATCTTAAATGGTCATGGTACCCTTTCAATCAGTTGCTAAGATTCCTGCTAAACCCAGATATTTCCATTCAGGCAAGCAAGAGTCTAACAGCAATAGAGCATATCTTTGTTCTGTCTTCCTCAATTTATAAAGCCCTAATAAATCTAGATTATGGCAACATATTGTTCACAAAAATGCTGTGGGAAAAAGACCTGGGAGTGGCAAATACCAAATGAAAAATGGTCTGCTTTATGGTCTAAGAGACCATAAAAAAGAGACCATTTCTGCAAAAATCAGACAATTCTCATTAAAATTGCTGCATTGGTGGCACTATAACTGGCGAGGCTATTCTGGATATCTGAGGGTGTCTACAATACCGGTAATTGTTGCAGGAGGTATGCAGTCAAAGGTACATATTCTCATATGTGGTGGTTTTGTGACATCTTCAAACATTTCTGGAGCACTGTTTCAAAGAAATAAGCTTGATCAGGGCTTTTTTTCAGCGGGAATTCACCGGAACACATTTCCGGCACCTCTCAGGTGGGCGCCATTGCAAGAGAACAAGGGAGGCATTCGTGGTGAGTTCTAGCGCCTTCTTTTCTAGAAAAATAGCACTGAGCTTTATATATAACAAAACAATTGAAATGTCTCATGCTGCTCGGGCTTAAAATTTCACCCACTCAACATTATCCTAATGATGACCTCTTAGCCTTTCTATTGACCGCTGCACATATGGAATTTGCTGGATGTTGGAAAACTGGGGTTGGGCTTAACTTTGATTCCTTGTATGTCAGGGTGTGGTCAATGGCATTGACAGATAAATTGACATGTCATGTCAGAGTGGCTAAGGGTAAGCATAATAACCCCTGTTCCTTTTATAATACATTCGTACCTTGGAAGTCTAACGGAGTCCATTCCGGAAGTCCTATCGACTTTAAAAATGTTCGGGTTCCAAAGAACGCTCGCAAACCGGACTCACTCACTCACTTCTGGCTTTGTGGCGTTCAGGAGCCAAAACTTATGAGTACCAAGGCATTCGGGATTCAAGGTACGACTATATGTGGAAATAATCTATTGAATACATGAATTGTTCAGACCATGGTAGGAAACCACCCAGTACTCATGGGAAAATGTGGTGTGCAGAATAATCAAATGATTTTTTAAAATCTAACATGAGGCTCATTTTGTATTGAGCTCCTGATCTGTAAATATCTAGATTTATTTTTTTTTTTTCTTTCCATTGTTTAATAAATATTTTTATTAACGGTTTTCTCAGTTTACAAAGACGTGTACAATGTCTCTCATAACATTTTTACAGATCAGTTTCAATTGTTGAGACATTGGGGAGGAAAAGGGGGGGAGCGGTAGATAAGGGAAGGGGGTGTGGCAATGTTTCTGTTTTACTTAATGTGTGTGGGGGGGGGTTGTCAGCGTCGGTTGTGCAGGTTCTTTGTTGTGCATTTGTTTTCCTTTGGTGGTGAGAGTTGTTGGGGTTGGCCTAGGATATAGTTTTCCTTTGTGGTTGGCTGTGGTGGTCTGTTTTATGTGAGTGGGGTGGGTGGGTGTTCTGGGTCAGGTTAGCCAAATTGATTTGTATGCTGTTGGTGGATTTCTGTCATTTTCTTGTTGGGCTGTGTATGTGATGAAGGGGAGCCATATTGGTGTGAAGCCGTCTTCTTCTATTTGTCCCCGTGTCAATTTCAACTTATTGGTTAATTTTTCTAGTAGGGCTGTTTCCCATACCGCCTGGTACCATTGGTCCATGCTTACTCCTGACAGGTCTTTCCAGTGTCTGGTTATGGTGCTTCTGGTTGCTGAGAGTAAGTGGGTTATGAGTTCTTTGTGATGTAGATAGGCGTTATTGTCCTGGAAGATGTTTAGCAGGGCCAGTTCTGGGGTAAGTTCTAATGTTTGTTGGGTTATTTTACCTATTTCTCTTACGGTTGTTCTCCAGAATTGTTGGGTTTTGGGGCATTCCCACCACATGTGGAAATATGTGCCTGTTGAGGTGCATCCTCTCCAGCATTTTGATGAGGTTCCTGGGCGTATTAGTGCTAGTTTTCGTGGTGTTAGGTACCACCTGTAGATGGTTTTCAGAGTGAGTTCTTTCCTTTTTGCTGATATGGATTTAAAGGGGGGTTTAGACCACATTCTGGTCCATTGAGTGGGGTTAATCTCGTAGCCTATGTCGTCTTCCCATTGTTTTTTTATTGTGTCTGGGGGGTTTGTGGGATTTTGGAGCAGTATTTTATATATTGCAGATACCATCCCTTTGCCGTGACCCTTTGTTGTTAGGAGGAGATTTTCAAAGGGTGTCAGGGGTCTTGTTGCTGCTAGTTTTATTGCTGGCTTGTTTAAGAGGGCATGTAATTGGTGTTGTGCTAACCAGGGTATTTGGGTGTCTTCTAGTTTATCTTGTATTTCTTGTGTTGTCAGAGGTGTGTTATTTTTGTAAAAGTCTATTAGGCGGTATAGGCCTTTGGTTTGCCAAGTTTTAGTTTGGATGTTTTGTGCTGCGTGGTGGAATAACGGATGGTAGACCAGGGGGAGTAGTGGGGATGTGGTTGGGGATAATTTGTCTGTTTCTGTTTTCCATGCCTTGAACATGGTTTGTGTGTACCTATTAAGTGTTGTGGGGATCTTTCTTAGTTTGTTTGGGAGAAATGGGTATGCTGTGGTGCAGGTACTTTCAATTGTGTCTCTCTCTAGGTGTATCCATTGTTTTGTCTCGTCTTCCAGTATATATGGGATTATATGTCGAATTTGGTTGGCCCTGTAATATGTTTCTATGTTAGGGATTCCCCATCCTCCCTGTGAGGTGGGGAGGTGCAGGTATTTGGTGCTTATTCTTGGTTTCTTATGTGAGAAGATGAAGGAGTGTAGTTTTCTCTGCCATCTGCGGAGTTGGATTGGGGGGATCCAGATTGGGAGGGTTTGGAATAAGTAGGTTAGTTTTGGGAGAGTGATCATTTTGATCATTGCCATTCTATCTGAGAGGGTGAAGTTCATGTTGTTCCATTTCTTTAGGTCCTTGTTTATTTGTCGCCACAAGGGTTTATAGTTGTGTAGGTATAATTTGTTGAGATTTTTGGTTATTTGTACCCCTAGGTATCTGAACTTGGTGTGACAGAGTTTTATTTTGGTGATATTAGTGAGTTCTTTCTGGGTGTGGGGAGGGGTATTGAAGCACATGGCTTCTGATTTTGCAAAGTTTACTCGCAGGCCTGACACCGTTGCAAATGTGTTGAGTTCTCTGGTTAGGGAGAGTGCTGTGTTTAAGGGGTCTGATGTTGTGACCATTAGGTCATCTGCAAAGAGCCCTAATTTATATGTTCTGCCTTTTATTTCCACTCCTTTGATGTCTGTGGCCGCGCGGATTCGGATTGCTAGCGGTTCTAGGGCTAGTATAAATAGGAAGGGGGATAGTGGGCATCCTTGTTTTGTGCCTCTTTGGATTTCTATGTTATTCGAGTCTATGTTGTTGATTCTGCATTTTGCTGAGGCTTCGGAGTATATTTGTTTGAGGATTTGTAGAAAGTTTGGGCCAAATTTCATGCTAGTTAGTACTGCTAACAGGTATTTCCATTCTAGGCAATCAAAGGCTTTGAGGATGTCTAGAGACATAATTGTCAGTGGGGTTTTGGTTGCCTTGCTGTGTTCGATTAGGTTCAGCAGTTTCCTGATGGGGTCTGTGATATTGCGACCGGGGACGAAGCCGGTCTGATCTGGGGCTACTAAGTTGCGTAAGAAGTTTTTTAGGCGGTTGGCCAGGATTGATGTGAATATCTTGTAGTCTTGGTTTATTAATGAGATTGGGCGATATGATTCAACTTTGAGGTTGTCCTTCAGTGGTTTTGGGATGGAGACTATTTTGGAGTGGGTCCAGGTTTGGGGGATGGGCCCCCCTTTCATGATGTCGTTAAATAGGCGGGTCATGTGTGGCATTAGGGGTTCTTTGAATTTCTTATAGAATTCTGCTGTGAAGCCGTCTGGGCCTGGGGCTTTGTGTGGTTTCAGGTTTTTGAGGACCTCGTCTATTTCCTCTGGGGTGATGGGCCTGTCCATGTATTCCTGTTCTTCATCTGTTAAGGTAGGCATGGTCATTCCTGCTATGAATTCTTTTATTTCCTTCTCAGGTGGGTTGCAGGAAGTGTATAGATTGGAGTAAAAAAAATATCTAGATTTATGTCTAAATTTGCTGCCCGTTCTGAGAATAGATGGTTCTCTAAATGATGTACTGACTCCATAGTATAAATAAGCCCTGCTTCATTGAATTGTAACACTGCAAACAAATAAATTCTTGAAGCAAATTATTTAAACCTGTTCATTCTATTGGTTGGCCTTGAGCCATTAAAAACCTGCTGTCAAGCTGGACTTGGTAGGTTGGCTGTGAGATTTCAAAAGTTTATAAAGGTGTTTTATTATTTGTCATATCGTGAATGAGATGTCGAAAGAGTTGGCTTTCTCCTCAGGTTTGTTGGTTCTGTAGCAGTTCCAGTAACACATGGGAGTGGATATGTTTCGAAAACACTTGCATGGACACGAATTATGATAAACAGATGGTGCTGGGGCGAATTGTTTCTAATACATTCCCATAAATGTAAAAACTATATCTATTACTCCTTCCCATGCCTAGCTCTGGGCTCCATACAGTATCCATTTACAGGGGTTTTTTTAAAAAGTGTAAACATAATGGATATCATCTTTCACTGAACTGCAAAACAAGATATAGCCAAAGTATAATGAAATCCTATACAACTCTATTCAAAAATCCCACTGACTCCAATGGGCTTACTCCTAGGTAAGTGAAATGAAAGAGGAAATGACAATCCTATAAACACAGACCCTACATAACTGCAACCTTAAGGCATTTTCTTCTTTCATTAAAACTTATAACTAGAAAAGTCTGATGTATCAGAAAATATTCAGGTTTGTTTGAAAAAGATGCCTTCATGGCTTTACACATTTGCATGAAGTTTATATATCCTAGGAGAGTGGATTTATTTTTGTTCACAAAATAATCAAATGAAAGGGTGTTCTTGCTACTCCTGCAGAATTATAAATCCATGTATTCAGCACAGTACTAAAAAATATTTATCCAGATATTTTCACAATCTTAAAACAACTTCCACCATCATACTGTACTTGTTCTAACAGCCCAGTCCTGAAATTGTTTACTCAGAAACAAATCCCACTGAATTTAATAAGAATTATCATTCAGCCTGGACACTGAGGTCCTCCTCCAAGGGTCTTCTGCTAGTTCCTTCACTGCGAGAAGTGAGATTACAGGGAACCAGGCAGAGGGCCTTCTCAAGTAGTGGTGCCCTCCCTCTGGAACGCCCTCCCTTCAGATGTCAAGGAAATAAACAACTATTTGACTTTTAGAAGACTTCTGAAGGCAGCCCTATATTGGGATTTTTTTAATGTTTCATGTTTTAGTATGTTCTGATATATGCTGTGAGCCACCCAGAGTGGCTGGGGAAACCCAGCCAGATGGACAGGGTATAAATAATAAAATGATTAGTCATAGTTGTAGTAATAGTAGTATGGAAAAAACGGGGGGAAAGAATTGTGTCATGAAAGCTAGCTTGTGCAGCAATAGCAATCTATCGAGCTGTTTCCACAATGGATATTTGTGAATGGCCCCTACAGGCAATTTTCTGCTATGCTTTGGAACTGATGCTCTGTGTAAAAAAAAAAAAAAAAAGACCCAAATTGGCACATTCGGTTGGACATGTATGTGACTCTGATAAACTGAAACTCAGACATGGATACATGATATCAGAAGTAGAACTGTTGCGGCAACTACCTCAGCAGGTGCATACCTAGGAGTGACATAGGACTGATGGACATGCCTTTTCCTAACTTGCAGGTGTACTTTTGACAACAAAGAGGAAATTCCTCCCTCTGGACATTCCATGCCTGACAGCTCCTTGACAAGTCACAGCTCACCGTTGTCTCACGTAATAAGCCACCTGGGCGCCAGGTGGAAGACCTTCCCTGGGTGGTAAAAAGATAAAGGGACTTCACCCACAAATGCTGGCCATTAGCTGTCCTCAGCAGGAAGACCTACAAAGGCTCTGGCCTACTCACTACCAATGGCCTCTCCTTTGGTTCCTATCCTTGGCTTGGCCTCCTGTTTTTTTTGCCCCTCATCTCCTGCTCCGTGGCTGCCTATGGCTCAAAGCTGACATGCAGATATTTAAATACTGTATTGGTAGTACAGGATATAAGCATTGTGTGGAATCTTGACAAAAGGAAATACTGTAGGGGGCAAGTTGCAAAATGCTGCTGTGACAATGTCTGAAATAAGGACGGAGCTATGTAGAGGCATTAGCCGGCTTCACTGTTTCTCCTGCATCAATATTTTTGCCAGCACCTGTTCTTGTGATATGCAGAAATTCAGAGAAGTGTTGGCTGGCTTCACGGTTTTCCCCACACTGTGATTTTTGCATAACCTCCCCCCCCCACACACACATCATGATTCACGATATATTGCCAGGTCTAAAATTATGAAACCGATATCACGATATGGACTTCAAACTGGTTTTGGACAGTATTTTGATATATCGCCCAGCCCTACAATGTGGTTGCATCAAATAGCACAGCCCTCTACAGCTTGTTACCGGGGGAAACACTGCTCCAAGCAGTATTGAATTTCTATACCACCCTTCATCTGAGGATCATAGAGCAGTTCACGTCCCCTCTGCTTTTGTGGCCCCAGTTAGGTGGGGGGGGGAGACCACCCAAAGGACCACCACACACGCCTAGTGGATAGTGTTTAACTTGCTAGATCACAGGCTGCGCTGGCTTTAAATAACATGATTTTGAAAACATGATTTTCATAAATGTAGAAGCTGAATTTCTAATGAGAGTTACATGAACCAACAGATGTAGGTGGCACATTTATATGTTCAGGAGACAGACTGAGAGGTGGTACATGTTAGATCTCTCAACTCAAAAGCAAAAGGCCTGGGGAACAACCACACAGATGCTTTAGTGGCTGACAAAGGAACGCCTGGTGTTAATGCATTGTCCCTTTGTTTTCTTTACTGAAGTGGCTTCTTCCAGCAGTAGTTTGTTTGCAATGGAGAGGAGCCATCCTGCTAAAAAGGAAGCACAATGTTCAGTTTACCTCTAGGAGGCAGAGCTTCCAGGTGTATACTGGCCCAACCTCAGCACAGTCTCTTCTTATACAGTAAATCAACCACTGGAGATTATCTCTTTACTGTATAGGCAAAAAGCACTGCACAAAATGTCCTGTGGTTAATAACGGGAAAGCAGAGAACTTGTCTAGGTCCCTTCAAGTAAAAGAAAACTAGAAACCCTCAGCTGGCAATGTTAATCCTATATTCTGCTATGGGGAAGTGAGAATATGTCAAAAAACAAAAACAAAAAAAACCAACCTCAAAACCTCAACCAGTTCTTCTTTCACATGAAACAGCTTTTGAAAGATTCTGTTCCATCAAGGAACTCCCTGAATGATAGAAGGAGTAACCAACAACTGGTGAAAAGGACTCCAGTCCTTGGGGAAACACAGCCAGATGGGCAGGGACATAAATAATAAAATTATTATTAAATTATTATTATTATTATGTATGCAGTACTAAATTGGTTCACTTTTACGCTGCTACAAGACTTTTTGTTGTTTTCAACAGCAGTTAGGTGCAGATATTACAATAAAAACTAGTTCTGAGCAAGTTGTATAGAAAACCAGAGTTACAGTCACCCAAACGGAATGTCTAGTTGCCATTTTTGGGCTGGGCGGCTTGAAAGTCCTATTTGTCAATACTTCTTTTTGGTTCCTCAAATTCATGCTGGTTGTGCAGATAAAATATAATGGACAGAATTCTACAGGATGTGTTGCTAGTGTGTGAAAACAGTCAAGATCAGGGGTACGCAACCTAAGGCCCGTGGGCCAGATGCGGCCCAATCGCCTTCTCAATCCGGCCTACAGACAGCCTGGGAATCAGCATATTTTTACATGAGTAGAATGTATCCTTTTATTTAAAATGCATCTCTGGGTTATTTCTGGGGCAAAGGAATTCATTTTTTTTCAAAATATGGTCTGGCCCACCACATGGTCTGAGGGACGGTGGACCGGCCCATGGCTGAAAAAGGTTGCTGACCCCTGGTCAAGATCCACTATTACTACAAAATGAAAAGTAAGATTAATCACACCTGCATTCTACACATTTCTTTCTTTGAGTCTATGTGTGTGAAAGGGAAACATTTTTCCAACGAAAGCCACCCTGAAAAATTTGCAAGCAGAGGGATTCCACTGTACTTGTGGAGGCTTATTTCCAGGTAAACGGGTATAGAAATTTCCAGGTAAACGGGTATAGAAATTTAGCCTCAATTCCACACTCAGAAAGGCTGCTCATGACCTTTAAATTAAGCCTAAATTCCTCTTACCTGCGGCAGCAAATTAAAGCGATGCAGAGCATGAAGTTTGGTTGCAAGAGGTATGCCACAAAGTATTTGAAGAAGTGTGCATGCACACGAAAGCTCATGCCAATGACAAACTAGTTGGTCTCTAAGGTGCTACTGGAAGGCATTTTTTTATTTTGTTACAATTTATCTCATTAGTTCTGTTTTTAGCTGAGCAAATTGCTTGTTGTTGTTTTTTAAAAAAACAAACCTATGTGCTGGTAAGGTCACTTCAGGAAAAACTAAAATGGCTTACTTAGCCAACATTCCACTTTCTTCAATTTGGTCTGAGCACATATTTTTTTACTACAGGAAAAACACAAGGCCTAATTGCCTTTTGAATCTAATGCAACAATTTCACAATGTTTCTTGTAAAAGTCCTTGTTCAACAATGATAAATGCCATGTGCTATGCTCCCTTCCCATTTGCAGCTGATAACAAACATAATTCTCACTGATAAGCCCCACAATGTGCTTTTATAGAAACCCACAAAATTAAACCAAGTGAGAGAACAACAGCCATGACATCTCCAACTTCTATTGTCACCCCACCCCCATCCCATGTTGTTCTTTTACGGAAGCAAAAAGACAAGCGTTCATCACAATTGTCCCATTTCTAGCCATTACTTCCCAAACGGCTCTGAGGGTTAAACAATGCGGTCTTAATAAAGCTCCCAATTAATATGGATTAAGTCCGATGTTATCTAATCTGTCTCTGGTCACCCAATGCCCATTTCAATTTCAAAAAGAGGGCTTTACATTGTTTCTGGAAGACACTTTGATGGGTCCCTCCTGGCAGGGAATTTCAGGGATGAGGAACAACTTCTGTGTCTCACTACCTGTACATTCCTTACTATTACGGTAATGTGAAATGACATATTACTATGGTTCCACCTGACAAAGAAGAATGAATGATGAAGGGTGTAACAAAAGCACTGCAATGGTCCTTTGCCTGGAAATCTCCACCTCCTTGCTTGTACTACCGTATGTGACACAGTCAGTAGGGAAGACTGAGAGACATCTAGGTTTCTGAGAACAACCAGTGATCAAATCATGGTTTCAGAGCCTGGCTAGATTAAACCAAAGTTAGGGAACCTCAGGCTCAGTAGCCAAACACAACCTTCCAAGCCTCCCTATCCAGGCCAAGGCTCACTGCAACTTTCTCATGTAGGGCAGGGGTGGAAAACATCGGGACTGGGGCCAAATGCCATCCTCTGTCGGGCCCTAAAGACTCTCCCAGGGCCACACTCCTCACTAGCCATGCTTTTCACCCTCCTCAAGTGCTTTCGCCTGGCTAAAATGTGTCATTGAACTGTGATAATGTCTTTTGCTTCATAAAGAAGTGCATGTGTGGAAACAGGAAACCTCTGACTTTTGAGTGTCCATAATGTAACTTATAAGTACAAGCATTGTATGCCTTTGCGTATAGTGCAATAATGCATGCATCATTGACTTAAAATGCAGGTTTGTCATTCTTTTTCTCAATTCCAATTGAAGCTGGGTTCGGGGAAAACATGTCAAAACACAGAATTTCGAAAGAAACAACATGATAGATGCTGGATAGCTGTGGATTGTGCTTAACCTTGTATGTACAACCACTTCCCAAACCAGCCATACGAGTGTGCTGGGTGTACACAGCCTTAGAATCATATCCACTGTTCCACTCACATGTTGTCCCTGCATCTTCTTTCCCCCTTTTCTTCTGCTAAACTTCTGGCCCCTGGAAAGCTGTTCATTATGGAATGCAGCCTTTGGGTTGAAAAAGGCTCCCCACTTCTGAGGGAAAAGTTATGGTTTCCCAATATGTCAGAACTAGGCCAACGTGCTGTGCGACATCAAGATAAGCAAATCTAGTTTTAGAAGTTAATATGGAGAAGAAAACCACAGATGATATATAGAAATATATGGTACTTACAAATGTGGAGGTCTTTGCAGAATTCTAGTTGCCTCATTTCATTGCTGTGAAAGAGAAATAAAGGATCTATTAAAACAGCCATAGGTTGGGACACCTTCCCTATGAAGTTTAGAAAAAGATGACTAAGAAGACTACGTACAGTAAAAATGTATACAATGATAAAGGATGTGAAGAGAGTGGATACAACTTAGTGAATTCCACTCATCATGTTAGAAGAACTCAAAGCCACCCAATAATATTGATGGGTACCAA
Organism: Zootoca vivipara; assembly: GCF_963506605.1. Taxonomy (NCBI): domain Eukaryota; kingdom Metazoa; phylum Chordata; class Lepidosauria; order Squamata; family Lacertidae; genus Zootoca; species Zootoca vivipara. Next base: position 25,081,676 of record NC_083279.1, on the reverse strand, counting down.
GTCAAGGATGGACAAAAAGAAATTTTAAAAAAGAACACCTCATGAAACACTCCTAACTCTTATTAAAATGAAATATCATTCATTCATTCAGCCAACCTTCATTGGCATAATTGAAATATTTATGGGCTGTGATGTGCAGTACATTGTGAAAATCCGCCTTTGTTACAAAGCATACATTTTAACCCACATGCATGTCCAACACATACATGTATCCCTGCACATACTCCCAAGAGGTTTAGGATCCTTCACAGGAGCTAAAACATGTGTCCATATGACTATGCTATAATAAGAAATAAGTTTTTGCCATTATAAAATAGTTCGTCTTTAAGACTCACACGGGACACACTCGACTCGTCATTTTTGCTACAACAGACAAACATAACTACCCCTCTGGAACTTCTTGGTATTGAGAGAGCACTTTGAGAATTCATGATATGTCAATGTCACATGTTACTCCCACGCAACTATGCATAAAAGCAAACGAAGGTACTTTTTTTTCCAAGGTTTTAAAAAGAGTCGGGTGAAGTGCAGCCAGAGGAACATTTTGCAGGAACTTAAAGAACCCTTTTAAATTCAGAACAGCTTCCTTTTAAGCATTGTAAACATCTCCTGAACTGGATACACAACTCCTGACTGATTTTAAAAGCTAATTTCATGTGTCCAATTAAAGGAAATCACACTGAGAATTAACTAAGGCACACATTGTGGGGACAAAACAGCCCAGCATTTCCTGTCTTTCAGAACCAGGCTGTACTTCCTGGCACCTGGGTGGAAAATACGATTGGAAAACTAAAGTGGCAAGTTCCAGATCGGAATGTTTCTAAGGCATATTTTGACACATTCCCAGACTGCGCTGTGTTCTCTCAAATTACCCAATTTGCACTTACTGTAAGTAATTCTAATATAATATTTTTTCTTCTTCTCAAAAAATCCTTCCTCTAATAAAATGTGTTGCATGCCAACAATGATATGTACTGATGCATAATTCTTATTAGATTGCTTTCTGGCTGACCTAGTACAAGCCTGAACCAGCTACAGAGACTTGATAAACTGAAGGAAGCAAAGCCCAGACAACTCAACCAGGCATGCAGCCCAATCCTATGCATGTTTACTTGGAAGCAAGTCCCAATGAGTTCCTACAGAACTGCAGCTGCATAGCTGCAGAATCATAGAATTGGAAGAGACCATAAGGGCCATCCACTCCAACCCCCTGCCAAGCAATTACGTAGATCTGCTCATAGGTGAAATTTCATTAAAGAGACGGAGGAGCGCACTTCATTCCCCTTCTCAAAAGCATGAATAAGAAGCAAACGATCCATTTACCCATATCACATTATTGCAGTGAACCATGCAAACAGCTCCTTCACGCCATTTGTAAGTAACATTCCACCGAAGGGAATTTTTACAAGTCATGTTTGTGAAAATGGATTCCCCTTTAATAAATCAAATTTAAAAACTGTCTCAACTAGTATGCACATTACATTAAACAAAAGGCTTTTTCTTCCAGGAATGTTACAAACTTTCAAAAGTGATGCTTGCCAGGCTACAAAATGCATTCCCTTCATGACTTAGATATACTAAAGCCAATTTAAGCATTTGTTGGCATAGAAAGTTTTAAAAACTAGCTAGAGGAGTGCTACACAAGTGATGAAATAGTTCTAATACAATATTATTTTGTGTGGCACCATAATAAGCCTCACAGGACCACTTCAAAACATGTACGAATGGAAGGCAGAGCTATGAGTGCCATAAGACCACCCTGCATCCCTTAAACTAATCTGCTGTCTCCAGAATTGTAGAGCTCGAAGAGACCCCAAAGGTCATCCAGTCCAACCCCTTGCAATGAAGGAATCCTGCCCACAGCCATCCCTGGGTGGATGTGGGCTTGAACCCCCAACCTTCTGGTTAACAGCCAGACGCACTGACCCATTCTGCCACACAGTAAAAATGAGTGATGCTGTTCCATTGCAAAAGTTAAAGTAAGATTCAACTATTAGTCTGGTGGGCACCTGTACATGAAATGGGAGGATGAGACTGGCTGCATACATGCCATACTTTTAAAGCACATTTGAAAGACATTTCTACCCTCAAATAATTTTGAGCAATGTAGTTTGTTAAGGGTTGCTGGGAACTTGAACTTTGTGAGACATAAACGGTAGTGCCCAGAATTCCTTGAGGAGAAAAATGTGCTTTGAAGGTAGACTGTGCATGCATCTGTCTTGTCCATTGCCTCAGGCGACAGAATGTCTTGGGTGGAGCCATCATACGTGCTCTGAGGAAGTGATGACCAATGGCAAGTTCTTAGGATGAAAGTGGGCAATCTGTGGGCACTGCCAGGCTGTTGCTATTCAGGTTGCGCAATTAAAGTTGATTTGAATAAACTCGCTTCCCTCAAAACTGTACTTGCTGAGAAAAGGAAAGTGACAGAATTTTTTTTAAGGGAAATCATAAGGGGACACTTTCTTTGAAGCAACATCATCTAACTTCCCTGAAAACAAATCAGAATGAATGTTCAATGACCAACGTCATCTAACCTCCTTGCAAACAAATAAGCATAAATGCTGAATAAAAAGGCTGTCTAGAAGTGACTATGTACATATTGCTATACCACTACTACACACAGGAGCCAACTCCTAGGGGCTGAGGTCCTTTCAACCCCCAGTAAAATATTTGAGGGGGCTGCCCGCCCCAAAGTTGATTGGCATTGCCATTTGAACGGTGTGCATGCACCACGTCATGTGATCAATTATGTGGGTTGGGGCTTACATGCCCCCCCAATATTTTATTCAAGTTGGATGGCACCGCTGCACACATACGCCATGGGGCACGCACACCATTGTGGATATGCAACGACTGCCACTTAAATGCGATAATAATCCTTACGTGGGCTATTTCGCGCGCAGAATTGCTGTCTACGTACGAATGTTGTCACCTCAAAGCACTAACCTGAAGGCCGGAGGGCAAGTACTTGTACACAGTGACTTCGTAACTGTAAAGGAATCTGGAGCGCACACGGAAGCTGGCTCGGTGGCACCGGAGGGCATGCTTCCCCCCCCCCCCCGGGTCACTCTGCTCGTCCTGCCATACTCCCTCCGGGCCTCGCCTCTCTCTGCCCCTTTCCAGCGATCGTGCACCGAGGGCGCGCGAAGCCTGAGGTGTGTCGCTGTGGCTGCAAAGCCCTGAGCGCGAACTTTCTCAATTGATTGGCTCAGCTGCACAAGCGACTCCCCCGCTGGGCTCGGCGGAGCTCGCGCTGCCTTCCAACAGTAGCTGCGCTCGCTCCTCCTGCACCAGACCGCCCTGCTCCTCTCCGCCACTCGGAGGGCGCAGCCCCAGCCTCAGCAGCAGCCGCATCATGCAGCAGCCGCCGGCTCCAGCTGCTGCCCTCTTGCTAGTCCTGCTGGCTACAGACTCATCGCAGAGTGAGTAGTACTTCGGGGGGCTTCGCCTTTTCCTCCCCCCCCCGACCTCACTGGAGAAAGAAAACACCCCTCTTTTACCCGCCATTCCTGCAATTTCTCGTTGCAGAGAAAAATTCTCACTTCGGCTTTATCCTCTATCTGTTCCCCCCACCGCCCCACTCTTTAATTAGCACTCTCCTTTAATTATTAATCGATATACAGTAAAGCAAAGTCTTCACATGAGCAATGCAGCTTCTCCGGACTGGGGAAAGAATCGGTATATTATATAGAGAGATATGTCAGCCCTTTCGCTGCTCTAACCATTGCCCCTCAAGGTCAGGACATCCCAAACGCCTTTCCCCAGAAGGAGCCGGTTGCACCCAATGGGTCACCCAGCTTGCCTGCCTATCTGCCTTTCACTTCCAAGGGTGACTTAAAACAAAACAAATGTTTATGTTCTCAAACCTCCCCCCGCCCCATCACTTTTTGGAGACCCTCTGCTGCTGGGCTTTAAGGGCTGACTTTACCATTTTCCAGAAAAAGGGTGGGTGGTGACACACTCTCTGCTCCCCCTCACCCACAACCACATCCCCGGCCAAGCATTGTTTCTTGGGGAGCGAGAGAGCGCGCGCGGGCTCAAGAAGGGCAAGGGGCGCAGAGATGTCATTGTTTATGGCCCGGTGAGGTGGATCTCGGTGGCGCCGCTTTGGGCGCGCTGGCTGCTGCTGGGCATTGTTTTGGTTCCTCGAGGCAGGGACGTCAGTGGAGGAGCTAGTCTAGCCCCCTGTGAGCTGAGGGGACAGGGAAAGCTGCTGCGGGACCCCCCCCCCCCCATGACAGTTTCACCGACTCCTCTGGCTGCCAAGTGCGCGGCGGGGCCATTGTTTCCCGAGCGCGCGCGCGCGCCGCCCCACACCACCGCGCAGTTTTGCACGCTCCGCTCTTTTGTTACCGTCGCGCGGGGGGGGGGGTGCGTTGGTTTCCAATGCTAATGGCTCCTTTCCTTGCGGGGCCCCCAGCTATGCTGCTCTACAGAACCCGGGAGGAGGCTTCGCAGTTTCTTCGGCAGAGGCACCGCCGAGCCTACCAGATTTTCGAAGAGACCAAGCAAGGCCATCTGGAGCGAGAGTGTGTGGAGGAGCTCTGCAACAAAGAGGAAGCCCGGGAGGTGTTTGAAAACGACCCTGAGACGGTAAAGAGGGAGAGGGAGGGAGAGATAAAGAGGTGCGGGTGATAACTAATTTGATTTATTTATTTTTTTAAAATTAAAAGAGCAGTTGAGTGTTCAGGCCTGCTGCAGCTGCACGAGTGGGAACGAGGGCGCCAGCTGCTTGCACAGCTGGGGAAGTTGTTTGGAGGAGGAGCCATTAGATAAATAACTGAAACCACACAGGGTAACCAGCACTTCACTTAACAAGATTGCGTTTGGATTTCTAGGCCAAGAAAGCGGCGGGGAGGCGCTGTTTATATTGGACTAAAATGGCATTAATCTGCTAATACGAATTTCTTGGGGGGATGTTACTGGGGTGGGGAGAGGGGAGTTTAACTTGTCATAATACTTAGGATCCTTTGGGATATCTTGGTTTTCCGCTTCACTCATCCACCTCTCCTGGACTCTTAAGTATTTGAAATGCTTGTAAGCCCCAAGGATTTTGCTGAAGCAATCTCCTGAAAAGAAGCATTTCATATTTTTCTAATTTAGATGAGTGATCAAAATCTCCCGTTGGATCGGGATTCCACTCCCCCCCCCCACCTTCTGGATGAAAACTTGTTTGTTACTAGGTAAATGTAAGCAGTCATTAAGCTTATATGTAGAATGAGTCTGGTTTTTTAAAGTAGTATGCCTAGTGAGAACAACATGGTCATTAAGTCTACAGCTGTTTAGTTCTAAAACTCTCAAAAGTATAAATAATGTGTTTTAAATAAATGTGTTTCAAATGGCTCATCAATAGGTTTGTGTTATGCTTGTAGTATTCAGATTGACTAGTATTTTTGCATAAATAGAATGGCGTTTGAATGGCTGCTTAAAAATGATTTTCTGATTTGCTTGCATCTTCCAGATGTGCTGCTCTGAATAGGCTCTTTTATAGCTTGGATTATCTGGCATTAGTTTAGGGAATAAATTTCCTGGAGAAGAAATTGACTGGTGATTTTGCACAGGGCTGTGCTTTCCCGTTAATGATTTGATGCTAGTGGGTAGGGAAAGAGTTATGTAGGTCAAAAGTACTGAGAATGGGAGGGACTTGGCTGTTTTCTCTTAGAGTAGTTAATGTTTCGTATTTAAGGCAAAACATGTCTTGACATGTATACTTTTAATAGACTTGGAACTATCGCAGCATGAAGAATAGTTGCAAAACAATAGGGGGGAAATGCAGCAAGTAACTTCTGCGGGAAGTGTTTACTGTGAGGTTTCAACACCAAGATCCAGGTGAAATCAAGGGTTTTTTTTTTTGTTTAAAGAGCAAAATAGACTGGGATGTTGTTCTCCTATTTAATGGCGTGCAGTTAAGACTTTGTAAGTTGGGTAGCATTTCAGAGTAAACTCATTAACAGTTGTGTTCTCACTGAGTTGACCTCATAAATTACTTACCGATACTTGTACATTCTTAACTTTTAAACATTAAGTGCCACACTTAAGCTGCATTGGTAAGGCTTGGGGGTGGAGGATAGAGTGTGGTGTGTTCATCTTTCCTGGCCTCCACTGGTGGAGAAGAGCATTGCTCATGGGGGTTTCTTCATTGCAGCGGAGGCCAAAGTGGTTGGTTCCACCATCCCTGGTGGTTTTCCCTTTAGCCAGTGGTTTTCAACCAGTGTGCCTTGAATGATGGTCAGGGCTGCCACAGGCAACACCTCCCCCTCTCCCTCCCCCTCTCCCTCTCCTTCTCTCTCTCTCTCTCTCTCTCTCTCTTTCCTTCCTTCCTTCCTTCCTTCCTTCCTTCCTTCCTTCCTTCCTTCCTTCCTTCCTTCCTTCCTTCCTTCCTTCCTTCCTTTATTTGATGACCTCTCACGTCTCTGCCTCCCAAAGGCTTGCACAGCTGTTTATTGCAGCAGCCCTGGCTATAAGCTCCACAGGCCAATGGTGCCTCTGGGAGGCACCTCTCTTGGGCGGGGGCAGGGGGGCAACTCAGAAACCAGGGGCGGCAGCAGCAGCTGCCTGGGGAACTCCCAATGAGAGGGGAGAGGAGTGGATGCTGGGGGAACACTCCACAAGGGAGGGTGTTTGAAAAAGGGTGAGAGGCTGCCAGCTCTGCAGGAAGGGGTGACATAACTGGGCCCCTGAGCCCCACAGGGGTGCCGCAGAAAGAACATAGTTGGTGAAGGGAGCCATGGATTCAAAAAGGTTGAAAACTTCTCTGCCTTTAGCAATAACCAGCAGAAAGCCAGGGTTCTGAAGGCTTTGGATCTGCACATCCTTGAGGGACTCAGTCCTTGGGTCCTGTGTGCCAGACCTGGAACAAAAAAAGGAAAGAAATGCCTCACCCTTTTGCCATGACCATCAGGAACTGGCGGGGCTTCAGGTAAGGCGTTGACTGCCATTCTAAGCTTCCAGGACCCTCTTAGGATGGCTTCACCCACCACAGACAATTCTCCTGAAATTCACATTTACAGATTTGCTGAAATAATTCATGGTAGGACATGGAGTAATCTTTTTAAAACTTCAAATCTGAACTTCCCTGTGAACATCTGAAAGAAGTATTCTGAAGTCACCACTGTTTTACTCATTGGTTTTTAACCAAGAAGGTTGCTATGAATTAGAAAGCATATCTGCATGATGAGTTTGTTAGCCAACGGTGAGGTCTGGTGTAGTGATGTCCTTTACCTTTTCTCTCCCTTTACCTTACCGTAGTGACGTTTCAACTGCCCTTATAAAACAGTCTTGTCCCACTGTAAAAGAAGATGCAGTGCTTCTATTCTGCTATTGCATTTATTAAAATACATATAGCTATGAAAAGGGTTTGATTTCTCTGTGCCCGTTGTTTGACTTCCATCATGTGCCATTTTACTTTTCTTCTTAAACACCTTCAATTTGTTAAGATCATTTTATCATTTTTCTTTGACTAAGGAGGAGAGAGAGGGAGTGGGATTCTCCTAAGCTTCAGGGGGAAGAAGAGAATGGAGGGTAAAGTCCCTTAGAAATATGGAAATGCAGTGAGCTTGAAGAGGTAGAGATGTATTTTGGGGGTTCAGAATTCAGTGCACTTAATGAAAGCCAAGGCAGTGACTGAGCTCTGAACTGGGGGTGTTTCTGGTTCAAATGCCATCTCAGTGATCTGGGTAGTATTAGGCAAACCTCTGTCTGTCTGTCTCCCTTTCCTTACTCCCTTAATAGTATGTGCTGTATAAATGCAGATAAATTATAACACACCTATGAATGTTACTAGGAATTAATGCCACTTTACAACTTTTTAAAGTAAGTATGTAATTTGCAGGTTTTACATGCTAACATAGCACAGCACCAAAAAAGAACATCAGAATTGCTGATTTAGAATTGCTGTTTAGGTCAAACATTTATGTATTCCAGCCTTTCCTAAAAATACATAATGCTGCATTTCATTTGGTGTTTGAGTTAGGCTAGAATTAGAAATGTAAAAGCAAAGCAAAAGCTGGCAGTCTATTGTTTAGAGTCATGACCTGTGCAGTTGTCTGTATGGACCTTCTTCCCAAAAGGTATGCTGGTCTGTGACTGAAATAAAGTTTGATATTGATACTCCCAAAAGGTATTTGAGAACTGTGCTTCTAAATGGTCCTACAGGGCTAGCTAGATGTGACATTACCCATGTCTTTAACTCTGGTGTACATAACTTTAGAAGAAAGCAGGGGTGGGGGAATCTAGACCAGTGTTTCTCAACCTTTTTTGGGCCACGGCACACTTGTTCTATGAAAAAAAATCCCGCGGCACACCAACTCTGTGCCGCCCTATATTTAGTTTGGAGGGGAGACGTAATCATTACACACACGGGTGCAAAAAGTGCATGGTGTAAAAGTTGGAGTTTAATGGCAAAAGATTTGAGGGGTTCCTTTGCGGGTCTGTTCTGCATTATGTCCTTGGCGGAGCCACTCGCCGCCTTCTCCCCGTGCGCGCAGCCCCGGTGGCGGAGTTTCTGCAGCAGAAGGGAACAAACGACGGACCGACCTCCGATCGGTCCCTGTCTGTGTGGGCTGGGGCTTCTTGGTGAGGCTCCCTTTTGAGGCTCCCACATGCGGCTCCGGAGCCGCGGGTTGCCGACCCCTGGGCTAGCAAGAAGAGCACCTCACCTTCTGCAGGACTCTTTGCCGAAGAGGCCGCTCACTCCCGCGCCGACCAAAAAACTCCCGGGCGCCGCCAGCAAGAGGAGCGAGAGCGAGACAAACAGCCGCAGTGGTGGCTGTTGAGAGCTGCGCTCGCCCCGCCCCCGTCGTGACCCGGCCGGCTTCCTTTCCGGCGGGTCAGCGCCCCTAATGGCGGCCGCCAGTCACGTGACAGGGCAGCAAATCGCCCTTCTCGTCGCCAGCGTCTCCCGGCACACCAACCAGCGTCCCACGGCACAGTACTGTGCCGCGGAACAGCGGTTGAGAAACGCTGATCTAGACCATAATACTGGGCACGGAAGAGTGGCTCTTTGGCCCATCCAAATCGAGTTCCTTAGTGTTGGCTACTTGCAAAGGGCGGAGAACTCATTGGCAGTTTGAGGATGTAGCTTTGTAGCTTTTTTTTTTTAATACTTGGGGTGCACAAGATTTTTCTATAGCTGTAATGCTTTTCATATTTGGAAGTAGAAACTGCTGCCTCTTTCTCTACATGGCTGGGGAGTCTTTTCCCTGCTTGACAAATTAAAAATGTAAGATATTTGGTCATGCATCCCTGCAATTAACATGTGTTCTGGGATGAAAGGACATTGATTTGTGTGATATAACTTCTCTGCAGGGGAGATGGTTCTTTTGTTTGAGAATGACAGTTTATCATGGGGATTAAAGAATGTTTTGAAAAAAGCACGACATATTTATTGTCAATCCTGTTTACGCCATGCTGTCACAGCAGCCGTTATATCCCAGTTTATGCATTTCTATGCTGGCACAGCAAGTATTAGGCTTCTAGGTCATTAGGGATTTTCAAGAGATAATTTGGATGTAGCAGAAAGAAAAAAGGGGGAAAACATTTTTTTTAAAAAACTTTTTTCAGTTTCTGAAAATATAACAAACAAATACCCATAAGAAACATTCCATGCATAAATAATATAAATGATGCAGTCAGACATTAAGGAGGTTTGTGTAATAGTTTTGAGTTGATTATATCAGTTAAGTGTCTTCTACTCTGTTTTAACAGATTGTCCCAGTGAGCTGTTGGTAGCTGGTAGCAAGGGAACAACATTGTCATTTCCTGAATAAACATGTACCATGCAGTTTCAGCATCTTATTTGTGTTTCAGTTGGTAGAACATGAGGGTTGTGGGTTCGATTCCCACGCTGGGCATACGATTCCTGCCTTGCAGCGGATTTGACTAGATGACTTGTGTGGTCCCTTCCAACTCCACAGTTCTATGATTCTTAGTGCTCTAAGATACTTTGTTGGTTTCTCCATAAGAGCTGTGTTCCATAGTCTATCCCAGGCTTCCTCAACCTCGGCCCTCCAGATGTTTTGAGACTACAATTCCCATCATCCCTGAACACTGGTCCTGCTAGCTAGGGATCATGGGAATTGTAGGCCAAAACATCTGGAGGGCTGAGGTTGAGGAAGCCTGGTCTATCCCACCATGCCTCTAGAGTTAAGTTAGTTGCTGTTTTCCAATATTGTGTTAACATATTCCTAGCTGCAGACATGAAAAAGAGTAGTAGGTCCTTAAACAGTAGATTATTGTTGTCATCTATTAACATATTTAATAAAGCGAGCCTCAGATCAGGTTGTATCACTTGTCCCATTAGAAGAAACCTATTCAAAGACCGTTTCCCAAAATAATTGTACAAGTTTGCAATCCCATCACTTACGGAGATATAAACTTAAGAGTTAACATCTTCTCAAACATAAAGAACGAGAACTTGAACGAGAACTTAACCTGTGGCATTTCACAGGTGTAAAGTGCCAGCTGGGAATTGTTTTAAAACTACTTTCCCTTACTTCAGTTGACACTCACTTTAAAAAGAAAGAACAGAACCTGGGTCAGAAGGTGCAGAAGTTAAGTGTTTGAGCACAAATTAACAAGTAGGCTAGATGTTATTACTAAGGTTGAAAATGAGAAAAAAAACATATGGGATACAACGCTTTAAAAGCAAGTATGTTGCAGTGTTAAGGAATGTTTTCAGATTTACTATGAACACAATTTATTCCAGATTTTTTTTCTACTGAGCAGAGTGAAATCTCAGTGAGAAGATTATGCTACAAATAATAATAATAATAATAATAATTTATTATTTATACCCCGCCCATCTGGCCGGGTTCCCCCAGCCACTCTGGGCGGCTTCCAACAAAACAGAAATTCTAAAATACAGAGATCCATCAAACATTAAAATACAGAAATCCATCAAACATTAAAAGCTTCCCTAAACAGGGCTGCCTTGAGATGCCTTCTAAAGGTCTGGTAATTGTTGTTCTCTTTGACCTCTAGTGGGAGGGCATTCCACAGGGTGGGTGCCACTACCGAGAAGGCCCTCTGCCTGGTTCCCTGTAACTTGGCTTCTCGTAGTGAGGGAACCGCCAGAAGGCCCTCGGAGCTGGACCTCAGTGTCCGGGCAGAATGATGGGTGGTTACAAAGCCTGTGGTGGTTACAATGTGCACAGAAAGAAATAATTGACCTTTTAGTGTTCAGCCAGGTACACAAGCTTGATAGCAGAAACTGCCGTGGAATTTGGCTGACCTCAACGTAAAAAAATGTTTCCTAAACAAACATCTGAGTGAAAACTGAAGGCTTCTGTGGGAAGAAACAAGAAGATTTATTAGGAATAGTGATTGCATCAATACCTGGCTCAGACGTAGTGCTGTTGCCTGATTGCCAAACAAACCATCACGAGGTGTAGGGCAGTCGGACACCAATTAGGTCTTTTAAAACGTTCTCAACTTGGCTTGAGTTGATTACAGATCACTTTCTTGTTTTCCACAAGGACTGCTACACAATGGCAGTTAACAGTTCATTTCAGTAGTTTGTATTGTGAACTGCTATTCACATTTAGTTGATTTCCATGGGGATATTATTAAGCAATGCTTAAATGAGGGCAGTCTAGAGAGACTTCCTAATATGTACACACATATGTTGTCCTAAGAGGACTTAACTTTGATTGAATCATGCACAATTTTTATCCAGTGCTCAGAAGTCTCAGGTCAATTTATGTTGAAGATGGCCAACATGAGGTTGTAGTGGATAGATTGATGAAGATAGATGCTGACCCAGTGTGTGGCAGCTGTGAAAAAGGCAAATTGCATGCTAGGAATCTTTAGGGAAGGAATTGAAAATAAAACTGATGGTATCGTAATGGTGTTATAGAAACCTATGGCGTAACCATATTTGAAATACTTCTGGTTCCCTTATCGCAAAGAGATTATAGAGTTGGAAAAGCTTCAGAAAAGGGAGCCAAAAGGATCAAGAGGGTGGAGAAAATGCCCCATGAGGGTTGCTGCTTTTGGGATGTTTTTTTGGAGGGGACTAGTCCAACTTGCATTTCAGGAATCTCTACTGGATCAGATGGCCACCCAACCTCTGTTTAAAAACCTCCAAGGAAGGAGAGTCCACCACCACTTGTAGGAGTCTGTTCCACTGTCAAACAGCTCTTACTGTCAAAAAGTTCTTCCTGATTTAACTTTTAAAAAACCCCATAAATTAGTACAGTTTTATCAACCCCATATTGTAGTGTGGGGGAGGGGAAATGGTGGTTTGTCTAATTAGGAATACAATGGTACCTCTACTTACAAATAACTCTACTTACGAATATTTCTACTTACAAATGGAGCTCCGTCCGCCATCTTGGATGCGGTTTAGATAGGATTTTTTCTACTTACGAATTTTTAGATAGGGTTGCTTCGACTTACAATTTTTTTCTCCCAATGCATTCCTATGGGATTTGACTTACAATTTTTTTCGACTTACAAATGTGTGTTCGGAACGCATTAAATTCATAAGTAGAGGTACCACTGTATAGGAAGCTGCCTTACAGCAGGCCAGACTTAAGAGCAAAGCATGTGTGCTGCCACTTAGCTACATTGCCTCCTCACAGAAAGGATTTCATATTTCATTGAAACCTAAGTTCAGATCTCTTAATTCAGAGTCCAGAATTCCCACTAGTTGGGGCTATAATAGGCATACGATTCGAACAAGGGTCCTCCGAGCTCAGCCAACCAGCTCTATGTTCGTTTTAGATGTGATTGCATATTTGGCACTGTGGTTCTCAACTACATTTTCTCTTGAACAGATGTCCAGTATTAGTAGGAACAACATTTAGTACCAGACAGGATTAAGAATGTGCTTCCAATTCTGGATTTTGTGTGTGTGTGTGCGCGCGCACACGCACATGCAGGCAGTGAAACTGAAAACCTGACTATCGAAGATGAGCATGAATTGTCAGTCATGTATAGAATAGGCTTGCCACATGTTGAAAGACCTGTTCCACTATACCAAAGGCTGCTGAGTAGGTAGATGGGAAGGGGGAAGCTCTCTGGTAATAATCTGGGACTAGAGAGCCACATATAAACATAGCTTTGTCAAAGGTGAAAGACAAATATTTTCAAACTAGCTTTTGAGAAGTTCTGCTTTTATAGGTTTTTCTTGTTTATGTCCACTGCTGTTTAATCTTTAACTGCTTTTTATTGTAATGCTGCAATTGTTTGCATGGCTTTATCATTCTATATATTAGTTTTAAATTTTGGGTTTAAATTTTATAAGATGCCTTGAAGCACTCTTTGAAGAGGAAGGGTAGAAATCTGTAACTCAGTGAAGAGGATACAAGGCCAATCTCAGAATTATAAGTTACAGAATTGTGTATTATTTTATTTTATTTTACTTTATTTGTAGGCCATGTAACACCTAGGAAAAAGCAGTTTTACATAACGGGAAAGGCAATTGCAGCCTAGACAAGGCCTGACAGCTCTAGTCAAGTGATTCCTTGTTTTAATTAAGAGAGGTTTCATCATTTTCCCTATACACTTTGAGTTTTATCAAGGATTTGTGAAAAAACTAAAATAGTGGACAAAAAAGGCTGGAGTTTTGAGAAACTTACTTGATTTTGCTATTATTTCTCATTGGATTATATCCAGTGCTAGTCAGAGAAGACTCGATGAAGTTAATAGTCATATCTAACTTGTGTCCATTCATTTCAGATGGGTTTACTCTGAGTAGAAGTGAGTTGGCTACAACCCACTATTATTAAAAGGATAAGAAAAATGAATGTGGTAATCTAGGACCTGGATCACACTTGCATGTATATCACTGGCTAAGTTTGGACATCACACAAATTTGTTTGTTTGTTTGTTATTAAAATTGTATACCACTCTCCATCCATAGATCTCAGGGTAGTAAAAAGGTAAAGGTAAAGGACCCCTGACAGTTAAGTCCAGTCGGGAACGACTCTGGGGTTGTGGTGCTCATCTCGCTTTACTGGCCGAGTGAGCCGGCGTTTGTCCGCAGACAGTTTTTCCAGGTCATGTGGCCAGCATGACTAAGCCACTTCTGGTGAAACCAGAGCAGCGCACGGAAATGCCATTTACCTTCCCACTGTAGCGGTTTCTATTTATCTACTTGCACTTTGATGTGCTTTCGAACTGCTAGGTTGGCAGGAGCTGGGACTGAACAACGGGAGCTCACCCCATCGTGGGGATTCGAACCGCTGACCTTCTGATTGGCAAGCCCAAGGCTCAGTGGTTTAGACCACAGCGCCACCCGCGTCCCTCAGGGCAGTTCATAACATAAAAATACAAGATCAAAAGACAAATACCTAATAAAAACCAGAACAAAAGAAATCACACTAGTTTAGTGTGATAACAATGAGTGTATCCTCCTCCTGGGCTCCCTCTCCTATTCCCTTGCAATGGGAGGAGTTTGGAAGTTTTGGCTTCTCCTTTTTTTTAACCACAGTTTGGTGTGTTGTCTAGGCCTGGAACTATGGTTAACCTTAACTATGGTTACTTTACAAAACCGGTTCCAGTAACTCTAGTTTGATGCTGGCTTTCTGAAATTAACCACAGTTTATTGATCTGGATGATATAACAAACCATAGTTCAACAAAAGCAAAAACGTTCAGACTCCTCGTACTGTGTTGCCTGGGAGGAGAAAAGGGCAAGGGAGAACATATGAGACTGGGAGGAAGCTAGGTTTGTTTATGTCTTACTAAACCATAGTTTAGCATGATGCAGTCACTTGATAATAACTCAGATTTGTGAATGAGCTACGAGATCTACCAACACCAACAGAATTCCTTTATTGTCAAGTTCCAGTACAAATGCAATAGTTTTCAGCAGAGGCATTTCATGCATTCAGTGTCTAGTAGCAGTGTCTAGTAGTGAGGGGGAGGCAAGTGAGGCACATATACAGGCATCCCCAAACTTTGGCCCTCCAGATGTTTTGAACTACAATTCCCATCTTCCCCAACCACTGTTCCTGTTAGCTAGGGATCATGGGAGTTGTAGGCCAAAACATCTGGAGGGCCGCAGTTTGGGGATGCCTGCACATATACATGTAAACGAGGGTGCTTGCTTGCAAGAGTGAAGGAAGCAGTGATGATCCCAGTTGCAAAAAAGGGTGTGGAAGAAAAGCCCTGTTCAGTGTGTGTGTGTGTGTGTGTAAGATGTCTGTGTGGCCACGAGCCAATCAAAACGAAGCATTTTAAAGCCGTACTGGTATTAAAGGAGAGAGCTGAAGATATGCTTTAGCATTTCACATTAAAATCCATGGGGCTTGCATGCTTGACTTTAGCTGGGTTCATCTTAGGACCACTATAGCCCTCTTCAGGTGTCCAAAGTGAATACACAAAGAATGCAGCGAAGACGTACATGTTCATGACTCCATTCCTGGTGGGGACCTTCATGCTTTGAGAAGGGAAGGTTTGAAGGAGGCTTCAGCTGACCACTGTTGGGTACCCAGCAATATCCGGCTTCCATGATGGTACAGAGGCTGGTAGATAGGACATTCATCCAAATGCACTGGGAATCCCCCTTCATACCGTCCCATTCAATGTGGGAGATTCAGGGCAATCGGGGTGTGGTGATGGTTGTGGCGCATGTTGCTTGAATGTGAAAATGGCATGTGAAACATGGCAACTGCATTTTGTGCAGGGTTTTTTGTTTTTTTAAAAAAGTACATATGTTATTATTTTTTGTAGCGGGTTCCTAATAACGCACTGCTGACCAAATGATAAATATAGTAGCAGTTACTCTTCTTTTCTACAAAGGGTGTTTGGCAGCCGCGATAATGAGACCACTTCTAATAATGGAAATATTTAGATATAAAGATATAAATGGCTATCTAAATGTTTATTAATACATTAGAGAATGAGGAAAGAATGTAATCGTGGTGAGGGAATGGAGGATTAAGAGAGTATAAAATGTCTTTGGTTTATGTTGGTGGACTTAAGTAGTCTAGACATAAATATCATTGGAAATGCAACCTAAGTCTAGCCATCCTAACAACAGTTACTATTTTGATTTGAGGTATAAATCTTTCAGATCTGCTAAAAAAATTCTCCTGAGGATTTTAGCATTGCATTTCCTTGGAGGATTTTTACTAAAGCAGGCATCCCCAAACTGCGGCCCTCCAGATGTTTTGGCCTACAACTCCCATGATCCCTAGCTAACAGGACCAGTGGTCAGGGAAGATGGGAATTGTAGTCCAAAACATCTGGAGGGCCGAAGTTTGGGGATGCCTGTACTAAAGCGTTCCTGTGTGGATCCATGACTTTACACTGATTAGACGCATTTCAGCATTCAAGGATAATGTACCATTAGCAAACTATAGTGCTAGGAAGCTATATTACTACATGGGAACGTGCCATTCATTTGCCAGAGGTGTATTTAAGGGAGTATTGGGTGTTGAGCCTCGGGGGGGGGGGGCAGGGCACAGGGGATGCCACAACTATTTATAACGGAGCACGAGAATCGGGGGGTGCCAAATTTTGGTGTTGCAGAGAGTGCCACTGAAATTTGAGACTTCAAGTCCCCCCCACCGTATTTGCCCAATGACAGCAGAATCCCCTTGTTTTGGACTTGGCTGCAGTTCAGCCAGGTCCAAATATGCGCGGAACAGTTTGCATTAGTACAATAAGGATCTTGAAGTGCCCCCTAAATGGCATTATGATTTAAATGCACAACAGCTTCATTGGGTGGGCAAACCTCTAGCTCAGGCATCCCCAAACTTCGGCCCTCCAGATGTTTTGGACTACAATTCCCATCTTCCCCGCCCATTGGTCCTGTTAGCTAGGGATCATGGGAGTTGTAGGCTAAAACGTCTGGAGGGCCGCTGTTTGGGGATGCCTGCTCTAGCTCTTTTCCACTTCTTTCCCTCTCCCTCTCCATGTCAGCTCACCTCCTGCGATTGGCTAAAGGTTTAGGTTTACTCATGTATGAGCAACTGCAGGTGATGCACACATCTCACCTGAATTGAGGAACTGGTAGATTTTTGTCACACTGCAGTATGATGAAGAAATGCCAGAAAACTGGCTTTTATATACTGGACCAGCAATTGCTTTATTATTATTATTAATGGGTAAATTGCAGTAAATTGCAAGGAAGCATTATGTGACAGAATTGGTTAGTTGCATTCTATCAACCCTCATAGTAGGAAAGAAAATTGGAGAGCAATTTTGACTGGAAAAACAGCTGACAGGAGAAGAGTTCAGCACCCGCTCCCATCTGCTCTGTCATGCTCACAACCTTCTAAGGCTGCTTTTCATTAAAAAATGGAGACTATTAGTTACAGGCTTCTGTGCATAACTTCTGGTTTTGTTCCTCAGAAGCTGGTTCAGTTTCAGGGCAACTCCAAGCCATAAACCAGTGCCCAGGCCATAAAAATTGTGCAACTCATGTTGTGGTAAATGAGCCTGATGTAGCTGATATGTTTATCAAGAGTTTGAAGCTGGGAGGAGCCACCTCTTTCAAAACATTTTTAAAACCAGTCTTCATGTTTTATGTAGAGTGTGGTTTGATATTTATTGATGTGATTCTATTAGTTGTAGTTTTTGTTGTTTTGAGATCATAACTGTACAAAGATGGAAATAGAGCAGGCATCTCCAAAACTTCGGCCCTCCAGATGTTTTGGACTACAATTCCCATCTTCCCCGACTACGGGTCCTGTTAGCTAGGGATCATGCGAGTTGTAGGCCAAAACATCTGGAGGGGAGCCGCAGTCTGGGGATGCCTGAAACAGAGTTATATTTGAAGTGGCTGCTTCTAAGGACTTGGGCCAGAAAAAGATGTATAATAATTTTAAAGTTTTAAGTCATAGCATTTCTTCTAAATGTTGCTGCATGCTCTCATTCCAAACATCAGAGAAAATAGTCTGGTGCCTCTATAGGGCAAGCTCACCTTTGTTTTCTGAATGATGTGCCACCTTAACCTCAGCTGACTTTTTCCTCTATAGGATGCAATTTGCTCTTCCTGTCAGATTAATCCTTTTGGTATAAGCTGAACACAGTGTTTCGGAAGCCAGAATAAATGGAAATGTCATGTGCAGGAAAAGGCTATTTCCAGCTCAGCTCTTGTTCTCGTTTTTTGTTTTTCTCAAGAGTAAACGAAACTATTTGGGCTTTGCAGATATTTAAAGTCACAGGTGACTGCCTTCTGAGCAGCTCATTTGACTCTCTCCCATAGAAGAGTTCTGGATTAAATGGGCTGTGGATGGAAGTTTAAGCTGCTTAACAAAATTAGAAATATTCAAGCATCAGAAACATAAGTACCAATAGTTTAGAATTTTGTTGTGGGCATCTTGGTGCATTCTTTCATTATCTTGGCCTTAAAAGCCCTCCCCAGCCTCCATAACTCTGTAGTGATAAGTGCTTACCATTTAACACTACAGTTTTGGCACTTGTTTATTATTCATCACTCCTTCCTACCTACCATGCACTTTTCTCTATGCAAAAATCTTCCATTCCCTTCCTTGAATTCCTCCTCATGCCCCACAACAGCTGCTTAATATCCACTGGGAGCTAAAAGTCTCAAGCATATAATTTTATTTCTGTGGGGCAGTGGGGCAGCATGTCTAGCTGTTAACCAGAAGGTTGGTGGTTCAAGCCTACCCAAGGATGACTGTGGACAGGATTCATGCATTGCGGGGACCCTCGGGGTCCCTTCCAACTCTACAATTACGATTCTACGATCATTTTGTTTGCTTTTGGTGTCATACACTAGGAAAAGCACTGTGTACGGCTGCTGCAACTGTTTCGATTCTGGTCTCATCCTCTTAATCTCTCTCGTTTATTGGAAATGAGAGGTGAAAGCTAAGTTGAGCTTCAAGTATCTGTCAGGGTGCAGTAACTGTTTCCAGATCTTAAATTCCTTTAAAAGCTAGGCCAGTTGTTTCACCTGTAGCTTTATTGGGTGTCTTTGAGGGCATAATTGAGATCTTGCAAAATAAGTATCTCCTGGTGATGGTGACACTGGAAATTACTACCGTAGGTGTTTGGGGGGATTTGAAAAGATTGTCACTAAAAACCTGGTGTGAATGGGTTTGGACACTTTGCTTCAGCTAAAGAGCTGTTTTACAAACTGGAAGGGTCCAGAGAACCAACAAACGTTGACTCGTTTTATGGTACATTTGTTGTTTAGTTGTTTAGTCGTGTCCAGATCTGCTAATGGGTAAGCCACCCAAAATGGCAGGGTTACCGCCAGCCTACCTGCCCATCAGATAGTTTGAGGAAGCTGCTGGAGAGACAAGAAGAAATGGTGGTTTCTGGGGAAATCTTGCTTCTGCTGATCTAAAAAGGACTGTTGCAAAGCACATACCTTATCCCCTCCATTAAGACCACATTGCTCAAACTGTCAGGAGCTTATTTTAATGTGAATTCAATTGTAGACCAAATCTAATAATCATGTGCTCCCCCTCCCCCTTCTTTCTTTCCAACAGGATTATTTTTACCCAGGATATTTGGGTGAGTTGCAGTGATACCCTTTGCTTCATACTATTTTCTTGTCACTTTCTAGGCACAGTTAATATCTGCCCCAAAATGTGCCATGTAACAGAGCACATCTCTTTATCTTAAAAGAGATCAAGTTGCTGATTCTTCTTTTTCAAAAAGAGGCACATTTTATTTTGTCAAAATTAATAACGTTTATAGCATTTGAATTGTGTGTTTTTTCTAATAAGGCAGTTGTAGTCTAAATAGAACAAAAACAAGCAAACATGCTGAATAGAATACCAGGAAATCAGAAGTTAGTTAATATGCCAACTTGTTTAATGATAATGTTTTTGTTCTTCAGGATGTATTAGGAGGTATGGGTCACCATATACAGGAAATCCAAATTTCCATACATGTGTGCATAGTAAGTATTTTTCATATTTCTATGTTACTAAAGAAATATAGTATTGTTGGTTGTTGGCTCAGGTGAAGAGCAAGTCAAGTCCATGTGAATATTGCCCAATGCTCCTTGTGATTCTTCCCATCAGACTTCTACTTTGCTCCATTGGATAAAATATTGCCTGAATTTGGATTTCATAATAAACTATGGTTATGGTGGGCAGTGATATAGTGGAGAAGGAACATGGAGGAGTGAAGCTCTGATAATTTTTTGTCATTAGCAATGGCATCATCTGCTGGAGAAGGCTTAATCACTTGTGTAAGATCTGCCAGGATTAGATGACGGCTCTTCCCTGCATGTGAGCCCTTTGTGAGATAGGCTAGGACAGGCATCCCCAAACTACGGCCCTCCAGATGTTTTGGCCTACAACTCCCATGATCCCTAACTAACAGGACCAGTGGTCAGGGATGATGGGAATTGTAGTCCAAAACATCTGGAGGGCCGAAGTTTGGGGATGCCTGGGCTAGGATCAGCTGGCCCAGTGTTACCCAGTGAACAAAAATTTCTGCAGCACGCTAATCACTGCACTGACCTTTACCAGCTCACTTTTCCATAACATGGGGGGCGCTCTGGTCTAAACCATTGAGCCTCTCTTGGGCTTGCCGATCGGAAGGTCGGCGGTTCAAATCCCCACGATGTGAGTGATCTCCCATTGTTCTGTCCCAGCTCCTGCCAACCTAGCAGTTTGAAAGCATGTCAGTGCAAGTAGATTAATAGGTACCACTGTGGTGGTACTAGGTGCTGGTACTAGGGTCCAATATTCTGTCATAGTAATTCAAGGTGTGGCTGGCACTAGGCTTGGATGATATATCAGTATACTGATGTATATTGATATATTGCCCAGGACCGGTATGTGGGGGCAGACAGCGATGACAATTTCACTCAGCAGTGTATCGCTGAGTGATACCTCCAGCGCACTGAGGGAGAAACAAACTAGCTGGGAGCTGGAGGCAGAGGGACTCAAGCAGCGGAGGTTCACCAGCGATATGTTGGGTTTTTTGAGTAATCAAATTGCACCTGAGCCAGTCTGATGTCAGTACCATAGCTGCCAAGTTATCCATTTTTTAAAGGGATTTTCCCTTATGCTGAATAGGCTTCCTCACGAGAAAAGGGAAAACTTGGCAGCTATGGTCAGTACTGTCAGTTTAAGAAACAGTGCCGGTGTTTTGTTCTTAATTGCTCCAAAGCGCGGGTGTTACTCTGTGTGTATATAAGGCTCTGTTCAGAAGCAGTTTCTTGTTGGGAGTTTGGGGAGTGTTGAAGGTTGGGAGTTTGTAGGAGTTGGAGGAGGGTTGGAGTGTGGGTGGGTGAGTGCATTGATTTTTCTTTTGACTCTGCCGGAAGCATACTTCCATGGGCCACTGAAAACTGGGGTGTGAGTTTTTCTTTTAGCACCTTCAGTACCCAGTTTTCCCCAATACAAATATACCATTGGTGAACTACCATCATATTCTGCCCTGGCAGAGGGAGAATCAAGCTGAATCAGCGAGGTGCTTGGCTACCACCGCTTGGTCTGTCTTAGGGGAGTGGGGGGCAAGCGGGCAAGGTAGCTCGCCTGCCCCCTATGCCAGCGAAGGCAGAGGGAGCTTGGCCAAGGAGTTCCAAGGTCCTTGCTGCTCCACCACAAGTGGCAGGGGGCTCAGGGCTTGCTCCATTGGGGGCAGGAGCTTTCCATGGCACGGCAGGAGCCTGGCCATGGGACCTCAGGGCTCGCTCGGCTGAAGCCAGGAGCCTTTCCACCCCCTGGCTGAGCAGTAATGGCCACAGCCCACGAGGCGCTGGGGTGAAACCACCTCAGCTCCCACAATGAGAGCTGCAGCGGTTTCACTCGGCATCTTGCTGGCTGGGGCTAATGCGGCTTTTTTCAACATTGTGGTATTTCTCCAAACCTCGATGTTTGGCTGGCAATACACTGTGATGTTGAAAACCCAATATAGCCCAACCCTAGTTAGCACTACCAGAAGTTTCTTGCATGTGTGTACCAAGGACATTAAACACATTGCTGGAGAGGCTGGGATAATGAGAATGGGCTCTCTTGGTATGGTGGTCACCTTCACTGTTGAAAGTAAGAGTGAAGCCAAAGATATCCAAAGCATTGTGGGAAGAAATCCTTTGGAAGGTGAGGAAAAGGTAAGGTGATTGGCTAGGGAAGGCCTGTAACATGCTAACTTTTTTACTAGCTATGTGCCATGTTAGAAACTGAGATATCAAAGCTAGGAGCTAAATGGCACCTTAAACCTAGTTGTTGGGTGCAGCAACGGGATGTCTAGGCGCGGGGTTTTTTATAACAAGAATACTAAGCTGAAAATGAATGAACAGCAAAAATACTATGTTCATTTACCACATGGTCTAGTCCTTTCCCTGCCCACCCACCCCCCAATATTCTTCAGAGGGTCTCTTCTACAGTCTTCAGAAAGTAGCTGGAAGTGGGGAGGCAGAAAAAGCTCCTCCTTTCCTTCCTCTCTGGAGTTTTAATCTGAAATCTTAGGCGCAATACTGCACCTAGAACAATGGGAGTTTCGAACACTGCCCATGTGCAAAATGTCTCTGTTCAGAGGACAACAACAGAGGCATATATTGTTTGGAAATGAGGCTAAGAATGGGAGTGGTGACCAAGCAATGGTTTAAAGAATGCCATCTGCTGAGCAAGAATAGAACAGATGCAGTGTTTTTCCTGTGTGTGAAAAATGCTTCACATAACATTTATCTCGATAATCCTTAACAACCTGTAAACTTGGGTATATAAAGCTATGAACTCGCAAGGTTGCCTAAGGCAATCTGTTGTCTCTCAGATCCTGGCAGGGAAGCTCTTAGTTAGAAATGCTATGCTGTGCATGAGAGATAGCAAGCCTGCCTAAGGCAACATAGTGAGTTCACGGGGAACAAACAAGAAACCTCACAGCATGCATTCTTGGCTAACAGATTTATCCAAGGAAAAGAGACATACTGAGGACTGGCGTGGATATCATAGTAAAAGGATGATTAGAATCTCTTGTCCTTAGCTACTATTGTTCTTAACATTGGCATAGCTGACACACAGATCTCACCCATGGTAAGATTTATTCCTGAAATGAATTATGGGAGGTGGTAGGCATGATAATTAGCCAAGAGGAAAAGTTAGGGTTCCTTGCTATGCCTGCGCCATAGAGATACATAGAAGTTAGACTAGTATAGAACTCCTGGCTTTCTGATTCATTTGGGATACCTACTTTAAGAGGAGGGCAAAGTGCAACTGAACAGGAAACAATATAATACTCTTCAAATGAGTACTGACTTGGCAAAGTGGAGGTGGCAGCTTAGCTTTGTTTATTTTTACTGCAGCCATTTTTGTGTGCGTCTGTGGGATCTGTTTTGCTGCATTGGCTGTTTTCAATATGACTTTGTGAATATCTCAAACGGTTTAGACAAGTAAGCACTATTAGCAACATTTCACCTGAAATATTTGAATACCATGTTACATCACTGCTCTGCTGTCTTGTCTGCATCTTGATGATGCAGGTATTTGCTGCATTATTACAGTGCAGAACTGTGGCTGCAGAGTTGTATTCCACTGATTAGAGAGACTGTGATAATTCATGAAAGCTTCATTAGAGAAAGCTCAAATATGTGGTTTGGCAGTGCTCCTGTATCCCGCCTCCAACTATATCTTTCTTCAAGGTCTTGCTTACTGTTACGTACTTGGAAGAAAAAAAAATCCTTCCAGTAGCACCTTAGAGACCAACTAAGTTTGTCATTGGTATGAGCTTTCGTGTGCACGAAAGCTCATACCAATGACAAACTTAGTTGGTCTCTAAGGTGCTACTGGAAGAATTTATTTATTTATTTTGTTTCGACTATGGCAGACCAGCACGGCTACCTACCTGTAACTAGATACTTGGAAGACTTTGTGATGGGGATTGTCTTTGCCTTTCAGTAATGCTTCTTTTGCTTTAGTGTTTAGCAGTCTTATTGTAGAGACATTTTCAAACAGTACAGTTTATGGCTTTCAAGATTTTAGTGAGTATTATAGGTATGCTTCCCTTTGGCAGAGGATAGTCACATGCCGCTCCTTAAGAATTAAGCATTCTTTCCTCCCTTTCTTACAACAGAACATTCTGCTACAATTCAAGATAAGTTCCTATCTCCAGAATAAGAATTCCTGAAGCACTGTCTTGTTAGGCTTAGGACATAACATATATAATTATTATTAATAAATTGTATACCGTTTCTGCAATTAATGTTTTTTCTTCCAGAATGATGACTTCAAGTAAGAATGGGCAAAGTAAATGGTTCCCACATTTTTTTTCTTTGAAGAGTGAGCTCTCCGGGACAATAATTCATTTAGCTTGGCAAGCGTATTAACTTTTCTGTAATTGAGCAAATTGCCTAGAACAGTGGTTTTTCAACCAGTGTGCCATGGCACCCTGGGGTGCCTTGAAGGATGGTTAGGGGTGCCATGGGCAACACTCACCGCTTTCCCCTTCCCCCCCTTTCCTTCCCTCCCTCCTCTTATGCCCTCTCGTGTCTCTGCCTCCTAAAGGCTTGCACAGTTGTTTGTTGCAGCTGCCCTGGCTGCAAGCTTCCCAAGCGAATGGTGCCTCTGGGACTGGCCAGGGGGTGCTGGTTGCTAGGAGCTGAGGTGGCCTTGGGTGTAAGCAAGCAAGTGGGTGAGGGAGCCTGCCAGCCCTTGCTTTTGGGAATGGACAGACAAGTAGGAGGCCGGGCAGGCAGGCACTGTGCAGGCCTTTCTTGTGCTTTCTGTGTCCAATGCCTGCCAGGGAGCTGAGTGCCCAGTCCTGAAAGGGAGCCTTTCCACCATGCAGGCCCAGCAGTGCCCACTGCTGCCACTGTTGCCTCCCAAAGTAAGGTACTAGGCTCACATTCACCTTTGGCCAGTCTCCGCTGGGCTACTAAGGCTGGGGGACATCCTCTTCCCAGGCCCCTGTGAGGCAGTGTGATGAGGCTGCTCTTTGGGGCAGGGATGACAGCTCAGAGACCAGGGATGGTGGTGGCTGCCCGGAGGACTCCCAAGGAGAGGGGAGAGGAGGCTGAGGAAACCCTCCACAAGGGACGGTCTTTGAAAAAGGGTAAGAGCATAGCTGCCAAGTTATCCCTTTTTTAAAGGGATTTTCCCTTATGCTAAATAGGCTTCCTCGCAAGAAAAGGGAAAACTTTTCTCTGGGTAAGAGGCTGCCGGCTCTGCAGGCAAGGGGTGACGTAACTGGCCTCCTGAGCCCAAAGGTGCCACAAAAAGAATGTGCAGCAGTTGGTCAAATGAACCGCAGACTCCAAAATGTTGAAAACCTCTGGCCTAAAAAACAGTGTCTTGTGGCAATGCAGTGCTGCCATCTTTCTTTACAAAACAATGCTAATAACTGCCTCCTTTCTCCACCAGTTTTTGTTTATAGAGGCAAACAATGCATTTGCCACCTCCAGAATTTGTTTCAATGGTGATAGCAATATTGTTTTAAATAATTTGATTCCAGGGGTAAAAGTTTTTATGTGGTGTGTTTTCAACCCTTCCCTCCACCCCCAGATTTGCCAAATCAGTGCTTGCCTAGTCCGTGTCATAAAGACGGTACGGAAACATGTGAAGACATGAAAGGCGGATTCCTTTGCCACTGCAGACCAGGCTGGCAAGGAGAAAGATGCAATGAAGGTAAGTCTTGTTCTGTGCTGCTTGGTGGCTGTGTTCACGGTGAGGATAATGAGATGGGGAATGGTTGCGGCTTAGTGCATATGCTTTGCATGCAGACATTCCCGGGGTCAATACTACTACTACTACTACTACTACTACCACCAATAATAATAATAATATATTTATTTATATGCTACCCACCTGACTAGGTTGCCCCAGCCACTCTGGGCGGCTTCCAGCAAATCAAAACATCAAACATAGTAAAACATCAAACATTAATAACTTCCCTAAACAGGGCTGCCTTCAGATGTCTTCTAAAAGTCAGGTGAAGTTGTTAATTTCCTTGACATCTGGTGGGAGGGCGTTCCACAGAGTGGGCGCCACTACCGAGAAGGCCATCTGCCTGGTTCCCTGTAACCTCACTTCCCACAATGAGGGAACCGCCAGAAGGCCCTTGGAGCTGCATCTCAGTTTCCAGGCTGCACAGTGAGGGTTGAAATGCTCCTTCGGGTATACTGGGGCAAAGCTGTTTAGGGCTTTAAAGGTCAGCACCTGCACTTTGAATCATGCTTGGAAATGTACTAGCATCTGTAGGTAGTGGTGGGAAAGACTCCACTCTGAAATCCTTGAGAGTTGCTGCCAGTCGGTGTAAATCAGGGGTAGTGAATCCATCTCCCATGTGACAGATGCAGTCCCCGTGGCTTCTCCTTACCCTGCACAGAAATTGGGCTTGAAAACAACCTTTCATGGACACCAAAAGGAGGCTTTTTTCTATGGTGCAGGGTGAGTTTCGGAGATGTCTATAACTGGGGTGGGATGAGTTTACCCTCCCCTCTCATGCACTCTCAACTTTTCTGCTGAAAACCCCCCTTGCCCACATGACAGTGTAGTTTGAAAACAGTGATCTACTGCGTTTGCAGCACCAAAGTGAATACACCCAATATTTATTCTTTATTTCCAGATATTAACGAATGCGCCGAGCAGAATGGTGGCTGTAGACATATCTGTTACAACACGCGTGGCAGCTATCGCTGTACTTGTAATAATGGGTTTGAACTCATGGATGACAATAAAAGTTGCAAAGGTAAGATGTGAGTACAGAATAAAGCTTAAACCACATACATGAACCATAGGCTTCTTCATGCATGATGGTTCATTCACTCCCTTGCTGATTTAAAGCAAACTGATAGTTCGCTGATTCGGAAGAACTGCCAAACTAGAATTTGCATCAAACCAGGGATGGAGGAATGCCAGGAGCAAGGAAGCAAGCAGAAGAGGAGGAAGCATGTGTTACGTCTGACCTGCCCCAATGATTTAAGCTCCCTTTTGTGGGAATTAGACATTTAGCAAAGTTTTGCAGAAGACAGCTGTTTGACCCTTTAATTTGTTCCCTCCTGTAAAAACTACACTAGACTCTTAAAGTTTAAAGAACAAATAACTTTAACTTAGTGTAGCTGCAGATACAGATTAAATATACTGTGCAGGTTGATATTTCTTAAATTGCTAATACAGGGTGCGTAGACGGTTACAGACTATTCTGCTCTGAGGCAGACAGCAGCACAGCATAGCATAGCTGCTGTAACAGTTAAAGACTGTTCAAGTAACTGCCATAACTGAACCAACTGCCATAACTGCCACAGAGCGTATGACATCACAGAGTTCTACAGCTCTTGCAACTAACCCTTTACATGTGATGTGCATTTTGGATGCTAACATCCTACACCCTTATGTACTATGGGGCTATGATTGTTTCATTTTGTTGTTAGTCATGACTCCAGTGCTTTTCCAGAAGCCTACTGCACAAACGCCATTGGAATGAATGAAAGCTTGATAATATCAATGTTATATGGCGATTGTTCCCGAGAGGCATAGCCGTGTTGGCCTGTCACAGCAAAAATAGGGAGAGTGGGGGAAGGTGATGAGATAAGACAGGGGAGGGGATATATTGATTGGAAATGTATTGCATTTTTTTAAATACAATTTTATTCTGCACAAGCTGTTCAAGTGAACTCTTTTGCATCTGATAAAATGGGTTCTAGTCTGTGAAAGACAAATCAACAATACATTTACCAGTCTTGGTGCCACAGGACACTCCGTTCTCTTTATTAGCATTTTGCCACTGACAGCTAAATTGAACTGTTGCTAATACGTCTTAGTTTCTTACAACTATGGCTTAAGATTCCAGTATGAAAAGCCAAGTGTGCATGTCTAGGCATGTCTGTAGTTATACCACAGAACTGTCCAGCACCATAGCAAAGTGGTGATTCACAAAGGATTTGCATGTTGGGTTGTGCCAGCGTGCCCCAACTAACCAGCCTACTTTGACTCTGAAAAATAGTGCCTTGTGAAGTGTAGATTTTCTTAGTTTTTCTATATATTGCATTGCATTAGCTCATGAAATAGAGTTGAGTTTGGAAATGTATGAATATTTCAACAATATTTGGTGGGAATCTTCCTTAGAATTATTCAAGAAATTGTCCAGTAACAGTAAGTCTGGTGTTTCTTTCCTGCCTGTGTTTTTAGTAAACTATGTAAGACTTCTGTCTTTTCAACAGAGTAATGCTGTTGTAGTCTGCATACGGGAAAAACCCTACCCTGTACCCATTCTCTTTTGGCAGCCTTTCTAACCTGGTGCCTATCAGATAGATAAGCACACATGTGCACACATATATCTACAATTCCCATCATCCCTGACTCTTGGACAAGGTGGCTCAAGCTACTGGGATTCTAGCCCAAAATATCTGGAGGTATATTCCAGCGTATAAGATGACTGGGTGTATAAGACGACCCCCAACTTTTCCAGTTAAAATATAGAGTTTGGGATATACTCGCCGTATAAGAAATAACGACCCGGCATATAAGACGACCCCCGACTTTTGAGAATATTTTCCTGGGTTAAAAAGTAGTCTTATATGCAGGAATATACAGTACTAGGTTGGGGAAGGTTGTCCTATAGCGTAGGTTTCACTTGGTGCCTTCTAGATGTTGCCAAACTACAACTCCCACCATCCCTGGCCATTGACCAAGCTGGCTGGGGCTGATAGGAGTTGCAGTTCATGCCTGCAGGATCAGCTCTATTAAACACACATTTTTAAATCCATACCAAGAGAGTGGAAGGGGGTGCAGTGACATCAGTTTTCACACCCTGCTGTGCAAACAAAGGTCATATCAAGTTCTCGTTCACATTAGTATGCAATAGTGAATTTGGATAGGAATCTGCTCAAGAGCTGTGCACATGATTCCAGCAATAGAATCACACGCAGAAACATCTTCCCGTTTGTGTGTGTGTGTGTTAGTGGATGGAAAAGGCTTTGAAAATATGTTTTCATTTTTTCCTCAGCAAAACAAACAATTTGTCATTTCCTAATTCTGTGATCCTTTTTGTCCCACAAATTCTGACCTTATTTTATATTGCTGTCACATATTTCCTGTGATATTTTTTTTCTATGTTTCCCCTCTCAATAATGTGGTAGCATTTTACCCAAGATGCTATACGACTTACAAAACAGCAGCTTCTGGTTTCTGGGAAGAGTGAAGTCATTTCCTACTTCCATTATTTAGTTGTAACAATGGAATGAGAATTGACTCTGGACCAAGATGGAACTTGGGAATGATAGGCATTGAAAGAATGTTGACATTCTGATTATTGCTGTTGATTTTTGTTCCTTTTCAGATATAGATGAATGCACAGTATCACCAGGCATCTGTGGAGAAGCTCAGTGTAAAAACGTGATAAGCTCTTATTCATGTGTCTGTGATGATGGCTATGTTTATGATGATGTCAGAAAGGTTTGTGAAGGTTAGTAGATGGAATTAATTCAACAAAGATAATTCTGAGGCTTGATAGATTGCTGTCGTAAAGTTCCCCCCCCCTCGATAGTTATTTTTAAGTCTTTAGGGCAGTGATTCCCAAATTCCTCCCTCACCCCCGACCACTTGAAAATTTCTGATGGTCTTATTGAACCTCTTAAAGATTTTTTTGCCCTTTGTAGCAATCATAATGTAGGGTGCAATATGTGGTATGATTTTTAATTCTCTTTGTATTGCTTCTTTTATTTCATATGTTGCATTTTTTAATATTACAGTTTGCATTCCAAAGAATTCAAACTAATATAGTAAAATGCAATATAAGAAATAAAAGACCATTGAAATACAGTTTAAAATCCATGTGAATATGTAATGTGGACAGTGCTGCGTACCACCTGTATGAATCAGTGGTCCATGAGCTACAGTTTGGGAACCCTTGTTCTAGAGAACTGCTATCTTTTGAATATTTTTTTAGCATCATCAAAAATTTTGTCCTCATTTCTTTACTTGAATTAAGCCTGCATGAGACATTGTGGCCATGGTGTTTTCTTTGGATAGTGACCATTCAGCGCTGATAATGCTGCAAACAGGTTGCCTCATAATACCCATAAAGATGCAGTAATCTGAGTCTTCCCCTTGCAGAATGCCAATACATAACCAACAGTGAGTCTTGGAAGGTTCCCCTGGCGGACAAAATTAACAACCAATTTTAGCCCAGACAATCTCAGTAGAAGGTGACTAGGGAGAACTTGGTATTATGAAGCAATCCCTTTTGCATGATGTCAGAAATGAATTACGCAATTTCAGAGATAAGTGGATAGACATGGAATAGAACAAACTGAATCATATTACCATCCTGGCCATGCTTTCTATGCTATCACTAACCCATTTTCTAGCACTGATCTTGGAGTGTGGCATTCATTCCTGGATCTCAAAATTAGTATCCCCAGTCTCGCCTCTAATCCCTTTATGTTTCATCCACAATTTCACAATACAGACAGGACCCAACCAAATGATTCATTGGAGAAGTGTGAGATTATATAGAATTTGGGGATTTTATGACAATGGCATACCCCTAACAGATGAACAGCTGTCAACAAAATTGGGGGAGAAGAGGGAGTGTTGGCTTTATAGGAACCAGATCACCCACTTTGTCACCACCCCAAACTGTCCTTTCCCAATCCACCAGACCCTTGACTCCATTCAGAATTGTAATACTCATTGCAGCTCCAGAGTCCCCCCAAAATGTTGTCTGTCATATATGAAATTATTGATGATATTAAAGCAGAGCACCTTGAGTGCCCTATCTGAGTCCCCTCCACCTGCCCCAGAGGGAATAAGACATGCTAGATATTACTTTTGGACAACAGTTGTTATTGTTGTTTTTAAGCCCAGCACATTAAAAAGGAATGTACTGTAATAATCTGCATCTCTGCTTTCTCCATTGTTGCTGGAGTATAGATGTGGACGAGTGCGAACAGAAATATTGTGAGCAAGCATGTGTCAATTTGCCAGGAAGTTACAGCTGCCACTGCAATGGAAGAGGTGGAGTAAAACTTTCCAAGAACATGAACACCTGTGAGGTAGCGTGCTTACTTCTGTTCACCGAGATAAGATCGAAAGAATGCATTCCCAAAGCTTTGAAACAACTCTATACAAAGGGGAATACTCCAACTGTCTCAGGCTCCCTAAGACTGGAGGCAAACCCATTAAAAGGCCAGCATAACTTCAAAAACAGTGTGTCCCTACAGTGGATTTCAGTTCCTGGAATGCAATTAACTTGGTGTTTGTTGCCTGCTTTCTCCTCCCTCCCATTAATTCTCAAAAGGAAATATTAAATAGGAATATAGGAAGCTGCCTTTTTTCAGAGTATGATGTTTGTTTATCTAGCTTATAATTGTCTATTCTGCTTGAGAGCAGCTCTCCAGGGTTTCCACCGGACATGCCAGGGTTTGAACCTGGGACCATCTGCATCATAATCAACTTGTTCTTCTTTAGCTGTGTCTAAACATACATTTCTATGCCCAGACTTAATCTGCAGTTGCTAACTGGAATGAGGAGGGGTTGTTGGGAGTGGACTCAGCTATACAGCTGCAAATAAAACATTTTAGGTGTGTTGTAAAGTGTGGTATACAAATGTGACACTAGATAGCAATGGTGAACTATGGCAAATTCAATACATTTTTCAAAACGTTTTTTTAAAAAAGTATTTTCACAGCGTTTTTTATATGTGTGTAGATTCCACCTGGTGACTGTAGTCCCCTGGTTACTATTGGACAGTTGCAGTGGCATTGAATTATCAGTGTTTTGAAGATAAAAGAAATAAAAGAAAATCGCTGTTTCTAAACCTTGTCTTAAAGTTTTATGCGCGCAAATACGTGATTTGCTTTTCTCCCTGCAGGACATTTTGCCCTGTGTATCTTTTGCTACTGCAAAAAGCGTTAAATCCCTCTATCTTGGAAGAATGTTTAGTGGCACACCTGTTATCAAACTACGTTTTAAAAGAAAACAACCAACACGGTGAGAATCCATTTTTAATTAAAGAGGAAAGGTCTTTTCTAAACACATGCTAAACTGGGGGATAGGTATGGGTCAAAACAGATTATCTTTCCATGATCAATAACTTGCTGTCACTATTGTAGACTGAATTTAGAAAAGTATTTGTGGCTACAGACAGACAGTATGGTCTTTTGTAGGCAGTCCCATGTCACAATAACGTAGTTAACGTAGTTAACAGTCATCAACAGGTTTACCACTCCTATCAGCCCATCACCCATTCCCATCACCCCCCCCCTCTGAATATACATAAGGGTCTGGTTACTTCTGTTTCAGTGTATCTGAAGAAGTGTGCATGCACACGACAGCTCATACCAAACTAAAAACTTAGATGGTCTTTAAGGTGCTACTGAAGGAATTTTTAGTAGTGTTCATAAGCAGACATGGGGAACCTGTGGCTTCTCAGATATTTCTGGACTACAGATTCCACATACCTGACTATCGGCCATGCTGCCTGGGATTGATGGGAGTTGGAGTCCAGTAATACCTGGAGGACAACAGATTTCCCTGTCTTTAAGGCAGGCATCCCCAAACTGCGGCCCTCATATGTTTTGGCCTACAACTCCCATGATCCCTAGCTAACAGGACCAGTGGTCGGGGAAGATGGGAATTGTAGTCCAAAACATCTGGAGGGCCGAAGTTTGGGGGTGCCTGCTTTAAGGTACCGCAAGATTCTGCAGTCATGTTTGTCACCTAAGTGAAACCCCCTACCATGCCTTTGGATGATGTCTGCGCCCGTGTGTGTGTGTGTGCTTATGAATGACAGCTGTCATTGGCAATATGATTATATATCCGTTATAGTCAGTATCTGCATCTCTGAAATGAATCAGCTAGATGGAAAGCACGCTATCTTTCCTGATTCCCGAAACACTGCATAAAAAACTGATTTCTATTTCTTATATCTTTGTGGCCAGACTTGTGGCTGAATTCGACTTTAGAACCTTTGATCCTGAAGGCATCCTTTTCTTTGCTGGAGGCCATCGAGACAGTACGTGGATCGTCTTGGCTTTGCGCAATGGTCGGCTAGAGTTGCAACTGAAGTACAATGGAATAGGCCGTGTGACCAGCAGTGGACCAATGATCAACCATGGAATGTGGCAGACAGTGGGTATAGTACAGGCTGCTGTTCTCATGCCTTATAACTCTTTAAATCCCACACCTCTCAACTGTTTATTTAGAGCTCTCTGTATCTCTCAAATGATGAATTCTGACATTTAATATTTTAATACAGAGTATTGTTTTATTTTTCTGTAACATGATGTCAATCGCTAACCCCTAAAGAACACTTTAAGAAATACTAAAAACATTGTTTCATTAAAAAAAATTGTGGAAGTATTCTTGAATACTATTGTGTGCAAGAGAGAGAGACTCTTTATTTGTTAAGGAACTAATGGATAAAACACATCCTCTGCAGTGCTTTCCTCATAATTCCAGTTACGCCCTTTCATGTCTGGTTCATTTCCTCAACTATCATCAAAACAAACAGTTTCCTCCATTCAGTGGAACAAACTGTGAATACTGTTTGTTTGTTTGTTTGTTTGTATGCATTATAGGAGGAATTCATCCACATGCTGTTAGAAATGTTCTATCAGCGCAAGATTTCTGCTTGCCCAGCAGAACCATCTCTCTTCTCCCCTCTGCATGCGGTTCTAGGGGTTCTTCCAACGCTGCCCAGAACCAAAGGATCAGGAGGAAAAGGGGAGGAAGCCTTATTGCACTAGTGGATGTGCTTGCATGGGCTTCAACTAGCAGGGCCAGTTAATTAAAACTGGCCAAAAATAGTGTGTGTGTGTGGGGGGGGAATAATACCTTAACAGTATGGAGTGCTCAGTATGGAGTAAAATGATGGATAAGTTAAATGTTTTTTGTTTATAAATAGTTTAGACTTACTGTGGAAATATGTAATGCAGCTAACATGCACAGGCTTGTCAGCTTGCAGCAGTAAAACCAGAATTTCTGGGTTACATAATGAACATCTTGACCAAAAAAACCTCATTGTAAAGTAATGCCAACCTACAAAACCAAAAAAGGAAACATTGCATTTAGCAAAGTTAATTCCAGATTTTTACTGCATTAATTAGTAAAGCGATAAATTTGTATGATATCATTGTGGTTATGTGTGTAGAATCTGGTGCTTTTAGTACTGGATGGAAGACGTGTGGGCTGGCAAATGCAATTATTTTGTAATTTGATGTAATTGCAGGAGATTTTCTGATAGACTAGGAAGTAGTTTTAATCCCTGTTAATCTGCTTTACTCTGCCAAAAATTGTTCCTTTAGTTGCACTGTTGTACTTGATGACTTGTAATCCATGTTCTTCCTCATAGTTCTGCATAAAAACAATCAAACAAAAAACTCCACAAGTGATGCATTAATGTCAGTGCCCATGAGGCTTGGTATATCTTCTTGGGGTTTTTTGGTAAATGGGATCAGGTGTTAAGAACAAAAATTAAAAGTCAGCAAATTTGTAAATATCTACCTATATGCTGTTAGAAGAAAAAGGAGCAGTTCTTGGGAGTCTGTTGCATTCATCCAGCTAGAATTTGTTGACTTGGATTGCTCCCAAAGCTTCCCCTAAAACTACTGTATTTGTGAGTTTGAGGTCTTTTGCCAAATGCCTTTCCCTTTTAAAACATTTTGGAGTTATGCAGTCCTTCAAGTGTCACCCCCCCTCTTCCCATTGTGTGTGTGTCTTTAAAAATGTTACCATCTCCACTTGCCATGTTTCATATGATCTTCATTCCTATGTAACATAGTCTGGTGTTTGCTGCTTGGGCTACTTTGGGAGAAAGGGCAGGAAATCAATAAGCAAGCAAGCTTCTACATGGGCTGCTTCCTGGTAAATGCAGGCTGAACATTTCCACTTTGCTTCTTTGTTAGCCAAACAGGGAAACCACCTTGTTGCGGCAACAATATTGGATTCAGATCATGGTTTGTCTGGAAAGAAACAAGCCTGAACCATTGGTTCAGACTTAACACTAAGCCTGCCACTCCATGGTTTGTTTTCCTGTTTGAGGGCAGCATAAAAGCAGGGATCTTGTGCTGTGGCAGAGAAATCAAAGGATTGCACTGGAGCAATCAGATGGCCATCAAACAGGATTGCTAATTTTTCCATCCTAAAAGAGAAGCCATATTCCTCACACATGCTGGACACGCCATAGCTCCTACATGGTGCAAGGCTACCTGGTGCAAACCTTCCTATGAGATATGGCACAGAACTCTGGCTCCATAACCCATTATACTCAGGTGCAGAGAATGGGGCTGGTTCCCAGGGTAAATGGATTAAGAGCTTACCTTGCAATAGTGTTGGAAACTACGAACTATATGGTCTTCTTCCTTTACATCATAGAGTCAAGATCGGACTGCAAATATAAAACTGCCATAGCATTCTGTAATACTGCCTTCACTTTTGCGCATAAATTGGGCTTGCTTATTGTACATGAAAAGCCAAAGGAGGCTTGATCATAGCTATGTGAACTCTATCCTAAATTTCCGGAGAGACAAGAATGCTTTGTGACTACCTGATGATGTGATATTAGCTCCCTCACCTTTTTTCTTTTTCTTTTGTGGGATGCCTTTTGTATCATGCAGGTACTAAACTTCTGAACTAAACCAAACTTCTGAACCTGTTCGTATCCCCACCCTCTCTCTCCTTCAGATATCTGTGGAAGAGCTGGAGAGAAGTTTGGTTATAAAAGTCAATAAGGATGCAGTTATGAAGATAGCTGTCTCAGGGGATTTGTTTACTTTGGACAGAGGACTTTATCAGCTGAACCTAACAGTGGGAGGTGTTCCTTTTAAGACTAAAGATCTTGTCCAGCCTGTAAGTACTACTGTTAAGTATATATAGGGAGTAATCCACTGGTGTGGGGTGGTCAGCTGGCAGCCCATAGGTCAGATCCAGCCTCTGAATCAAATTAATTTGGTTTCTGGCATTCTTATTGAATTTGTATTTAAGCTGTGATAAGATGCCCAATTTCTCTCATAAGATAAAATGTTCCAATTCTTTTTTTGATTTTGTATGTAGTATTGTGGGTATTCCTGGGCTCGGGTGTTCAGGACATTGGAGTCCTCCTTTATGGATTAGCTTTTCCCCAATTTGGTGCTCTCCAGATGTCAGTGTTCAGTAAGGGATGAACTCCCATTAATGTCTACAAACATCTATTAGCCCCTCTCCTCATTGTCTTTCTCTCTTAAACTAAAAAGCCTTTTCTCATAGGGAAGCTACCATAACTTTTTTCCATTACTGTGATATCCTATTTGAGATAGGTTGACATGGATTGTACACAATGTTCCTAGTGCGGCTGTACTGCAGATTTATGTAATGATTCATTTTCACATAAGGCCATCTTAGTATCTTTGAAATACATAACCTGACTTTTTGGATTTGCTGTTACTTTATGATTTTATTGCTTTTCTCTGCCCTACCTTGGAAATATTTATATTTAAGAGGGGTATTCAGGTCCTTAAAAATAATTTATAAAATGTTTTAACCCATATCCCTCATTACAAATTCAGCAAAAAACTGAAAGTAAAGCCATGCACTTAATCTTGTTAGATTAACCCACGAATGGACGGGTGTATGAGGGGCTGGAATTGGCTGAATGGCGAGGATATGACCATCCAAGAGACAGTGAGAGTGAATGATAAGATGCAGTGCTTTGCGGTTGCAGGAAGAGGCTCCTTCTACCCTGGCAATGGTTTTGCTGTGTTCAATTTCAGCTATGGTAAGTGTCTGATCGTGTTATACTGTAGAAAATACGCACTTAAATTTTGCAGAGAAAGAGAGTCAGTTGAGGAGTGCTGTATTAAAATTGCCATATCTTCCTCATTAAAAAAAAAAGAAAGCTCAACCTGAATTAGAGGTTCAAGTAGTAAAGGAGAAAAAATGTTAGGTATATTAAACCCCCCACAATATAGGAAGCTCTGGTTTACTTTTTGCTGCTTGCACTTCACAGTGTATTTTTATATTTCAGTTCAGACTTTTCTTGGTAAGGTCAGAGCCTTCCATGATTTGTTATCTGGTGAAACATTCCCTATGGGTTAAAATGCAATGGTGAGGGTCATTTCTCTCTCTCTCTGGCCCTCTAGCAGTGTTGATTATACTGAGAGTCGATGTGGTCACCTTCTCAGTGACATGTGCTGAGTTGAGCCTAATAATCCTGCACAGACTGAACACAGTAGAGGCCTTTAGGAGGGTGATTAACATACACACCCGTTTCAGCCAAGATTGAAATTGGCATTTGCTCCCTGAACATATACCATATTGTGTTATTTCAGTGTTGCTCACAAGAAGAAAGTCTAATGTGGAAGTGCACACCCCAAAAGACTACAGTGGTACCTTGGGTTACAAACGCTTCAGGTTACAAACGCTTCAGGTTACAGACTCCGCTAACCCGGAAGTAGTACCTCGGGTTAAGAACTTGACCTCAGGATGGGAACAGAAATCGTGCGGCGGTGGCAGCGGGAGGCCCCATTACGTAGCTAAAGTGGTACCTCAGGCTAAGAACAGTTTCAGGTTAAGAACAGACCTCCGGAATGAATTAAGTTCTTAACCAGAGGCCACTACTGTATCTAGAATTAATGGGTCAAGAGAAACATTGGCATTTAAAATCAGATGTAAATATATGCATACATACACACTTGTGTGCATGGATAGATAGAAGGAAAGATATAGAAGGTTTTAAAAAGTAGTTTAAAATATATGATTCTTGTACAGGATCATTTTTTCCCCTGTTGTATGGGATCATTTCTTTCTGTGTACCGTGTTTCCCCCTTTTTAAGACACCGTCTTATAACTTTTTTTCCTCAAAAAACACACGGTGTCTTATTTTCAGGGGATGTCTTATTGTTATTATGTTTTTATGGTATCTATGGTTCCGGGCGGTGGGGCGGCAGGCCTCCTCGGCTGGGCCATGAAGAGGCCAGGCTGCTGGCTAGGCGCTCCGCCCGGCGATGCCTTTGTCTCAGTTTTTTAATTCTTTCTTCCATTTCCCCCCTGCCAACCGCTCCAAGGTTCCTGCTACTTTATTTTTTTTGGGGGGGGGGTGTTTCGCGAAATAAATTTAGCAATATATTTAGCAATGCAAAGTACAAAAAAAGAAGTTAATTCAATATATTGTATACATATGCCATCAACACCCTAGGCTCTTTTGAAAGCAAGGGTGGGATAGAAATTCAAATTAAAAATTAAAAAGCTATTAATACATTTCTTTCTGCCAGGTTGTTGTTTTTTTAAAAAAAATTGGGCACCAGATGCCCTATTAAGGAAATTAACAAATATTTTGTAGAAGATGGATGATCAGTTGGACAGATTTTTATTATTTTTATTTATTATCCAGAGAAGTCCCTTCCTTTGGGATTATAAAACATACTGGTGAATCTTTGTGATATTGACCTGTCTCCAAGCCAGATGCCTGATCTATCTCTCCTTTGTTGTACATGCAGACAGGTATCAGTCAGACTGCTTCCCACAATCCCAGGTGTGCTGGGTGATTTGAGTCATCCTGTCCCCATGATGCTTTATAGCAGGAATTATCAGCAGCGAGCACAAATTTTCCATGATGAATTGTGCCACAACAATGAGGAAGATTAAAATGTGCTGAAATTAATAGGCCCCCCCGGCTTTCTGCTCCCAATTTAATAACTGATATTTTAAAAAACAAAACAAATTGTGCTAGTTTGGTATCCATTCACGAAGCATAACACTGAAATAAGTGAGAACAGAACCTGGGGCTACAATTAGGTCATGCGGACTTTGTTCTATTTATACATTTATATTGCTGTGAGTTTTGTGAGAGTCATCTTGTTTTCCCCTTGGGTTCGTTGATATCAGATCACTCAATTACTTCCTAAAGCTCAAGGCTGATGCAGAAGCTGGATGACTCACACTGAAGGATCCCCAAGTACGCCGGGTTGATAGCCTCTGGCAATCAGAAGTCTCCCTGTTGATTAAAAAGCTTAACCTTGGCTTCAAGCAATCTACAGGGCCATAGCACTTTCTGTAAGATGGATGAAACAGAGCAGTTAAAATAGTTTCGTATGGAAAGGCACTCTCCTTTATACTGGCGATTTAATAATATGTAGCTATCTGTTTTCCCCTGTCTCAGATGAGGAAATCTTATCTGTGCTTGACTGTTTGAAACTTTTATGTACCTAAGTTCTGTCTTTCTTTCTGTAGCCCAACCACTTGACACCAATGAAACAGTGAAGCAATGGGAGGTAAAAGTAAATATTCTGATTCGACCAGCCACAGATACAGGGGTGCTCTTTGCCCTCATCAGCAGTGAAACAACAGTCCCTTTATCGGTGGCTCTGATTGACTATCATTCCACCAAGAAACTTAAACAACAGGTAAATACGTATAATTTTAGTTTTTTGTTTTCATTTGGTGTATCGCTGAGGTTTTTAGGACCAGGATGAGAAGCAGCATGCCAGACCAAAGATGCAATTCCAATAGTTATGTTTTCTACACACACACACACACACACACACACACACACACACACACACCTAGATCTTTCTCTCTCCTCCATCCAGGCATCCAAGAGGCATTTTCAGGGTTCAAAGGACCCATTCCAGCCAAAAAACACTAAAAAAGGAGTATGAGGTAGGGCTAGTGAAAAGATCTGGCATGGAGGGAGTGGGTGTGTTCTGGGCAGAGTCCAGAGAGCTATATATAGAAAGGATTGGAGGGCCACATTCATCCCCCAGGCCTAAGGTTCCCCACCTCAGACTTAATGTCCCCCACTTAATACTCCCAACAAATCAGGCATGAAAGTTTATTTTGCTAGATGTTACCTGATGCCGTTAGAGTTGAGAATAACACAAATAAGGAGGAAGGGAGTCATATCGCTGTGGTGAGGAACTGCTGCAAAACAACAGCAAGTTTTCATAGGCCACGGAGTTCACACTGTCAGATGCATCACAATAGAATTCTATGGATAGACACATAGAAAGCTGCCTTCATACTGGGCCAGACCTTTCTTCTATGTAGCTCAGTATTATCTTCTGCAGTGACTGGCAGTGCCTTCTCCAGGATTCCAGGCAGGGGGCATTCCCAGCCCTACTGGAGATGTCATTGGGGATTGAACCTGGAACATAGGCATGCAAAGCAGATGCTCTATCACTGAGCTTAAGGCCTCATAATTTAATTCACTGAGTTGCAACCTATGCCTTTTTGTTCCATTTTCTCTTTTGATACATTGTGAATGGTTTTATTGAACTCAAGGGAGATACTGAAATTGTACCAGCAGATTTCCAACTATGCCCACAACATAATATATACCTAAATTTAATTAATGGCCAGAGATGTATATCTATTAACAATGAACGTTCACAAAGCAGAATACTAAAGTAGTGGGAACAGAACTCAGGGCTATGATAATTACCTGAATAGTGTGATTAAGGCTGTGCTAGGCGCTGGATTTCATGGAATTCAGTGGAATCTACTTCTAGTAATCATGCCTCGAATCATACAGTCAGTGATTCTATACCAGGCATCCCCAAACTTCGGCCCTCCAGATGCTTTGGATTACAATTCCCATCTCCCCCGACCACTGGTCCTGTTAGCTAGGGATCATGGGAGTTGTAGGCCAAAACATCTGGAGGGCCGTAGTTTGGGGATGCTGTTCTATACCCTCTTGCCTGAATTCAATAGGGCTTTTTTTCTGAGTAGAGATGTACAGGATAATATTGTAAGACTATAACCTTCATTGAATGTAGTGGGGCTTGTTGTTGTTTAGTCGTTTAGTCGTGTCCGACTCTTCGTGACCCCATGGACCAGAGCACGCCAGGCACTCCTGTCTTCCACTGCCTCCCGCAGTTTGGTCAAACTCATGTTCGTAGCTTCGAGAACACTGTCCAACCATCTCGTAGTGGGGCTTACCTATGAGTAAACAAGACTGGATTGTGCGTTGATGAGAGGGCATTCCTTGACACTAGTATTAAATGTTTAATAGCAAGAAATAAATTCTTACCCAATAGCGTTTCACAGACTAGACAGTGATGGTAGAAGAGATAAAAAATGAAAGATAACATCCACCTCTTCAGCTTGCTTTTCTTTGCTCACTTCACCCACCATAATTATGCAGGTCCTTTCTTGCCCATTTCTTATCGTCATAATAGCTAAAGTGGCATGTCCCATGTTCAGATGTAGTATACCACTGATTAACCACATTCTGCACAACAAGCTGTGTTTATTGGCTACTAGCTTAATGTCTTGCTTATGAGTTTTCCAGAAATATCTAGATTGACTAGATAGTTCTAGGACCTACCCAGCAAAGCAGTTCATGCGGTTAATGTATTGAGGAGAAACATTTGAATTCAAACAGAGAGGGTTGTCAGCTAGTTTCAAAGCAAACTTTCCCAAAGCCTTTTCTGCTGAGTGGGGATAACAGTGCATTTGGGAGTGGTTGTCCACTACAATTTGGAACAATCCTTACTTTTGGTAATAGTATCTTAAGTTCCCTAAATATTTCTAAGGTAATAGGGTGTGTTGGTGCTATCTTTTCCTATAAATATCTATAACTTCCATTTTCCATCTCGTTCCTTATTCTTTCTTGCTATTCAGTTCATTGTCTTGGCAGTGAAGAATACAGTGGTGTGCAGACTGGCAGTAAGCATTTGTGATGAACAGGAACACTTGATTGACATCTCCATTGACAGGGGTCAAATATTGATGACTGTGGATGGCACTGCAGGACAGAGTGAACTAAGCCATTCACAGCTAGAAGAAAATTTGTCTCTCTTGGATAATTACCTGCAATCATCTGTGAAGACCTATGTGGGAGGATTGCCAGGTGAGTATCA
Organism: Zootoca vivipara; assembly: GCF_963506605.1. Taxonomy (NCBI): domain Eukaryota; kingdom Metazoa; phylum Chordata; class Lepidosauria; order Squamata; family Lacertidae; genus Zootoca; species Zootoca vivipara. The sequence continues at coordinate 25,040,024 of NC_083279.1, read as the reverse complement.
AATGTTGCAGTCCAGAGTGTAGACTTCCAAACAGTCACTAGAAGTGACCATGTTCTACTTCTGCTTGGACAGCATTCACATGTCACAGTAAACTGTGGTTAATAGTTTACAATGAATCCACAGGTGACTCTCACTTTGCTTCTTGTCTAGTACATACAGGAGCAATAAACTATGATCCCACTCTTGGTGATGTGTCCAAACTAGGGACTGTGGTTTGTTTTGGTTTGAAGTTGGCAGCTTGTTAAACCAACCATAGTGTGTTGGTTTGTGTTAAGCGGTTTATTGTGCCAGATAACACAACAAACCACAGGTTAACGCAAACTGAAATCAAAAACTTCTAACGTTGTCTTCCTGGCTGCAGATGAGAAAAGAGGGGTTTCTGTGAGCCTGATGTTTGCTGCCACTTGTTCCTGTCACAATAATAAAAATGACTTGTTGTGACATCTATAGCCTGCCATTTGAAATTTTGCCTGTTTGGAGATTGAAGCACAACTGAACCTGAAGGGTGTTTTTAATCAGGAAAGGATGGGAAAGGAAAATAGTATGTTCCCAAGCAGAAATCACAAATGTGATCATTATTCTAAATTGCATTCCACTGTAGTAAGTGAGGGTTGCTTAGATAAGAGGTCACATAGAAACATTGAAATAGAAGGCAACATACATTTTATGCTCGTGAAAGGCCAGAGAAATGTTCCTAGAAAGATTATACTACTTAAAAATTGGTGTTACATAGATCTCCCTTTAAAGGCTAGCAGATCCTCCCTATGATCCTAATGTGACAGGAGTGAACAAACAGGAGCTAACAATCCAGTTTGGTTGCTTCCAGGCACTTTGAATGCAAAGGTATAGTCCCATTCATGTTGATGAATTAAATCTGGGCTATTCACACAAAATAGAGACTTCCTCAATGTGGAAGCATTATCAGGCATCACTATTTGTTCTGTTTTCAGATTGATAAAATCTGGGTGTCTGCTTTTAGAGACACAAGGGTTAAAATGTTTTGGTTTGCAGAGAAATTCTAGTGTACTGGGGGAGTGGAATGGAAATACCACCAGATGTCTGCATCTGCAGGATTGTTTCCTGCCCCACCCCACCAAAAATATTATATGCTTCAGTTATTTTTCTCCCAAGTAGCCGGTGTCTTTTTGAGGAGTGCAAAGTTCTTCCTGACTCTTTTTCTGGGCATCAGCCAAGCCCTAAGCAATAACCTCAGTGAGAGAAGGCATGGATTGTAACACAAGTAAAGGATGATTCCATTTTCAGGCACAGTTCCAAGTGCTGGTCTTTAAAGTCCCGCATACATAGTTTAGGACCAGCAAAGGTTTAAGGATTGATATTCCTGCTCTGATGTTGAGATCTACTTCAGAGGCCCTTCTACAGGCCTTTGGAAGTGAGGTGAGCAGTGATATGAAAGAGGATGTGTTAGTGTTGGTGCCCTGGCTTGTCTTCCCCAGGAAGGCTTGCCTGGCAACTGAAGACCCTTCTCCTTTTTCTCTTCGTGCCCAGGCCTTTTAGATGTTTATTTTGATAGGTTTTTGAATCTTTCTAGGCTCTGGTTTCAATGTCTCTGGTTTCAAACAGCTTTAATGCTGTTTGTTTTTGGTTTTATTAAGTTGATTTTATTATTCAATATTGAAGAGCAAGAAACATATAAATTAATAAATGTCTATGGGAAGACTCTCAGTGCATGCAAATCTGGAAGGCTCTAAGCATGCAAAGTGGATGGATCTTGCCCAATAGGTTACTTTTCCGGTTTTAACTATTGTCCATTGGTAGTGCTTTAGGGAATATGACAGCAGCATAATTTGAATAGTAGAACATCTTTAAAAAATACTAATCTGTTCAGTTTTTCTACATGGTAGCTCAGCTTAGTACAATGTGCACACAGGGATCCTTCATCTCATCAGCTCTTCCTTTTTATATTTTGTGTCTCTTTCCTGCAGTGGCCCCTTTGTTAGTTGCAAAGTCTTTTCCTAAAGTAGTTTTTTTCCCTTCAAAAAAAGGATAGTTAAGAGGCAAAAGACAATCACACTGATAAATCTTTACCTAACCATACCTTAAAATTTTCCCCGAAATTACTTTTATTAGAATGCTAATGGTATTGCTGCAAAAAGTGTCATGTGGTTTTCTTAAATCAATGCGTTTTTTTAGTTCCCTCCACAGAAGCATTTTGTTTAAGCCAATTTTTGTTACATTAGATGTCAACACATAGCTTGTTTGTTTGTTTGTTTCTTACATGAGCCCCCAGAGCACAAGATACTTGCTGTGTGTGTGTGTGTGTGTGTGTGCGTGCAAATTTTACGTTTGCCAACTTTTGATCAAAGTCTTGTAGTTGTGTCTTTAACGGAACTCTGCTGTGCAGGAATTTGCAGACTGTGTTTCTCTTTGCCACAAAAGGTTCACTGTTAATTCCTGCAGATCCAGCTTGTGTTACAGGCAAAGGCTACACAGGAACGGCTACAGAGGTTGTTAGGTCAAAAGCTGAAACCATGGTGTGTGTGTGTGCAAATGTGAGTGAGAGAATGATTCTCTGCAGATTAAATTGCAGATGGATTATAAATTAGACATAGCAGTAATGTTGATATAAGCTGATTTCTTCATGTATTGGCTTATACTAAAATCCTCTCTCTCTCTTCCTGCTTCAGTGTTTACATGGATACTGGTAGGCATCTAATAAAAGATTTTTACCAATTCCAACACAGCTGTGATCAAAGGTGTATGACAGATATATTATCTTAAACATCTCTAGTGCAGTTTGCCTTCCCACCTTTTACTAAAAAAATTATTATTTGGCCGATTCCCAATAATAGTAAGGAAAATATTTCCATAGCCTATATGCATGTTCTGTGACTGACAGGGTGGTCATCCCTCTATCAAACAGCACTAGGCACATAGAAGTCATTTGCTAAATCTTTATCTGGGTTCCTGTACTCCTTTGTCTGCATCCTCACCACACAATGCTACATGTGCACTTAGCCACCATCTATTGGAATGAGGGCCCACTTCTTCCACCATGGAGCCCAAGGTGGTGTATATGTAGCTCCCAGGCAGTTTCCCATCCTGGCACTGACCAACCACAAACCTGCTTAGCTTCAGAAAGGTGGTGACCTCATGCTCCTTTGGACCATACCCCAAGCCCTGGGAACACATCCATACCTTCAGATAACACTAGCCAGCTTGTGCTGAGCTGTAGATAATTCAAAACTGAACGGCAAGCAGGATGAGAACATCTTCCACAGAATGAGATTATCTTATCAGATAATTACACTTCATCAGAAGTTGCCTCTGTCCTAAATTATGTAATGGTTAATCCAGACCTTTTGTCTAGGAGTTAAGTTACAAGGGAGAGTTTTTCCCAGACAGAACCCTAAGCTGTTATCAGTGCAGATAGTCATGAGGGGGAAGAGACCTGCAGGCTAAACTTGCCTTGGTGCCAAAACTTATCTTACAATTGAACAGAAGACCTTGGAAAGGAAGACAAGAACAAAATTTGAGAAAGAGAAGAAGCAGTGAAACACTACATCCCGGAACAATTTCTAATTCTTTGTATGCAGAAACCTAAATGCTGTTGAAGTTCCTTCTGCGAAAGCTTCCCTGAATTTTGCAGCTTAGCTATTCCCATAGCCTGTGTTAGTCATAGACCCACATACAGCTTAGAATGTTAAATAGAAAAAAAAATGTGTTGTTTTAGAATTAACAAGAATGAGGAACTTGGTGGTAACCTTTATTGAAGATGTTTTCCTTCTCTTTTTTAAAAAAACAAAAACAAAACATACAGATGTTCCTGTCACTTCAACTCCAGTCACCGCTTTCTACCATGGCTGCATGACAGTGAAAGTTAACAAGCAAGCTGTGGATCTAGATGAAGCTGTCTACAAGTCCAATGACATCACATCTCATTCTTGTCCTCCAATAGAGACTGGTCAATAGATGTCACTGCAACACACACAAACGTTTTATATTCAGAAAAGTCCCATTTCAATGCTTTCCTTTATATATATAAATATATAAATATAAATAAGATATAAATTATTCAGACTTCCAGCACTGCGTGTATAGTTCTCTTGAACACTGAAGTTATGTAGGAGCTACTGAAACTCGTGTGTCAGATTAATTATTGAAATATTTCTTTGCTTGGGAGGGTTTCAAAGATGTAATATATTTGTAAATAGTTGAGAAAACTGATATTAATAACCCAAAGCTGCAAATTATTGCCGAAGGTGAGTTGTTAAGAGGCAGGTCATACCTGCCATGTGGCAACTGGTAATATATTCTGAGTGGACTGGAAGATTAAAAAATAGTTCTGTATTTTTTTATTACCAAATGCTGCTTATTGACTTAATGAAATATGAAAGAATAAAATATAAAAAACTTTTTTTTTACTTAGCTGAAGCAATGATGCTCTGTGTTCTGGATGCAATTTTACTTTATTCATGTTGATTTGGAGCAATATTAGAGTTTTATATCAAAGCTTGGTTTCCTTGTTGGCTGATGCTATTTGGCAACTAGGTGATGTCTTTTTCTAATGAACCTAGGCAGAAAAACCTGTCTGAGGCTTTTTGAAAAGGCAAAGAGTGATAGCAGTTATTGGGGGAAGATGGACTTTTGAGGACACATGAGCAATGGAGCTGTTGGCATTTAAACCAGAAGCAAGTGCCCTACAAACTGGAACTGCCTCTATATGTTGCAGGGGTGGTTGCTGCTGCTGCTGTTGTTTTGTTGTTGTTTGTGTGGGGCGGGAATACTTTGCTCTCTTGCATTAAGTCCTTTGGGTGGTGCTAGTCTCTGCTATGAAATGGTTTGCTTCACTTCATGTATACTCTAGCACAGGCATCCCCAAACTTCGGCCCTCCAGATGTTTTGGACTACAATTCCCATCTTCCCCACCCATTGGTCCTGTTAGCTAGGGATCATGGGAGTTGTAGGCCAAAACATCTGGAGGGCCGCAGTTTGGGGATGCCTGCTCTAGCACATCCATACGCACAGTGTTTGGTATGTTCTACTCTCCCCAGTGGAAATGACAAGGCTTTTCCTCCCACTTAGGAGTATTGGAGACAGATGGTTTGCATTTTCAGCATGGGTGCAGAAATAGCAGTGGAATAGAGCAGTTTATCCCTCCCCCACCCTCTCACTGCATGCAAAACTTATACATATGGAGCATGGAGAATAAAGATTTCTACCTAGCCCCACTGCCTGCCCTCTCTCCTCTTGCTGTTATGGTCTATCACACAAACTCTCTTTTGTAGTGAGGTAAGTCTGGAACAGGAGCACCGTCACACTGGGGGTGGCTGCTGTGCCCTAGGCAGCAAAATATTTTGGGCTGGTCCTGGCACTTACTCCCCTTTTGATGCTCGCCCCACTTGCTTCCAATTTGCTCATAGTTAGGGATGGATAAGAAATTCAGTTTGGTTTGTGTTTTAATGTGAGCATGTCTAATTAATACTTCCCAAAACTAGCAATTCTTTGAATTTTATGTTACAGCTCTCCAACCAAAAAAAGTGTGCATTTCCTTTCTTTACATTGAATTCTGAACTTTTCATTAAAAAAATCCCATTTATTATATTTGCCTGTTCTATTCCATCAACCGTATTCAGAAATGGGGAACCTGTGGCTGTCCAGATTATATGTTGCCTGTGGTTGATGGGGAGTTTGAGTCCAATGTCATCTCAAGGGCCACAGGTTCAACATCCCTGGTATAAACCGCCTCCATGTCCTGCTTGCTTTCTATTCCTCTTTCCTCCTCTCTGCTCCCAAGTTTTCTTCATCATTATCCTCCACCCACCCCGCTGTCTCATTCTACATAATGTGAAAATCTCGTAAGCTAGAAATGGGTAGCCTGTGGACTCTATCCTGAGATAGATCCTGAAACCAAAGCCACTCCCTGTCTCATTCCAAACCTCTGCCAAAAATTGCTTCCCTGTAAATAGCAACAGAAGCTTTTAATATAGCCCCCCTTTTGTTATGTACCAGCATTAAATACTGCATCACTTGTTGAATCTGTAGCATATGGAAAAGATAACTTTATTTTTAGTAGTAGTAACTACTGCACAGTACAACTGTTGAGACAAGAGAATAAATCCAAATATTTTAAAATACTTTGATCCTTCAGTATATTTTAACCCTTTGGAAAACAGTTCATATGAAATTATGATATTTAATCTCATCTATAACACGCATAGACGAAAAGTACAAATATATTACACACAATATATTTTATTGTAAAATAATCGTCAGAATCTTTTGGAAGACATATCCACCCAAAAGAAGGTATTAATGCTATGAAAGAAAGATAAAAGTATCTTTCCCTTTCTAAAACAGCTGTTCTGTGTGTACAGCAGTAATAATTTAGATTCTAAATGAGGTAAACCCAACTATTATGAATAAGGAAATAAAACTAAGAAGCCAGAGTTTTGCAGCTTTATGAAATGATTTACATACAAAGCGGCTTTGCCACTGTGCAGTGAACTGCTGCACATGCGGCTCACTTGTGTATCTGCATTGCTATTCTCTCTATGAACATCCCCTTGCAATATAAAGGCTGTCATCTAGTATCTTGGGCCACCAAGCACACAACGTCTGCATTCAGACATAACCATAAACTGTTGCAGGAACAAATCTAGATAAGCAAGTTCATGTGTCCCTATATAATCAGTATATCAAAAACTTGCTTCTGTGTTTGACAAATCATAGTAGTGTTATGTGCAATTGCAAACAAACCGTGGTTAGTGTTAACTCTGGCTTTTGGGTTTTTTCCCCCAATAAACCATGATTAAGATTACCCATACTTTAGGGTTCAGACAAAACTAAACCGTGTTAACTGGAAACGGAAACAAAAGCACAAACTTCTCATTGCAGCTGCATTGGAAGAGGACAAGGATTGTCACGAACCCAAAGCTCACCTGATTCATTTTCATTACGATAAACCAGATTTATCATTAATATCCAAATGCAGGCTGTATGTGGATACCTAGATCTTTGCTCTGTTTTATAAATAATAGTTGCTTTGTAGGTGCAGCGGGATGCATGTTAGTTTAAAAGGTAGGTTGAAAAGAACTGCATGCAATATTTGACTGATCGATCAACTGTCTGTGATGCCTGCCTGTTTTGCAATCATTATCTTGTTAATATGTTATTTGGATTTAAAGCTGATAAATAACATGCCACACAATATGACACTCCTGAAAGTCCACTAGCTAGTTAGCACACATTTCTTGCCAAGGCTTTTGTTTTTAAACCTGCTACTTGCTAATATTGGTGTCTTGGCTACGGTACGTACGGTGGAGGCTTTTCACCTGACAGGAAATATGGTGTATATAATGGAGGAGCATTGGGAGGCAAGCCATAGTTAGAGCTGGACTGAGATGGTGGCTGAGTGTCGTCGGATAAAGAAATATCAGTAGATGATGCTGTTGGGAAATTGTTGGTAGGCTGTAGCAAAACAAAAGGTTTTCGTTCATTAGCTACTAACTGGACTTCAAAAGAGCATTAGGCATATATATAAACATATGTTTTTAAATAAACTAAAAACCCATCACTTATGCATAATTGCGGTAATATACCGTATTTTTCCATGTACTGTATAAGACTAGGTTTTTTTTACTTTAAAATTATGTGAAAAACTGGGGGTCATCTTATACACGGGGCAATCCCCTGTATTTTTTTAATTGGAGTCCCTAAAAATAGGGGACGTCTTATACACAGAAAAAATACGGTATACACAGAGAGACTCACAATGGGATACCCCAGTTAGTAGATCATAAGACTCTTAATATCTTCATGGGCTCAAGCTGCACTTCAGGCAAAAGATTCCAGCATTGAAGGGGGATGGACTCTTATGACCCCCGTGGTCCCTTCCAACACTATGATTCTATGGCCTAATTCACCAACACTGAATACGAGGGGAAATTGTGGCCCTCCAACATTGGGCTCCAGTTCCCATCACCCTCAGCCAGCATGGTTGAGTGGTCAGGGTTGATGGGAGTTGTGCTCAGCAATGTCTAGAGGAGCACAGGTTCCTTATCCCTGCTGTGTACACCCAGCCACACACAAATTGTCGGCTCATATGTTATTCCTGCAGCTCTGGCTTGTCTTTCCAATTTTGATTCTGTGTTTTCAGCAGAGCACCTGCAATACTGGTCATATAACATATTAAATTGTAGTAGAAACAAACAATATAACACTTTTATTTTAAAAGTGCTGAAAACTACTTTCAGTGCTAGTCTGATACATACCCCACCCCCACACAAACAGCCTCCCCTTTGCCATGAGGACAGTCTAGCAGCGCCATAACGGTGCATCTGATTTACAGTCAAAGGAAGTGGAACTCTTCCTCTACTATACCTGAAGGGGTAAATGGTAGGAAGCATAATGAGGAACAGTTGCTGCAGAAGGGCAAAACCCAGCATACGTCAGAATCTGCTGAGCTGGATTGTAAAGAATCTGTGGTGGAGGGCCAGAGCTGAAGGCAATTTGTGAGAGAGGCACCTGTGGAAGACAGATCAGTACATTTTGCTTATGCCCCACACTTAATTTTTATATTCATCAACTACTTTTTCCATATCCATTGGTACATTGAATGACAGCTCCGTAAACAGCATGATATAAGTTGAGGCAAAATGCTATCCCACACCTGCAGATTGGGGAACAGAAGACTTTTTTTACGAGATAAAACTGCCACCTCTCTCTTTTACCTTTGAAAAATGTCAAAACACTTTGGTGCCAAACCTGCTTCTATTCGTTCCTTGCAAAACACTTAAGGAAGGGAGCCGGGTCAGGCACATACCCTGCTTGGGACCGTAACACACTAGAATGCATTGTGTCCCCTGCCCAACTTCCAACGTAGACCAGAATGTGTGTAATAGGAATAGCTTTCCTATTTTTTTCACATTTCAAGGAGCACGCAGCTGCCAGTGTAAGGAAAATGCCTTTCTCTGAAGGACTACAAATAGTTATAAAAATGTCGCTGTGGAAGTCCGAATGCATCTGTGGAACAAATACACCAAGCTCCTCTTTGTAAAAGGTAGGTATGTTGCTTGGGGGGAAATTGTTTCACTGAGCGTTCTCTCTATTTTGTCTGAGTGCTGTGACTACCCAACGAAAGCAGCCCAGTAGCAGAATACAGTGCCAAATGGTAACACACCAAATTCAACGTTTTTTTCAGAGACCACACACACGAGTCAAGAATGCTTGAGATGGGAAGGAAGCAGAGTGGGGCTTCCTGTAAATAGTTCTTTTCAAACGTGAACTTGAGTATTACGATTCCTCCACAGTAAGACCCCAGGCCAGCGTAAGGGCCACCCCTCTCCAGCCTCACACTCTCAAATTTTCAAAGAACATGCAGCAATTCTTTACTCTTTACATGCAGCAAGTTTTTACTACCATGCCAAGCAACCTCATCATAAATTCAAGAGCTATTTTTAAGAGCTTGAGGGGAATATGGCATTTAGAAGAACAATTGCATTTCCCCTCACTTATTCTTACTTCCCTGCATTCTTGTTGGATGCCTGCCCCTGCTCTATTTAATGTCTTCTCCCAGTCCAGTGCTGACCTTTGACACTGCTCAAGGGAGGAGAGGGGAAGTGACTCAAATCTATTAGCAGTTTACTTCACACAAACAAACAAATGGAAATCCAGCAGCAAAGTAGATACCAGGAATTTAGCCTGGAGGGCACCAAGAAACCATTTGTCCATACTTTTCACTCGCTTGTGACACAAGTTATTTCCTTGCCATTTGCTTTGGGACTTGAATGCTAACCTCAACAAAATATCTGACAACACTTTGAGCAAGCTGTAAAGAACTGGCATGCAAACTTCGAATTAAAAAAATGGTTACGATTCTCTTTGAGGCCCGAAGAGCAGGAAGGCACCATGACAAAAAAATGCATTGTGGGAAACTGCAGTTGCTCCATATTAACAACTTAAGTAGGATTTGAAACTCTGTGAAAAGATTTAATGGTTCAAATTGCCTTTCTTTCACCTGTCTATGCGACATTAAACTACAAGATGGCAAATGCTAGCTCAACATGAAACGTTACACTACATGATATTTGGTGCATACACAGGTCCTCCAAATTCAGTGTGACTTTCAAAGGGGCATGCATTTTAAGGCATCATCCTCGGCTAATAGATGCATGGAAAACCAGCATGAGCACAGCAAGCAGAGAACTAAGGAAGTGCTATTTATCCTGCATGTGGTTTCCATCCTAAAGATTATTGTTCCAACCAATATTTTCAGGCATCTAGGTCACAAAAGAACATGTACGCCTTAAACGAATAATTTAGAAAGCGTCTGCCTGTCTTTTGAAGAATCAAGAGCATCTTGGAGAGTAATGTATCAACCAGCTTCATGAAATACAGATACACAGCTTGGGGGAGACTAAACCAAGCCAACTTTCACCATTAAAAATAAACACAAAAATGGCAAAGTGCAAAAAAATCCTGCAAAAAATTAGGCTGGGTTTTCTTTTTTAAAAAATATATAATTTTATTCATTTTATCATCAATAATTTCAATTTACATCACCATCCAATCTTTCCGTGCTCTGTCAAGCCAAATACTTGACTCCCCCCTCCTTCAACAAGCTTTCTATTGCCAATCTATATCTCGCATCCATAAGTTAAACTATAAAGCCCACGTTGTAGGAATTATTTCAGTCCTGCTAGTGTCTTCTAATTTTTACAGTAAATAGCCCCAACCACATGTTCTGCATGGAAGCCCGAGTCCTACTGCATTGACTCCCATGGGTATAAAATGCCTCTAGCATTTCGAGACTTACCACATCTTTAAATGCCCCAAGTATGGCTGCTGTGACTATGCCAAGAAACAATCCGATGATGTTCAAGACAGTGGAGGACCAGAGCAGCCGGTACAAGTGGACCACATCCTGGCAGCTGTTCACGCCAAGGAACTCGTAATAGCTGGTAGAGTGTTCTGAGCTGGTGATAAGGGGGGCAGGAAGGGAAGAACATCACATCAGCAGCAATTTACAAAAAGGAAACCCAGAGCACCAGCATCCCAGCCCTGCCATTTTCTCTGTTGCAGTGATGCTAGTCAGAACTGTTCCAGAATGCACCTACTTTTCCCTTCGTCCTCTCATTCACACGAAGAAAAGCTCATGATATATCTGATATTCAAAATATAGCAGGTTGCCAGACATTGTGATGGATGGAATTTTCTAATGTGTACTACTTCTGGGGGGTGGCTAGATTATTTTTTTTAACGGTTGTGTTTAGGTATAGGGTAGACTAGAAATTGAAAACAATAAAATAAAATAAAATAAAAAGGTCTGAAAGCCACCATAATGTTTGCATCTGAGCAGCAAGTGGCCCAAGAAAGCAAAGAGAGTAACCTAAGTAAATTCTGGATAGAAAGCATACAAAAAAATTAAAGCCACAGCTTGGGGCAGGCAGAATCAACGAATCTGTTTATTAGTGACAAAATCTACAAGCTACTTTCCAACTGGGTTCCCTTTCTGCCCACTCCACTTTGGTCTCTCGCAAAAACATGGCATTTTCTTCTACAAGCGCTGACATGCATATTAGCAAGGGAGGGTGTTTTGGGTCAAGGAAATAAACAACTATCTTGACTTTTAGAAGAAATCTAAAGTCAGCCCTGTATAGGGAAGTTTTAAATGTTTGAAGTCTTACTGTGTTTTAATTTGTTGGAAGTCACCCAGAGTGGTTGGAGTAACCCTGTCAGATGAGTGGAATAATAATAATAATCACAGGGGGGGGGAACCTAGTCATTGCCCATTCCCCACTGAACTTGTGTTTAATAGCAGATCATCAGAACTGGAGTAAAAGAGGCCTGGCTAATGTATTCTACTGCGTCATTCATTCTGAGTGAGTTTGTATGAGAGAGCCAGGTAATGCTGCTGAGAAGCATAGTTTCTCCCCAGAGTTGATGACTAACATTATAAATACTGTACATGCCTGGCTGAAAAAGCAAGTGAACAGGCTCCTCCTATAATAGTGACTTTTTCAGGAAGATACATGTCTGCTTTATAAGACCACAGATTGCAGCCTCCATTGGGTTACAACAGATTGTGGCTGAAGAGGCTCAGACTGACAGGAGCCCTTCCAACCTGCTGTCCACAGGTACTTACTTTTCACAATTGTACAAATCGCAGCAATAGCAGGTGTTACTCTTCACTCTCAGCTGACACTTGCTGTTTAAGGTGTAACATGTCACCTGAAGAAAGGGGAGGTAACAAATCTTCATTTGGGAGACTTGAAGTTCTGTCCACTAAGTTTACACCATGCACTCAGAAACTAGAAGTGTGCTTCCCCCTGATCTATCAAGGAGCTGTTTTGGAAACAAATCCCCCATGTGCAAGATGGCTGCTCAAATCCCCTTCCACTTTGTTAGGTAGCCTTGTCCTGTTTTATTTTACAGAATTCATCTTTCCTTGGGGCCGATTTTGTTTCTGTTCCTTGTCCTGCTTGCAAAACAATAGATGGACCTTTTGTTCAGAACTCGCCAACATAAAACATACAGTAACACAGACCAAAAACAATATGTATTCAGTGTGAGGTTTTAGTCAAAAGCCCATTTGCCTACAACTGCTCCTGTACTTGGCTGTAGAACCGCAACCCAAAATAAATCTGAATACAAAATGCAGACATTGTTGGACCGTGTCAGACTATTACACTGTAGAGTTGTAGTTTGGGGCCAGTATAAACCGATTAACTTGGACTTGGGTATATATGACAATATGCCACTCAGTAAAAAAGAGAAAAGAAGAAAAGAGTTATGTCTAAGGAATGCATTCCAAGAGAGCAGCAACAAGCATGGAATGAGAATAGCTTTGATTCCAAAGAAAATATTCTTGTTACAAATATGATAGTGTGTTTTAAGTCTGGAAAATGAATCCACAGTGGCTGAGTGCTTTGACTGCAAAACATTTATACTCCTAGTCATCTTGGAAGTGGCCTTCCCCATTCATAAAGCTACAAAAACTACACTATAATAGCTTACCTCAGTCTGGTAAACATCATATAAGAATCCTACTCCACTTGAATAATACTGGCACCGTTTATTATATAAAGGCCTGGGTTCCTGCAAAAAAAAAATAATAATAGAAAAAAGACAAGGCTTTGAGATACATTATTGCAATAACCTCCCAGACAAACTGCATCAATTTTGTAAAGTTGTTAAGTCCATTTAAGTAATTAGATAGCCAAGGAACAGTTTGCCACATGTTTCCTTTCTAAAACACAATTGTTGGCTTGGAAGCAAGTCATAAGTGGTTATGCTCGGCAAGGAGGGTAATGTGTGTTGGGAAAATATAATCATCCTTCCTGATGCATATGCAAGGCTTAATTCTACCCTGGTGGCGATTCATAAACTGCAGTTTCGAAGGTTTAAGTTATAGAAATAAACATTTAGACTGGATCTCCCAAAACAATTCCTAATATCAAGAGCAGTTGGGCAGTAATGAAAACTAGTTCCTACTTGTCATGCTCCAAACCATAGTCAGGAATATTAGGAATAAACTCTGTGCTTGGGCATTCCCTCCTCTTTTCTCCAGTTACATGCTTAACAAATTCTTTGTTTGATCAAAGTTCTTGTGCATTCAGGAGCAATGCAGGATCCAAGCGCAGACTCAAGACTGCAAGCCTGAGGTTGTGCATACCTTTGCATGGCAATGTGCATTCAGTGATGGAGGCAGGCACCTTTTGGGGGTGCTATACACACGCCATCCCCATGCCATCTTTGACCCACACTATCTGTCAGTCTAAAGGAACAGTTATAATCCATTTCGTGCCGGGGATGTACTTCTCAAGCACTACCGTAGCTGCATACATGTGTACACAGGGAGTGCTTTCTCAGGTCACTTCCGATTGGGGCAGATCTTCTGGCACTGCAGGGCTGTGCCACACCCCTTCACTGTGTTTGACTTGTCTATGAATGAAATAGGCAAACAGGAAGTGTTACAGTAACTTAGCTGCTGCTTTATACTGATATATATCATTTGTATATCAACATACAAGTTTCCAGCACCTTTCAAAAGACGTGTTTGTTTGTTTTTAAAAAAAAGATCTGTGGAAACACTAATTGAGGAGAGAGGAATAGAAAACACAATTGCACACTAGTTTAAAACATGCCCACTTGTGGGGACAGACAACGCAGAGAGTAGCTGCTGCTTTAGATGAAGGTGTGTACAACCAGAATGACCCCTGTGCATTTCAGAGTCTAGGTGTGAACACAGCCTGAGTTTTCAGGAAAAGTAGGATATCCCAAACCAGTTTTTCAATTACAGTCAAATCAACTTTGTTCCCCGCAAAAAACACTCATATCTTGTCTTGTTACACACACAAACCATGCAGAATTTGGTTACTGCACCACAAACCATGCTTAAAGTTGTTGCTTTTGGTGGTTAGCTTAAATTCAAGCTCAACTCTGTGAATCAAACTTGCAGAGATTCCAATCTAGATTACTATTTTTTTTTAATCAGTGGGATGCTTTCCTTGTCCATCAATGATCTCAAAAAAAAAAAAACATTGCACAAATGATTATGGACTAGACTAGACTAGACTAGACTAATTGGAGCTTTCTAACAAACCCCTTCCCCTAGATAAGGAATCAAAATGAGGCGAAACCTGATTTTCTTTTAAGTAGCTCATAAATCACATGGAATCATACCCTTTACCCTGAGTAATACATAAAGTGCATATCTATAGGCATTATAATTGCTTAACAGCAGCAAGGTGAAACGGACCAAATCTAATGGAAAAGTGAAATGGACCAAATCTAAAAGCTAAGAAATTCCTGCTACTGAACAGTCTATAAAGAACTCACTGGACAGCTTTATTTGCCAACTGCTGTCCAACACATGCTACATCCACAAACCATTTATTTCAACGTGTGCATAAGCAGATCATCTCTTATACTGCATCATCAAAACTCACATAGACACCCACAGTAATGACCACAAGCCTTCCACAACCTGCAGAAAAGTGCATGAGAATCTCGCTTCATGTCATTGCCCTGCAAATATAAATGTCCAAGACCTCTGTGTTAGGAGTTTTTTCAAGAGCCTCCAGTATTCATTTGTGTATAGACTTAGGTCAAAATCCTGATTGCTGAGTTATATACAAGGGTCTCTGATCCTCTGACAGATCCATAATAACAACTGGGATTCACCACTAGAACATGTAGTGATAGCCGGCCGTCTGAACAGCTCTAAAAGGGGATTTGACAAATTCATGGCGGATATGGCTTTCAGAGACTACTAGTCGTGTTCAGCGACCCCTGAACATCAGTTCAGAATGATAGACTCCTACTGCACTTACATTCCCATGGACATCTGGTTGGCAACTGTGAGAACAGAATGCTGAACTACGTTTTTAAAATAAAACTGTGTGTGCCATTTTAAAGAGTGAAAAGTTTTCAATATTAGGAAGAGCATGTTCGCCCTCTAGAGGAAGGTAGATATATCTATACAACTCATAGAAAGTGTGAAATCAGAAAGCAAAAGCTACAGATCTTTTCAAGGCTACAGCTAGCTTTTCAAAGCAAGGACACACATTGCATGATCCATCAGACTTTCATCTGATTGCACATGGAATCTAACAATATCTAGAGGGTCAGAGGCTCCCTACCCCTAGCTTAAATGTTTTCATTCACTGCCCGTGTTTGAGACGTGAGTGAGCTAGAAATCCAAAACCAACTGACAATTCAACTGCCCTGAGAATATGATTGAAAGCCACCCATCTGCCTCAAGAAACAACAAAGTGTGCCTCTGTGGGTGATGCCAAACTGCTGTGTTAGCAGCACCAAAGTGACCTCTTTGGGGCACAAGCCTGGGTAGTGTGTATGGAGGCCCTGGGATGCCCAGACAGCAAGACAGACACCCCCTCAGCCGCACTGATGTGGTCCAAAGGAAAGCAGAGCAATACATTTGGCACCAGCTGGGCTGCAGGAGTTGCCAGAAGGAGGCATACAAGACGCCATCCAACCACCTTAGGGACTCCACTCTGGATTTGTACAGTATAGCATTTTCTTCTCCTGAAGATATCCCACAAGGCAGCAGAAGTTTAGGATCAAAGCTTCCTTTTCCTAGACGGGCTACCTTCCCAGGTTGATGAGTCCCATCTGCCCCTCACTTCCCTCTACAGCACATGCAGAAACTGGCTCCTTGACCGTTGGACCCACTATGCTAAATCTGCTGGAGCCTGCCTTTGCATGCTGGGTGAAGTCCCTAACTCACCAAGAGTTTGAGATCCATCAGCTACCCTCATCCAGTTTTGCCAGTCAGTCGAAACCATTTCTTGGGGTGTGGCTGTTGTTGCATGCTGACAGCTTCTAGGAGCCACAGGTGAGAGCTTGGTGGGTACCAAAGGTGGACAAACTACCCCAGAAGGAGCACAATGTGTCCCCCCATCACAGGTACTACTGCTCCTCTAACACCCCAAGGGCACTAATGTATATTTTAAAAAATAGAACAAAATAATTTGATATTTTAAAAGGAAGACAAAGCAACTGGTACTTCTTACAAGTATCTGAGAATCAACCTTGGTTCCAGCCCATAACTACCTGATAGTTCAGCAGGTTGGCAGAATTTGTTCTCACATGCAAAAAAATTATATCCCCTTTATTTAGATTTGATTATGCTCACAGTGGATATGAACTTATGAGACAATGGCACAAAACTTATAATGTATTTGGGGTATACTTTGTCTTGAGCTTGGGATTCTATATGCTGCCAGGCAGAGAATTCATCCTTTGCAGTATCTGCATTTTTCTATTTTTACTCTCTGCTGCTGACTATGAAATTAGTAGCTCCTGGCAGATACCCCTCTATATAGTGAAACTTCTAAACATATGTCTAAATGAAAGTTACACTCCTTCAGTAGTTTTGAGATAGAATACTAAGGCCAGTAAGCTGAAGCTCTAAGCCAGGCACATCACTGTGATTACTGCAAAAATCAGGAGAGGTAGGTGATCAGATTTATTTATAAGAATTATGAATGCTTCCATGTTCTCCATAGCTTTTCTTGGGCCAAGCACTCTCTCTGTTTATCTGCTATACATTTGTTGTCATGGCACTGCATTAAAAAAAATCCACATTTGTAAAGTCACTACAAATAGCGTTGAAATAAAGCACCTTGCTGTAAAGTCCTTGTGAAGAAATTTCTGCCAACTCAACTTAGCTTGATTTTATGATGACATGGAACATATGTTCCTGGGTTGAAAGACATAGCACTGTTTTCAAGCCACTTTTCAAACAAACAGTGATGCCATGGTGATATATTCTAACGCCACTCAGACTTGGATTTTTTCCTACTTGCACATCAAAAAAAAAATATTAATCTCTTTTCACCCCTCGTAAAAAGGGATGCTACTATTTTTCTGATACAAAATAAGCAATTGTCAAATTCACAGAAAAACACATAGTGCACAAACAATACATGTGTCACTCACAATACAATATTAAAATGTAAGACTAATAAACAAAGTGTTTAGACGCATCAGCAACCAATCTTGTGCTTCTGTATGGAAAGTTCTAATGTGTCTCCCTAGACAAGAGGAGCCTTAACCAAGACTCTTAATATGTAGTTTTAAGCCTTTGTGTCCTATGAGCAACTTTGTTTTCCAGTAAGTACACCTTACAACTGTATCAAGCTGCTTATTGCCTGAGAAAAGTCCAGTTTTCCATCATGTTATTGATGGCTTGTTGCTAATTGAAATGGTCCTGCTGGCAACCTGAGAAACTGTTTGCACTTAGGTCAGTGGAATCTGGGTCCAGGCTTCAGCCTTGTAGGCGCAGCCCCATTTGGAAGACAGGAATTAATGGCATAAAAGCTACAGCAAACCACATAGCCTGAGACACATTTTCAAAATAAATAAATACCAGGAAAATTGCATATACATTTCATATCATCTCTAGGAAAACATCCAGATTATTTGCTTTCAAACAGAAGGGAGAACCTACAGCCTTCCAGATGTTGTTGGCATACAAGTACCATTGTCCCTGAGCTTTAGCTATGCTGGGCTTGATGGGAGTTGTAGTTAAAAACATTTGGGCAGCTGCAGGGTCTTTGTCCCTTTAACTAATCATCACCAATCATGTAAAAGCTCTTGAGAAAAATAAAACAAAGCTATAAAATAGGCCGCAGAGCTTTAAACACAAAGAAAATCTAAACCCAAGAAGTGAATTAAAGTTACTTTCCCATTTGGAATGATGAATGCTAATTTAACTTTTTTATATAAAAGAAATTGCCATATGAGCTGTGCAATTACGTTAATGACTCACTCCGGAAATGATATTAAAGGCAATTAGTTATGATTTTGCATCTTGCACCACCATGGAGAAGGAAAAATAGGTCTAACATTTTCCTTCAAAGCGATTGGCTAATTTAATTGTGGAGAGGCATTGCATATTATTTGAGTTCGGTTTCCTACTGCCTTGCCGTTTATCAACAGAATTGCTTCTATTTTTACAGAGAGCCAATAAACAGAATGAATTTTACTGGTAGCATTGGTTTTTCCGAAAATATGTCAATACGGTTAAGTGGAGAAAGAGTAGGCACGTGTGAACAAGAGGCACCATTCTGATTATTTGAAATGGCCTGAGGTCCGCAACCATTTATGCCATAACAAATTTATCAGTCTCTGTGGTGCCACAGGATTCTTTGTTTGTTTCTAAGGCAACAGACTAACAAAGTCAGCCCTGTGGGATTTTTAGCGTCAAAAGCTCCCTGGCACTAAAATTAACATGATTCATGCATCATGCTGTCCCAAATCTTCATTTTATAGCATGTTCTATGTATGATACTGTGGTTTTTATGGAACAGGATGAGGGTCTTCCCAAAAATGCCCTCCTGTTCCAGAAAAAAGCCACCAGATGGCACCATGGAATTCACGAATTCCTAAAAAAAAGGATCCATAATGAAAGAGGTTAAGCTTTTAGAAAGGGCGTTCCCACTCAGGATTTTGCCAGACTCTTAAAAATTAACTCATATTGATTACTATTTGGTGAAGGAGAAGGAAAAGTAAAGGTAAAAGTAAAGGACCCCTGGACAGTTAAGTCCAGTCAACGGCGACTAGAGAGCTGGCGTTTGTCTAGAGACAGATTTCTGGGTCATGTGGCCAGCAAGACTAAACCGCTTCTGGTGCAACAGAACACCATGACAGAAACCAGAATGCACGGAAATGCCATTTACCTTCTTGCTTCTTACCTTCTCCTATTTATCTACTTGCATTGGTGTGCTTTTGAACGGCTATGTTGGCAGAAGCTGGGTCAGAGCAATGGGAGCTCACCCCGTTGTGCACATTCGAACTGCCAGCCTTCCCATCGGCAAGTCCAAGAGGCTCAGTGGTTTAGACCACAGCGCCACCCACATCCCAGAAGGAAAATTACCTAACAGTGCAATCTTATGACGCTTACTCAGAAGCAAACCACACTGAATTTGACTGGGGATCAATGAAGCTTTCAAATCTGACTTCCCTCAGGTTCTCACTTTCCCAGTCTTAAATTCTGCTCACATGCAATCATTGGATTGCAATTAATCCTCAGCATTCACCAGCACTTTAGTATAAATTTATTCAAAAATACATTTTTTTGTTTGCAGTCTTGCCCTAATGTGCACTTCCCCCCCCAAGCAACGCCCGTAATATAATGCATTTTATATGTTATTTTCACTAATAGATACATTTTATGCACATGTCCCCACTAATATTCACATATGTTTAGACATGTTTTGGTTGGAGAAGTGCATTGCAAAAAATAAATACCTTATGCCCCCCCCAACCCACACCCTTCCCTTTTAAGTATTTGGGTGGGTGAAGAGACGTGCCTTGAAAGTTTTCCCTCACCACCCCCGCCAAGCTACACAATCACAAGGGGGAACAAGTATCTTCTACATGCCTGTGGGAAGATTGTTTTGTTGTTTTGCAAGGATATTAAGTTACTTGCAAGGGCCAGCTCTACTGCTGTGTAACAATATACCTCCAACAAACAGGATTCACAGATAATGGATTCCTGTAATTTCTGTATTCCCCCTGCCCCGCCCCAAACTAACATCATTACAAACTACTTCCACCTTTATTTGTTTCAGTTGATTCAGGCATCCTACTTTTTTTTTAAAAAAAGTGGGGAGGTGAATAGTGGTTTGGAACATACAAATGCTGGGATGAATGTGAATAAAGCAAACTACATCTGTATTACGATTTCTCACATGAGACAGGGGTACTTTAAATCAAGCCCCTTTTACATCAGCTTCTAATTTTTGTAAGTGCTTTTCTATAGAGCTTTCTATTAAGTGAAGTGGTTTTTTCCCTCTGAATGGGGCAAATCATGTGGAGCTATATATCCTGAAATATATTCTTCTTCAGTAGTGTTTGTGCCAAATTTATGCCATCTTCACATCTGAAAACAATGGGTTCCCCCCTCTCCTTTATTTAAAAAAAAACTGGAGGTTCTTTGTGAAAGACAGAACATAGCTAACTTTCGTTATTTTGCTCATGACTTCTTAAGAAAAGAAAAAGAAAGAAAGAAAGAAAGAAAGAAAGAAAGAAAGAAAATATCTGCATTAAGAAAGCAGGCACACAGTGAAAAAGATTGTGCATTATTTCTTATAACCCATTGCCATCTCTTTCTAATGAAATCATGATTTAAACACAAATAAGATGCCACATTATATATTTTGCTATGATCAAGGGGGAGGGGTACTCTATCACACGATCCTGTCACAGTATATTTTTTATACTGTGGTTTCCTCACAATATTGGCCCATGGGGTTTTTTTGGGGGGGGGATTTTCACAACCAGAAATGGCTTAGTAGGCACGAAGCATAAGCTAACCAGGGGACAGAGGAATATCAAAAAGGCATACTTACTATATGTCGTGCTGCAAACACACCATCAACGATTGCACAACAGAAAGCTGCTACCACTCCAAAGCTGATGAACACAATGGATGCTATCAACTAGAAAGAGAAAAGTGGACTTAGATTATTATATATTCACACAGTTACTGAAACCTGATTATGAAACACTTGGCCATCCAACTTGCACCGAGTTGCAGAACAGAGGAAGAGAAGGTGAGTCTCTAGCAAGCTCCATTTTTTTTTGAACAGGCATTAAATCCAACATGTCAGAATATCTCTTCAAACCATGCTATATAAAACTACGGTAATAATACTACAGTATTTTTGTATTTAATGCTGTTTTATTGTTGGCTATTGGCCTCAGGTGCCCTTCGTTTACTTGTACACCAGTTTTACACATTTTGATGTTAAGTGGTCTATGAATATTTTAAAATAAATTTAGAAAGTAATAAAAATAAATAAACCCTGTGGATGGCTAAGCAAACACCACAGAGATGCGTATCAGGGAATCGTTTAAATCTGTAAATGATCTGTGCCAATAAATGGTAAACAAGCCATTCAGTACTTCAAAAGGGCTAGCAACTTTTTCCCGTACCACACCAATGGGGTATTTAAAACATTTAATAGTATAAATTAGTTGTAGGTGCACCTGGGAGACTTCCATTGTACGGAATGATCCTGGGTGGTTCCTTCAGCTGCAATTGCCCATTCTATAAAATGGGAACAGTAAGGACCTACCTCATACGGCTACTATAAGAACAGAATGCTAACTCCCATGGTAGCTCTAGGGCAGGCATAGGCAAACTCAGCCCTCCAGATGTTTTGGGACTACAACTCCCAGCATCCCTAGCTAACAGGACCAGTGGTCAGGGACGATGGGAATTGTAATCTCAAAACATCTGGAGGGCTAAGTTTGCCTATGCCTGCTCTGGGGCCACTTCACACAATTAGCTAAGAACTAATTAGCTGAGAATGCACGCATGAGGACCAGTCTTTGTAACACTTGGGAGAAAAGTGATGACAAACCTAGACAGCATCTCAAAAAGCAGAGACATCACCTTGCTGGCAAAGGTCCGTATAGTTAAAGCTATGGTTTTCCCAGTAGTGATGTATGGAAGTGAGAGCTGGACCATAAAGAAGGCTGATCGCCAAAGAATTGATGCTTTTGAATTATAGTGCTGGAGGAGACTCTTGAGAGTCCCATGGACTGCATTCTGAAGGAAATCAGCCCTGTGTGCTCACTGGAAAGACAGATCCTGAAGCTGAGGCTCTAATACTTTGGCCACCTCACGAGAAGAGAAGACTCCCTGGAAAAGACCCTGATGTTGGGAAAGATGGAGAGCACAAGGAGAAGGGGACGACAGAAGCCACCAACATGAGTCTGACCAAACTGTGGGAGACAGTGGAAGACAGGAGTACCTGACGTGCTCTGGTCCATGGGGCCACGAAGAGTCGGACACGACTAATCGACTAAACAACAATCAATGATTCTGCTTTGCTTGTAAAATCAAAATTGTTTAGTCATAGGCAATAGGCACACTGATTCCCCCATCCTCACTATTTCCAATGTATGGTCATCCCAGTGTCACTTAAATATTTGTCTGTTTTGGCACCTTCACCACCTGACTATATGTAATGATAAACTATAGCACTTTGCTCTTTTAGTGTTGTTTTGAATGGTGGAAAGGAAACAATCCTTTACCCATTCTGCTGACCATGTGAACAACAGGATGCTTCAAGGACTTTAAAGAGAAACTCATTAAGAGATCTTTATGAATAACTTTTTTCCCCCTTCCCCCTAAGAAGTGATTCTATAGTTGGGTAGCTACAAAACCCTTTTCTCATTAGAGAGCCATTGTAATTGTAGAAAGTGTGACAGCTAGAATAGACATGAATGAATAATGAACACTCAGTACCCATGACATAATCATATCTCCTCTAGTGTGACAGTCCTCGAGTGTCGTCTCAATTACAGCAGCGCTATTACTGAGGCACCGACCTTTGGAAAGAATAGGTTGACAGGGCATAAATTGTGAGGCTTGCTGCTTACTGCAGCGATAAGATGCCTTAATGACCGAGGACTGAGCACCCTTGCAAGAACTCGTGTTTCTTTTTTATATATATATAAAAAATACTGCAGAGGTGGAGTCCACATTTCAGCACAGTTGTGGATGGGGATGGGGAGTTTGCTGCATGGAAGACATGACATCGTATCCACAGGGTGATTATTGATCCTGTTTCACCACCCTGTCACAGGTGCCTCAAAACCAACAGCTCAGGCAGAATGTGATGAATTTCAATCAATGAATACCCTTTGCCAGGATATTAAATCTACTTTGCTATTTAGTTGCCATAGTAACAAATGCCACAATTTTTGTGCGTTATGGATGGAGATGGCACACGAAACCTGTTCGGGAATTCTGCCATGTATTCGTCTCACAATGTACACAAAAGAAAGATGAGGTTCCCTCATTGCGAGAAGCCAAGGTACAGGGAACCAGGCAGAGGGCCTTCTCAGTAGTGGCACCCGCCCTGTGGAATACCCTCCCATCAGATGTCAAAGAGAAACACAACTACCAGACTTTTAGAAGACATCTGAAGGCAGTCCTGTTTAGGGAAGCTTTTAATGTTTAATAGATTATTGTATTTTAATATTCTGTTGGAAACCACCCAGAGTGGCTAGGGAAACCCAGCCAGATGGGCGGGGTATAAATTATTATTATTATCTGGATAGGAGTCACAAATTCCCCCCAAACTAACCTGGTCTCTTCAAATAAACCTCATCACATAAGCAATCCTTTCCCAGACTTAATGGTAATGTATGACTTGAACTCTAGGCAGGTGAAGAAGATTCATGGGTAGGGTATGATAACATTGTGGAGGTGAGGCCTAACCCTTGACAACAGCAGCCAAATGCCTTCCCCTTCTGAGAGACTACAAACGTACTTTGGAGTTAGCCCCATTGCATTCAATGGGACTTACTTCTGAGTAAACACTTAATTTGTTATATTTATCCCACCATTCCTCAAAGGATCTCAAGGTGGTGTAAGAGGTTCTTGTCTCTATCCATTTTATCCTCACAACTCACCCTGCGAGGTAAGTTAAGCTGAGAGATCGTGACTGGCCGAAGGCTACCCAGCAAGCTTCGTGGCTGAGTGGGGATTCGAACCTAGTCCAACACACTAATCACTGCATCACACTGACTGTCTAGCATGGTTAGGATTGTACTGTAAACTGCTGTCAGAAAGAGCAGTCCCTTCTGATTTGAAGCTCAAAGACTTTAGAACAGCATTCCTAAAGAGGTCTGTCAATGTTCCTCCAAGGTGCTCTTCCAGAAAAGTTAGAAGGCTTATCTGTTTACCTCAGCAATGTTTACTCTGACTGGCAAACACTCTCCAGAGTCTCAAGGCAGGGGTATTGCCTGCTGCTCTTGCACAGGCCTTTGGCAGTTAAAAAGGAAAAACAAAGCTGATAAATTCTATTGTTTACTCTTTTAAAAGACAGTCGTACCTTGGATCCTGAACACCTTGCGAGTCGAACGTTTTGGCTCCTGAACGCCGGTTTGTGAATGTTCTTTGGAACCTGAACCTGAACCTGAACGTTTGGTGCAACTTCAAGGTTCAAGGGCAGTCATGTTAGGACAACTAATAAGAAAGGCAACTTCACAGCAGAGGTGGTTTTGGGCAACCGATGCAGTCACAACAATGCTGCAGAACAGAGCACAATAGGCAGGAGGCTGAATTTTAGCATCGCACAGGGTGCTGCTGAAATTTGAGGGCCCAAAGTCCACCACTGCTTCAGGGGGTGTAGGGCTAGGCACTAACTGGCCTTAAAGCCAGAGGATGAGGCACATCATCACTACTATGCTGCAGCAGCTGAGCGTCTGTTTTCTGAAAGCCAGCAATTGGGAATGTCGAAGTCGTTAGAAAACATGTTCCCCTGCCTGTCTTAACACATAGACCAGGAGGTGGTCCTTTTGCCCCCAAACTAGAGGTTGAATTAAGACCTTTAGAGGGCCTATGCACTTAAAAGATTTTTGGTTCCCATAGATACACACACACACACACACACACACACACACACACACACACAGCCATAAAATGAATTTTTATTTTTCAAAATGAAAGAAAACCTACAGTAAGATGGAAAACAATACTTATTTTTGTATACTTCCACTTTATTCCATGATGTGAACAATTTAATTACTAACTTACAGCTGAATCTTGTGCTTTCATGCTTTAATTAATATAGACGGATTTTGTTTCCGATTTTGTAAACTGAAAAGTGCAGTTGCCAGTTCATGGTAAATCTGGCAATGGAAAGTTTCTGTGGTGCCCCCCCTTCCCTTGAAGCCCTAAGCACGTGATTATTTTGCTTAAGGGTTAATGCAGCCCTGTCCCAACCCCCAAAGGTGCTATCAATTGCAGGCATTTTTCCAATTGACGTAATATGGGAGTCTTTCATAATGGGCGCTTATTCACTTTTTAAAACAGCCAGTCTATTTTAACTAATAGCGTCATCTTAAGACCTCACTATACAACAGCAGCAGTAGAGTGCAACATCCCACTCCAGCCTGCCAGTTCCATTGTCAGAGGTCATCATGGCTGTAGTTCAGAGTACTGCTATTTCAGCAGAAAATGCCGCCGAAGAGAATTAAAAACGCAGGCTGAGCTACTTGGAGTTGGAGAGCAGAAGACTTTAACTGCCCTAATCAGATCTCATGTGTTGTTAATAATAATAATATTAATTAATTTTGCTGATATATATCGTGAAGGGTGTTCCCCATCCAAAGCATTGCCGATAGCTAACTCTTCATTGTCAAAGCTATGGCTCTGAATAGCCACAAACACCAGTTTAGTATCTAGGCAACTATTCCCAGGTCTGCATTCTTTGGAGCAGTTGCAGCAACAGGGGGGTCACTCCCCCTCCACCAGTTTCTGTACCTCCCCCTGATGGGCTGTGTGCACGCAGTCGGAGACTACGTCTGCGTGAAATCTTTCCTGCTCATCCCTCTTCAGTCTCCTCCTGATTCTGGGAGACACTAGTGCAGAAGAAGAAGAAAGAAGAAAGAAGAAAGAAGAAAGAAGAAAGAAGAAAGAAGAAAGAAGAAGAAGAGGAGGAGGAGGAGGAGGAGGAGGAGGAGGAGGAGGAGGAGGAGGAGGAGGAGGAGGAGGAGGAGTAGTTTGGATTTGATATCCCACTTTATCACTACCCGAAGGAGTCTCAAAGCGGCTAACAATCTCCTTTCCCCTCTTCCCCCACAACAGACACCCTGTGAGGTGGGTGGGGCTGAGAGACTTCAAAGAAGTGTGACTAGCCCAAGGTCACCCGGCAGCTGCATGTGGAGGAGCGGAGACGCGAACCCGGTTCCCCAGATTACGAGTCTACCGCTCTTAACCACTACACCACACTGGTGTAGAGAGGGTGGGGAAGCACCTGGTCCTTCACTTGCCTGACCTGCCTCTTCCTCCTCTTTTTCCGACCATCCTGTGCTCTAGAAACAGCTCTATAGAAGAGTTGGAGTGTCTTCTCCTGTCCCCTATGTTACGATCAGCTGGGTTTCTTAGATCCAAGAGGTGGGATTAAGGCCTGTTCTAAGGCCTGTCTTCTGGTATAAGGGGGGACTGTTGCATGCTATGAGGTTTGGGGGGGCCCACCACAGCCAGTCTCTAGCTCTCACAGACACTTGTGAAAATGCCCAAAGAGTACCTGAAGCATCATGAAACAACATAGTTCAGCTTTCAAAATCTTGCTTCCTTAGTCGATACCACCGAATCAGAACAATAAATCATGGCCATATTTTGGTTCTTCAAATTGTTCGGTATCAGCACTTTATGAGGAGCATATTACCCATCAAAATATTTTATGAAGGACTGGGTTTGTAGCTTAAAGTGCGAGATTCGCCATCTGTGCCTCCTACAAAAATCTAACATCTGCAGGAATAAAACTGCACGTGCCCTGTATAATTGCACAGGCAGGCAAATGACCATCGCTACATTACTATGTTTTAACTCAGTGGTGAGGATATAAAAAAATCAAGTTCTCAATTTTTGAAGGGTTGAGGCAATCTATTATAACACGTAGAAAAGGCACACAAATGTAGCCTTGATCTTTTTCGCATGCTCTGAGCAACAGGGAATGGTAGCGTTGTTGAGTTGGGAGGCCATTTGTAGGTTTGGGGACCTTAAAAAATAAGAATAATCCCATAAATTGAGGGTAGTCAATGAGGTACCCTCTAAATGCTGTTGAACTCCAGCTCCCATAAGCTCCAACCTACATGGTCAGTGGCCAGATACGGATATGATTTGAAGGAACATAAAGCTACCACCACTTTGCTGAAGCTAAACAGATCTAGGTCTGATTAAAAAAAATTATGAAATGTGAAAGAAGAAAAATGGGCTATAAATGTAAGATGGGAGCTGTAATCCAACAACATGGGGGGGAGGGACCACATTGGCTACCCCTGCCCTAAACATGGGGGAGAAAAGAAGAAGGAGGAGGAGGAGGAGGAGGAGGAGGAGGAGGAGGAGGAGGAGGAGGAGGAGGAGAAGAAGAAGAAGAAGAAGAAGAAGAAGAAGAAGAAGAAGAAGAAGAAGAAGAAGAAGAAGAAGAAGAAGAAGAAGAAGAAGAGGAGGAGGAGGAGGAGGAGGAGGAGGAGCAGCAGCAGCAGCAGCAGCAGCAGCAGCAGCAGCAGCAGCAGCAGCAGCAGCAGCCTAATCTGGAGTACAAATATTATCAAAGACTAGTTACTAGGACGTGAACAAGTATATAACTTTGCCCTGGCTTTCGGCACCTGAGATGTGTGTTTTCAGAGCCCACCCTATTCTTGTGATTGTGATCTGCTTTGAATGTTTTGAATTTTGATTTTTACATTGTTGTAACCTGCCCTGAGACCTGCTGGTGAAGGGCAGGAAATAAATATTACATTAATAATATTACAAAACCAATACCAATTACGATGTAACAAAGCTAGATAGCAATCCAGTCCACAAATAGCTGTCTTTTGATTCAACTACTGTATACAATGGGAGGCTGGTCAGCTAGATTAACTACTTAGTCATGAGCACCCATCGCAATGCCCAAACCCTGTTGGATAACGCAGATGGATTTGCTGTTGAGTTGTTGCTTTAAGAAACTGTAGCTACTTCAGACTCAAAGCAGTTCAGAATTTGCCAAAGCAACGGAAGATCTCTAGTAGCTTGTCAGGTCTTGCTCACCTTGGTGCAGGTGTGCAGGAGGGCCAGATGCAGAGAGCTTAAGGATTGCTGGGCCTGAGATTCCCCACCTGCTATGAATCATGAAGTAAGGCCCACCATTTATGTCTACTCACCAGCAAGTGTAAATAAAACTTCCAGTTTTCACTAGCCTAGGACTGCAAATGAAGAGGATGGGGATTGCCAAGCACCACATATGGAACCAGCAGGCTGCTTTTATATTTGGTAGGTGACACATTGTGTAGGAGGCCTGAGCTGGACAAACCTCAGAAAAGCATCAGTATGAATTTTAAGCAAGAGTGTGCAAATTGCTTGCCATGTATATGCATTGCTAAGGTGGCTTTGTAGCTCTCTGTGTGCAAGAGCTAACCTTTTAAAGACTGTGTGAGCAGGCAGGCACAATGATTTACTAATCTCTCTACAAGGGCTGCGTGTGGTTGAAGCTGAGGGAGCACTAAGGCCAGCAGCATCCTCTATATACATTCCCACAGTTCTGAGAGGTACATATACTGAGCTCATGACTCTCCACAGATATGCTCTTTAAAAAATTTTTTTACTCGGCCATCATTTGAAATATTACTCAAACTCAGTATGAAGAGTAGGCTTTTAAAAGCATAATTAGGTGAGGCACGGCTGAAGGCAGGCTGACAAAATCAATGACTTGGTTTTTGCAGCAGTTCTGATTAATTTAAACCTTTTCTGGATATCAATAGATTTAGAGAGAGAGAGAGAGAGAGAGAGAGAGAGAGAGAGAGAGAGAGAACAAAAGCATTGCAGGATTTAACCATTTAACCCTCATTGTTTGGAGAAGGTAACGTTGTGAATTTGGTAAGCTTTTTAACCCTGCCCAAACCACTTGTTTTTAGAGTAGCAATCTGCTGCCGGAGTCCAGCTGAGCCCTTTGAAGATGTAGCTGGGGTGGGGTGGGGATGATTTGATTTCAAAATATAAACAGTTTAAATGTTTTAAATGCATTAGTATCCCATGACAAAAGAATAGTTTAACACAGGCATCCAGATGTTTTGGACTACAATTCCTATCATCCCTGACCACTGGTCCTGTTAGCTAGGGATCATGGGAGTTGTAGACCAAAACATCTGGAGGGCCGCAGTTTGGGGGTGCCTGGTCTAACATAAAAGTTGCTGGGATACACACCGGATTCCAATGGCTAAGTTTTAATTATTATTTTACCAAAAAAAAAAGCATGTACAGAATATGTATTTGTTTTCTTAAGGGCAAACAAAGTTCTGACAACCCCTCAACTAAGAAATCTGCATTAGGGTATCAGTTGTAGAAGGAAAAACAACAGAAGGAAAAGCAAACCATAAACCAAAACATGCTTAGGTAAAATGCTGGTCTCATGGTAAATAATTGAAGGTGTCTCATATACCCATTTAGCCTAATAGTTTCCTAATAATAATAGAACACTGCAAATAAGAAATTGGTGCTTGAAGTTTGCACTATAATAATGCTAACCTGTATCAAAATAAAGCCAAACTGGAGAAGAAATTTACTCCTGGGGTCCAACAAATAAATCCCCGCAGTTCTATTTCTTTCTTTCTTTCTTTCTTTCTTTCTTTCTTTCTTTCTTTCTTTCTTTCTTTCTTTCCTTCTTTCTTTCTTCCTTATTTATTTCTATTATTTGCCCTTGGAGGGGGCGGCAATGGACTGCATTAAAAACACACAAACACAGAAAAAATCTACCCTAATGTTCCAGAAGTGGATTTTATGATTATTCATGGAAAATGCTAAGTTATTTTCTGCACCCTACTTTTAAGAAGTTTCTGAAGATACAGTGGACCCGTTAGCTTAGGCTGTTTCACTTTTGTATTCATTTCAATAGGGGTAAATTGGACCTTGATGGCTATGTAAGATAAACTTTCTTTTAAAATAGTTTTTTAAAAAGTTGAAAAGCAGGAGAGGAGAGAGTTGAAGCACAACATGTCAACTGACTACTTGACTGTTGAAGAATACATGGAGAATGAAATGTCTGAAGTCTGCAGTTACATTTTTAATTTTATAGATTTTTTAAAACAACATTTAAATATATTATGTGCTTACCATTTGCTTCCGGTTCTCTACAAGATGGATACCGATAATCCCTAGGAAGGACCCAAAACCAAGCTGTGGGAAAGAACAAAGAAACAACAGGTCAATTTAGCTGTGTATAAAGGATAGTGTCCTGGTTTGCACACCATGTTAAACCATGGTTTGTTTAACAATCATTTATTAAACCATGCTATCACTATGTGTAAACCCGGTCCAGCAGCTTAAATGTGGTTAAAGATTGCACATTACAGGATTAAAAATACAAACAACATTTAAAATAACATTGGAGATCACAATTAGCCTGGGATTCTATCTTGTTTTAGAGTTGCTCCAAGCAACTGAGCTGTATGTACAGGTTCAAGGCTTATGGCAACTGCAGCTATTAATATATAAACTATATAGGAAGAAAGAAACGTTTACTAATTAAATAAAATACCTAAAATTCTAGAAACTGCAGAAAACGAAGCAGGAGTACAGAATTTACTTCTTGGTTAAAATTTCTCACAAATATGGTTATTTCTACCTCGCATTTTGGATTTTAACGTTTTACGTGCTGCTGCAAATGAGACCTTATTTTCCAACACATATATGTCAATCTGAGCTTGTTCTGTATTCCCCAAGTCTGTGCAACATGCATCTATGTATGCGAAACACAGTAGGAAACAATGGACATTTAGGCAGCTCTCTCCATGAAATATTACTCATGACGGAAATTCAGAACTGAAGATAGATGGGTTATTAATATCCCTAACAATACTTGCATCCATCTACCAGTATCTTGCTCTAATCTACTCAGGATGTGCTAGCTTGCTTGTCTTCGCTTTCACACATACACACGCAAATCATACGTACACACACAATCAGGTTAACATTGCTTGAGCTGTCAAATTCCACAAAAAAGGCTTTGTTGGACAGATAATTATGCACAAAGGTTAATTCATTGCACGGCACACAGCATTGTAAATACTTGAAACCCTAAAATATAATTCCTACTTACGATTATTCCTGGATAATAACCACCCACAGTTACGTTTTCTGTTCTGGTGGTAGCTGCAAGGCCTATGGTCAGTATGAAAACAGACACTATCAAGAGGGCGATTGTGAACCATAGGGAAGTTTTCTTTCTTTTTGCAAAGTGCCCTGTGGAGCGAGGGAAAAAAATGTTATTATAAGCACCACAGTATATATGCACAAATCCCAAGGCAGCAGCCATGTGCTACACCTGTATCCTAAAACCAAAAATGGAACTAAAAATGGTGAATTACGGTAACCTTATAACCAACCCTGTCACATAGGCTGAGAAACAGCAGCTTGCCTAAGGCTTTCCAGTGAGTTTCGTACAGGAACAGCTCAAGTCATTTTGCTGCCTGATTCAAAAGGCTAGGTGGCAACCCCTCCCCCATTCCATGAATCAACTGAAGTATAGTGTCAAGATCAAGGGGGGGAAATAGTTCCACTCTATTCTGCCTTTGCCAGACCACTCCTGGAATACTGTCTCCAATTCTGGGCACCACAATTTAGGAAGGATGTTGACAAGGTGGAACGTGTGCAGAGGAGGGCTACCAAGATGATCAAGTGTTTCTGGAAACCAAGCCTTATGAGGAACGGTTGAAGGAGTTAGGTATGTTTAGCCTGGAAAAGAGGAGACGGAGAGGAGACATGATAGTTTTCTTTAAATATCTCAAGGGCTTTCAAATGGAAGATGGAGCAAGCTTGTTTTCTCCTGCTCTTGAAGGTAGGACCCGAACCAAGGGCTTCAAGTTACAAGAAAGGAGATTCTAATTAATCATCAGGAAAAACTTTATGACAGTAAGAGCTGTTGGACAGTAGAATGGGCTTCCCCAGGGGGTTGTGGACTCTCCTTCCTTGGAGGTTTTTAAGCAGAGGTTGGATGGCCATCTGTCATGGATGCTTTAGCTGAGATTTCTGCATTGCAGGGGGCTAAGCCAGATGACCATTGGGGTCCCTTCCAACTCAACAATTTTATGATTCTGTGTGCAGAAGATAACTGGATTGATGACTGAATCTTATTTCAACATGGGTGGGAGGACAGCTTTCTCCAGTGTACCTGAGAACAGCCAGCTTAGAATGCAGAGCAGTCCGCAAGGCAAAGAAAGATGTGCCGTCCAACACCTTACTGCCACTTCCCACATCCCAGCATCTGCCACGTGAAGCAGCTGTTTCACTCTTCCTAATGGTAGGGCCAGCCCTGGTTTTATAGGTGAGCAGGGCTGGCCAAGGGTATTTCGCTGATTGAGGCAAAATGCCCTGCCCCCCACCACACTCCTGCCTCCTGCAGGCATGCATCTACTTCACGGGCATCTAAAGTAGTGGCAGGAGCATGGCATGCCTGTGGCAGTGTGGCATGCCCGCGGAGGAAGAGTCCAGATCTGCCAACTGAGACGACCACTTCAGCCTGCAATATGGGTGGGCTGAGCCTGTAGGTGAGCATGGTTTTGAGCTCAGAGCCCAATAGCCAAGCCCAACACTCCAGGGTCAAACAAAATGTGCCAGAGAGCCATGATCAGAGTCTGGTGAAGAGCTGTTTTGTTGGGGGCCTCAGAACTGTCCCCTTTCATTGTTTCCCAGCTTAAATTACCCTTCTGAAGATGATATTAGCCAAGGAGGGGATAATGCACAAAGTTCTCTTGAATCACATGGTTTAGGTTCTGTCTACCCACCAACCCTCTTAAGCAGAAAAACCAAAGAACCAATAATAATAATAATAATAATAATAATAATAATAATAATAATTTATTATTTATACCCCACCCATCTGGCTGGGTTTCCCCAGCCACTCTGGGCGCCTTCCAACTGATTATTAAAAACAATACAGCATCAAACATTAAAAACTTCCCTAAACAGGGCCGCCATCAGTTGTCCTTTAAAAGTAAAACAGTTGCTTATTGCCTTGACATCTGCTGGGAGGGCGTTCCACAGGGCAGGCGCCACTACCGATAAGGCCCTCTGCCTGGTTCCTCACTTCTCGCAGCGAGGGGACCGCCAGAAGGTCCTCAGCGCTGGACCTCAGTGCGCTGGACGAAAAACTCTTGGACAGAGCTTTTCAAGTAGACAATGTTCAGAGTTCCACCAAAGCATGTACACACAGACACTGTTAATCTGTTATGAAAAATATATATTGAAATAGGGCCTTCTCAATTCTTCATGAGCTTAGGGTGGTTACATCCCTCCATCTTTAAGTGGCTGTTATCTTTTTATGGCTGGTCTGTATTGATGTCTATGTTTGGTATGCTCCTGATTAGTTCATGATGATTTTTAGTAATATTTTGCACAGTTTAAAGGTAATTAAAACTCTGGTTTTTTTTAATTCTGTGCTTAAACTTTTATTAAGATTTATTTGTGCATGCTTTTGTGGGAAGTGGGTATAAGGGGAGTGAGACAAATTGCTGCACCAGTCTGGAGCAGGCTCCAAACCCACCTTCAGGATCCAACAGATCCCAGGCTGGCTCAGTCCCAGCCTGACGCTGCTATCACACAAGGGCACCACTAGTAATCCTGATGATCTCACTTCCACCAATCCATCCATGCATTTGTAACTGGGGAGGGGGGGCAGGGCAGTCTCGAGCAGGTCGCGCGCCCTGGTGCTGAGGGGCGGAGTTTGTGCCGGCGCCCCTGCCCTCGCGCCACCGGGGGTCTACCTAGAGCCGGCCCTGGAGGGGGAGCAGCTGGGGAGAGTGATCTGAAGAAGAGAAGAGAATCAGAAGGCACAGGAAAGGACTAGGCTAAAGCACTTTTTGTCTTCCCAGCTGCTTACCCCCTCTACAAATTATCTTCGCTTTCTCTCCTCTTTTTCTCTCTTTGAATCGACCATTAGGATTTTATTGCCTGCATCTGCATGGAACATTTAGTTAGGCTCTCTCTAGAAAGACAAACTGCACACAAGAGCAGCCATGATTCAAGAGTAATCTGAAAAAAGGTCTCTTTGGTATCTCATCTTCTCTCTCTCTCTCCCCCCTGTCTCCTTCTCTAGCACAGGGTTTTCAATGAATGATGCTATTAAAAAGGAATGACATTACTGTTCAAAGGACCAGCAGAACTCAAGCATAACTCCAAGTGTCAGGCATTTTAAAGGTCCAGGATAGTGCTTTGAATTTGTAATCCTTCACACACAAGAGAAGAGTGTGCCAGGGAAAGAAGAAACACACCAGAAAACAGGATGAGTCTCTTCCTCCTCCTGCCATCTCTCCAGGTTCAATGTGCTTCTAGAAACCACTACATTCATATTTGGTTAAGTCCAGTATTACAGTATTTTACACCCAGGCTTCTTACAGTATATTATAATGCACGAGTCCCTGTACACTGCCTACTTAGAAAAAAACGTACGTATGTAAGCTCTAAGAAATAAGTTTTAGTATAAGTTCTATTGGATTTACTGAAGAGATTTTTTTTAAAGAAAACATCCGCTGGATTTACATCAGCAGAGATCTAAGCATCTACAAACCCATGACTAAATGTGAGTGAAAGGTACAAAAGTGGGACGCTGGATTTCAAAACTCACTCAGGCATCTGAAATGACAGAAGTTAACGTTCTGTGGCAAAGTTGCCTTGAAATCATCTCCAACATCCTGCATGTACAAAGAGCAAGGACATTCAAACTGCAATCCCCTCCAATAAACCCCACAAAACTCAATAGGATGGATTCTACTGTAAAACAATTGTTCTGCATGTTTTCAGCATGTCCAGAGAAAGATAGTTGTAGTGAGTTCCTGCAGGCTAGAGCCCATGTTATCACCAACTTGAAGCAGTTTGCTTTTTTAAAAAAAGATTTGTGCATTTTCTTCTGCAAAGATAGGATAGAAGCATTACTACCCACTCACCTTAAAGAGTAGCCAGCCACCCAGAATTCACAAACTTGCCTATCATCGGAATAATAATAATAATAATAATAATAATAATAATAATAATAATAATAATAATATAGTTTATTATTTATACCCCGCCCATCTGGCTGGGCTTCCCCTGCCACTCTGGGCGGCTTCCAACAAACATTAAAATACATCAAATATCACAGATTAAAAACTTCCCTAAACAAGGCTGCCTTTAGGTATTTTCTAAATGTCAGGTAGTTGTTTATCTCTCTTACCACTGATGGGAGGGTGTTCCACAGGGCGTAATGTTCATAATTTGCTACTTAAAGTTACTACTTGCAACATTTGTAAGGCACTTTCAGCTCTATTATAAATCAAGAAAACCTTACAAAAAATGAGTTCTTGACCCATTACAGTGAACTTATAAATGTTGCTTGGCTACTTTGGTTGACAAGGTAATAGTAGCACTTGGATAGCACACTGAAAGTCGCCATATCACAAATTTATAAGGCAAAAAAAATTGCCTCCGCAACTACTGATTTAATAATAATAATAATGATAATTTATTTATACCCCACCCATCTGGGGTATAAATGTGAGCATTGATTAGTTTATTACAATTCAGATGATGACACTCTGGCCAACATAGTGCGTTCATCATGGTTCAGTTTGCATGTTATGCAATAAACATTTTGGGATCGTTCTCCTTTCTCTTTGTGCAGTTTCTTTCAGTAAACAGTTCTGTCCCATCTTAACTGTTGTGCTGTGATACAAGTTTCTTGTCTCAGGAGTGTTTGACCACACCTCAAATATTAATTTGATGTATCCATGGGAAGGGAGGAGATTAGGGCTGCAATCCCATTCGCACTTACCTGCGGTGAGTAAACCCCACTGAACACAACAAGAGTTGTTTAAATTGCATAGGATTATCCTATTAGAGAACACCCACCCCTTGCCTGATTATGGTTTCTAGATGGAAAGGGGGACAGGGCTCGTGCAAATGGTTGTGAAGAAGTGGAAAATTTCAGCAGGTATAGCTGACTACCTGGCCCGTTTCATAGCCCAGCCAAGAGGTAGGAAACTGAATAGCTAAAGTAGTCATTCAACAAAAAGTGGATTTTCTCATGTCATTTATTACCTTGGGAAATTATTTAGTACAGAGGTTCCCCATGGACCACATTAAAATTGCTGAGGGTCTTGGCCAACTACTTAATGTCCTGTCCCCCCGTCTGTTGTATGCTGTGCTAGATGCCTGTAGTATTCTGTGATAGGTGCTACAGTATATGGTTTTTAATTGTATAGCTGTCTTGTTTTTTGTCGCATTTCTACCTCTTGAAAATGAGGAGTTCCTTCATACCAACAGATGTAAAGGGTTCAAAACCAAGCCTACAATGTTGTCTAGGGCATTGTGATATCTGAACAACAATGGCTGCAATCCTATACAGTCATACCTCGGTTTAAATACACCTTGGTTTGAGTATTTTCAGTTTAAGTACTCCGTGGACCCGCCTGGAACGGATTAATCCACTTTCCATTACTTTCAATGGGAAAGTTCGCTTCATGTTAAGTACAGACCAATTGTGTTTGTAAACCGAGGTACCACTGTATCATTCACTTTAGACTAAGCCCCAGTGAATTCAGTCATAGCTGCGAAGTATCCCGTTTTCCCCGGGAAACCCCCCCGTTTTTACTTACCTTTTCCCGGTGGTCCCCCGTATCACTTCGTCTCCCGTTTTTCTCCATTATTTTCTCCTGCCGGCGGCCATTTTTTTTCTTTCCGATTTGCCCTTCTATGGGCACCAAAAATGGCCGCCGGCTTCAAAAGTCGCATCTACACATGTCCGGAAGTGCATAGACACGATTGGTGTCAGCGGCGGCCATTTTTAGTGCCCATAGATGGGCGGAGCGACACCGGAAGTTGCGTCGACGGACTTCCTGACATGCGTACAAGCGACTTTCAAAGCCGGCGGCGGCCATTTTTGGTGCCCATAGAAGGGCAAAGCGACACCGGAAGTTGTGTTGACGCAACTTCCGGTGTCACACGGCTGCCGGTCCCAGATTCTGCAGTCCGGGACTTGGAAGGTAAGATTCAGTGAAACTCACATTTGAGTAAGCATGCAGAGGACTGAACTTCCTAGTATATACAAACGCCTTGCACAGTGAGTTACAGAAAGTGGGTATTACTTAGATAAGTAAGGATTATTCCACTTGAGCGTAAGACTTTACACTTTTCTAAATTGCATGATGTGACAAAAAATGTTCTAAACATTTAATCACTGGTAACACGGTGAACCAGCTTTTATAAGAAAGAATACGTACACACAGAGAATATTATCAGTACCATAACATTCAGTATCCAAACATTTGGTAGCAACAACAACATTTAAAGAATTATATTTGTCCATGGGGGGGGGGCAGGTTTTACAGGAAAATTTAAAGAATGGTGCATTATACATTGCATCCTCATACTACATGGCTTAATGTGTATAGTCCACAATATGCTTTTCACAATTGCTTCCTCTGAAAAAAAAAATGTTTGATTTGTCCAGCACACAGAGAAACTACCGTAATAAATAGGTGCTACTGCAAACCCCAAGACCAGGCTATTATGAATTTACATGGTAACCTGGTTGTGTATATTATATATGCAGATCCTTAGCTCGTTGAATTTAAGAGAAGAGGGGAGAGAAACCCTGATTTTATGTTCTCAATAATTTAGCTATAGTAATACAGTATTAATGTTGACTCCATTGCTTTGGTATCAATTACTTCTCCAATAAATAATTTAATGACCGGTTAAGGTAACAGAATCCTCATGTGTCTTTATTTCAAAGTTTTAATGAAAATCTCTCTGAGCAGTATTGTTTTTAAATATACCACCCAAAGACAAGTGGGCAAGACAGCAACAAAATTAACAGGAAATATTTCTTTTATATATATATATTTTATAGTGTGTCATGATGGCAAGAATTGCTTACCTAACACTATTCAGACAAAAATCAGTATACAGTACAGATATTTTACATTGTACTGGTTTTAATTTTTAAAAGTTATGGAAGCAATAAAGTATTGGATCTGACTTTTATGTGACATATATATTTATGTGACATATATATTACTTTATGAGAATACAAGTTAAGGGAGACAAAAGCAGGAAAAAGCTAAGTAAAAAATATTCTATCAAATAGGTAATCTGGAATAGCTAAAATGGAAACATAAATCCAGCTGCCACAACTGTGGTAATCAGAAAAGACAGAGGGGTTTTTTTATATAAAAATAACCTTGCATCTATTTAAAAAAACCTTTTGCAAACAGAAGAGACCCAACACTTTATACATCAGTGTAAGAACTTGGTGAGTGCTAACAGGTTTGTAGCTAAATCAGGACCACTGAAAATTATGAAGGATATATCAGCATGCTCAAAGGAACAAGTTTGCAGAAGTACAATTATTTAGGGAGGAAAGCTAATCAGTCTAATGCTCAGTAGCCAGATAATAATGTCTGTTGAGGGAAGGGACCTGGTTGGAAAGGGCATTGAATTGAGTTCCTGGAATTAGACATGGCTGGCTTAGGTCCTGAATAGGAGAAATCCACAATGCAACATTTGTGCATGCCCCACTTTGCATGGTCTAAACAAACAGTTCTAAAGACTTTAACAAATGGGCCTGAAGAAGAACACCAACTATTTATTTTTACCAAAAGGTTAAGATCTATCTATCGATCTATTCTATGGCACCAGCGAACCTTCCAGAGCAGACTTTTGGGCACATGGGAGAGCTGGAGGAAGGAGAAAGAGAACATGGAAGTCCCATTGCACAAGCTGATCTCTGTTGCATGAGCAGAAGGACATCATTGGATGCTGCCATTGCTTTTGTCAAAAGAATTGAGAGACCAGCGTAAAAAGAGGTTGGAAAGATAGGAAACTAATATATTTGAAATAGTAGGCCATAACTCTAAACGGCTGCACGGCAACAATTCTACCACCCTGTTCTTATTTTAAACTCTTTCTTCCTTGTTCCAAAAAACAATTGTGTCCCAGCCTAAGCATGATTCCTTTGAAGGAAATCTGGCTGAAATCACTAGCACATATCTTCCAAATAAAGGCAAACTGCAAGAAAATTCTGCTGGTAAAATGGAAGTTGATTGTAAATATCATAGCCTGAAACAGACTTCTACTGAAGGATTCTAAAAGAGAACCTTTACATTCCAAACAGTCTCTTCCCTTAAGGTTCTCAGAAGCACATCATATCATGTTTTCCAGTTTGCTATTGAACAAGATGATAAGCTAGGACTCCTCTATGCATGCAGTAATTGAGTTAACTATACAGCCACCAGCAGCACCACACAAATGAACTAGTAAATATGCAACATTACCATTCAAGTGGATTAGCAGGAAAAGGGCAAAAATAAAAAGGCATACATCATGATCCAGTGGTCCCTTTGGATCATGATGTATGCCTTAATTGGAATTCCAATTAAGAAGCTCCAAGTACATAATTCTCTCACTGAAATCAATGAGACTTAAAAATACTTAAAGGGAGTTGTAATTGGGCTTTAAAAAAAATGCATGGCAATCAATAACAATCAACAATAGGATCCAGAACAAATCCAGAACAAGTTGCTTGCCTCCCACTATTTTAGTCTCATGCATACTGTAAGCTCCCTTGCCAGATTTTTGTCCATTCTGCAAATTGTGTACAAAAAATATATTTGGAAAGATCTGAAAAGTGGCATTTTGAACCTCCATCCCCCCAGTAAACAATGTGCAGTTACATCTATCTAAACATCCTTTAGCTTCCGTTTGCCCACACAATCAGGATGATTAACGAGTGGCAAAACCAAGGGATATAAATGTTGTCAACGTATCTATTTATCACAGTTCTAGTCTTATATTTGAAACAATGAGGACAGAATCAGGATACAATAGCTATTCCACATAAAACAATGTATGGAATAGTGTTTCCCAAAGGTAGGAGAATTCAACACACTACAATTTTAAGTCAGAACAGTGTTCTTTAAGACACGGCTAAAACTAAAATACAAGATGTGCTCACACATGTTGGTTGCCATCAGAGGGACGATTCCAATTAATTGCTTTCCTTCATTGGAATGGGTGCTTCTTCTTGTTTTAAGATTCCTAGGTAAGTGTGCATATTATTAGAAACTTTACTGCAAAAGTTAAATTCCACACAGGGCTTCCCTGACCTTTTCTTTAAATCCAATTAGGCTCCCTAAATTTCTTTTCCAAAGAGATGGGAGAAGCTGCCCAGAAAGGACTAATACAGTCATACCTCAGTTTGAGTACTTTCAGTTTAAGTACTCCTCGGACCCGTCTGGAATGGATTAAACCACTTTCCATTACTTTCAATGGGAAAGTTCACTTCAGGTTAAGTAGGCTTCAGGTTAAGTACGGACTTCCGGAACCAATTGTGTACTTAAACCGAGGTACCACTGTATTTCCCTCTATACTCAGTGGTGAACGAAATGCATTCTTCACATTTTCAAAGCCACTCTTATTTTTTTGCTCTTCATAACCCTTCATACCATGATTTCAATGCCGGAAAATGCGTAAGTCTTCATAGATGGTCAGGCTTCAACATAATGTGGTTTTTCTGTATATGAATTGTTCCCAAAGGAGTGGGGAAGGGAGGACGCACCAGTACTTTGTACTTGGCATGCCCAGTGCTCCAAGGGTCAAAGAGTACCCCTGGGCGGCTTCTGAGGAGAGAAAGAGAAGCAAGTGGCTCATAGTTCCTTTGTAGTTCAGAGATGTGTGTATCTGTATCTAGACAGAGAAATGCTCTCCCAAACTCCAGGCTTTTTGAACATGTGGAAAAATTATGAGAGAAACCATGAATCATATTGCCACTCTTCATTTTATCCAACGCCAATCAGTATCTGAGGGCTACCTGAAGCGTGACAAAATTCCTTTAAGAAACACCTGTGTGTACGTTAACACAGCAAAAATTGCACATGGCTTTGGTCAACAGTATGTATTCCTGGAGTGAAATTCACATGTATGAATCTGCATGGCAATTAATGCCTGTGGGATGTCATCTCTTTGCTGTATGGAAGTTCTTTCTTTCTTTCTCTCTTTCTTTCTCTCTTTCTTTCTTTCATCAAGGGGCAACCTCAATCACTGAGAATCATAGCATGGGACTCTTCGGTAATAAGCCGCTTGCCCCAGTTGCTGTTTAAAGACATACGATGATAGGCAGTAAAACAAGCACCATGTCTACACAAGATTTCGAATGTAATTATATATATTTTATTACTACTAATTTTCAACCAGAAACCGATAACCTGCAACATTTAAGATGGATAGTTCAGATGAAAGCATGCAGCATGATTCCGTGGCCTTGTTTTTATTTATTTATCTATCTATTCATATATATATATGAATAGATTTATGTACACGGCAGTCCTCTCAGGGGGCGGGAAAAAGTTAACAGCAGCTTTATTGCGCCTTAGTCAGGAGGGGGAGGCAGACAACAGATCCTTACAGAGAAACTCAGATCGCCTCCCAGTCCCGCCCCGCCCCCAAAGCAATAAATTGGTTAAAGGAGTATCAAAAGAACCTCTGAAATGTCTGTCTATCTATTATCTCTGAGAGAACAAGGAAGTTCGTGGTGAGCTCTGGCACCTCTTCTTCTAGAAAAATAGCACTGTATATATCTATAGCCTATGATATTGGGGTTGGAGGAGAACAAGACATACTAGTTCAGCCTACTTGAAAGTGTCTTTGAGGAAAGGGTTGTAGATCAGATGATACAAAATCTGCTTTGCGTGATGAAGGTCCCCAAAATCATTCACTGGCATTTCCAGGCAAGCATGGGAATGCCCCGCTTCCCTTTCTGAAATCCTGGAGGGCCACTGCCAGTCAACGCTAACAATACTAAGCCAGGTGGACTCAAGGTCTAACTCGCTTTAAGTCAGCTTCCCACGTTGGGCTGCAGTAGACGTGCCTAGGAGGAATGAGCTCAAAGACATGAAAGGCAGTAGGGAGCCTTCGCTGTGCAGAATGAATCGCCCTTCCTAAGAGCATGAAGAGCTCTTAGAAGCTCCGGTGGGCTGTGTTTTTGGGGGGTTTTTTTGCAAACACTTGTTAGTCTCTCCAAAGTGGGAGAAGGTTTGGCATAATTTCCTGGCCTTTTGGCTCCGTTGGTTTCTCCCTCCAGAGTTCAACGCGCAAGTTCTTAAGAACTCGTGTCTTCTTGGTCGTGTGAAATCTGCCCTGTGCCCAACTCAGGGGGGGGGGAGACACCCCCATTCTAGAAGTTCATAGCAGGCAGAACACGAGTGAGCTGGGCTCCAGAGGATCCTCACGACGTGCCAATAT
Organism: Zootoca vivipara; assembly: GCF_963506605.1. Lineage (NCBI taxonomy): Eukaryota > Metazoa > Chordata > Lepidosauria > Squamata > Lacertidae > Zootoca > Zootoca vivipara. The sequence continues at coordinate 24,997,762 of NC_083279.1, read as the reverse complement.
TTCCGAAGGAGGGTTGGGGGTGCAGTCTCCTTCTCTCCCAGACTGTGGAGCGGGAAATAAAATCTTATATTCCCTTCTCACTTATCCATGGGCATGCAAGCCTCCCTCTGAAACTACTGGAAGCAAAAACGACAGATATAGATATCAGTTTCCCCATGGTGTAAAACTGTGCCGGGTACAGAAGGAAGGCGGGAGATAAGCCAACCTGCTTCTCCCTCGCTGCTTCTCCGGCTCTGCTCGCCCTCCGCCTGCAGGACTTACCTGTGGGGTCCAGCATGGCCAAAGGGTCAGTCATGGAAACCGGAGCAGCGGGCGGCTGCATCCTCCGAGCGCCGCGCTCTTCGCCACACGGCGGGACGCCGAGGACAGCATGCACGGCTCGCCTCGGGAATAAACTGGCCGTAAGGAAAGGAGGCTAGTTGGGAGGCAGGCGCTGCCGCCGCCGGAGGGCAGGACCAGAGGCGGCGCCGGAGCCCGAGGGGGGAGGAGCGAGCGAGCCAGTCGCTCTCCCCGGGGTCCTTGGGCGCTACTGGAGGGGGAAGAGAGAGATCCCGCCTCGCCACGCTGCGAGGGCGGCTGAGGGCTCCGGAGCAACCCGCTCGCCTCCAGGCTCGTGCAAAGGGGAAAGGCAGCCGCCCGGTCAACTTCCCGCCTTTCCATTGTGGGGCAGAGAAGATGCAGCAGCAAGCGGGATGGAACAAAAGGAATGGAGTTCCTGGGTCACATCCCACGCTAATGCTGCTTTATCCCACGAGTATTTTGTCAAGCTAGGGCTAGAATGTGTCCTTAATGTGTCCTTGAACTTGAGCAGTGCGGATGGGAGTGGGCCCCTTGCACTGAAAATGGCTCCCTGCCCTTGCTCTGGGTGGTGTAACATAAGAGGGTTGGTCATGGGTCATGGAAGGAGCAGTCACCTCATCCTCCCTCCCTCCCTCCCTCCTGGATTCCCCCTTTGAGGGGTCTCCAGCAGTGGAAGCTCACCTGGGTGAACCTGCTGTGCCACCCAGAGAGAACAGATGAACAAGAGGGCATGGTGGCTGCCTCCACACGCAGGCATGGCCAATCTTTGCCCTCCAGATGTTTGGGGACTACAATTCCCATCATCCCTGACCACTGGTCCTGTTAGCTAGATGGGAGTTGTAGTCCCAAAACTTCTGGAGGGCCAAGTTTGGCCATGCCTGCTCCACAGCATCACCCAGCATTTCATCTCCTGGTTGAGCAAGAGGTGGTCTCTGATCACTCACCTGCCCTCTCCCCACACGCTTTTGTGGGGAGATAACAATAAAAAGCAGGTGTCTGCCTAGCCTCTCTCACTGTGCCATGTGGTGTGGAGGAAGGGACTTGTTGGATCCAATCCAACAAGGTCGTGATCATGCTCTCCAGAAAGAAAGCACAGATGAGTGTGAGAGACCTTGGCTTCTCCTTCCATGACCAGCTCTCTGTGACAGGTAGTCCGTGTGGTTGGGCTACAATTCCCATCATCCCCTGATCATTAGCTCCGCTGGCTGGGACTGAAGGGACTTCAGCATGGAGGGCACCATGTTGGCAACCGTGCCCTATGGCATATTTTCATTGCCCAGACAGAAGGCAAACAAGCAGGCAGAAACAGTTAACTACCATTTCTCTCTAACCAGTACCGTAGCAAAGGCCCAATACCCCTTTCCACACACTACTATATTCCACATGCAGTTGACCTCAGCTTAATTAGTCCAAGAGTACATTTTAGTTTCCATGTGAAAACCAAACAATATCCCCCCTTTTTTTGTTTTTCCTTCATCCAAAAGGCAAATATAGTATTTAGATTGCCTAGGATTCTTAAGCCACCCTTTCAATTTTCTGTCCTGCATTAACAACCTCCACACACCACTCACAAGCAGCGTGAGAAAAGCTCGCAAGACTTCAATGCTTCCATTCCTTATGGGATAATGGATTCCTTTTTTGTTGTTGTTGATTCCTTAAGAAGTATGATGAACTCACGAGCAACATTTGAGCTATGACCAACAGAAGAGATTAGATTATAAGGTATCATGATTGTGATTTGATAGATAAGAAGACAGGGTGCAGCAGGAGGGGAGAAACAACAACTATGGAAAATGGGGTGGGAAGTCGCCAAAAATAAAGAGAAAAGATGATTTTTTTATTTATTTTGCGCTTTGGTTGTATATGTTAAAAAATATTGAAACAATAAAATGTAACGGAGGGAAAATGAGAGAAAAGCTCACAAGTGCACTTAATATCCTGTATCAAAAGTCATATATAAGGTAAGCCGAAAATGACACGGGGACAGAAAGAAGAAGACACCTTCACCCCAATATGGTTCCCCTTCATCACTTACACAGCCCAACAAGACAATGACAAAAACCCACCGTCAGCATAAAAATCAATATGGTTAAACTAATCAAAAGCACCCACCCACCCCCACTCACACAAGAAACCAAAGACCACCACAGCCATCCACAAATGAATAATCACACCCTACGCCAACCCCCGACCTCTCTCACCAACGAAGGAACACAAGTGAACAACAGAGAACCCGCATAAACAACGCTGACACTGAACCCCTACATATATCAAGGAAAACAGAAACATAGACACCCCACCCACCCCCATCCCGCCCCCTTCTTTCCCCCCTCTTCTTCCTAATGTCTCAACAAGCAAGATTGATGTGTAACAATGGAATAATTATGAGACACTGTATTACCTTTGTAAACCAAGAAAACCCTCAATAAAAATTTAAAAAGTCATATATAATCACAACCAACTACCAAGTATCTTGGTTTAGATTGGGGGAGGTAAACTTTGATCTCCCAGAAGGTGCCAAACTACAAGTCTCTCATCACTCCAGACCACTGGCCATGCTGGCTGGAGCTGATGGAACTTGAGAGTCCAAATTTTGGAGGCCCACAAGTTCCCCAGCCCTCCTTTAGACATAAAGCTCCCAGAAACGAATGAATACGGTACCCAACAAGCCAAGTTCCAGGCCAGTCCTATTCTAGAAGAGTTCTTCTGGGGATGTGGCCTAGAAGGCATTGAAATTAGGGGTGACATTTCATTTCTACAGAAGCTCTTCTGAATCATGAAAAATAAAATGTCAGCTTATATTTTGACCATTTTTGCAGTAGAGAAAAAGTGCGCTCCAGCTTGCCCTTCTCTATCCCTGTCTGTTGCTCTTTTTAAAAAATGCATAATTAATTAAGCATAAAAGTAACAGCTGCTGTTAGCAGAGATAAAGGCAAACAGAAAGCAATGGTTATAGCCAGAACCCTTTTCTACAACTTCCAAATTTTCAACAGCTATGGGGCAACTTTTTTTCTAAAATCTGTGAGTAGTGATCATAGTCTCATCTATAAGTTATCATCTATAAGTTTCTGCTTACATAAGAGCTTGTTTGTCATTTGAAGAAACACAGATGAAGAGGAAATACAACACAACCATAAGGGTTAGAGTTGAAGAATATTAACAGGTATAAAAGAACTGTGTTGGCATTTTTGTTCTGTAATAATTTCCACTTCGCAACACAACTAAAATGGCAGGTGTAAGAGAGAGGGCTTGCAGAGAGCAGCCCAATCTGCTTACTTCCATCAGATGGGAGAGAAGCAGCAAGTCTGGGAGTTTAAATCAGGAACAGGAAGGGTTAAGACGGGTCCAGGGCTCTGCAGAGTCCTGGTGGCTCAGCTCCAGGCTGGTAGCAGGGAAGCAGGGGAGGAGCTAGCTTCAGCAGGGGCTGGAAAGGAGGTAGACCGGCACCTCAGGAGCCTGGTTTGGGACCACGGAGGACCCATAGAGCAAGGAGGAGGGGCGTTTGGATGCCCAGGCTTAAAAGGGGGGTCAGAGCCCACAAGACGCCATTGTGGGCTTCTGCCCCATGCAGAGCAGACATGATTTGAGACATCTCACCACTGTATATAGCATGCACAATAAAACTATGAAAATCCAGAGGATGTGTGGAGTGCTTACTCGGGAGTAGCCAACACCCCATCTGTGACAGCAGGTTACAAATTATATTTGTGGAACCTTATCACCATAAGATTAATTTTATTGTATTTATCAGCTGTGTTCACCACCAGAAGGTACTTAAGACTATGCAAAACACATAGCGCTAAAACATAAACAACCTACAGTGTTACATCTACTTACGAATTAAATGCGTTCCGAATGCACATTCGTAAGTTGAAAAAAATTGTGAGTCGAATCCCATAGGAATGCATTGGGAGAAAAAATTCGTAAGTCAAAGCAACCCTATCTAAAAATTTGTAAGTAGAAAAAATCCTATCTAAACCGCATCCAAGATGGCGGACGGAGCTCCATTCATAAGTAGAAACATTTGTAAGTAGAGTTATTCGTAAGTAGAGGTACCACTGTATTTAAGTTATCATGCTAACCCAAAACAACCAACAAAAATGAAAATTCACGCATAAAATATAATATATGCCAGCCATCAGTGATCAGATACCAGGAATGATACAGTCATACCTCGGGTTGCGATCCCTGCGGGTTGCGCGTTTTCGGGTTACGGATGCGCCAAACCTGGAAGTACCGGAACGGATTACTTCCAGGTTTCGGCGCTTGCTAAATCACGCTTTGCGCATGCACAGAATTGCATCACACATGTGCACAGACGTGGCATTGCGGGTTGCGAACGTGTGTCGCGCACGGATCACGTTCACAACCCAAGGTTCCACTGTACTGTCTTCATCTGCCAATGGAAGCTAATAAAGGAAGGGGTGTCCCTTGAAAGTTAATTTTTACAGTGGGCTTATAAAAGCACCTGTTCCATTATGATGATTGTGAGCTATTTGTGTCATCTGGCTACAATGATAAGACTCGTAGAGTTGGAAGGGATCATGAGGGTCATCTAGTCTAGCCCCCTGCAATGCAAGAATCCTTTGCCCAACATGGGGTTCGAACCCACGACCCAGAGATTAAGAGTCTCATGCTCTACCGATCAAGTTATCCACCTATGGCGAATGCAGTTTTAGCATGACTAAAGGGAAGTACAGGGACTCGGGTGACGCTGTGGTCTAAACCACTGAGCCTAAGGCTTGCCAATCGGAAGGTCGGTGGTTTAAATCCCCGCGACGGGGTGGGCTCCCATTGCTCAGTCCCAGCGCCTGCCAACCTAGCAGTTCAAAAGCACGTCAAAGTGCAAGTAGATAAATAGGTACCTTTCCGGCAGGAAGGTAAACGGCATTTCCGTGTGCTGCTCTGGTTTCGCCAGAAGCGGCTTAGTCATGCTGGCCACATGACCTGGAAAATTGTCTGCGGAGAAACATCGGCTCCCTTGGCCAGTAAAGCGAGATGAGCACTGCAACCCCAGAGTCGTTCGCGACTGGACTTAACTGTCAGGGGTCCTTTACCTTTTTTAAAGGGAAGTACAGGAGATTATCACAGTCCTAGTTCAGAAACTATACCAATTAAAACTTTGGAACATCCCAGTAGATCTTTTCATTATTATTTTTTTATTGCTACACTTAGATACCATCTAAGTGTATCTGAAGAAGTGTGCATGCACACGGAAGCTCATACCAATGAAAAACTTAGTTGGTCTCTAAGGTGCTACTGAAGGAACTTTTTTATTTTGTTTCAACTACGGCAGACCAACACGGCTACCTACCTGTAATTAGATACCATGTTAAATATCCCAATAGAAAGAGTTGCACTTTCCCAGGTAAACAGCACAGCCATGGTTGGGAGGGTATATTTTTGCTCAGTCTTGAAGGAGTTATGTGGCCTGAAAACAACAAATAGTTGACTTTGCATTTATTGCTTTAAAAACAGGTCATTTGAAAAGGGGTTGGGGGAGAATAATTTATTTACCTGGCTCAGTCTTGTGTGGCATAAGCAGAATTATTTAGCATCACCGCAGATAAATTTTGCAAAAGGGGGATACGAAATGGATGTGTATGAGAAAGATTACACAGAATGTTGGGAAGGAATCATTGTGTTACGATGTTGCAGCAAAAACAACTATTGTGGTACCTTATGGACAAACAAATTTACACACTGGGCAAAAAAGACAAATAAGAGAACTATGAAGACCATAGATAAGTTATCCCATCCTACATTACCTATTTTGTTAGATGAAATGAGACAGCTTTTTTGTGTGTGTGTGGGGGGTGATAAACAGGAGAAAAATATACCTGACATATATTTAAACTGTATCTGCTATACTTGTTAAAATGCTAATGGAAGCACATATGGATATATTAATGCAATACAAGCATTCTGGCTGCTTGGTTAAGCATATCATTTGTCTAAGAAACAGCACTGTCTGTATTGCTGCCATTCAGTTTGGCTGGCAATATGCTCTGGTCACCATCTTTTTCTGTTCATAATATGAGCATTCATATGGACAATATTTTTTTTAAAAAAACTTGCTGTTGAAAATATTTCCTTATTATTCTGTACAGCAGCAGTGGTAATAAAGATCTTAAAGCTCTTGCATATGGTGAATGTATTTTTTTAAAAAAATATTATTATACAAGCCTGTTCTGCCAGGTATACAAACACCTATATGTAATGCAGCAGCTAAAAAAGCCAATGCAATTCTGGGCTGCATCAATAGGAGTATAGCATCTAGATCAATGGAAGTAATAGTACCACTGTCTTCTGCTCTGGTCAGACCTCACCTGGAGTACTGTGTCCAGTTCTGGGCACCACAGTTCAAGAAGGATACAGACAAGCTGGAACGTGTCCAGAGGAGGGCAACCAAAATGGTCAAAGGCCTGGAAATGATGCCTTATGAGGAACGGCTTAGGGAGCTGGGTATGTTTAGTCTGGAGAAGAGAAGGTTAAGGTGGTTATATGATAGCCATGTTCAAATATATACAGTGGTACCTCTACTTACAAATAACTCTACTTACGAATTTTTCTACTTACAAATGGAGCTCCGTCCGCCATCTTGGATGCGGTTTAGATAGGATGTTTTCTACTTACGAATTTTTAGATAGGGTTGCTTCAACTTATGAATTTTTTCTCCCAATGCATTCCTATGAGATTCGACTTACAAATGTGTGTTTGGAACGCATTAAATTCGTAAGTAGAGGTACCACTGTAAAAGGATGTCATATAGAGGAGGGAGAAAGGTTGTTTTCTGCTGCTCCAGAGAAGCGGACACGGAGCAATGGATTCAAACTACAAGAAAGAAGATTCCACCTAAGCATTAGGAAGAACTTCCTGACAGTAAGAGCTGTTCGGCAGTGGAATTTGCTACCAAGGAGTGTGGTGGAGTCTCCTTCTTTGGAGGTCTTTAAGCAGAGGCTTGACAGGCATATGTCAAGAATGCTTTGATGGTGTTTCCTGCTTAGCAGGGGGTTGGACTGGATGGCCCTTGTGGTCTCTTCCAACTCTATGATTCTATGAAATTGAAATCAATATATTTTTTCCTGTGGTTGGATTAACTCCACAGAAAGGGGGGGAAAGTTAAATACACAGTTTCGAAAATAAAGTTTTCCATAATGCAAATAATAATAATAATATGCTTCACCCATAATGGCAGCAAATGAGATTAAGGCCGTAAACAATAAATATTTATTTGGAGAGGTTATTGTTCTGTTCATTTTTAACAGTTGAAAAAAAAGCTGTTTTCATCCACAATTTGTGTGCAAATGTTTTTAGTAACCATATATATATATATATATGTATGTACGTATATATATATATTCAGTTGTAAGCTTGTGGAGTTGGTCTCCCTTGGGGGGTTGTGGACTCCCATTCCTTTTAAGCAGAGGTTGGATGGTCACCTGTCATGGATCCTTTAAGTTGAGATTCCTGCATTGCAATGGGTTGGACTAGATGACCCTTGGGATCCCTTTCCAACTCTACAATTCTATGATTTCACGAGTTCCCAAGGAATAAGCTCAATGGGATTTGTAAAGCATATCAATGTTACACTTGCTGACTTTTTTCCAATAATGATCAGAACGAACACAAATCTGAATTGTGCTGATAATTTCTCTCTGCAAGTATTTAACATAAATCTGTGCGTAGCAAAATTACTCCCATCCTTCTTTGTGGTCAGGCCACTACCTATTCCTTCCTATGGGAGAAATAGAAGTTGGAGGCTTTCATTATGAAAATAACATTGAGGGAGGGAGGGGGGAAATGGGGCACAAGGAGATTGCTGAGGGGAAAGAGTCATTAAAATTTGCATACAAAGTAGTGTATTATTAATTGTGATGTTGTGGTTATACCAGAAAATCACAAGGAAGGATTCGAAAGGTGACCCCTGCGATCTTTTCACAGCCTCTCCAGTGCCAACTGAGCTGATGTAATAGCCAACTTTAAAAAGAATTAGAGACAGGACCTTCATCACTCTTATAATGGCAATTTATAACCCTTTGCTTCGTCTTCCTTGTAGGTTACATAACAGGGGTTCTGCTATGGTTGTCTGGAGATGGTTTTTTAAATTGAATTACTCCTCCCCCTTCACTTCTCCTTGATATCTCAGAATCATATGTCTTAATTTTTCTACACTCCCCAATCTTGCCTTACCCCCCCCCCCCACTTATCAGTGTAATTGTTCAGCCATAGTTTCAAAACCCAAGCTCTTTTTGCCTCTAAAATAAGAGGCATACCGTTGCAACCTGCAACAAAATGTTGCAGTATATCTCCCACCCCGCCGCCAGCCAGGAAAAGGAATCTTGTAGCACTTCTCAAAAGGAAGAAGGTGCAAGGTTAGGAGGAGAAGGAAATGAGAAGCCTTTTTCCTTCTGCTCCCACCCTCCAGGGACATTTCCCTACTGCAGGGGTCAGCAAGGTTTACCTCGCCTGGGCCGGTTCACTCCAACGGAGATCCCTCCATGGGCCAGATTGCGCGTGCATGCCCGCAATTTCTGGCGTCTGCGTAGATGCGATTTTCAGCACCGCGGAAGCGAGTCCTTGCACCGCGCCAGTTTAGCGCAGCGCACAGGGACTTGCTGAACAGGCGACTTGGTTCGGGGGTGGCTCGTGGGCTGGTTAAATGACCCCCGTGGGCCACTTGTAGCTCATGGGCCTTAGGTTGCCGACCCCTGCCCTACTGTGCTATCTATGAAATGTGTAACGTAAAGGTAAAGGTAAAGGAACCCCTGACCATTAGGTCCAGTCGTGACCGACTCTGGGGTTGCGCGCTCATCTCGCATTATTGGCCGAGGGAGCCGGCGTATAGCTTCCAGGTCATGTGGCCAGCATGACAAAGCCGCTTCTGGCAAACCAGAGCAGCACATGGAAACACCATTTACCTTCCCACTGTAGCGGTTCCTATTTATCTACTTGCACTTTGATGTGCCTTCGAACTGCTAGATTGGCAGGAGCTGGGACCAAGCAACGGGAGCTCACCCCGTCACAGGGATTCGAACCGCCGACCTTCTGATCAGCAAGCCCTAGGCTCAGTGGTTTAGACCACAGCGCCACCTGGGTCCCAATGAAATGTGTACACGGCTTCAAACACCAGCCATCATCAGAGCAAACGGAAACCTGAGTAAACAGTAATGTGTAAACAGCCTAAATTGATACTTAACAGTTTGTCAGACTTTGAGTTTAATTAAACCTTCTGTTTTTCACACATAACACAGGCTGGAAGCAAGAGTTGCCCATAGAAAAAGGCAGGATTTTAGTGGACCTGTGACTGGTTGTCATGCTGCACCCCCACCCAAAGGTGGCAGCACAAGACAGTTCTGGAAGATACATTTCCTTTATATTTTACCATTAGTATGCATGATGGAGCAGGATAGATCCCTGCCCTGAGGAGTATACAATCTAAAATCTGACATAGGGTAAATAACAAAGGGAAGGCAGGGTAAACAGTGAAATAATACAAGATTTTGCTTACTGTTGAGCACTTGTGTTACAGGCTTAGTTGCAGACATGAAGTTACCTTACTTTTCCATGTATAAGACTAGGGTTGCTTTTTTACTTTAAAATAAGGTTTAAAATCTGGAGGTGTCTTATACACGGAAAGTGCATATGCTCATTTTCTAAATTTGTAGGGGCATCTTATACATGGGGACGTCTTATATATGGAAAAATACAGTAGGTACTCTAGGGTTTTCTTATCTTTCTGTCATCAGTGATAAACGACTGTAACTCAGCATACCCAGAAAGTTCCAAGGAACCACTTCCTTATTTTGGGTTCGATCTGTTTCAAAAATAATAGGCATTTGGCTACCTGAATTTGCTATAACAAGAAAGAAGTAAAAAAAAAATCATTATGAATTTGTGACACAATTTATTTTAAAATTAACCAAGCTCTCCTATACAGGCACCTTCCATAATAAGATCAGACATTCACTGCTGATTCGCTGTGGTACTTGTGTGGTGTAATATTACTAGTCTTCATATAAATCAGGGGTGAAATAGACAACAGGAAAGTGTTTCCAAGAAGAAATGTACAGTACATTTGTATAATAGCTCACAAAGATAGCCAAGTTATTTTTATCACATGTTGAAGCACAATTCATCATTTGTTTAATTTCTAGCTAAGTTGAACAGCAAAGCAATCGTGTTTTCTTGTACTGTACTGACTTCCAGTTGTTGCTGTTTTTCCTGCTAGTAGATAAGAAAGACTCGTACTGCAGCGATTATTCATTTGAGAAACCATTACAAAACCTGTTACAATGCAACTACGTAACTTATCTCCCAAAAGTGTTTCTAGAAGACACAAAATGAGGGGCACCATTTTCAGAGGCAGAAGTAATGGGATGGTTCTACAGAACACATGACAGCTTTTTGTTATTGCATGATCTCCAGGTGATCCCATGTAAGTTATCACAAGATATCCAAGATACCTAGCTGTGTCTCCACAAATCCAGGACCAATAATTGAATCCCAAAGTTTTAGCCTGGAATGGTGGTGGATATTTTACTGAACAAGAAGTCTAAACTACCTGTGGAAAGTGTGGCACCAACTTGCACTTGGACCATAATTTTCTATAACTACCTTATCCTGCAGGGAGGAGGGAGTTTAGAGAGAAGAAGAATGGGATTCAGACTAACCTCCAATTCATCTGATAATGAAAGTGGGGGGAAATAGATGTGGAAAGGCAGCTGATACGTGTAGGCCATGTTCTAAAACGCTGAAGTTAGGACGTTTAGTGAAATTATGGTTAGCCATGACTCCTCATTTTTAATTTAGAATGAGCCACCGAGAACAGATGTCGCTCAGTTTACTTCTTCAACAGTATGTAGCCAGAAACCCCACGACCAGAGAGCACGGCCACTTTAATTATTTATCCAATTACCTTCTGAAATCAGTAAAGTGAAACTCCACTGGGGTATTTGTGACTACCGAGTGCTCATTACACAAGTGACATGGCAACTTTTGTCTTGGCTGCAGGGGGAAAAGATAGATCTCAGAATTAAGAAAAGAGTTGCAATTTATACTGTAAATCAAGCTTAACTTAAGATTCATTACTGTAGATTGTACAATATATATATCTAGCTTAGGGCAGGATCTGTTAAACCCAAAATGTTGAGGAAAAATCCAGGGGTATGAAATAATATTCATAAGAGCAGCCTGTCTGAGGAAATTTCTTAGTGCCAGTCTCCATTTAGTTTGATGTCCGCAGTGCTGTTAATATCAGCTCTTTGCTAAATACCCAATGGGATACTTTCTGCTCATGTAATTGTGCCTTTATATTGAATTAGCACTTGACATATGCTGCCTAATATTACAACCGCATATTTATCATTTAGCCTCTCAATTGTTGTGCTTCTGAAAGTGTAAGTAGAAAGAGACCTATCCAGTTAGTGAGGGGAAAGCAAGGGAAATCAGTCATATGCTCTTCAAAAACCTCACCAAAACCCTTCCCACTGAACTTTTGGCTTAACTTCTTAGGTCTCCATCTCCAACCAAATTTAATATTTAAGAACGTGTAACCGTATTTGCTTACATAGAAGAAGAAAAGAAGAGGCATGTTATATCATAGCATATATGGGATATAAAGCTATATATGTACCACCGCTTGACAGATATTTCCAGGGTAGGTCACAAACACAAGGCACAATAAAAAACAACAACAACACAGGAATAAATACAGTACACAGTAAAGAAACAGTCTATAAAGCAGCAGCAGCATTAAGAAGTCCTCAGGTGTTAAAATAAAGGCCCCTGAACCTTTAAAATAGGTCTATATATGGTAGTAGAAATATAATAGTATAGGCATCAGGTGATCCTCCCTGGGGAGGGACTTCTATAAGTGAGATGGCAATAAACCCCACCCACCCATTTGCTACCTGCCTCATCTCAAACTGTCGGAGTAGGTGGGGCAGGGGGAGAGAAGGTACAAAGATGGCAGGGGCAGTTCAATGTGGAAGATGTTATTTCATGCACCCAAGCATGACGTAGGACTTTAAAGGTCTGTAATTGTATACAGAGTTCAGATTGCTAAGAATATCGGCTTGCTAACTTGCTTTTAATAGGCAGAGTTTTAGTAATGATATGCCTGGAAATTATACCTCCAAGTCAAATCACTGCTATGCAGGTAAGGGCTTCCTGCAGAATACCGTCTTATCGAGAGGCCCTGTTCTGCACAATATTAAGAATCGGGCCTATAGTGTTGTGGCACCTACGCTTTGGAGTGTTATTTATATTATTTATTTATTGAATTTGCACACCACCCTTCATCTGAGGATCGCAGGGCAATTTACAGTATAAAAAACACAACACATAATAGCAACAAATAAAACAACTCCAGTCCTCTGAAAATTACAGGCAGGCAGAGTCTCTGTAGCCTAAATACCTTTCTCTTTCATCAAGTTTTTAAAGCTGAGATCTTTTCCAGCCTGAATCTGTATTGGAATTAAAGGTAAAGGGACCCCTGACCATTAGGTCCAGTCGTGACCGACTCTGGGGTTGCGCGCTCATCTCGCATTATTGGCCAAGGGAGCCGGCGTACAGCTTCCAGGTCATGTGGCCAGCATGACAAAGCCGCTTCTGGCAAACCAGAGCAGCACATGGAAACGCCGTTTACCTTCCCGCAGTAGCGGTTCCTATTTATCTACTTGCATTTTGACGTGCTTTCGAACTGCTAGGTTGGCAGGAGCTGGAACCAAGCAACGGGAGCTCACCCCGTCACAGGGATTCGAACCGCCGACCTTCTGATCAGCAAGCCCTAGGCTCAGTGGTTTAACCACAGCGCCACCTGTATTGGAATTAAGAACGCGCAAAAGTTGTCTTAGAATTGTCAAGTTGGAATGGACCCCAAGGGTCATCTAGTGCAACCCCTTTGCAATGCAGGATTATGGAGGCAACCATACGGGGATTGAACCTGCGACCTTGGCATTATCAGCACCAGACTCTAACCAACTGAACTAAGATGTTTTTGCTATCACTGGTTTGCTGCCCTGGCATCCTTTGGGAGCAGGAGACAAATCAAATAAGGAAACAAATAGGCACCGGAATAAGAAGTTTCCCAGTGTTAAGTCTATGGAACCTTATTGCCTGGCAGGGCAGAGAGTCTGGACAAAGGGGAGTTCAGCTCTCTATTCCCTTTTCTTGAAGAGCCCTGTTTCAGGATTTCATTAGACATACCAATTGAGGTGAAGAGAGTCTTCCAGAGCTACAGTCCATTCCCATGCCTTGTCTAGTAGAATCAAAACGAAAGCAAGCAAATATTATCTAGTTGCATCCTTTTTATAGGATGCAAAATAGTTTTTCTTGGCCCAAATGGTGAGTTTTGTTTTGTTTACAGGCCCATTAGTGAATGAATGTGGCAGCTCTTCATATACATCCTGATATTATCAGTGGCAGATTTTGGGTGATCAAATTTCAGTAGCACCCTGTGCAATGCTATTATTCACCCCAGCTTTTCGTGTTTCCACCCTACAGTATTGTTTTGGTGCCCCCTGCAGTGCGGCGCCCAGTAGAACTGCACTGGTCGTGCCACCCTAAAACCACCTCTAATATGGTTCAATACCGCCTTGTGTGACCTTGTGCTGGTCACTGTTAGCCTGGCCTACTTTACAGGGTTGTTGTATCTGAATCATAGAATCATAGAGTTGGAAGAGACCACAAGGGCCATCCAGTCCAACCCCCTGCCAAGCAGGAAACACCATTAAAGCATTCCTGACAGATGGCTGTCAAGCCTCCGCTTAAAGACCTCCAAAGAATGAGACTCCACCACACTCCTTGGCAGCAAATTCCACTGTCGAACAGCTCTTACTGTCAGGAAGTTCTTCCTAATGTTTAGGTGGAATCTTCTTTCTTGCAGCTTGAAGTTCATGTAATAGTTTGAGTTCGTGTAATCTGGCTTGAGTTCTTCTTCTTCTTCTTTTTAATGCAGGATATAAACGTAATAAATAAAGGCATTACAAAAAACACGATGGAGGCTTAATACCCACCACTTGCATTTGGGAGGCAGGAGGGAAAAAAATCAAGGAGATCTACCAGGATGGTTAGGTGTTTACAAAAAGATCTTCACAACCTTTCTTCATTCACATTAAAATACAATTTTAAAAACGCCCTAAGTTGAACAGTCATCTAAACTAGCAATAGAACAACTAACTAACTATTCTCTGAACATACCTGGCCAAAGCCTCTTCCTGCTTTGTAGGATAGAAAGCAAGGTCTTGCCAGCCTGGTACACCAGCTCACCTCATCTCATACTTCTTCATATGACAAGAAAGTTCAATCCACGAAAATAGGAGTGATTGTACTGGAAGATGGGAATTAGTGAAGCTCATTGGAGCAGTGACAGCCTATCAGTTACTTTATATTGGTATTGCAGCCTACTGGAACACAAATAAACTGTGTCACACAGACATGAAATGCTACATACTGACTCTGCTTTTTTTTGCGTGTAGCTGTAGATAATAAAGTTATAATTCATCGGGAAGCCGATATCCCTTTGCCGGATGGGTCAGGCAATCATTATTGCAGTTAGAAGACCAACCTTCACTTTTATGAGTTGTAAATCAGACACAGAATTCTGCTCCTCTGAGCCTAGAAAATTGCCAGCCGCCACCGCCGTTTGAAACTAATTAATCTCACCGAAGGCAATGGTCTGAACAATGCAAAGATTTAATTTACTGCAAATGTTTACAGTAGATAAAGCCCTGATTTGCAATCACAGTAAAATAGCGCTCCCCCCCCCACCCATTAAATGCCAGTATCCTCAAGCTGGGGGGGTGGAAGATGCCAGGGTATGCAAGGAAATATTTGGGTGCCCTATGATGCTTACCAAGGACGGAACATCTCTGTTTAAATCATGTCTCATGCTACAGTCCTGCACTGCACATATACCCGGGAGTGAGCCCCATTGAAATCAATCGCACTTACTTTTGAGTAGCCCTATTTATGTCAAAATATTCACAGCCCATCTTTCATCAGTACAGATATCAGGGCAGGGTACAAGGGACATTTAAACAACGATGAAATGTTAGGGAAAAGGACATAAAAATAACCAAAAGTAGCTAAAAACAACAACAGAGAAAGCTGAAACACCACTTAAAATGCTTGTGTTAAGCAGGCAGGTTTTGACTTGGCAATGAAATGCTAACATCTGTGCCTGTTGTGTTTCTAAAGGGAGGGTATTTCACAAGCAGGGAGCCACCACAGAGAAGGCCCAATCCCCTAGCAGACCAAGCTTCCCCTAGCAGTGGAACATGGAGAAGATATTAAAAGATGGACACACTAATATAAGGAGACAATCTCCTCTATGTATTTGGGCCCCAGTCCATTTGTGGGCTCAGTGAAACACACGTAATTGTCTAGAAACCCTGTAATGCAATTCCATCTAGCTGCACTGGTTAATGTTCTCGCGACTGTATTCTGTTCTAATTGCAGCTTCCGATTCATCTTTGAGGAAAGTTCCAATGTGTTAATCCTCCCCACCTCCCCATTGCTGCTTCCAAGCACTTCTACCTTTCAGGTGACACAAAGAGATGGAGCTGGTTGCCATCTACCTATTGACGTTTCATTCCAGCTCTCCTAATGCCAACTCCCATATTACTAGCAGGGTGCTGAGGGAACCGCGATTGGTACAAACAAGGACAAGCTGAAGATGGGGAAGGGGAGGTTGGGGACATAGGAGGTACTCACAGCACATCAGAGGACACCAAAGAAGCCAGGGGAAGGGGGCATATTGCCAGAACTGGAGAGGCACCTGTCTCCACAGACACAACAGGGTCTGAGGCCTCCGGAACAGCAGGAAGTGCACCTCCAGGACACTGAGGCAGGCAAGGGAACACAGCCCAGCCTCACCAGCTGACCAGGTGGAGATCATGGGGCTCATTAGGTCTGGGAGGAGGAGGTTTGTGGTCACTTGGCTGGATTAAGTTCAAAGCAGGTGAGGATCACATGTTCCGTTAAGGGGAGAGACACAGCAAACTCAGGTGCAACAATCAAGATAACAGGGAAGGATAACAGGGATGCAAGGCACAAACTCTTGTGTCTGCCCAACTTTCTCTATTGACGGACCATGGCTTGGCTGCTTTGCAAACTCCACTGGACTTTTTTTTGTTCCATTTTTAATATAATTTTCATTAAATTCTGCTTTACAATTTAGAATATTCATTTAAACAACCTTAAAATGTCAATGACTTCCCCTCTTCTCTTTCCATGGTTCATTTTGCAGAACGTAAACCCTTGATATTTTACATGAACTAAACCATTCAGTATTATTACATCCATCCAAACTTATGTACACTGTTGAATTTATCTTAACCCTGCCAGTGTTTTCAAGTGTACAGAGTTTCCGCCTCCCCCCATTATTCAATAAATATTTTTCAATCTTCTTTAAACGTATGTTCTCTTATTCTATGTTAGGTCCACAAGCTGTGCATATTCCATCAGTTTTAAGTTGCCATTCTTCTTTCATTGGGACCTCACTTGTGTTCCATTTTTGGACTAACAAAACAGGGGCCGCAGTAGTGGCATACATAAATAACCTTTTTTGACTGTGACTCCGCGACTGTCCCTAACTCTGGATCTTCTGCAGAGGCGGAAACTTGACCTTGCAGAATGACTTGAGACCTTGCTCATTGTATCGGGCCTGGACTGGCATTTGACCATTTTGACTGTCCGACTACTCTCTAGTGTTGCCACCACCTCAGAGTACGCCAAGGTTCAGGGCACAGAGAGTAATAAGATTTTTTTTTAATTCAAACTTATTGCCTATTGCATTCTTGATTTCATAACAGTTGGGTTAAAACGATGCCTATTTATCTGTATCTATAACTGTTAGATCATGAACGGTGGCAAATAAATAAATAAATGCTTTTAATAAAATGTTTGCCAGCCAATGCTGTGTAGTGAGTGCTTTGCTAATAATATACATCCCTGTATGTATTCCTGTCACCCACAAGGGGGCACTATATACTACCATACTGGTAGGAGGAAGATAAATAAAAAAAATTCCTTCAGTAGCACCTTAAAGACCAACTAAGTTTTTATTTTGGTATGAGCTTTAGTGTGCATGCACACTTCTTCAGATGCATGTGCATCTTCATCTGAAGAAGTGTGCATGCACACGAAAGCTCATACCAAAATAAAAACTTAGTTGGTCTTTAAGGTGCTACTGAAGGAATTTTTTATTATTTTACTTCGATCCAGACCAACACGGCTACCTACCTGTAACCAGGAGGAAGATAGTTCAGTTTAATGTTTTTGTAATCAAGGGAATAGGGGCAAGTTCAAAAGCAGCACCTGCATTAATCCATTGTGTTTCCTTTTTCGATACATGCTCTGAAAAGATGAGTTAGGGTACCCAGTTGTGTCTTTCATCTTGTTCATTTAATTAAAAGTGTAACCTTTCCAAGCTGCTGTTTGCCTTGTTTAGAAAAAACACATCCATATGTCTCCCCAAAGAGAGTAAAATAGCTGCTTTGGGGTGGGGTGGGGGTGTACAACAAGAAAGACACTCCGCAATCACCACAGTCCAGATCTCGCTTCCCTATTCTGTTATATCTGCTTTAAAGACGCATTTTAAAGAGAGAGATCTCCTCAAGTTTATAGATTTATACAAATAAATAAATAGTGGGGAATAAATTAGGAAGAAATTGCAATATCCATTTTCTATTGAAATTCTAACTGGAAACATCTAATGTAACATAAATATGTATGAACTAAAACTCACAAAACAGTAGTAGTGGACTATGCAGAAATGGGAAAGCTGACATTGAAATTAAGAGATAAAAATGATGACCTTTTATAGAAGAATGGAGGCCTTTCATGGACTATTTTAAAAAATTACCATACATTCAAATGAAATCATGGACAAAAATCAAGATAAAAGAAGCGGAAGCAAAATGCCAAATAACTGTAACAAATAAAATTTTTGTACAGTGGAACCTCGGTTTACGAACACCTCGGTTTACGAATTTTCAGTTTACGAACGCAGCGGACCCATCTGGAACGGATTAATTCACTTTCCATTACTTTCAATAGGAACGTTCGCTTCAGTTTATGAACGCTTCAGTTTATGAACAGACTTCCGGAACCAATTGTGTTCATAATTCAGAGGTACCACTGTAGTAGATAAAATATAATAGGAAGAGCCTGCTGGATGAGGCCAATGGCCCATTTAGTCGAGCATCCTGTTCTCACAATGGCCAACCACAGGTACCTGTGTGAAATCTGCAAGCAAGACCCAAGAACTCTCCCCTCCTGCGGTTTCCAGCAATTGACATTCAGAAGCATTATTGCCTCTGACAGGTAACGTGTTGAGAAAAAATGTATGGTTGCCAGTAGGTAAGGTTAAAGTCCCATCTGCATTTTGTTACAGTCTTAAGATTCAGATTTTTTATTTTTAGACTCAACAGGTTTCACGAAAGCTTGCTGGTACCAGGAACCTGTTGGAAATATGAATGCCAGTCATCCTTCAGATTTGTCTCTAGCACCAGCTGAAATTCGCCATAAGGTGTTGTAGGAGAAAGCAGAAGGAAAAGCATGGCAGTCTTATACATATATTAGCAAAGCAGGAGATTATTACATGATGCACTACGTAGAAAAACCAATGGAAGCCAAACTTGTCTGGTGTTTGGAAAAGCACTGCCTTCCCTCCTGGCTTAGGCAAACTTTGTACTGGGTTTCTGCTGGAAGTTGGTTCGACTACCATTTTTCTATACACGGGGCTGCCTTGGAAAGCAATGTGGGAAAGTACAGCTGCTCTGTCTTCTACATCTGTATCTGAACAGTTTCCAGTCCCCGGACCAATTCAAAGTGCTGTTAACTTTTAAATCCCCGGCCTCTTTGGGGGCCAGGTTGCCTGAAGGATCGTCTCTTCCTATACCTACTTGCCTGACCTTTTAAGGCAGGGGTCAGCAAACTTTTTCACTGTCCCTCAGACCTTGTGGGGGGCCGGACTATATTTTGAAAAAAATATGAACAAATTCCTATGTCCCACAAATAACCCAGAGATGCATTTTAAATAAAAGGACACTTTCTACTCATGTAAAAACACCAGGCAGGCCCCACAAATAACCCAGAGGTGCATTTTAAATAAAAGGACACATTCTACTCATGTTAAAAACATGCTGATTCCCGGACTGTCCGCGGGCCGGATTTAGAAGGCCATTGGGCCGCATCCGGCCCGCGGGCCTTAGTTTGGGGACCCTGTTTTAAGGTGTCCATCAGAGACTCTTCTCTGGCTCGTGCAGGCAAATGTTGTCAACTCTTTGCAGTATTGGTGCTCTGGTTGTGGAATGACATCCCTGGAGACGCTTGCCTGGCTGGCACTACATTGATGTTCCTGTTATTTTTACATAGCAGTTCTGACAGCTGACTTAATCTTCACAGAGGACATACAAAGGAGGTCTTCATTTGTTCTCCAGGGGTAAGTTACAACGATGGTGCGTGTCTTGGACCCAGTTCAGGTGGTAGGAATGACTGAGACAATATGATCACAGTCTCACCCATGTACCACTCCGACTTTGCTACACTAGGAAAATGTAGCAGGAGCAAAGATTAGATTAGTATATTTAGCGCTTTCTTTTTTCTTTTTAACCTTCTCTCATCTCCTAGAATCCCTGTGTTAACCTTCAAAAGGGAGGTTTGGCTGTCCTTCATCTCACTAGTGAGCCCAAGGACAATAAAGCAACCTGAAAAGTAAACAGTATGTTCAAATAATATTTAAACATACTGTTGTGTGCGAAACACCTCCTGAGAGCCATGGGTCTTTGTGTGCGCACACACAAGATATTTCCCTCTTAGGCAAGAAGCAGAACTGAAACTCTCATGGAAGGACAACAAACAGTTCAAATGAGGATTGATGTTGGGAATGCAACAATGAATGAGGAAGTCCATCAGTTTAGAATAAGGGTGTTTATACTGAAGAATACCAGGGGCAGAGTCTAACAAGAGGCAGAATAAATATATTCCAGGGTCCTGCAATTACTTTGACTATACAGTGGAACCAACACCAGGGCAAATACTTGCCAGAGATAGAAAGAACCCCAGAGGCCTTTTCTATTGACACACTACTACAGAGATGTAGCCCATGCTACATCTCTACACTACAGTGAAAGATGTGCAGGTAGTATGCAGCCCAAATACTTCTACGGAGCATGAGATGGAAGTGTGTTTGAGAGGCCCCTAAAGCCTAGAATTGATAGAAGCAGAAATAGAAGAACTTAGATGCACCACACCTTATCCAGGGATTGTCAAGTTTTGACAGCAAAAATATCATTAAATTCAAAAATGAATTATCTTAATTTCTCAAATCAAACTGAAGTGCGCTTCTGGATGGAGGGCTCCTAGTGCTACTGATTAAATTGACCTTCCACCATAAGGTAAAAGCAGAATTCCCATTCACAGGGATATAGTGTGGGCATCTTGCTATGTCTTATCCACCTGGTGGGCAGAATATAGTCTAGTGGCCAATGTTGTCCCTTCCCCTTCCATGACTCTTCATAGTTCCCTTCATTTTGAAACAGGTGCTTTTCACAACCATTTTAACATTGTGTGTGTGTGTGTGTGTGTGTGTGTGTAACATCCATTTTGAGTCAGTGGTCATTCATGCCTTAAAAAAAAAAGTTAAGTCATGCTATTCCACCATAGTGGAACACAACCCTACAAATTATTTTTGAAAGGGAATGCAGCTGTACATCCAATATATTTTGGGGTTCTCATCCACCTTTGACAATGAGGTCTCTTGGTGGGTTCCAACTATGTAGAAATACAATATTAAAAGCAGTTAAAACAGATTGCAGCCACCAGAACAAGGTTGGTCACAGAGAGGCCTAACATTAAGGCTGCATCTGTTTGCCCCTGTGCTTCAAGGTTATTTCATCTCTCTGGCTTGGAGAATACTGGCCAGTTATTAACAGGCTGCTGGAAGTCTGCTGCTGCCCTGGATGTTCTGGTAGAAAGAGAAGTCCAATGTCAAATGCTTAAGTAAACACTGGTGAAGGGCACAAGCTGCTACCCCAAAATAAACAGTTTGGTTACTGTGATTTACTTGTAGGTAGTTTCCTTGCCAGGGACCCAGGTAGTTTCCTTGGGACCCAGGTGGCTGGCGCTGTGGGTTAAACCAGTGTCTAGGGCTTGCTGATCAGAAGGTCGGCGGTTCGAATCCCTGCGACGGGGTGAGCTCCTGTTGCTCGGTCCCAGCTCCTGCCCACCTAGCAGTTCGAAAGCACATCAAAGTGCAAGTAGATAAATAGGGACCGCTCCGGCGGGAAGGTAAACGGCGTTTCCGTGCGCTGCTCTGGTTCGCCAGAAGCAGCTTTGTCATGCTGGCCACATGACCCGGAAGCTGTCTGCAGACAAACACTGGCTCCCTTGGCCTATAGAGCGAGATGAGAGCCACAACCCGAGAGTCGGACACGACTGGACCTGATGGTCAGGGGCCCATTTACCTTTACCTAGTTTCCTTGCAATAAAGAGATTGTGGTATATTGTTTCTTATTGTTAACTACAGTGTTAACTACAAGATTCGGTTACAAAATGCACAGTGCAAAATGCACACATTCTGCAAAAGTTTGGGTGGTATCAAGATTAACAGGGTTAACGTACATGGCCTAGTTGCAGTATAACTCCCTTGGACAATCTGTTGAAGTGGAACTGGGCTTTCTTATGAACTCACACATGCATTTCATTGAGACCTGATATCTTGACCCATTACAGCACAGAATTAAATCCTTATTGCTTGTACAGCAGATATTTTTTTTGCTGGTCTCTCACTCGATTGTGGCATTTGGGTTGGACCCTGAGAAAGACCCACAAAAGCAACACCTGTGAAATCCTTAAAAGAAGTTGTCCGAACTGCCTTCTTCCTCCAAAAGACGCTTCTCCTGGGGGTTAGGGGACCCTGGGCTGTAATGTCTCTGAAGATCAGACTGGTGTAACTTCTGTGAATGGAGCTTCCAACTCACACTCTGCCCTATTTGGAGATCTGCCTTCATCCTCAGCTCACCTCATTCAACTGGGTTTCCCAATTCTTAGGGGAGCTTTTAAGTGTGTTGGGTGCCTGGGAAGGCTGAGAATGCGTTTCCACTAGTTTCTTTCTGCACTTTTCTCAGGATCCAACCCACTGGGAGGCAGAAAAAAGCCTATCTGCTTCTAAGAGGCTGCAAATGAAACTGAATAATCATTGTAATGCCTGTCCAGCCTAGTAGTACCTGCACAAAACTGTTGACCGAGGAAGGAGGAGGAGCTCAAGCTTGTGGGTTATCAAGGGCAGTGAAATTTTATCCGCTCCGATAACGTCTATCGTGTTGAATGTACCACAAGTTCTGTGCAAAATACGCAACACCAAGGAGGGAGAGAAAAAGGACATTTGATAATTTCGTTTTCCACGCCCAACTGAACGTTTTGCTTATCAACAGTTGTTTTAACAGAACGATAGTTACTGTGGGTGAATATATGCCGTTATCAGCTTCTGATGATGATGGATATTAATCTGCGTAACCTTCAGGCTAAAAAGGGTATAAAACCAAAATGGTTACCTGATCAACTCTTTGGGCACCGGCTGAACAGCTTGTTTTCTGAAGGAGCTCCTGGTTTTCGGGGAAGATGGCAACTTTAAATGAAAAGAAGACATGCAGCCAAAGAATGGAGAACTTCCGGCGTTTCTTATGGAATCCGGAAACAGGGCAGTTAATGGGAAGAACCTTGATTAACTGGGGTATGTGGCCAAACACACAAAAGAGAATGACGTTCAGGCATTTTCGTGCTGTCGGGATTTGGTCATTTGCATTATTTCTGTATGATTAAAACGTCTTAAGTTGACAAGATGCTTTCTATATAACCATGTTACTTGGTATGAGCCTGGAGAATCCACAAACTACTTTTTTTAAAAAAAACTGATTTGCAAATTTGTTGACTTTAGCATAAAACACTCATTTCCCTTTTATTTAAAATAGCTTACAGGGAAGCAGTTGGCTCTGCAACAGACTAACGAAACCCAGAATTCCTACTAGACGAGCACAGAAATGCCAGTTTGTGGCAGAAACAATAGAAGGAACATGACTTGTGATTTTATTCTTTTTGATCTGGATCCAAAGAACCACATAACTCTAGTTCTGTGAATCCAAGGGAGTTTTCCCACAGCAGCCTCGAGTGCTAGATGCAAACCTCTTTAAGAAACTGAGGGGTTGTTTCTAAAGCGGTTTGTAATATGGCACAGGGGTTTGCTGTTCCAACGGAAAGCTGCTAAAAGATTGTGTTCAAAAGTGCACACAATAGGATAGATGCACCTAAATCAGCTCACTGGATCTGGCGTCTTCAGAAGGGTGTCATTGTTTTTTTTTTTATAAAAAAAGTCTCTGAAGTACAGCTAATGGAAAATTTTATTTCAAACATCTTTATTCCTTTCTTCAATCTTAAGCCACAGCATCTTACAAATGCCATTAAGACATTCAATTTATTGGTTATTATTCTGTGACTAATTTATGCTACTTGTATTTCATTAGATTTAATAGGGGGGGCTTATCCACACTTGCCTTTCTCCTCCATTCTTCCCAGGCATGACTTGTGCTCAGTGTCCAATTGCCTTTTCTTTCTTTTCTCCAGAGCTTTGCCCATGAAAACCCCCTCTTTAAAGCTCAATTGGACCAAACTGCAATTCATGGAAAACTCGAATGGATGTTTGCTCCAATTGAGCACTAAAAAGCAGATTTTCACAGGGAAAGCCCCGGGGCAAAAAAACCCCATTGGACAGAGAGCTTTTAAGTGCAGACCTAGACCTGGAAAGAGCACCGCTAAAGTATGGATAAGCCTGGTGCACGTGTGTGCACACGCACACACACATAATTTATACTCCAGCTCAACATGCATTTTTACTTTGTGATGTCAAAATGCAAATTTGCACTGAAGACCTCCACAACATCCTTACACGGTAGTTGAAGCAATTAACTTTAGTTGTGCGGTATATGTTGTAATTCTTATTATGAGAAACTTAGAAAGTTCTCAACTCGTAATTTTAGTGCTGGGATATTTATTTCAGTGCATCCAACCCTATGAAAGCCAAATGGTATTGAATTTCCAGCTTCCATGATGATCTTCAAAGCAGCAACTGTAGTCAGCTTCCCCAAATCACCTTGTTGAGTGTAGCATTCTCCTGAATCACACAGTGCTACAAAAATCTGTGCTCCTTTTCTAGCACTAGAATGCTTAACTAGGAGATTAGGAAGCTCCTGTGCTGAAATGTCTTAAAACTATTATAAATATTTCATCTATTGACATGTACTTAGTTGCTGCTATGATTAGTTACTGAACCAGAACAGATTGCCTCATAAGAGTAATGAATATCATGCTTTTAAAAAGTTTAACTTAATTTTTTTTCTTAATAGTTTGGATCAGTCTTTATTATGTTGCATTCTACGTGGTAATTACTGGGCTGTTTGCACTTGCTATATATTCTTTAATGAAGACACTCAATCCGTATACACCGGACTACCAAGATCGATTAAAATCACCAGGTACTTAACACATTCCTGCCCATTTTGTTACAAGTTGTGCTACACACACACACACACACACACACACACACTGCATAAATCAACTTAGACGCAAAAAATGTTGGTTTGAGTTCTAATGAATGAAGTATAGTTTTAGGAGCATGGATGGGGAATCTGTGGTAATCTAGTTGTTGCTGAACTTTAACTCCCTTTAGCGCTAGCTAGGATGGTTAATGGCTAACACCACTTGGAAGGCCACAGCTTCATTTGTTTTAGAGGTAAAACTGATGAAATGATATCGTCGTACCTTGGATCCCGAACGCCCTGGAACTCCGAAATTTTGGCTCCCGAATGCCACAAACCCGGAAGTGATTGTTCTGGTTTGTGAATGTTCTTTTGGAACATGAACGCCTGGCAGGGCTTCTGATTGGCTGCAGGAGCTTCCTGCAGCCAATCAGAAGCCGTGATTTGGTTTTCAAACATTTTGGAAGACAAACAGACTTCCAGAACATATTCTGTTCAACTTCCAAGGTACGACTGTACTGTATTTACTAAAATTTAATGCGCCATCAAATCTAACGTGCACCCTAATTTTCGTGACGTACTTTTGCCAAAAGAGGTGTGCATTACATTTCAGTAAATATGGTAACTTACAGAAGCTTATTTTCTTGACAATATACCATGACACAGAAGCCACAGAATTGAAGCTTATATCTGAGTTTTCCTTCCTTTAATCCCAAGTTATATTTTGTTTAAGCAGCAAGTAAGGGCCTAAATACCAGTTAAATGAATCATGTGGTTTGCCATTGAATGTAACTTTAACCATCCCCAGTGGGGGGGAGGGACCCTTTGAAATGACAAAAGAACTCTTTGCTAAAATTCGGTTCTCAAACCAAGAAATGTTAGGAATAGGCTCACTACAGGACTAATGTAACGGAGGTGAAACGTTTCTGATTTCTAGTAACCCGATTGTTGGAAATGGAGACTTTCAATTTATACTTACTACTTCAATTATTAAAACTAAACTAAGATAAACTGCCTGTAATGGGATCTTTCTCTATTCCTCACTTGTATATTAAACCGCACTTTCAATGAAGGCGTGACATTACGACCAGATGTGTATGGAGAAAAAGGACTGGAAATTTATTACAATATTTCTGACCCGGACTCCTGGGAACGTTATGTTAAAACTCTTCACAGCTTTCTTTCAGGTAAAGTATGTGGGAAAATATCACAATAAAGGTGGCGTGAAGTACAGTAGGAGGACATCACTTTGAAATGGTGTGGCATGGGGTCACCTTGAGTTTGGGTTTGAATGCAGAAAGGTAACTCTTGCATGTATTTCTGGACGAACTGGGAAACATTTCCCAAGTTTACCTAAACAATATCAAGAGGCAGCAGGATTGTACAACCATTAGAGGCAACGTTATTTTTAAGAAGAAAGCACAATAATTCTCTTACAAAAAACAATGACAAGAGGCTAACCTGGAATGGAAGGTGTTCCAAAAGAAAGCAACAGAAATTGAATTTCCCTCTACTTTTGTCTATCAATAATATACAGCTTACAACGAAACTGCACAGCATGCCAATACGAAATGTACTGGGGAAGGATACTATTTTCAAACGTCTTTTGACGCACCACACCACACAAAATATTCCTGCAAATTTACACAAGATATGCTTCAAAACTGTTCTGGTCTGGTGGATTCTACTTTTGGTTTTCCAGAAGGACGCCCTTGCTTAATAATAAAAATGAACAGAGTAAGTACTTAAACAGTTATTTGAAATGATTATTTATTATATCAAACATTATTGAGTTCAAACCTGGAAACAAAGGGAGGCAACTTATAAGCAACCTGAAGCCTTATTTGATCTGTAGTATTCTGAGGGACTAAAGGGCACAAAACTGACAAGGTCTTCTTATTTTAACAGCAGAATCTCATCCAACAAGGGATATAAAGAAACACAAATGTAGCTTTGTTGACCCATAAGGGAAAGGAAGTCTTAAAATTGACAGTTGGGAAATACCAACCAAAATGTCATGAAATACTGGGAAGTTGTCGTGTACTTAAGAACTCTTATTCACAAAAGTTGTTCAGCTGGTCCTAATAAAAAGTATTGCCCACCCAAGAAGAAGACTCCCAATATCCTAGGAAAGGAAAACAAGATTGGGAATAAGGTGGAAAGTATAAGAAAGCGGGATAGTTATAACTGGTGTAGCACAGGGACTTAAACCAACAGCTCAGACAAGCACCCCAGTGCAAGTGGGACCTTCCCTACCCAATGGATGTGCTTTTTCCATCCCTGCACCTGAACTTTCCACATAGTAAGATATATTTACACAGGTCCATGAAAAATAAATTTAAAAATTCAAAGCTATTATTGTCTCGGTGGCTAACGTGAAAAATTATTACCTGATAGATTATAAATTTTCTCCCTGGCAATGGCACTGCACCAAGAGTGAACTGCACAACTCTGGTAAGTATATATTGCCCAATGTTCTTGTATTAAAATGATTTCCATTTAGCTAATATACAGTAAAAAAATGTATGCACGTCTATCCAGAAGTCTTACTAGAGCTCAATGGCTCAAGCTTGCAAAGGGCCGCAGCCTTGGGGCTCCAACTTCATGTTATACAAAGGAGCACGTTACCAAAATGCCGGTGGTTCTTTTTCTGCTACCCAGAGCCATTTCAGGATGGAGGCAATTTGGAGCAGAGTGCGTCACTGTTACCCTATCATCACCTGAGCCACGAGGTCAAAAACCTCACGAGGTTTCAAAAACATATTTACTTTACAAACACATAGCTAGAGCTTCCATTATGTCCCTCAATGAAACATTTGGAAGCTATTCAATACTTGCCTATGTCTGAGAAGCAGCCGAAGAACTGAAGCTAAACATTTTGATATTATGCCTGGATAGGTCAATTGGTTAGAGCGTGGTGTTGATGATACCAAAGTTGCAGGTTCAAGGCACATATGGGACAGCTGCATATTCCTACACTGCAGGTGGTTGGGGCTAGAGATGACCCTCAGGGTCCCTTCCAATTCTACGATTCTATGTTGTAATCTAATAATGGTAGAGGGAATTCCTACTTTCACCTCAGACTGAATCTTATTTTCAAGTAGTGCTCTTAACCTCACAACATGCAAACTACACTAGTGAAGTATGGCTACATAACATGCCTAAAGCAACTTTTAATCATATATATATATGTAGAGAGAGAGTGTGTGTCCTAACACTTGCCTTGCCTATGATCAACAGGATGATGCCAGTCCGCTGGAGGTAGATTATTATCCTACAAATGGTACTTTTAGCCTTCACTACTTCCCATATTATGGATTGAAAGCACAGGTATGTTTTTTGACCATGTTCACATTGACTTTCACAGGACTTTTTAAATGGAACGATCTAACGTTGTACAATTTCATTTTAGCCTAGCTACAGCAATCCATTGGTGGCGGTGAAGCTTCTCAACATGCCCAGAAACAAAGAAGTTGTTGTCGTATGTAGAGTTATTGGTACTGGAATTACTTCAGATAATCCTCACGACCCGTATGAAGGAAAAGTGGAATTCAAAGTCAGGATACAAAACTGAGCAACGAGAGTGCCGAGCTCATTTAGGATAACTCCTCGTTGTTTGGAACCTTCATCCAGGACAGCAGAAATGGATTAAGTCACACTGTTGGTTGTCACATGTATTATTGTTTTACGACAATAGAAAAATGAACAACCCAGAATTCCAGAAATGGATTACTCAACTCAATTCCTCACTCGAAATACATGAACTAGTTGCATATTACATGACCCAGATGCTGGCAAGTCTACACCAACGCTTATGCGTAACTGTTTATTATACACCTGTAATTTGAAAAACGAATAAAACCCATGAATGCTAATCCACACCTCTCCCCTTTTTCTTACTCAAAGGCTTTTTATAAAACTTCATTTTTATTTTGTATTTGTTGAATTGATATAGACAAAAAAATTAATAATTGCTTAAACAGTCATTAACACGCTGTATAATATTTTAGTATCATGGAACTTGTATTTGTAATTTATGCTTTCCATTTGAATGTCTGCAGTTTAATACAAAACTTCTATTGTGTACTGACAGAGGGAAACTACGTAAAAACTTTTGGAAGACGCACAGCCATCCCAAAATACGTCACCACTGTAACATTCAACTGTACAAAACTTTCTTTCAATGTCTGTTGCATACCAGCGCTTTATCGCAGATGCTAATGTGATTTCCACTCCCTGAAAATGCCAAGCTGGACACTAAATTTACTAAACACAATGTAAGAAATGTTACCTAACGAAAACATGTCGGTGCCATTTCAATAGATATGTTTAAAACTACCTAATGTTTAAAACTACCTAATGTAAATGTGTGTGATGCAAAAACATTAAACAGTAATAAAACTATTATTTGTGGCACTGTTCATGCAATACGCTTTGGTACAGGCTGAAAGCTACTTTGGACACACAATGTGGGGTTTTTGAGTTTAAAATTTGAAAACAGAGGAAAGTTCCACTGCAAATTGCATCAGAACGTAACACCAGTGCTATTTTTCTAGAAAAAGAGGTGCCAGAACTCACCAGGAGCACCTCCCAGGTTCTCTTAAAATGGCAATGGTGCCTTACTTGAGAGGTGCTGGAACTGAGTTCTGGCTGGAAAAAAAGCTGCTGTTGGAACATGAATCTAAGGCCACCAGTGGCTTGAAGAACTAGTGGTATGGGCTCTTTGGATCTTATAATAGTTTATATTTTAGTTTTATTTTGGAGGTGGCCAGAATCCTATTAGGAGTTGAAGTGCAATGCTCCTTAATGTATTTTAAAGTTGCATCTGGTGCA
This sequence comes from Zootoca vivipara, assembly GCF_963506605.1. NCBI lineage: Eukaryota > Metazoa > Chordata > Lepidosauria > Squamata > Lacertidae > Zootoca > Zootoca vivipara. Next base: position 24,968,090 of record NC_083279.1, on the reverse strand, counting down.
GTGCTTTTGAGCACAAAAAAGTGAATCGGAACATGAAGCTATCTTTTGTACTAAGGAAATCCTCTACAAACTCGCAACAGTAAAAATTCTAGTTTTATGATTTTATTTTAAAACAAATGCTAAATTGCACACTGTGAGCCAGAATGTTCACAGTGAAAGTCTCTCTTAATAATGATTACTGGCCTTAAGCAAGGTCACAACTTACAAACTCTAATAGTGATGTGGGTCTACGCTGTCTGGCTGTCTTTGCCTGTACATGCTTGGGCAAGCATGCTAGCCTATTACATCTGCAACAACAGGCATAATGGTGAGCTACGTTACCAGGGTGATGTTTGCGATCACCAATTTTTGTAATTTTAAGCATTGTATGCCACTGATTATTTTGATTAGTGTTTTATTGCATCGACATTTTTGCTCTTTTAAATTGTGCTTTTTAAAAAAGATGCCTCAAACTGCAAAGGTGTTTAAAATAAACAAAAGGAATTAATGAAAAATATCCCCATGTGCAGATGGAAAGCATATTCGTGCAAGCATTGGAAGGCTGGCTTTATTAGTGACTCTAGTTGCTGCAATCCCACCTCCCCAAAAACTCCAGGGGTTAAAAGACTCACGAGTAGTAGCAGGCGAGAAAGAGAAAAAAGTAAAAATCTATTCCTACAGAAGTGCACTGAACTCCTCATAAAAGAGGAAAAAGAAGAAGATATAGTAATAAAAAAAACCTGTGAAAAAATAAGGGTAGAAGTAACAAGGTATAATGATACGGGTTGGAAGTATTATATGTTTAAATTTGGATAAAACAATCTGAAAATGACTTGGTTTCTTTTGGTTTTGTTTAATTTTTATTTATTCTTATGTGTATGAGTTGAAATGTATGGGTTTTTTTTTCTTTTTTAAACACATGTTCTTGTACATCAGTGTACTTTTAAATAATTTTCAATAAAGAAATTTTTAAAAAAGAAAAAAGAAGTGCACTGAATTCCTGGGCATGGGAATCCCCAGGAAGCTTAGAATAGATATACAAGTACAGTTGTACCTTGGTTTTCAAATGCCTTGGGAGTTGAATGTTTTGGCTCCTGAACGATTGAAAACCGGAAGTGATTGTTCCGGTTTTCAAACGTTCTTTGGAACCTGAACGTCTGACACAACTTCTGATTGGCTGCAGGAGCTTCCCGAAGCCAAATGGAAGCCACGCCTTAGTTCCCAAATGTTTTGAAAGTCGAACGGACTTCCGGAACAGATTCTGTTTGACTTCCAAGGTACCACTGTACCTCCTCCCTTTACAACAGCCAAGTAGGAGAGCACAATCTCAGTGAGGATGTGGGGTTTAGAGAGGCACCACAAGAATATACAATTTTTATCAAATCAGATGTATCAGAATATATACTATTCTAACTAACCATTTTAAAAATGAAAAAAATTCCTTCAGTAGCACCTTAAAGACCAACTAAGTTTATATTTTGGTATGAGCTTTCGTGTGCATGCACACTTCTTCATGCACACGAAAGCTCATACCAAAATATAAACTTAGTTGGTCTTTAAGGTGCTACTGAAGGAATTTTTTTATTTTGCTTCGACTCAGACCAACATTTTAAAAATGGTAATTTTTTTATTTACTGATGAAAACAGAAGCCAACACATTTTACTAAAGCTCCCTTTTATTTCAGGCATATCTCAATCATTTATTCACTTATACATTTCTATGATAGGAGGCATTATCCTAGGGATTAATTCCTTTTGAATGCAGTGCTGTTAAAGTCTGTCTCTCACAATTTATGTAGAGATATAAATACCTACCTACTTACCCATTTAAAGAGCTCTGAAACTCTTCCAAACTGAAGAACTATATCACAAGTCAAAACACAACAAAGCAGAAGGTGAAAATAATCTTGATTAGAGAAACAAAGAACTTGTTAAAAATGCCCACGCGCGTTTTATTAATAAAAACTAATAGTGCCACAATTAAACAAGTAAAACAAACTGCTTATATTCCATAAAATATTACAGAAAAGTTTATTTGTGTTTCAATAAAAAGACTACTGTCTTAGAACAGGCAGCTGACAGTATTTGTGCAGTTAATTCTTTGTGAATAAATTTTAAAAGACTACCACCTGCCCTGAAATTTCTTTTATAAAAAAATGTAGTATTAAAAGTGATTGACAAATTTTTGAGTTAAACATAAAACATTCTCTATATTTAATTTCAACTTTATAATAGATTACTGGAAGATGTTTAAGAAACAAATATAAACATTTGTTTCAGTACATGTCTTTTATATGATAGACTTATAGGTATGTAAACAACTATATAACAAATTGTTTTCAAAATCTGCCTGTAAGAAATCAGGCAAATTTTTATCATAAGCAAAACTCATCCCAAACCTTCAAGACATTTACACAGCTGTGCCAGCTTGGCAGTAAACATTTGCCAAAAATTGTATTTCATATGTCCTAACATTCAGCAAACACAATATATAAATTTGATGGAAATACAATGATCAGAATAATTTTTAAAAGGGAAATAAATTCACACAATTTCCGCAAACTAACATTTAAAAAGAGGCTCTTTTGTTTGTTTCTTTGGACTCTGCATGATCAGCAAAATATAACATTTGTTTGCTATGCTTCAGTACGAAGTGTCACCTAAATGCACTCTAAATAAAATGCCATTCATTGTATGCATTTTTGACAGGTGGACAGATTTTATTTTCCATTAAATGTGGCTACATTTTCAAACTTAGCAACAACACTTAGGGGCAAAATGCATTTTCCTTCAAGTTAAAAATTCTAAGCAAAGAGTAAATAAAGGTTCTGCATTAACACACTGGTATCAACACACACATCCTCACCACATGTAAAAAAATCTACATAAAACAAACAATTCTTTTTACTTTACTGGAGGAGCAATTTCTAAATTCAGGACTCTTACCAGTATCTCCTTGATGGGGCAATTTTACGACAATTCTCTTCCTAGAATTATTCCTGAAGCTTGCTGAATTTTAACATTTAAAAAAGTCTACACGCAAAAAATATCAGTCGTCATCGTCATTTTCATTAAAGTCCTCGTCATCGTCATCATCATCATCTCCAACATAAGACACTGGTGTCTCTACTCTAGAGCCGCTATATTGAGATCCATTGGAACTTGTAGCTAACATTCCATCCCCTCCGTTTGAGTAGTCACTGAAACAAAAGCAAATTAGGATCAATACTTTTAACTGGTTTTCCATTAATGCACTAAGTTTTTATAACACAACTACGCAGGAGGAAGGGTGAGAAAAGGAATGTGCCTAAAAATTTTTTGAACTGAAGTAATGCAAGGTTGCTACTGGACCCCACGGATGCCAGGATCAACTGCTTTGCAAAAGAAAAGAAAAAGCCTTTGTGGGTATGAATTGGGACCAACTTCTCAACACTTCCCCATGGCTGCTCTACACTATTATCACCCTTTGGGCTTTAACTCCTTCAAAATGCCCATTAGGGAAACTATTAGGCAAAACAAAAAGGGAAACTTGCACTTAGGCAAAAGAAGCACTTTCCTTAGGAAGTCTCAGCAGCTGCTAAGATTTTATCTGGCCAACAACAAAATCCAACTGACCAGAATCCATCACCCACTACCAAGCAAGCCTCCCAAGATCAAGGACATCGGTTGGTTGAATTTTTATTGGGTAACATGTTTTCTGGCTGATCCGCACCCGCGCACAGGTCACTAGACCTCTTACAAAACCCCGTTCTTCTATGGTAAAAGCTTGAGTTGCAGCTTTAAATAAGCAATTATTAACCTGCACTGCAGGCTCCAAGTTGGTTTTAAAATTCCGGGGAAGGAGATACTGCGGAGAATACAGGTGGTGGTATTTGGAATGTACCATATTGGCCTGAATATAAACCTCACTTTTTTTTCCAAATTCCGACTGTGAAAAGTTAAGGTGCGGCTTAAATTCGCAACCTTAAAAAAACTGACTTTTACGGTATCACTGCTGAAACAGACATACGGTAAAACCGAATGGGTGTGAGTGCCTGCGGAATTTTAAGGGAGTGGTTTTTATTCGGATATTGTCGTCATCGTCGTCATAGCTGCCAAGTTTTCCCTTTTCTCACGAGGAAGCCTATTCAGCATAAGGGAAAATCCCTTTTAAAAAGGGATAACTTGGCAGCTATGGTTATTGCGCCCCCCCCCCGAATTTTAAAAGTGCGGCTTATATTCGGGTGTGGCTTTTATTTGGGCCAATACGGTAATATGCTCTATTTGGGGAATAAAGTCGATTTTGGTCCATATCAGGGACACCACACTTTAAAGCTGTATCATAAGTGGCACAGGACCGCAGGGCAAATGTCACACGCCTCTCACATTGGCAAGGCTGTGGTGCTAGGGGAACATACTTCTATCTCTAGTGAAAGCATTTGTAGGTCTATACATTTTTGGTCCCTGGTTTTTAATGAAACTAAGCAGTCAACTTAATTACCCCCTTCTTGCTCTCCTGTCTATTTTGGGACATGACAATAACATGGTTATATTAGAAGATTTTGTTATATTTTTTTATTGGCTACTGCATGCTTGCCCGCCATACAGAAATAGGAATATATTGTATATTCCAATAACGTCTGGAATTTTGCAGTTTTTGAAGAAGTTACACACCTTCTTCAAACTTTGCAAGGCACAGCTACATTGGCTACCTTCTATCCAGTCGAGTGGGATTTTATTTTGTATACAAATGAACACCACTTACAACAACTTACACCAGTTTCCCAGAAAATCTGGACTTTTAAGTTAACTTTTATTTCGATATGTGATATGTGAACTGTTAATACATGTGATTTGTGCCACCCTTCATCCCTATAGTTTCTTTTTGTTTTTCCCTATATCCCCGTATGTAATACCATTTTGTTCTGCATTAAAATCAGTTTTGGGGGGAGGATTCTAAAAATGACGGTGCTTGCCATTTGCCAGGTTTATCAGTATTTAAAGAGAAATCCCATCTAACCTGTTTGAAAATCTTGTCCCATTTGAAGCTGAACCTGATGAGGATGAGACATACACACTGCTTATTGATCCCTGAGCCATTTCTGTAAAGGAAGAAAGCATTATGAATTCTGCAGCACTGATTCTGTACTAAACACAAATCTAATCCAAATATTTTTACATGTAGTGAAATTTTATACAAAGTTCCCATTACAAAGAATTTTTTTTAAGCAGTTAAAAAAAAAAAACGAGGTTACACGGCCCATTAAAGTTCCCACTGAAATATAGGAGCACTGAATAATCTCTAAAGTGCATACAAAGCACTAGAAAATTGGGGGGGGGGATAAGTTTGGGTGTACAAAGCCAAAAGGATCCCACAGCATAAAAACTAAGTGTATCATTAAAACACCCCACTGTATTTTAGTAAATAAAACAAATTCTACAGAACAGCAGAGGTAAGGATGAAGATGGCAGCTTCCTTTTACAATGAAAATAGTGAACATTCGTAACTGCTACGCTTAAAAGTATGGAAAAACGTGCTAGAACAAAATCAGACTTGGTTCAATTTTGCTCTAATAGCTGACAAGTACATATTAATCACGCCAACCATTACTTTTCGTTATGCATGATCAATGGTGGCCATCAGTGGAGAACGAAAGAGCCATATAGTGTTGTGGCTGCCAGAGATCTCCTAGCATGCGCTCCAATCCAGTTAACAATTATTTCAAGGACAGTTTTGTTAATTTTGATTTTCTGCAGTCCTTTTTGACACCAACTGAGGAGAACACCATAGCACTTTACAAACAGTTCTCCTTTATGCAATGATGTCTAGGATTGGCCTAGCACAGGCACCCCCAAACTTCGGCCCTCCAGATGTTTTGGACTACAATTCCCATCATCCCTCACCACTGGACCTGTTAGCTAGGGATCATGGGAGTTGTAGGCTAAAACATCTGGAGGGCCGCAATTTGGGGATGCCTGGCCTAGCACCTAACATTTCACAATCAACCGCTTGATAATCCACCTCTATGTTGGTGATGGTTACTCCACAATGATTTAGAAGTTCCTGAACTATTAGAACTTTTATTTCCATCATTTGGGTGCAGGGAAGTTCTTAAGAACTTTTCACTCAGAAAATGCTTTGCTTAGGCAACCATACTGATAAAAGGCTTTGCAAACTACTTGTTTCCATATAGCACTGCATATTGCAGTTGTGTCAAGTTCCAATGGCAGTTTGGTTTCTTTTCCATGCACGTTTTAAATATAAGGAAATCTTTCACAGAACCTTACCTGTCACATATGGTTCAAGAGCTTTAGGAACCAAGCTCCTTGCATTTTTTAGGTCCTCTGCTGAGCAACTTCCAGATTCTAACCCAAAAGCCATTCCCATGCGCTTTAACACTTCTATATCATCGTGTATTTCAAATGCATTGTCAAAATTAAATAGATATTCAAACCTACAGAAAGTGGGTAGAAACCGGTCAAAAAGCTATGCACATAGGGTTATAAAATTTTCTTCCAAAGTATATATTCTACTTTTAAAAGATACAGCACATTTTGATACTGTTATACAATTCCGTCTTTCAGGAAGCAGTAGTCTCAAATATGTCAATATTTCATATATTAGTAAGATCATTGGCCCAGCAAGACCAACACTGTCCAGTCTCACTGGCAGAGGTCTTTTGGGGAGCCCTACAGAAATTAGTGTTGAGGAGTGTAGCTCACAGAATCAGCTATCATCTCATCAGGTTATAGAATGTTGAGGCCAGCTTTTTCACTAGTAGCACCAATGTGGTAGAATGTTCCACCCGCTTAAATACAAGAAGTTTCAACAGTGTTCCTCTGGCTCTTGAAGACATACCTGTTTAGAAGCATTGCTCCCCGCCCAATCTCCTAAACTAAACCTCCTGTTTTAACCTCTGCGCTGCTTTAATGGGCCATTATTTATTGGTACACTTTAATTGATTATAATATAATATAATATAATATAATATAATATAATATAATATAGGTGGTACAAATATAAAGTAATAAAACCAGTATTTGCAACCCTAACTTTGTCAGTATTTAAGAGATTAGTCCATTTTCCTGCATAAATTTCAAGCTAGCTCCATGAACATGTGCAGCTGGTTGCATCTTTGCTCTAGCCTTGCAATAGCATGAGAAATGAAACTATGCTCCCTGGCTTATTGAGTTATGAATGAATTGGGGGTCCTGGTTTGTTTTGCTTCAAATAAACCACAACATGAAGGCAAGATGCTTACCAGACATTGGTTTGAGCAAAACAAACCATGTTCCCCAGTTCATATATAATGCTCTAAGACAAGTACCATGGTTTATTGCTCCCATGCTTAACAGAGGGAGGAACAAAGCGTGAGCCAATCGCTTATTATAATTTATCATGCAAATGCAGCCAGTGTATTCGCAAGGACAGAAGAGAACACTCGTTTCTCTACTAGCAACCTACTTGTCATTAGAAATACTGCAGTCAATCACAGTCTTCTTGCTGGTGTTCACAATGATAAATGGCAAATGAATGACAGAATTAGAAGCTGGTGGTCTGTTTGCTTGCTGTTCTGCTTGACGATTTCGCTGAACAAGATTCTTGAAGGCAATTTGCTGTTAAGGGATTTAAATATATAAAAAACTTCATTTTCTTTAAGAATAGGAAAACAATTGGGAAGGCATGTTTGGCATTAATTATTAAATAAGAATATTTAAGAATAATTAAACAAGTAACACTAGTATCTATCCTCAAGTGTTTCTGGGTTAGGCACTCTTAAGTTTTGAGAAATGCCTCCTTTTTGGTTACCAGGTAGTATGTGTTTACGTCTACACACAGAAACACACACACACACAAGTGGAGGGGTTTTTCCTTCAGCTCCAAAACAAAGTCCAGAACATGGGGGGAAATCTAACTTTTGCAAATTGAATAAACTCTGGACAAACTTTTTAAACATAAGATCACCCATAAAATAGAAGTAAAATAAGATGAGGAAAGACAGTGGGGGGTTAGGGAAGAGAAAAATCTGCCTAATCAGGTAGGGTTGATCAGGAAGCTGAAGAAAAGCCTATTCCCTTGGTGCCATTTCATATATGCAGATACTGCCTGGTTACCAAGAGAAAGAATTTTCCAGAAGTAAAAAGGCTGCTGTTCTTGTAATCCAAGAAAAATGCAAAGAAGTGTGTCTAATAAACACCCTTGAAGTTGTTCCGGTTAATTATTATTTTTATTCTATTGTTTAATTCTACTCTATCTTTTAGGGGCAGGCCTAAAATAAAAATAGGAGACACAAAACATATAGAACAGAATCGGATGAAGCTGCATATAGGTGCCTGAAATAACCAAGAACGAAAATTGTGTAATGCCTTATTGCTAACGCGAATTAAAACCATTGGGAGGAAATCATTTCGCCTTGCCAGACAGAAAACTCTCCCCTCTCCAATCCCCATGCACTGTTCTGGGGGGTTCTCCCCAACCCTCCAGAGCTGATCTGAGGCAGATAAGGGGGGTAAAGCACCTTTGCAGTAGCAGGAGCCCTTGCCCTGGCTTCTACTAGCCCACCTGCTTAGTTGACTTGTCCAGCCCATTATCCTCTTATTCCCAGTCATGTCATTTAGGTATGTAGGATAAAGTAAGTGCTTCAGGGGGAAATCGGCTCATCTTAACACATTAGACAATTGATAAATAAATATAAAGTGATTTGGCAAGGCAAACAACTGTTCCAAAAATACCTGAAGTATTAGCTCTTGTAGTTGTGACTGTTTTTGCTTTATTCTTTCAAGTCTTCTCTGTCGCTCCACCTTAAGAAAAGGAACTTTGTTAGTTTTAGAGAGGAGTTGGGTGAATTTGAGAATTACTACATAATGCTCTGTATTTGAGAAGTACTACATAAATGTAGTACTACATGAATTTGAGAAGTACTACATAATGCTCTGTATGTGGGCTAAAATCCAAGGAACCAAGAAGTTCATTCTGTGAAACTAAGGGGGCTTTATACTTGGTTCTCAAAGAGCAGCACCCTGTCTCAAGTAATATATACATTTGAATCATAGGCAAGATTCCAAAGCAGTTCACAAGACAGCATGAGAATCAGCTGTTTTAGGGTTTTTTTAATATGAAAGATTTCATATCTGCTGAAATGAATTCCAAACATTATTTGTTGTTAACAACAACGACAGGGTGGCAACAGCCACAACCCCTCTCTCTGCATACAAGAAAATCTTGAACACCCAGAGCTAACTACCATCAAATGATACATAAGCCTGTTCATAGATTATTTAAAAGACAATCAAAATAATTCAACCAAAAATGTATCTGTTTCTTATAGTGAAGTCATTGATAGAATGAAGGGGTATTAAACAGGTGCTTATGGAATCTGACCCTATTAGATTCTGCACTAGATTCTAAGGTTCTACTTCACTGTAAATATTCCCTAAAGTGGAACTCAAATTTTCACTATCAGTTACACTGTTCTGGAATATTTTCAGAATGTGGGAGGAAGTGTCAACTGTCAACTCCCTCTCTCTTCCGCCAACACTTGGGAGGCTCTTTCCCTGCAGATTTATTTTTACTTATGAAATTTTGCAAATGCAGAATCATTTTCAAGTAAAGAAAGTTATGATTTTGAAAGCCACATGTGTAGAATCAATTATTCCACCACTCCAAAATATGGATCTCCAGCCAGAATGAAACCCTGTGTGGAACCAAAGGCATGCCACCATCTTGGAACCGAAGTGAGGGAATCTGTTCATCCCAAATAATCAGAAAATAAGATTAAAGAAATACTGCAAATGAGAAATGTCCACTGCATTTTACCTCTAAATTCTGGCATTCCTGAGCTGAATTAGTAGGTAGGCCAATCCATTTTATTTCTTTCTTCTCCTTGGAAATAATGTTCATGGCCATAAGGACATTTAAGGCATCATAGACACGCCGTCTAATATTCTTCTGATCATAAGCCTGCTGTTGAATTAAGAGTATTAGAATATCTCTGATTAAACTATTTTAAAGAGTTTATCCAGTCATGGAACAGCTGAAGTAATATCGGAACTTTGTCGGTTAACAGAGCAGCATTTCTAATCTTGAAAACAAGAACTTGAATTTTTCATAACACACAATACACACACAGGGATGATCCCTAAGAGAGAAAGCAAAAAAGAAAGGGGCTGTGTCTGCATGTAGGTATTTGTAGCATGCAGGAAAGGGGTTTGTCGTCTCTACTAAATTCAGAACATGAATATATTTACCGATTCATTTGGTGAGATGTGTGCATCTGCGGTACTAAACTCTGCAACTAACTCATCTGCTACCTCATTGTATGAGGTCGTTCCTTTCCTCTGAACCTTCTCACAAACTTTCATAGAGAAGTGCCGCAATCCCTTGCCATTCTTCTCACCTTTTTTGTTGCGCTTCCTATAAATACAAATACAATGAGTTACACACACACGAATCCCCAAAACCAATGAGACGACTTTAGGGTGGGTTTCTTTTTTTTTAAGAGAACCAATACCCCAAATCACTCATTTCATTAAACCTTGTGCAAAAGAAGGCTTCATCAATGATAAAATATGTCCTAATGAAATAAAAAAATTCCTTCCAGTAGCACCTTAGAGACCAACTAAGTTTGTCATTGGTATGAGCTTTCGTGTGCATGCACTTTTCTTCATATGCATGCACACGAAAAGCTCATACCAATGACAAACTTAGTTGGTCTCTAAGGTGCTACTGGAAGGAATTTTTTTATTTCATTAGGACATATTTACTTTGTTTCGACTATGGCAGACCAACACAGCTACCTACCTGTAACTATGTTCTACTGGTGGCAGTGTTGGCCCACTGCCTTTAGGAAATTGTCTGCATAGAAGTAGAACTCATACTTACTTTGCCAAACCTTTATTAGGCATTACAAATAAAGGCCATCATAAAACGTCCCTATATAAAACTATAAAATATATACAAAAACAGCCAAAAACAGAAGCAGAACGCCTCAAAACAGTATTTTTAAAGAAATGCAACGCCACTGAATAAATTGTTTTAATGAACATTAACTTGTTGATTTGGACACCCACGTCTGACCTAGACACACAATAGTTAAAATATGAGGATCTGTTGTTGTTGTTGTTGTTGCTGTTGTTGTTGTTAATACCCTGCCCATCTGGCTGGATTTCGCCAGCCACTCTGGGTGGCTTACAACATATCTAAAAACATAATAAAAACATCAATCCTAAAAAAAACTTCCCTAAACGGGGAAGCCTTCAGATGTCTTCTAAAAGTCAGATAGTTGTTTATTTCCTTGACATCTGAGTGCGTTCCACAGGGAGGGTGCCACTACTGAGAAGGTCTATTATGACAATAGGCATACACTCCCATTACCCAAAACATTTTGGATTTGCTTATAACGTTATTCAAAAGAAACTCTATAGAAATACACACCATACCTAACTTCAGATACCAACCTTTATGTGAGGAAGAAACAAACTACAAGTTTAAGAGAACTGAATGCAATTATGTCCCCGAGTAGATGGAAAGGGCTTTGGTCCAGGGGAGGCTTCTGCTGGCAGGACAGGGAGTAAGGTGATTGTCACTGACCTCCCCCTCCCCTGTAGCTCCTTGCATCACCTCCCATGGTGTTCTGAAGGGTTCTCCAAGTATCTGATCACATGGGGAGTTGTCAGGGAAACTGGCCTAAACTTACCTCCTTCCCTGATTCTGCTAACATAAGCCTCCAGGGATATCACTGGATTTGGCCCAATATTTTCCAGCTATTAGCTAACTAGCTGGATATGAGGCCCAACTTTAGTTACCAAGAATAAAGCTTTTGAGGCATGCATTTTCCTGTGAATATGTTGCAACCTAACTAAATTTTACTCACCCAGCAGACCAAGGCGAAGAATCTGCAGTCTGGTTCTGCGGTACAAAGTGTGTGTTGGGTGTATGTGGACTTGATACCAGAATAGTATTGGGGGCTGAAGGTCTCTGAGGTGTACCAATAACCTACAGTTAATACAAAATGTCAGTTAATGCCACTCCTATTCAGATTACAGTGGTACCATGGATTTCGAACATAATCCGTTCTGGAAGACCGTTCGACTTTGAAACGTTCGAAAACCAAGGCGCAAAGGGCGGTCTGCAAATTCAATGTAGAAAACTGGGGGGGAAACCTCAGTGGAAGCCATTCAACTTCCAAAGCACGTTCGAAAACAGAAGAATTTACTTCTGGGTTTTCAATGTTCGGCTCCTGAGACGTTCAAAAACCGAGGTAACACTGTAATTATATTAGCTTCCTTTGTATGGAAACCATAATTTTATACTACATACATTTTAGAAAGTCAAACCACAATTTACATTTTTAGTGAATATTTTGCCCAATCGGGAAACCCTTAAGTTGGAATCAAACTCTAACTTATATAATATAGGCAGGCTGCTGAAAGAACCTCATCTAATGGTGCTCTTCTCCATTGAAAGCTGCCAATTTAGGTGTACCCCCCATGGTTCCTATGTAGATCTAAAAAAAATTCTAATGTACAACAGAAGTGGTGCTTTAGATGTTTCCAAACTAAAACTCCCATCGTCCCTCATCACTGGGTGCATTAGCAGAAGCACATAAAAGCTGCAGCATACCGACATCTGTAGGGTCACAGTTTAGTCACCCCTGACATAGAACAATCTTATGCAGAACGCGTCCCAATGTTGGGGCTGACCCCAGCAAAGGATTAATGTGGCACCTCAAAATCTACATGTTACATATCACAAATGAATCGGTAGGTTTTCCAACAGGCCTCTTACCATTTGTTGTGCAATGTTGACATTAGATTGTCCAAATGTTTTCGGTAGGAGTTGTTTTCCAAGTGTATTTACTGCGGAAGGGTGAACGGCTACTAATGAAACAACACCTAAAATACACAAATTGAAAAGTTACAAAATGGTAACAAATAACTGGCAACACAATTAGCATCTGACTAGGCAAACTAAAGAGGTCAGTCTAATATTTAACCTAATTCTGTTGCACACGTCCAAGTTAAAATGCTTTTAAATACGTGAGACATTCTTTACTTGAGCAAATGTTAGGATGAAGTCCTCAAGATAAACCATTGAGCTCAAACATAATAGCTTGATTTAATTCTCTGAAGACAGAGAAATCAATGTGCCAAGATTAGAATCCCTCACTATAATTTATCTGACATACTGACTTAAACTACTACCAGAAACATCTGCTTTGCTTGAAGATTAACTTCTAAATCAGGCTGGAGAATCTATGGCCTTTGTGATATTTCTGAACTACAAACTCCCATCATCCTTTAGCAATGCCTTTCATTTTGTAGTTGTGTGGTTTGTGCTCATACTGTATTGTGATGGCCATTAGCTATCAACAATAAAATCTAGTGACTGAACCCCCACCATCCTTGACCATTAACCATGCCAATTGGAGGGTTCTGGATAAATCTTGTCAGCCACAAGTCAGTATGAAGAAAGGCACCACATCTCTTGCCAGTTTTCTGACCTGTTTCATTGGTGCAGGTTGCAGTGCCACACTTTACAATCACATCCATTTTTACTTGGGAACAGTCAGTGCGAAGCACACACAGAACTGCAGCCTGCAGGGTGGATTTGATTTAAATCAAACTGATTTAAATCAAACTGATTTAAATCACGATTTAAATCACGATTTAAATCACTAGTCAGTAAGGCTTGATTTAAATCATAGTTAATTTAAATAATAAAGACTAATTCTTGCTGGTATAACTTTAATATGCAAGTAGATGAAGATTTTTAGAATAACAACTTTTCATATTAGTTTTTTTTATCCCCAGTTTAATAGGTTAATCATTCATATTTGGACAACTTTACTGTTGTACTTAGGAAGGAGAAAAATAATCATTACCTTAATAATAACAATTTAAATAGATTTATTCAACTGAAACAATAACATTTCAGCAAATGTTATTTGCTTAAACAAACATCCATGTTTGTTAACTAATTTGGCTAAACAAAAACAATATATATATATTTTAAGAAACTTAGACTGTCAGCCCAGCCTACACATGAAAAACTTAAATACTGTCCACTCCAAACAATCAGAAAAATATTGTTTCTATTCTATTCACTGGACTTCTTGAAACTTAGCACTGATTCTGTATTCATAGGTTTGTAGAACAATAGGATTAAGGTCTTTTTCTCAACTCTGTTCATGTTATAACATTTTTGCTGTGAAGAAGAGGCATGTGATCTCTGTTGAGTCAAATTCAGTTTTGAGAACTGCAAAAGTAAACCAAGCACCTGTGATAATATCTTGTAGGCAGAGAAACTGCCCAATAATCTTACAAAAACCTCTGGAAGAGCATGACATTGTGAATGGATTAATGGAATTTATTTACCCCAAAAATTAAACATACACAACCTTATACTACATAATTAAAAAACTAATCTTTATTTCATGATGGAATAACCTTTGGATGGTAATATGTTTTCCTCAAAAAGCATTTTATTTAAAAAAATCCAATTTAAATTAAAAAAATCGATTTAAATCAAAAAAATCCGATTTAAATCAAAAAAATCCGATTTTTTTGTTTTTTTAAAAAAATCATTGATTTTTATCCACCCTGGCAGCCTGTGTCTCAAAGTTGTCATGAAGACAGAAGTTTTTAAAAGTTCTATACCAGCAATGCGTATATGCATTTCTGTATAAATGCTGCCACCCTGTGGTACAAAATATTTTATAGAAGTAAAATTTTAGAATGGTAGGAAGTAAAGTAAAAGTTTTCTATTCACTGGAACAGCTACAGAGTATTAGGATGGTGTATATGCAGCCAATTACCCACCCACCCTTCTAAGTAGTTAAATGCAGTGTTGTCGGAAATAATTCAGGAGGGATGACTAAAGTAAATAAGAAAATACCAATAAGTTTCTGGCAAGTAGCATCTGAGATTGGAAGAGATTTTTAACATTAACTATTCTAGTGTGCAACTTTTTAAAAGTGCAATCTTTATGAGACAATCTTTATAGCCTAGTGGATTGTCTTTCTTTTGTACACATGGCATTATACGCCTATTTTGAGAATTAGAAAATTGCAGTCGCAACCAAATCCTGATGAAATGTTTGTGGTAGAAGTCAATAAGTTGATTCAGGGAACTAAAGTAATAATAATATTAAGAGTAATTTATTATTATTATTATTATTATTATTACCCCCGCCCATCTGGCTGGATTTCCTCAGCCACTCTGGGCGGCTTATAGCATATCTAAAAACATAATAAAAACATCAAACATTAAAAACCTCCCGATACACGGCTGCCTTCAGATGTCTTCTAAAAGTTGTATAATTCTTTTATCTCCTTGACATCTGAAGGGAGGGCGTTCCAGAGGGAGGGCACCACTACTGAGAAGGCCCTCTGCCTGGTTCACTGTAACTTTGCTTCTCACAGTGAGGGAACCAGCAGAAGACCCTTGGAGGACCTCAGTGTCTGGGCTGAACGATGGGGTTGGAGACGCTCCTTCAGGTATACTGGGGCGAGGCATTTTAGGGCTTTAAAAGTCAGCCCCAACACTTTGAATTGTGCTCGGAACGAAAGTGGAATTGTTCTGCTGAGAAGTAACTGTATCAGTCTAAAATGCATTCTTACTCACATTTGGATGCCCTGCCCCATAAAAATAATTTTATTAAAAACCTGGGATACAAACACATTAGTAAATAACTTGAAGCTTTATTTGTTAAGGCAGGGGTCACAACCTTTTTAGGCCTATGGCACATTTGGATTTTTGAGTGGGTGCTATCCCCTTTGGTCACTTCAGTTAAAGACTTAACACTCCAAAGCCTCAGTTTCAGAGAGTACTGAGTAACACACTGTCTCTTTCATAAACAACTATGAAACAGATATATAGGTTGCCGCTGTGGCTCCCCTCAAGCAACTCTATGTCACACAACATGGTCCTGCTCAAAAGTTACACCCTTTGGGTCAAAGATAAACAGCTGCATAAATAAGGCCTTAAACGCATCCATGGGATTCAAAGATGTTGCTGATGAACTACATACCATTCTGGAATCTGAGTGAGGAACAATGTGACTGGCTGCTGTGGACACTCATGATAGCTAAACCAGCGTTTCTCAACCGCTGTTCCGCGGCACACTAGTGTGCCGCGAGACGCTGGCTGGTGTGCCGCGTCGTGCAGCGACGAGAAGGGTGATTTGCATTGTCACGTGCCTGGCGGCCGCCAATAAAAAACACTGACCCGCCGGAAAGAAAGCCGGCCGGGTCATGACACGGGGCGAGCGCAGCTCTCAACAGCCACCACCACGGGAGGGTGGTTTTAGCCGCACGTCGCGGCAAAATTTAGACAAACTAAACTAAAATTTAGACAAACTTAAAGAAGCTGGCTGGATGAGCTCAACCTGAAACTTGCTGAGCAAAGGATTGTGCTGGCAGAGAAATCAGCGGCTTGTGAAGCCTTATTACAGGAGATTGCAACCAACACAGCAATTGGCAAGTGTTTCTTACAGTCATAATTATATAGTCAATATAGGGCGGCACAGAGTTAATTTTTTTAACTTTTTTAATGGTGGTGTGCCTCGTGATTTTTTTCATGGAACAAGTGTGCCTTGGCCCAAAAAAGGTTGAGAAACACTGAGCTAAACACATAATAATCCAATAATGGAAGAAGAGATCCTCTCCCTAATCATACAGTGGACCAAAGATACCAGCCACCGCCTCTGAGAAGATGCCTTTTCCACAAGGGGAAAATGGAAAATTATTGGCACATGGACTCCCTACACAAATTCATTTGTGTAACAGGCTGCCACTGATCATGGCAGTATTGGCCGCCACTGATCATGTGCGCTTTTTAAAAAATATTGTTGTTTATTGTATTGTTTTTGTATAAAGTATTTCTTTCAAAAATTCAGTGAAAACCTATAAATAAGAAAGACTGAACGGTCAATATGCACACTTTCTTCTACAACAAACACCATTGTGCAGGTAGCATTACATGCCTAGGATATATTTACTGATTAAAATTTGTACATGCTGCCTTTCATCTGTGAAATTTTAAAGAGGTTTACAAAAATACAGTACTAATAGATCTAGGTCACTGTGACCTAGGTGTCAAGTGTGGCTAGGAAAACAGCCATTGCAGCCAAGTTGAGCCCACCAGGGTCTTCAGATAAGAGGATTGGGACCCACCCGAGGATTCTTTGCCCAGGAGTCACACACAGAAGTCTTACTTCATTAAATATGAAGGCCATTGACAACAAGAGTTTCTTACCTTTTCCAGGACTAAGATTTTGGTCTATAAAAACCTTTAATTCTCCATTAGCTTCAATTAGACCAGCCTATGAGAGAAGACACATTTTATTTAGATGTAAAGTACTTCGCAAAGAAATTACATTCCCAGGTCCCAATAGGTTTTGCAAGGGACCATCCAAATCCATCATCAAATTATAGGTTGCCTTTGTGTCCGCAAATGTATTCTGTGATTTGTTGGTGGTATTGTTGTCACTCTCTATTAAAAAAAAAAAATTAAGTTCCATGAGGGTCTGTGCCTTGGATTTTTCTGTGGTCTTGGCAAGCACCAGATTTGTGATGTTTACTGTGTAGGCTTATTATAGCACTCTGCTCCAGGTCTACCTATGCACACAAAATCCCCATTAGCCTTCCCCCTTAGTTCAGGCTGCACCTTGTTTTGTACTAAGGAGTTGGGGGACTTGCACATTGGCACATACACACTCCCAAATCCTCATTATGCATACAGGCTTATCAGCTGGTAACTGTGTAAACCAGCTCTTAGTAAGAACAAAATATGCAATATTCCGACCCATTACACACACACACACACGCACGCACACACACACACCGCAAAAGCAAGCAACTATGTAGACTGCTCTAATGTCAACATGGTTGACATTTGTCCTCTTTACCAGGGTCATGGGCTTCTATCAGCTACCTACACCAAAGGAGTTAAACTATCACATACATTTTCCTTTCAAATGCCTACTTCTGGCCCTAAAGTGAGTATTGGAGTTTTAGCTCCAAGTTTCTTTTTCAACTTAGGAAAGCAAAATGTTTTAAAATGTCATCAAAGCTGCACTTCACAAGGAATACAGTTGCCATAAGACCTCATAGGAATTCAGCCTGGAGGTCAGACCAGGGTTTGACTGCCATCACCAGAACTTCACAGCAGGTGCACTGGAAATCTGAAGTACACACAGTTGTTTACTAGCTCTTTATAGGCCTACCCTGTACCCTAGAGTGTATTGCCAGCCAACTCACCAATTTTGCTTCTTGTTGACTAGCACATGAGCAAAGCAACTAGGGAATTATTTCTCCAAGTCAGGACTGCTGTGAACTCTTAGGACTGAATCAAACAAAATGTAGATATAATAAAGAGAAGCCTATCTTTAAAATAAGCCAGCAGTCTGCATTATAAAACTCTACATATTCAACCCTTAACATGCTTACAAGCAGAGCAAAAATTAAAGGTACTGTAAGCACAAGGTAATAATTTTTTTATCAACTTCTTGTATTTTCTTACCTTACTCCCCCCCCAAACCCTCATTTTTCAAAGGTGAGACTTTTATTGTGGTTCCCTAGGGCAACAATTTCCACACTTTTAAATTATCATGGAGATTTTTTTTAAAAAAAATCAAAGCTCCAACTAGAAATGAAATAAAATGATTTAGTTAACAATACCATTTGGAATAAGTCAACATGTTAACAGCAAAGATGGAGCCCAGATTAAAGGACAGAAAGACACTAAAATAAGAAATTTGATGGCTTAGTAAATGAGACGTTTTACCATTTTTAGGCATTCAAAAGAACTAAGAAGGTATTTGGTTACTGATGCTTGGCGCCCAATCAAAACTTGGAACAGCTCTCTTGGATTTACATGGAAAGCGGTTTAACCATTATATTGATGGGACTAAACTTTGCAACCCCAAGCATTCTCAGCAATTTCATGTAGCTGTTAAACAGCATGTGGGACAAGACAGTACCTTGAAGGACACTACGATAAAAAGGTCAAACAGGAGTCGCCCCATCCCCAGCACCACCTTCTGGAACTACATCTCCAAGAAGGACTAGAGACACTTCAGAGACACACATCCCCACATTCAGTTCCAGGTGCACTAGGGCAAAGAAACTTATCTCCATTCAACAAGCAGACAAAGTTAGATTGAAATGAATCTGAAGAATCCAGCTCAACGAAGAACATTGGCACTGAATGGAATGTTCAACCACCTTGCTCAAGAATGCAATACTACAGACTGGCTGAATATTATCATTTACCAGTGGGTTATTCCATATCAAGTGATCCAACTTTTTTACCTCATATCATCCAATTTTCTTAATATTTTGTACACTTGTTGAATGATCAAAACTAAGTTTAAATCATATATACATAATGTGAAAAGCGGCATGGAAATATAATAAATGAAATGAAATTCCCTCAACACAAATAAATTATCTGCAATGATTGAAACTGAGGGAAAGAGAACTGGGGGTTAGAAGTCCTTTGTAGCAATATGTGAAGTGTCCTTCATTAGTTGAACTCCACAAAACGCAACACCAGATAATGAATCAGGTATCTTAAACATGACCAATTAGGCATGTATACCACTTCTAAAGAAATCTGCTGTAAGATAAAGCCCCTCTCCCACCACATCATTTCAGGTTAAAATGTGGAACTTGCTCCAGCAGGGTGAGAAATTACACAGAAAACTTGAGCAGTTAGTTGCATTCACATCTTTCATGCATTGTCTTCTAACTTGCCCTTCTCCTCAAGCAGGTATGACTGAACAGCACCCAAATCCAGAATGCAAAATCTTCAATGTACAACCCCCACCCCCCCAAATTTCTTAACATTGGTTCAGTATAACCTTCCTTTAAGAAAGGCTTATTAACTGGAATAAAAAAAGAAATGCTTTGATGTAGTTTTAAAAGACTTGATATGTACAAATCATTTTCTATCAAAATCAGGAAACCAGCTGAATTCCCTCAGAAGTCAGATATACCAGTTAGATATGGAACATAATACTCTAGAAGCTGCATAAACAAACAATCACACAAACAAATTACTCCACAGACATTTACTGAATGCATCTATTTTCCAGTTGCAAAAAAATGCTATTTGCCGTGCTCTGCTTGGAAGCAAAAAATAAAATAAAATAAATGTTTGAGTGATAACCCAACCCACATTGCTTGAAATTCTATATACGTTAATGGTAAATTAAATTAAGCTACATGCGACATACAGAGTCTGTGCTTTTTGTTAAGTATTACACATTATTGGCCAGAGATACCTGCACTGCTATGGGGATACTAAAACACATATGTCAATATGCATTATATCCCTTACATTTAACTCAGTCTTCTCTGCACACGGTGACTGCATTCACACACCATAGTAAACTATGAGTAATATTTTAACATGAATATGCAGATTACTCTCACTTTGCTCTTCCTCGCCAGTGAGCAGAAGCAATAACTTAGCGCTGTGTCAGAACTGGGGGTTGTGGCTTGTTCCACTCCTAAAAATGACACTCTTAAGTCAAGGTTTGTTCTTGACATACCAATCATGATTTGAAAGAAATAAACCATGTTTCCCAGTTACGACATAATGGCTAGCCATGATTTTAAATTATTTTGTTTCCACTGATTCTCATAATTATTTAGTTTCGATTGTTACTTTATAACTTGATAATATAAGAAGTATAAGCATAATATGCAGTCCTCTCTGAGAGAGGACAATCTCTTTGCACTAGAGAACCTGCAACATTTTAAAAAGCCCTTTTACTTCAGGGTGGCACAAGGCATAATTAAATAACAGCATACAGTTGAACTCTATAACCTGGTTGAGCAACAAAGAATTGCCAACAATAATAACTCTATAAATGATGTATTTAATTACCGTATTTTTCTGTGTATAAGACGAGGATTTTTACCCAAAAATTAGGTTTAAAATTGGGACTCATATACAGGTAGTGCAGACGGGGTTTGGTTGATTTGTTGCAGCCGCGAGAGGGAGATTCTCTGCGGCAATAGGGTGGGTGATTGGTGGCTGTGTCAAGGGTTGATGGTGATTGGCTGCCGCTGTGGCAATAGGGCAGTTGATTGGCGACGTGCGCAATTTTCAGCGGCGGGTGAAGTGCTTTTCGGCAATCATCCCCCCCCCCCAAAAAAAGCTTAACAACTCTGCGCAATCCTCCCCCAAAAATGCTTAACAACTCTTGGAAATCTCCCATTTTCTTAATTTGGAGTCCCCCAAAATAGGGGGCGTGTTATACACAGGGGCGTGTTATACACAGAAAAATACAGTAGTTAACATATTGATTTGAACTAAAGACTGTCCCCATAACTTGCCACTCTTTGCCACCTTAAGATTGAGTCCTCTTTTACGAAACTCAAAAGTACAATAGTGCTGGCAAAGTTTAAGTTGTAGAGGGAGCAAATTGATCCCCTTTGACTTTCTGGATTACTGCCCGCACCAAATTCCTTCCTGCATAGTTTATTCTGTTCCTTGGCCTTGCTGAGGTTGTGCCTCAACCCTACAATCTCCTTGGCTTTTCCTTTCATCACAGACCCATCAGAAATTGGTTTTTTCCCCTCCCAGTTTCCTTCAGTCCATTGCCCACTTTGACACATTTCCTTTAATTACACTGCCTCTTTGTCAATCTGACTGGCACCTTTACCCCCTTCTCTATCTTCAGAGACATACAGTAATGTCAGTTCTGCTCCCATCAGTCATAGCAGCAACCATTCAAAAGCTATTTTAAGTATGTCATAGGACTTGGGATGTTCTCTCTTTAAACAACAACCAACCAATGCCACACACAACCTACTTTGGAAAGTGCCCTCAGTTTTAAAGGAATCTGCCATGCTGCATAGGATGTGCGCTATTACTCAAAGAATAGAAGTGCAAAGACTCCTATTGCACACTGATTACTTGAGCAGCTCTTTGGAATCTGGCCACATGAAACGTAGGTGTACAAAAGCAAGTAACTATGAACTGTGCGAGGTACTGCTTCCTCAGAGGATACGGAACTCCTTCTTACAAGATTAATATATTGCAAATTCACTTAAAATTAATCTATGGGTAAACTGAAATATTGTGTATCAAATATTGTGTATTTCATTTGTGGGCATTTATTCCATGCCCTCTATTTGAAGGTCACAGGGCGGGCCACAACATCATATGGCATATATCACTGAATAAAAAGCTGTTAAAATACACCTCGTCCAAAACAAAAATTGCCTGAAAACAACACAAAGGCCTGGCAGAACTAAAATGCCTTAACCTGCCACTGAAACCAAATGAGAGTGGGAGCTGGCCTGATCCAAGTTGAAAGACAGTTCTGAAGTCAAGGTGCTACTTCCAAGAAGGCACTGCTCTGGGTCAACTAAACCTACTTCTGTCACTGATGGCACAACTAATAAGGAATCTCCTGCAGATCTCAATTCAGAGGCAGGATTATCCTGAGAATGTGCTATTTCAGGTAGGTGGGCCCCAAGCCATTTGAACTTCATATATTGAGTTTAATATAATTGTTGAGTTTAACACCTCGATAAATAGCCAGCTGGTGAAGTTGCCTCAGAGCTGGTTCAATATGCACCTAAACATGACAGCACCCAGGCAACAGCTGCAACCTCCAAACAATTGCTCCTTTAGGGGGAGTGCAACTGCACTCCAATCCCAATTTCTGGACCCAGAAACCAATCCATAGGGCCCGTCTTCTCGAGATTCAATTTCAGCTTACTGGCCCGCACCTATCCCTTCAGCACCCGATTCCAATAGATGTAAGAGATGGGGCAAGGTACAATCAGTGTACTGATGATGCGTCGCCTCAAGTCCCCTGATAATGGCTCCCAACAGCTTTATGCAGATCTTAAATAGCACAGATCCCTGTAGGACCCCATGGTATAAATGCCATAGGGCTGAGTCCCACATCGTCACTACAGTTGTACCTTGGAAGTCGAACAGAATCCGTTCCAGAAGTCCGTTCGACTTCAAAAACATTTGAAAAGCAAATGGGGCTGTAATTCTAAAAACAAAGCTTAAGTTGAACACGGATATCAGCAATACATTTTAGAATTTGCAGTGTACTTTCAAAAGAAAAACAAGTCTCATATTCTCTGCATTTACAAGGACATGTAATATCCTGAGGCCCAAAACATGGCAGGAGGAAATTGTATTATAAAACACTTTTAATTGTGTATGTTTATAAAGGAAATCTGAATTTAAGACAAAAGTGTTAAGTCCACACTTACCTCTTAAACTCAATCACAACAGTTTATCAAACAGATTTAGTTAGAACCATAGTGGAAAATATGACTTCTTAATTTTAAGTATCATAAAAGTAATATACTGAATTTATTGTTGCTGAGGCCTACTGGATCCAGGAAGCAGCAAGTTTTCACAGATAGTATTCTAGAGATGCTATCTTGCATCTCATCAGGATGATCCAGAGTCCATATAGGTGATCTTGTATTCAAGATGGAGAAATTATATGTGGAAAACTAAGTACACCCTTACTGCTCCATAGGAATTAAGAGGATAAGTAGCAGACAGGGGCTGCTAATCAAATGCCCTTGCTTAATTGATCATCAGAAAGTATGCCCACCTCCATAAAAGCCAAAGTTTTAGTAGTTTGCCGGTCTGGAGCATTCAGGTGTGTTTTAACACAATGCCAAGGAGGAAAGATGACACAATGCTCTTAGAGAAGCAAGTGCTACTGTCCATGAAACTGGAAGGGTTCCAAGGCCATTTCCAACCAATGTAAACTCCATCATTCAACAGCGAAAAGGGTTATTCAAAAGTGGAAAACAGACAGTTTCCAATCTTCCCAGGAGTGGACGTTCCAGCATATTCACCCCAAGGTCAGACCGTGCAACACTCAAAGGAATTTCAAAAAAACCCAAGAGTTACATCTCAGGCTCTACAGGCCTCAGTTAGCATGTTAAATTTTAAAATTAATGACAGTACCCATAGAAAAAGAGTAAACAAGTATGGTTTGGAAGGGTTTCCAGATGAAAGCCTCATCTATCTAAAAAGAACATGGCAGCACGACTTTGGTTTGCAAAGTTGCATCTGAACAAACCACAAGACTTCTGCAACCATGTTCTTTGGACAGATGGGACCATAGTGGAGATGTTTGGCTATAATGCACAGCACCATATTTAGAAAAAAAACGAAACACAGCATATCAGCACAAGCACCTCATACCAACTGTCAAGCATGGTGGTGGAAGAGTGATGATTTGGGCTTGTTTTGCAGCCACAGGGCCTAGGAACCTTGCAGTCATTGAGTTGGCCATGAACTCCTCTGTATACCAAAGTATTCTACAGTCAAATGTGTGGCCATCTGCTGAAGCTTGGCTGAAATTGGGATAAGGATCCCAAACACACCAGCAAATCTACAATAGAATGACTGAAAAAGAACAGAATCAAGATCAGGCACCCCCAAACTTCGGCCCTCCAGATGTTTTGGACTACAATTCCCATCTTCCCCGACCACTGGTCCTGTTAGCTAGGGATCATGGGAGTTGCAGGCCAAAACATCTGGAGGGCCGCAGTTTGGGGATGCCTGATCAAGGTATTGCAATGGCCCAGTCGAAATCCAGACCTCAACCCAACTGAAATGCTGTGTGGGACATTAAGAGAGCTGTGCATAAACAAATGGCAGCAAAGCTCAATGAACTGAAGCAACGTTGTAAAGGAGATTGGGTCAAAATCCCTCCACAACGATGTGACAGATGGATAAAGTCCTACAGAAAACAATTACTTCATGTTATTGCTGCTAATGGTGGTTCTACAAGCTATTGAATCATAAGGTGTACTTAGTTTTTCACATATGGCCTTTCCATTTTGACTTTTTTTCTGTTAAATAAATCATAACACTGTGTAATATGTCATGTATTTTTATTCATTTGAGGTTGTATTTACCTAATTTTAAGACCTGCTAAGGAACAAATGATTGCTATTATGTCCTGATATGTAAAACCACAGAATTCCCATGACTGTAAGTAACCTTCCTTGGTGTTTCTGTATCTGTACAGAGATCCAAACAAAGATCTGTGACTTGTCTCTAAGCCCACATTATTTTTGCAGTGGATATGGGATTCAAGACCACAAAAGCTCTCCATTATACTTCTAGCATTTATGATTCCTCAATTTAGTTGTCAACCAACATGTTTTGTTGTCGTTAACTAGTTAGCATGCATAGCTGTTCAGGGGAGGGAATTCAAAATGGGAAACTTGATTTAAAACAATTATTTTCTGTCCTTTTTTGCAATTTTAATTGCCTAATTTAAATTAACTATGCAGAATTTGGGACCCGCCAAACTAAGCACAGCCCTCTGTTTGTGATATCCGAGTGATATTGTAAAACAGGGTTTGTCAAGTACACACCAGCCTACAATACATGGTTGATGAACTGTTTAGCTTGATGTGTTGTGGAAGCCTGCTCTAAATCAATGGGATTACCCATACTGATTAAACTTGTGCTCATTGATGAAACTGAACTGACTGTTCTAGTTTGCAGGACAATTATGACAACGGGAGGAAGTTATAGATTCCAGTAACTAGTTTTTTGCAATTTCAATTTTAGGTCACGATCTATGATAAATACCTTAATAGGAAATTCAACAACTCTCCTGGGTTGTTTTTTTTTAAGAATAGGGCACAAAGAAACAACCGAACTGTCATATGCTTTTCAATACGGAAGGCATGATTCTGCTAGAAGAGGGCTAGATTAATAGAAGGATAAAGGTGTACCTTCTGTTTCAGCCAGGCAATATAATGGAAAGTAGAGTACTAACAAAAGGAGTAAGAATTCACTGCTTCATACTTAAAAAGACAACACTAAAAAGTGACTCAAATAAAACTGTATCTGAAGAAGTGTGCATGCACACGAAAGCTCATACCAAAATAAAAACTTAGTTGGTCTTTAAGGTGCTACTGAAGGAATTTTTTTATTTTACTTCGATCCAGACCAACACGGCTACCTACCTGTAACCAACACTAAAAAGTATTTTTCATTCATGCCATAGATGATCAAAGCCAGCATCACACAAAATCATATGATGAACAAACAGCTTATTACAGGTCCTCAAGCCTATAACTTTTTAGTGTAAACCTTCTACTTATATTGCTTATAAGAAAGCAAATCAAAGCAAGTTGTTAAGCTATTATTGGACCTATACTAGGAGCCAGTGGGCTAGCAATAAACATCCTGAAAGGTAGAAGCTTTCCCTAGTTTATTCACAAGTGAAATGGTGGGCAAAAAAAAATTACACCTTCATAATTATTTGGGGGCTGCTGACTCAAATAAAACTGTTTCTGATCCACAAATATGTAACTGGCCTTCCCTAGCTTGGAATGAAGTATAACTGAAAGTGAGAGCACAACATAGTGACGTACAGAATTCTGCTAAGTGTTTCATGCTACCATACTATACTATACTACCGTATACTATACTATACTATACTACTACTACTACTATCAGTGTAGGCTGATGCTGCTATGTGCATATATACCACCACTACAATATACTGGATACACCACTACTGTACTCATCATTAGAAGAGATGATGAGTTGTCATCTCTATGACACTATGCTAAAAGCATCTTAGCCTAAATGGTGGGAATGTAGCCACACATACTTGTGATATGCTCCTACTGATATGCTGCACTGCCATTATGCAGCACAGGATGGAGTCAATGCAGCTAGATAAACACATGCTTATTTGCTGTGTAGATGCAGCTACATTAATACACAGGGTAACAGTGAAATCCTGTATTTATTAATGCTAGCGTTACCTTGGGCCAGTCACTGCTCCATAGCTAACCCACCTCACTGGGTAGTTGAGGGGATTACCATATACATCACCTTGAGCTCCTTGGAGAAAAAAGGTGGGATACAAATAAAATAAACAAAAACATTATCTGTAGGATCGTTACTTACAAATATACTTACATCTTTTGCCATGTTACTTAATCCAAGAAATCAGTTCTTTACTTGCTTGATTGCCACAGGTACAGGAACAGTAGCACTGTATTCTAAAAACTATAAATTAAAAGAGAAGAACTTGGTTATTGTAGGGAACCACATTTTAAAATTGAGATGGCTACATTTTCTTGACTTTCAGCACGGGGTTGTAAAAGTAAGTTACAGTCTGAAAGACCCAACTTAAAGCCTTCATAAATTAAGAGCAGCTCCGTCTCCAAAGCGTTTGGCCCCTGATCTTCTGAGCAATATAAAGGCAAGATGGCCTGAACTGACAGGATCATAGAGGTGGGGATGGGGAGTTGCACCCTGCCCAGCTATGTGCTGGATGACTGGAAAGCATAAATATGCCTCCTGCATAAATCTGCACGCAACCCCCTTCCAAGAGGAAGGGGGAGCTGGGTGGGGGGCTTTGCTCCTGACCCATTAACTGCAGAACAGTTGCTAGGCCTCAGGGGCCCAACCCCCTAGTACACTCCCCCCCCCACGCTGAACAAAACACACACTGCTTCTCCATGCGAACATGCAAGCAGGCCCAGGAAATTTACATGCTGCTTCGGGGGCGGGCGGGGGGGGGGAGGAAACTGGTCCTGAGAGTCCCTGTGAAAACCAGGCGAAGCAGCATCTGCGCTCCATAGAACAACTCCCGCCAGCCCCCGCCTCCTGCACCTTCCCGCCCCCTCTCCAGGGCCTCAGAAGCCCGACCAGAGCCCGGGGAGTCTGGCGCTGGAGGGAAGAGACGGGGGCCACCCAGGCACCAACCTCACCCTCAGCAGACCCTCCTCCTTGCCCGCCCGCCCCGGGGAAGGGGGGGAGGGAAGAGACCGGGGTAGAAGGAGAGAGAGGAGGAAGGAGGAAGAGGATCCTCGCATTAAACCGTCCCGCCTAAGCGCTTCCCACCAGCAGCAAGCAGCACTGCCGCTGCCGCCTCCTCTTCGTCTCCCACCTGTCTTCCTTTTCGGTCTCTGCAACCCACTCCCCTGCCCAAGGCGCCGACGGTACCTGGGGAACTAGAGGAGGAGAAGCAGGGAGCAAACTCCATCCCCCACAACACACTCCCGAGCAATCCCCCACCCACAGCGCCGCTCTTGCACGGAAAGAGAGAGATGCCAACTGCACATGTGCAATGCACGGCCCTCCTCAAAACCCCCTCGGGGGTGGGGAGAAGCAGCCGAGGAGCAACACCATCACCTCTCGGCTTCCTCCTCTCCCCCCCCCCTTGCAAGGGAAAGCAGCTGTGTTTGTGGGGAGATAAGGTTGAGAGGGGGGCAGCTTTCTGCTCTCCCCCCCCCCCAACAAACCTCCGGCCACAAACATACACACACTCGTTCAACTGCACCAGAATGAACTCTGCCAATAATTATGAAGCGAAATAAGTGTGCATGGGAAATGATAATAAGTTACCCCCCTTCCCACACGTCTTTTCACCCCTTCAAGTGCCTCTCCACCCCAACCCCTCGCTTTGCAAGCCTTTTTTCTTTTCTTGGTTCCAACAGTTTCCAGAAAGTGTGAAGTTTTCCTGAAGCAAAGGAGGGAACACTTTTTTGGGGGGGGGTGTCGTCCCCCCCCACAACACGAGTACATTTCAGCCATCCCTTAAGGCTGCAGCCGTGTGCAGGCTTACTTGGAAGCAAGCTTACTTGCATGCTTACTGGATAAAAAAGCAGACATGCAAAATAATAATAATAATAATAATAATAATAATAATAATAATAATAATAATAATAATAAGGATCGGCCGCAATCCCAAACAAAGCTTTTACCTGGGAGTAAATCGCACTTAAAATTAGCCGCTCTTTCTTCTTCTACCGTACTTGGGTTAGGGATCGGGGTGCAGAGCTGCGATCCGATGCACAATTGCTGATTACTTGGAAGCAAGCCCCCCCCCCGCTTACTTTCGGGTGAACATGCACGGGATCGGGTTGCAGGCAACAACCCCTCCTGCTCCTCCTCCTCCTCGCGAAAGCGCCATCATTCCCTGCCCCTGCCAAAGCTCACCCAGCCAAGCCGCGCTCTCCTTCCTGCCTCGCTTTGCTGCCTCCTCCCCGCCCCCCCTCCCCAATCCCCAAAGCTCCACTCTGCTTGTTTGGCTTGGAGGTTCCCCGGCACCGACCCGCAGGTTTGCCCCCTCTCACACCTGTTCGCGCTCCTTGCACGGAATGGGGCGGATGGGGAGGAACGGGGCTCGCCGCTGCCTCCGCTCGCCCTCCCCCCCTCCGCCGCCGGTCCCGCGATTCTTAGCTTTTTGGCGGTTGGCACAGAAGGAAGGCAAAGGGGGAGGGAAAAAATTGAAACTTACACTTTCGTGCGTCCCTCCGGCGTGACGCTGCGCGCTGACGTCACGGGGCTGTAACGTGCCCCACATAGGCACACGCGGGGCGACGAGCGAGCTCCCTCCCACATCCCATCGCCGCTCTGCCGCACGCTCTCTTCGGCCGGCCTACTGAGCTGTCGCAGGCGAAAGGTCCGCGCATGCGCGAGGTTTTCGCGCCTTCGGGATTCCCTTCACGCCTTCCTCCTCCCGGGGCCTTGAGAGCGCGGGAAGCTGCCGCGCGAGATCGGCCGTTGGGCCGGCGACAGTGCCGCCCTCGGGAACCTCGCGGCTTCCGCTTTTGCGTGTGCTGCCATCACTCTTCTCGCCAGTCCCATGGGGGAAATGTAGAATTCGTGCTCATAATGCAGGCAGTAAAAAGTGTTCTGTATAACAACTACCCCGCCTCCCCAATCCAAACCCATTTTTTATTCCTTTGCAGAAATGAGCAGCTGCATTGAGCTCACAGTATGCATGTTTTTGCACAGAATGATGTTTCTCCACCTTTGTTTATTTGCTGCCAGTAAGCATGCATAATGAGCCGTGTAAAGGTGACTTTGCAAAGCATGTACACGACATACTTTGACATGAGAGAACAAAGATGGTTCACTTACATGGGGTGGGGAAGGGAACAAGCTATTTTGGAAGTGTGTGGACATTTGTCCAAAGCAAATATACATCAGTCAAGTGATAAAGCAAATACTGTACAAAGACGGGGGGGGAGGGTCAGCCACCCCTTCAATGTATGTTTCATTTGAGCTAATAATAGTACCTCATGCTACAACTATTGACAAGAGATTACTGATCTTAATTATCTTTATTCCCATACCAGTCTTAAGGTTAGGATGGGCTTAACAGGACATTCTACAAATTAGAAGTGTAGGTTAGCCTCCTTGCTATTACATAACATTTTCTAGGTTCTCCAAAGCCCTCAGTACTTCTCTAATAGTTTTTATCACAAGTTTGGTGTGGCACTTGCACTGGCGGAGGAAGAGGAGTGCGGGGGGGGGGGTGCATGCCACGCCCCCGGGACGCATGCCTCACCACTGCTCTCCGCCTCCTCCCCCCCCCCCGGTGCTGGAGCATGAAGCTCCGCGACTGGGCACTTGTATCTACTACTGCAACAGGTATGAGGCACTGTAGAGAAGTTGGGTCATTTTGTAAAGAGAAACTTCTACCGGTATGAACTAAGCTTATTTTGTTTGCTAAAATGCCTAGCCAGTTAAATGGACAATAGGTAATATCAATATAAAACAATTAAAAGGTTTTAAGTTTCTGGGAATTCTGTTTAATCAAATCATGTATCAGGACCTCTTGAATCTACATGGAATCCTATAGGTGTCTAAGGCCAAACTAAACTTCACGCACCTTCAAAGACGCAGATTAGAACCCCTGCACTTATTTTGGTAGTGTGAAACTTGTAAGTGGTGAACAGGAAAGAAATGTGGGACTGGACAAATATTGCCAAAAATAAGGCATCCTATTGTTATGCTGAGATTTGAGGTTTTTTCACCTCACTATTGTCCATAGTCCCAACGGTCTTGCTGTGTATTGAACTACAGTACTTCATGAGCTGGGTAGAAATAGGCAACCGTGTAAAAGAACTGTACAAAGCTTGGCTAATAAATGAGGAACCTATATAATTGTGGGCTGACTTCCTGAGTTATTTATAATGCAAATGAATGCATTAAATATATTAATAATAGGACCCTTTGTTAACTAGATGTCATCTTCAAATGATGAAAATTGCATAATTTCATTCTGTTAAATCTGATCATGGTCTTCCATATTATTCAGTTAATTATCTTTTGGTGCAAGTAGAAAAGCATTTACTGCTTTGAAATTCCAAACTATGTCCACAAAAATACCGGTAGTTAAGAGTGGAGATACGCTGGCATACCTGTAACACCATTTTCGCATTTGTGGGCGGGGGTAAGTGAAATATATTCACTATATATATTGCATTTCCCCCCTATATAATTCCTCTGATGATCAGTTTTTGAACAATATTCTCTACATGGTTTCTTTTGTACATTAGTGGAAACAAATCTATTATTTAGGAATATATGTTAAATACTGTTCTCGCAGCCTAACAGATCAAACTAACATTTATCACAAATGGAATCCAATATGATGGGAATCATCTATGCAAAATTGTACCTCTCTACAAGTTGTGTGATAACCCATGTTTTTCAGCAAATACGTTTACCTAACTACCAGATATAATCTACTGTATCTACTTACCCAACAAACCTGACATATTTCTTCATAGAAGAGACTAGGCACAACATAACTCCAAAAGCTGGAGACTTAAATCAAGATGCACTGACAGAGAGAGTTACTTGCTTCAAGTGCAAATGGTGCAAAGAAGCTGTGTTTAGTGTGAGCATTTTCTTTAAAAGTTTAGGCAAGCACATAAGCAGCCTAATGTCCTAATTTATAAAAATGAATAATTGACTTAATATGTTAATGATAGAAAAATAGCTGAGGGAAAAGTTCTTCCATTTATTAAGGCAAAGTTTGTATGCAATAAAAGAAGATTTTGGGGGGGAACTGTATAGAAAGTGCAACAGGAGATATTAAGCAGTACAGATTGAGGGTTCCCCCCCCCCCCAATGTAGATGTTTCTGATACTTGGAAAATAAGATGCCTAGTAGTTAACACTTCAAAATGAATTTCACCAACAGTAGGTTCAAGTTTTAATAGTGAAGTTCTGTATCTACTGATTGAAAAAAATGTAAGCTATATTTAAGCATTGGTTCAAACTTAACTGATTAACTGAAAAAGGTAAAATCATGTGTTGCAATGGAGGACGGCAGGTGAAACAAAACTCCTGGCACCCATTATTTCTTGCTACAGAACTAAAAGATTTATCCACTTTTCTCCTTTTTCTCTTGGGTGGTTTGTTAAGCAGTCACCCTAAGGGAAAACAGGTCCCCCCCCCTTAGAGGAAATGGACTGATCGGAACCCATCTGTGACATCGGCTCAGAATCCCAACCTCACTTTGCAGTTGAGGCCAACACCGGCCTTGGCTCAACAGCCTTTGGGTGGCTTAGCTGCGACAGCATCGGAAAAACTTGGGCCTTAATTTATTTTAAAAATCACGACATATTAGACAGCAAGAAAGCAGGAGTGACGATCAGCAAAGTCTGAAGATTAATGTGTGTGAAAATGGTGAGGGGGACCAACAGGAAACTGCTAAGGGAGTTTTGAGTCCTCCTTTTATTCTGTTGCAGTGGCAGAGGAAGGAGGGTGCGGGGGGTGGGGGCTGCCCCAGGTGTCATAACTGAGGGGGTGTCAAAATGACAAAAAGCTGAGTTAAAAAATATAATAAAATTGGGCTCACAAAACTTTTTAGTTCAGTCAACAAATGCGGCTGGCACTGGGTGCCACACTTCAGGGGCCGGCACTTACTGCGGGGCCTGCAGCGCCCCCGAGCCACGTGTCTCTCCTGGGAGTGACGTGGTGGCTTGGGCGCCTGCAGGCCTCCTCCTGCCTGACACGGCAGCATGGGGCTTGCGTCTGCCCACTGCCTCTCCCTCAGCCGCCCTACAGCTGAGGGGGAACCAGTGGAGAGGCTCCATGCAGCCCCCCTGCCCGCAGGACCCCCAAAACGCACTGGGCACCCGAGCAGCTAGTTATGCCGCTGTTCTGTTGTTTCAATTATGGGTGCCTTGAGAATTTATGTGCTGTGCATGCTGCCCCACTCATCCTGATGGACCAGCCCTCCCCCCCCCATGCACCAGGGCTTTAGGGCTTCCCTGGCAAGTGACTAAATGCAGGCAGGAGAGTTTGGCTTCTGGGTTCCTGCCTGTCTCATTCTAGGCTGCTGTCTTTCTCCCCTCTCCCCACCACTACTGCCACCACCTCTGGGCTGGTTCCTCCATCCTGTCCGTGCCTGCAGTCATCCTCTGAGGACAGAGATCCCCACAACAAACTGGCTGGCAAGGAGGACACTTCAAAGGAAGAGCCAGGCAGCCCCCCCCAGAGGAAGGCAAAGGCAAGAAGGAGACTCTGAGATCAGAGTGTACAGATTTGCTCAGTCTTGAATGGGTAGGTGGCAGCGGCCTAAGGGGCGATTGGCAGAAGGGGAGGGGGGCATATCTACCGCAGAATGGAAGGCAGCTGGAGGCCTTTCGAGGGCGACCTCCCCCCCCCCCCCGGGTTATATTAATTTATTATGTAAGCTATATTTAAGCATTGGTTCAAACTTAACTGATAAACTGAAAAAGGTAAAATCATGTGTTGCAATGGAGGACGGCAGGTGAAACAAAACTCCTGGCACCCATTATTTCTTGCTACAGAACTAAAAGATTTATCCACTTTTCTCCTTTTTCTCTTGGGTGGTGTGTTAAGCAGTCACCCTAAGGGAAAACAGGTCCCCCCCCTTAGAGGAAATGGACTGATCGGAACCCATCTGTGACATCGGCTCAGAATCCCAACCTCACTTTGCAGTTGAGGCCAACACCGGCCTTGGCTCAACAGCCTTTGGGTGGCTTAGCTGCGACAGCATCGGAAAAACTTGGGCCTTAATTTATTTTAAAAATCACGACATATTAGACAGCGAGAAAGCGGGAGTGACAATCAGCAAAGTCTGAAGATTAATGTGTGTGAAAATGGTGAGGGGGACCAACAGGAAACTGCTAAGGGAGTTTTGAGTCCTCCTTTTATTCTGTTGCAGTGGCAGAGGAAGGAGGGTGCGGAAGTTGAGGGTTGCCCCAGGTGTCATAACTGAGGGGGTGTCAAAATGACAAAAAGCAGAGTTAAAAAATATAATAAAATTCGGCTCACAAAACTTTTTAGTTCAGTCAACAAATGCGGCTGGCACTGGGTGCCACACTTCAGGGGCCGGCACTTACTGCGGGGCCTGCAGCGCCCCCGAGCCACGTGTCTCTCCTGGGAGTGACGTGGTGGCTTGGGCGCCTGCAGGCCTCCTCCTGCCTGACACGGCAGCATGGGGCTTGCGTCTGCCCACTGCCTCTCCCTCAGCCGCCCTACAGCTGAGGGGGAACCAGTGGAGAGGCTCCATGCAGCCCCCCTGCCCGCAGGACCCCCAAAACGCACTGGGCACCCGAGCAGCTAGTTATGCCGCTGTTCTGTTGTTTCAATTATGGGTGCCTTGAGAATTAATGTGCTGTGCATGCTGCCCCACTCATCCTGATGGACCAGCCCCCCCCCCATGCACCAGGCCTTTAGGGCTTCCCTGGCAAGTGACTCAATGCAGGCAGGAGAGTTTGGCTTCTGGGTCCCTGCCTGTCTCATTCTAGGCTGCTGTCTTTCTCCCCTCTCCCCACCACCACTGCCACCACCTCTGGGCTGGTTCCTCCATCCTGTCCGTGCCTACAGTCATCCTCTGAGGACAGAGATCCCCACAACAAAGTGGCTGGCAAGGAGGACAAGTCAAAGGAAGAGCCAGGCAGCACCCCCAGAGGAAGGCAAAGGCAAGAAGGAGACTCTGAGATCAGAGTGTACAGATTTGCTCAGTCTTGAATGGGTAGGTGGCAGCGGCCTAAGGGGCGATTGGCAGAAGGGGAGGGGGGCATATCTACCGCAGAATGGAAGGCAGCTGGAGGCCTTTCGAGGGCGACCTCCCCCCCCCCCACTGGGTTACATTAATTTATTAATTAATAGTACCACAATAATCACGTCTACCCCCTCTTCAGTAAAAAGGCTCCCAGAGCAGCTTGCAGCTCGGTAAAATGCAAGACACTTCCCCTGCCCTCAGCCTGTCAAACTGAAAGATGCAACACAAAAGGAAAGAGGGAAGAGGAGGGAAGATGTTATATAATGTGAGAAACATTAGGCTGGACCACGCAGATCTTTCCTACGAGTTATTTAGGAAATAGAGATCCTCTGAGGACATCTTGGCCTGCTCTGTCCTTCAGATTTCTTTGTGTTGCTATTTTCGTTCTTTTTTTGTCCCACAGCTTCAGGAAATGGAAGAGGGGTCCCTCCAGGAGTGGCCTGGAAGAGACGCATAAATTGGAGGTGGTGGGCCTTTAAATAGGGTTGCCATATTTTAAAAAGTAAAATAAAAAAACGGACACCCAGGCCAATGGCCCACCTGGTCCAGAATCCTGTTTTCACTCTGGCCAGCCAGATGCCCAAAAGGGGAATCCAAGCAGGATCCAAGCTCTCCATCGATTTAGGAATAAGGAATGAAATTTAAATGGAGACACAAGCCATTACTCCACATTCAGGAGGACTGAGAACTAATAATACGTTATTACTTATAGGGTAAAAAAAATGGAGGTGCTGAAACAGGTTGAGTTTCCTTGGAATGAAGGTAAGCGGAGACCGTGGTGTCTTCAGGATGCATGGTTTTATTTGCACAAGTACAACCTGAGCAGAGGATCTACGACCCAACAGATCTTGCTTCTCCATTAAATCCTTATTTTATTCTGTTGAGTGGCAGAGAAACACGGGGTGCGGGGTGCCCAGGGTCTCATCATTGAGGGGGTGGCAACATGACAAAAAGCTGAGTTAAAAAATGAAATAAAATTGGGCTCACAAAACTGTTTAATTGCGTCAACAAACGTAACTAAACACGGCTGGCACTGGGCGCCACACCGTGGGGGCCAGCACTTACTGCGGGGCTTGCAGCACGTGAACCACACTGCTCTCCTGGGAGTGACGTGGTGGCTTGGGCACTTGCAGGCTCAATGCTCCCTGAAACAGCAGCGTGGGCTTGTGTCTGCCCATCGCCTCTCCCTCAGCCACCCTAGAGCTGAGGGGGAGGGGGCGGAGAGGCTCCACATAGCGCCCCCCTTCCGCAGGATGTGTGCCTTGCACCGGGCACCCGAGCGGCTAGCTACACCAATGTTATATTGTTTCAGTTATGGGTGCCTTGAGTTTTAATGTTTGGTTGTGCTTTTTAATTGCTTGTCTTTAGCATTTTAATGTTCATGATACTGGTTTTTATATTTTGGAAAGAGCTGTCATATGGCACCCGAATTACTTCTTCCTCTTCCTCCGCAGTTGCCGCGATCTTCGTCAGAGAGCTCCCTGTCTACACCTGACAGTTTTTGGGACTCCCTCAATGAGGTACATAGCAGACAGAGCAGGAGGGAAGCCATGCTGAGCTGCACAAAGGCAAACCTGAGGCTGGGGAGGAAGAGGAGGAGGAAGCTGGCCCACCGGCCAGGCCACCTTCTGGACTGGTCGTGAGCAAGGGGGCAGACATCTTTCTCTCTCTGGGCATTACTTGGTTCTAGGCCAGTGGTTAAAAACCAACTAAGTCACGGGGTGTTTCTTTCCTCCAAAAGTAGCAAAAGGAATTGATTTTGATGATGTGATTTCAAAATTTGCAGAGAATAAAGTTAGGAAAAAAGGTTTTAAGTGCTTATGCTCACAATGTTAAGTAAATAAACCAGAAAATAACACTTGCAACTGTATCTTATTTTTCCTTCTTTTAATAATTTCAATGTGTGTGGGGGGGGTGACAAGAAATTTTCCGCACCGGGTACCACCTGACCTTGCTACGCCACTGGCCACAGCACATGCAGCAACAAAGTATGGATTTTGGGAAGCTGCTCAGAGCCACTATAGCTACATATAGAATACCACTAAGATTGTTAAAGAATCACATTTTCAATATTAGATTTGGAATCAAATAAGGTGGAATAGTTCACCATTTAGTATGTGTCTATATAAGAATTAAAGACATGGACTTTCCAGTATTTATTCAATGTGACTAGATTCTGAGTTTTTCCCTTCTTTCTATATAAATAAGCAACACAAACCTAAACGTATCTTCCAAAAATAGTTTTAATTTAGTTTCAATGTCTATGTTTTGGTTTTGAACTATTAACATGATCAACACAATAAATTCTTACTATTCATACTAAAAAGTCATTTCTGATCACAACAAACATTTTTGTCAAAAAAAGAGAGACAGCTCAATGTTACAAATAACTATTTAAAATGCATCAATTAAGTGTAAATTTAGGCATATTAACTTTCAGTCCTTTGATAGGTGTAGCAGTTTTCAAGCTTATATTTGAATGAAAAAAATTAAAGTTTGTACAGCACTGAATATATATATATATATTGTGGCCGTTAGATTTGGATACTAACTTATTACATAGTTCTTTAACAGTGCCACAGGCACTATAAATGTTAATTAAACTTACTACACTGACTGTAAATAACAGGTTGTATCCAGCACTACACATGTGCAAGTGGAATAGACTTCTGCTCACACTATGGGACTTCACTTTCCTCTCCCACAGCCCCCGTGTACCTCAAAATCTGCTCCACAAAGTTGGGGATACTCCAGGAATGATTGGGGAGGACCATAGGGGGAAAGAAATGTTGGGGAAGTCCCATTGTGTGATCAGTGTCTTTCTTATGCAGTGCTGGATTCTGCCTGATTCTCACAAAAAGGCACACCAGTCAGTTATTGGAATTGCAGACTTTTTGTAAAAGAAATAAAGCTTTTTTGGGGGGGGGGACACAAGCTCTTCCTCCCAAATTCAGGCTATGTAGTGTGGGAAATTCTGCATTTGTTGATTATAAAGATGCTTTCTTCATGAAAGATTTGTACTAAGTAACTTTAGGAACTTAATCGTCTTTCAGGTCTTGGTACGCATTTCATAATCGCAGCTCTCCAGAGTGCTGGTGCGAGCAATTGGCTTAGAGTAGTCACACTCAATATAAGGAGGTAGACCTAAAAATTGGGAAGCAAAATGTGTTATTTCTGTGAAGAAAAACAATCTGAGCAGAAGTAAAATAAAAAAATTCCTTCAGTAGCACCTTAAAGACCAACTAAGTTTTTATTTTGGTATGAGCTTTCGTGTGCATGCACACTTCTTCAGATACAGTGAAATGGAAGTTTCCAGGCACTTATGTAGAGAAGGGGTGGGGAGGGGTGGGGATGGGGAGGGGGGATCACTCAGAAGGGTGGTGGAAATGGGTGATTGACTGACTGATAGCTGTTGATGACTGCAAACGACTGCAAATGGTTTTGCATGAAAAAGCAAGGGTTGAGATGGCTGAAGATCGCTTATCATGTATAATGAGATAAGAACCCGATATCTCTGTTCAAACCAGGTCCCTCCATGGTTTTGAGCTTGGTGATAAGTTGCAATTCAGCAACTTCTCTTTCCAGTCTATTTCTGAAATTCTTTTGTAGTAAGACAGCTACTTTGAGATCTTGTATAGAATGTCCTGGGAGATTGAAGTGTTCTCCTACTGGTTTTTCTGTCTTCTGGTTCCTGATGTCAGATTTATGTCCATTTATCCTTTGGCGTAGGGTTTGGCCTGTTTGTCCAATATAGAGAGCTGAAGGGCACTGTTGGCATTTGATGACATACACAATGTTAGAGGATGAGCAATTAAATAGTCCTGAGATGGTATGTTGGATGTTGTTGGGGCCAGTAATGGTGTTGTCTGGGTGTATGTGGCAGCAAAGTTGGCATCTGGGTTTATTGCAGGCTCTGGTACCAGTGTCCATGTTAAGTCTGGTGGTTGTATTATTGTGGGTGAGGAGTTGTTTAAGATTGGGTGGCTGTCTGTAGGCAATGAAAGGTCTTCCTCCCAGAGCTTGAGAAAGGGAGCGGTCATTGTCCAGGAGAGGAAAATACAATATTTGAACAATCTTCCTAACAATACTATACTAGCCACTATGGATGTGGAATCTCTATATACCAACATCCCACACAATGATGGTTTACAAGCCATAAGGAACACCATTTCAGATAAAACCACAGCGGACTTTGCTACCAAACTCTGCCACTTTGTCCTTACCCACAACCACTTCAAATTTGGTGATGACCTGTTCCTCCAGATCAGCGGCACAGCCATGGGCACCCGCATGGCCCCACAGTATGCCAACATCTTCATGGCAGATTTAGAACAACGTTTCCTTAACTCCTACCCACTCAAACCTCTCCTGTACCTGCGATACATTGACGATATTTTTATTATCTGGACACATGGACAACAGACCCTGGAAACCTTCCACCAGACATTCAATGACTTTCACCCCACCATCAACCTAACAATGAACCAATCTATGCAAGAAATACATTTTTTGGACACTACTATAAAAATACAGGATGGACGTATAGACACCACCTTATACAGAAAACCAACTGACCGACAAACATATCTACATGCTTCTAGCTACCATCCCAAACATACCAAACAATCCATCGTATACAGCCAGGCCTTACGTTACAACCGCATCTGTTCCAACTCTACAGACAGAGAATCTCACCTAAGAGATCTACAGCAAACCTTTTTAGAACTAAAATATCCACCTGATGAAGTTAAACAACAGATCAACAGAGCCAGACAGATACCTAGAGAGAACCTGCTGCAAGACAGACCCAAAAAAGAAAATAACAGAACACCACTAGTCATCACATACAGCTCCCAAGCTAAAACAGTACAACGCATCATCAGAGATCTACAGCCTCTCCTGGACAATGACCGCTCCCTTTCTCAAGCTCTGGGAGGAAGACCTTTCATTGCCTACAGACAGCCACCCAATCTTAAACAACTCCTCACCCACAATAATACAACCACCAGACTTAACATGGACACTGGTACCAGAGCCTGCAATAAACCCAGATGCCAACTTTGCTGCCACATACACCCAGACAACACCATTACTGGCCCCAACAACATCCAACATACCATCTCAGGACTATTTAATTGCTCATCCTCTAACATTGTGTATGTCATCAAATGCCAACAGTGCCCTTCAGCTCTCTATATTGGACAAACAGGCCAAACCCTACGCCAAAGGATAAATGGACATAAATCTGACATCAGGAACCAGAAGACAGAAAAACCAGTAGGAGAACACTTCAATCTCCCAGGACATTCTATACAAGATCTCAAAGTAGCTGTCTTACTACAAAAGAATTTCAGAAATAGACTGGAAAGAAAAGTTGCTGAATTGCAACTTATCACCAAGCTCAAAACCATGGAGGGACCTGGTTTGAACAGAGATATCGGGTTCTTATCTCATTATACATGATAAGCGATCTTCAGCCATCTCAACCCTTGCTTTTTCATGCAAAACCATTTGCAGTCGTTTGCGGTCATCAACAGCTATCAGTCAGTCAATCACCCATTTCCACCACCCTTCTGAGTGATCCCCCCTCCCCATCCCCACCCCTCCCCACCCCTTCTCTACATAAGTGCCTGGAAACTTCCATTTCACTGTATCTGAAGAAGTGTGCATGCACACGAAAGCTCATACCAAAATAAAAACTTAGTTGGTCTTTAAGGTGCTACTGAAGGAATTTTTTTATTTTACTTCGATCCAGACCAACACGGCTACCTACCTGTAATCTGAGCAGAAACCCATTAAAGTATTCAAAGAGATCCTTCCACCAAAGCCAGTGTCTTCTATTCTGACAGTGGCTCTAGGCTAGGGTCTTGGGCAACGGTCTTTCCCAACCATGCTCCTATGCATGCAAAGTACATTATATGACGTAATTATATTTGCACACTTGTGATAGTCTTAATCCACCCCCCCCCCCAATAATGACATTTGCCATGTTGCAGCCTTTGAGTAATTTTGTCACAATACTTTTCAAAGGCATCACTTAAATGGGTGGAATTTTTTCTTGTACTAAAATAACACTCAGAACTAGCAGGTCATAAAAGTTCCATCTGGAGAAGTCATGACATCTTTACCTACCCAAACACACAGACAGATCAATGTCAACAAGAGAGTTTGAGAGATCAGGTGAAGAAGTAAATGTTACTGGAGTAATGAAGATAGTACAACAGTGTAACAGGCATTTGATAGTCTTCACCCTATTTTTTAATCTCTTTTTTATCAAGTGGCTCTGAAACTGCTCCACTGGGTTGCCCATTATCTGTAAGCATTATTAATGTAGTTTCATTTACCAGAGGTTGCTTACGGACCTCAAAATGAAAACTCTTTAAGATCTCAGCAGTCCTCTTTATCAGTCTGGGACCCAGCCTTAGGCTTCCCAGTCACAGAAACATTAGGCTGCTTCTGATGCTACAGCATGAAGGTAACTAAGACAATGGCAACTAGAAAAAATGTAACCTACCACCCCATTTATGCAGCAGATACTTATTCAATCCCACAAGTAGATCATCACACAATGCTTAAAAAGAAAAGGATTGTCATTATTGTTCTATTACCAGGACTTGGAAGATAGCACCACCAAGCTCAATATGCAACAAGCAACATTTTATGGCAAGCCACGCCTTCTTATTCCTTTAATTATTACCCATCCAACATGCCCTGTAATATTTGTCAATCTACAGCTAAAATGCTACTAGAAGGTGAGGCTGGTGGAGTCCAGCTTTTGGAACACATGCATTTGACATGGCCTAATGAAACTTTTGTGCAAATTTCCCATTAAAGAAGAATGAACCCCCAAACAGCCTTGGGAAGTTGCAAGATAAAGCAAATGCAGGAGCTAGAATCTTTTCTCCCTTCTGAAGTTTTTGTTTCTACCCATGGGTGGGGAATGCAGGCCTACCACTGTTTTGCAAGGGGGAAAACAGCTGGGTGGGTTTGAAAAGGAAATAGAATGGAGGTAAAAAGTTAACCAACTCTTCCCCCTCCCTTTCTTCTACTAATGAAGCATTAAGACTCCAAAGCTGTTTCTGTTTAAAAAGGGGGGGGGAAGCTTAAAGAAGCTACCGACAACTGTGTATAGCATACAGTCTCAACATCCCTTAAGTTGACCATTTTACCATATGGTTTTATTACATGCTTCAAAGTGTGAAATGGCTTTATGGCTGTGTGGGGATTTGAACTGTGGTCTCTCCTTCACCCCTAGGTCTGGCACTCTAACCACACCACCAGCCTGGCTCTCCGTGAAATGGCATTATGATGTCACAGCTTACCTCTCGAGAAATTATACCCGCTCTGCGTGCTCTACTTCCCAAGACAAAGGAAAATTCACTGACTTGAGCCAAGCCTGCAGATACAATCCATTTGATGTACTGACTGCTCTTTGGAAGAATCACAGAAAGGACAAGCACTGCCAGGAAAAACTGAGAGAGAATGTTTTTAACAATGCAGTGGAAAAAACAGGAAAGTTTATGCTACTTAAAATAAAGTAATGTTAAGAAGTTATTTCATTAACCACAGTTATCTAGTTTATACTGATTAGCAGAACAGAACAGGTCAGATTGTAATCTAGGTAATCTTTACACAGCATACTAGATTAAATTTAAAGTGTTTAGGGTTGTATCTCAGCTTTGTAACAATGAGAAAGCTGCTCACACAATAAGGCTGTCCTTTTTTCCACTGCAGACACACTGTGCCTTCCAGAGCCTCTGCTGAGGGCCAAGGCATCCCATAGGTGAGACCAGGAATGTGGTACAGGGGATGTTGAGTGTGAGTGGAATGAGTGAAAACTCTGGAGATTCCAAACAAATTTTGCCATTCCACTGCAACTCCTGTACCACATTCCAGCTCCCAGGAGAAGCTTTTTGCAATGCGGTTGGCTGCAGTAAAGGTAAAGGTAAAAGTAAAGCGACCCCTGACCATTAGGTCCAGTCGTGACCAACTCTGGGGTTGCGGCGCTCATCTCGCTTTATTGGCCAAGGGAGCCGGTGTACAGATTCCAGGTCATGTGATTCCAGGTGAACCAGAGCAGCACACGGAAACGCCATTTACCTTCCTGCTGTAGCGGTACCTATTTATCTACTTGCACTTTGACGTGCTTTCGAACTGTTAGGTTGGCAGGAGCTGGGACCGAGCAACGGGAGCTCACCCCATCACAGGGATTCGAACCGCTGACCTTCTGATCAGCAAGCGCTACGGTAGGCAGTAGTGAAGACTTAATAAGAAAGTTGTTGCTTAGGTGGAACAACTACTGAAAGAACTGGACACAATTCTTTCTCATCAATTTCAACAAACATGTGCTTCAACTTAGAATGCCTGCTTAAATTTTATAGTTCTGGAAAAGTTGCAGTCTGGTAAAAAAACCCTCAACAAATGTATATGAAATAAGAGAAAAAAGCTTATTGGGCTTGTGAGTTGCAGTTCTTTCAGCAGTTTGTACACTTCTGCTGGGATTAAATATAGTTTCTCTTTGTATATTTTAAGCCAATCTAGTGCTTTATTATGGATCAAAACAATATATTAAGCATAATATATTAGGGAGGCTTGCCTGGCACTGATGCAGATATCTTTTCAGTACTATGTGAATATATTTCTCTCTTCCCAGACATTTAGTTGCTAAGTTTTCCTGCTGTCATTGCTGACATTTTATCTGAGTAATCTTCTGTGGTTGGGCAATTGTTCTGATAACTGAATCTGATAACTTTTTAAATATTATATTTTTTAAAATAGAATTTCAGCCTATATATCTCACATTGGTATCTTACTGTTGTTTCTTTGACTAAGACAGATACAGTGGTACCTCATGTTATGTACCGTCCCCCTTACGAATGCTTCAGGTTACGCGCTCCACTAACCCGAAAGTAGATGCCCCTTGTTGCGAACTTTGCCCCAGGATGCAAGCGGACGTTGCGCTCCAGCGGCGCAGCAGCAGCGGGAAGCACCATTAGCGAAAGCGCACCTCATGTTACGAGCAGTTTCTGGTTACGAACGGACCTCCGGAACGGATTAAGTACGTAACACGAGGTACCACTGTAGTAATGATTAATAAATTACTACTGCATTCCCACAATCTGCATTCAGCAGTCTGAACCAGAGCCAAGGCTGCAGTCCTAATTTCACAAAACTGGGAGTAAGCCCCACTGAATTCAGTAGGACTTTTGAGTAGACATGGATAGGATTGCATTGTAAAATAGAAACCCGTGGTTAGGTTCCTATGGGAAAAAAAACCATCAGTTGAGTCCTTCATCTAGCATTCTTAAGCCACAGAATACCAGTTGCAGGGAATGGGGTTGCAGTCACCATAGTAACGTAATACAAAATATCAACCTTATTCAATTTTATTCAAAAGAACTGACTATATATATAGATATACCTTCATTATTACCACTGAAAGTGTAAGGAACAGCAGGACTGTGAGTTCGTATATTACAAACGTAGGGAAAACATGAAGGCCTGCAAGAGAAAAAGAAGCATCTTACAGCTATTGTGACTTTTTTCTAAACATTGCAATATTTATAAAAGAGCACAGTGATGAAATATTGACAGGAATCTTTCTTAAAGCTTGTTGTTGAGTTAAGCATGCCATATTAAAGAATAATATTTTAGATGTTTTCATTTTACCCATGATATTAGAGAGGCTGCATAATTCAAGTGGAAGTACCATCCACCAGATGCAGTATTTCAGCCTACAGAGTCTGCTGTAGATGCTGTCTCTAAAGCATAGTGGTGATTGCTTACTAGCTGGTTGTTCCTGAATTAGGTTAAAAAAAAATCCTTTCAGTGATGTTACTAGGTGACAATCTCCATTGAACTATCAACTATGACCCAAGGTCTCACTTTTGGTCACTTACTGCCAGCACAGACTTAATGAGCGCATATGTGAAATTAAGATATTTTTGCCCCTACATGCATCACTTCACACTTGTTTATACAGTGGTACCTCGGTTTATGAACACAATTGGTTCTGGAAGTCTGTTCATAAACTGAAGCGTTCATAAACTGAAGCGAACTTTCCCATTGAAAGTAATGGAAAGTGAATTAATCCGTTCCAGATGGGTCTGCGGCATTCGTAAACTGAAAATTCATAAACCGAGGTTCCACTGTATT
The DNA here is from genome assembly GCF_963506605.1 of Zootoca vivipara. Lineage (NCBI taxonomy): Eukaryota > Metazoa > Chordata > Lepidosauria > Squamata > Lacertidae > Zootoca > Zootoca vivipara. The sequence continues at coordinate 24,923,153 of NC_083279.1, read as the reverse complement.
GAATTGCATTTGCCATTTTACCACCCATTCGCTCATTAAAGAGAGCCCTTTGAAACATTTCACAACCGCCCCCAAACCGTGTTGAATCATCTGCAAACTTGGCCACCTCACTGCTCATCTCTAACTCTACATTGCTTGTGAACATGGCCCAATACAGATCCTTGGGAGAACTCCACTTCCCACATTCCTCGATCAGGACAACTATCCATATATTCGTACTCTCTGCTTCCTGTTATTTAACCAGTTCCTGAGCCACAAGAGGACCTTGCCTTTTAGTCAATGATTGCTAAGCTTACCCAGGAGTCTTTCATGAGGTACCTTGTCAAAAGCATTTTAAAAGTTCAGATGCGCTATGGCAACTGGATCATATATGTCTATATACTTGTTGACACTCAAAGTAATAGGTTAATGAGATGGAATGTACCCTTGTATAAGCCGTGCTGGTTTTGCTTTAGCAACAACTTGTTATTTTATATACTTGGCCATTTTATATTTAAGAATACTTTCCACAAGTTTTCCTGGGACATGCATATAAAGCTAACCAGCCCAAATTTCCAAGATTCCCCTGGATCCCTTTTTAAAAATTGGTGGTACATTGGCCACTTTCCAGTCCTCAGGTATAGAAGCTGATTTGAGGGATGTTACATAGGTTCCAATTTCTTGAGTCACCTTGCTCCCCAATACCATGTCCCCTTTGCTCCTATAACTATTGGGACTTCTTTCCAGTCCCTGAGCTGTGTGATGTTTCAGTTCAGTTTCAAACTGACAACTCCCCTTTCCCTCTGGGACATAAAGAGCTACAGTACTTAGGTTCACATAAGGAACTTTTATCAATCCAGATCTTCAATTCTTTTTCTTTTTATACAGTTCCACATGCCATATCACAAACTGCTTGAATGTCACTTTAATATCATAGGTAGTTTGTCATGTATCATGGTGGTTGCAGATCAAGAATAAGCCTAATGACTCTGGAGGATCCATAGTTCTTTGGAGTCTAGTTCAATAGTTTTGTCTACCTGAAGACAACATTCTGTGCCTTCACACCATCACCAATTGATGCCAATAGGCTTCACAAGCACAATGCAATTGAAATTGCAACAAGCACAATGCAATGGAAATTTATCCTAGTTATTACAAATGTACATTCCTTTCCCTTTGGCTGTTATGCTGGTAAAAATAATAATCATGTATATATTTTTGTAATACGTTACCTATAGATGCAAAGAATATGATGGCAAGGAAGTCACGTATTGGTTCAATACAGGACATAATTTCTTCAGTAACCATATGACCCTGAGAAGATATAAGTGCTCCTGCTAGAAAACATCCCAATTCCATCGAAACATCCAATAGCTCTGTGACCTGTTAGGGGGTGGAAAATATTTTTATTACTATTTTGTGTCTATTGTTAATTAACTTTTCATTAACCACCTTGCTTAAAAATTAAATATTACATGCAAATTTTTATAACACTATCCTTATTTAATGAAAACACTATAATTTCAATAATTAAAGTTAGAGGAAATATGCAATTTTAAGACTTCTAAAATTGTAATATTTTTGTGAGTTATAAAATGGTCTCTACCAACTTTGATTTCCTAAACACAATTTCACTGTAGTAAATCCACTTGAAATCCAAACTAGTCACACTAGTGTCTCTCATTAAATACAAACAAAGGAAACTAACCATATTAATGTATTTAGGATGGCAATGCAATGATCTAACTGCAAGTGGCCATGTACATATTTTAAGAAATGTATATAAATTTTTCAAACTTACTTTTTATGCCATATCTAACACTAGTGCATTCAGCGAAAATGCCTTAACACCAAGATATTTGCTTTTAGAAGCTTGTTTTATAATACAGAGAGATTGCTGTGTAAATCTGTAGCAGCAAGGACAAAGTGTCTTCCTGCATCTAAAAGGCTAGTTTATTGTGGCATGAGCTTTCCTGAGCAACAGTGCACTTTCTTAGATGCATGATGTAACTGTCTGAATGGATAATATGTTATGAACAAAGAGAGAACAATTATTTTCTAAGAAAGGGAGGCCAAAGGCAATGCAAAACAATTAGATACACCTGATCTAATGCATGTCAAATAACTGAAGAGTAAAAATGAACATAAGATCCAGTCAAAGCATAAAAGTATTTGCTTATATTCTGTATCTTTCTATGCCTCTTCATCACTCATCTCTTCAACCTACCTGGTTGCATGAAATGACTAGTCTACATGGAATCAGTTAACATTTGGCTCTTCCCTTCTAACCTGCAGTTACCTTCCAACCCCACCTGCCTGGCTTCTTATAGCCAATCAGCTTCCTCCTCCTTAGTCTTAGCTGTAGAACCTAACAGAAATGAAGTTGGCTCTGCCTGTCATTGGCTCTAACGCCACCTGCTGTTGACCTCCCTGTCATCTGTCCTACTGGCCCAAATGGGTACCAGCCAACACCGGGGGGGGGGGCAACCAGGAGATTTAACATATCTCCTTCTCATCAAGTTGATATAACTTCCCAGAGACAACCCAGATTGACTCAGACATGGCAGGCCATGATGTCTGCAATAATGGCAGCTATATGGGTGGAACTTTAGCTGTAGAATTAAGGAATTTTAAGCTAGGATTATGTATGGACAAGCATTTTAAGCTATGCACAAGCATTTTTATCAGCAGCCAGCTTTCTGACTGGGTCCAATATTCATTTAAAACTTACATATGAAGATAGTTATTAAATTTGTTGACATAATTTTTTATGTAATTTACATATTCACCTATGAAGCCAGAGTCCATGAATGAAATCTGCATTTTCTCCTGGAATTATTTTCAAAATTAATATATCACCATATCATGTGCAAGTTAAAAATAAAGAAATATTTGGAAAAATTACCATTAACATAAGAAACATAAAAGCAGATATTCCCAGAACTAGAATTTCCTTATTTCCTTTGCTTTCCGTATGCAACTTGCGGTAGTATGGTCCTATTAGATAAGTCTTTAAAACAAGACATATAAGCAAGGCAGCAGCCAAAGAAAAGAGGATTTGTCCAATCAGCATCAATATTCTCAGTATTTCCTTGATGGTGCTAGAGAAAAAGAACAAAAAGTCAGTTCAGTGTCATTCTAAAAGCTCTCTTAAAATGATTTTTCTTATTAAACAGGAAAATGTGTGCAATAAATCTGTACCTGTCATTTACAGTTTCCTAACCTGCAATTCCTGCAAATGTTAGACTACAACTCCCATCATTCCTAATCACTGGCCACACTGAAGGGGTCTGATGGAAGTTGGAGTCCAATAGCATCTGGAGAACCACAGGTTAGCCACATCTGGTCTTTAAAAATAAAAAAAGCAGACTTCAGGAATATATAAGCTAGAATAAAAGTTGAGCCTTATCTAATAAATATTTTTGAAAGTGGTGTGCCTGTTTGCCCTCTAAGCATTTGAATGCCTCTTGAGATATCATGTGAAAGTTCCTGAGGAGGAGGACCCAGTTTTTTGTCTATGTTTAGCACTGGCTGCCATATTGAATCAAGATGGTGAACCAAAATGTTCCACACTGCACCAGTGCCAAAGGATCAGAAAATATCACTGCCCACTTTGGCATGATGGTTCCAGAGAACGGGGAATGTGTTTTGGCCTGCATTTGGATACTGTCACGTGTCATTTAGAATCCAGATGTCAGACTGAACTGTGTAACCTGCACCAACATTTGGACGTCACTGAAGTTACTGTTTCCCAATTTAGCATGGCAGTGCCCATGTTGAATTTGATCTATATTTGGATACCACTGGACCATTTTGAATCCAGCTGGTATACTGAACCATTCAAAACTGCTACTAAAAAGAGCTACTAAATGAGCTACTAAAAATATTTAGAACCGGGTTAAATTGAAATTTGAGTTACAATATAAAGAGTATTAGGATGTATTTAACATCTAAGCCCTATGCATGTACAAATGATAGCATGTACCAATTTTGTGGCCAGCCCCTCTTCAGGAAATTACACATCAAACTCAGGGAAGTTCAAAGAGCAATTTGAAGGTTAAGAAGCTGGACTAATGAAAAGAAAGTTGACATAGAAACTCCAATTTATTTATAGTTCCAATTCATTTGCACCTCTGAACTGCAGCATGGAAAGCAAGTAATTATGTACCATGAATGTCAACAGTAAATTAGTTATTAGATGTATGATAAAACACTTCATTGCATTCACACTTTAAGAAACATGCAGCATGAAGGAAAATTAACATACCATGTACACAGTCCTGAAATCCTTGGAGGAAAGGCAGGCTAAAAATGTAATGAATAAAAGCAAACAAATGAACTTTGTTACCTGGAATGTGTGCCAACACCTGCTTGAATAAGAGTTGGCATAACAGCTATAAATAAGCCAAGCTGTACATCCTGCATAACCAACATTGAAAGCAGAACACTGCTGTAATCAATATCTCCTGGGAGATTAAAAAAAAGAGGCAGATGTTAAATATGTTCAAGAACTGCAATATTAATAGTGTCTGTTTCCTTGATAATGATTTGCCACTGATCATGAACTTGTTATATAATATCAATTTGGTCCAAACTCATACATGTGAAAGTATTACAGAAAGAAAAATAAAATGAGTGTCTAAGAAACTGTGTGCAAGAAGGCATGACTTTCAGAATACTGTATCTATTATTGAATGGCAAATCAATGGGAAGGTCATTTTGAGCCCCAAAATACAAGCCAGTACAATACAAATAGTGTACAAGCCAAGTTCCAACTTAATTTTGTTGCCATGCAATTTATGCTGCTGCATATCTGTTGGATCCACGATTCAAGGACAGAAAGGTACGTGATGACCGCACTGCTTCTGTGTTTGACTGCATTACAAAACAAGCAGGACACTTAGGGCCTGATGAGGAAAGCTTACTTTCTGCAGAGTACAGAACCTATTGGCCAACATATTTAACAGAGCATCTGGGATTCTGCCAAGCATAACCTTCCTGCAACACAGTAGCAAGACCTATGCACAATACAGCCTCTGACACCTCCTGTCTCTTACCTACTTCAGATTCCTCCCTCTTCTGTAGCACATGAAAGAAGCTGGTCTATGTTTTGAAATACACCAAAACAAGAAATAAACTGACATGTGAAAGGGCAGAAGCTTGTTTCAACTTGGGCAAACCTTGTGTTTTTAGATGTCCATGATAAATATGATGGGAAATATGAAGAAACCAAAACTTTTTGATAGAATAAAGACTAAATTTCACGTGGGGTTCAGTAAGTTTTGTTCCTCCTCCCCTCTTTTTCTCAGCTCTTTTTATGTTTGCTTAACACTGTGGAGGACTGGAGAAGACGTAATAGTTTTCAGAATAGTCATTTGTTTCACAATAATGTTGATGGTTTTTCTTCTTATTTTTGCCTGCTCCACATAAGCTTGCAAAATCATAGAGATGAACTTCCTGACAGTTGAGCAGCTTGCAGCTCCATTTGTAACAAAGACTTTAAAAAACAAACGAGTAATTATTGTCTGAATAAAATCAACTTTTAATATACAAGTCATATTTCTATGGTAAATGAAGCTATGCATAATGTATTTTATGTTCCTAAAGTATCAAACTGACTTTCAATATGCAAAGAGTACTTTTTAAAAGTACTGCATTTTTTTCTGAAAACGTCCATTCCCACTCACCCCCCCAAAAGGTATGGGTTTCTTTGTGGCTTCAAAATTCTTGGAAATTTTTACAAATCCAGTAGTTCCCCAGCATTCTGAGGCATGCTGTCTTGTCTCTGAACGTGGAGGTAGCATACAGGGGTGGACTTTGGTCATATGGCACCCTGAGCAAGGACAAAATTTGGCTCCCTAAATATTTATTTGGTGCCCTCCCCCCCTCTTGCCTTCCATTTTGCTCTCAAGTGCACTACATCACAGTTGCAGAAACTCAATCACCTGCCTGACCAGGGCCTAACTTTGAGTAGGTACCAGCATAAATATTGGTTTATTATTATTATGTGTCCGCTTGGCTCAGTGCCCTGTGCAGGGGAACTGCCCACACCACCATAAGTCCGGCGCGGTAGCATATCTCCATGACTAGTAGTCATTTATAGTCTTATCCCCCATGAATTTGTCTAATTTCCTCTAAAAGCCATCTAAGTTGGTGACCATCCACACTCTTGTGGCAGTGAATTCCGTAGTTTAACTATGTGCTGTGTAAATAATTGTTTCCTATTGGGTGTCCTGAATCTCCTACAATTCAGTTTGTAGTATTATGGGAGAGGAAGAAAAACTCCTCTAGCTCTCATCTGCAACAGCTGTGCGCAACTCATGATTCAGTTCCATAATTAGCCCATTCATCATACCAGACAGATGACAAAATACCATTGAAAATATAAAGCTACACATGCAGATGTATTAGCAGGAGTCTATGAAGATGTCTTATTCTCAAGCTTTTATGTTTTCAATAGATTATATCTAAAGCCTGCATCTATGCTTTTCTAGAAGTCTATCACCATACATGTCTCTTGAGGCTTGCATTTCATAGAAACCAACTTATCTCGCACAGAAAGCATTATGGAGTGCTGTGATTAGACATGCTGCAGGATAAGTTCTGTTAACTCAGGTATCAGCTGAGAAACTAGGAATAGAATCTTCAGAAATTATTAACTGCATGGAAGGCACTGGATCTCAAATCTAGCCTTCCAGACACTTTCGACTACAACTCCCACTATTCCTGACCATTGGCCATTGTTACAAAGGTTGATGGAAGTTGTAGCTGAAAACATTTGGAGGGCACCAAGCTAGAGAATACTATGAAAAGTGAAGGGCAATTGGAAAATTCAGCAAAAATAAATGGATCCTATAATTTAATGGGTAAAGAACTCAGGGTCAGGACCATCACTATGCAAAACTCTCATTATTTAACTGGAAGTCAACTGATAGTTAAGAGCGCCCTTCTAAAACAATCAAAAGTTCATCAGTATCTTTTAAGGTTAGTTATTTTTGCCCATGTGTCAGGGCTAAGATTAAATGGAAGAATTCAGTAGGTTAAGGATCCACCTACCTTCTTTATCTCCCCGAGCACTCCCTGCAAGGAATCTGGATACCAATGGTGTGCTTGATAATGATAAACAAGTAGCAATGAAAACGCTCTGTGTTGCTCTAATTTGTAGCAAGTGTCCCCACAGTAAGCCAAATGCAATCATCAGGAATGTCATGTAACAGGGTCCTTGCAATGATATCTTCCACACCTTTGAGAATAATGGTCACTTAGATTAGCACAATACTATTTCAACATTGCAACTGTGTTTATCCTTTAAATTTTATGCTAAAATTTAATGCAAAACACCTTCAGAATATATAAATCCTGAGAGTTCTTTAGACAACCCAAACTGTTCTTAAATGTCATTGTTTCTGGATCTATTTAACAATATGAATTCCAAAAAAGAAGAAGAGTTCCCCCTCCCCGGCAAATAGATTATATTATGCTATAGATTATGAACTGGGAAACTCACACCTGGTTAATGCAACCCTTGTCCTCAATGTTTAACTGAAAAAGGTGCTAGGATATATATTATTACAAGCAGCAAACAAACAATCCTGCAATACTGAGTAAATTGTTAACTTGTGTTCAAACAGTAAATAAGCTGTCAGTAAGGCAATAACTCTTTAGCATGCAAGCATTCCCATATAAAGTTTATTTATAGTAGCTTGATGGTCTCTTTCAGCTCACAGCTCCCAAAGTGGAGTCCGGAGGCAAAGCAAGATGTGGAATGACAACACAACAAAGTGTTAAAGGGACTGTGATGAACACAGCTATGCTCTAGCAAAGAAGCTTGGAAAGAATTAAAAGCTGAGAGCGCAAGCTGGAAGGTCAGTGGAAAGGGAATGTAAAAAGGAGTGAGAAGAAAGAAAAACGGTATAAACAGGTTTGCCACCTTGGTGAGAACCCAGGCAGAAGAGCAATATTAAATTGCCAGGTTAACACCACCCACTCTGCCTACCCCACTTTCAGACTTTCAAAACTCTTGCACTGCCCCAGAGGTACTTTCCCAGAGCTGTTTCTGTACCATCCACCTTACTGCTCTTCTGACTTGCCCAGTTATAATGCACTTGCAATTGTTTCTCTTCTCTCAGTCTCTAGCTGTTTTTTGTCCCTGCAGCCTTTGCACTTGGGGGCCAATCATGCCCTAAATATGAATCCTGCCCATTACAGACACAGTGTTCTCCCCAACATGCTAGCTTTCCACGTACAAGGATTTTCTTTTGTACAGAAGAGCATCTGAGCCCACACTTGCCATTTGAAGTGGTATAACCCAAACACAAATCTGCCACCTCAGTGAGAACTAGTCTCTGTGTCTATGTATTCTAGGAGAACACATGTTTATTTTCAAAAAAGATAACCCCCTGCAAACTGTATATATATATATTTTAAAAAAGAGGTGTTAAGAGAAGAAAAAATATTTTTTTTGATGGCTAGTCAAGCAACATTTTTTTTAAATCATGCAAATTTGAACAATCCAAAATGCTGTTTTTCTCTTGGATTATTTGCAATGCTGATGTACATACATTTTATGGAGCAATACCTTTCTTAATCTGTCCGGAGAAAACTCCAAGCCAACGAGGAACAGTGTGTAGAATACACCAAATTCTCCCAACGTCTCTACTTGCACAATTGACTGAAAAACACAAGTTTATTCAGTTGCCACAGGTAAGTCTTTTCAATTGTCTCAAAATATAGTCAACTTCTGCAAAAGTAGTAACTAGGAGTCCAGTAATGCTATACATATCTGCTTACATTTTACTTCCACAATAAGGAAATCATACACAAACCCCTTAATGCCCTTACCTCTCCAGAACAGATTTTGGGGCTGTACAGGACTGCCGGGGGGGGGAGGGGGAGGAAGAGCTCTTGTGCATTAATTAATATCAGCTTATGTGACATTGTACCTCTTCAAAATCTTACCTTAATGCTGTTTAATCCTGATGGCCCTAAGAGTACTCCACAAATAATGTATCCAAACATAGTTGGTAATCCTATTGTTGTACATAACCATCCACAAGGCAAAGATAGCATTCCTATGGTGACAATATCCTAATAAATAAAACAAATATAAAATAAAAATGTTCCACACACACATATGTCAACATGCAAAGCAAGGGGACATACTGCTGATCCAGGAAGGAAGAGGTTTCATGGATCATCACTGGGCCTTTTCAGGGAACACTGCATTCCTGAAACACTACCTGGAGTTGAGTGGGACGAGGAGCAAGCCTTGGGCTCACATGCTCTCCCTCTGCTCTTTCTCCAAGAGAGTGAAACCTCCTGGGAGAGATTTTTAAAAGTATCACTCATTACACATATGAAACATGAAATGGAGATAAAGCTGGTGTTAATATCAGTTGGGAAATGCTTAATCCAACATATGTAAAAAGCAACAACAACAAAATACTGTATTTTTGCCATTAGTCCTTATAAGTGATTTTCATTTGTTCTGGCTAACTCCTAATACACAAGGCTTTTCCCCCTACCAGAATAGCATTCTGTCACCTCTCAGCTGGGCCCCAGAAGTTGGGGGGAGAGACTTGACCAGCAAAGCTATCTGCACCCATGGCTCATGAGGACATCCTCCCCAGAGCCTGAAGAGGAGGGCTCTGTAGAGGGTTTCCTCGTGAGCTGGAAGCACAGCAGGGCTTTGCTGCGGCTCTTCAGCCTGTTGGCTAACAGCTGATGTGTGGGAAAGCCATGCCTCAGCTGAGCAAGGCCCAAGCTGCTCTGGCTCACACTAGTCAGAGAGACATATGGGTGGGGGGTTGCTCATTAAACCGGTGAGCTGAGGCACAGAAGCCTCTCCACACTTCAGCTGAGTCAGAGAGGTGCATGGGTAAGCTGGTCAGTTGCGGTGTGGAAGGCTCCTCTTGCCTCAGCTGAGCAGCCTCAACAAGCTTCTCGCTGGCAAGGAGATCTCGCCCGCACCGAAGCCCAAAGAGGATCTATGATGTGGGTTCTGCTGAGGGATGTGCATTCCGGCACCTTTCTCTTAGGAAAAAAACAACACTGCTAATATTGCCCTTTGTTGGTACTGTGCTGGTTTCACAACTGTTCTGTTTCATTTGTGAGCTGGATGAGCAGCCCAGGGTGCAATGACATTTTAGGGCAGGCATCCCCAAACTGCGGCCCTCCAGATGTTTTGGCCTACAACTCCCATGATCCCTAGCTAACAGGACCAGTGGTCAGGGATGATGGGAATTGTAGTCCAAAACATCTGGAGGGCCGAAGTTTGGGGATGCCTGATTTAGGGGCATATCACATTCTTATTTGGGTATAATTTTTTCCCCATAGCTGTGAATGGAATCAGATCACTAATTCTAAATTCATTTTTTATACCAGCTGTCACTAAAAACTAACCCAGTACCGCTCTATAAGAACCTGTAGTTACGGTGTACAGAGTTCAGATCGGACGCTCTTACATACACAGGAACTCCTATATGAGCAAGGACTTCACTGCTGCCTTTAGTGTCAAGGGCAACTCAAAGATACAACTCAGCTTCCGCAAAACTGAGGGTGATGGGAAAGAGCTTTGACTTGGATCCCTAGATCAATACTAGATTTTTTCCTGCATTAAAACCAGATGGTTTTAAAGGTTTTTAAATTAGTAGTATATTATACCACTTTTAGTACCAGAACTCAGAATTCTCATATATACATAATGGGACTGTAAAAAGGTTGATATGTTTAATAATGGAGCCTATTTAGAAGTCTCTTTCAGTTAAGGCAGAGTGATATCTACATCAAACAGCTACATTGTATATGGAAATTATCTTCCTGTTGAACGTACTCCTGGTGCCAAACACAAATTTGTGGCTGAATCATGTCTATAACAACCATCCAAGGCAAGGTCTAAGAAATTGCTTTGCAGTCTTTCAAATAAAAGAATGAAGGATCTTGAGATAATCATACAAGCTACTGCAGTCCAATGTAGCACCTAACGTTGCAATTTTGAATTCTCGGAAATAGAGGAAGTTCATATTTATTATTTTCTGCCATTTTTGCCAGGTTTCAATAGCAGCATTTTTAATTTGGTAAAACCCAGTAGTATTTTAAGATATGACAGCAATACAAAGTTCCTGACACCTAGATATAACACGATTACAAATTGGTATTGGCAAATAACTTTAATATGTTCACAATTGTTGTTTATATTTCTGTCTTTGAAATGTAAGTATACAGACAATACTCTTAATTTAAGTTTTATTAATATGCTCAGCCCTATTTACATACATTACCTTTATAAAATGATGATCCGCACGTGGAATGGTAGAGTCTCTGGGCTTAGTAAGTATGTACTGATTGTTTTGGGAATCAATAAGCATGCTTAAACCCAAATCATCTTCTACTACCCGTTTTGAAATATTTCTTTTAGTATCCGCTTCATCTTCTTCTACTCTTAAAACAGCTTCAAAATTCACTCCCCTCACCTATCAAGGAAGCAAAGATTTTTCATTATTGTCATCTATTTATTATATTTTTGTTTGTTTTCAGAGTTTAAAAGGAAAAAATAATAATGAGCAAGCAATCCTATGTTCTCATCCTCAGAGGTCACAGAACAGTGTGGACCTCCCTCTCTGTGGGCAGAGATCTGGCCCTGGAAGCCTTCTGACTGTGGCTGAAGAAACCTCCAAGGGGTACCTCTCCAATGTGGTTTCTATGGGGAGAGGTGGTCCTTGAAGTATTGCAGTCCTGAGCTGTTTACGGCTTTATAGGTCAAACCCAACACTTTGAATTGGGCCCGGAAGCCAGGATCGGTTTAATATGCTAAAACCATTTTGCCCCAGTGAGCAACCTAGCTGCTGAATTCTGCACCAGCTGAAGCTTCCAGTCTTCAGAGGCAGCCCTGCATATAATGTGTTGCAGTAATCTAGTCTATTCTTACAACACCAGGATTTCAATTTTTATAAATTGTTTGTATTGCCTTAATAACCTCTAGGTCAGAGATATCAATTTTCTGTAACTGTTACATTGCCATTTTTTATTCTAAAAGTTTCTAGTTTTCCTACTTTGAATTTCTACAGTTATGTGTGTTACATATAAGCTATTATGTATTTCTTGCCTCTCACCACTGAAGAAAACTTGCAGTTGCTGTCTTGGAATTCTCCCCATTGCATTGGATTTCAAATTAGAATTTATATTGCAACAAGAAGAAATGAAAGACTTCTTATTTATTCTGCCAATAAGCCACTTAACTGGAGAACATAACATAAAAATACTTAAGAATACTTTTGATAAATTGTTATATAAGATAGTAAGTAGCAGAACTCAATAGTTATAAAAATCCCTCTCTAAACTTACTGACTTATTGTCATCAAAGGCATGCTCTCCTATTTCCTCTTCAAGCCTATCAGCTGCTTTTCTTACATCTTCAAGAATCTCATCAAGAATGGATAAACTTTTATTTTGATGCTGCATGTTTTTCAGGGCTTCGGCCTGGTGTTTCTCTGCTGCTAGAAGTTCAACATATTCTGTTTCTTCCTGTTAGAATTCATTAAAAAAAAATCTAAGATATTTTTTCAAAGCAGAAATTCACAAGATGAACATTTTATTTTGTCAAATTTCTTACAAAACTTTTAAAAAGCTGCAGAACAAAGCTTCCTGAGGTCCTTGAATTGCCTTTCAGCTTCTAGTTCCTCAATGTAGCTTGAGTGAAATCCTTAGAAAGGCCATTTTATAATAAGGACACTCAACATATGCAGTGTTTCTCCTTTCAGTAGCCATTATTTATTAACTGTACAGTGGTACCTTTGGTTAAGAACTTAATTCATTCCGGAGGTCCGTTCTTAACCTGAAACTGTTCTTAACCTGAAGCACCACTTTAGCTAATGGGGCCTCCTGCTGCCGCCGCAACGCCAGAGCACGATTTCTGTTCTCATCCTGAAGCAAAGTTCTTAACCCGAGGTACTATTTCTGGATTAGCGGAGTCTGTAACCTGAAGCGTTTGTAACCCGAGGTACCACTCAGTGGTACCTCGGTTTAAGTACTTAATTGGTTCCGGGGTGCCATTTGCTCCTCAAAAAGTACTTAAACTGAGCGGCGGTAGCGCGTGTGTGCGAAGCGCCGATAGAGCACTTCTGCTCATGCGCGGACCGCACAGATCACTTCTGCGCATGCACACATGGCGAAACCCGGAAGAAAACACTTCTGGGTCCGCGGAGTACTTAAACCAAAAGTACTCAAGCCGCAGCGGACTTAAACCGAGGTATGACTGTACTCAGAATAGAACCATTGAAATAAACAGACTTAACACTCAAGAGTATAACTAACACCAGATATTGCCCTAAGCCACGCTTCCTCAACCTCGGCCCTCCAAATGTTTTGAGACTACAATTCCCATTATCCCTGATCACTGGTCCTGCCAGCTAGGGATCATGGGAGTTGTAGGCCAAAAACATCTGGAGGGCCGAGGTTGAGGAAGCCCACCCTAAGCAAAGCATTATCTCAAAATTAATGCAATGGGTGTGATTCCCCCTCCTCCACCAAGCACAGCTGGCAAGTTTGTTGAAACCAACTTAATACTTTGTTGAAACCTATCTATAGACAGTAGCTACCTTGACACCCTTTAGTTTTAGAACATTAAATTTTCAACTGTAGAGAGAACTAACCTTTATTGCTGCTTCCCTCAAAGCTTCCAATCTCTGCCGACTACTTTCCTTCATGTTCACAACATCTTTATAATCACCTTGTAAAGCTCTTTGGAGTCCATAGATTGCTTGAAATACAGAGTTTTCACTTTCATTCAGTTCCTTTTGAAAAATTTCAAATGTGTGGACCTGAAAAGTTCTTTCTGCAAGTGACAGCCCTGAGTCCTTTTCGACTGCTCTTATTGCACTTTTTAGTTTGTTGAGAACCACATTCTTTTGACGCAGGAGTCCAGATAGCTTTCTGCAGTTTTCTACAAGCCATTGTTTCCTCTGTGTAACAGCAACTCCTCTACCACGATGCAGCTTTATTGCATGTTTCACTATATCCTCATGTTCCACAGGTGTTATTAGTTGACAGCAAAACAATGAAGCCAACACCCATAAGGAAATAAATCCAGTTGCCTTCATGGTCCAATTATTACCAACCATAGGAAAGCAGTTAAAAATTATTCCAAACTTTCCATCATATGCTTTTTGCATGTCAAATATATATGCAGTGTGCTCAATTAATAAAAATTAGTTGTCATTCTTAGTATACTGCTGAACCACTGAACCAAATATGAATTCAAATTCCAGAAACCAGGAGATAAAAATAACCTAAGCACTGCACACTCTTCTTTCTTCAAGGTTACATTGTTTTTTATGAAAAACATCTTCTTTCTTGGTCTGCTTTTTGTCCAAAACATAGCACTGGCTAACATCTATCAAGATGGAAAGAGGTTCTAGTGAAAAATATTTTAATATATTTTCCTTGAATTATATCAAATACTCTTCAATTACTTTTCACTAATGGGATGGTTGCTTGATCTTCTTATATGGACAATAAATGATGATCCCAACTCTGCATTTCAAAACAAAAAAGTAAAATGGCTACTTACTGAGAGGTTCTTTTTCATTACAATCAAACAGTATTTAAATGTTGTTAAATAAATAAAAGTACAATTGATTACAATATTTTAATTTCCTAGTAACTAACTTAGCTGTGTAAAAAAGAACAATATGAAGAAAAGGCACCATATAATCTCAGGACCCTTCCTGCTTCTCTTCTCTCATCTTTCTCTACCACCACTATGTCCTTGTAATTCTTACAAGTTACCATGTCTTCCACACAAACCATCAGTTACTGTACTTTCCCTCCCTTTGACTTCTCCCACCTCCATTGCTTTTGTTATTGTGCTCCTCCTTTTGCCTGCAACACCTTATGCTCTCTACTTGTCAAGCAACTTCCTTCTTGCAGTCAACAACAGTGAACATTTCCCTGACCTCTTCCTTTCCAAATCTCTCTGGTCTACATAGATCGTAAACTCATTAAAGTCAAGGGCTGTGGCATGGCTTTGTTCTGTACAATAGCCAGGAATATGTGATGCTGCAAATCTTGTTCTGGAGTGGTCTGGAGACCTCAGTTGTGGAACTCTGGGACAGCTCCTTGATCTCCTGCTCTTTGCTCTTCCCCAAAAACCTGTTATTGTTTTACTTTGATGCTAGGATGGTTGATCATAGTGTTGGTGAGATCCCAATGTACCCACTGTCTTAATTTCCCAGAGGCATCTATACATATAAAATAAGGACATGCAAATGTGTGCTCAAGTGCCCTTGCCAAGTGTGTTAAACAGCAGTGGATAGCCATTAAAACTTCAGGTCCATCAATCCTGTCAAGGATAGCTCCAGGTTTTCAGGTAATCCCAAGCAAGACTTATTCCTCAGTAAGATCACATTCCTTACTTCCATAATATGTACTTAATTCACTAAATACGAGGAAAAGAAGAAGTAGGGTAGATTAAAGATTGTGCTGGAGCTATGGCTCAATTCAGCATCCCCTTCAAACATCTATGGACCCCAGGGAGTAGTATTCCAAAGACCTTGACGGCTGCTGTCACCAACTACTTACATATACATGAGAGAACATCTAGTCCCATGAAAGGCGTTTATGAAACAGTAATTAAAACACTAGTTATAGCAGATCATTTACATCAGCCCTGACCAAGGTGCATAAAGGTGTATATCCTTTCCGCCCATTGGAAGGAAGAAATTATGAATTATCCACTTCCCAAGCTCCCAAGGAAGCTTGCTTTAAAGTGCAGGGGAGGGAACGTCCAGCAGAAGGGAGAGATTGATGTTGGAGATTTGGTGGAGAGGAGGGAGAGAGAGGAAGAGGCCAACCCCCCTCCGCACACCTCTTTTTTGTGTGTGTGTGGGGGGGATCCAACTCGCTAACAACCACCTTTTGGTCCCATACTCAAAACAACCAACAACAAACGCGGGTCCAGCACTGCCTCCTTTATGACGCCACCTTAGGAGCCAACTCCTAGGGGCTGAGGTCACTTCAGGGCCCCCGCCCAATAAAACATTGGAGGGGGTCCAAGCATAGGTGTAACCAGGATTTATTTGGGGGGTGGGGCATGCATTATGTTAGTGGAGGCAGAACCAAGTTACAGTATCTGTGACGCAACTATAGTCAGTAATTTTTATTTATTTACTTGATTGGGGGGGGGGGCTGCCCAGCCCCATGTGTCCAGCCTCGCCCTCCCCCGGCTGTAAAGTTGATGGGCACTGCCACTCAAATCGTGTGCATGCACCGTGTCATGAGATCACACGCGAGGATGGGCCGCCGAAGGCGATTCAGGATCCGGTCTCGGAGCCTCTTCCTTCTTTCATTTTAACTGTCCGCAAACCTGGATCCCTCAGTCTCGTCAGGGCCAATAGGAAAGTGACGGAAAGGAGGGCGGCCGGGGGGGGGCAACGACATAGCTCTTCCTCTCTCTTCCCCACGGTCCCACCTCGCATCCCCTCACCTGCACGGGAAGGTCCCACCACCGCCGAGCCACCGCCGGAGAAGCCGAGCCACGTCCCCATCCTCCTCACCTACACGCCGCCTCCCTTCCTTGTTCTCTCAGGTGACCAATAAAATCCCTCGGAGGCACCGCCTAGCCAAGCTCGCGCCCCGCCCACAGCCAACCAGAACGGAGGGCTCCGCCCCTGCTCCATAACGAACCCTCTGCCATTACCTCACCCGTCAAAAGTCGCCGCCGCCGCCGCCAACTCTCAGCGTGAAGGAGCACAGCGGAACGACTGGCCGGCGCTTTCCCTCGCTTTCTTTCTTTTTTAACGCCTTGTGGGAAATGTAGTCCTCCTGGTGGACTGCCTCAGTGCGCTGTGGGAAATGTAGTGAACGGGATTGTATACAACATGGACAGTATAGAGACGGGGAGAAAGAGGTAATCGCAACCGCCTCCCTTGCGGTGCATTGTGGGAAGTATAGAATTCCCACTCCACCCCTCCCACGCTCACATCGGCCATAGAGGTAAGATATTGATAGAGCTACAATAGATTGGAGGTGGGACTTCCTGGTTTCCTTCGACGCTCATTTTTGCCGCTTCACTATACGACGTCGGTAGAAAAACAATGGGGAAAGGCAGTAGTTGGGTGTAGCTGCTACTGAGCAGCAGTATGCCTATCCAGAAACAGAAGGTAACAGCAAAGGGCATGCTATTTTCAACTCGGCTCTTATTTTGTGTGGGAAATATGGGTGGGAAACATTATTAAAATTGCATTGACTGTACCAAAACCAACAGCGTATCCTGCCTTCAAATCTATGCTTCTACATGCAGTTCTGCGCTGAACTGATCCGAGGGCGGGATTATCTTGTTGCAACATGGTGTTTTTGTACGAGGGATATTTTCGAGGCTGTAAATGCAAACTGGCCTCAGCATCCCCATCTATAATACTGCAAATTAAAAAAGAGGCTGGACCTTTCCAGGTTACGGCAAAAAAAACAGTCCCCACCTTAGATCTCCTCTCAGCCCAAATCCAACACTGAACTGCATGCAGTAGTCCTGTGGTTCAACAAGCTGAATACGAGTGCATTACCCACTTTAAAATGGTTAATAACTTTAAAAACAACAACACGGAAAGACCAGCGCTAAGAAGAAAATAAATCCTTTGTAGAGGGCTTGCTGTTGCCCAGTTACAGGGGACGGGGAATCCCGAGTTTCTCCATCTTTTTGTCTCCCTCGTGACGCTCGAAGCAAGCAAACAAAGTTAGTTAGCCCAGAAGTAAGACGCTAGGCATGAGTCTACTGTTACACATCTATGGCAGCAGCCCGTCGATAGCGGAGTGCACCATGGGTAACGTAGTTCCTCTCCTTTCTAGCTCTTGCCGGGCCTTGCACGATTCCCCCAGCGCTACAGGCGCGGTAACATTGCACCTTTTAGTATTGGAACCGCGGGAAAGAACGCAACTAGGGGGCGGGAGTTTCCAAAGAAGATCCTAGGCGATGGCAGGCGGTTGAGGGCCGTGAGGGAGCGGGGGGGGGGGGCGAGGCGGCCCGGTACGCGCGTGCGCAGGAGGACGCCGTGGCGGCGGCGGCGGCAGCAGCAGCGCTGGCGCTGGATAGTGAAGTTGGTTGAAAGCGCCGCTGATAAAATGGTAGGTTGCGCACGGGCCGGCGGGGGGGGGGAGGTGAGTGGGGAGGAAGAGGAGAGAGAAAAACTGCACCGGTTGTTAATAACACCCCCCCTTCCCGTTTCCGCGAGCTGGAAAGCAGAGGGGAGGAGGAGGAGGAAGCAGCGGAATAAAAGCTCCTCCCGCCGGGCTGCCGCCTGAGGGCAAAGTGCAGTGTAGCGAGCGACCTTGCTCTCTTTCCCCTTTAGGTCTCTCCCGTCCGCTGTGCTCTCTCCGCCCCAGTCAAGGAAGGTCACGAGGCGGCCGGTTTTTGTTTTTTTTGAAGGGGGGCAAAGGCTCTTGTGAGACTTAACCCTGTCTGCCTTCCTCTCTCTCCCCCCCCCTTCCCCGTCATTGAAAGGTTTCCCCTCGAAGCTCTCCAGGTGGGAGCCCCCACGCCCCGAGGAGGTCTTGTAACACTAATCTGGACACACGGGTGTGCGTCTCGTGTGCATGAAGGGGGGGGGTGTTCTTTTGTGCGTGCGTGTGTGTAATGGGATTCTTGGGGGCGAAGCTAATAGCAGAAGCACCGCAACTATAGTACTTACTGCCACCACGGCTGGCTGACTGGCTCTCACCACCACTAACTCCACCACGTACCTTTCCCTTTTTTGGGCAGGGGAGAAGCTGGCAGGGTGCTGCAGCCTGACGACCTCTCTGTCTGTCACACACACACACACACACACACACACACACACACACACACCGATTTTGTCCGCTTCTTACAGATCGGCCCCCAAAGCTATACTTCTCTTTTTGCCTTTCTTCCCTCTCTTCCCACCCGCACTGGTTTCTCAAAAGCCTCGACCCTGTGAGCGGCTCTGGGGAGAGGGTTTTTTTTTAAAAAAAATGGGGATATAGGCCGGGGTGCGGGGTGAGCTGTCCCGCGGGGGGCAAGGAGCCGCAAGTGAATGAGTTGCCGGGAAGCTGCTAAGGTGCTCTTCCCTCCTTCCTTTTGAGCTTCTAAGACCAAATCGTTCCCACACACACTCCCTTAGGATCTGGCATCGCTCAATTTTCCCTCATTTGTATCCTGCTAGGTATGAAAATGAGTGGTTTATTTGGAGAGAAAGCCGAGTTTAAATGGGGATCTCAAATTAGAATCACAATAAATGTATTTAAAAATAATTTTAAAAAACCTGAATCAGGAAGTTCAGTAAACGGCTTGCTTATCTATTTATTTATTTATTTTTATTTTATTCATTATTCTTGCCTGTGAAAGCTCAATTTCTCGCATTTCCCCCCAAAGTGAATGATGAATCAAAACAAGCAAGCCTCTCTTTACTGATAGGATATAATCAAACAATATATCCTCTCCTGCATCCCTGAACATTCCCACATTTACTTCAATATTAAAACCTTGAATTCCTGGATCTTGAAATTGGCTGGCAAGTAAGGATACAGGAGCCATGTTTTACTTGGATTTATTTTCCAATGTGATGGTTCTCAGGACTCTTTCACAAACATTTTTTACATGGGGCTTCTTTAGAATAGGAGAGAAGTCTTGCTGTAGTTTTGGTCGTGCAGTTTTGCTTGCTAAGAGGATTTTATAAATCAAATGCCTTCGTGAATGGTGACACAAAATATCACAACTGTGTTCATCTTACTGGGAGATATTTCAAGACTGTACTGTACTCGCAATAGAGAAATGCAAGTGAAACATTAATGCAATAGGAATGTACTGTTAAAGTGACTTCATGTTACTGTGTTCTTGGATGACACATTTATTTATTATTTATTTTGGTTTCTAACCTGAAACCATACTTTTAGAATGCCGGCTTCTGATTTTTATCATGATTATGATGATGCACCTCCACTGATATTGCAACTAAGTGCAATCCTGTGCATGTTTGCTTTCAAGTAGCTCATTAATTTAAGTGGAACTTACTCCCAAGTAAATGTGTAAAGGATTGTATCTTCAGTGTTTTTAGACCCTTGAATATATGGTAGTGTCATTTCATTTCATGCTTTATAAGGGCACAGTTTTGTTCTTAGGTTTATCATAACACCACTACTTAAAAGTTAGTTGACTAAAGATTTTGTGCCCTTAATGAATAGCTACTGTGTAGATAAACTAGGTATTCTGATGAGGAAAGCTGATGTATCTAGAATTGTAATGAATGCTAAGACTGAAATGAATTGCACTCAGAATTTTGTTTGTTTGTTAAAAATGTACATATAGTTGCTGTCATTTCAGTTTTCAGAAGAGAGTGCTGTCTTTAACTACAGAAGAACAAGGATTTCTTTGGGTTATTCTGGAGTGAAATTTGTTACCCAACAAGAGAAGTAAACCCTTTTAAAAGATAGGCAGTTATAGTAGAATTCTGAAACAAACGACTGGATTAGCTTCATTGGCTTTCCTGCTTCTTTTGCATCCTAAAGCATAAACTTAAATCGTCTCAGAAGGACAAGGTCCGCCAGTTTATGGCAGTTACCCAGGCTGGTGAAAGGACTGCTATATACTGTTTAATGCAGAATGAGTGGAAACTAGAAGTGGCAACAGACAACTACTTCCAGAACCCAGACTTGTACTACAAAGAATCCATGAAAATTTCAATAGACAGAAAGAAGTTAGAACAATTGTATAACAGGTACAAAGGTAAGGTTTATTCTTTCATTATTTCATTTGGACTTGATTTCAGCTTTTGCCTAAATCTTTGGGGTTTGGGGAATCTGTAATCCTGAACATATCTACTTGGAAGCAACACCTGTTGAATTTGGTGCATTTGGTTCTGGGTAAACAAGCATAGTACCAGGCTGTAAACTAAATATGAATGTAGAATTCTGTTCTAACAATCTGTATATGCTTCTGTAATAACCACAACCTCCAAGTATAAAGCTCTCCCGCTTTACCATTCAATATGACATAATTTTATTTTAAAATTGAAAACACTGTAAGTGCAAATCCAGCATGTGTGCTAAGGAAACGCAATCTAGCCACTTAAATTTGTATGTGTGATATGTACTAGCAGTATAGTAAGTACTATATATAGCTGTAGCTAGCAGGGTCATATGGGTAGGGCTGTGTTGCTCTCTGGCCTTCCCAGCGCCACAGGTCCCAAGGGTGGGAGGGGTAACGTAGTGAGATAACAAGCACATTTTGGGTGCAGCTGCAAGGTCCATCCAATGATCCCAATTCTGCCCCCTCATGGTGCAGAGCAAGTTGGGAAAAGGGAAGCGCAATGCAGCCGCACCCACACTTGCCCTGTCAGCCACTACTGACTGTGTGGACTTTGTAGTATCTGATTCATTACACATGAAACTCAAGACTTTTCATAATTAAATTGCATCACCCTGATCCAGTTCCTATTGTCAATCACTTGCTGGAGTTATGGGCATAAGAATGGAGGTGCTGTTTATACTCCCTGCATTGTTTTCCATAGAACGTGTGTTCTAATGTGCATTCTCATTCACATTGGAATGCCTATGTTGATGGTTATATAAGTGTACTGTATACTCCTCTGAAACCAGGTGAGGGTAGCCGATGGGTCTCAAACCCTTGGTGAGTTAGGGACTTCCCTTGCATAGGAAGATAGGCTCTGGTGGATTGAACGGATGAGACAATATTGGGTCCACTGGTCAAGAAGGCAGATTCTACACGTGCTATAGAGCAGGGGTCAGCAAACGTTTTCAGCAGGGGGTCAGTCCACTGTCCCTCAGACCTTGTGGGGGGGCAGCCTAGATTTTTTTTGGGGGGGGGCACATGAACAAATTCCTATGCCCCACAAATAACCCAGAGATGCATTTTAAATAAAAGCACACATTCTACTCATGTAAAAACACGCTGATTCCCAGACCGTCCGCGGGCCGGATTGAGAAGGCGATTGGGCTGGATCTGGCCCCCGGGCCTTAGTTTGCCTACCCATGCTATAGAGGGAAGTGAGAGGCAGATGGGGCTTGTGAACCTGGGAAGGTAGCCCATCTAGAAGAAAACTGATCCTAAACCTCGGCTGCCTTCAAGAGAAGAAAAAACTAAGGAACAAACCCTACACAAATCCAGATGGCATCTTGTACACCTTCAGGCAACTCCTGCAGCCAGGGTGTTGCCAAATGTATTGCTCAGCTTCCCTTTGGACCACACCAGCAAGGCTGAGAGGGGTCCTGTCATCTGGGCAGCCCAGAACCTCCATACACGCTGCCCAGGCTTGCATCCTGGGGAAGTCACCGGTGCTATTAACACAGTGGTTTGACTCCACCCTTGGAGTTGCACTCCATTGTCTCTTGAGAAGGACAGGTGCCAACAACTCCTTTGAAAGTAGGGGTGGGGCTTATGTGCGCTCTGCTAACGTGCGTGATCACCCAGAACACAACCCCTGTGCACATTTGGGGTTGTCTGTATTTTATTATTGTACAGGCAACCCCCAATTTACATGGGTGTTGCATTCTGGGTCATCATGCACAATGGCAGAGCGCGCATAAGCACGCTACATCCCGGTTCACCCCCTTTTCCGGGTTGATGCAATGCACGCAGTCGCATGTCCATTGGATGCACACAAATTGGTCTTCACCTGTATGTTATCTTCATCACAAATTGGGAGGTAGAACAATATGCTTTACAGTAGTTTTGTTATGACCTATAGGTTGCTGAATTTCTTTAAAAGGCTTAGTATCTAGTGAAGGAGTGAAAACATATTTAATTTTCGCAGTTATATGTGAGACTATGTCACTGTTGAGTTATTTATATTTAAATCTGTAATTTGCTTGGATTTATATTCTGTGCTCTCTTTCACAAGTAATACTAAGCTAAAACATGGCCTAGTATGCAAGCTCCTGCAGAGGAGAACATGGCTGCATTGCTCCCTCATTTCTACTCCTGCTGCACTTCAGTGAGCTTAGCCCCATAAGGCCTCTTTTGGGGGACGTTTACCAGCCATAGCTCAACTGGCTGAGCTGGGATGTGCATGGTACACCAGTGTATCTTGACTGAACCAGGGTTGGGGAATTTACGCCATCTCAATCCGACTGAACAGGAGATCTGTATCATAAGTGGTACATCTTGCCATAGGTTTGTCCATATAAAGCTTTTAAAAAAATATCAGTCGCTTTGGAAGTTCAAATCTTTTTTCACCCAGCCTTGAATCCTTGCCACTTTCAGTGTAATGTTTATCAGTGCTTGTGCTTTAAACTTTAATAGTGCCCCCCAATACTATGGATGCAATCGGATTGTTAAGCCTCCTTGTTAGCAGAGGAACACCACTCAATCCCATGGAACTCTGGGAATTTTAGTTCTGAGAAGGGAATAGAGGTCTAACAACTCTCAGCACCTATAACAAACTACAATTTCCAGGATTCTGGGATTTTAATGTCTGGTGTT
This sequence comes from Zootoca vivipara, assembly GCF_963506605.1. NCBI lineage: Eukaryota > Metazoa > Chordata > Lepidosauria > Squamata > Lacertidae > Zootoca > Zootoca vivipara. Next base: position 24,899,731 of record NC_083279.1, on the reverse strand, counting down.
AATGCTTCTATTGTAAGAGATTGAATATGGTCTTTCCTTCTAACATTGCTTGGTAGTTTTACTCAGTCTTCAGTAAGCAATCATTTGCTAAACTTTATCTCAAAACGTACTGATGTTTGGGTAATATGCAAATTTACTTAAGCAATTGGTTAAAAGACAGATTGTTAACAAACCAAAATACTTTAATCAGCTGACAGCTCCAATGAAATGTGTTATAATAATATGTTGGTGTCTGAAAGACGTTATTAGTTTTACTTGTAAAAAAACTATGTCACAAACAGCAGAGTTGTAGATCACATTTCCACTAAGCATATACAGAAAATTGTTTTATATTATACATTCTGTATATCACCTTTCCTCGGGAGAGCTCAATGTAGCTTATTGCCCTTTAGTAGTATTATAGGGACCTTAAACAGAAGCAGACTTGAGGAGGACATTTCATTTGCACCTGTAGTTAACTGCTTCAAAAGCAGGCTCTCGGGGAGATGAATGAAAGACTCAAGTGATTCATAGAATTTAAGTTAGAAAATCTGTTCTTTTGTGTATGATTGTCTAATAACCTCTTACAGCAATCATCTGTTTTTCAAGCCCTTAAAAGAATTATGGAGATGTGAAACACATCCAGTACAAAGGTCTATTTTAAATATCATTACAACTCTTCAGTTGGAATTTTAAAAGACTGTCTTTCTTTGAAATTTCAACATATACTGCACTGTAAAACATTGACATACTATTTATTTGAATTTTGGAACTCAATTTTTAAGAAAATCAGAGAGGATGGTCTTGTTGGTAGTAAGATTAAGGTGTGTAGTTTAGATTGGATAGAAAAAATGTAGTGCCCTCCAGATGTGGTATTACAACTCCCATCAGTTCCAGGCAGGCCAGAGATTATGAGAGTCCTAGTAAAACAATGTTTGGAGGACATCATGTTGTTCAGATGAAGGATACCCGGTTTAGATACACAACCTACCGTAGTTGAATTTTGTAACTTCATATAATTCCATTCTGTCATATGAAACTTTTAAGTGTAAAGAAGACAACAGGAGTATGCTTCTTTAAAGTATGAAATTGCTTTCATATCAGACACAGAAAACAGGAGTATGTCTGGAAGTTTCTTGGATTAAAGCTGTGTGTTTACAGCCGCATCTGTAGGTGGGTTAAGATAGTGTACTTGGATTTAAGGTTTTTGACCACTTGGCTTCAAGTGCTTGAACTTAAAAACTTTGTGGATTGCAGATCTAGGCAGGTGCTCTGCTCTGCCCTCATGATTGAGGGGGCTGTGGCCGTGCAACATCACCACGCCCCATGGTGTGCATGAGCCCCAGCCCCCTCAGTTTTGTGAAGAATGGAATAGCAGGGTGTTTTCTGATGGTTAAAGAGCTGCAATTCTTTGAAACGTGATTCTTCATGAAAAGTATAACATTCTTTCCTTTCAGACCCGCAAGATGAGAATAAAATTGGCATTGATGGGATTCAACAGTTTTGTGATGATTTAAGCTTGGACCCTGCTAGTATCAGTGTTTTGGTCATAGCATGGAAATTTAGGGCAGCCACGCAGTGTGAATTCAGCAAAAAAGAATTTGTAGATGGCATGACAGAACTGGGGTGAGTATGCCTTTCTTTAATAGGACTTCAAAATGGTCTTGGTAGACCAAAAGTAACTTTCTGAAATATTTTAAAGATGTGCATACTGATCAATTGTATTATTTAATCACACATGTCTTATCTATACACAGATTACCTGAGTTGTGGTCCAAAGAAGCTATTTTTTAACCAACAGTGCATGTATCCAGAGCTTTCTACATAGCATTCATTTGCTGCTCAATCTCCTATAGATAACTGTCTAGACACTTTTAAAATTGAACATTGGCTTTCCTAGTTCACTATGGGAAATGTCCTAGTAAAAACTACCCAAAGATGCTCTTAGCCATGCACATGATTTCATTAGATGTATGTGAATTTCTAGAGTTGGAGCTTTTCCTAGTAGGGACAATTTCGTTCCCCAGTCCTTCTGGTCTGTTTCCCTTCAGTTAAGACCATTTTTTACGGTTCTTTTGGATTCAGTTGAAGTGTCATGGAACACAGAAGACTTCCAGCTAGAGGTTTGGCTCATTTAAGACTTGGTCCTTTAGTGGTTCAGCAATAAAAAATGCTAGCACATTTGCAAAGCTAAGCAGGGTCCTGGATGGTTTCAATTTGGATGGGAAAACTTCATGTTGTGAATCCTGCATTGCAAGGAGTTGGACTAGATGTTCTTTGGAGTCCCTTCCAACTCTACAATTCTATGATTCTGTATAGTTTTCCAAAACAGACTGGAGCCTAGGAGAGGTGGACTGGAAACAGAAGCCTCAAAGGTCCCAGTTCACTTTCAACCCCTTTCGAAGTACAGTACATTACTTACTAGGAGCTCTCCATGGTGCTGTGACAACTGCCTTGCTCCATTGGCTCCTCCTCAGAACCAGAGCAAGGCAGTTCATTTCTTCCTGTTATGTAACACATAATGTCTGAGATGACAATGCTCAGGCTCATCTTTATCAGTAGCACATGCTTCTCTCAGTGCTTGCTCACTAGCATGTGCTTTCATCCTCCTCATCTTCTTACAGTAATTCTAATGTCCTCTTGCCTCTTTCAAACATGTGACCAAATGTTTTTTAAAACGTCATTTGAAGTCACTAAACATTTATTTGGCTTAGTTGACAAAAAAGGTCAAAGAGATTGCAAAAGATTGAATATGGTCTTTCCTTCTAACATTGCTTGGTAGTTTACTCAGTCTTCCATGTGCTGCTCTGGTTTCGGTCTTCTGTTGCACCAGAAGCGGCTTAGTCATGCTGACCACATGACCCGGAAAAAACTGTCTGCAGACAAATGCCGGCTCCCTCAGCCTGTAAAGTGAGATGAGTGCCGCAACCCCAGAGTCGTCTGCGACTGGACGTATCTGTCAGGGGTCCTTTTCCTTTTACCTTTTAGAGGTGCTGGAAGACAGTATCTCCACACACGGACAGCTAGGGAGTCTGTAGTGCCTGATGACAAAGGGGCGAAGGCTCTGGGTGGAGCCTCTCCCCAGACTTGCATATTGCTGATTGTTCCTAGTAGAGCTGTTTCAACTAGACATTCATGCTGCTAAGTTAGTCCTATTGGACCTAAAAATTCTGGCTTAAGTCAAGTAGCCTGCTGGAGGAGGGATGCCAAGTTGACATCAGTTTTTATTTTTTATTTTTAAATACATTTTATTCCAATTTTCCAAATTCAACAAATTAACAAAACCAATCTTTTATACAAGATCTTATATTCACATCTTTTACCTTGCTCCGCCGAGCTATGACTTCCCCCCCTCCCTTCATGCGGGTTTCTTGTTAATTCCTTTTTTTGCAGTTCCTTTTTTAACATATTGGTCAATTCGTAAGGTTTATTTTAATCCTGCGAGAGTTTTTAATGATCTACAGTTTTTCTCCATATAGTCCACATATTTACTCCAGTCCTTTTGAAACCTTGTCTCCCCCTGGTCACGAATCTTGCATGTCAATCTAGCAAGTTCAGCATAGTCCATCATTTTTATCTGCCACTCCACAATTGTAGGTAATTCCTGTAATTTCCATTTTTGGGCTAACAAAGTCCTAGCCGCGGTTGTTGCATACATAAACAATGTTTGATCTTCTTTTCTAATCTCTCCTCCTATTATTCCTAACAAAAATGCTTCTGGTTTTTTTGGGAAGGTATATCTAAACATCTTTTTCAATTCATTATATAAACTTTCCCAAAATCTTTTAACTTTTTCGCATGTCCACCACATATGATAAAATTCACCATCTTTCTCTTTACATTTCCAGCAACTTTTATCACTCATTCTATACATTTTAGCTAACTTAACTGGAGTTAAATACCATCTGTACATCATCTTATATACATTTTCTTTCAAGGCAGTACATGCTGTAAATCTTAAAGTTTGATTCCATAGTTTCAACCACGCATCATATTCAATATTATGCCCCAAATCTTTTGCCCATTTAATCATCACTTCTTTTGTCAACTCATCTTTTGTATACCACTCCAACAACAGATCATACATCTTTGCCAAAAGCTTTGTTTTGCCTTCTAGCACTTCTATTTGAAATTTGGATCTTTTATCCTCAAAACCTATTTTTCTATCTTCTTTAAGCACATCATTTATTTGATGGTATTCTATCCATCCTGTTAACACTCCTTTAATGTCCTCAAAAGGTTTTAAACTCCATCCTTTTTCAGTTTTCGTCAAGATTTCCTCATACGTGGCCCGCCTCTTTTCCATATTTACTTTCTTAACTGTTAATACCTCTGCTGGTGAGACCCACCAGGGTGTTTTAGTCTCTAACAGCCTTTTATTTCTTTCCCACACCTCGTACAGAGATCTTCTTATCACATGATTCGTAAACCCGGTATGTGATTTCTTTTTGTCATAACATAAATATGCATGCCATCCAAATCTATTGTTAAAACCTTCCAAATCTAACAAGTCCGTATTCTCTAGAGTTATCCATTCTTTTATCCAACAGATACAGGACGCTTCGTAATAAAGTCTCAAGTCTGGCAGGGCGAATCCACCTCTTTCTTTCTTATCTACCAAAATCTTATGTTTTATTCTAGGTTTTCTCCCCTGCCAGACAAATCTTGATAAAATCTTTTGCCACTCTTGGAATTGCCTCGTACCTTTAACCACAGGTATAGTTTGAAATAGGAATAACATCTTAGGTAATACATTCATCTTTATTGTTGCAATTCTTCCTAAGAATGACATTTTCATATTAGTCCATCTTTCCAGGTCTTTCTTTATTTCCTTCCATACTTGTTCGTAATTATCACTGTAAAGATTAATATTCTTTGCTGTCATCCATATTCCCAAATATTTTACCTTTTTAGCCACGTCGAGTCCATGTTTTAACTGTAATTCCTGTTTTTCCTCTTTCGTCATATTCATTGCCATAACCTTGGTTTTTTGTCTATTTAATTTGAATCCTGCCAATTGACCAAATTTCTCCATTACTTCTATAGCTTCTGCAACACTTTCCTTTGGATTTTCCAATGTTAAAACTAAATCATCTGCGAAGGCTTTCACTTTAAATTGCTTTGCACCTACCTTAATACCTCTAATTGTAGATAGGTCTCTTAATCTGATCAATAATATTTCCAGGACCATGATGAACAATAACGGTGATAAAGGGCAACCCTGTCTAGTTCCTTTTGTGATTTCAAAATATTCTGTTAGGGTGTTATTAATTATCAATCTTGCCTTTTGCTCTGAATAGATCGCCTCGATCCCATTCACGAATGTATTCTTCCCAACCATTGATTCCAAATTCCTCTTCATGAATTGCCAAGATATATTGTCAAAAGCTTTCTCAGCATCTACAAACATCAAGACAGCTGGTTTATCTATCTTGGTCTCCAGATATTCTATTACATCTATTATGTGTCTTACATTATCCTTTAGCTGTCTACCAGGAAGAAAACCAGCCTGATCCTTATGTATTATTTGATTTAAAACTTCTTTCAATCTCTTGGACATTATATCTGCAAAGAGTTTGTAATCATTATTCAATAATGAGATTGGTCTATAATTTTTGACTTCTAAGCCATCCGTATCCGGCTTTGGGATCAATGTTATGTATGCCTCTTTCCATGTATTTGGGATCTTTCCCCCCAACAGAATATCATTCATCATTTCCTCTAAAACTGGAACCAACAGTTCATTCAGTACTTTATAATATTTCGCCGTTAAACCATCTGGTCCTGGGGCTTTACCTTGTTTCATTCTCCCTATTGCTTGTTGTAATTCTTGTGTCGTTATCCTGTTATTTAGCTTTTTCCTCTCTTCTTCTGGAATTGGTTTCAATCCATATTTTCCTAGATACTCACTGATCTTCTTCTCATCTTCTTTCTTTTTGCAATACAAATCCTTATAGAATTTTTGAAAGGTTTTCTTAATCTCCTTTGAATCTTCCGTCATTCCTCCCTCTGTTTTAATCTTAGTTATTATGTTCTGATTTTGACGTTTCCTTAACTGCCAAGCCAACAGTTTTCCTGTTTTATTCGCCGATTCGAAATTTCTTTGTCTCATTTGTTTTATTTTCCACTCAATCTCCTGATTGATCAACATGGAGAATTGTGTCTGTAACATCTTTATATTATTCTTTATTTGCTGATTCTTGGGTTTATCAATCAGGTTCTTCTCATTTTCCATGAGACATTTCAAAATTTCTTCTTTCTTCCTTTCTTTCTTTAGTTTCCGAAAACTGTTTTGCTGTATTAGAAAGCCTCTCATCACTGCTTTACTTGCATCCCATACCATATCCAGTCCGGTATCCTTGTATAAATTCCAATGAAAATAGTCTTTCAGGGTCTTCTTAGCTTTCGAGACCACCTCTTTATCATCAAATAAATCTTCGTTCATTCTCCACCTGAAGGACTTTTGGTCTTTGTTTTTCAATTCCATGAATATAGAGTTATGGTCTGACAGTGTACGTGGTATTATCTCTGTTTTACTCACCCTGGGCACTAGTTCCTTGGAGATCCACATGTTATCTATCCTTCCCGAACTCTGATTTGGTTCTGAGAAGAATGTAAATTGTTTAGTTGTAGGGTGCCTCAGTCTCCAAATATCCACTAGACCCAGGTTTTCTACTAGTTCAAAGAAGGATTTTGGTAATTTACCTTCATTCTTCCTTTTCTTGGTCCTATCCAATTCTGGCACTGTCACTCCATTGAAATCGCCCATAAGCATTATCTTTTGATCCATATATTCAGTCAGCCTTTCCTCCAGATTCTTGTAGAATTCAGCCTTATTTTCATTCGGTGCATAGATTCCCACCACTAACATTTTTTCTCCCTCAATCGATATTTGAGCCGCGATTATTCTTCCTTCTTCATCTTTAAAAATCAATTTCGGATCTAATTTCTCCTTTATATACAAGACCACTCCTCTCTTTTTCTTTTCCATCGAACTTATAAACTCTTTACCCAACCTTTTATTTTTAAGAATATAACTATGTTTTTTTGCCACATGTGTTTCCTGAAGACAAATTATATCCAAGTTGACATCAGTTTTTATCAGTGCTGTAGCAAACCTTTGCTTGGGCTTTGCCAAGGAAGGCTGAGCTTAACCATCACCAAAAATAGCTTAGGCGAAGAAGAGCTGGTTGCTTGTTATCTGCTGCTGTATTAAATTGCTGGATTGTTTTTTGTGTTTTATTTTTAATCTCAAATGCCACTTTCAGTCTCCCTGCACTGAAAATTCCGGTAGTAGTAAAGTTCTACTGTTATATTTCTATTTTTTTAAAAATAATTTTTATTAGTTTTCATACATAAACATTTATACAGAGTTTTACACTGTTATTCAAAATAAACAATACAACAAAATACAACAGGTACCCCAACCCTCACCCCTTTATCATCTTAACATCTCTTTTCATCTTCTATTTCTTTTAGATCTGCCAAACTCGACTTCCTCCTCCTTTCACATTTGGTTTTCTATCCTCTTTACCTCATATCTGCTCCTTATTCTCTATTTCCATATATTTTCTCTTTTGTCCAAATCTCTGTTACTTTCCATTATTACAGTTGTAGGTGTTATATCAGGCCAGTTAGTGTTATTGTTGGTTTACAATATGTTTTCAGATATTCTGTAAATTTATTCCACTCTTTTTGGGATTTCTGAACCTTCTGCTCTCTCACTTTTCCAGTCAACCAAGCCAGCTCTATATACTCTACCATTTTTATCCTCCACAGTTGGGACGTCTGGTGTTTTCCATCTTTGTGCCAGCAGCACTCTGGCCGCCGTGGTGGCGTACATAAATATTCTTTGATCTACTTTTTAAATTTCCTTCCCCATTAGTCCTAACAAAAACAATTCCGTGTGGTTTTTTTTTTGGAAATGTGTATTTTAATAATCTTTTTAACTCATTATATATTTGTTTCCAAAATGGTTTTACCTTATTGCATTGCCACCACATATGATATGTATCCCCATCCTCCAACTTGCATTTCCAACATTTTTTATCTTTTTTCTTGTAAATCTTGGCCAGCTTGACTGGAGTCAAGTGCCACCGGTACACCATCTTCATTATGTTCTCTTTCAGTACTGTACACGCTGTAAATTTAACATATTGATTCCATAATTTAAGCCATAAGTCAATTTCGATGTTATATCCAAAGTCCATAGCCCATTTAATCATAACGTCTTTTGTTTCTTCGTCTTTTGTATTCCATTCAAGTATGTAATCATACACCTTAGATAATAACTTGTCATCTCCCTCCACTATTTCAATTTGGAATCTGGATTTCTTGTCCTCAAACTCTGGTTTCTCTTCAGATTGTATAAATCTTTTGCCCCTTTACTACTGTTTTATTTCTATGTTAGGTATTATTCCTCCTGTTTATGTTTTTAAGCTGCCAGCTTATTTTATTTATATTTTTATACATTGTTGAATGGATATTTTGGTATTTATTTATTAACATGATTCTGCCTTACCGCTCATTTGATACATCAGAGACTACTCAGGGCACAATTTTGTTCAAAAGTGGCATACAGGTGATGATGATGAAGAAATGTGGGGTAAAACTAATATATTAAGTTAACCAAGTAGTTGTCTCAGAATGCTAACATGGACCTGGAGACAACTGGCAGGCTCAAGAGAATACTTAAACATTCCTCTGTCTGCCATTTTTTCCCTGTACAAATGTTTCAATCCAATATTCATGTTACCATGGTAAATGCTGATTGGTGTGCATGTAGTTCTGTCCTGCTTTTAAATGGTTTTAATAATGCTTTATTGATTTTTAGTTGTTTTAAATGCCTGTTTTGTGGCCTAGAGGCAGGGTGAAAATGAAAATAAATAAAGCAGTTGTGCAGGGGTTTTTTTGCATCCCAGGCACAGCATTTTAATGAAGAATTGTGGAATAATTCATAGTCACGAGTTCTGTTAAATTATCATACCAGTTAGTCTTAAGCTGATCCTTGCCTTGTATATAAAAACTTTTTAATAAAGATGATTACACTCTTTTTAATAAAGAATGTATCTTATCTTGAACAGTGAGAGCATATTTGTCATGTTTTTGTTGGTGTATTTAAACTAGGGTTTTTTGTTATAAAAAGAATATAATATTTTCACCAGGTGTGATACTACGGACAAGCTAAAAACTCTTTTGCCAAGACTGGAACAAGAATTAAAGGATCCAATGAAGTTTAAAGATTTTTATCAGTTTACCTTTAACTTTGCTAAGAACCCTGGACAAAAAGGTTTAGGTGAGTTGTGTGTGTGTGTATTTTATAAGTTGAACATAAAAATCAATTAATGTTCTTTCTGCAATCAGTTCCCTCCCCCAAGTTTTCATCTTCAGCTTGAAGGTTCAGATGTACAGTTGTGGCTTCAATTTAAGTAGCATTATCTTTAGATTACAATTGCATTGCAACCACTCTCTGCAAACCATTTCAGTGAAAGGTTGCCTGAGAATCTTTTGGGGATACTTCCGGGTTCAGTGCAATGCACACGTGTGCTGGCACGCATATATCAGACACACCTAAAATGGTCACTGCTAGCAATAGTAGTAGTAGTAGTAGTAATAAATTGCTATCTAAGAAGCCTTTAAGTAAGGAAGTAAGCATGCAAAAATAATGTTTGTTCTAATTAACACAAATGGGAGATGTGTACATTAAGATCCTTGTGTACAATAAGACTAATGTGTTCATGACCACATTAGTTTCTTGAAAATGATATTATATGCCAAGAATTACCTTAGAACTGCAGTTGTTCATATGCTCCATTAGAGTAGCATATGAGGGTAATTTTTCAGAGATACAGGAAGGTTTTAAAGGATGTTCGTACACAATCATACCCCAAATTGATTGTAGCCATTGCACAATTCTCTAGAAAGTGTTATTCTGTCGTTGTTACTAATACAGATACCTCATCTACACTTAGGAGGCTAGACTTGCTAATGTTGGCAACCTTTTTCAAATTTTGCTAGGTGTGTGTTTCCATATGCAAATTGTTTGGGGAAAGGGAACACACATTGGTGTGAGCAAATTTATTTACTAGGTGTGCTCCTGAATGTGGATAATACTATTATTATTATTTATTAAATTTATATACCTCCCTATACCTGCAGGTCTACAAGGGAATGCGGAATCTTCAACAACTAATTTATGTTTAATGTCAGAACAATAGTGTAGCACATTTGAATAAGAAGTTAAATGTGGGTTGTAATAAAGGTAAAGGGACCCCTGACCATTAGGTCCAGTCGCTGACAACTCTGGGGTTGCGGTATTCATCTCGCTTTACTGGCCTAGGGAGCCTGTGTACAGCTTCTGAGTCATGTGGCCAGCATGACTAAGCCGCTTCTGGCAAACCAGAGCAGCGCACAGAAATGCCGTTTACCTTCCCGCCGGAGCGATACCTATTTATCTACTTGCGCTTTGACGTGCTTTTGAACTGCTAGGTTGGCAGGAGCAGGGACCGAGCAATGGGAGCTCACCCCATCCCAGGGATTCGAACTGCCGACCTTCTGATCGGCAAGCCCCTAGGCTCTGTGGTTTAGACCACAGCGCCACCCATGCCCTTTGGGTTGTAATAGTCTTTCCTAAATATGACTTTACTACAGGGGCATGTTTAAATCATCATTCCTTCTTGCCAGCTTATTCTATATTTCAGTCATTATCATGCCTGCACATGGATGAAGATAGTCTGGTTCTAAGTTTTGTCTTAATGTGCCTTTAAATTTATCTACCACACCAAAGGAACGCTAGTTTTATCTTAGCGGATCAGACATAGTAGCTGTGAAGATCATATACTGGAGGGCAAGCAAGATAATGTGTACTATCTTGAGAAGGAAATATTTGTTTTCATGCTCTGGGAACCAAAATTGTAGTTTTGTTGTTGCTAATCCAGCCTTTTCTTGCAACCAAAACTGGGAAAGGTAAAAGCTAGAATTAGTAATATAAACCTCAGAAGAAGCAATATGAGAAGCAAATACAGTACAGAATTAAATTGGGTTCTCATGTTGTCTTAGTGGGTGCTGGTATGGAGGGGAAAACAGGTTTAAATGGAGGTAGCCCAACTTACTCCGTAAATGAGGTTTGGGAGTAGCCAAACTCCTGGCTATCTATGACCACACTGATCATTTGCATCAAAATGTCACTGACCTCTGATAAACCTAGTTGTAACAAAGCCCAAGATAAGGCCACAATCCTGTTTCTGTTCCTTAGTTCAATGGGAAATTTTTCTGCGTAAACATACATAAGATTGGTTTATAAGAATTATAAATGAAGAATTGTTGCCTTTGCATCTTATGTAAACTGAAACACCATCAATGTTCAAACAAGGTTATTCTTCTGGCCATGCACGTTATTTTGGTATAATCACTCAGAGTCACAGGTTAAATCACATTTGGAAATAGTACTGGATAATTATGTGTTTTGCTAACAGTTAATAACTTGAAATCTTTTAACCTTTTTCTCCTCAATGAGTTATATTGCCTTGTTCTTAGGTCAGAGGTATTTTCTTCTTTCCAAAACTTAAAGTGGTAAACAATGAATACAAAATAAGTGTTTTTAAAAGCAAGTCTTCCATGTTTAGGACTAGCGCCACAAACATACAAAGGCCAAGTCTTTACTGTAGAAGCACCAAATGATCCCTCCAAACCTATATTGGTAATTTTTTAAATCTTGGTTTAAAAACTACTCATTCTATATTGGCTTATTGCGCAACATCTTTCATATGATTATATATTGTATGTTATGCTTATGTATTTCAGATCTAGAAATGGCAATCGCATATTGGAATTTAGTTTTATCAGGGAGATTTAAATTTCTAGATCTTTGGAATAAATTTTTATTGGTAAGTACAATATTGGAAGTCCATGGAGGCATCTGAATTCTTTACCTTTTCATATTAAGCATTTACAGCACAACAAACTTAGAGCTCGGTCCTAATCTCCCCGATGGGGAAGGGGGTTCAGGATGGTGTGTTAGTGTCCTGGCAGAAAAGAATGCTGTTGGCGGGGGTTTTGTCACAGCGAATATGTCAGCTTTCTCCAAGCAGGTGATAAGCTCCTTCTGGAGGTTGGCAGCAGAAAACCCTGAAAAGTGTGAGAGGGGCATTAGTAGCTTTGGATGCACTTGATCCAAAGCCTCATGGATCCCCTAAGGGGCCTGGTCCTTGGGCGCGTCAGATCTGACAAAGCAAAAAGCATGAGCAGCAGGGCTTTTGGATGCAGCAGTGGATCTGCTGCTCCCAAGCCAGGTTTGGGATTGATCTGCTGACGTTTTACCCAGATGTTTCGCCCAGTTGAGATTTTACAAAATTTGCAACAAAATTCTAAAAATAGTTTATACCAGCTTATTTTTCTTGTGTAGGAGCATCATAAAAGATCAATCCCCAAAGATACTTGGAATCTTCTCTTAGACTTTGGAAATATGATTGCAGATGATATGTCAAACTACGACGAAGAAGGTAACTGATGTGGATGTTCAAAATTAAATGGAGTAGTGCTGAAGTAATACTGTCCATAAACATTCGCCCTGTGTGTCCACTAGGCGAAGAGTGTGTGTTGCAAAATAATGTTGACCCTAAAATGTAGCTGAAGCATTTTGTAATTTGCACTTGGTTATGCAACTTGGCTTCCCTCTGGAAGATTTCATATGAATAAAATCTGAGTTGTGAACATGTGTGCAAAGATAAATGCATTGTTTTTTAAACATTCAACGGTTTTGACTGAAAGCTGTTTAACTTTTTTTTTTTTTTTAAGGAGCATGGCCAGTTCTAATAGACGATTTTGTGGAATACGCACGACCAGTAGTCACAGGAGGAAAACGTAAAGCTTCCTAACCATAGACTCTTCTCAGTGGACTTAATAAGTTTTGCAGTCTGAACTGCACCAGGTAATGAAGACATTTTGGCCAATAACTGTGCGCACCGTCACTGGTTTCGATAGTCGTGGTGGGATGCCACTGACGAAACAGGAATCACTACTTCTGCTTCAAGAAAATGATGGCTGACTCATGGACACTGCAAGAAGAAATTCAGAAGATAGCCCAGGCTGTTTGTAGGATATTGGATTCAATTATTGTACTGGTTGTATCATATAGGATGTAGATTTTGCATGATTTTATACTTTGGAGAAGTTTAACTAGAGGCCATTTTAGTAAAAGTTTTGACAGCACAGCATGCCATTCAGTTCATGAACACCAGCAGTTACATAATTACAACTGTATTATATTGTACTTATATTAAAAAGCAGTATTTGTGGTATATAAATTAAATCCCTAAATAAAGTATGTGGTATGTGGTATTTTTATATGAAGTTAAAGCTGATGAAAGAATGTGGTGAAATGTTTATTGACACATCTCTTCAGCATGGTGCCAAGATTCTAAATTTATGGAAAGGCCAACTAGAACCATTTTTTAAAAAGCTTGATTTCCTCATTCCACACTGACCTTATGGGAATTTGTTTGTACTTGATCAATAATGAGGCAACCAAGTATCTGTATTGTGGCTATTGTTAATATTTTGAATGTAGAGGAAACATTCAAGAATCCTTTGATATTTCATGATTGCCTGTTGAATTTTCTAAGTATATTATATATACGATCTGGCGCAAGACCATTTTAAGTTCCTCTGATATCAGTGGAAGCAAGGCATACATATGCTTAATTCTCCCACTGAAATCAAAGTCACTTAAAAAGTGCTTAAGTTCATTTGATTATGTCGCTATATATGCAGCAGTCTGATATTGAGTATTTGCCAAATGGTGGTCAAGAACTCAAGGTGTATTGATTGTCAACTCATAGATTAGGACCGAGAAATGCATTACGTCTTGACCTAAAGTGGGTTTCACAAATCATTTTTTTAAAAATACAATATAGATGCAAAGGAAGACAAGAGTGTTGTGCCTCCTATGTAGAAGGAGTGATCTCAGCCTGCATGATTTCCCTTCTTAAATTTCCTCTTCTGTATGACAGTTGAAGTTGCAGGAGCCCATCTCTTCATTGTAACTTGTCATCCTAGAAAGAAATAGAAGGAAGGTGATCATTTGCAATAAATAAATTAAATTGGGTCCCATGTTGCATCTGGTAAGGATGAAAGCATGTAAAGTGGTGGATTTCACAAGCCTTCCTTGTGAGTTACAAAAGAGCCAGTAGAAGGGTAATGTCAGGCTATGTAGTATAAGGTGACCGATTTCACTTTTAGACTAGGTTAACAACATCAGCTGTGTTCTGCTAAGGTGAAACTTCAGTTCAGTAAGAAAAACAGAAACTACAAACAACAACAGTAGCGATTTGAATGTTGACTAACTTTCATTTCACCACTAGATGCCAGTATGACAGCTTTTAGATATCTCTTCCTTTTCTAGGCAGGTGGTTAGGCTATGAACTATGAAAAAGCCAGGTACAGTATTCTCAAAAGGTCACTCAACTCCCTTAATGCATTTGCCCAGAAATGTATCTGGACATAGCATTAAATGTATTCAGATGGGGTCTACAGCAGGGCTTCCTAATCTGTGGCTCTCTAGATGTTCCTGGACTAGAATTCTCATCATCCTTGAGTCTTGGCCATTCTGCCTGAGGCCGATAGCAGTTAAGAGTCCATATGGAGTGCCGCAGATTAGCTATCTGTGGTCTACAGCAAAAAAAGAGGCCCTAACAGGTTGCACTGGGTTTGAAACTGTCCTTGCAGAATCAGTGTGATATAAATGCTGTCTTTAAATGTTAAACCCTTGCTTTTTTCTAATAACCAGTTACATTTGTCTACCGCTTCTTAATCTAATCTAAGTTAAGTTAAAAGGTGTTATTGGATACGGACATGTATTGCAGGTTAAACATGAAAATCTTAGCAGCATGTTGATAGTTTTTATTAGAATGTAACTTGCAGATTAATGTATTTGAGCATGCAGGTGGTTATCACCACCCTTATGTTCTCCTGTTCTTATATTTTGAGGATATGTCCTTAATACAGTTTAGTATGATGGGCAATATTCGCAAAATTTAACGTATCCCTGGTACATTGACGATTCTGGAACTTCACGGGGACCCCAGAGTTGATTGAGGGACAAGATTTTAATTAATGGTGGCCAAATTCCTAAATATACGCTGCATAATTTTCTGCAACATCTAGTGTTCGGTTAACCTTAAAACTGCAATGAAGAGAATGATGATTGATAGCACTGTCTCCATTCAACAAAATACTTGTTATTGTGCACCAAAAATGATAATTAAACAAGTCATAAAATGGGAGATGGATTTATACATTAAAGGCATTAAGCACAAAACACAATATAACAATCTTCATTATTTTCAAATCGCAGCAAGCTTTTGAATCAGGTTATAATTTCCAGTACAGTGGTACCTAGGTTGAAGTACACAATTGGTTCCGGAAGTCTGTAGTTAACCTGAAGCGAACTTTCCCATTGAAAGTAATGGAAAGTGGGTTAATCCGTTCCAGACGGATTCACGGAGTACTCAACCTGAAGCGTACTTAACCCGAAGTATGAGTATAATTGGTTCTGGAAGTCCTTACTTAACCTGAAGTGAACTTTCCCATTGAAAGTAATGGAAAGTAGATTAATCCGTTC
Organism: Zootoca vivipara; assembly: GCF_963506605.1. NCBI lineage: Eukaryota > Metazoa > Chordata > Lepidosauria > Squamata > Lacertidae > Zootoca > Zootoca vivipara. The sequence continues at coordinate 24,884,133 of NC_083279.1, read as the reverse complement.
CAGACAGGTCCGCGGAGTACTTAAACGGAAATTACTCAAACCGAAGCGTACTTAAACCGAGTATGTACATGTAACAGGAATGTAAGCTGGAATGCAAAAGGCTTGCTCAAGAACAGTGACTCTGAACTCAGGTGTTCAAAGCATATCCAGCTGATTTATCAGTAGTGTCAATTGGACTATCTAGTATGTGCATGACAGTTGTGCAACTGAGTAACAGTAATCTTGATGGCAAAAGAGATATTACTTCCTGTTGAAATAAGTTAATTTAATTAGTAACACCAAAATTTGATTTGAGTGCTAAATTCTCTGCAGAAAATGTATGAATGAAGATTATTGTCATCTCTGAAATACGTTTTGGGACAATCTTACCCAAATGTAACCCATGCTTTGTTAAAACTGCCAGGTTTTTTCTTCTAACCCTATGCACTTCAGGGAATTAAAACAGGAAGTGGTCAGTTGCCGTAACTAATTTATATTTTTTAAATATGGATCTTCCAAAGTTCCAATGGATCATCATCTTATTTGGCTTGTAAAGCTGTTTTTGTATTACTATATTAGGAAATAATTTTAAATTCTCAAAGGTGGAATGAATATTAAAAGATGGCCTTTCCTTTTAGCAATGAGTGGCACCTTTTTGTTAACTTGTGAGTTGCCTTACAGAACTACCCCTTTCCTTCACAGTACTGTGAAATTTTGTGTCACATTTTATTTAAATCAAGTCGTTCAAAGTTTACACTTTTCTCACAGTGGATAAAATGTAAAAGTATTTTCCTACCTACCTGCTCAAGTGTGAATCCTGCCAGAGTTTTTTTTTTAATGAGAGAGAACCTAGAATTATGCTGGAAATAGAAACCAAAGCTAAGCATCCTTTGGGGGATGCCTAGTTGCCCCAGAATAACCTAACTATGTATATACATAATGTGATTCTCATGCAGGAGCACTAGGAAGGAAACACTGTTCCAACTACTTTTGTATGGCCCAGTGTTGTTTCACTGCAATAAAACATTTACGTATAAGTGTGCTGCAGGGCAGCAAACAAACTTAAAGCCAGCTCAGTTCGTTGATGAATTGGCTTTCCATTTTCTTTTTTTAATTGCTAGCTTCCTTCTCACCTTTATGTTCTTCCTCTGGTGTCTTCAATCACTGCTCTTGTTTTGTGTTTTTCTCAGTTTCCCCCCCAAAAAGTAACTGAATACAGTAGTACAAAAGTCAAAGAAAAATATGCTCATTTGCACAGCTGTAAAAATAAACCTCCTGATTACAGCATGTGTTTTTCTAGGTGTAGAGTTACTTGAACTGGATAGCCAAAATATTTCTTGGCTTGCTTTGTCCAGGATTGTCAGGAGGGTTTTTGATTTTTGCTACTTGCATGGACTAGTGCATTGCACACTTTGGGAGCTTGCAGCTTAAAAATAAGTCAGAAAATTCTTGGACTAACAATTTCTATCCCTTCATTGGATGTCGGACAAGTGGTGGCATCTGCAAAGCCAGAAAAGGAAAGGCTTGCCTTATACAGACTGCTCTGTGCAATGACACAATGGCTCCGATATAAAGTGTTGCTTGACCTGAGCTTGGAAGGCAAAGGAACAAAGAAACAAGAAGTGACAGTTTTAGAGAACTGAAGAAGCATTGACGTCCCCTTATGATGGATAAATTTAAGGCTGCTCTGTTGCTGGCAGGGGTAGGAGATGCTCTGGGCTATCGAAACTTCACACGGGAAAATAATGCATTAGGTGCAAAGATTCAAGGGGAACTGAAAGAAATTGGAGGACTCGAGAACCTGGTCCTGTCATCTGACAAATGGCCAATCAGTGATAATACTATAATGCACATGGCTACAGCTGAAGCTCTCATCACAGGTAGGAAAAACTTCAGGTTGTATGCAAGCTGGGAGGGGAAGGCAAAAACTAGAGAACAGCTGTAATTGTAGTGTTCTGTTAGCTAAGCAGAGAGTTTGTGCAGAAATTCATGCTACCTTCAGTTATCTATGCATATGATGTCTTGGTTTTGCCATATTACTAGCGTGGTTGCTGAGAATGTAAACGATACAAGGAGTCTTCCCTTCAAAAACCACCTCAAGCGTGAGCTTGCTAGGTGGCCAACTATTTCTCATCTTTCTATTTCAATATGGAGAAGAGAATACTGGTCTACCTTATTACTGAGAATAATTGAGTGTCTCTCTCTCTGTATATAGATACTGTGTGTGTGTATCCCCATTCATAGTAAGAAGGTTACATATTCTCTTCATTGGTTGTATAAAATTTATTGTTGAAAGGTATAAACTGGATGCATTCACTGGATGCATTGACATGAACTTGCCTTGAATGAAACATGGATGGGAAAAAGAAAACCTTAAGCCATTTTCCTTTATCAGAGTTGCCTATTCCTGACTGGTATATAGACAGCTGCCCATCATAGTAAGTATCAAGTCCCTTTGCATAAAAAGCATCCAATATTGTCAAGTTATTGAATGCAACAGTATCTTACGATGCAATGTATGTGTTATTTTTATGATACATTCAAGATGAGTGCTGAACAAAACATCTGTATCTTCACTGAAGACAAATGCTCTCCAAATGTGTTGCACTTCTTAGTGTGTTTTCTAGAATCGGGAAAGTCAATGAAATTTCTCTGACATTCCACTCTTATCTGACTGCTGCTGAGATGCTCTAAATTTAGCCACCAGAGGCCTGTTGAAGAGAATCTGGGATATTTTATGTCTACCTACTGGTTAGCCAATGATGTGAGCAGGAGCTAATACCCTAAAGATAATGGCAAGATGTCAACCTATCATGGGAAAGGATGACTAACATACTTCTGAATATAGTCAGTGATTAAATGCATGTCACATGTTTCCTGCTTCTTGACCTCTGTATGAGCATAAATGTTATCTGCAAAGCTTATCAAGCTGCTTTGCAACCATTTTTAGCTGTACAAAAGCAAGCTAGCTACATATCCCTCTGCCTATACAGCAGGGTAGCTGCTGTTTCAAAATCTCGTTTTTGAACTTCTGTCCAAATTCCAACAATTGCAATTGCAAGCACCACTTGTTTAATATATGTGTGCTGCATGATCTTCCTGTTTTAGACATAGGAACATGATAAAAAAAACAGTTTCTAGCCATTTAAGGCAATACATGATTTCCCATTTTGAAAAACAAAATGCACCTTAACTTGCTCATTATGGGTTGAGATAGTACAAGCAAGCCCCCATTTACGTGTGTTTGATATGTGCATGACTGTCTGGAAGTGACACAAAAACATCACAAAAAGGGGTGGGGCGGGGGCAGAACAGGGTTTTTGCAGGCTTTTCCAATGGTGTTTCAAATATACACAATTTCACGTACAGCCCCCACCCCCGTAAATGGGAGTTGCCTGTACAGTATCACCATTTGTGTCTACTGGACTGAGCATTGAATGAAAGATAATTTGAAATCTATTAATGGCATCTGGTTTTGTATTAAGTGTAAGGCATCTATCTAAACCCTTTCTTCCTCTGGTGACATCTAAATTGATTTACCATAACTTATCTATTAGGGTTGTTGAAACCAGAACATAAAAATCACAGGCTGGACTGTAGAGTGGCTGTTTCTGCACCTTCGCAGTCCTAACATTTTCTAGAGCAGGTAACAGCACTTTTCAGTTGCCTCCTTCCTTAAAGCAGCTATACAATATTATTTCCCTCCATATCCTTACCATTTTCCAAATGCGAAAAATCAATAGTGTTTAGACCATAAAGTTGAATATATAGCTGCCATTGATCAAAACAATTAATCAAACAAACAAAGCTGTATGCAGAGACACTCCTAACCCCTGGATCCAGCAAATGTTATAATATAAGCCAAGCCAGCTTCCTGGTGAGGTGATTGCCTGGGTGATGGGCCATTAAAAGAAACAAAGGAAAGAGGTATATGTGAGGTGGGAAATGGATGGTTGGTTAGAAGGAAAAGCAGAGTTGAGATATGACCTAGTCCTAGAAGGATAACAGCAAGCTGGGGAGAGAGTCAGATCAATGTTTGATTTCTGTTTGAATTTTACTATCTAACGCGACCATTGATTCATAAATTGAAAGCAATAAACAATTTACTGCAGTCACACAATTAATCAGTAGCTGAACTGGGTTCCACACAGTCACAAAAACAAAACAAAAAAGAGCTGCAAAAACAAAACTGCAAAATAAATAGCAAAAACAGACAGACCTTCGCATAACACTCAAAACGGAAGTGTGGCACTCAAAACGGAAGTGTAACACTCACAACGGAGCATGTTCAGCTTCCAAAAAAAAGTTTGCAAACTGGAACACTTCTGGGTTTGCAATGTTTGGGTTCCAAGTTGTTTGAGTACCAAGGCATTTCAGAACCAAGGTACCACTGTATATTATTTCAACTGTTTTAAAGGTTAATTTTCCTCTGATAATAATTTTTGCTCTTCTGCTTTTGCTAAATTTTATGGTGTTGTGTTTGATGATATTATGTTCTCTACCCCTGCTTTATATTGTTGTGTAAGCCAGAGTGGGCATTTTGCCTAGAAAGGTAGGATGTAAATGTATATGCCCCAGCTCCAGCTTTTCTCTCACCTGACACTTCTAAGTAAACATGCATAGAATTGCACTATACATTATTTAACCTCCTAATTGTGTCTATGATGGGCAGGTCCCCCACCCCACCCCAGCTGGCATTCACCACAACTCAGTTCCGGCACTTCTCATGTGCCATTGCAAGAGAACAAGGGAGGTGTTCGTGGTGAGTTCCAGCACCTCGTTTTTTCTAGAAAAATAGCACTGATGACAGAGTAGTTCAAGGGTGTTAAGGTGTCGCTGATCCATCTTTAGCAACCTTGACAAATGGAGCAGGAGGAGTGATTTCCTTTTCTCCTTTTGGACGTTACCTGCTGCTTCATCTGACTATATAACAACTTCTTCCCCTGTACAGATTACTGGTGTTTAGAAGACCTATATCGGGAACTTGTAAAACGTTATGTGGATGCTGTTGACAAACTTCCTGGGAGACGGTCAGATCCTGCTACTATCGAAGCTTGCTCCCAACTGAAACCAGACAACTATCTCCTGGCTTGGCACACACCATTTAATGAGAAAGGTAAGGTGGTGGCTTTTCCGAGCTGAAACCTATCCTACATCATTGTACTTTAAAGGAACCTACAATGGATTGGTAAGGTATAATAATGTCAGGGCCAGCTCAAGATATTTTGCTGCCTGAGACAAAGGACAAGGTGGCACCCCCCCCTCACCAAATGCATACCCAGAAGCTGATCTGACTGGTAGAACCATAGAATTGTAGAGTTTGAAGGGACCTCAAGAGTCATCTAGTCC